>NC_085844.1:191381184-192600350 GCF_035594765.1 Anolis carolinensis
TGCGCTATTAGCGTAGGAATGGAAAATAAGCTATAAATGTTAATATTTAGTACTTTTTTTTGGTAATTTTGGGTGGAAATGGATAAGATATGATTCTCTATATTCCCTAGTATATTTTAATCAATGAAGGCATAGCCTGAACTCTATTTAACCCTGAAAATTCCTGCCTTCCCTCATTCTAGATTCTGGGCTTCACACACAAAAGAGGATAAACTGTCACCATAAGATTTAATCCATGTTGCATCTGCATGGCCCATAACGAGAGATTGGCCCACCCCAGATCGGAGCAGTCCCCGGGGTGATAAAATCTCATATGGTAATGTTGACCACAAACCCATCCGGACCCCTGGGGAGCCATGGGAAGACTTCCCGCTGGTCCTGCCACCATAATCCCATAGTGTCAATATTTACTGTCATCTCCGTCACACCTCAGGTGTTCATTAACTGTGTATGTGCATAAAAACCCGGACATTCCAAATGGCCCTATTCAAAACAGCAATAATCTTAAGATTATCTTAGAAGGCGCTAGCCTCGGGTAATCGCTTTGCATAAGATAACTCCAATGATTCATTCACCAGAACCCATTGTCTAGCTGACTTCCACCTTCCCCAACCTGATTGGCCCTGGCAGAGGCAAAGGATGTTCCTCATTGGCTAAGGCGCGGGGCGGGAAACCAAGCTCCCGCCTAGTGCGGCGCTCTCGACCTATCAGCAGCCAGATGGGCGGAGGGACAGGGCGGGAGATTCAAGCAGACTTCAAACTTAGAAATGTATAAAATGGCTTTATTTTGAATGTATCGTCACATCTTGCATGTCGAATTATTGCTGCCTGATGTCCTTTTCAGCTGAATTGCTTTAATAAACACTTTGTCAGTTTTTCCTTCAACTTGGCAGAGTCTTTTTCCTTTCGGTCTCAGGTAAATTTATATTCCGGGTTATTTTCTGCTTCCCTAACGGCTCACCAAGGTTCGTTCCCTCATCGGAGGAAGCGATCAGATCTCCCTCACAGGGCAGATCCTGGCTAATCGCGGTCTCGATAACACTGTGATGAGTAAAAGTTAACATGGATTTCTCAAAACCATAGCATATTTTGATTTCAGTAAGGCTTTTGACAAGATTCACTATGATATTCTTGTAAACAAGCTAATAAAATGTGGGCTAGAGTACAACTATCTCTAGCCCACATTTGTATTTGGTTGACTGAGGCCCTATCTATGGCCCCTTCTACACTGCCTTATAAAATCCACATTATCTGCTTTGAACTAGACTATATGGCCATGTAGACTCATATAATCCAGTTCAAAGCAGATAATCTGGATTTTATATTGCAGAACAGAAGAGGCCTACACTGCCATATAAAATCCAGATTATCTATTTTGAACTGGATTATATGTCAGTGTAGACTTATATAATCCAATTCAAATAAAATAATGTGGATTATATGGAAGTGTAGAGGGGTTCTGATCAATAGTTTTGCTTCATCCTGGAGAGAAGCCACTAATCGGTTGCCACGTGATACTATGCATGCGGTACTGTTATATGAGCCCATATGGTATCCTAGTTTGAACATGGCCTAGGATTTTAGGAGACCAGGGTTCAAATCCCCAATCAGGCCCCTTCTACACTGCCATATAAAATCCAGATTATCTGTTTTGAACTGGATTATATAGTAGTATAGATTTATATAATCCAGTTCAAATAAAATAATGTGGATTCTCTGCTTTCATAATCTGGATTATATGGCAGTGTAGAAGGGGCCTCAGCTATAGGAATCCACTGGGAGACCTTGAACAAATCATGCTCTCTCAACCTCAGAGGAAGACAATGACAAACTTCATCTGGATAAAACTTGCCAAGAAAACCCTAGGAAAGGGTCACCATAAGTCACTTGAAGATATGTAGCAACTATAATGCTATTATGTAATGTATATTGAATGCAACAGTGGGGAGTACTGATTGACAGATGATTACAACGTGCCATTATTATCCAATGGGGTTTGGTTCTAGGACTCCCTTATAGATACCATTGTTTGCTCAAGACCCATTATATACAATAGCACAATACAATTGCATCCATTATATAAAAGGGCAAAATTAAAGTTTGCTTTTTGGAATTTAAAAAAATATTTTCAAGATGTGGGTGATTGAATTTGTGGCTGCATAATTCATGGATACAGCTGGATGGCTGTACTTCTTTGCCTCCATGGCGAAATTAAGTGGCCATTGCTTTTTAAAGTACTGGCAAAATCATGAGCCCTTGGATTAGGAATTAGTCTTTGCCTATGTTTCACAACACTACATTAAGAGTTATTGGCCCCAACCAATAAATATTTATTTATTGTCTCCTTCGGACAGAGAGGCAGCACATTCTTTTGGTTTAATTGAAAGCTGGTGCTGTGGGTTTGGCTTAATCCACCCTCCTCCTCCTCCTTCATTAGATAACGTCTCGCTGAAACCACACTCTGCAAGCTCACAGCATTCCAATCTGCTGATCCCAAGTGGCAGCCTGCTGGGGCTCTCTGCTGTGTGAGCAATACATGTGCTGATGGGGCAGAAACAATAGAGCCAGGCCCTTCTTTTGCTGCTTCCCCATCCCAGCCTCTCACTCTCTTTCTCTGCATCCCTCCACCCCCCCCCCCCACCCCGCCACTGGGTGTGTCCTCCAAAGTGAGAGGCACAAAGCAGGCAGAGAGATGCTTCAAAGTAATGGGGGGAATTTGACCCACCCAATGTGGGAAACATGACCTCTGCTGGGAAAGTGGGTCATTGCGAGGAAACAGGAAGGGGGGAAAGCACTAAAGATGAGGATGACTGCTTCAGGGAAATGTGTTTTCCTTTTTTTCTTTTTTCTTTTTTTTTTACAAAAACACACACAACAGGATGCAGGGGCCAAAAAGCTAGGAAAGGATGATTGTGAGCAAAAGCCCCGGCATATGCAGGGAAAAGGTGTGGACTGATAGAACGGGATCTTTTTAAAAATATGCATGCTAATGCTTGCATAAAAGCAGAGGAATGGTTCAATAGAAGAGAGCTGAGGTGCAAAGTGTACAGGCCCCTATGTTCAGCCTTGCTGCATGGTCAGGAGGATGCATATAAGCACAGTGATCACAGAGGCTTGGAAGGAGGCAAAGTTTGGGGCTACCGTTCCTAGACTTAGCCCTCAAGAATGCAGGGAGCAACCTGGTTGGGAGAATCTGGTTGGCATGGTTCTGAAAGGAAGTTTTCTGAGCTTTGATTGGAAAAGCTGCATTCCAAAGTTCTCTCTCCGGGGAATGTAGTGTCTGGCTCTGGATAAGGCTGTCTCAGGCTCCTTCCACACAGCTGTATAAAATCCACATTGAATTGGATTATATGGCAGTGTGGACTCAGGTAATCCAGTTCAAAACAGATATTGTGGATTATCTGCCTTGATATTTTGGGTTATATGGCTGTGTAGAAGGGCCCTCAGTCCTCGAATAATATTGGAATAATAAAGTTGGTGATCAAATTTTGAAGATTATAAAGTGTGTCTGCCACCCTATATGCAGTTATGAAACACAGTGAATTTCACGACCGGACAGGCAGGGCAGAGGATTGCACTGAAAAGGTGTTCTATAGTTTAAGGCTATTCACAAGATGCTAAGGTCCTCTCTCCTCATGGTAACCAGATAATTATTTCCAAGGGTAAACATTGCCTTCCTCCACATTGCCGTATAATCCAGTTCAATGTGGATTTTATGCAACTGTATGGAAGAAGCCTGAGACAGCCTTATCCAGAGCCAGACACTACGTTCCCCAGAGAGAGAACTTTGGAATGCAGCTTTTCCAATCAAAGCTCAGAAAACTTCCTTTCAGGACCACAGCAACCAAATTCTCCCAACCAGTTTGCTCCCCACAATCTTGACGGCTGAGGAAGTCTAGGAGGTGTGGCCCCAAACTTTGCCTAGTTCCAAGCCTTTGTAGTCACTGGGCTTATATGCATCCTCGCTTTGCACATCAGCTCCCTTCTATTGAACATTCCTTAGCTTTTATGCAAACATGGGCATGCATATTTTTTTTAAAAAAAGATCCTGTTATATCAGTCCAGTACATGCCACACTTTTCGCCATTTGAAAACAGCGGCAAAATCTTTGTCTCACCCAGAACAACAACAAACTCCAAATGGCCAAAATACTCTCGTTAAAATTTGCGATCAACAATATTCTGAGTTTCTTCTGAAATTTTGAAATATAACATCTATCACCTTTAACCATTCACCTGGCTGACTAGTTTTATGGGGGGCAGCTCCATCTCTAGTTCTATGTATTATCATCTAGGAATATGACAGTCTGCTTTTCAGGTTTCCAGCCATCTATCCCTATATCTGGTGGTGGCAAATTCCACTGTATGCTATGTGAAGAAGCAGTGCTTTTCACAAGCAAAGAAGCTGAGAGGCTTGTCAGCCTAACACCTCTTTATCTGACAGCGAGAATAACAGCTGTCTCCCATGCAAAATTGGACAAATGGGTTTATTTACATAGCGATATGTAATGCTCAATGCCCCCCACTGTGTGCTCAGCAGCTGAGCCTTTATGAAGAGGTAGTAAGCACTAAGCAATATACATTGCATGGAATATAGGAACTCTGTAAAAGAAACAAATTCATGTGCAAACTACTTCACAAACTAATTTACACAAAGATACGGAGAATGAAGCAGAGGAACAATATCAAAGTAAAAGAAAAATTAATCTACATAAAAACATTGCAGCTAAGTATTTATGTACTCATCACAGATCATCTTCAGATGGGCAAGTCATGGGTATCTGAAAAATAGGCCATCAAAAATACTGGCAACATCAGATTTCACAAGGAATTAAATTTAAAGCTGCTACCTCCAACCTGGTGCCATCCAGATGTGTTGGACTAAAGCTCCCATCATTCTAGTAACATATCCAGGATAGGAAGTGGGGGCTTCTTGTTCAACTTATTTACAGAGTGACACATTGAGGAAGGATAGTTTAAATTAAGTGGAAGGCAGAGAACAAATTCCCAACAGCATGTGCTAGCATTAGTTTGTTTGCTTTGTCAAACTGGAAGTTGTATGATGTCATTTCCATTTTTGTTCATTTTTAGCCATTAGGGCAATGTTTGGAGTTTGTAGGGATTCTGGTGATCAAATATGCCATGTTTGGAAATGGTTTTTTAGTCTTTGCTATTTGGTTTATGTGGTGAAGATGTAAGCACATGTTTCTTGAGCAACCCTTCATGGCTACCTTGCTTTGTTGTTTTGATGTTTCTGACCCACTCAGTAGCACACACTGATTAATTACAGCTCTGTGGGTTACAAGCCATTCTATAATTTCTGAGAGCATTACACCTTTTACTGCTGAACAATATAACCCAAGAGTCCTGTTCAGACAACAGTCTCATACTCAGTTATTGTGTCCATTGAGGGGAAGAGTGGGTTTGTTCCCAGTGCCCTCACCCACAGTGTGGCATCCAGCCAAAGCTCTGTACACAGCCTCCACATGTGCAGATGTAGGCACATAAGCACAGACTCAGCTGTCTCTTAAAGCATCAGCTGAGGGCATCCAGCTTTGTTCCCCTTTTGCTTTTTCCCCAGAGAGAAGGGTATTATGGGAACAAAACTGTGCGCATCGGAAAGGAGCCAGTGGCATCACAAAGAACAACCATAGGCATGATAACAGAGGCAGTACTTTGGAACAACTGGGATCTTCTGAGAAATGTAGCCCAAGCTCTGGTTCAAGATATGGTTTTGCCTCCTGATATCATCCAGTCCAGATGGTGACTAGGAAAAATCCGTCCCACATCTGCAGATAGATTCCTCATCTATGCTCTATATGAAGAGCTGTCTATACTAGTGGTTTGCAACCTTTAATCCTCCAGGTTTTTTAACTTCAACTCCCAGTAGTCCCAGCCAGTTTACCACCTGTTGAGATTTGTAGGAGCTGAAGTTCAAAATAATCTAAATAATCATAGATAAACTGCAAATATCAAAATTCCATAGGATGGTGCCATGGCAGTTGAAGTGAAATCTTGGCTCTATAATTGTGCAGTGTGAAAGAGTCCCTGCTCTGATTTCACAATGAGAAAGAATCCAGCATTAGGAAAAAGCAGAAGTTTGGGGATCTTTAATCCCTCCTTATTATCCAACATATTCGCTTATCCAACATTCTGCCAGCCCATTTATGTTGGATAAGTGAGACTCTACTGTATACATCCCATTTTTTTCAGGACTGAATGCATACTGGGTCACACCTGATTCTTACATTCTGAAAATATTGTACTTATCACATCAATGAAGGCTGGCTTCTCCCAATCCATTTGAATGCCTCCCTACATATCATCATCATCATCATCATCATCATCATCATCATCATCATCATCATCATCATCATCATCATCATCATCATCTCTAATATTGTGCAGTGACATAGCCTGGAAGTCTTGCACCACCATTCTTGCAAGATTTTAGCTGGGGGACTGCATACTGATTTGACAGTCATATGTTGAAATAGCACCTCAAAATCATATTAAATACAAAAACATGATTAGAATCTTGTGTGCAATTGCTCCGTTCCTGCGACATTTTGCAGACGGATTTTGATGGATTGCTGATGGAATGGAACAAATGTCATGTGATAGGACCCATTCAGAATGTTGTTCAAGGACTCTCAGAAACTAAGTTTATCCCAATGTGATAAGGTCCCTACTCTTGGATCACAGACATCTTCACTGTTGATTCTTCAGTCAAATTGAAAACTGACAGGAGGGGGAAACTGATACAAATTCCAGGTCTTAACAATCTAGAAAGGGCATTGGGGGCCAACTATATTACAAGGGTTTTTCTCTTTCTCAGTAAAATCATTACCGTATTTGTTTTTAACATCCATTGTAAAATTGTTGAATTTCAAAAAAAGCAATATTATATACAAAGTCCAATTATTTATCTGCCAATGCAGACCCTTAATCACTGCTTCTTAAACTGTGGGTCCCAACCCCTTAGCTCAATGTGGTGGTCATAAAAATTGGCAACAGTAAAAGGTTTCTGAACACCACCCATTTACACAAATCTGTGTAACATGCAGTGTTTGCAGTGGACTCTGCAGAAAATGCTTCAATTGTACTCCACAAAAAGGAAAATCAGCGTGTTTAGCAAGCCTTGCAAATGCAGATTTATTTTAAGTAAATGTTTGATTTTATACCTATTTAATGTCCCTATTTTATTTCTTGGACAATAAGGGGTTGCGGGTGTAAAATATGTAAAAAGGTATGCTCTAAATAAACTACTTGCATGGATACACAAAAGTTTGGAAAATAGTGAACCCTATGGAAATGAAGCAGCCCCTGGTGGTGCAGCAGATTAAACCACTGAAGTGCTGAACTTGCTAAATGAAAGGTCGGTGGTTCAAATCTGGGGAGTGGGGTGAGCTCCCACTGTTAGCCCTAGCTTCTGCCAACCTAGCAGTTCGAAAACATGCAAATGTGAGTCGATCAGTAGGTACCACTCCGGCAGGAAGGTAGCAGTGCTCCATGCAGTCATGCTGGTCACATAACCTTGGATGTGTCTACGGACAACGCCGGCTCTTTGGCTTAGAAATGGAGATGAGCACCAACCCCCAGAGTTGGACATGACTAGACTTAATGTCAGGGGAAAACCTTTACCTTTACTATGGAAATGAAGGACTTTTGGCCCCAAAAGACCATGGAATCATGCTTGAGAACCTGGATAATGCCACAAGAGGACATATTTTGTTAGACATAGATAAATGAAAACATAGATATGATGGTCGTACTGTTATTTCATGTTCAATGCATACTTTATTCTAAATAACATCTTACAAACATGAGCTATGAACCAAGCATTTGTAGTAGCTTCTTTTGTTGGTCTGTCTTTGATGGGGAGCCCAAAAATGTTTCCACAAGGCTTGAAAATGCTCTTAGTGGTCTTGGCCATGTTGCCTAGCCAACCAAATCTTCACCTCTCTTTCTTGCATTACAAGCGTTCATATGATTTTTATTCCATGGATGACAGCAGTTGGTGCTGGTTCTTCCATCATCTTGCCCCATCCTGTGTTATTTCCATTTCAAATGCACCACTGTCTCCTCCTTCAGTGGCAGAGCCGGGCAGGGAGACACTGTGTGAGGCCGCCACAGCCATTTGCCCAAGAAGACAGGGCGTTCTCTGCTTTATCAGCTCATTGCAGATTCACACAAAACATTTGAAAGGAGAGAAAGGTTTTTCCCAGTGGTGTCTTATCAGACTGCTGAGCCTAGGATGCTGCTTTGTTTCAGCTCATGTTCCAATTAAAGATGGAAATGACATTCAAGTGAACAATTGCTAATTCTCAGAAGATTATCTGAGTCTGACAGCTGCCCCAGTGCCTCCGTCTTGCTTCAGAACACACAGAGCCTCTTGCTCTTTCTGTTGGGCACATCCCTGGCATTGCAAGGGCACACTTGCTAGCTTTTCTTATTGGGTGCTCAATTCAAGATGCATATGCACAAACAAGAACCCAAGCTTCCCCCCACCACACATCCCATGGCCAAGCAATTACTATCTGTCTGTTTCCCCCCTCAGCATGCTTGAGGTCTAGAAACAAATTTAATAAAAGCTAAGAAACATAAGAGTCAAGATCCCAGCAAACCACCATTATCTTTAGTTCCACAGTCCACAAAGCAACCATGTATTTATGTACCGTATATACTCGAGTATAAGCCAACCCGAATATAAGCCAAGGCACCTAATTTTACCACAAAAACTGGGGAAACTTATTGACTCGAGTATAAGACGAGGGTGGGAAATGCAGCAGCTACGGGTCAAATTCAAAAATAAAAATAGATATTAATAAAATTGTATTATTTGAGGAATCGGTAGGTTAAATGCTTTTGAATATTTATATAAAACTGTAATTTAATATAAAAAATAAGACTTTAATAAGATAAGACTGTCCAATTCTGAATACCTATATACTCAAGTATAAGCCGACCTGAATAGAAGCCAGCCAGGACCCTCACTCGAGTATAAGCCGAACGGAGCTTTTTCAACCCTAAAAAAGGGCTTATACTTGAGTATATACAGTATTTATTTATATCTCACTTTAACTCTCCATACAGAGACTCAAAGCGATTCACAATCAAAAACATTACAGTATATCATTATATATCATTATATATTATCAGTAGTAATTATATTTATATATTAGTATTACTATATTACAATATTATTATTGTATTATTATTATTAGTATTATATTGTATTATATGGAGCCGCTGGTGGTGCAATGGATTAAATCCTTGTTCCAGCAGAATTGCTGACCGAAAAGTCAGCGGTTCGAATCCAGGAAGCGGGGTGAGCTTCTGTCTGTCAGCTCTAGCTCTCCAGGCGGGGACATGAGAGAAGCCTCCCACAGGATGATAAAACATCAAACATCTGGGCGTCCCCTGGGCAACGTACTTGCAGACAGCCAATTCTCTCACACCAGAAGCGACTTGCAGTTCCTTAAGTCACTCCTGACACCAAAAAAATGTGTTATATTATAGCTTTATTATCAATATTATATGTATACGCAGATGAATGAGAATTTAATACTGACTGTAACTTGTGGGTGAAGAAAGGGATTTTTTCATAGTGAGAACATCTGATAGGCTTTTGGGTGAACATTGCTTATGTATTGGTCAGTCCCCTTCTGGTTGTGATAATTGATGGAAGGCTTTTTATAGAACACAGGCAAATTCACATTTGAGTTCTTTACGAACTCTTGGATGGATGTCATCTAGATCTAGCAATCTGTTTGTTATTCCTCAGTAAGTTTTAATGTTAATTATTTACCACTATTATTAGCCTGAGTTGTCCTCCTTGGGGGGAAAAATCAGACATGATTGTATAGTGAAGGAGGAAAAGAATTTATTTAGCTTGTAGTGCAAATTATTTATCCCCTTTTATTTCTTTTACTCCATTGTCATTCAGTGGTTTAGCTGCTTCCTTATGGTTTTCTGCTGCTGATTTACTTAAAGAATTCTTTATTGTTAGTCTTACTGCTATTAGCAATATGTTCTTCAGTATCCTTTTTGCGACTCTAATTGCCATCTTGCATTTCTTTCATGCTACTTTATTTTCTTTAGTGTTGCCTTTGTTTTGACAAGACTAATGGTTTCTGAAGGACCTTTCTCTCTCCTTAAAAGCTTCCTTCACAGGACAACTTCCCATGCTGACAACCCCTTGGACCTTGTGCTATCTTTCTGACCTGTGCCCATTCCAGCTAAGCCACCCTGGTTTTGGTTTTAATTAGCCATGAAGCCTGGGAGAGATTGGATCCCCTTGACTTTTCTCTTCTGTTTCCTTTTTACCAGATCCCAAATTTTAGAGACAATTCCTCTTTTGAAGTCAAACACGTCTGCATTGGGGTTTTCTGGTGTTTTTCCATTTACATATAAATTAAATTTGATAGCATTGTGGTCACTGGTTCCAGTCAATTCAAACACACTCACATCTTACACTAAATCCTGAATGAAATCTTATTATTTGTTGTTGTAAACTGTCATGTTGACTTCAATTTGTGGCTGCTGTATGAATGAGAGGCCTCCAAGTACAACTTTTATTGACAGGCATGCTCAGGCCTTGCAGAACCACACCTTCCTTGATTGTTTTTTTTAACCCGTCAGGAAGCCACCTTTTCCCCAAAATTCAATTAAAAAGTTGCTTGGGACCAGAAGTGTTTTGCATTTAATTTTTTTGGGGGGGATTTTTTAAATATTTGCACATGTATGATGAGATATTTTGGAGATGGAACTCAAATCTAAACGTGAAATGTATTTATTTATGTTTCAGATACCCTTTATACATATGGCTGAAATATAATTTTAAATGTGATATTTTAATAATATATGCATGAAAAATGTTTATGTATATTGAACTATCAAAAAAACAAAAGTTTCACTATTTGGTCAATTTTGGATTTGGAGCATTTTGGATTTTTAATTTCCAGAATCAACCTCTATAGCCAACAAAGTTGGGAAGGGGCGGTGGAAAGAAGATGAACTATTCACAAGTGTATTGTCCACAGTGGAAGACTGATATCTGAATACCTTATTTTTGCTAAACCAAGGCTATGATTTTTTTATTTTAATTTATATATGTTTTACTATGTAATCAAACAAGAGAAATGGACCTCAATCCATATAATGCTTTCCTGAAGGGTGTTAGGCAGTAGCTGAAATCCTGTTCTAAAATTGATGATGGACTCAATATAGATGGTCTACAAGTTATGTCAACTTGATACCACTTTAAACCTCCTAAGGAATCCTGGGATTTGTCATTTTACCTTGGGAAGTGTATTTCAGAGGAATTCTCTAGAACACTCTAGCAGGGAATTATAAGCATCCCACTATGGCAGTTCAAGTGGTATCAAATTATATATATGCTATACATACATAACTATGTAGAGCAAATACACCTTATGCTAAAACTATTCAACATTGATACATGCCCTCTCAAATTTAAGGAAAAGAGAAAATAATTGTATTTCCTGAAACAGAAACATACAGAAGAACTATTACCTTCCCACTCATCACACTCCAAGCAGTCATTATTTCTCTATATACACAAAGTCTAAATACAGTAAAAACATGTAAGATTCCTTAAAACCTCTGTTTTCATGACAGAGACCTACGAGGAAGTCAAAGCAGCAGATCGCAGCCACAATTTCTCCTTCCCTCCACACATTGATTTTGCATTACTGTTTCAGACTTTCCAGAAACATCCAAAGTGGAAGGAAGGAAGGACAGATAGATGTAACCTGATCCATTATTCATTCAAGTGAATAGGATTATTTGCCATGAAAAATCATTCTCATCAGCATCAGGATCCCCACAAAGTCTATCCATAGGCTTACAATGGAAATCTCCCAGTATTTGTTCTGTTTCTTTCATATGTTTCCCCACCTTTTCCCTGCCTTAATCACCTTATATTTACAAAACAAAACCTTCCACATGTTTGGGAAGTGGAATTCCAAATGCTCAGAACTTACAACATTTCCTTAAATGCAAATGAGTTCTTCAAACATTTCCCCAGTTGCTTTCTTCAAAGCTCAGTGCTTTGCCTCTTAATGGTTTCCTGATGGGTTAAAAGAGACAATTATCTCTTCTTTGCAGGCTGCCTTTCCTTGGGGTTTTTTTTTCATTATTTTAGTTCCCGAGTCTCTTTTTTCATGGGTAGAGTGTAAGACACTTTAGCAGAAGGTGTTATGATAAATTTGTATATGCAAACGCTTATCATAGCAGTCTTCACAGCTGTGCCCTGAGGAAGAGTATGAAAATGTAGGCAGCTGTGTTATTCCACATTAACAAATCAGTTCTAGGAGTTTGCATTTCCAACAGGAGCAGGTCTTTTATAAGACTCAAATGTCTTAATTACCCATTCAAGACCAAGCCACCCGACAGTGCGTTGCATTACAACAAGGGTAGCTGTACTCTTGTCATTACCTTCCTATGGCAAAAGGAACACATGCTCCTGTATGGCAAGAAGGCAGCAGCAGTGCTGCTGATTTTCTTTTCTTTTTTTTGTTTATTCTTTCAGTTGCTTCCGACTCTTTGTGACCTCATAGGGTCTCCAATGGCAGACAGAATTTTTCCTGAGGAGCCAGGTTAACTGTGCCAACCAGCTACTAGGCAGCAGCAGTAGTGTGGGGTGATACTGGCAGAGAATTTCTGAGAGACAACAGCGGTGGCACTATAGGTAACATTTGTTAGTATTGTGCAGAAGGAAACATGGTAAACCCCCTCTGAACGTCTTTTCCCACAAAAATGCTATGATGATACAAGCCAAAAGTAAATGAAAACATAGTGTCAGAAGATGAAATTCCCAGGCCAGATGGCATTCAGTCAACTGGCATACAGAAAAGTATTATTACTAGTAGCACTGTAGCTAATGATGAACCTGGACTCAAGTTGAAAGGACATCCAGCTTTTGACATGCTCAGAGGTGAAAGCAAGTCTGAAGCAGCACAACGTATATGATAGGTATATGGAATGTGAGAAGCATGAATTGGGAAGCTAGGCATAATAAATTCTTCCTTGGTGATTTCCCCTTTTCTATTTTTTGTACATGTCACCTCTAAATCTTATCTCAGCAGAAAAATCTTTAGATACCCATCTTGATTACTTTAGATACCTGTTTTTTCTCCTCATTAGAACTGCTTGAAATGGTGCCTACAGTACTTCACTTTTGAGAAACTTCCTCCATTACAAATTCCCTTCTCTTTCAGTATTCCTGACCATGGGTTCACATCCAGTATTTCCCTAAGTTGACTGAAATCAGCTTTCTTAAAGTCTAGAATTTGCATCTAAACAATGTTTGGCTTCCCCTTTCCACTATAAAACAAACTCCAGGACAATATGGTCACTCTCACCTAAAGATCCTGCAACTTGCATCCCATTAACCAGGTCAACCCTATTTGGTTAGGATACAAGCTAAAATAGCTAGCCCACTTGTTGACTTTTCCAACTTCTGGACAATGAAATTGTCTGCAAGTGAGAAATTTGTTAGACTTGATATTTTTAGCCGCCAGTTCTCAAACTGGTTTGGAGGTACAGTATATAGTAAATTCCTACAATGACAGTACTGTTGTTTTCCTCTCCATTGATTTCTATCCAGATATTGTTAACCTGGAACTCCTCACTGGTGTTAAACATATAATGCTCCTCCCCAACCTCCTTGTCCTACTCTCTTGTTTGATCTCTTACTGAGAAATAAATTGTACTCCACTATTACTACATTCCAATCATGAGACTTGTCCCATCGAATTCGTGATGCTTATTATATCATATTTGAATTGCTGTATTAAGAGTTCAAGTTCATCTTATTTATTCCCCATGTTTTGTGCATTCATGCAGAAACATGTAAGGCAAAGGGTCATCCCCCCAACTATTTAAGTTTTTCCACACCCACTATTGTGTTCTTGCACTATTAACCCAGTTTTCTCTCAAACACTCAAACTATTATATCCAACATGTAATGAACTCCTGCCCTTTAGAATACTGTTTCCCCCTCATATAACTCGGTTTAAAGCCCTTCCAGTCATACTTGTGAGACTCTTTCCAAAAACATTTCTTCCAGTTAGCTGTAAGTTGCAACCTATAACTTCCCAAAAATCCATCTTCATGAAACAGTTACTACATTCCAATCATAGTGTTTAAGCGATGCCTCTTCCTAATGTTGTAGATTCTTTTGTGGATTTTATTACACATTTCATTGTGCAATATTGCAATTCAACACAAGGACTATCACCATATTAATACTGCATGTGAAAATGTATATATACCACCTCAACATAGTTTCTCAGTCAATGTCTTCTTAAAATATCACACAAGAAAGTGACACACTTTAATACTATAACTCAATGTGAAATGTCTTTTTTTCCAGATCAGTGTCATGCCCTCAAAAATCCCTACTCCACATACTCATGCACACATTAGAGCCTGGAAATTTGCACTTTTTACAAAAACTTCCCAAATTTCCTAGTCTTCTGAGAAGTGTAATGCAAAGAAGTAACTTTCCAAAGCTCTCTTTCTCCCTTACACAACTAGACTCGATGTGTCATCTAAGTGATGCATGTTCTCTTTAGAAAGCTACTTTCAGCCTACGAATTCTTGTGTTTCTATTTTTCATGAAGTATGATTTTATTCTTTTCTTTAGTTGCTTTTATCTAAGCAGAATGCTCGACAAATCTACATATTAAACAGAAACATTCAACAAACTGCAAGGATACAAGGTTCTCAAACTGCACATGCATGGTATCATTATTTTTAGCTCTCCCTGGCCACCAGGCACTTATAACAGAGCAAGACTACCCATTTAATTACAGGGTTCCTATTGACCATGAAAGTGTTTTGTAATCAGAGTCTTTTATCTAGTTACTTTCTGCTGGACCCACTAGAGGTTCCTCAATCGGCGAAATCGTGCAGTAATTGATCTTTGATTCCCACCTACTCCCGCTTCTAATTTCCTCACCATTATATGACAGCTCTCCAGATAATTGCCAGCACATCTTTGGGATTATGCCATTTCTGTGCTCTGTGCTGATACTGCTTTGTTTTTTAGAACCTAGTACTTTCCTCACTTATCTGTGGCTTGTAATTACATGGTCAGAGACACTACCAGATCAAAGGCCCACAAACACACAAAACGGCTAGACCAGCTGCAAAATTCCTTGGAGAAATGAGAAATGATTTCCCATCATACATTTTCAAGGCACATTTTGCCACCACCAAAAAGAAATGTGGAGCAAAAGCCCTTAAAGAACTGTTTAGACAAATAGACCACTTAACCCAGTATCATTCTTGCCTTTTGCAGTGGCCAGATATGTTAAAAACTTCATCAGTCTAATCTTAAACGGAATGTTTTAAGGTATTAGTAATATTGGTATAGATTCACTGAGCCTTTACTTTGTTTTTGTTGTGTTGTGCTATTGTGTTGTTGTTGTTGTTGTTGTTGTTGTTGTTGTTGTTGTTGTTGTTGTGTGCCTTCAAGTTGTTTTTCAGAAATGTAGAATTCTGTGCTTGGTTGTGGGAATAGCAAGTCTCCCTGAATTCAGCTCTAAGCTGTGTTGTTAACAGTAGGTATCATTTAAAATGTACATCACTGAACGTTTTCAAAAGATACTCTTTATGTGAATATATTTCTTCTAGGCGTTTTCATGGACATTATCGTATGCTCCCTCCCCCATTTCTAAACACTTTGAAAACAGAGAGATAATGATGTTTGACGGAGCCCTTCCTTTGATGCAGAGGGACTTCCTGTCTGCACCCATCATAAATCTTTAGGAAATTGTCCCAGAATTCCTTCTTCTGAGCTCAGGAATTGGTATGCAACTGGAGAAAACAGCAAAAAAACACATGGGATGGGAGTTGTCAAATTTGCCTGTGTTGAATCACTTCAGTGAGGTGGAGTAAGGAGCTTTCCTGCGGGCAGTCCCCTACCAAGCATTGATACTTCTCTCCCAAAATCCTGCTTCATGGGCCTGGCATGGTAATTTAAAAAAATTAATTTAATCATTCAAAATACCGAAAATTCAAAATCTTTGATTGTATTTGATCTGTACTGCTAGCATTTTAAGTTTTGGACTTCCATGATGGAGAGAACTAAAATTGGGAGGGAAGTTCAGTATCCACCAAGTGGTATCTCTTTAAGATCAGTCCTTGAGGTCTACTCCAGAACAGCAGGATTGGAGGGGAAAGCCCAGTATCCCCAAAAGGTTTTTAATGGAGTGGATGGGAACTGCACACACTTGTGTGATAAATCTAAAAATGGATGATTTGGGGAGAAAAGGCAAGAAAGAACAACAGGTGATAAGGAATGACAAACAAAAATATGTGCTTTGTAACACTACAGGACTATACATCACAGTAATATGACACTCCCCACCCCCCATATGAGATAACGTCCTAAGCAGAGTAGAATTGTCAGGGCTTGGTCCTGAGTCTCCAGGAACGCGACGAGGGGCCAAGTTCTCCAGCTGTGGTGGGGCTCAGCTCCAGCCAGAAGGAAAGGGCTCTGTGCAAATCACTAGCACAGCTAGGCGAATAACAGTTTGCTATAATTTGCAAGAATTAATTGATCTGCTGCTGCAACTTGCAAATTTTTCCATAACACTATATATTTTTAGTTGCCTGTTGTGCACCTTATTCTTTCCCACTTATGGTGGTCATAGGGCAACCCTATCACATGCAGTTTTTTTGGTAAGATTTGTTCAGAGGGGAGTTTAACTTTGCCTCCCTTCAAGAGAGAGAAAATGTGATTTGCCCAAGGTCACCCAGTGGGTTTCCATGGCCACTGGGACTTCCTACTCCTGTCCCAGTCATTCTGGCAATGGGGTTCACCACCCACTCGACTCTGTATTTGCCCTATGCTTAGAAGCAAGTAGGCTAGATTAGATGCTCCTTACCTATCTCCCTGAGTAAGTAAGAAGAAGAATTCATCTTGATCTGGGAACAGCTCCCTTGTTGTTTTGACCCCATATTGTTATTGATTTCTGGAGATCCAAAGGCAATTCTTCATGAGTTTTTCTTGGGAATATTTATTCAGAAGGGTTTTACCTTTGCCTCCTGCTTAAACAAAAGATGGGTAAATGTTTTTCTGCAGACATCCCTTGGTCGAAGGGTACATAGAGAGTGTAACTTGCCCAAGATCATCCAGGCTGGATCTACACTGATAGATAATTCAGTTTGAACTGTATGGTCAGTGTAGACCCATATATTGCGCTCTGGACTGCACTGAACTGCATTATATGGCAGTGTAGATCCAGCCCCAATGGGTTTCCATGGCTAAGCAGAGCTTCAAATCCTGTTCTCCAGAGTCATAGTCCAACACTCAAACCACCAAACCAAGCAAGCTCTCAGGTAAAATTGTGATGGCCCTCCTGTTGATATGTGCTTTCAGGTTGACTCTGATCTTTGACAACTCTTTCATAGGATTTTCTTGGCAAAAAAAGTATTATGCAAAACTTTGCCATTGCCTTCCTCTAGCAACCTCATCAGACAGGCTAAACAGCCAGTCATAAACTAGTTCCTCTTCTCTTTTACCATGGAGCCTGCCAGCTCCCATCCCATGACATATATCTACTTCTGGTAGGGCTCCTTGATAAAAGAGAAGAGGAACCAGCGTACGGTGCTGCAGCAGCAACATGAGAAACTTTACGTGTTGTATTAGGATCAATGGGGGGAAGCTGAGCAGTGGATGCTTCCCCCCATGGGATCTGTGGTGAATCGCCCCGCTCTCCAGGAGCCTTAATTCAATAACCACTATCCCTACTCTCACTGGCTCTTTTGCCAACTCTTAGGCTGTTCTTGGGTCATGCATTTCTGCATCCAGTTTGAAAATAAGCCTCCATTAGCACTTTCCTCATGTATGTCTGTAGCTGTCTTAGACATTTTGTCTCAAGGCAGACAGTTTCCCTTCCCCCACCCACTCCTGCCATGCGGCATCCTAAGGAGAACTTGCCGCCAGACTGGAGAGATGACAGATGACTTGGGCAAGAAGGAGAGGGCTGAAGGCAACAGCTGCTTCAGGGGATTATTAACGAGCAGCAAATGATGGGAAATGCGAAGATCAATTGAAACAAAAGAGTTCAATAGTAAAAAGAAACATTTGCAGAGTAATGAGAGTCCATTTCTCTAGCCCAACTGTCGGAAATACATCCTGTTAAACATCCATCAATTATCTTGGCTTGCAAATGCATTAAAGGAATGAAGAATTATCCATCGATGAAAGTTAGACCTAATGCATTCTTTCCAGTGGCCGCACTTTAAAGACCGGCTTCAGGAAAAGCAGCATTATTATTCAGCTTAATCCATAAGACGTTTTGCACTCCATGTGTTACAAACCAAACTGTTGACATTGTGTTTTGTTTATGTTTTGCCTTCAAGTCACTTCCAACTTAAGGGGACCCTAAAATGACCCCATCACAGAAATGTTTTGCAAGATTTCTTCAGAGCTCTTGCCTTCCTCTGAGGTTGAGTACGACTTGCCCAGGGTCACCCAGTGGGTTTCATGGCTGAGTGGATATTTGAACTCTTGTCTCTAGAGTCCAACACACACACCACTACACCATGTTGGCTCTCATTATGCTGTGACAATTTTGGTTTTTAGGGGGAAGAGCATCCCATAATATTCTCCAAGTAGATAATTCCAGAGCACTTTTCTGCTACCAAACTCCATCTCCCCCTACACCATAGACTCGAAAGTGTTATGGGTTTTCTTCTCCTCCAGGCATCCTGGTAACTTCATATTTGTGAGGAAGCCTATACGTTTATCTTTGCTCTTTGTGGAAACTCATAAGTAATTAACTGGTCCAGAATAACAAAATATTCCAAGTCGGAAAGTCTGCCCCACGACTATTTATTTTTCAGCCCAATAAGGATTTGAGAGAGTTGAGCTAATTTTAATGTCCAAAGTAAAGGTTCCAAAACTTATATTATTGTTCACAAACCTTAGAATCCTTTCCACCAGTTTTGGCTGTTGTTGTGTGTCTTCAAATCCACTGCAACCTATGGCAACCCTAACATAGGTTTTTCATGGCAAGATTTTCTCTAAGGTAGTTTGCCATTGCCTTGATAGAGTATGGCTAGATCAAGGTGACCATGTGGGTTTCCATGGCTGAGCAAGGGTTCAAACTCTAGTGTCTCGAAATCCTAGTCCATCACTTAAACCACAATACAATAGCTGGTCCAAGACGTTTTGCTGCCAAAATCAAAGAATCTGTTTGGACTTGCAGTTGATTCTTACTTCAGTACTACTGATGAGACAGCTTTCTCTGCTTACCTGAAAGTAGAAGGCTAATTTAGGCTACGCAGAAAATCAATTGCTTGGATCATATTGCACTATCCTTCATCAGAGGGACATTGTCAGGGAGTATTGCCATTGGCCCCTCTGAATAATAATAACAACAACAACAACAACAACAACAATAACAACAACAACAACAACTTTATTTATATCCTGCCACAATTTCTCAAGAGGGACTAGGGGCGGTTTATGAAATAGCACAACAAAAGTACAACACAAAACACATGGAATGCAACAAAATTTGCAACAAATCAATAAACAACACCAATTAACATAATATAACAACTTAAAAGATTAACAAAAACAAAATGCACATCATCTTGAAGTGCATTTACACTGACATGTCTCAATGCTATGGAATCCCAAGACTTGTAGTTTGGTGAGACAGCAGCACTCTTTGGCAGAGACTTTATAAAATGACCACTCCCAGACTTCCATAGCATTGAGACATGGCAGCTGAAGTACAGAAAGTTGAGAGGAGACATGATAGCCATGTATAAATATGTGAGGGGAAGTCATAGGGAGGAGGGAGCAAGCTTGTTTTCTGCAGACCCGGAGACTAGGACGTGGAACAATGGCTTCAAACGACAGGAAAGGAGATTCCACCTGAACATTAGAAAGAACTTCCTAACTGTGAGAGCTGTTCAGCACTGGAACTCTCTGCCCCAGAGTGTGGAGGAGGCTTCTTCTTTGGGGACTTTTAGACAGAGACTGGATGGCCATCTGTCAGGGGTGCTTTGAATTTGATTTTCCTGCTTCTTGGCAGGGGGTTGGACTGGATGGCCTGTGAGGTCCCTTCCAACTCTGTGAGTATATTATTCTAAGTAGTGTAAAGCTGTATTCATTCTACATAGCAGATGCACCCTAGGACATGCTAACTGAAATGATCATGTAAATCCTGCTACCTTATTGTGTCTTCTGCAGCAACTATGGTAAATGGGAGCAGGGTTTTTTTTTCTTTGTACTTTCTTCTGTGACTTTCTTCAATAGTCATTCCAAGCCTTTCTATTAGGGTAGTATCACCTGTAGATCTTAAATTGTTGCTGTACCCAGAAGCTGTCAGGAGACACAATTCACCCCTTTCTCCCCTTTAATTTGGTGGGCAAAGGGTATTCTGAAGAATCTGGAGGAGTCAAGGGGTTCCAAAAACAGCCTCACGAGAAACCACAATTTGCCAGCCCTTGCGCAATCAGTCCTTTTTCACGAGTCTGATGTTCTGGATCCATTCCAGTTTGCTTTATTTGTAGACACAGTGGCTGGGAAATGTGGACTGGATAGAAAATGTCTTTTTTAGGTGAATGCTGGGTGTGAGAGCCTATTGGTTTCGTTTTTTAAAAGGCATAGCTTAGATAGTCCAAGATCTAAGTAATTAAAATAGAATTTAAAATCTTCTGAAATAATCAAAGATCTAAAACAGCTACAGAATGGGAAAAACACAAATTCTGACTTAAGTGTTGTGGTAGCTCAATTGTCCTTGGGTACAATGTACTTTGAAGTGTGTGTTATGTGATGTCATTTCTTACTCCCCCTCCGACAGCAGAATATTTCTCACCAATTCCACTTCCCACCAATGCTCCCTGTCCTTGCTGAAGGAAATGCCTTCCTCCTTTTACAAGGCAAGGACAGCTCTGAACTGGGGTGACCAAACCCATGGCCTTGAGAAGCACCTACTCTAATTGTTGATGGGAGCACATCATGATACTTTAAAAAAAAAAGGATAAGGAGGCATCTTTCAAGATGAATCTGTCATCTCAGCAATGTTTTGCTTAACAAGATAATGACATCCTCTGCTACTTATGTGTGGAGACCTCTGTGCCTTCAAATCTCTTATAGACATATGAAGACCTCATTAATTTCATAGACATTTCTTGGACAAAAGGATACTCAGAGATGGATTGCCATTACCTTCTGAAAAAAAGCCCCTAGCACCTGGTGTTCTTTGGTGGTCTCCTAACTAGACCTGACTCTGCTTACTTCCACAATCAAACAGGGTCTGATGATTCTTGAGACTTCTTTACCAGCTGAGTTCATCTAGAGTCCATACATTATCTGGGACAGGTTGGGTTTTCACAGCAGCAATGTATTATTAATAGAGATCCTAGATCTCAGGGACCAAATCAAGTCCATTCTGCAGTTTTAATTTTTCCAAACATAATTGTATCTTGTATTCTTTGGAATCAACAACTTAATGAGTTTTTAATGTTTAATTGTCCACCAAATCATAGTAACTTGGCCCAAAAAAGCATCCATATATATTATTGGACTTCACTCCCAGAATCCCTGACCATTGGTTTGGCTGAACAAAACTTCCTTTATTTGAAGTCACACTTTGGGAATCACACGGGCGTAGATATGTCATGCGGTCACTAGTGAAATTTCATGCATTGATTCACATATGAACACAGCCCCATGAGTTGTCTCATTTTGGCAGTGTTTCATCTCAGATAACAGCTGTATATCAGAGCTACATAGGCATAATATAACTCTTTCCCTCATATTAAAATCTTCCAGAGAATTTTAGAATCTACATGATTTCAGAAATGTTTAGGATACACAAGCCTTCTTTACTTGTTTTCCCATGAGCTGATGATACTATTGTATTTAAACTGATGCTGCGGGTCTTGTCATATATTCTTGCCTTGTTCTTCTATTGCTGCCTTTTTATGCTGTAGTATGAACTGGTTTCTGTGTTGATTTGTTTTATTGATTGTAAGAGGATACCATTTCTGCTAAAAATAGGGCTATCAATAAAATGAAATGAAACTCAAAAAGTGAATAAGGGCAGGGGCTATGGTCTCAAAGGGCTGGTGAATGCTGTGCCCTCAATTAAGCCCTCCTCCCCTCCTCAAAACAGACAAGATCCAGAATTCGCCTTCCCTGGATGGATGCTTCCATCTCTGAAGGTGCTTCTCCTTGACTTTGCAGATTCCTCCTTTTGGAGTTGGCTATCACAACTCACCACATTCAGCAGGTTGCCCTGCTGCCCTCATACCCTTCAACTGTCAAGTACACTTCCAATTTTTTATCATTTCAGAAACCACTTGAGAACATACTGCAAGTCACTTCTAGTGCGAGAGAATTGGCTGTCTACAGAGACATTACCCAGGGGATGCCCAGATGTGTTACCATCCTGCCGGGAGGCTTTTTCATGTCCCTGCAAGCTAGAGCTGACAGATGGGAGCTCACTCTGTTTCACAGATTCAAACTGGCAACCTGCAGGTCAGCAACCCAACCCTCAGGTGAGCAGTCCAGCCAGCACAAGGGTTCAATCCATTGCGCCACCGATTAATCCTCTGGCATTCCACTTTTAGAATGTGTCCAAAATGTCTCAATTCCTCTCTCTTCAACCTCCTCCTCATATCCCTCTTTGTCATCAACTCATTTCAGTTGCTGCAAATTTTTTAGCAGGGAGGAGAAAAGAGAAAGGGGCAAGATCTTGACTTTTTCTGGAGATTCAGACACAAGCAAACAGTTGCAGCCTATCCTGATTTGTCTGTTCTTCCTTTTGCCATCTTGACCACACTTTGATGCTGCTTCACCTCATGTGTCCCAATTTTAATCTGTGAAATATTGGAAAGTACACACTCTGCGGGAAATTTTCAGAGCTAGAGCTCCTGGAGTGGGAATGAGAGAAATACAGAAGACTGCTTTTGCCTGCCTAGTTGCATGTACAATGGGCCCTTAGTGTCCGTTGGGGTTTGTTCCAGAAGCCCTCTGTGAAGATACATGAATGCTCAAGTCCCATTGCATACAGTGTCATGGTAAAATGGTATCCCTAATAGAAAATGGCAAAATCAATGTTTGCCTTTCAGGGGTAGGGGGAGAATGAATTTGTGGATATGGAGGGCTGGCTAAAAGGCTTTTGATCCATTCTGCAGCCTTTTAGGAGAAAGGTGGGTTCAGTGTGAAATAGTCAGAAGATTTTGTTTTATTATTTATAGATTCCTTTTAACAGAGGTGATGTACCCTTAAAATCAATAAAACAAATCAACAAGTGGTGCGTTGGAGCAGTTCAGTTGGTGGCCTGTACTTGCTAGCCAAGAACACACAGTGCATACATGGCAGAATGAAATGTTATCTGTTGATGGGGCCCAGCTTTAATGCAGTCAAAAGATCTCCAGACTCTAGAATATATGTGGCAACAATATCCAAAATCAGCTTGTGATAGAGCTGCCCTGGGTTTGCAAGTCTACTTCCAGTTCATTTGCCAGTGACCTGGCTTTGTACTCTTTCTAAGAGAATGATCTCAGATTCAGTTCAAAAACTTTTACCCATGTAGAGAGTGCAGCTGCAAAGCCCATTCCCTACCTGAATTTTCAATCTTAAATCATTTAGTAAGGACTAGTAAATGCCTCAGTCCTTCCAAGCGTGAAATACAAAGCACTCACCGTCTCTTTACATCCTGTTCCCACAGTACCCATCTCTCCACATGACGCCTTTTATATCTCTTCTTACTCTTTACCTGACCAGTCAAGAAAGCCCTGGTGTATTTGCACAGGAAAAAATCCTTCACTAAATCATTCTTGATGAAAAGCTGTCTACAATTTTCTTTCTCAGCCCCTCAGCCCACCTCTTTGACTTTGGGAAAGTGAAAGTGAGGGAGTTAATTTGTGTTGTATGCAAAAATCACAGCAGGACTTTGCTCTGAACAGAGCTCATGTTACATTTAAAAGCTTTAATATTATTTTGGGTGGTGATATTCTCCCAAAAGAATCCAATGCTGCATCTATGCACCTAGAGAAAATTTTGAAGTCTAATCTTTCTATTTCTCTCCCCCACTCCCCCAAAATATGGAGACCGGGAAGACAGGCATCGGAGGAATGCACCGAGGTTTATCCACTTTAGGGCTATGCTGGTGAAATCCCATTTTTTTACTGTTCAAATAAGATGATCTGTTATGCAAACAAACAAAAAACAAAATACTCAGCCACCTATCTCCATTCCTAAATCTGTGATCATCTATTTGTTCCCCCTACACCTGTAATGTCCTGGAGCTGAATGTTATGTGCTATGTTAAGATGAAGGAACAGGACCAATTTCAGCTCAGAGATATGACCTGACCTGCATCAATTTCCAAGCCCTAAACAAGCTAAAGCCTGATACTTTAGTCAACAGTCCATATTGGAAAATTACATAATACAGTACTTCATTATGGGTGATTTTAGCTATTTATTGCATTCACATTACACTGAAAAGAATGGTTACAATCATCATCATCATCATTTCCTCAGATCAGTGTTATCCTATAAGATTTCCATGTCAAAATAATGATGTGACCAGTGGTAAAATGTATTTGATAATTAGGTTGGTGCATATGGTATCCATTCTAATTCTTTCAACCAAGATCTGAAAGTGTACAGTCTCTCTCTTGCCATTCTGTACCCATCTGGGGATGCCGCTCACCCTTCAAAAAGTGACGGCAGTCCCAGTGAATCAGTGGCCCATCTGTCTTCTTTGGGACATTAACTGTGATGATTTGTCAGATGCAGGAGAGTGACAGACTTGTGCAAATTACCCAGAGGAGGGGAGGGCTGAGCCGCTGTGCTTATTCAATCTAGAACAACCCTGACCTGCTGACAAAGGCAGAGTTATTTTTAAAAAGCCACAAGTCAGCAGAAATTTCCTTAGCAGCTTTGGATGCTGCTGCTGCCGCCACTGCCACCACGACTGCCGCTGGTATAAAAATTAGCCTAAGGGAATGGATCTCAGCCAATTGGAGAATAATGCCTTCAAATGGGGAACCGGGAAAGCTCTGAATCAGTGCCCCCTCTCTCCTGCTCAATCTTTGGGGTTAGTTATCAATGGAAGAAAATGTGTACCATGCTTGACCTTCCTGAAAGCTCACTTCAAGGCAGTGGTGGTGGGTGTCCATGCTGGTTAGTGGAGTTGAAGGCACATCAGTGAATGGTGTCAGAAGCAGGGATGTCAAGCAGAGCCAGCACAAAGTGAGCATTTGTACAAACATGCAGAGATACACACAGGGGCCTTCAACACATAAACACAGACAGAGGCAGGCAGGCATTCACCTAGGAGCAGTCATGTAGTGAAGATCAGGCCCAAAAGGTCACAGCCCAGGGAGTTTATGTTTAGCAAGGGTTATGAAATTATCTTCACACCAACCCAGACTCACCATTTCTATGTAAAGTGCTGCCTGAATAGAGAACAGAGACCCAAAGGCCCTCCTTTCAACTGACAGGACCCAGCTCAGAAGGAAAATGAGACTTGATTGAATCAAGCTGCCTCACAAACATGGAGGACTGTGTGAAGTCAACTATAACTGCAACCCCCATTGGCTTTACCACAGACCTATTTCTGACCTATGAAAAATGGCTGGACATTTACATCCGAATACGATTGCCTGCCTTTTTGGCACTCTGCTTGGGAGGTATAGCTATAGGGATTGCTGTGAATATGTGTTGTACTTCAGAATTTAGTATTGCCTTTATTCACGTATGTTGTAGATAGGCATAGCTTGAGTCTGGGTTTTTTTTTTTCATGTCAGGAGCGACTTGAGAAACTGCAAGTTGCTTCTGATGTGAGAGAATTGGCCTTCTGCAAAGACATTGCCCAGGAGATGCCCAGATGTTGGATGTTTTACCATCTTGTGAGAGGCTTCTCTCATGTCCCCGCATATGGAGCTAGAGACGACAGATGGGAGCTCACCCCACTCCACGGATTCGAACTGCCAACCTTTTGGTCAGCAGTCCTCCCAGCACAAGGGTTTAACCCATTATGCCACTAGGGGCTCTGAGTCCGGATAATTATTCTCAAATTATTAAGTTTGTTGCCATTTAAGAGTCTCCTCATCAGGCTTTCCTAACACTTGAGAAACCATGCTTAGTCCCTGGTATTTTTAAACAAGCCTGTGTGTAGCTGAAAAGGGCTGTTGCCAGTCCTCGTAGATCACTTGTGGATGACCCACAAGATCCTGTGTAGTCCATAGGATTACTGTTTTGTCTCTACTATTTATACTTTCTGCCATTTCTGCTGAGTTCTCTTGCAAATTCTCCAATGAAAGTGGCCATTATTCAATTATGTGACAAGGTGGCGGGACTGTAATTTGAATGAAGAAGAATGATGCTTCCCATGTGCCATTTTTTCATGTGAAAGTCATGACCTCCAACTGTCCTGATTTAGCAGATATTGTCCTAGTTAATTCTCTGGCATTCAACTTTTCCCAGCCACTTTTAAAATGTCTCAGTTTTTCTTTCCTCTCCTCACATTCCCCCTTTTTCCTAAGCTTTTTTTGATTGCTGCAAGCCGAGTTCAAAGTTAAAAATAGTCTGCCCTGACTTAACTCAGCAGGGGGGAGAGGAGAGAGGAGAGAAATGGGTGGCATTTTCCATTCCTAGTAGGCTCAGGCAAAAGCATACTGCTGCAGCACTTCCTGCTTTACATGTTCTTCCTTATTGACAACCTTTGCCACCTTAAACACACTCTGATATTGCTTGGCCACATGCATCCTATTTTTCATTCATGAAAGGATGGAGGGAAGGGAAGGAAGTGTCAAAGAAAAAAGCCTTGCCAAGAAGGTCTTGTGATAGATTTGCCTCAGGGCTACTGTAAGTCCAAAACATTTTGAAGGCACATGACAACAACAGAGTCCAAAGCACGGCTGACAGTGGAGTAGTGGTAAATTTTAAAGTGCAGGCTCTCACTAGGAATGTCTCTGCTCATACCATCCCAAAGTGCGGATGGCTGTGATGGTCGAAATTTCTAGCACTTTTCATTTCTACCAGAAATTGGTCGTCTGGAAAGCCACCCCCAAATACTCTGGAATACAGCAGCTGTCACTGATAACAATACATAACTGCAAGGGAAATCAATTCCTCTCCAGCCGCTATAGGCATTACAGCTAAATACAGAAAAGGGGAATGCAAAAAGGTGGCACATGATGTGATGGTCTCTACTAACCAGACATTTCCGGGGATTTGACCTTGCCTACTATTCCCATCCTGTGCTCTTGGAGAGAGCTGAGGAATGGGCTGTGTGGGGGAGTAGGATTCCGATGGGTGGAAATATGTTCAGAAAACAAATCAAGCTGTGCAGTCTTCCTAACAGCAGTTTGTCAAGCAGGAGGCAAACATTTTTTTAAAATGTTTAAATATACAAGAAATCAGAAACCAGCTAGGGAGTAATTGAACTTCTCGGCGACAGCCAAATTAAAAGGATTCTAGAGGATGGAGACCATGTTGAAGCTGAATGAATTTTGTGTGTTTATTTTCTATGTCTTTATCCATCCCCATGGAGTCCATGGTCGCACAATGGGTTAAACCTTTGCGCTGGCAGGACTGCTGACTTGAAGGCTGGATTGCTGACCTGAAGGCTGCCAGTTTGAATCTGAGGAGAGCGTGGATGAGCTCCCTCTATCAGCTCAAGCTCCCCATGCAGGGACATGAGAGAAGCCTCCCACAAGGGTAGTAAAACATCAAAACATCCAGGCGTCCCCTGGGCAATGTCCTTAGCAGATGACCAATTCTCTCACACCAGAAGCGACGTGCAGTTTCTCAAATCGCTCCTGATAAGAAAAAAAATCCAAACCCCTGGAAAATGCCTTCCTTCAGGATTTCCAGTTGACGCTAATGATTATTAGGCATTTTCAGGTAATTCATGGAGAGATAATGAACAAAGATTAGCTTTTTAAGAGTTTACCAATGTGTAGAAGATCTCACTGAAACAAAATGTATTTATTTACGACACTTCTATCCCTCCTTCCTCAACCCCGAAGGGGACTCAAGGTGGCTTTACACATAGGCAACTATTTGATGCCTTTAAAAATAATGTACAACAAAATAAACATTTAAAATGTTTATTTTAAATGTTTTAAATTAAAACATTTAAAACAATACCTTTACAATTAATCACGTGATTGGACAAAGATGTCATGCAAACGAGCTCCAAAACATAGACCCTATGCAAACTGTCTTTTTGCAAGGAAATATCAATAAATATTTCCTTTCAACTACCTGTTGGATGAAATACATTTTACACCACATATTTGAAGGGGATACTGGACCACAAATCAGAAAGTTTTTTTCTTGGACTACAATGTCTGGAATCCTATTGTCATCATGACCATATTGAACACAAATTGTTTGTCTGCTCAAGGCTGTTCAAAAGAAAACTACAGCATGAAATTATTGTTTTTAAGTAGCAGAAATAAATGATCAGTGTAGGATTTCTAGGAATTAGCTCACAAACAAGGCTTAATGGAACTTGGAGTCCTGCTTACTCCCAGTGATGTTTGTGGATAAATCATTACAATGTAATATTTCCATGCACATGTGCTCTTAGACTTTTAAAAAGCATTTTGTGAGCATCAATATTTACATTGGAATTGCCCCAATCAGCTCCCTGACTTTAGAGTAAATTCCTTCTGATGGATTTACCAAGGCTCAGATTCAGATGTCATTATGGGCTTCCTTTTGGTGCATTCCAAGTTGAGTAGGAGGAAAAATCAACAAACTGAAAGAATCAATGGGAAATGGAGTTGAATTAACCCAGGGGTCTTCCCAGGCAATAGTTTTACAGCACATTAAAAATTCACAGACAGCTTGAGTTATTGTTGAGAAGTGAACCATCTTCCCCTAAAAGTTTCATTCAGTAGCTGCAGATGAATCCAGATGTTTTTTCTCAATGTAATGCCTTTCTGGAAGGGAAGTCACATTTCCAGTATAATGTCACAATATTTTGTTGCTGGGAAAATCTTAAATTTCCCCCAGCTAATGCTTCTGTTCTATTTGTGATTGGACAGATGCCCTGAGCGCCCATTGGAGTGTGAATCTTGAGAAATAGCCAGGCTCATAAACACTTTTAAAAATAACCTATTTCTTAATTTTAGAATCAATGAACTCCCTTCTCTCATAATACTCGAACTCAGAGAAAAGCTGAATGGTGAGCAATTGAGAATGAAAGAAAAGGAAGGCTTTCTTCATTCAGCAGCCACATAAACAGTGGGATTTGCTATCACAAGAAGCAGTGACAATGGCCATCAGTTTAGATGGCTTTGAAAGGGGTTTACTGTATACAGATTCAGAGAAGAGAGTCTATCAATGGTTATTAGTTATAAAGGCTATGTTTTACTTCCAAGGTTGCTAGGGAACAAGCGCAGGAAAAGCCGACTGCTCTCATGTCTTGCTTGTAAACTTCCCAGAGGAATCTAGTTGGTCACCGTGGGAAACAGTTCCAACAGTGAAGCCTTCCATATAAGTGTGCTGGAATAAAAACAATAACAAAAAGCATATTGGAAGCTAGCACATTTAAGCATGAGATTCTGTAGACTGCAGTCCATGAAAGGTGATAGCAAAGAAAACCTGTACGGTCCTGCACCCAACATTTAGCTATTATGTCATGGCTACCCCTACACCCCTCTCCTGATATAACCCCTGAAAGACACTTACAAATCTAGGCAGCCATCTCAAGAGATGGACTTTGGTAGTGCTGGCAAGTGGGTCACTAAAGGATGGTGCATCCAGCCTCCTCCCACTACCAAGAAACAGAGTTATGAGCAGAGCTCCTCCCTGCGCCATGGGGCTGGATGAATCATCTTTCAGTACCCTGCTTGCCAATGCTACAAAATGTCTCTTGGGGCTTAAGTTATGGACTTAATAACTTCATGCTCACTGTGCATGATGCTCTGAAACCTGATTAAGTAGACCATGTAGATGAGAACTCAATATACCTACCTGGATTTTAAAGTGGTTTGGGGTGCATCTGCATTTGTGGAAGTGGCGCCATAAACATTGGTAGACATTTATGAGGTCACAGGCCTAATTTATGACCTCGTAACTGCCTAACGATGCCATTTCTCATATTTGAGATGGCACTAAGATTGTTGTTGTTGCTTCTGCTGCTACTGCTGTTGCTCTAAACTGGATTCCTTATCTGGATTCCTTACCTTTGATCTTGACCTATGATGTGTTCTTAAGAACTATTCCAACAAATCTAAAGAAGTATCTGCTCTTATGATAACTTCCTAGGATTTTGCTAGGTGTCCCAGTTGTCAATTCTGTGTCCACTCATTTCATTTTGGAGCAGTTTTTTGGATCAGCATTGAGTCTCTTTCAAAGATTTTTTTAAAAAAAAGAGGGAATGTAGTTGTAGATGTTATCTTGTGGTCTGGAGGACCAATTTTCTCTCTCTTTAAAAACAATCTTAGAATTATAGTGCTATAATAAAACATACAATTTTATTACTGCACTTTTTTCATGCCAGGAGCGACTTGAGAAACTGCAAGTCACTTCTAGTGTGAGAGAACTGGCTGTCTGCAAAGACATTGCCCAGGATGTTTTACCATCTTGTGGGAGGCTTCTCTCATGTACCCACATGGGAAGCTGGAGCTGACAATCGGGAGCTCATTCCATTCCCTGGTTTTGAACCACCGACCTTTCAGTCAACAGTCCTGCCAGCACAAGGGTTTAACCCATTGTGCCAGTGAAGGCTCAATTACTGGACTGATGCATTATAACTCTATCAATATGGATATGGCCATGTTGGGGGAGAGGCAGCCCAACCTATAAGGTGAAGTTTTATTTATTTATTTATTTTGCGGGGGGGGGGGGGGGGTGAGGGATAGCTGGAAGAAAATTGAAACCTATTCAACTACATTAAAGTCATTTACGATACTAACCAATGTGGCAGCTAGTGGCAGGATTTTTCAGAAAATAGTTCAGGAAAAGACAAATATCACTTTAATTTTTTTAGGAACAGAACCATTACAACAAATACTGCAACCTCTATTAAGTTCCTGACATATCTGTTACATCTTGAAGAACCCTAAGTTTTTAATGTTGAAGCATAAAAATTATGATTCTTTTTTATTTTTTATTTTTTTAAACAGGAATGGCAAGCACAAGCAATGGCATCCATCCCTTTCTCCAGTAGTGATGTTCTCAGCACTTCAAGAACCAACCTTTCTTCTTTCCTTCCATAGCAATATTAACGATAAAACTGATAGATATAATACTGGGTAATACAGTGGATAAGGATATACGCTCCACTGCAATGCATTGTTCCCTTTTCCAACAATTTTGTTTTGACTCAGGGACATACAGAAGGCTTTTGTCAAAGAGAGGAAACACGCTCAGAGCACACTTTGCAAAATGGTTTAAATAAAGATTCCAAATCTAGAGATACTAACATATTCTCACAATTCAGCCAAACAGAAGGAAAACTGAATCCTACTGAAAGCAATAAAATTAGACCGTCTGAATGCATCTCTTTTTAATAAATTTAGTATATCATTACGAAGTTAGTATTCCTAAGTACAGAAAAGTCTTTAGCACAAAGTTGGTAGTGATTTAAGAACCAGGGCAAACACAAGTGATATAAATCATGTCTACGTTTTTGAGTGCTTAGAGATCTCATTCCTGGGACCCATATATAGTGAATATTGTTGACCCTTCCATGGTCAGTCTGAAAATATTTACAAGCTAATAGCTTTACCATCTGCAGTATCTCCCATACTTCAGCTAGTCATTCATTTTTATAGACTTGGCAGTAAATTTTTCAGGACCTAGCATTTACTGGAAAGCCTCATTTATTTTAATGGTAGTCCCCTGCAACTAACATTTTTGGATTGTGTCCATAATTTCTTTATTAATACATTATTGTTCTAACAAATGTAGAATAATTGGAGTCTCTCAAGGACATCCCAGAATAAAAGATATAAACGCTAGCAAGGGTTGTCTTGTGAAGGCATGTGGTGGATATGCGAGTCTAACACAGCTCTAAATTATTTTCTCCTAACATCAATAAGATAGTAAGGTATTTTGTATGCAGCATATCAGAGATGAACTCTTTTAAGTCACAAGACTATAAAACAGAAACATGATCATATCACATATGAACATAAAAGAAACATCACATGTCCTTAAAGTTAATGATCATTATGCACTCAAAATGTTTCAGGTGCATTCATGTCACTATTCAACTATTGCTAATAGAATTTATCTACTGAGGAAATAAAGATATACATGGAATAGTTTCAGAAGTGACTGCATCCCTGGATATAGCATGGTGTGAGAACAGTTTTTCCATTGTTGTCCCATACTGATATCACATCCAGTTTATGCTATGTGTTTAACATAGCATAAGTATTTATGAACTATATTAATTTATTTGTTACATAGTTGTCCCTCCAAAGGGTTCAGGGCTACATTCATGGCTTTCACCATCTTTTCCTCCCAATAACCCCATGAGGTAGGTTAGACTGAGAGCCAATGGCTGGTCCAGAGATACCTAATGAGTTTCATAGCCACAAAGGGATTTCTATCCAGAACACATCCCTCCTAGACCAAGATATTAATTGTAATACTATGCTGATTAGATAAACTACTATGGTTGGGAGAAGATGTATTTCAGACCTTTTACCACTTGGGCTCCAACTGCGTAGAAAAAAGTGGTTTATTAAGAATGGCTTTCCCAGGCACATATTTGCAACAGAACTCTGTATCTCATGGAATCCCACCCTCCTCTACAAATGTTACAGACTACAGAAAGTCCTCTTTTGAACTTGACCCGACAGCTGAGCCATAATAAGCTAGGCCAGTTTCACACAAAGGTAGGTGTCATGCCCAGAGCCAATCCATGACAGTTTACTGGTGGAGGGAACTGAAGGACAAGATGGCATTCACAGTCTGTCTACAGAAGGAGACTTGGCCATTGAATTTTACCTGAGAGGTGTCAATGAAACAGTGTCCTTCATGATCCTTGAGGGCAGAAGTCTACTTTAGGGAGTTTAGGTCAAGTCAAGTGGCACACATATCTTGTATTCTCCAACAGAGGAAAGTTTGGGTGACTGCCAAGACTGTTTCCAGTCTGAGGCAGTTACCTTACTTTGCTTAATGGCAAGTTTGTCAACCCTGATCATTTCCTAAAGCTTACATTTTGTTCCAGAGTGCATCTGTGCTGTTAACTTCCTAGGTATGAATTAACATTTGCTTTTGGAGGGTTTCCTTCCCTTCAAAAGGGTGAACACATCAGCTGGAAAATAGTTTTACTTGGAAGCCTAAAAGGGGAAAAGAAAGAAAGAGAGAAATTGTTTGTTTGTGTATCTATTATGTATTTATTTACTGTACTTATACCCTGCCCTTCTCACTCCGAAGGGGGACTCAGGATGGTTTACAAATTATGGCAATATTCAGATAATAACAATATCAATAAAACACAATACATATTAGTTAAAAATCTTTCAAATGAATAAAACATATTAAAACATATCAAACATATCAAACCTACATTGTATTGAGGTATGATTACAAGTCTTACAGTCCAGTGGCTTAAACGGCCAAACCTCTCATAAGTGACAGCTCAACAGCCTTGAATCATTGTCACACACAACCCACTCCTACCTAAAATTAGTCCAATCTATGCCACACCCAATTATCCTTAAGGATCTGTTCTTACCAGTCTAGGTTGCAAGGTTTTAAAGCGGCCAGCAATGTGGGGGAGAGTTGTAGATGCTTCTCTTTCATCTCACCTTATTCAATGTACTTTGTTTCCATTCTAAATTATTTTGATTATTTTGCTCACCTATGCAGCTTTCTAAGTACAAATAGAAATCCAAGCCATAAAAGCAAGACAATATTTTGACTCACCTCCAGCAGTAATTTCAGCACAGACAGCTGGTGTTACAATTTTCACTGATATTGTCTACCTAGTCTTCATGGACAGGTGACAATGTGGTAGGGATCTAAACTTGTTTCCAATTAACCAGATTCTAAAGTGCCTTCCTAAATCAAGAGCATTATGTATAATTAGACAATATTGTTCATGTCTCCTTCCTCTGTCTTTACCAGCAACCCTGCCTTAAAATAGTATTATGACCCTTCGAGAATGTGAGGTGCTCAGCATTTCAAGGGATCAAGTCCCATTATTCTATATTGTTAGCAAAGTTGTATAGCTCAGAGATGAGAATATGTGCTTGATATGCCATAAGTCCCTGGTTCAATCCTCTGGCATCTCCAGCCAAACTGTCAGAAATCTTGGCGAGCTGAACTCAATTATTGAAAAGTAGACAACAAACATGGACCAGTGATAGCTTCCTGTGACAGCTGGACACCCTAATATGAGCATGCCATCCTAAAATTTCATTATTTTATCTACAGTTGTGTAGGTTGCTTTCTCACCAAGTACTTAAAGGTAAGATATAAAAGTGTTCTTAGTTCTTCAGTGAGGATTTCTTGACTCAGGGATTTCAGTTTGGCAGGGACCCTACACAGTAGCATCATTCTCTTCACAGATAATCAATCCAATCTTGCACTACCATAATCCAAGTATGGTAATCCAATGCTTCTTTGACTAGATTTGCCAAAAAATAAATTAAGCATAGATTCTGTGTCAGGTAGAAGTTCAGCAAAATGAAGCTTACCATTACCTATGCCAAATTTTATTAAGGGAAGTGTCTTCCAGTTTTGAAACCAGGAAAATATTAAATTGTTAAATTTCTCACTGTCATAGAGATGCTAAAAGCATAAGAGCCCTGGCCAAAAACAAACAAACAAAAAAACTGGCAACTGTAGATATGCCACAAGTATGAGTGTTTCCTGATTTAATAAGGCATGTGTTGGAGATGAATTTCTCTAAAAGATTTTGTAACAAATATTAAGCACTGTTTCCCAGCACCTCAAGCAGCAATACAGTGGAACCCTGAACACCGCATTTTCTGACGCAGTGGCCAGAATATCTACAAACCAGTTAACCCTGCCATGCAGCCCCAACAGTGTCAATGACAGTTGTTTGAGAGTACAATCTTTTTTGCTAACATCACTTCACCCTTGTGTGCAGCGGCGCTCCATTTCTTTGCCTCTTTTCTGTGCCTGGATTGTACCAGGCGAGCAGGCAGAGTTCAAGAGTCCCCAGAGTGACTGCTTTCCTGCAGAAGTTACAGAAGGTCCTTGGACCTCGTGAGCAGCTGGTGTGAAGCTGTAATTACCTTAATTAGCTTTGGGATTGCATTCCATCCCAGTGCCAATTTCGTTTCTACAGTAACCAGACTGAGAGGTGTGTGTGTCCTAGCAGGAGAAAGTGCTCTCTCTCTTGCCTAGAAGGAAGATCTGCAAGATTAGAAAAGAAACAACATAGGAGCCAATGCCAAGCGTCTGGCTGTGGATGTGATTTGAGTCTGTAGAACACTGGCTGGATTGAGAAAACTGCCCCCCCCCCCCACACCCTTCATTTGGTGTCGAACTGTTCTGAAGAAGAGTGACTGCCAGCACTATCAACAAGTATTGCTTCCTGTAAATGGATTGTAGTGACTTGTTGGCAACTAGTCAGTTCTTTGTGGAAATAAAATTCTGAGAAGGGCAAGATGGTAGCACCCACCAACCCTAATTGAAGCCAACTGGAAGTAGCCAGTAGGTTAATTACAAGCAACTAGTGCTCATTATCTTTTTTCCATACAGTACATTATCTTTTTCCATACAGCCCCATATCCACATGACTAGTACCCATGGTTTCATTTCCTCGTATCTGACAAAATACAGTATATCCTCTCTACATTTTCTAGTGCCTCCAGGACTTCTATGGTATATTTCTACCAGACGTTGAGCATAGAGAAATGCTATGTTCTTCTTTAGGCATTTTGTATGTCCTTCAGTATGACTGTATGGTATGCTTTCTCCAGAAGTCCTTTGTTCAATTGAATTTGTTATTACTTGTGATTTTCTGTATCAGGCTCTATTGTGGTGCTGAGATGATATGGTAGAAGAGAGAAGAACCTGTTTTTATTACAAACCGGTGATCTGTAATTTTCAGATTTTTAAAAAGAAATTGAAACAAATAGTTACTTTAAAAATTGTTAATTATAATGATAACTAGATGACCTAAATAGCCTAAAGACACCAGATCCTGTCTGATCTTTGAATCTAAGCAGGGTCACCCCTGATTAGTATTTAGATGGATGTCAATGAACACCAGAGGAAGGAAATGCCAAAACTATCTCTGAGTATTCCTTGCCTAAAGAAACCCCATGAAATTCATGACGTCACGAAAGTCACCTTGCAACTTAAAGGATATTTGAAATAATTTTGAACCATCCTTTGCCATTCAGTAGATTGAAATAGAGTACAATAAAATCAAGTTCTTTAGGACCTCATCACATTAAGTAGTGGATTTGCCACGCATTGTGGTGAATCTGCCAGGGCCTGGCAGAGGATGTAGGCAACCGGCTTATCCCTTACCCCATCCCACAGGAGAAGCTTCTGCTGCCCAGTTTCTCCTGTTATTTACTATGCAACATGGGAAGCCTTCTGTGTTGCCAGGGTGGTGGCTTACGATATTCCCTCTTCACTTGTAACATGGAGCCCCACCAGAAGTAGATCTACATTGTGGGATTGGAACCGGCTGACTCCGTGGCTGAAAAGGAGTGAAAGCAGCATAGGACAGACAATTTTGCCTGTATGATGAGACCCTTAACTAGGCCTGGTGCTGCTAATCAGGGCCCAGCCCTAACATTAGATAGAGGCAACTGCCTTGGGCAGCAATTGTTGGAGGGTGGTGGTAGCAGTACCCAGTTTTAATTTTTGAAACTGCATCCTTTCTCTGTGGGTGACCTACTTTAATAACCTGTGTTAAAGTAATATTCAAAACCACCATTGTCTGCTATTATACATGAAATAGGGAACAGCAGCTTGTGGTCCTTTATCTCAGGTAGCGAAATGCATTGCGTTGGTCATAGTTACTACAGTTCTAGTCACCTTTTAAAGTTGAATAAATGTCATGGTTTTTTTGCTGCTCCAGAAATTAGAAAATGGACCAGCGGATTCAAATGGCAAGAAAAGGGGTCCTACCTAAACATTAGGAAGAACTTCTTGACTATGAGCCATTTGACAGTGGCATGCAACTGCCTTAGGGGGTTATGGCCTCCTTTGGAAGCCTTTAATCGGAGGTTGGGTGATGATGGTTGAGGACTACTTTCAGTGTGGTGCTTCTGTGATTTTATAAATTCATTCATTTGTTGTCTCCTTCCTTCAAAGAACTTGGGAATATGTAGCTGATTCCTCCAACCTGATTTCACCCTTACAAGAATATTTTTAGGTAGACCTTAAGGGTGCAACAAGACTATACATTTAGAGTTGTGTGATATTCCTTTAACTACCATGGGTCCATCCCATTGGAAACCTTGGATTGGCTGAGAATCTCTATTAGTGAGATTTATTATTGTAAATTAGGAGAACGGAATAGTGCTCTGTGGCAAAGAATGCTACTTCAGTGTAGGAAAGAGCCACGACAAATTGAATCCTCTTTCTGTATGTTTCTAGTGTAGATATACACTAAATGCTGGAAACAAGTGAGCTAGGGATTCCCTACTCTAAAAATAATGTCTCAAACAGCAACACGAAGCAAAATGAGTCAGGAACAACCATAAAACAGAATAGTAGATTTTTCAGTTACTATTGTTGCTGTTTTTCTCAGGATGTTTGAAAACGTTTTCATTCAGGCCTTTCTTTAAATTTTGGAAGGAGCAAAAGCAGACAACAGCAGCCACCCACAGAGTCTTGCTGTCTGTCTCAGGGCAATTTGCCAATTTCTGCTGCTTTATTTCCAAAGAACCCAGAGTGAGTGAGTGAGTGCGTTTGTGTGTTGTGTGTGTGTGTGTGTGTGTGTGTGTGTGTGTGTGTGTGAGAGAGAGAGAGAGAGAGATCTATGTCAGAAGATATAGAGTGGAGGGAGGTGCTTCATCTGATTCCCTTATTTCTCTAAACACAACAGCAGCCTGAATTTAAGGCAATCAGATTTTCTTCTGTTTTCTCTGATCTTTCAAGAATTTGCTACACATCTTCCAGAAAAGTCCAGCACCCTCAGGTACCTCTGCTTAATTCGCCTACTCTTTGTCTTTGTATTTTACGCTATTTGAAATTTTTCCATGCAAGTCCAGAACTTTTTTGTGACCTATTGGATGAAACTGGAAGAAATAGAAATTGGCAACATTAAAGGAGAGGCAGATATGATGATGATGATGATGATGATGATGATTATTATTATTATTATTATTATTATTATTATTATTATTATTATTTTATTCTTATACCCCACCACCATCTTCCCGAAGGGGCTCAGGGCGGCTTACACATGGGACAAAATGCCCACAAGGCACAAATAAAAATATCAATTAAAGCAAAACACAATTAAAATAAGAACATATTAAAATAAACAATCCAGATAAATGATGCTAGTGAGTTTCCAGCTGATCCATCTACAAAGGAATTTTGCAGAGGAAAAAGCTTTCTGAACATGTGTCTCATTTATCAGGGTTATGTACCCTCTCTTGGGAAGGATACCCCTCTCTTCATTCTCATATTGAGAAATAAACTTCTCACTGGTTGCATTTGAGGAGGATCGGGACAATAGCAGTAGCAATTGCTCCTTTGATGAGTGACAAAATCTGAGCTTGCAGAATTAATTTGAAGAAGGATGAAGTTGATGACATGTTTCAAGCAACTTTTATGGAAAAATGTTGGAATGAAGCTGTGGAACCAGGGCATTTCTGTACTATTGCTCAGTTATGCATTCATACATCAGCATTCCAGAGAAATACTCCAAGATGTTATTAGCTTCAGACCCCAAACCTACTTCTTTTTTATACTGGTTCAAACATCAGCTCATATTATGTTTTTTACACTAAAAGCCTGAAATTATTTCTGCAGGTATTGGGGAGGGGTAGACTCAATTTGCTCAATTTCGGGAACTTAACAAAAGATGAGCACCTGAATCACTGAAATACATCATGTGGATTGTTTATACTCCTTTATTAGATCTATGATTCTAGCCTTTGTCAGGTTCAAGAAATTTCCTTATGACAACTCACCACCAAGAAACAGTCCTCTTTAGAGAAATTTACCATTAAAACCCATTACAATGCAAAAGTAGTTTTATGCCAGCCAGGCAATGCCCACTGATGGATGAGCTTCAATCAGCCGACTGGTAGATACAGTGAGAATTTAAGAACAGACAGCTTGCATGATGTAGTGTTGGACTACAACTTTGGAGAACAAGGTTTGAATCTTCACTCAGCCATGAGAACCCACTGAGTGATCTTGGGCGAGTGACACACTGTATGACTAGAAAATCCTGCCTTAAGATCACCATAAGTCACAAACACCTTGAAGGCACATAATAACAATATCTATGAAATAAGCTCAGTTGGAGTTTACACAATGAAACTCTAGTTCCTAATACTATCAAGAGAGAAAGTATGTGTGTATATGGGGTTAGGGTGGGGTGGAGGTGGAGAATGAATGAAAGTCCAAACTGTTCATTTCAAATGTAACCATCCCTATTAGGGCTAGAGAAATTGAAACCAACTCCACACTATGTCCTCCTTGCTGTGGAGTCCATATTCTGCTAACTGGGTAATTGCTGGGATGGTCCCCTACCCACTGGCTCTTCTCTGGCAGCCGCATTCCCAGTTCCCCGTTTTCCTGGCTCCAAGAATTTTCCGGAGCCAAAATGTAGCCAGTCACCCATTGAGTTTGGAGAGGTTGAGTTACGTCCACAGAGGCTGGTGGGAGTGTTTAGTCTGGGATGCTCATAAAGAACTGAACTGTGTTCTGTGTGGCTGCAGATGCTCTGAGCAACGGAGGGCTGCCTGGGGAAGGCCTTGGATCACACAGAAAGACTCCTCTTTGTTCTCAGTCAGCCCGTAACTCCTTCCTAAGCGTCATTCTCCTCTGTGTTAGGTACTTGTGTTCACAGAATTTGGCGTCTGAGGGTTTCAACATGGGTGTTAACTTTATACATTTCATAAGCTCCCATAGTTAAATAAATACCTGGTGCCATGCTGAGTTGCAAGTGGTTTTTGGATTCGAGTACATGCCAGATAGGGAGGGGTGCTGGGGTACATTGTTTCCTTGTGTGATTTCAGCTTGTTAGCAGATCTAACAAACTCTGGCTTCTAGATCTCTTCTGAAAATACTTTGCTTTTTCAAAGTACATTTCTGTACCCTGCTGATTCTGAAGAACATCTAAGAGGAGGTACATAAGCTTTCATGCTATGGGAAATCTATCACTATTCCTTGTTAGAGTTACTTGAAAGGAGAAGCCCTCTGCATCCAAATACTTTCTAGAATAGGATGTGAACAGCAGTGATTTCCAAGCTGAGAAAAGAAAGACCCTTTGGGAATTCAAAGCCCCATTCACAGAGGAGATTCCCACTACATCTTGCTGTGATTCACAGATCTGGCCATCTCTCTGGCAACTATGAGATCCTGTGTAGGCACTTCTATTTTACCCCATGGTTGCATAAGGCACATGCGCCTTAGTTTTGTATCGCCTCCTTTGTACGTTTGGATGAGCTCAAGCATTTATGGTTTTTCTCCCACTTACTTTATCCTCACACAGCAACCCTATGGGGAAGGTTAGGTAGGGGTCATCTATTGGCTTTCACATGTCCTTCAACTTTTCACAAGTGAAAGCCAGGACAAATGTGGTAAAGTAACATCCAAGTATAGTCAAAAGAGAATTGCCAGACAACAAGAGGGCAAAAGTTCTTAATGAAGGAGAATAAACAAAACTATTTTTAAGCAGAAAAATTATGGCATTTATGAGCTAAGTGTAAGTGGAACATTTTCAAATCACAAATCAATAATTACCCTCTGTATGTAGTCTCTGTGTATATGTGAATGCAATATTATTAACAATTAAAATAGTGGCTGAAATTCTGTACTGCAAAAGGTCTGGAGTTACAGATCTGTAATTGCACTATTTAGGAAGACTACGTAATCTTGTGTGTGTAGTGACTGGGCACACCCTGAGGTTGCCTATCGATTTATGGCAATCCTATGAATTTCATAGGGTTTTCTTAAACAAGGAATACTCAAATGTGGTTTTGCTAGTTCTTTCCTTTGAAATCTAGCCTATAGAATCTGGTACAGTAGAGTCTCACTTATAAACGGGCCGGCAGAATGTTGGATAAGCAAAAATGTTGGACAATAAGGAGGGATTAAGGAAAACCCTATTAAATGTCAAATTACATTATGATTTTACAAATTAAGCACCAAAACATCATGTTTTACAACAAATCGACAGAAAAAGCAGTTCAATACACGGTAGCGTTAGCACCAAAACATCACAATGTATTGAAAACACTGACTACAAAAACACTGACTACTAAAAGGCAGACTGTGTTGGATAATGCAGAACGCTGGATGAGTGAAGGTTGGATAAGTGACACTCTACTGTATTTGTTGACTGTCTCTCATCCAAGTGCTACAGGGTTGATGCTACTTAGCTTCCAAGATAAGATGGGATCTTGTACCTTTGTCTGGAACAGCACAATTGCCGTCACAGATGCCACATAATTTAATTTATTTATTTTTATTTATTTCCAATATTTCTATCCCACCCTTCTTACCCGAAGGGACTCAGGGCGGCGTACAATTGGCAACAATTCAATGCCGACACATCATTAAAACAAACAGCATTTAATTCTATTACAAATAGTTAAATACAGTATAAAATATAAAACATATGGTTAAAATCCGTTAATAATGCCAGGTGGACAAAAATGTGTAATGTCTATAGGGGATAATACTGATACACATTTGGAGAAAGGGTATTCCCTTCAACCAGCCAGAGAAAGCAAGGAATCCTTATGTGGAACTTCCCTTGGTTTGAATGAATGCTGTGTCACCTCTGCTGAGGCAGATTCATATTTTTTTCATCTTTTAGTAGCCTCCTAGCACTCATCATCTGCTCCCCCTTTAATATATTTCTATCCATTCATTCAGCAAATGTGGTAACAGATGCTAATACTCTGTCCATCTGGAAGCTGTGAACTGCCATGTATCAGACTTGTCTTACACCAGTATCTATGATGATCTGAATTAACTGCTGCAATTCACACCCTGACTGCCTTGGCACTGACTGGGCACACATAGAAAGAGGTGGGGGGCGGCACCAATCCAAAAAGCTTTGAAATGTACGGAAGGTAAGAACAGCAAGACTTCTTGTCCAGAGCTTGTAGAGGTGGCTTATAGAAAGATATTATGGCCCCTGTTGTTAGATTTTAAGTACCAGCATCATCAACTAGCAAAGCCAGAAATTGCAATATACCATACAAAAGGTGCCTCATTCCCAGACCAAGCTAAGTCAACTCTATGAATAGATCTTAAATATGAAATGCAAGGTTTCTTTGGGTTGGAAACAGAGGCTGCAATCTGTTATACACTCACCTGGCAGAAAGCAAGCTTCACTGAACTAGTGGAACATAGTTCTGAGAAAGCATGTATGTGATTGTGTTTTGACACCAGAAATGTATTATCAGAAGCCCATGTCTATACGGACCAAATAAAATGGACTCACCTTGCAACTGCTACAAAGAGTCCACAACCTACAGCTGGTTTTGCAGCAAGAAGGACTGCTTTCAGTTTGAGAACTGCTGATCTACACTGTACAGTTACTGCAGTCTGTCACCACTTTAACTACCTCAATTCTATGAAATCATGGGAGATTATAGACAGTTGTAGAAGATTTTTAGCCTTCTCTGCCAAAGATTGCTGCTGCCTCCCCAAACTACAGCTCTCAGAGTTGCATAGCATTGAGCCATGATAATTAAAGTGGTGTCAAATGGGATTAATTTTACAGTGTAGATGCACCCCTGGACCATCTTTGTCCCACTCTGATTTCACTGAGAAGCATAACAGTTCAGACGATAGCTTTTTGTGACCTGTTTATCCTTCGACAGATGCTATACCACCAATAAACCCTGCAGTTAAGCTCACAAAGAGACTATTTTGGAATGGCCTTCTATGAAAATATGTCCCTTTTAACAGCCCATTACTATAGAATTCAAAGGCATAGCTGTGTTACTTTGGAATATCAATATGCAAAGGGATCTTGTAGCACTTTAGAGACTATTTGAGCAAACTAAATTGGTATCATAAATTTTTGTCTATTTCCTCCAATCTAGACTGTTCATTTCATGTTTCTGAGGAAGTAGTCTATGAAAGCTTATGCTAACAACTTTGTTTTCTCAGTTAGTCTCTAAGGTGGTGCAAGATCTTTGCACCTCAAAACAAGTTTTCGAAAGCACCACATGATGCCTGCCTATCATGTAGCAATCTGTCTAGTAGTAGCTTCATTCATGATCATGGGTTTCTCTGTTTCGCTTTTTTACCCCCTTTGACTCTGTTCATCCCCGTATGACTGAAATTGACGTTCCCATGACACCAACCCTGTGTAGTTTACCATGATGAAAAATGTGTATTGCTGAGGTCACTGTTGTTGTTGCTGCTATTGCTACTACAGCTGGTAATACTGTTTTTGAGGAAGGCTATCTCCTTGTTATGAGTCTCTCAAGAGCCTCAACTCCCATACTTTGAATGATGAAATGTGGTCTGCATTGTTTATGGTGTAGAGGTCAAGCATTTCCTTTTCCAGAACTGCATACATTTATCAACACCTTCTCACTCCCTCTTGATCACTAGGGGGAATGTACAAATCTATTTCCATTCCATATCACTCAGTTTTGTATGTTTTACTATAATCCTATTCAATTCAGTTTCCTCATTAATCTCAAAATACATATTTATATAATGATTATATGCAGTTAATCTAGTGAGTAGCTGTTTTCATCAAAAGAATCTAAGGGCTCTTCTAGACAGGCCCTATATCCCAGAATCTGAACCCAGGTTTACTGCTTTAAACTGGATTATATGAGTCCACACTGCCAGATAATCTGGGATAAACAGAAAACCTGGGATCAGATCCTGGGATATAGGATCTGTCTGGAAAGACTCCAAAAAGGGTCATATAGAATTTCACAAAAATTTCATTCCTCAAAGAGGAATTAAAGTGCTTATCCAATTTGCATTCCTATCATGACTGTTCAGTCCTGCACCTTTGCCATCTCCTGGTTTTACAGAACCAATCCTAGGTAATTATTTTATCTTTCTGGGCAATGAGCAATTGAACAACCCCATAGGATCAAGTAGATCAGTCCAAGAGAGGGTGATTAGCCCAAGATCACCCAGTCAAATCCGTGGGAGTTTGATCCCCATCTCCCAAGGATTGGCCCAACACTCTAACCATTATCCCTTGCTGACATCATGAATCAGATTGTACCACACTGTTAAAGCGTTACTATCCCATTTAAATCCTATGGCTGCCTCCTGTTGAATTTCAGGGTTTACAGTTTAGAGAGGGGCCTTTAAAATTCTCTGCCTGAGAGGTCTTGGGCTTCACTAAACTATAAACTCTAGATTTCTACACACAGTTGCAGAAGGATTTAAAGTGGGATAGAAACTCTTTAAAGTGTAGTGTGATAGAGTTCCACACTGGATACCACATTAAGAATGTTTAAAGGGTTTCCTCCCATTAAATAGCACATGTTTTACTTGTAGCAGTTTCCAGGTAGTTTCCATATCTCCAATTCATGGGACACAGTTTCTGTACTTGGGAACTTTAATCACCAGAGAGAAAAGCCAAGACATGAGCCAACCTAAAGATTCTTGATATTGGAGGTCCAGACACTGGAACTGCTACTGTGCTAGCCACAAAATTGAGATGGTAGCAGAAATCTGACATTAATATGCTAACTTTGTACCAAAAGAAAAATAGCCCAGTCTAATTCGTTTTTAAAGAGAATTTGTGTATTATTCAACTGCATAAGAGCTACCATGACACAGCATGTTTGTCTGACTAACAAACAGGGTCACAACCAATTTCTGCTGCTAGGGATAGCTCTTGGCTATTAATTTAGTTTGGGGAAACAGGGCAGGTAAATATATGAGTGCATCTACACTGTCGAATTGCAGTAGTTTGACACCACTTCAACTGCCATGGATCAATGCTATGGACTGATGGATTTTAAATATTTGTAATAGTACATAACTTTTCATAATAATACCTATCTTTTACTGTCAGCAATTTTCTTCCATTTTTCCCACAAAAAAAATGGGGGAGGGACAGTGGGTGGGGACAAATCTCAACTGTGTGATGGCAAATCAATGGAGGACTCCTGAGTAAAATAGATAGATTGAAAAGTGTGTGATGAAGGCAGGAAAATCATCTATTTAATTTCAAAATGGCTTATGCCTAAACTGAATGATAAATCTACTCTCCCAAACACCCGGCATGTTCAGAGGGATGAAGTCTTAAGTTCAAAGGTGGTAGGGTTTAAATTGAAACTAAGACCATGTGTACATCCAAAAAAATCACTCATGTGACATGTGAAGGTGCAGAATCCTCTTGTGGAGATTTAATATATCCATTGCTTGGCTGTGGCCTCCAAGAAGAGATGGTCATGGGCAACAGCGTGCTTCTCAGCAACTTGTCTTTTTCTTGGGCAAGTACTGTCAGATCAAGAGGAGTGACCATGACTTGTTACTGTGGCAATGTACATGTGGGTTCAGCATGAGCCTGAAAGCTGCAGAATACTTGGATAATCATTGCTGCACTAATGAGGTGTCGTGTAGTGCAGCAATGTTATCATTATTTTGATTGCACAGTTTGAACAACATGGCCCTTCAAGTGACACCTACTGTAGAGATTGAAGGATGAAAGGCAGTATCACCACACCTTACAGTACCACATTGCCTCATTCACAGTCAGTTGCTTCCATACACTGTACCTATGTATCTTATACACACATATACATGTTTCTACATGTCCACATTCCCATAAACCTACACATAGGCCTGTAAACAAATATCTATTGGTACATACACACAGTTGCACCACCTTACACAAGAGTCACTAGCATAGATAAGATGAGCAATTCATGTCCCATGAAAGATCAAGATGCATGCCTATAACATTTACAGCAATGACCACAAACTTGGGAAAGTATCTATTTAGAACTCATCTCTTGTCATTCATGAGTACATTGCATAATCTTGCCCATTGACCTACTATTGCATTCAATTACAGTACCAATCCAAATGCAATGAGATACTGAAGCTTCATATCAACATTCCTCAACCCAGGCCCCTTCCACACAGCCCTATATTTCAGAATATCAAGACAGAAAACCCCACAATAACTGCTTTGAACTGGGTTATCTGAGTCCACACTCAAATAATGTGGGATTTTCTGCCTTGATATTCTCGGATATAGGGCTGTGTGGAAGGGCCCCCAGTGGTCCCCAGATGTGCTGGATTATCAACGGCAACTTCTCCAGTCATCATGGTAGGAGATGTAGCAATTGTTTGGGGCAAGCCATCTGGAAGTCAATAGACTGGAGGAGAACAATGACCATGCTAGCAAAGGATGATGGAAGTTGTAGTCCAACACATCTATAAAACTTCAGATTGTGGAGATTGTTATGCACAATCCATAGTAAAAGATATACACTGAAGCAGAGTGGATTCACCGTAGTAAATAATCATAAAAAGCCCTAAATGTTTCATGTTTCATATAGGAAACTACCTTAAGGATGGGAAATCTATCTGCTTGATACAATTGTTTCATCTTCTTTGTGTTTCTAAAATGTTGAAACTCTTGTCGAACTGGATCCATTCAGAAGAAAGAACATAGTTGATATCCTCTTAATCTTAAGTATGCACATACAAAGCCCAGTGCAAGTACAACCATTTAAGCTAATAAGAATTTTCTACTTATACATCACCATAGACTTTTACACCTACACAAACACTAATTATACAAATACAGCGTATAAACACAGAAACTGATGCAGCATAATAGCTCCTGGCTGCAGTCATGTATATATCCCTGTGGATAAGCAGGGACACTGAATTTAATGAGGTTTACTTCTGAATAAATATGCATGGAATTTGTGCTTTAAGGAAGTGAGCTTCAGATCAGGAAGTCTCCAATTCCAGTCTTGCCTGATACATGTCACTAAATGACCTAGTGTTTGGGGGAATGCTGTACCTGTTTTCAGACAGATATGGTTACAACACCTTCTTCAGACTTTCTGGGTGATGTTTGAACCTATGGGTGCTCTGCAATACCCAGAAGCAGGTTTTCTGTCCACATTTCCATCCCTAGTTTTAGCCCTCTATGCATTCAGGCGCATGCCAGAACAGAAATACCATATCCCTATGGACTGAACAATATGCATGTTATTTAAGAGCATGGTGCTGAACATGGTGGCATTTCCCAGCAGTCCTGAGTTTGAGGGAAGTCTTTAACATGCCATGTAAAATTTTAAAAAATGTCACTGTTGTTGTCTGAATATACATATGCCTCGTGTAACTTCATGTCTATCTATTTCCTCTGACAGAGGCCTGTGTTGAAGAGTACAACTAGTATGTGACAACACATAGGAGAGATGAATGCTTAAGTGTAATAAATAAATAAAAATGATGAGACTAAAATAGAGTATAATTCCATTGAAGCAAAGCATTTGTGCATTTCATTTGAATCTCATTTATTTCAAAGAGAGAAAGTTAAATACCATACATACTGTCATTTAAAATCTATGAGACATGCAAGGAAATTCTCTCTATGTTTATTGTAAAGTGAGACCCACAGTGTCCCATGCCCCTTTCTCCCAGTATCTGTACATACACGACATCCTTAAACATTTGATAAAATTTGATTAATTTCCCACTACCACCAACATTATCATGGAAGTCTATAAAAACAGATTTTACTCATGTGCTCTGGTACAAACCACATATTAAAATATTTTCTTTTAAGACTGGTTACTGATGTTGAGATTTGTTTCCATTTCTGGACAGTCTGTGCCTCAAATCTTTTGGATTTGGGCTACAATTTGATGTGCAGATGTTTTGAAATAAGTGTTATCCAGCATAGTGAAATGTGTTATTGTCGGCCTTCAAGTTGACTCAAGCTTATAGCAGTCATCTCATAGTAAGATTTATTCCAAGATCTTTCAAGATGTGCAAACATGACTTGCCCAAGGTCACTCAATGAGTTTCAGTGGTCCAACATGGATTTGAACCCAAACTCACACTTCACTGTGCTGCTTCTAATACAGAGGAAAGTATTTCAGATCAAATTATTTCAGATCAAACCCTGATAGAACTGCCCAGTTAGTCCACATTGCTTCATTGTCAGATTATAGCAATAAAAAGGTTTGGTCAGTATGTGAGAGAGAGGGGAGGGAGGGGGGAAATTAGGAATATTTTGATTATGATGAATCATACTAAAACTGGAACACATGATGACTGCCGGTAATGCAGTTCTATGATGATCTGTCTCTGAACCACAAAATGGTTAAGCACTGCTTTGCACTCAGCTGTAAGCTGAACTACATAAAGCCAATCTATACATAAAGTGAAAGATTTATCCTTGGATCTCCTGAAATCTTTTTCTTTTGCTAAAAGAAGCTTTACTCTCCCACTCTTGTATTTGGCCCATATTACTTAGAGAGGGTATCTCCTGTTGAAGACATCACTGTGGTGCTGATCAATTCCATACTACTAACATCCCACAAACATATATCGTTGTCCTGGAGAGGCAATGGAGTAATTGTCAGAATGTTTCCAACAAGCTCACAGATGGCATTAAGTCAACGTAAATCACTCTTATGTCTGAGGAATAAATTTTCACATCCAGTTTAAAAGATGATAGTCCAGTATTTCTACTGTGGACCATCCTCATTTCCCCCCCAGTTCACTTTGTCATGCTTTGTCCTGTGCTTTCCTAGTACTTTATTCAAAAATTAAAGCTCAAATACATTTCAAGCAAGTAATGGCTCCAGATTTTTGGGTTTTAATAAGCATGCTGCAAAGATGAAACAGAATGACTTCAGGAAACTCTGTGACAGCAATTCCCAAATGCCTGTTTGAAAATTTAACAGCAGATGCTTTGAGGTGGTCGATCCTGATGATGGTCTTTGATTTTATAGCTCAACCTACTGTAGTCCAATGTAGCAGACAACTCTAGGCACCCACAACAAATCATGCCCAACACAGACTTCAAATTTCCTAACCACCTTTATTTTGGTGTGCCCTTTCAGCAAAAGCCTTTTTTTACTTTATTGACAGTTTATCTCAGATTCCCCCCCCCCCCAAAAAAAATTCAGATGGAAGCCCAAAGCTAAATATTTCACATATCTGTCTATGTCTAATATGCATAATGACTTCAGAATGGCTTTAGACTACGATTTTTTGGATGGCGTGATTTTAACTGATTGTAATGTTTTAAATGTTTATGTTTTAATTTTTTATATCTTTAATATTTTAAGCTTTATTTTATATGTGTTTTGGGGCATCAAACTGTGGCATGTGTAAGCCGCCTTGAATCCCTTTGGGGTGAGAAAGGCGGGTATAAATAGGGTGGGTAAATAAATAAATAAATGCCTGTAATCCTGTTGGTGGCCTATTCTGGCATATAGCAATTATTGCAGAAGGAGGCATACAGTACATTCTTGCGCACAATGACACACAGATGACACTGGGAGATATTTCCAGGAGAAAGCAGAGGCCATTGTCTGGGATTTTCAGTCAACATCAGCTTGCAGGAAGGAAAAAGGCACAACCACTCCCTCCTAGGGTGCCAATGCAGTCTTGACCAGAATCAATATCTATTGAAAAACTACAACAAATATTATTGGGTGTATTGTCACGGTTTCTTCTTCCAATTGAACCAAAGAATCTGTATTTTTACAATGACAGCAAAGATTTCATGCTGCATCTGTATCCTGCTGATGGTTATTTGGAAGAAGGAGGCCATTTGTTTTTGACCAATCCATGTTTGTAATGTCAATATGTGTCCCAGTACAAAAAGCCTTGAGCACTGAAACAGACACAAACATCTTTGACATATAGAGATTCCTCTTTTCATTTCAGCAAGGGGACACTTTTTGCACATATCATACAATGCTAACTCAGATTGGACTACTTCTGTTGTTGTAGTAAACTTGAGAAAATGTGTCTACATCACAGATCTGAATTACAAATGAATTTTCTTAGTGAAGTTGACTTCCTTTTTCATATATGTTGAGAATTCATTGTTGTTATGTAATTGCAAACCATAATCTCTAGTTGTTTACTAGAGCTTGATGGAGACCTAAACTACAGGTAACCTTCATCTACGCCCCACATATCTCCTACACCATTATGGATTAACTGGACTGACAGCATGCAGAAGAATGTCCTGCCTTTTTGTCTCTGCAAGCCCGTCAAGTCTCTTCTATATGTGTGTGTGTGTGTGTGTGTAGAGAGAGAAATAAGAAATGCTGTAGGATACACACTTAACTTTCTTTCATTACTTTGTTTATACTTTCATTCCTTTGTTCCCTCTTACTTCTTTAGTAACAACATTTTTCTAGATAGTTAGCAAAATAACATTTAAAACTATACAATGTAGTACTGTTGTGTGAATTTCAGCTTCTGTGAGAACTGCAGGTTCAGTCCCAGAATGTCTAGCTTCCCAGAAGGCCAGATGAGAGACAGATGGATTGAAAGAAAAATCAGAGGCTTTATTCTCAATGGCTGGAACTGATGTCAGTGGAGACAGCATTCCAAAGAACTGACACACCACAATTGTAGTCTGAGGTATGATCGGACAACATTTCAAGGGAGATTCATGAAAGGTTATGACAGGATAAAAGGGAAAGGTTGACATGGGCACTGTAAGCCTCAATGGACTCGTATAATATAATTCATAATTTTGGAGTCTAATTTTTTATAACACTACAGTCCCCATATCCATGGGGATATGTTACTAGTCTTCTAGTGGATATGCAAAATCAAAGACCAGTGGTTCTCAACCTGTGGGTCCCCAGATGTTTTGGCCTTCAACTCCCAGAAATCCTAACAGCTGGTAAACTGGCTGGGATTTCTGGAAGTTGTAGGCCAAAACACCTGGGGACACAGGTTGACAACCACTGCCATAGATAATAGTGAATCCTATTGAAATGAAGGACTTCTGACCCAAAGATAGCATAGCTAGAGTTGCAAGAAGAATATTTCTAGAGACGTTGTATTTTGCCAGACTTGGATAAACAAAACTATGGATAATAGTCCCGTGGATATGGAGGCTGTACTATATGAAATCATGAGGACACAATATAAACCTTGGCAACAGGATCCATTGTCCACTTGTTCTTGTCCAATTCCTCCTCCATCCCAGAAGATACTAAACAGAAGCTCAGAAGCTACTCCAAACTAACAAGAGATGGTTTGGGAGTGGGGCATCTTTACATTGGGCAAAGGGACTTTTTGTAAACAGAGCATATCCACTAGCCAAAGCAGTTCATGGATTCAACACTTAGGATTTTAGGGAGCTGAAAGGAATTTGAAAGATTATCACTATCTATCTATCTATCTATCTATCTATCTATCTATCTATCTATCTATCTATAAATGTAATGTTCGTTTTACTATGGAGTAAACAACAAAACCACTGAACCAAATCATGCCAAATTGGCCACAAAAGACATAGTCATCCAAAATATGTCTTTCAATCAAAAAAAACCTAGAAAAATAGTCCTTTCTCCTCCTACCTGCGGTTAGAAACATAGGCTCTGCTACCTTTAGCCCCCCCCCCCTGCTGCCTTTAGGCCCCGCCCCCTTCATATCCTATCAACTCCGTTATCCAAAATGGCGCCCAGGGCACAGGCAGAGGGCACTTAGGCCTGATCCACACTGCCTATAAAATACAGATTATCTGATTTGAACTGGATTATATGGCAGTGTAGACTCAAGGTCCTTCCACACAGCTATATTACACATTTATAATCTTATATTATCTGCTTTGAACTGTATTATCTTGAGTCCACACTGCCATATAATCTACTTCAGTGTGGATTTTATACAGCTGTGTAGAAGGGGCCTCACATAATCAATTTCTAAGCAGATAATATAAGATTATAAATATAATATGAAATAATTACTGTGGTATAATAATACAGAACAATATTATCTCTAAAACCAGGGCAGTAAACAAAGAGCAACACTCTGAAAGCAGGGAAATTAGGAATTCTAGAAAGGAAACAATCAGGGCCAGCTAACACTTCCCAACAAAGGATTCCCCCAGGCAGGAAGCAGCCAGGCTTTGAAGCTGCAAGGCCATTAAATGCTAATCAAGGTGCCTAATTGCAGCATTCATACCTGCCACACTGAGACTATTAATTGCTATTCAAACTGGCCAACCAAGGATTCTGCAAGGTAGAAAGCGGCCAGGCTTGCAAGCAGCAAGGCTATTCAGTGCTTTTCAACCTGGCCAACCAAGATTTCCCCTAGATGGAAAACCCCCAGGCTTTGAAGCCACAAGACTACTCCATCCCATTCAACTGACCTAGCAACGATGCCCTATGTAGAAAGCGGCTAGGCTTTTAAGCTGCAAGACTATTCAGTGTAATTCAGTCTGGCCAAACAATGATTCCCCTACAAAGGAATTAGCCAGGCTTCAAAGTGGTTCTTTGATTGAGGGTGCTACTCCAGCTACTCCAGAAAACGGCCAGGCTTTGAGGCTGAAAGGCTATTCACTGCTATTCCACCTGGCCAACAAATGATTCCCATAAGCCACAGCAACGCGTGGCCGGGCAAAGCTAGTAGTGTATAAATTCACCTCTTTTTACCTCTAGTCAACAGCCTTAATGGGGTTCTATTTTAAAACCCCACAAAACCTGTTTGACTAGAAGAAGCAGAAAAATGAAAGTACTACGTGCACACAGAATGGAGAATGAATTGTTTCCCAAAGTTATTTCAACTGTCTGAAAAATCTGTCTCCAGTATGTCTAAATATGGAATCTATGTATACATCACAGACATAAGAGCATTAGAAGGAATAAATGTACAGTTTCATAACCTCCGGCATCTCCCAGGTAAAAACCGAGACATGCGTTGGCAAGCAACATCAATGTACTTGCAAATCTTGATTAATAATCAAAATTATTAATAAGGAGGAACATGCAAGCTACCCTGTTTCCCCGAAAATAAGACATCCCTGAAAAATAAGACCTAGTAGAAATTTTGCTGAATTGCTAAATATAAGACCTCCCCCAAAAGTAAGACCTAGCAAAGTTTTTGTTTCGAAGCATGCCCAGCGCCTGCCAAACAGAACACCAGAGCATGCAGGATTGGTAAATATACATACTAGTTGTACATGGAAATAATGGTAGTAACAAGAAATTCTTGATAGGATTCACAGTTTGTCTGGTTATGTTGGTTTGTGATGACAACTACTGTACAGTATATAATAAATGTTCATTTTTTGTTCAACAATAAATGTGAATTCTTCTTCATAGAAATATAAGACATCCCCTGAAAATAAGACCTAGAGCATCTTTGGGAGCAAAAATTAATATAAGACACTGTCTTATTTTCGGGGAAACACGATAGGAGAGACTACAGCAGTTTGTTTTTGCCAGAGCCTTACAGGGAAGGATAAAATCCCACCCTTCTTCTCTCTCAATTGCTGAAAGCAAACTACTTTTATACTTTGAACACACTTTGTAGCAACTGAAATAAGTTGAGGACAAAGGAGGAGAGTGAATGCTTGGGGCATTTTAAAAGCAGTTGAAAAAAAAAGTGGAGTGACAGAGGATTAATCACAACTATTGCATGCAGCACAGTTCAAACAACAGAAATGTAAAAGACCTTGCAACATAAGGTGGATATTGTAGATTTGGTCGCAGAGAGTCACCACCATTTTTAGTTTCTAGTATTTAGTATTTAATAAGTTGTCAGGTTCTATATTGACATCCCATAAAATTATGATGACAAATTATGCTTATGGGAAAATGATAATAGCGTTTAAATGAAACTACACTTATTGCTGTTGCAAGGAATCCAAATAGTGCATTGAAGCATCTCTGGAAGTGAAGGAGGTACACTTCCAAATGGAGAGATCCTAGGGCTAGCAATCCAAAGGCACCAGGCAGAGATTCTGACTTTTCCTCTTCAATGGACTTTTCTGACAAGAAATGAGACAGAAAAAGCAGTGGGAAAATCTGAAATATTTGCACAATATAGATGGCAACGTCATATGGGAACGTCCCACCGATGAATGTCCCACAAATGATGCACGATGACTGCACAATAAAAGTGTTATCTGATAGCACCCTGAACCTCTTAGGGGATTTTGTCTATTCCCATGGATCACAAGTCGCAAAAGGCTGTGAATCAACTGTTCGAGCTTCTGACTCTGAGGCACACTCTCCTCTGGGCATGCTCTGCTGATAAAGAGAGAGAAGCTTATAGTTGGATTTTGGGCCCGGGTGCTGTGGGAGAGTATTGCAGGGTGCCTGGCCATTCCTGTCTCTGAAATAAGCTTGGGGAAAATAATATTTTGGGAAACTTCCAGAATCATCCAACCAGCACTTAGTTCAAAAAAGTAAAGTTTCCAACCTATGTGGTAGACCGAACGCATGGAAATGAGAGTAGGATCGTGGCCATTTCCCCTGCTCACCCCCTTCTAATGTCTTGATCTAAGAAGAACACATAAAAAGAGAAAAAAATTGGAAAGTCTCATTTTTAGGCTACAACGTTTAGAATCCCCCAACCAATATGACCATGGATTACCACCCCAATGCTGGGATGTGGCTGGCCCCTTCTACTTCTTTTCTGAACAGAAAAGAAAGCTGAAACTGGGTGGTTTGGCAACAGAGCAAGTGGTGAGGTGAGAGACAAGGAATCTCTGAAGGCTCAGTGTTTCAGCCTTGTGGAGGTGTGAGCAGGGTGACTACCTAGCAGTCTTTCCCACAAAGCATGTTTTTGAGCAAATTCCCATCACTGCGCTGGGGTGTGAGCCAAGGGAATGCTGCCAGGCATGTTTGTGCAAAGAGTGAAATTGCCCTTTGCATTACGGAGGGGAGGAGGAGAAGTGTATCCCTGCTGTATGTTTACTGGTCAGGGATTTCTGAACATGCTGAACTATAGCCAGGCTTCTCTGGAAAGACACATTGCATTCAGGCTGTGCCCTTGTGCATGATTCACACATTACCATAATGCTCATATTTATTAGCCAGGATCATTATCCAACTGAGGGAAGCACAGCACCATTTGGGGGGAGGGGGGCACATTTCAAACAAGGCCTGCTTTGCCAGCTGTCCCTACTGGGAAGGAACAGTCCCTGCTTGGCTGCAATAAATGAGTCTAATTTCTACGCCAACCTGCCAGCAAACCTTTTCCTGGTCATCCTGTGGATTTGGCCTGAGTTTAAAATTTGAGTCTCTGTTTATTTCCCCCCTCACTGCGTGTCCCTATTTGCTCCGGTAAAGCTGGCAGCATGAGCCACACTGAGTGAGACAGAAAGGCATGCATGCAGGGAGGGAGGGAGGCCTGGTCCTCCGCTAAGGCTTTTCCACTGAATCAACTGAAAGTTGTCCAGAGACTTTATGGGGAATGGTGCTGATGGGATGCTGGAATCCTGCCACACCCCCAAGTGCGCAATATAGCAAGGTTGAAGGGCATTTATTTGGTTTACTAAAAATCTGTGGGGCATAGCATAAACTGTTCTAATTGCCTCCCTCCAACCACCACGTCACATACTTCTGAAATCCAGTTGTGGCAATGGCATGAGTACAAGACATAATTCGACTCTGAGAGGAACATGGAATCAACTGCATAGTGAAGTAGTGAGGTCTTCTCTGGATGTCTTCAAAAAGGGCTGGGCTGCCAATTGCTGGTGGTATTCTGGCTCAGTGATTCCCAAATTCTAGTACTCCAGGTATTTTGGACTTCAATTCCCCAGAAGATTCAGTAGTTTTCACCAGGGATTCCGAAACATCCAGAAGACTAGAGCTTGGGAAACATTGTTCTAGCTGGAGATCCTGACTGAGCCGTGGTTTAGATTTCTTAGGCCATAGCACCCCTTGCATCTCTACAATTCTCTATGAAAGGGTCATACAGTACATGATAGAGGGGCTGCTTACCATCCCACTTTTATATTGTTTCGAACTATAATGTTTGGGTGGAGTTAGCTTTTCTGAGTGATATGAATTTCTAGTGCCAGCATGACCGCATTTAGAAGAAAGATGTATAGGATTTTTTTCAATATTCATTTCACTTAGAAATAAACGAGCAGAATGTACATGCAGGTAAATGAGATTTCCAACGTGACAGAACAACTTAGCTACTATATTGTACTTGAGTCACAGAAAGAGTCTCTGCACCTCCAAAGTATGGCTGCCAGGTCTCAGGGCACCGACTGAAATCTCAGGAAATTGCATGGCTTCTCTAGGTTCCCAAGATGCCAGTGGGCGGGGTTTTTCTGTATTTGTGTATTGTATTGTATTGTATTGTATTGTATTGTATTGTATTGTATTGTATTGTATTGTTAAAGGTTTTCATGGCCGGAATCATTGGAGTGTTGTATGATTTCCAGGCTATATGTTCTAGCAGCATTTTCTCCTGACGTTTTCTCTGCCTCCATGGCTGGCATCTTCACAGGAAATGCCATTTTTAATGGCGAAGTATGGCATTTTTTAATAGAAAAGTATAGAGCCCCCGTGGCACAGTGGATTAAACCACTGAGCTGCTGAACTTACTGACTGAAAGGTTGGCAGTTTGAATCCAGGGAGCAAAGTGAGCTCCCACTGTTAGCCCCAGCTTCTGCCAAACTAGCAGTTCAAAAATATGCAAATGTGAGTAGATCAGGGTTGTTGCCTCACAACCTCTGAGGATGCCTGCCATAGATGTGGGCGAAACGTCAGGAGAGAATACCTCTAGAACATGGCCATACAGCCCGGAAAACATACAACAACCCTGTGATCCCGGCCATGAAAGCCTTCGACAACACATGTGAGTAGATCAATACTCTGGCAGGAAGGTAATGGTGCTCTATGCAGTCATGCCAGCCACATGACCTTGGAGGTGTTTACGGACAATTCCAGCTCTTTGGCTTAGAAATGGAGATGAGCACCAACCCCTAGAGTCGGACACGACTAGACAGTGTCAGGGGAAAACCTTTACCTTTACTAAGGCATTTTAATGGCATACTTTGTGCAACTATGTCAAGCTTAGTGACATTCCATGGATTACCTTTTGTGCCATCCCCCTTGTAGCATCACTGTCCCTTGTCCCCAGTGACGTACTTGGATTTCAAGTTTTGATGTTGAAATCTCTGGGTCTGGGATAGTTCTGATCTCACCAATCTACACATTTTTGGTCTAAAGGCCTGGTGAGCCAATTAGATGAGGAAGAATCTGATCTATTATCCTGCAAGCTAATAGTTATTTCTAAACGTCCAATGCTTCATAGGCACCCACAAACGCAGAAAGACATTACATATCCATTCACAGACCATTGGGGCAGCAGGTGACTGGAGGCTGTATGTGTCAAGCTATTTTCCCTGCTTTATTATTTTATTTTCAGAAGGGAAAACCTTGCAGGCGTAGAAGCTTTGTATGCCAAAGAAACCCCTTGGATGAAGCTGAAGAAAAATCAATTTGCCATTGCCATGGTGACACAATTTATTTATACCACTTGCAAAGTGATTGCCAACTCAGCTCTGACTGCAGTACAAGATGTTATAAGTATAGAGTCTACAAACTAGGGGTGGAATTGTGCTGCAAAGTGCTTTATCTGGCATGACATCCATCTAATAGAGCCTGTGAATTCCTTGAAATCGTAGTCTTATTTCTATGCTGTGAGGTGTTAAATTGTATTGTTAATATTAAAATAAAGCCAATAAAAATGGCCAGAATACTGTATGTCCTTTTACACAATATAAATGTATGTGCACTTAACTAATTAGCAGAGGTACTAAGAAACCTAATTACTGAATTGTGAAGATGTGTAATCAGTGCTCACCAAAACCTCCCCTTCAGTGTCGCACTGCACATCAGTCCTTTTGCTGGGTCTGCTACGTAGTCACAAAGCACCAGCCCTCCACAGAATACAGATGTCCCATGGCATTCACTTGTAATTTGAATATTAATCACCTATCTGTCAGCCATATAAGTCTGCTGCCTTGATTTTAGGGATGAAGGAGCTGCTAGTTTGTGCCTGGTCTGTATCTCCACTTTTACATTTTCACCCCTAACTCCATACTGGAGCTCAGGATTTGAAACTGAACTTGTTTCTAATCCTGTTGCTGTGATTCATCTTCTTCAGCGGGCCCTATGTTGGGCCATATGTGGCCCCTAGGATCCCTCCCCCAGTTTTGCTCCAAAGTCTCCCCAAACATTCAATAATGTTTGGCAGGGAAATAACTACTTTTTTGCTCCACCAAGCTGTTTTAGGCCTGGGCCAACTTCCAGGTCACTGCCTGCCTATCAGGAAAAGTCCTCTCCTGGGCTGAAATTGCCCCCAGTACAAAAAGTGATATTACACATAACAGTGTTAATTTTTCTGCAGGAAGAATATCTCTCCAAGGTTCCTTGAAGGGTCTAATGTGGCCCCTTGCCCCTGACACTTTGTCCCCGATCTAGAAGCATCCATTATTTGAAGCAAAACTTGGCTCTGGGATCAGGTTTTTGGTGATTAGGGCAGTGCAATAATAAACTTGGAATTCTGAATAATTGACGACCGACAGCCTTGGACTATGATTTTCGGATGATGTGATGTTAATATTGAATGTAATGTTTAAAATGTTTAATATGCATTAATTTTAAATTGAATTGATTTTAAGTCTCTATTTGTATTATTTTAAGGCATCTAATGGTTGCCATATGTAAGTTGCCTTGAGTCCTCTTCACGATAGAGAAAGGTGGGGTAGAAATAAGGTAAATAAATGAATAAATTTGAAGCACAGCCCTAAACACAAACCATTGTGAATTCAAAATTATCAAAGCCCTGATGGAGCTGAGAGCAAGCATAAATATGATCATGGTGTTGGAGACTAGCCCGGAGGGGAAGTAAAGGAGAGAATTCCAGGAGAGCAATAAAACAAGCCTTTTATTGTTATCACAGCTGATGATAAGGCAAAACAGCTGTAGGTACCCCCTTCAGTGGGTCCATAACATGCAAATGGCTGTCGCAACATGTGCGTAGCAAACAAAGGATTTTATATCTCGGCTTATCTAAAATTGATCAATGGCTGAGGGTCTTCCTCACCTTCCACACCTACTTGGCACAAGTGATACCAATGACCTAACTTGTTGATTTCAAGCTAACTTTTGGTCTTGAAACATTCTGGAGAAAGGCACCTGCTCACAGGAAGGGAGGGGCATATGCACAGGCAAAGCTACATAGGCAATAGTTTGCTATTTTTTGGCTTATGGTCCCTACATTGGTGCACCATCTCAATGCTGCTGAATGATTCTATGATACTCCTATTCACTCCAGTTAATGAGCACAGGTTGATCATTTATTCATGGCAGGGGCAAAGTGTAGCCTGGGGTCTGCATCAGTCCCCATGGCAGTTTTTGTGATTCTTGATGTTTCCAGATTCTCCAGACTATCCTTTTTCTGTCCACTAAAGGGCAAATTGCCTCTACAGGAAGCCCTGAAATAGTTCTTTATTTGTTTGCATGAGGCTGGTCATGAAAAAGCTTCCAAACTGAGCTTACAACATTTATCCTGGAGTAAAGTTATCAACATTTATCATGCAGTCCTTCAGAAATCATTGGAATGCAATCCCCAGCATTCTTTGCCATTCTCTGCTGGCTATAAGTTCATAGAAATTTCAGTCCAACAACATCTGGAGAAAAGCATAACTTCCAGCTCTGGCCTACACCAAGTTTATGACTGCTGCCAAGTTTATGATCTGAATGGGAACCACATGATGATGAAAGGTGGAGCAAAGCAGCCAGCTGCTAGCAGTTTGAGCCAAGGGGAAAGTTGGCATCCCTGTATCATCTAGATTCCAGGATGCTAAGTGAGGTAAAGAATCTAGCAAATAATCACCACAAAACTATGCTTTGGTGGAGGCGTGTGCATATGGACACACAATACCAATCCTCTTCTGCTGGAGTTTCTTGTTATTGTGCCAGGAAAAAAGAAAGTTTGCAGAGGTGGGATGGAATTTCCCTCTCTTTTATTTTCTCCTACCATTGTAGCACCAGCTCTAGAAAGGAAGAGTGGGCAGGCTGCCTTTGCTGAATGCCACCATGGAGTTATTTCAGGTGATGTTTTTAAGCCTGTATCCCAGCAAGGCAACGAAGCCAAGGCTGTTTTGGAGAGTTCACAGCCTTGTGTATGTACACCCCTGAGGCTGGAGGAGAGTGGGAACCAGAGCACAATGGGGACGGGCAGGCAGTAAAGGCAGCACTCTTGGCTATTTATAACCAGTTCTGTTTGATGGTTTGTGCTGTGGCGGCAGCTGCGGCAGCTATTTTTAGCCCACTGCAGGGGAATCACTGTAATGTTTGCAGAATGTGCCTGGGAGTAGGATGGAATGATACAAACAGGGTGTTCGGATCCAATCCAGTAGGATGAACACCCCCCTTCTTGTCATCTTAGTCCTCAAAGATAATTGCAAAAGCAAAATAGCTGTCAGCCAAGCTCAGAGAATAGCTCTGACCCAGCATCTGATCTCATGTTACATTCTAGGCAGAGCTTGGAGATTAACATTTTCAACAATATATCTCAGAATGAACCCACTAGCATGGCTGTGGTAACTTTTCCAAGTTCTGAAGGACATGGATGGGGAACCTTACTAACCCAATGCAGTTTGAGTGTCAGATTAGGATTCCAGGATAACAGTGTTCAAATCTGTGCTCAGACACAGAAATTCATTGGGTTGTTTTCATGGTAAGTTGAACATGAGCCAACAGTGTGATGCAGCAGCTTAAAAAACCAATGGGATTTTGGGCTGCATCTAAAGGATTATAGTGGCTAGATCAGTGGTTCTCAACCTGTGGGTCCCCAGATGTTTTAGCCTTCAACTCCCAGAAATCCTAACACCTAGTAAACTGGCTGAGATTTCTGGGAGTTGTAGGCCAAAACACCTGGGGACCCATACGTTGAGAACCACTGATCTAGATCAAGGGAAATCATTGCGCCTTTGTATTCTGCTTTGGGTTAGATCTTACCTGCAATACTGTGTTAAGTTCTGAGCATCACAGTTTAAAAGAAATATCAACAAGCTGGAAGGAGTCCAGAGAAGGGCAACTAAAATGATCAAAGGTCTGGAGACCATGTCCTATGGGGAGCGTCTTAAAGAACTGTCTATGTTTTGCCTGCAGAAGAGAAGGTTGAGAGGAGACATGCTAGCCATGTATAAATATGTGAAAGGGTGTCATAAGGAAGAAGGGGCAGACTTGTTTTCTGCTGCCCTTGAAACTAGGACTTGGAGAAATGAGCTCAAATTACAGGAAAGAAGATTCTACCTGAACATTAGGAAGAACTTCCTAACTGTAAGAGCTGCTCAGCAGTGGAACTCTCTGCCTCGGAGTGTAGTAAAGTGCCTTCCTTGGAAGCTTTTAAACAGAGGCTGGATGGCCATCTGTCAGGGATACTTTGATTGTGCTTTTCCTGCATGGCAGGGGGTTGGACTAGATAACCCATGTGGTCTCTTCCAACTCTATTATTCTATGATTCTGTGGGTGGTATTCAGCAAGTCACATGCTCTTCCTTTCTCAGAGATGGGCAATGGTGAACCTCATCTAAACAAATCTTGCCAGGAAAACCCCACAACGGATTTACTTTAGGATCATCATAGATCACGAGAAGGCACACAGCAACAAAAATATGGCATTTTTGATGCTCCAATGTTCTTGAGTCCAACTCTCACAAATTCTTACCAGTGACAGTGGCTTACAGGTGATGCTGATGGAAGATGCTGGCCAGAACATCAGAAGGCCTAAAACAGATGAGAAAAATAACACCTTTTAAAACCAAAACTAGAGCATCTGGAGACTCCAGTGATACTTCGAGTTAAGAGTAATTTGTTCCATGAGCAAGCTCTTAATTCAATTCACTTTTATCTCAAAGTGAATTTTCCTATTGAAATGCTATTAATCTTTTCCATGCCCCCAACCCCCTCCCCAACTTTTTGTTATGTGTTTTTAAATAAGAAAATGTATTTTATAAATAAAGTATAAATGCACATTCACATGGAACAATAAAAAGATCAACTTTAAAATGGTATAAGCACAAATTTGTGGCAAGGAAGCACAAAGTGAAGAGGCAGAAGCACCATTTTCTTTATATTGGACTCATTCCAACCTCCTTCCTTCCCTTGCTCTCTCTCCCTCTCTCTCTTCATGAAGCCACGTAATCAACTAACCCAAAGTTCCTCAAAGTGAAGACGAGCAAAGCGGACAGCAATCTCCCAAAGCAGACAAGAGCATGAGGCATGGAGGCTGCTCCCTTGAAGGCGTAAAGCTCTATACTCTCTTGATAGTGTTCTCTTTGGTGCTAGCGCTCCATGTGGCACTAGCTCTTAACTCAAAATGCTGCTTGCATGTCAAAGCAAAATCTGGGCTGAGCAATGGTTCTTAACTCAAAATGTTCTTAATTTGGGACACTCATAAGTCAAGGTTTCATTGTACATCTAACTCCTGAACAAATATATCGCTTCAACAAATACTCTACGATAAAAGGTAAACCTTCCCCCATCTTTCCTATTTTCAATTGGTTTCCCAGTTTTCATCAATTGTTTGTTGGAATAAATGACATTCTCAAGTGAACTAGAAGTGGGAACAGGTGTGTTAACACAGAAATGGATTAGATCTCCATCCAGACATTATAGGACTGCCAGTGTCCGTAACCAAACCACAATAATCAGCAATGAAGTTTGCTGAAGATGCAATCCATGAACTGTTCACCCATATTTGTGTAAAAAGACAAAGGCAAGTTGTAAACAGTCTTTCTCAGAAAGCTCCCAGTAAGACCTGCTGAGCTCTAAGTACCACTATAGTTTAACACGTCTCCATGATAGTGTCGTAGTAATGCTCTTGCTTGACTTGCCCAAAAACAGGATCTTGGTGGCATCTGGTTTGGCTTCAGATTTGATGGCAGTTACATCATTGTCAGCAGGTTACTTTAAGTTAACCTGACAGTAACATACAGCAGAATTCCGAGTAGTAAAACAAGCAAGACTGGGAGATTGAGTATTAGCTGCCATATAGATTTCACACAATGCTACATCAGTGAAACCACATAATGGGCAGTGTGGAAAATTAATCAGCATTTTAGCAAGTCCAACAAGTTAAAATATCCTTCCTCCCTATATCCCAGTCCCAGCCCAGAATAGAAATCCCTGTGCCTGCTATTGGCTTTTAATTTTTTTTCATGAGAATTACAAAATTGTATTGATAATTACTTATGTAATTTGGTTCAGCAGCAGAGTCTCTTTGTGTTCATGAGTTAAAGAGCATGCAGCTATTTCATGGGACGGAGAGGAAGACTGAGAATGTTCTGGGATGAGGTTGCCTCCAGGCATAGGGCACTAATATGTTAATGATGCGAATCTACTTTGTGGATACAGTGCCAGGCAAGCAGGCACAAAGAGAAACCTAGAATATTTATAATTTTGGCTTGAGAAAAAATTATTTGCTCTTTAAGTTGCTGAGTTTTTTTTATACCTTTTTCACATACAGAAAATACAGTAAAGCAATTTACAAAAAAATATTAAAATATTACTGCTTTTTAAAAAGGGTATTTTATTTATCAGAGGGCTAATGCAGTAAAACAAAACTAAACAAAAATCCTTTAGGGAAGGAAAATAGTTTCTTAAACAAATAAAATATGGAATGTGTTGGCTTTTATTTATTTGCCCTTGATCTTAATAGAGCTAACTCTGTCCACTCTTGGCTGGTTGTTTGACCACAAGATTAGAAGCTCATTATTGCAAGAGCCAGGAGGGTGGCCTGGATTTCAGCCCATAAATTTCACAGTCAGACTAGCAAGAGGGCCATGGAGTCAAGACTTTAAAGGTGGTGTCCAAGAGGTTGAATCTATTTGGGAGGCAGGGATCATCACCTTGGATAGCCCTGTTCAAACTAAAACACAGAGAGGATTCATGCCCCACTGACACAGAAGCGTTAAGCTACTAGTGCGCTGGGATTTGAGGTGAAGAATGTTCTCTGAAGGATGGATGACCATAGGACAGGAGTTTCTAGACCTTTGTAGAATTAGAGCCCTGACTTGGAGCCAGCAGAGTTTGGATCAAATTCCTTACAGATAATTAATTATTTTCCTTTATTCCTTTATCCAATTTGTCGTCAATACACTCCTTTGGGCTTCATGCAAATCTACCATTTGTCAGAATATATGATCCTGAGCTATTCTTTTCCATTTCTGGCCAAATAGCTTAAATTCAGATAATAGTTTGACTTTTGTATTTTAGCAATTAAATTTTGCGGCAGTGTCGTTCGGGTTGCTAGCCCCTGTGACCCTATAGCCACTTGTCCTTCCATCAGTTCCAGGGTTCAATCCCAGTTGCTGGTGGATGAGACGTGATGGAGCTGTGTCTTCCTGGCTGCCCCCTCTGTGACCTCAGAGTGGCAGCTGGAGTTGCGGAGAGGGGCTCCCAACTGATGGTGAACTAATTTTTTATACCTAAGCAATTGCCCCAGGTGGCACAGTGGGTTAAACTGATGAGCTACTGAACTTGCTAACCGAAAGGTCAGCAGTTCAAATCCAAGGTGGAGGGTGAGCTCCTGCTGTTAGCCCCAGCTTCTGCCAACGTAGCAGTTCCTACCTCTGGCAGGAAGGTAATGGTGCTCCATGCAGTCATGCCAGCCACATGACCTTGGAGGCATCTACAGACAATGCTGGCTCTTCAGCTTAGAAATGAAAATGAGCACCCCCCCCACCCCAAAAGTTGGAAACAACTAGACTTAATGTCAAGGGGAAATCTTTACCTTTACCTTTACCTTTAATCTACTAAGATATAACATAGTATTATTACTAGGGTTGTAATTTAAGGCAGGATAACTTCACTTGGTTTGCAGCATCACTGTAACTTTTCCTTTCTTATCTAACTAAAAGACAAAAGAGAGAGAGTTGTGGCTTGTAATACTAGGGAGTTCTTTTTCAAACACCCTGTATATCAGGGGTCCCCAAACTAAGGCCCGGGGGCCACATGCGGCCCATCAAAGCCATTTATCTGGCCCCCATGGCGGCGGTGGCTCCCTCCTCCACCACCGAGGAAGGCGCATGCGGCGCAAGGGAGGAGGGAAAGGTGCGCCTTCCAAAGCTTTGCTTGTTTATAATGGCATTTTAATTATTATTTAATTAATAATTAATTATTAAGGGGTGCTTTGCCAGTGCTTTTGGTGCACAAAGGCAGAAGGGAGTTGGACTAAATGACCCAAGGGGTTTCTTCCAATCCTCTTTATTATTTATTTATTTATTTATTTCCAACATTTATATCCCGCCCTTCTCACCCGAAGGGACTCAGGGCAGCGTACAAAATTATTATTATTATTATTATTATTATTATTATTATTATTATTATTACTATTATTATTGACACAAAGACACAGTATAACACAGTAAACGAGATATATAAGCTAGATTTCGTATCCCAGAATCACAAGTTCCCAAGCGTTTAGGGCTGTGTGATGTATTATTATTATTATTATTATTATTATTATTATTATTATTATTATTATTATTAACAACATTGAGGCTGGGTGGCCATCTGTCAGGGCTGTTTTGCTTGTGCTTTTGGTGCACAAAGATAGAAGGGGGTTGGACTAAATGACCCAAGGGGTCTCTTCCAACCCTCTTTATTATTTTTATTATGATTATGATAATTATTAACATTGAGGCTGTATTTCTTCCCGTTTGTTTTTTTATTTCAAAATAAGAGATGTGCAGTGTGAATAGGAATTCGTTTATAGTTTTGTTTTTTTTCAACTATAGTCTGGCCCTCCAATGGTCTGAGGGAACGTGAACTGGCCCCCTGTTTAAAAAGTTTGGGGACCCCTGCTGTATATCTTCTGGCACTATACAAAGACCATTTCATTTTTTCCAAAATAATTAAGAACTAGGCTGAATCTTCCAAGAAATGGCAAGGAGTTTTTAAATTGCAAAGATATCCATAAGTAATTACTTTAGAATGATAACTGTATTTTTAAAGTTTCCAAGCTTTGAGATGTTAATATATACATATGTAAATTTACTTTATTTATTTATTGTTTTTATACCTTGCCTTTCTCTCACAGTGAGGTTCCAAGTGGCTTTATATGTGTATATGTGTGACTGCCAGCAATAACTACTTGTATTTATTTGTATATGTGTGTGGCTAGTAGCAACAGTACAATGCAACACCCCAATACTAGAGAGCACCAAAAGAAAGTATTCAGAGTTTCCAGGAAATAAGTGAACCAGAATTAGACAGGCAAATGACAGTCATTAAAAATCTGCATACCCAAAGCTCTTCCAGTATTATTTATAGTAAGACTAGGGAAGGAAATGGGAAGAAGTGATTCAATTTTTTTTTCAAAAAAACCCCCCCTCTGAGCCAAGGTTGCTTTTACAGTAAGTAATTAAAATAAATTCTTAATGGCATCATAAACAAAAGAATGCATTGTCACAGGCCCTTCCCATACTTGTACTTCTCCCTGGGAGCCAGGCAGTGTTGTTCATATGCTGGCTGATCCATTACTGAGGGAGTGGTGAATTCACTTTGGTTTTTACCACTCCTGTTCCTGCAGCTGAATTGTACAAGAGGTCTGCTGGTGCCAAACCTCTGAACAGATATGGCCCAGTGCTGGCAAAACTCCCACATGGCCTGGAGTAGCAACGGGAAGAGCAACCTTCCAAGTGAGAATGGCTATGCTGCTTCTGGGCCACTGATCTTCCAGCCAAACCTGTGGTATGTGAAGGAGTGGGTCCATGCCTTTATACTGCATTGGATCCTTGTGACTGGGATTGTGTTCAGCTTGACCCTAGGGAAGCTACAGTCAGGCCATCTCAATTAGTGCCAGAAAGGACTGGAGGCTACAACCACACCGTGTTTGCTGCCTCTACTAGTATAGCACTAAATGATCCTCTAATAGCGACATTTTCCATTAAATTGCACAAGATTTACTAGCTTCATACATAGGTAATTACTTTTGGGGGGTGGGGGGTCCTTGTGCGTTGAGAAGTGATAAATGGAAGGAAGGAAGAACAGCAAGAAGGTAGGTGTTTTGGACTTCTGCTGCTACAGTTCCTAACAGCTGGTAAGCTGGCTGGGATTTCTGGAAGTTGAAGTTCAAAACACCTGGAGGCCCAAAGGTTGGGAACCACTGCTTTAAGGTGCTCTCCAACCTTCTTATATTGGAGGCTTTCTCTACATCAGGATTCAAACACCCACAGCCTCATCACAATAGAGCATGGATCCACTTTAAATTTGGTTTCTGCCTCCTGCAGAATTTTGGGGTTTGTAGTTTAGTGAGGCCCAGGACCTGTCTGGCTGAGCAGTTTGAAGGCCCCTCCCTAAACTACAAGCCCCAGAATTTAAAGTGGATCCATGCTCTAGTGCAGTGGTTCTCAATCTGTGGATCCCCAGGTGTTTTGACCTTCAACTCCCAGAAATCCTAACAGCTGGCAAACTGGCTGGGATTTCTGGAAGTTGTAGGCCAAAACCCCTGGGAACCCCCAGGTTGAGAACCACTGCTCTCATGTAATGAGGTTCTCATCCTGCAAATTGGGCTGTAGCCCCCCTCATTCATAAGCAGGACATGCTGACTAAAATAATGGAAGTTGCATTCCAAGTCATCTGGAGGGTGCTGGAATGAAAAAGCTGCTCTCTATGCGCACACATATGGAGGTAGGAAAACATAGTACACATACCAGGATAGTTATGCATTGTACTGCACCACCTGGCAGTGGATGTCGCCCATATCTGTAGTTTCTTCCTCTCAGAGCAGATGTGCACACATATACTCTTGCACGAGAAGCAGTGAATGGCAAATGACCTCTGAGTATTTCTTGCATAAGAAAACCTATTAAATTCAAGGAGTCATCTTTACTCAACAAGCAACTTAAAGATACATGTACACACAAACATTGTATCCTATGCTAAAATCATGCAGCACTCGACTTCCAGAAAGGGATTTACATTGGAGGAGCGACAACTTCTTGACATGGTCTCTTTCCAAGTGGGAAGACAGAAGCCAAGCTGCATTGCTATTTCTAATAAGATGGCATTCTCTCTTTCCTGCCTACATCTCTTAGCTGAGTATACAGGCGGAGCTGCTGGGATGCCCTCATAGTAGATATTCCAGGTATCTGCTGAACAAACAAACTTGTCTTTTGGAACCAACAGACGTCTCAGTGCCAGAAGGAAGAAACTGTTAGAAATCCAAAGCAAGGGAGACTAAAATTGTTTGCTAGAGCTCCTATGCACAGAATTCATCTTTTTTCCAATTTAATTGCCTATATTCTTCAGCTTCACAGCAAAATCTGTATAGTCATTCTTTATATGCCTGGTGACGGAATTCAAACCCAAATACAGCCAGGCACCTAGATCGAAAGAATTCTGATGCCTTTCACACCACAGAATAATAGCATTGTGATTCAAGTTTAACAGTCATGATTGCACCCCATGGAATCCTGTGCTCTGTCACTTGGAGAGGCACCAGATGTTGCTGTATATCTTCAAGTAACTTCTGACTTATGGCAACTCTAAGGCCATGGGATTTTCTCAGCAAATTTTATGCAGAGGAGGTTTATCTTTGACTAGCTCTGAGGCTGTGAAAGATCACCTGGTGAGCTTCCATGGCTGTGCAGGGATTCAATCCCTGATCTTCCAGTAGTCTCATCCAACACTCAAAGCTTTCCACCAAACTGGTATAAAACAGCCCTCCATAATCTACAAATCTCAGGATTCCATACGATGTTGCCATTGCAGTTAAAGTGGAATCAAGGACCCCAGATCTTTGTCTCTTCACTTCTATTTGCATTTCCATCCCAGATACAACTCATTGCATGTGTCTGGCCCCGCTCTGCTTTCTCCCTGTTCCCCAAAGTACTCTCAGGACAAACAGAAGATTTGGATTGCTCTTGCTCTCAGTATAAACACACCCTTTCTGCTTCTTTGATGCAGAACTCTCTTTTCAGATTGGTTTAACACATTCTTGTTCACAATTAGACTCTTATTCATCTCCCTGGAGCCCCATTTTCCCCAGACTGTTTCCATTAAGCCTTTTCCAACTTTACATCTGTACCTATAGCAGCAGCTTCACACAGAAATGTAACTGGAAAAGAAAAGGATGTCCATTCTTTCCAATCCCTGCCTCCACTGCTTCTGTATGTACATTTGGTTCAGCAGCAGCCATAAGACGCCTCTCCTCCCAGTCAATTTCAGAGAGTTCTGCTACCTCTGCCATGTTCCCTCCCTCCGTCTTTCTCTTTCAAAGCCGCTCTTCTCCTGGCTCAGGGTCGGGCTCAGAGGCAGATTAATTAGCTTGGGGATGCAGGGAGTGAGGTGTGAGCCAGGGCCCGGTAGCAGATGCACTGTCCAGATGGGCAAAGCGACTCTGTTTGCTCCCATCTCAAGAGAGAGTTATACTTTCCCTTTACTAGAGCCATTTCTACTGTTGGCACACACACACACACACACACAAAACACACCTCAAAGAGTCTGGGAATGTTTCCAGCTCAGAAGTTTTCATCCCCACCTGATTACGCAGCAGGAGGCCTTGAGCCAGGATGAATGAATTTGCTGCCTGTAAACTAAGAGGAGTGCTTGCTAAATCACATGCTTCCTCATTGGATTCTGTATACAAACAACCCAACCCACAGAAATTGCATGGATTCCATCAGAGTCAGGTAGCATGCTTCCTTCCAACTAGTCCCAGCCCTTGAGAACAGAAGCACTTGGTGCCAATATTAGCAGTCTTGTCTGCCTGAGGATGAATATTTACCAAGCAAGAGAAAGAAAGAAAGAAAGAAAGAAAGAAAGAAAGAAAGAAAGAAAGAAAGAAAGAAAGAAAGAAAGAAAGAAAGAAAGAAAGAAAGAAAGAAAGAGGGATTTGTAACAATTGTGTTTCACAAATCACCCAGGCAAATTTGTCTGTTATGGAAACACATCTTCAGCCAGCAAGGGAATGATTTGTATCAGAGAAACTGTGAGGAAGACAGGTGTGTTTAACCCTTCCTTCATTTTTTCCTCTGAAATGCCTCCCAACTATCATTTCTCCCCTCTCTGATGTCAGGGTCCTAGATGCATTTTTGCAAACTCCATACATTTGTGTGTATTGAAAGATACATGTGGAGGGTGGAAGCTACAGTAGTTAGATAAACACACCCTCTTTTCAATTTACCTGCTACAACACATCATTCCCATATGAGATCTAGTTGCATGTAGCATGTCTCAGTTTTTCCAACCTCAGGGGAAAATATATATCAGATTGGCAGCATCACAATATTTGAGGATCCCACTCTTTGACAAACTGTAAATATCCAGGTTGGGATTAACCCTGGGTCAGGCAGTTTGATTTGTCTGGGTCACAGATCTCTTGACAGGTGTCAAAGTGTCTGGTCCATAGATCATATAAGCCAGCCGCGGGCACTTGAAGGGGATGCAGAGTGTGTTAAGTCCTCATGTTCCAGGCAGTTTCACAGCTTATTTTGCACCCTGTTAGATTCCAGCTGGCAAAAAGCTTCCCTATAAATATACATAAAGGCCTGAATGTTTACAGGACAGTTGATTTGGACACAAATCCTACAACTACCTCATGGAGAGCTCTCTTGCAGCAGCAAAAGATTTTGTATGCATAGAGAAGAGGGAAACCCTGAAATTACTGGGACGGAGAATATTTAAGTGTCTCTTCTGTGTGTCATGCATATGAACAGCCCAGCCTGAGAGCAGATGCTGCTGCTCCTTCAAAATATATCGCCTTCCAATTCTGTTACATCTTATCTCTCAGGAACTCACAGTATTTCACAGCCAGAGGTGTGTTGAATGTTGCTTTTTAGCATCACAGCAGTGCTACAAGGTTAAGTTGAAGCAGTGTGACTGGGCCACAGCCCATAATTTTCCAGTACATGGATGTAAAAGAAGGAAATAGGCCTGCTAAAAGATAACAATTAGGGATAATGTACCTTTTGTGAGAACAAAGGATGTTTCACTTGTCACAAGCTTGGGTTTTCAGCTACATGGGAAGAGAGCTTTAGGCAATCCAGTCTCCTACATGGCCACACCTGAATTTGCAAACACATTTTGTTCATACTCAGCTTTTCTCATTTTTACATATGCACATAAAATATCTTGTATGTCACTAGCGATTGCATCACATGGGGTCCTTTTCGGTGGCATGTGCTGGTTCGCCTCTACCTTTACGACAGAGCCTGCCAGCTCCCATTCCATGACATAGACCAACTTCCGACAGGGTTCCATTGTAAAAGTAGAGGTGAACCAGTACATCCGGCTGCAGGGCCAACACAGGACACTTCCCATGTTGAATAAAAGTCAACAGGGGAAAGCTGGGCAGCCAATGCTTCCCCCCATGGGATGGGGACTCGGGTGAATCAGGCGATGTGGAACATGGTCAATGGGTCCCCCCCACACACACACACCCCCCAATGGGCACCACTGGATTTGCCATGATGCATGGCGATTCCAGTGGCCCATCTGATGAGGTAATTAATGGCAGTTTAGTGTAGTGGTTAGAGCGCTGTCTGTGCATCAATGACATAAAGCTTCTATTTCTTCACTTGGCTGTGAAGTCCACTAGGTAACCTTACACCAATTGTTACTGCTAAATCTGCCTGCCTTCTAGACCTGCTGTAAAGTAAAAATATATAAAATAATCCTAAACTCTTGAGGTATGGAGAGGTGAGGTATAATTCAAACTCATATGTCAGTCTGGCATCACAGGTGAAGTGCGGAAATCTGAAGATTTCTCCAATACTTACAGCCTTACAGATAAATAAAGATACATGTTACATTCTTAGGTACAACTGGGATTTGTAGTTTGGTAATGTACCATTGCTCTTTGGCAGAGAAGGCTAAAGACTGTTTAGAACTATAACTCCCATTATTCCATCATATTGAGCCATGACAATTAAAGAGCTATGAATTCTACAGTGTAGAGACATCCCTAGTTTGTGTGTGTGAAAAACATATGTTCCTATGTTAGCATATGGTGAGCCCCTTGAATGCAGGTGCTAAAATAACTCTCTTCCTTTCTCCCTCTTTCTCACAGACACAGCACTGTGGCCATGGAGAAGGGTTGTAACACCACAAGCTCAACAGTTTTGGTGCACCCGGGTGGCAGCTGAAAAGGCATTGTGGTGTAATGGTTTGAGTGCTGGCCTGGGAAGCAGGGGATTTAAGTTGACATCTCTGTTCTGCAAGGAAGGTCAGTGAGTGACTTTGCATCAGCTGCTCTTTCTCAGCATAACTCACTTCGCAGGGCTGTTGTGAAGGAGCTGCCAACAGCACCGGAATATCTGAGTCATGGCCAAATATGTGCATAATGCAGAACCTCTCAGCAAAGCATGACACAGGGAGAGTCAGAAAGAAAAACAATGGAGATGATTTCATGTCTTTCTGTCTATCGATAAATATCTTAGATTCTAGATTCTTCTGAATTATTGGCAGCAATATCTTCCAGTGGACAATTTGTCTGTAAGGGGGGAAAAACCCAATTTCTGAATAAATAGGCATCTGTTCTGCACAGATTTGATCTATGCCACCCTTCTTTCGTTCCTGGTTTTGTTATTCTTCTACATTATTATCATTCCCCAGATGCTCCAGCTGAGATAAGACGTATCTCGTACAAAAGGGGATGCTCAGCTCACCCTGTTAAGGACAGCCCTTGCTTCAAAGGCTCACGTCACAAGTAACCAGGGTGATGAGAAGAGGATTATCCTCTCTCATACACAGCAAGAAGCCAAGGTGCACTGGACCAAGTGGATATGTTTGCTTATTCTATGAAACATCCAAATGAAAATATTGGCTTTTACTGTGAAACTACCGTATTTACATGAATCTAATGCTCACCCTTTTTGGCTAATTGACCTTGCTAAAATTGAGGGGCACATTAGATTCATGCTATATAGCAATCTTACGACCTTTTCACATGGCTGGTGAAGGTGCTCTGCTTCGTAGACATGGGGAATCTGGCACCACACACTCACATCTCCTGGCTTCAGCTGAGGATGATCAGATGGGGGGGGGGGGGGAGCATGAGCATGCATGGAGCATTCAGCTTCCCTCCATGGATTCCAATGGCAACATAGGAGCCTTCCCATGTTGCCGTGGGGGTGGCATGCACCGGCTCCACCCTCCTTCACCCATGGAGCCATGCCAGCATCGTCTGATGGGAGCTGGCGGACTCTGGGAGCTGGCGGACTCTGTGGGTGACCTGGGTTGAACCAGTGCATGCTGCCTGTGTGAAGAGGTCCTTAGTGCTGAGCCAAAGCAAAAGGGAAGGTGCTTCAAGAGCAGCACCTGGAGCTCCTCTTTGAGGGATGTCATCTCTAATTAAATGGCCAGGTCTCAATGCTATGCAATCCCGTTATTTGTAGTTTTGTGGGGCATCAGACTTCCTTGACAGGGAAGGTTCAAGACCTTGTAAACCTACAGCCCCCAAGATTCCATAGCATTGAACCAAGACAGTTCACGTGGATTCATTCTGCAGCATAGATGCACCACAACGTCTTCCTTTCTGTTGTTGAAAGCTTTGGTGCTCTAACTTTTCTGTGTTCTAAAGAAAGAATTCTAAGCAGGCAGCAACTGTAATGCACACTTTTTTGGACAAATAGTAAAGACTGCACTTTTTGCTACTACACATTACATTTACTGGCAAATACTTTTTTGGGTTTCAGGGTTTTGAAAACTGAGGTGTGCATTAGATTTAATGGTACACTAGACTCAAGTAAATATGGGTATATCTCTGAGAATACACCTAGTTAACATGCCTTCCCTCCCTCTGCCTCTGAGGGGGGAAAAACCCAAATCTAAATTACAGTAATAGCTTTATTTTCTCTAAAAGATGACATAAAAGTATGCAAGCATTTGTGTTTTCCACAGCCCTTCTTCAGGAAAGATGGTGAACTAAGTCGTTTGAGTTGACGTGAGGAGAGAGAAGCTGGCTGATTTTGGAGCCATAGGTCTAAAATCATGGGTGGAAATTATGGGCTGTTCTAGATACTGTTGGACTATAACTCCCATTAGGCAGATGATAAGGAATGCTTGAAATCCAACATTATCTGATAGACTGCATGTTTTCCACACTGGCCTCAATTCAGTGTCCCTAGTGTGTGGTCCCAGTGCAACAGAGCCAACCATCTTTCAATCTCAAAGCTGTCCAAATACTGACTCCAGATGGATACCCACTCTTTGTGGGCTAGTTTGTGTGTACTAGGGGAGCCCTTTCTTATTTCTAGGGTATTCCTATGTATGGCCCCTTTTTTGCTTCTCTTCCAAAACACTCAACTCCTGAGTCAAGGGAAGCAAGGAGGAGAAGGTGTGCTGCTCAGCTCTTTTGTGTCTCACAAGAGACCTCAGAGTTTCCTCAGGGAGACCTTGGGACAGCCTTCCCTTTGTGGCTATCCTCCTGCCCTGGTTAGATTTTAATGTGCCCTGATAGAAATGGTTGAATCCTTCTCATGTTTATATCATGATTATTAACTGAGTCACAGCTGGGGTGCTGTTAATTAAATGTATTTCTTAATTAACAAGATCACAGAGAAAGCACGCCAGCCAGATTTGGTTTTCAATCACTGTAGACAAAGGCAGCTGCTCCCAGGCTGGGGTGGGGTGCAGGGTGGAACTGCAGAGGGGCTGCCACTGGGAATACCAGGCTGGCCCAACTGGCACAAGCACCGCTGAGTGGCTCTCTCAAAAGTTTAGCACAGCAGTGTTCCTGATTCAGCCTGCACCTAATTCAGAGCACATTAATAGGACTTTGGGTTAACAGCTTCCTGGCAATGCAGCATCTTGGGTTTACCCCCCACTGGATTTATGCTGACTGCTTGTGGAGTTTTCAATAAGGTGAACTCTTCAAGCATGATACATGCTGCTTATGCCACCCCAATAAGACAGGATTGTAATGGTGCAGCAGATTATCAATTCACACCTCACAATTAAGGTACTATATACATTATAACTGTTGTGGTAATATCCAGTGTCATCCTGGGATTTATAGTTTGGTGAGCACGAGAGCTCTTTGGAGCATCTATGGAAGTTGTGATGCCACCACACAAAAAGTCAGAACCTGCCTCACCCTAGAATATAGAAACTTCATGTGAAGGATTTTAGAAAACAAACTTAATGTTTCAGCAAATTTTAAGGATTTCAGATATTTGGTCTCAGAAAGTCTTCCACTGATTCCAAGTCTCTTTATTTGCTTCTCAGGAGAATGTCTCCCAACCCCCCTCCCAGACTGCATCAAAGCAGAGCTCTGGAAATAATTCACCGTGGAGACAGCCAGGTAAGAAGGTACCAGCTGTGGCCCAAGCCAGCCCCAAGGGTGACTTCCCTGAAGCAGATTGCTGCCTCCTTGGTGCTTAAGACTATTGCAAACAGGCAACCCTCCCCCACCATTTTAACTTTTGCAAGACAATGAGATTACGGCTGCAGCTGTGGGTGCAGATCATCCTTCAGCACATGCTATCCTGGTGCCATTTCGGCATTAAACCCCACACAAAGGGAGAGGCAATAGACAAGAAAGAAAAGGATCTGAAGTGGCTGGTTGGGTTTGTTTCTTATTGGTGTGCATCTTCACTACTTCCTCCTCCTGATATTAAAACTGGAGTAAGCGACACGCATGCCAACCCCAGCGCCTGGGGCTGTCACTGTAATATTCATGTTGCGTGCAGTGCCCAGACTAACCCTTCCCATCTGTTGACATGAGGGAAGGGATTAGCACAGTCCGGAGTTTAGAGGGTATTTCCCTTTTGCCTGATTGCCTCAGTGGGAGATGCTTGTCATTTTTACAGGCAGAGCTGCCACAGCAGAGTGGGATTAGCCGGTTTTGCCGCTCGGCTCTAATTTGATTCTCTTAGTTCCCTGGCCATGGTAGCTGGCATGATATGCTGGAGCCTCTCCACTGGCAGCCGGCATCTCAGCAAGCCCCCGCCTTTGGATTCTTCCTTGCTGCCCAGCTCTGGGTTCACCAGTATTTGAAGCAAGACATGTTCTCCACAGCAGCCTTCTACCCTTGTCCAAGAAGAACCAACACATTCCCACCCTCTGTTCACACAGGCCTGTATCAGCACCAGTTAACCAATACTAGAGAAGGGAACTGAGCATTACCCTGTTTAGAAGCTTCTTGTGATTCTGGGTGATGGGATTCTGCTTTAGGACCGATGAGGAGCACAACTTCAAATATCAGCTGAAGAAGCAACTGTTAACCATTCCTCCTGCTGGCTTGTGTGTGTATGTGCCTTCAATCTACTTGTTGTCCTATGGCAACACTATCAATTTCACAGGGTTTTCTTAAGCAAAGAATACACAGATGCTTTTGCCACTTTTTCCTTTGAAATATAATTTACAGCCCCTCTTATTTGTAGTCAGTCTACCATCCAAGTACTAACCTGAATCTCACCTTGCTTAGCTTCCAAGAGCAGAGGGGATCTGGTGGCTTCAAAGTATTTAGGCCTACCAGCCCAATGTGACACTTCTACCAATTGCAGCATTTTTCTGACTGCAAGAGTGTGTCCAGATATGTCTAAAGAATAGTATCCCTCAAGTATAGCTCCTGGGGTTTTTTTCCAGTCTTCAAGTCATGGTTGACTCTTTATCTTACATATTACATTCTTGAGGGGGGATGTTTATACAGGAAATCAGTGGAATGTACGTAAGTGCTGATTTGCTAAATTGTTAGATTACAATTCCTAATTCCTGTTAGCATACCTAACAGTTTGCAGTGCTGAAAGTGGTGGCTCAACTGTATCTGGAAAACTGAATTGGTTTAAGCCACAGGGACTTTAAGAATGGGAATGTATCCACACCATAGAATTAATGCAGTTTGACACCACTTTAACTGGCACTTTGTGGCAAAGAAAATCAAAGATCTTCGACCTAATCAGATGGGGCTGTTTTCAGCAGCATATGCCCATTCCACTGTAATTTAGCCATAGAGCCCACTGGCTCCCATCTTACAACGTACAGATATTTCTGGTGGGGCTCCATGGCTAAACTACAATGGAACCAGGATATGCTGCCACTAAAAAATTTCCCATGTTGCACTGGGTGATGGACTCCCCTCCCCGTGGGCTTGAGTTTTGGGTAAGTTGGGTGATGTGGGGTGTGGGATGATGGGTTCCCCATGCCCCCTGATGGGCACTGCCAGATTTGCCACAATCTGTGGCAATTCTGGCAGCCAATATGATAAGGTCCCTTGTAACACTACAACTCTTAGGATTCCATAGCCTTGAGCCATGACAGTTGAACTGCATTAATTCTACAGTGTAGATACATTCTGAGTCAGCTTTTTTGTTATTGTTGGTACTTTTTTTTTTACAGTTCTCCCTACCTTTTGCAATCAAGAAAAGCTTGACTGCAAAATATTGCTTCAAACACTGATAAAGAGATCCAGGAATCTTAAAAGCATCCATACAATTTTGTTCTTTTTTTAAAGTGCTATAGGTATTGCTCTTATACAGAGCTGTGGTCATTTTGGGTATTCTTTTGCTCCCCAGGATCCATAAGAAAATGAGTGAAACAAAGGGTCAAACAGACCAAGCCCCATGGCCATCCAAACAACCTGTCTGCTGACAAAAAACCCCAAACAGGAGCCAGACCTTGATTCTGAAGACTGGCTCTGAAGCCTGGCTCCCTGTCTGAGCATTTCCCCCTCTCCTGCTTCTGTTCTCTGATTCAAGACTGATGAGTTTTGTCTGGCTCTCTCATTTTAACTCAAAACCACATTAGTGGGGCCTATTTCTTTCCAACATGTGCAATGTTTTCCCTCCTCTATTGCTCATTCTTCCCTGCTCTCCCCCTGCTCCTTCTCCTCCCACGCAATTTTCCCTGTAAGTACTGCTAATGTGAAAGCAGACTGCAGCAATGCTGGGATTTCTCCCCAGACTTGGCAGTCTAATCATGTCCTACCTAAAAAGTGGCAGGAGTGAGTCACGTTCTAGCCACAGCAGTGACTCACGCTTCAGGATCCCAGCACATTTCAGAGATTCCTGGATGAAAGCAAGCATGCGCAGTTGCAGGCACACAAGCACACGCTACTGCTTCTAGAAATCGCCCTGCTGCCTTCTCATTTACCTTAGAAATCATATAGGATTAGTTTTCTTTCCACATGAGCATATTGCCTTCATAATATGGAACAAGAAGGTCTGATCCACTGTTGATACTGACGTTCCTTTATCCTACCTTGGCAGTGGTGCGGAGTGGAGGTTAGAGGTCTCTTTTGGGAGTGGCTCTCTTTGGCAAGGGTGCAGCAGACACAACAAAGCTCCCAGTCAGTATCAGTCGTGTGGCTGAGTGCAAATTGGTTCACAGCTCAGCTCAGAGACGCCTCACATGTGTGCCCATTGATGCCTTTTAGAAGTGGCTTATGACAACCCACAGCATTACTGTATCTGAACTCTTTTTTCAAATCACATCAGACTTCATGTAATGAAAAGAATATCTTTGGGTATGAACAGAAAGCCTGACTTCTGAGTAAGCCCAAGCACACTAAATTAGAGGGGAGCACTGACATTTTGAAAGGATGCCACATTGAAGAGTGGGCAAGCTTGTTTTCTGCTGTTCTAGAGACGAGGACACAGAGCAATGGATCCAGATTGCAGGGGAAAAGATTCCATCTAAACATTAGAAAGGATGTCCTGACAGTAAACGCTATTTGGCAGTTGAATATGCTGCCTCGAAGCATGGTGGAGCCTCCTTCTCTGGAAGTTTTAAAGTATCTTTTGAAGTCCTTTGATTGTATTTTCCTTCCAGGCAGGGGGTTGGACTGGATGGCATTTGTGGTCAATTCCAACTCTATGATTCTATACTTCTGGGCATTTTAGTAATTATGCAGACTTACTTACTTACTTAGGTGATCCCTCGTAGCCCGAGGATGATGGCCCTCCAATTGTAGTGTCTTGTCGGTGGATGCATAGGTGGCTGTGGAGACCTATTCTTGACCCACATATTCTTCCGCAGTGAAGGCATTGGTTTCCAGGTGGAAGGTGGTCCCGGTCATACATATGTCTCCTATCCAAACTTGCCAACCCCCCCCCCCTTTTCTATGAAGCATCCCTTCCTCAACATGGTGATTACCTGTCATATAGAAATTGGGTGGGGGGGGGGCGTATAGAGTGGCAGAGAAGTGTCCAGCTATTTACCTATAGCTGGATGAACAAAAATGAGACTATTAATAGGGATCTGAGGAGGACAGCCCCATACCCTCCAACTGTCCTGATTTGGCAGTGACAGTCCTGATTAATCCTCTGAAACCCTTCATTTAAATATGCCAGTTTCTCCTGTATTTTCTCCCTTTGTCTCCAGCTTACCTAAATTGCTACAAACTAAGTTCAAAGTGCAAAAACTAGTTTGCACTCAACTTAGTAAGGGAGAAGAAAAAAGAGGGTCGAATCATGTGCCTCCCAGTTGGTTTCAGCAAACATAAAGTGCTCCAACCTCTCCTAGCTTGTGTGCTCTTCTTCGTTAATATCCTTAGTCAGGTTTACCATAACCTGATGCTGCTTGGCCACCCAAGTTCTGGTTTTCATGTGTGAAACATTAGGGTGGTGGTAGAGGGGTTATGCATCTACTGCCACTTCTTGTAGTCAAAAAGACATGAAGGGTCAAACATGTTTTCACTGTAAAGTAGATGTCACGTTCTGGTGTCACCAGAATGTCTTGCTTCAAACTGACACACTACAGAGACAGTATATGGAGGGGAAGTGGGTAGATGAAGGCACCATCTCCAAGCCTCCAATCTGGTACCCACTACAGAGATGCCCCAGACAGAGTTCACCATTATAAAAACATATGCAGCTAGAGCTAATCAGAGAGCTGTCTCTGAGGCTGGTATCTTGACCCCCCAGAGCTGAGGCAGGTGGAACAGAAGGCGAAATGGCACCAATTGTACGTTCATTATTTACAAGGCACAGCATGAGAAGCAGACCATGAGCAAAAAGCTCCCCTGGGCTACACAATTGTTGGAAGCAGTGAGCACATTTTGCTGCCTTTGCAGTTTACCCTTTGTCTGCACTTTGCTGGCGCCCTTGCCATCCCTCAGTGTTGCTTCTCCTTCCCCAAAAAGGCTGCCGAGCTGGTAAAGTAGGGAAAGAGTGGTTTGTGAAATGAGGTAGCTGGGTAGTGGGGAAGATGGAGCCAGTGCTGATTTGCTCTTGTGTGGATTTCCTATCTCTAAGCTTCTTTCCTCCTGCATCCTTTTTTAGAGCTTCTTCTGATCATTGAAAGCAGCTGCTCCTCAGGTCTGATTTCACTGAATGCGCACCTGACAAAAGGAATTGAGGAAGCCCCCCCACCCTCCCAATCCCCAATGTTACATTAGTATCCCAGATGTCTTGTCAAAGTAAAGAAAACTCTTCTGAGAACAGATGATCAAACACATAGAAAGAAGAATGGCTGTATTAATTTTTTTTCATGTCAGGAGCGACTTGAAAAATTGCAAGTAGCTTCTGGTGTGAGAGAATTGGCCACCTGCAAGGATGTTGCCCAGAGGATGTCCGGATGTTTGATGTTTTACCATCCTTGTGGATGGCTTCTCTCATGTCCCTGCATGGGGAGCTGGAACTAACAGAGGGAGCTCACCTTCTCTCCCCGGATTTGCACCCCCAACCTGTTGGTCAGCAGTCCTGCTGGCACAAGGGTATAATCCATTATGCCACCGGGGGGCTCCAGAGTAATGTTGATCAGAACACAAAATTGATCACAGAAGAGAGGGGGGAAATAAGGGTTCACTTCTCCTTTCTCCCCATTCCTCCCTCTCAGTGTTCTGACACCTCAGCCAATGTCTTTTTTGTGGCTGCTACAAAGTATGTTGGATTGGTTGAGACTCTAATGACCTTGTCACACAACTCGAGTCAAGCTGTCAACAGTCCTGCTGGCACAAGGGTTTAACCCATTGTGCCACTGGGGGCTCCTGGCTGTATTAATGGGGGATTTCAAGTATTCTGCTATTTGTTGAAAGTCGAACTCTGCCAAACATATATGGTCCAACATATTCCCCACTTGTCTTGCAGACAATTTCACCATCCAGAAGGCAGAAGAGACAACAAGAGTATCAACTATTTTAGTTTGGATCCTAATCAACAGCAATGATCTTGTCAGTGATCATGTTCCCCTGGAGTTTGTATTTCAGCATGTACAAGAAATGGAAAGAAGGTGAAATCACCAAAGAGAAATTCAAATGAATAGCCAGCATCTGTAGGGAGAAAATCAAAAAAGCTAAAGCATGAATAAGATTGCAAAATATTAAAAGGGGATAGAGAAAAGGCAGAAATACTCAACAATTTTTGCTTCTGTCTTCTCCCCAAAGAAAATTGATGATGAACTTGGGGGAAATGGTCTAGATCAGGGGTCCTCAAACTTTTAAAACAGAGGGCCAGTCCACAATCCTTCAGACTGTTGAGGGGCCGAATTATCATTTGAAAAAAAAAATATGAACAAATTCCTATGCACACTGAACATGTCTTATTTGTATAGCAAAACAGCAACAACAATGAAAGAACAATATAATATTTAAAAATGAAAACAATTGTAACCAACATAAACCTATCAGGATTTCAATGGGAAGTGTGGGCCTGCTTCTGGCGAATGAGACAGTCAAGTTAATTAGGATTGTTGTTGTTGTGTGCCTTCAAGTCATTTCAGACTTTGGGTAAACCTAAGTCTAAAATTATTTATTTATTCATTTACTACATTTATTTACTACATTTATATCCCGCCCTTCTCACCCAGAAGGGGACTCAGAGCAGCTGTATGTACATACAATGTATTATTAGCATAGCACAATATTAGCATTATATATTACTATATTGAACTATACCACTATACTGTAATATTATATGTAATATATAACATATAATTAATATTATTATATGGTATTATTATTAGTATTATATTGTATAACATTATAATATTATTATCAATATTATATGTAAATACAATATATTATATTATTTAAAATGATATAAAATATTATATTATAAATCTGAGGGAGGGGGTCAGGTAAATGACCTTGGAGGGCCGCATCCTGCCTTAGTTTGGGGACCCCTGGACTAGATGATGCAGTAGGGGAAACCCAGCAAATAGGTAAAGAGGCAGTAAATCAATACCTGGCTATTCTAAATGAATTCTCTTAAGGCTAGATGAAATACAACCAAGAGTATTACAAGAACTGGCAAAGAAGTAATTTAAGAATTCCTAGAGAACAGTGGAAGTCCCAGCAGATAGGAAAAAGGGAAATCTTGTCCCTATCTTTAAAAAGGAGGCAGAGGGAGAGGATCCAGGCAATTAAATCCCATTAAATCTGACATCAATACCTGGAAAGACTCTCCAGCAGATCATTAAACAGATATTCTGTAAGTACTTAGAAAGGAATGCTGTGATCACTAGCTCTTCCGCTGACATGGAGCAAAACAGGTATTTCCAAGATTTTACTACACAATTTCTCATTTGTCCAATAGACTTCCTTAGATCTGACATGCAGCTGGTGTGCACCTGGCAAATACAATCCGTATTGTTCTGCAAATCTGTTTCATATCCTTTTGTACGGTATACAGAGCAAATGTGTTATTGAAAACACAAGTCCAAACCTTTTATCTATACGTACCAAACAAGTTCCAGACCTACTTTGCATGATACGTATCAATTTCTACTCTGTTAGAACATAAAGACATATCAGCTTCCTTCTTGAAGTGGTATGCAACTATTGTATTTAAGAAGTGGGTCTCATGTTCCTGGAAAATCTGGAAATCCTGAATAACTGGAAATGTATGTTCACTTGACAACGAGAATAAAATGATTTTAAAATTATAATATCTTAAAATGAGGAAAGTCTTTCCTGTTTAAAAGGAAAATAAATACATTAATAGATGAATATGATATTAATATTTCATAATTTAATGGTTATTGGTGGTGGATAAATACAAAGTTAATATTTCATAAGTATACACACAGCATGACTGCAGTAAGCAATTTCCACCACTTACACACATACACAATGAATGCAGCTTATGTATTTTGCATTGCTCAATGCCATAATTTTGTTTCCCCAAGTACCAGGAAGTTCAAGGAACAAACTTCTCTAACCTCATCATCCTTCTAAGGAAACAGTGTTAAGACACATGCAACAAAGTATTGGGCATTGAGAATTCCAACCAGCCAGTCAATTAGCCATGTCCTTTTCCAGGATACTCCATTTTTTCCCCTTCTGCATGCCTTTCTCATAACCAGAGGCCCAGAAAGGTTGCTGTTAATTTTGCATACTTGCAAGGCGAGAACAAATCAGTTTCCTCATGTATTATCATTCCAGCATCCTGAAATACAAACTCTTTTAAGTACAAAATGTACATAGATTTTTATTCCTCGTGTTTGGTGCAGTTTAGTCCCAAGTAAGTGTGCCATACTCTGGCCAATGCAATGGATTATCTAGATCCATTTCAATCTGGTTTCAGGCCTGGCTATGGAACAGAGACAGCTTTGATTGCCTTGGTGGATGACCTCCACAGAGAGCTAGACAGGGGGAATGTGTCCCAATGCCGATTTTACTGTGTTTTTACTTATTGTAATATATTTTTATCTGCTGTACATTGTTTATTGCTTCCGGGCTTTTGCCCCGTGTTAGCCGCCCTGAGTCCCTGCAGGGAGATGGTGGCGGGATAGAAAAATAAACTTACTTACTTACTTACTTACTTACTTTTGGCTCTCCTGGACCTCTCAATTTTATTATTCCTTTTCACCTAAAATCAAGGAAGTTGTCCTGACCCTAAACCAATATTTGTAATCGATAATGTGCTGGATGAGGGCAAACAAACCGAAACTTAATCCAAACAAGACAGAGATCTCCTGGTCAATCGTAAGGAAGATCAGGGAATAGGGATCCAGCTTGTGCTGAATGGGGTCATGCTCCACCTGAAGATACAGATCTGCATTTTGGGGGTCCTCCTGGACTCAGCGTCAAACCTGGAGACCCAGGTACCTGCAGTAGCCAGGAGGGCCTTTGCACAATTAAAACTTATGCACCAATTGTGCCCATTCCTTCAGAAGCCGGATTTGGCCATGACTTAGTTACATCCTGTTTGGATTACTGTAATGTGCTCTGTGTGGGGCTGCCTCTGAAGAGTGCTCAGAAACTTCAGCTGGTCCAAAGATCTGCAGCCAGGTTGATCACTGAGGCTGGCTACAGGGATCAGACAACCCCCCTGTTCCAGCATCTCCACTGCCTGCCAGTCTGTTTCCAGGCACAATTCAAAGTGGTGGCTATGACCTTTAAAGCCCTAGATGGTTCAGGTCCAGACTATTTGGCTGATTGCATACCCTTATGCAAACTTGCCCAGGCCCTGAAATCTTCAGGAGAGGCCCTTCTTTTGGTTCCACCTCCATCTCAAGCATGGTTGGTGGGAATGAGAGAGCGGGCCTTCCTTCTCGGTGGCTGCCCCTTGACTCTGGACCTCCCAGCCCAGGGAAGCCAGAATGGCCCCCTCCCCGCTGTCCTTTCATCAGCAGGCTAAAACCTTTTTATTCAGACAGTCCAACTTCTAAGAAAAAGATGGAAGCAGCAAGAGGATAGAAATAATATAATCCCCTATATCCAAATAGGGCATTTATGACATTATTCATTCCTTGTTCTTTTAATGTAAGTATACATATGTTGTTGTTTTTTTGTTTTTTGTTTTTGTCAGAAGTTGGAAAGCCCCAGACAGGAAGATTTGACTAGAACTCCTAAAAAAAACCTCCTTGCATGGCCATCAAGTTTACTAAAATAAAACAGCACACACACACACATCCATATTCCCGAACTCAGATTATTTGCAAGTGTTGTTTTTCGCCACAGGTTATTATTTATGCAATTTTACATCCTTCTCATTTAAACCAAAGGACACCATCACATTTGGTCAGTGCTCCAAATCATTGCTGCAGAGCTAGTACCAGAAGTTTAAATATGAACACATCTTTATTCCATTTGAACTACAACCCCATTATTACGTGTTCTCAGTTCCCCTTCTGTGTAACAGAATACCTGATGCTTGTCCTGATTTGCCAGGGACAGCTCCAAGTAATCCTTTGTCATTCCACTGTTCAGCTGCTTTTAAAACATCTGTTTTACTCCCTTCCTCCCATTTCCCTCCTTTGTCCTTGGTTTGCATCAGTTGCTGCAAATTGAGTTGAAAGTGCAAAAGTAATTAGTATTCAATTAACCTAGCAGGAGGGAGAGGGCAGGAGGAGGCAGAATCCTGCTCTTCCCTGTAGACTCAGGCAACAACCAACTGCTGAAGCCTTTCCTAACCTCTTCATTAACAATATTTTGATTGCACCCTGATGTCTTGGCCACATTAGTGAAGTGTTGGAGGGCATGTAATGGGAACACTGAGAATTGAGTCCCAGGGTAATTGTATGTAAGAATGAAATCAGGAAGTCCTATTATGCAACTTCAGGGCAGAGCTCAGTGTACATATAAATAAATGTCCGGGAACTTGACTGTTCCTGTCTTTTTAGTAGATTAATGAATGACAGTTAGTCCTTCCTGCCTTGCACCATGGGGAGTGTTGGTACAGAGGTAAGGCCTCCCATCCCCTTAGACTCTGCCTTGCTTGGCAACAGCATGCAAGCTTTGGCAGCAGTTCACATATTCCCTTATAGAGGCTGGCTGAATGGAGCTGTCAATCTCCCTGGTAGCAATGCACCCCACATGAATGGGAGACACCATTACAACCAAGGCTGGCAACAGTTGGGCATTATAATGATTCCAGGGCAAACTCACAAGCTGCCTTTGGTGCTGTGGGTTGTGGAGCGCTTGAACATGAATGACTGAGATCTTTGATACACCAGGGACAAAACTTAAGCAGGGCCCCATTCAGTTCACTGACACAAAAGGCCTTGGAGCTTCACTGGGTTTCCAGAGAAAATCCCCTCCGCTTGTCTCTATAGTACACTGCCAAGTGGTGACGTTATTGCAGGAAGAGAGGGGTCAAGAGAAAGCATCTCCTTCTGAATAGGATCCAAGCTTTCTTGTGTGCTACAATGGCGCAGAGAGCTGAAGCAAGGTAGAATGGCCACACAATGCCAGCTGGGAGTCAGGGAACCAGAATTGCTGTATTTGTTCAGAACTAGTAGCATGAAATCATATTTTAGAACGATGTGCTAGTTCTTTCCTTTCTTCTATCTCCAGAGTCTCCCTGAAAAACACCTTGCATGTTTAAGCCATCAGATGCCAGAATCATTCCTATCTGTAGCCCAGAGTCTAGGAAAAATATTATTTTTTGACTACAGGGTCCCAAAATTTGCCTTGATCATGCTGGGCACAGTTGGGTGCAAAATGGTGCCCTCTCTAACCAGAATTCGTACTTGTTATATATGACAGGGAGCTGGCAGCTGCTTTTAAGTTGAAAGGGGGTCCACATTGGCAGAGAGATAGATATTAATTTTGTCTACCTGCACATATTTACAAGTGGAAGTTAAATTGCTTTTGCCACCCATTATCACTGAAATCTTCTTAAATATCAAGACTCTTATTAGCACGGTGTCTATGTAGGCATTCCCTCCAGGTGTTCAGTGTGGTTTACTCCCAAGGAAGTGCACGTAAGAGAGATTGGTGGTAGCCGTTATTATTTCTGGACTACTCAATGACAATAGCTTTCTTAATGTTTTGTACTGCTTATTCATTTTGTGGATTTCTATTTAATAATTCCTCAGGAGGTGTCCAGATCATTCCAGGGGCTCAGCTCCTTTAGGCTAGTTTCAGTAGGTTCAAGGCCTGTTCCACCACCACCACTATTCCAGGGTCTGTGACATCTGTAGTCTTTTCATCTCCACATTTTATACTTTCCTACCTTGTTTTCCCCCCTTCAGCACTCTGTGGAGCTGAGTCTGTATGTGAAAAACAAATAAAACAATAAAATTGCTATGAAAATGCCAATGATCCATAAAGCACCATAAAAATCAGCACATTAAAATTCCATCTTGCAATGCTTCTTAAGTTACCTGAAAGGGAAAGAAAGACAAAACATTGTTGCCATTCTCAAGAAACCTCTAAGTGACTAAGCAAAGTAAGCCTCATGCCGAAGGGAATTCCTCAAATCTAGCAACAGCTAGAGCAGTAAGCCTTCGTCTGAAATGTAGCATCCCTTTATTCCTGAGTTTAGAAATGTTTCTTCTTTGAAGAAACAAGTCCTACAGTCCCCCACTGGCTAGTTCTTAGTCCTAGTCCAAACTTTGAAGGAACTGTCCAAGGTGTTGAGCCTATTTGGGGAATAGGATTCTTAACCTCGAATAGCTCCTTCAAAGTTTGGACTAAAACCTAGCACAGATTTTCTACCCAAGTGACACGAAAGTTACCAGCTGCCATGAATTGTACTTCAAAGAAGTAACTAAATGCATTTTTTTTTGTTGATTCTGGAAGTTGTAGTCCAAAAAAGCATTTTTCCTGTAAGGTTTGCTACATTCTCTTTGCATCCTGCCACCCCATCCCATCTGTAAGAGTCCCACAAATACCTCAGTGATTTTGCACCATGTCCAACATACTGAAGAACTGCCAGGGGCAATGGCCTTATAGGCATGTGGATAAAGGGTAACAGAGAAAGCAATCAAGGCAATAAGGAAACTAGGTGACAGATCTATGAAGTTGGTACTTCCCCATGATAGGTTACAGTGTCATTTGTATATAATATGCCTGGCAATCTGCCAGCTCTTGGAGGAAGAACAATATGAAGCTGTCAGTTTATGGAGGAAACTGGGCATAAGTACTACTGTCTTGAGTAAGAAGGAAACTGGAGAAAATGTAAAGGTCACTAGCTGTCCTTTCCAGTAAGAGCTCGTGATCTTGGCCATGAAAAGAGAAGAAGAACATTTTCTCATGCAATCAAAGTGATCGGTAAAATGGCTTCATGGAAGGAATGTACCTATGAGATACCCAACCAAATGCTCTAGATACTTCTGGAACATGGCCATACAGCCCGGAAAACATACAACAACCCTGTGATCCCGACCATGAAAGCCTTCGACAACACAGTGCTCTAAATGTAAAGCTGTCTTAGTCCAGCAGTGTGTGGGCCATACAACAACCAAATATATCACGCACTTGGCACAGATTTGAAGATTTTCATGAACTTTTATAATTTAATTCACATCTATTGACTTGAAGAAAGGCCAAGAACTATGACCACAACAAACTCCACATCCTACTGGCCAATGGAAATCCCACTGAAGCTGCAACCCTGTTCCAACCTGGAAGCTAATCCCATTGCACTCAGTAAGGTTTGTTTTTGAGAAGGCATATATAGGGTTCCCCTGGCATCTCACTTCTGAGCCTCCCACCAAGTACATTGCCCTATATGTTATAATTAGAGCCTGGGAAAGATACTTTTTGTTCAGAGTTTGCAGCATTCTCTTGTCCACACTTATTGGGCAGAGTTACAGTCTTAAAAGGTTCCAGTCAACAAACCACATTTGCAGGCTTGACTTTTGCAGGTTTGATTGATTACACCAGGGGTCCCCAAACTTTTTAAACAGGGGGCCAGTTCATGGTCCCTCAGACTGTTGGAGGGCCGGACTATAGTTTTGTTTTGTTTTTTTTTAACTATGAACAAATTCCTATGCAGTGCACACTGCACATATCTTATTTTGAAGTAAAAAACAAAAACAGGAATAAATACAGCCTCAATGTTAATCATAATCATAATAAAAATAATAAAGAGGGTTGGAAGAGACCAACCCCCTTGGGCCATTTAGTCCAACCCCCTTCTGCCTTTGTGCACCAAAAGCACTAGCAAAGCACCCCTTAATAATTAATAATTAATTAAATAATAATTAAAATACCATTATAAACAAGCAAAGCTTTGGAAGGCTCGCACCAGGAGAGGGAAGAGATGGGAAAGGTGCGAGCCTTTCCCTACTACCCTGCACCGCACGCACCTTCCTCGGCGGAGGAGGGAACTGCCGCCACAGAGGCCAGATAAATGGCTTTGATGGGCCGCATGTGGCCCCTGGGCCTTAGTTTGGGGATCCCTGGATTACACAGACCAACAAAAAGTCTTTCTTGGCGTCTTGGTTTTTAGGCCTATTCATGGCTTATTTGGGGCGCTGATTCAGAAAATTGCATTGGATAGACCACATCTGCTCTAGTTTCTTAGATATGGTTATCATGGTTTTCTATGAGTTAGCAGATGGCAACTGGTATATGGCATATGTTCTTAATCTCAAAAAATGAGAACTGATACAGGAAAACTGGTGTCATTTTTGGAATCAGCAGGTCAAATATACATGGAAACACATATAACATTTGAGGCATCAAACTGTGTATTGGCCAATGCTATCCGTGGATTTTATTAAAGTTCTCTCTAGGAATCTCATGGTCCTCCAATGTGTTTCTATGGACAGCCCCCAATGGAAGTTAACTGTAGAATCATAGAATCATAGAATCATAGAATAGTAGAGTTGGAAGAGACCTCATGGGCCATCCAGTCCAACCCCCTGCCAAGAAGCAGGAAATCGCATTCAAAGCACCCCCGACAGATGGCCATCCAGCCTCTGTTTAAAAGCCTCCAAAGAAGGAGCCTCCACCACAGTCTGGGGGAGAGAGTTCCACTGCCGAACAGCCCTCACAGTGAGGAAGTTCTTCCTGATGTTCAAGTGAAATCTCCTTTCCTGTAGTTTGAAGCCATTGTTCCGCGTCCTAGTTTGCAGGGCAGCAGAAAACAAGCTTGCTCCCTCCTCCCTATGACTTCCCCTCACATATTTGTACATGGCTATCATGTCTCCTCTTAGCCTTCTCTTCTGCAGGCTAAACATGCCCAGTTCTTTAAGCATCTCCTCATAGGGCTTGTTCTCCAGACCTTTGATCATTTTAGTTGCCCTCCTCTGGACACATTCCAGCTTGTCAACATCTCCCAGCTTGTCAACATCTAGAGTCATGCAAGAGGACCTAAAGAGGTATTCTATCAAATAGAAAGATAACACTTTTCACTGGGGACCTGTGAAGGGCTGACTGTACTTTCCCGCCCTCTGAATATGTGATTAATGTCACAGCTGTAAGACCAGAGGTTGATTTTTTTTAAAAAAAAAAATCAGGAACTGGAGTTCAGTGGAGGAAGAGAACCATGATGCTCAACCTATTACTATTTTGCATCCAATATATGTTTAGTCGTGTGGGTTGTATAGGCAAGGATAATTGTTTTAGATAGAATTGTGTTAGTTGTAGTAGTTTAGTTCTATACAGCAAGAAAAATATCTTTTTGTTTTGTTTCTGTGGGGAGAGATATTGTTTTTGCTGTTTGTAACTCTTTTTTTTATTGCATTTGTTTCTGTTTGTTTGTATTTCTGCCCTCTCGAAAAAAAATGTTTAAGCATATTTTGCATCCAATACTCATTTGTATTTTACAGCGGTACAGCTTTCCCAAATAAAACACGCCATTGTCCCCAATCCTTCCCTAGGCAGATCTAAGACTGCATCAGCCCTCCTGCCAAATTTGACCCATTTCTTTGCCTCTTCCTTTAAATGCCTTGTACGTGGCTTGTTCTCTCATCCCTTTCATTAAAAAAAAAAAGCAACCGCACTGAAGCTATGTATAGATCACAGCATCCTCTCCCCTAAAAAAGGAAAGAAAGAAAAGAAACCAACAAACCTCTCTTCCAATTTAAACCTCCCTGCCTCCCTCCCTCCCTCTCTTTCTTTGCCTCCCTTCCCTTCTGATAGCATCCTTTAATAAGGCGTTCCTTGCAGCTCCCTGCTTGTGGATGGGGCTGGCATCCCTTTAGGACTGCTGGAATGAGCTGCAGCCAGCCAGCAGCACCTGATAATGCAGCAGCAAAAGCAGCAGTGGCAGCGAAGGGGAGAGGGAGGAGGCAGGGAACATTCCTCCTGTCCTTGGATGAACTCCTCTGCTGGCTCGCTCATTAGAGATGCTGCCATGCGGCTGCCGCCTCCTTGGGAAGCTTCTTGCACACAGGGATATTTTTAGTGTCTGCTTTATACTCCGAGCAGGAACTTCTGCATTACTCTTGCTGTGTAAAACAGGCTGTCAAAAGAGCTGCCAAGGCAACTAGCTGCAGTTCAGCCTGTTTCCTCCAGCTGGGACTCAAAGGACATGTACCGCAGTCAGGGCTGGGGAGTTGTGGGGTGGTGGCATATCACCCATCTTGCTCGCATTCCCTCATCCGCCCCCGCCATGGGGATCTCTCAAGCCCACGCACAAACAGCAAGGCTTCTCCGACAACAACCACACAGAGGATGGAGAAGCGGCCTTGGAAGGGAAAGGTGGGCAAGGAGAGGCAGGAAACCCAAATAGCGTGGATGGGGGAGATGGAGAGAGAGATATAGAGACAGCGAGATAGCACCACCCCACTGCCAAAGACAGAGGGAGCTGGCACCTCTACAGCACCATCACAATTGATGACCTTCTGGTGGTATTGTGCTTGATATTGGCTCCATTGCTCAGCTGCTTTTATATTTGCTGGCAAAGCTGTAAAAATCCCCAAAGCCCACCCTGTAATCTCTTTGCCCCTATGTTACCCAGCAGCATAGCTACAAACCATAAGTGCTTTCTGGGAAGTAAATGCTGAGGCACTTTTGTTTCTGGAAAGCAAAAGGTGGAATTATTAAGAAGCTGTACTCAGCATCATATCCCACTCCTCCCTAAAAACATACACAGTTACAGAAAACTCTGATTATAAAACTGGATGTGACATTTTCAGCGCTCTCTGGATAAAGATAGACACAGAGTCTGGAGTGCTGACTTTAGTCTATAAAGCCTTAAACGGCTCCGGTCCAACTTACCTGTTCAAACGTATCTTCCTCTATGAACCAATTTGTAGATTAAGATCTTCTGGGGAGGTCCTGCTCTCAGCCCCACCGGCCTCACAGGTGCGTCTGGTGGGGACGAGGGACAGGGCCTTCTCGGTGGTGGCCCCACGGCTATGGAACTCCCTCCAGAGAGAGATCAGGTCGGCCCCTCCCACCTGACCTTTACGAGACAGCAAAAGACCTGGCTGTGGAACCAGACGTTTGGCCCATCATAGGAATATTTAAAGTTAAAGTTAAAAGTGCAATGACCCAGGACTGTTTATGGATAATGACTATGTCTTTGTGTGATATATGATGTTATTTTATGTGATGTGTTTAATAATGTTTAATGTTTTATTAGGGGAGGGTCAACTTTGATGTTTTATACTGTTTTTTATTGAGGGCATTGAATTGTGGCCAACACTGTGAACCGCCCTGAGTCCCCTTCGGAGTTGAGAAGGGAGGTATATAAATACCGCAAATAAATAAATAAATAAATAAATAAATAAATAAATAAATAAAGGATATGATTTGGCCCTGGGGGATTATGGGAACTGTAGTCTAAAAAGCCTAGTATGGGACAAAAAGGAGAGCTGTGACTTCTTTCCCCAATTTATCAGCACACCTTTCAATATTTCATTGAAGAAAACCAGGACACATGTGGACAAGCAACATTAGAGTGTGGACAAGATGGCAAAAGTTATTACTGAGGGAACACGCACAAGCTAGCTGAGGCTGCAGCAGTTTTCCTTTGTCAGATCCTACTAGGAAGAACAAGGTTCAGCCTTCCCTTCCCTTCTTCGTTCTGCTGATATTATTGAATACAAACTGCTTTTGCATTTTGAACTCAGTTTGTAGCAACTGAAGTAGGTTGAGGACAAAGGAGGAAGTGGGAAGAAGAGAAAGGGGGATATTTTTAAAGCACCTGAAAAAGTTGGGTGCAAGAGGAATATTTGAGATTGTTCCTACAATATCAGAATAGTTAGACATAATTATCTCTGGGTTTTTTTCAGGAGTGTTTCTCTGACTTCCTTCTTTTAAAAAAACATGCAGGGCAGGCACAGGAGCAGCAATGAGATTCCAAGGCAATGTGTTTCCTACCCGTGATCGAGAGGACTATCACTCTCTATGTGACTGGTTGCTTCTGGTAATGGGAGGGTGGGGATATCTCCTCCTTAACAGGGAAGATTTTTCCACTGAATCATAAGAAGATTCTCAGAATTTGTTTGAGGCATTGATCAATTGGTAATCTTGCTAGAAAACAAACATTATGTGTCTGTTTCTTGATATGGAAGGCATCTGCAGGAGCAACAAGGATGTTTATATATGGTACTTTTACATAGATATGCAAGTGTGCTAATCTATAATGATGGTGAAAAAGCACAACCAGCCATTTCTATCAGTACAGGGTAGTAGTTAGAATTTCTGACTACCGTATTTAGATCAATAGTTCACAACCTGTGGGTCCCCAGGTGTTTTGGCCTACAACTCCCAGAAATCCCAACCAGTTTACCAGATTTTAGGATTTCTGGGAGTTGAAGGTCAAAAACATCTGGGGACCCCAGGAACCACAAATTCAAATCTCCACTCCACCATGAAACTAACTGCACGTGCGACCTTGGGTCACTCTTTCCCTCACATACCCCACATACCTATCCCAGAGAATCATTGTGACAGTAAACTTGTTATGATTGAGCCTCATGGCTCTGTTACTGACAGACGTGGGTGTAAGACTCCTCGAGAGTCAGATACTCTCGAGGAGCGAGAAAGAAAAAGACTGCGAGACATTTTTGCAGCACCATCTGACGAAGAGTCTTTTGAGGGGTTTACGGAGAGAATGGAGGAGGGGCTGGTTAGCTCGGAGGAGGATGAGATGGATTGGACTCGGGTAAGGGAGGAATTGGGTGCCACTGGCCATGATGGGATAGAAGATGAATGGGGACCTTCAGGATTAGACCCATGGTCAAGCTGGAGGGATGGGACGGGATCCACAGCTGGAGATGCTGTGGGGCGTAGTCAGAGGTGTTCCAGCTCTGATGAGGAAAGTGATGAGGAAACGCCCGGGTTAAGGAGGACAGCTGACAGTGATGAGGATTTGTAACTGGCATAAAATGGGGCTTGGGAGCAATTGCAAATTGCGTTGGGCAAGGTAATCTGGACGAACGCTTGGGATCTGTGTGGGACGCTTTCCTGAAGACTGGTGTGTTTTCGTGTGCTGATACGTAAGTTGTTTTGGAATTCAGGGTCAGACGGCGGGAGGAATTGTGTGGGCATTTGTTTGTGCAAACCTGTGCTTACTCTTATTAGCTTGACCTTCCGTCGTCTTCTTGACGGACGCCATCTCCTGCTTTGAAATTCGGACTGAACTGACCACGGCTTGACTTCCCCCTTCTTGGACTTGGAAACTACAAACGTCTGCTTCTGGCTTTGATCTACGGAAAGGAACTGGGTCTACTCTACTGCTACAATCCTTGGCTGATCTGTTCGTGTTGGAAATCCTGTCTGCTGTGTGTGTGGGAGCGACGCAAGTTACTCTAAGCACAGTGTTGGCAGCAGAGAGGAATCTGCTGCCAATTAGTTGCATTCTTTTGTATCTTTTGTTCCTCGGTTTTTGTTTTGTTTATCCCCAGGCTGAAGCAAGCAGTTTGTTTTTACCCGGATTAAACCCCGGTTTAATCCGGTTTATCTTTTGAACGTTTTTCCTTGTCCCTTTTTGCTCCTAAAGGCTAATACTGCCTGGCCCTTGTATTTTACGGGCATTTTTGAGTTCTGTAATCCAATAAACTCTGTTATCTTGAATCTTGTGGCGTTCTGTCCTTGACAAAACTAGAACAGATCGGGAAGCACGTGTTTTGCCTTGAGCAAATTTTGGACAGAGAAAGCATGATCAGAGGATATAATATAGCAATTGCTTTATTAGAAAGAAAAGCAACCATATGACATGTTTAATTGCATGTTACTGGTGCACTGTAATAGAAAAAGAGACCAATTTGCAGTTGTTGCCAGAGAGATCTTTCACACAGTGAAACTGAGGTAGCTATTAAGAAAGCTGGGGCAGAAGTGATGCAATGCCATTAACATCAAGGATGCATAGCATTTCAGACTCCTCCTCAATAGGGTAAAATAAGGGGCAATATAAAATAAGTGTCTTATGGCCAAGCTTAGGCTTTCCAGATCGTTTGGTCTAAAGTCCTCATAATCTGTTATTATTGGGTATGTTGGAGAGGGGGATTACCAGGAATTTTAGGCCAAAACATCTGGAACACCAAAGGTATTCCAGACCTTTCTTTCAACAAAAGACATCTTGTAGAATACAAAGCACATGTTTCACACAGAAGCATGTCATGTGAAAACATTTAATGTGAGATCTTCAGCAAAACTGCATTCAGCAAAACTGCATTCAGCAAAAGATCAGCAAAACTGCATTCCTTTCCTAGTACACATTGTCTTAGGTTTTCTCACCAGACCCCCCTCTTGGATTGATGCTATGTGATGGCATACAGTTGTTCCCATGGGAATTATGTGAAACAAAATGCCAGCTGTCCAACACCAGAGAAATACCACCTTCAACAAAAAGAAGGCTACTGTGAAACTGGATGGCAGAAGATAAAGAAGGGCAGTTGTGGTGACCCCATCCCAGTTCAATCTACAAAACTTTTGGTTAAGCATCAAGTACTGACTGGCATAAAGGACATAATTTTCTCACTGTGGATGTCAAATTGTTCTGAGAAAAGGATGCACTGGACCCTGTAGAGCAAACCATTGTAATCAGATTAGATGTTTCTGACCATGCAGACCGGAGTCCTTGAGCTGCTCATATGTCCAGCTAGAATATCACACCTAGGCTTTATTGATCTTGCTGACTGTGCCCATCAAAAAGTCCTGTATTTATCACAGGGATTTGCTTGGGAGAGCTGACATTAATATTCACCAGGGAACCCTCATTTTACTTGTTGTCAGCTGGGATATATATAGAGAGAGAAAGTGCTTCCCCTTCTATGGTTAAAAACTTATGTTCATTATCCAAGGCTCTCTTTGTGCTCAGTCTTTTCCTGGAGGATGCCAACAACAACACGGGTTCTGGTTCTCAAAACCTGGAGTGAGGATTTGCAATCAGTGTTTCCTCTGTTTACAGCAGTAATGGTTCCCTGGGTTGCTGTGGTGGAAGGAAGAAATGCTCACTAATCTGGAGCACTACTGTAGCCCAAGGGCTTGCCCCATATCCCAGAGGTACTGAAACAAACAGAATAGCATCACCACCTGGTGTGAGGAAATATCAAGAGAAAGACAAATATTATATCACTATATGAACTGCAGGTGTAGGTGCTGAAAAAGCATAACAAAAGTGGTATATGCACAACCATATGCACAAAGCAGATATACAGAAAAGAACATGGATATACAATTAGGAGCTTACAGAATTGCAAATACATGTAACACGTCTTCAGATTATGTAGGGATTTGGAAGCCACAGTTCAGATCTCATCCTTGGACAACATACAGATTCACACTTTTAGGACCAAAGTCTGTACCACTTATCTCATCACTAAATTTGACCCACAAAGGCCTCCAGAAGAGTTAAATAAAACACTAACAGAGTATTTGCATTATGCAACCCCTAAATTTAGTATCACTGTAGCAAATTGTATGTGGTTTGCTGATAAAGGCAGATGCTGACACCCCTTACATAATGCATAATGTGACACATTTTGATACATGTTCTTGCATCGGGTCTCTCTCACTCCACAGTGTCTTTGGGAGTGGCTATATGCCACCTGGGTCAACCAGTGTTTTACCCAGAAGGGCATCCAGCCACTCTCCAGCCCTCCCATTTTCCCCAAAAAACCTACCTGAAGAACATTGGGAGGTGGAGGGTAGAGGAGGAAAACTTTTTTGGGGAAAATGGGTGGCTGGGAAGAGGGTGGGGGTGCAATTCCAGGGATCAATCCCCACAGGACCCTCACCTGCAAAGATTCAGACCTTAGCTTAAGGTCCAGATCTTTCCAGGTGTCAAATTAATCCAGAGCAAACTGGGATATCCCATTTTTTTCTGGATTAATCCGGTTTTCTTGAGGCATCATTTGGACTCCTCAGGTAAAACCAAGACATCTCCCACTTGTCTGGATGGGCCCTCAGTCAGTTGGATAAAGCAGTTATGCCACATCCCAAAAAAGCACTATGTATGTGTAATGTACCTCACGCTTGTGTCACTAACAGCAGCTTGGGCATGCTCTTTTTGTTTTCAGTCTAGGAGAATCCTCAGGTGCTAAAAGGGCACTTCTGAACAAATGTTTGCAGATTTAACATAGGCAAATAGCAATGTTAACCTGTTTTAGCATAAAAAGACATAAAAGGCTTATGAGGCTGACTGAGAAAATGGAATTTCCAGCATAACTTTTTGTGGACACAGTCCTCTTCACTAGTTACACCAGTCCATGCAAGAATGATAGATTTTCCCCATTTGCGGACAGAATGTCCACATAACAAGCTTGTTGCTACTTCTGATATGGCAATTTTATATTGATGTTGCACAGCTCACCATGAAGATATGAACAGTTTGGGTAGAAATGGAAGTGAGGACTGGTCAATTCAACTCAGCAGTTTGTTCTGATACCCCCCTTCCTTTCTTGGATTGGGTCTACCATTTCTCGAATAGATTTCATAACCATTATTGTGGGGTGGGGAGTGAAAGCATTGCTCTGCAAAAGGAGACTAATGTCCCTTCTAAAAGAAATTTTCTTTCAGTTCACAGATTTCTAGCATTTCACTAACTGAAAACTGTCCTCAAGTATTCAAAAAGACAGTTAAGGCATTGAAAGAAAAAATGCAAGCAAAGTTACCAAGGGGATGTAAACACAACAAATAGAAGCATTCTAGGTGTGAATGATTTTCAGTGTCTGGCTGTCTGCAATGCTAGAAACATGTGAACTAAGGGAACAGTTTCATGGGGGCCAGAACTCGTATAGGGCAGGCAAGTGCCTTATTTTGCCCCTATCAAGCAACACCCCTGCTGGGAATGTTAAGAGAGCTATTATTATTCCCACTGTGGCTGTTCTTTCTACAGTGACAGTGAAGAACTCCTCCCAAGCAGTGTTGGTTTGAAGTGGAAACGAAAGACCAAGGTCATCTGCTTGCAGAAGTGCCAATGCAACCTGCTGACTCCCTCCCACCCTGGATTTATCAATGGAGGAGGCTGATCCCACTTCCCCATTCTGAATGTGCCTCACCAGGCAGTTTTCACAATATGTTTTGGTCGCATTTACAAGAAAAGGGCAGGGGAGGGGTGAAGAGGGAAGGAGAGGAGGTTTTCCAGTAAATTGCCTCTTGTGCTTCTTCATTCTTAAGAATAGGAAGTTGTTGGACTTCTCTTTGGGGATTTCAGTTTCTGCTTTACAAGGGAAGAGACTTTTCATCTGTTATGGTTGCTTAATGTCAGCTCCTCACTGTAGTTGCCAACTATTTATGCTTTTCTCTCCACCGAGACTATTGCTTTAGGTTTTTGTGACTTCTCGGGGTCATGGTTTCCCCTCAGATTCCCGAGAAGGAGAAAGGAATTTCTTCTCTTTGGAAAAAAATACTGGGAGTGTAGGTGCTTGTTCCTGATAATTATTTTCCTTACTGATCTGGTCTTGATATATTTGAAGGGAAACAGAACTTGTTCACCTCAGAGAATAATGGCCTGTTCACATTATGCCCTGAAAGCACAATGATTAACTATGGCTACATCTTATGGAATCCTGAGATTTGCAATTCAACAAAAGTACCGATACTTCAGCCAAATAGCCTTTACCTATAAATTTCAGTATTTCATGGTAGTTTATGTGGCATCAATAGGAATCCATAGCATTGAGCCATGGCAATTAAAGAAATGTTAAACTGCATTTATTCTACAGTGTAGATGCGCCCTTAGTTGAATAAGACTGGGGGCAGTTTAAAGTAATTAATTACTTTGTTATAATTACCGGTACTTAGTATAAAAGGGCTCTTAGCATCCTCAGTTTGCAAACAAACAGCATTTGCTATTGGTTTTCCTTTCTAGGGAGGAACCTGTTTCCCCTGCTTGTACAAAACCCAGGGCTTGGAAACATTCCTTTCTGGGACTGTAATTCTCAGGATCCTCCAGCTGCATTTCCCAAACTCTCACTGAACCCAGCTGCATGCAGCTTCAGGTGGGCAAAGCCAGAGGATGCACAGTTGACCTCCCTTCTACCTCCAGCTGCCCCCAGTTGCAAAAGTCAGGGTTCATGCCTCGCTCTCACAGGGGCAAGTTGCAGCATCTGCAGAACAGCCTGGCAGCGTGAGGCTGAGTGTTCTTGGAAGCAATGACTTGGAGTTCAGTGAGAGATCAAGATGACTCAAGAGCCTTGCCCTAGATGCATCATACATTCCTGCCCTTTCACCTAGTACTCACTCTGCTTCTCAGTTCTAACATCCCATCACAAAACAAGGCTGGGAATTTCCCAGCCCCAAGTAATTAATGTATACATATCACAATTCAGAAGTTTGTCTGTTTTCCTAACCAGACCTTCATCAGAATGACTGTGCCAACATGAATCCTAAACAGGGCTTTGGAAGTTACCATTTTGGACTGTAATTATTAGAATTCCCTAGAAGTAGGATCACAGAAGCTGGAGAATTCTGGAAATTGTTGTCAAACCCCTCTCCCTCCAAGTTCTGTTCCTAAAGGTAATGAGAATATGTTACATAAACCTCCTCTATAGTTTTTATTCTAAGGATGGAGAACACGTGGGCTGGCATCTTGTTAGTGAATTATATTGGTGTAAGTTGGATTTTGCATTGACCAAAATCCCTCCCCAAACCCAAACTGGAAGTAAGTAAACTGGAATTGCAGCAACTGAGTTCAAAGCAAAACAGTCCATTGCAATAGCATTTGAAAAACTCAGCAGGGAGGAGAGGAGAGGAGGTATTGTTCCTTCTAATAGACTCAGGCAAAAGCAAACAGCTGCAGCCTCTCTTAGGACTTTATCCCACATTGGCTTGAGACCATCTTCTCTCTGTTTCCCTGTGCTGCTGCCACAGAGTTCCAAGGAGGCCAACACATGACACAAGGCCACTTCTGGTGGGACTCCGTGGTGGCAGCACAGGGAAACAGAGGGAAGACCCCAACTTCAGAAGCCATTGAGAAGGCAGGGAAAGGTACGGAAAGGACATGAGATAGCTGGGCATCCTAGAAGTTGGGGAAAGACGGGAGGGAACAGGGTAAAAAGGTTCCCTCCACTTTCCTGCTGCTCATGGGATGAGATCCTTAGCTTATCTGTTTTAACTAATGAATAACATTGTCATATTAAGGACACTCTATTGTTGCTTGGCCACATGTATCCTTGTGAACTTATTTTTTAAAAATAATCTTTATTAAGTTTTCTCTATACAGGTTAAGATAGTATAAGATGGAAAAAATAGATAATAAAAGGAATGGGGGGGAAAGAAAAAGGGGAAGGGGAGTGGGAAAGAGGGGGGGAGGAAGAAAAAAGAAAAAAAGGAATAAAAATTAAAAGCAAGTTTTCTTGGTTTGATCTTGACTTCTGAACATCTTCTTTGAGGTTTCTACTTTTTCCTTCGTTCTTGTTTTCTCCTGATTTCTTCTCCCACTTTTCTTTACCAGTTTCAGCTCGGGTGTATATTGTTACTGCTCATATCAATATCGTCCTTTTATTTTGTTTTAAATACTCTGTTATTTGGCTCCATCTCTTTCATTGGATTTTCCTTATTTATTTATTTTTGAGATCAGGAAATAAGTCTGTCCATATTTCTTATTTCCAAAATTTTTATCAGCCATTCGTCTTTATCTGGAATTTCCTTCTTTTCACTTGTGAACTAATAAAGGGTATGAACATGCTCCAAATCCATCACCTCCTCCCTGGGCAATTGTGTTTTAAATTCAGCATCACAAAGCTCTAAAAGGGAACTTATTTGTTCAGCTTCAATTCAAATTCAAATCCTATTTATATCTATTTTAATCCATGTCCTGCCTATCCAGCAATAGAGGGAAGTTCGAATGCTTCTACTGCTTCCCATCCCTGGGAAATAGTGGAAATGTGGATCTAAGCACTCTCTGTGTGTTTAAGGTTTATTTATTATTATTTTTATATCATAGGACATTCCACAAATGCTTCTGTATTTCTCTCCTCTTTTAATTTTGACAATAAGGCTTCTGTGTAAGACAGCTTGTGGTGAGGAATCAGACTATAATATGAGGACTCAGGATGGTAATAAAAATAGAAGCAGAGTGACCTTTGACTAGGAAGCAATTGCTCAAGTTTATTAGCCCGAGGAAAGCAGGAAGTCTGTTATTAGGATCAGAGTGACTTGGATAATGACAGCTTGGTCATGACATGGCCTTGTTTTGTTCTTCTCTGAAATGCAGGATGGTACATAGCCAGAAGAACCATTAGAAACATGCTCCAAGCCTGGAGCTTGGGGTGTGGGTGTTCTTCCACAGTAGTCTTTTTTTTTAATGCGCAGAGCAGAATTTAGAAAGTTAATGTTGGATGGCATATCCCAGAACACCCCCCCCCCCAACATGGCCTTTTGCTAATTTAGCAGGATAAGACTAAGGACCTCGTCACATTAATGAGGGGCAGCAGGGGAATGTGCCATGCAGTGTGGTGAATCCGTAGGGCAGTGGGGGGAAACTGTTGCCCCATGTTCCACATCGACCATTGCACCCCTTACCTCATCCTACAGAAGCGTCACTACCCGACTATCCCCCATTCTTCTTTATGGAACACAGGAAGCCTCCTGTGTTCCCAGGGGGGTCTCCTAGCACACTGCCAGGACATTTCCTCTACAACAGTGGTTCTCAACCTGTGGGTCCCCAGTTGTTTTGGCCTTCAACTTCCAGAAATCCTAACAGCTGGTAAACTGGCTAGGATTTCTGGAATTTGTAGGCCAAAATACGTTGGGGCCCACAGGTTGAGAACCACTGCTCTACAGAGCCCCACCGGAAATTGGCTTACATCGTGTGAGTGGGCTGTAAGGAAGAAGCGTCCTGGCAGCGTGCTAGGACACTCATTTTCCTCCATGTGGTGAGGTCATAGGAGAAGTTGAAATAAAATAACAGAGTGTGAAGGAAGTTCACAGCAATGAAGATGCAAAGTAAAGTACATCCTGCGATTGTGAACTTCCCCTAGCCTGTAGCCATGCTGCTAGGAGATTATGAGAGTTATAGTCATAGTAACTTTTCCAAACCCAGTTTAGAAATCACTCAATTTCTGTGGCAAAGTTTTGCAGCAACTTGGAAATGTTATCTTTCGGGCTCCCAAATTATCCCAACTAGCTTTGCCAGTGGAGGCATCACACATTTTACAAATTTAATTGGGTAAGGCTAGAAATATATCGCAAAGTAATATATAGTCTGCAGTGTGTTCTCAGCCCAGAAGACTAAAAGTAGGATAGCCTTCCCAAACTACAAACCTGAGGATTCCATAGGATGCAGTTATAACAATGAAATCTCTGTGCTAAGCTTCTGTAGTGTGAAAGGGATTCAGAAAATGCTTCACAAGTTAAATGGTTTCCATGTCTTTAAATCATAAAAACACTCCCCTTCTTCTAAAATTACTAACTTCACCAGGCACTGTCCAAGAAACCATTTTTCTTCAAAGTGCCAAAGGCAAAGGCTTGGTTTGAGAATCTTATATTTACTGGTAATTGGAATAAATATATTCAACAGATAATACCAAATATGCACATGCCCAAGCGAACATACTTTCACCTGTGGCTGTCATTTGAAGGTAAAGGGAATCACTTGTGTGTGGTCTCAGCAGGAGATTATCTCCCAATGCCTCAACATGCAAGCAGATCTAGCAGTGATAAAACGTAGAAACAGAAAAAGAGAAGCCAAACTCAAGATGGATTTCAGACCCCACTAACAATGCTTTGTCTATGTTTAAGGTAAAGGGACTCGAAAACTACCTCTGAGTATTCCTTACCTTAAAAAAACTCTGTGAACCTCATGTAGTCACTATGTTGAAAGACAACTTGAAGGCACACACACATGTACACATACATCCTTTGCGTGTTTCAGAGAATTAATTCACTTCAAAGTGCATGAATGGGAACAACCAGAGGATGGACATTACTGTGCAATATCAGAGGTAGGCAAATGGTGTTCTTCTAAACATGATTAGGCAGCAATTCCCACCAGCCCTATCATGCTGAACGTTTACCTTTTAAACTCTACTGGAGTATTTGGGTATCTTTTTTAAATCCTTGGTGTGATGTCTGCAGCCACAGGGTGCATTTACACTGCAGAATTAATACAGTTTGGCACCACTTTAACTGCCATGGCTCAAGGCTATGAGACTGTAAACATTGGCCCAAGAACTTGAGAAAGAGGTCAAAAAAAGGGAAACAGGAGAAAACATAAGCCTCCTTTGCAGTATTATTTTTTATTTTGGGTCTTATACTGCTCTCTGGTGTGCAAGATTTGAATTACAGAACCATGTCACTAGAATGGCAACTGGAAAAGGAGTTAAAACTAATGTTAGCTAGCACTATGTGTGGTACTGCATGTTTTCTTTTTAAAATATTATTGTATTTTAATGCTGCCAATATGCTGTTTGAAATACAGTACTGGTGAAAAATTAAAACAATGACAGTGAGAACAGGAAAGGTATTCCAAATAATTATATTATAAGCTTAATGGTGTAACATTAAGAAATGACTATTTCCACTACCTTGGCAGCCACTTCTTTACAAAAGTCAACATCAACACTGAAATACAACACTGCCTGAACTCTGTGAGTACAGCTTTTTTCCTAATGAAGCAGAGAGAGTTTGAGGATTGGGACATTCATAGGCACACCAAGATGCTTGTTTATAAAGCCATTGTCCTCCCGACCCTGTTATATGCCTGCAAAACATGGACCATCTACAAATGTCATTCTCAACTTCTGGAATGATTCCATCAATGTTGCTTCTGAAAAATTCTGCAAATCTCTTGGGAAGACAGATAAATGTCAGCATTCTGGAAGAAGCAAACACCAGCAGCATTGAAGCAATGATCCTCTGCCATCAACTTTGCTGGACTGGCCATGTTATCCGAATGCCCAATCACCATCTCCCAAAGTAGTTACTCTACTCTCAGCTCAATAATAGAAAATGGAATGCTGGTGGACAGGAAAGGGGATCTAAAGATGAGCTTAAAGTCAACCTTAAAATACGTAGACACTGAGAACTGGGAAACCCTAGCCCTCAAGCATTCTAACTGGAGGTCAGCTGTTACCAACAGTGCTGTGGAATTCAAAAAGGCATAAATGGAAGACAAAAAAGAGAAACATGTCAAGAGGAAGGCCCATCAAGCCAACCCTTGTTTAGACCACCATCATATGGAAAATGATGTCCTCACTGCGAAAGAACATGTGGATCAAGAATAGGTCTCTATAGTCACCTATGGACCCACCGCCAAGACTTTACACTTGGAAGGCAATTATACTTGGCTACGAGTGATAGCCTATGATAATTATGATGATGGTGATGATGATGATGATGCTTCACTGAATGTCTCAAAAGATGAAAGACACATCACACTTGAAGAAAACTGGATTTTCTGCAGTCACCCAAGAAATTAAAAACAGAAGGAAAACATTACAATTCAATCTGATAATGCCGTCGTGTAAATACCCTGCAGTAAGTCTGTAGATGACACATGGCAATTTCACAGTCAATACAGCTATGTGCAATCCATCACATAGTCTGATGTCTTGTCATCACAAAAAATTACAAAGCATTTCAAACAGTTCTTGTGAAAGGCCTTTGATGTGCCTGGTTCTCATTATTATTGTTGTTACAAGTTGAGCATCCTAAATCTGAAATTCCAGAATCAACACTTATATTTTGCCTCTCCTCCAATGAACTTAGCTCTCTTCCCATATTATCGTCACAAGAAATCTGTGACGTAGGTCAGGCTGAGAGACTATGGCCCCATTGACGCTGCCATAAAATGCAGTCATATGGTTAGTGTAGACTCACATAATGCAGTTCAGTGCAGTTAAAACTGCATTGTATGAATCTACACTGACCATACAATGGTGACATTGTAGATTAAGCCCATGACTGACTTATAGCAGCCCAGCCACTACATCAGTTGACTCTCCATTTCTTAGTCCAGTTTGCAAGCATCTTGGGGCAAGCACCAATTTTTTGGTTCTTGATTCTTTATGCTGTAAAAAAAAAAGCATTGTAAACTGACACTTGAAATTAATCACATCTGCATTTAGAGAACTGGATTAGTTGTGATACTAATGAGCAACACAGACAGAAGTGTCCTGTGATCAAACCTACACCAAAATTTCATTGGATGCTTGGAAATTTGGGGATAGTGGATATGTATAAGATTTAATATATAAATCTATGTGTTTCACTTAAAATTTGTATTGGAACTTCAATTGTGATTATATTTGCAAAAATCATGTATAGTTGGACCCATGGAACCCAGAAAGAGGCTCAGGGGGATGGAACGAGGCTGGATCTACACTACCATATAATCTAGTTTCTGAATCCAGATCTGTATTATATGAGTTTATGCTGCCAGTTTAAAGCAGGCAATCTGGATTCAGAAACTAGGTTATATGGCAGTGTAGATGGGTCCCGAGAGTGTGGTAGAAATTTTGTCTATTGCTAATTGATAAAAGAAAGGGTTGAGAGAGTCATGTGAAAATGGGTTTGGAAGGTGGCTACTTCTAATTCAGACATGGGCAAACTTTGGCCCTCCAGGTGTTTTGGATCCCAACTCTCACAATTCCTAACAGCATACCGGCTATAATCTAGGGACCTTCCAGACAAAACTAAACCACATCACCTGTCTCAGTTTTACCTGAGGCATCCAAATGATGCCTTGGGTAAAACCGAATTAATCCCAAGAAAACTGGGATATCCCAGTTTGATCGGGATTAAACATCTGGAAATATCTTTCCAGGTGAGAGCCCTGTGGGATTGCCTTCTCCTGTACAATCCACCCCGCACACTTAGTCCCTCCAGGGGGCATCTGCTCCAGCCTGCATGAATAATAGAACCCCAGAATCATAGAATAATAGAGTTGGAAGAGACCCCATGGGCCATCCAGTCCAACCCCCTGCCAAGAAGCAGGAAATCGCATTCAAAGCACCCCGATAACAGGCCATCTTTCCTGTAGCTTGAAGCCATTGTTTCCAGGGCAGCAGTCTCCAGGGCAGCAGAAAACAAGCTTGCTCCCTCCTCCCTGACTTTCCTAGTCTCCAGGGCAGCAGAAAACAAGCTTGCTCCCTCCTCCCTATGACGTTCCCCCACATATTTATACATGGCTCTCATCATGTCTCCTCTCGGCCTTCTCTTCTGCAGGCTAAACATGCCCAGCTCTTGTAGCCGCTTCTTGTAGGGCTTATTCTCCAGACTCTTGATTATTTTAGTCGCCTTCCTCTGGACACATTCCAGCTTGTCAACATCTCCCTTCAATTGTGGTGCCCAGAATTGGACACAGTATTCCAGGTGTGGTCTGACCAAGGCAGAAAAGAGGGGGAGCATGACTTCCCTGGATCTAGACACTAGACTCCTATTGAAGCTGACCAAAATCCCATTGGCTTTTTTAGCTGCCGCATCGTATTGTTGGCTCATGTTTAACTTGTTGTCCACGAGGACTCCAAGATCTTTTTCACATGTACTGCTGTCAAGCCAGGCATCCCCCATTCTGTATTTTTGCATTCCATTTTTTCTGCTGAAGTGAAGTATCATCTCGTTTCAGCCCATCTCTCTAGTCTGTCAAGATCGTTTTGAATTCTGCTCCTGTCTTCTGGAGTGTTAGATATCCCTCCCAATTTGGTGCCATCTGCAAACTTGATGATCATGCTTTCTAACCCTTTGTCTAAGTCATTAATAAAGATGTTGAATAGAACCGGGTTCAGGACAAAACTCCACTTGTCACTTCTTTCCAAGATGAAGAAGGTGAGCACCCTTTGGATTTCTTTGCTTAGCCAATTGCAGATCCACCTAACTGTAGTTTTGTCTAGCCCATATTTGACTAGTTTGTTAGCCAGAAGGACATGGGGGACCTTGTCAAAGGCCTTACTGAAATCCAGGTACGCTACATCCACGGCGTTCCCTGTATTGACCCATCTTGTAACTCTATTGAAAAAAGAGATCAAATTAGTCTGGCATGACTTGTTTTTTTTGTAAATCTGTGTTGACTATTAGCAATGACCGCATTTGTTTCTAAGTGTTTGCAGACCACTTCCATAACGATCTTTTCCAGAATCTTGCCTGGTATTGACGTGAGGCTGACCAGACAGTAATTGTTTAGGTCGCAATTTTTTCCCTTCTTGAAGATAGGGACCACATTCGCCCTCCTCCAATCTGCTGGGATGTCTCCCGTTCTCCAAGAACTCTCAAAGATGATTGCCAGTGGTTCTGAAATAATTCCGCTAGTTCCTTCAATATTCTTCAATATCCGACTGGCAACCACCACCCAGAGGACATTTTCATCGGCTGCCCCAAGACTGTGGAATGACATGCCAGAAGAGCTCCAACAGCTAAATGAGCTGTCAAATTTTTAAAACTATCTAAAGACCTATCTCTTCTGAAAGGCCTAACCAGCCATTGTGTCCTTTGTTCAAACTCGATTTTGTGTATTTTAATATGTATTTTATAGAAATATGTTTTCATGTGCATATTTTATAAAATACGTTTTAATGTGTGTATTTGTGGTATTTTTACAAAGTGTGTGTGTTTTAATTATTCTGTAATCCACCTCGAACCATGACGGGAGGCAGGTAAGAAAGAAAATTAATAATAATATTGATTCCCAGGAATACTACCACAGTTCTGGGGGTCAATCCCCACAGCCCATCCCCAGCAGCACAGGCCCCTTCAGAGAGCTTCTTCAGGCATCATTTTTGCACATGAGGAGAGTTCTCTGAAGGGGCCTGAGCTGCTGGATTATCTGGCAGTGTAGACACATATAATCCAGTTCAAAGCATATAATGTGGATTATCTGCTTTGATCATCTGTATTATATGGCATTGTATAAGGAGCCTGGAAGGGCCTGCCATATATAATTCAGATTATCTGCTTTGAACTGGATCATATGGTAGTGTAGACTAATACCAGTGTAGACTAATAAAGAAGATAATTTGGGGGCCTCAGAAGCAAAGCAAGCTATGTTCTCTGCATATATTTCCTTGTAGTAATGGAAGTTATGTAAAGTCCCAGGTAGGAGAAAATCAATGTAGGAATTTGTTGTTTTATTATACATACAGCTTGCTTTTTAAATTTTCCATTGGATGTTCAGATATGATTTTCAGACTTGAGCAAATAACATATATGTTCACAAGTCATTCACATAACTGTGATATTATGCCTTCAGCCAATTCTCTGAGCAAGCATGCTACCTCCAGTAGTGACCAAATCAGATGAAAACTCACAGAGTTGGGTGTCTAGAGAAATACAGTGTTCTCTAAAGCGCTATCTACACTACCATACAAAACCCAAACTATCTGCGTTGAACTGGATTATATTAGTCTTCACTGCCATGTATTCCAGTTCAAAGCAGATAATCTGGATATTATATAGCAGTGAAGATGATGCCTAAGAAAAAGAACTATGGCTTCACAAAGGACAAAGGTAACATGGATGCCAAGCAAAGTTATTTTACTGTTGTGAATGAAGTTTAAATTTTACTGTCCTTTATTTCAGTGCCACATTCTGTCTGGATTGAGGTCCTTCCAAGTCAACTGAACTACAATAGAAACAACATCTGATAAACTGTAGCTGACATTGACTCTTGTTTTCTTCTGTATGTTTTTTTAAAAAACATATTTTGCCTAATGACGAAGTCAGCGGAGCTTCAAAAGTTTGATGGATATATTTTGTGCATTTGGTTGGCCCATAAAGTTATCACTCCTTTGTGGATGTTGTTGTTTAGTGCTTGACACTGATAGCCCTCTTCTGCTGCTTTTCTGCTTTGGCTCCATGTAGTTCTCATAGTATATGATAAATCCAACTTCCATGAATGTGTTGAAACCTTTTAAAAAGCCATCTAAACTGGTGGCCATCAAAGGAGCTGGTATATACAGATATCTCTCTTGGCTCATCAAATAACTTGGCCCTATGTTAGAGCTATACTCACAGATAAGCAAAAAATAATAATGATGATGGGCATATACTTGCCAATAGTCATAGCTTTTCCTCACTGAATTCCACTAGCAAACCCACAGAGCAATGGAAATTTTCCCAGTATTACTGTAGGTACCACTTACTCCTTTCATGAAAAGAGCTTCTAGATTCTGCAGCACAAGAGGTTGATTTTGCAAATAAAAACAGTGGAAATCTTTGTACATACAGGAAGCACTGCTGGTATTACTATACAGGATATGTTTGAGTCTATATGTGAATGGGTAAACAAGCATATCAGCAAATGTTTATAGGTCTCCCATTGCAATCAACAACAAAGCACCATGATTTGATTAATGCATTTGATCCAACTTCCACATGATCAGATCAAAGGCAAAATAGAGAACTCGGTACTAGGTAAATATACAATGACATGCAAAAATGATTGAAAAGATATACAAGATGAGTATCCTTTTTCCAAAATGCTTGAGACCAGAAATATTTTGGAATACTTGTATTTGCATATACATACATAATGTGATATCCTGGAGATGGGGCTCAAGTCTAAATGCAGAATTCATTTATGTTTCATATACCTTCTACACATAGACTGAAGTTAATGGTATACAATTTTGTAAAATAATTTTTGTGCATGAAATAAAGTTTGTGTATAGGTAATAATTATCAGATAGCCAAGGTTCTATTATCTCAGACACCCATGTGGACAATTTTGGATTTTGGAATATTTTGGGTTTTAGAATTCTGGATAAGGAACACTCAACCTGTAACTGAGAAAATATTATTACAGGAAAAAATTCAACAATGTTTTCCTTGTACACATGTGCTCAAGTGATTCACAGTAGGCACCTATTTCACAAGAAGGCTCTGGTTATTCCATTTCATCAAATGAGTCTTCCTCTTCTTCGCCACAGGCGGACTGCGCTATGGCTTTCATCCACCGCTGTTTCAAGTCCTCTGTCTCTGCAGCCAATGTGTAGACCTGTTTGGACTGCACCAACTGGAACACGTGACGGGCATCACTTGGAGGCATCTCTTTGACATGGTAGCCCAGAAGGGGGATGGAGGTGTGAGCTTTGACATCCTGAAAGGTTGGAGGGAGGGAGTACTGTATAAGAGATTCAAACACAGGATTCCTCTCCATTGGTGCCTCACAACCGATTTCGTAAAACTCAAACCCATGTTTAGCAATAGTGTTGTCAACCAGGTCTAACTTTGAAAGGCCTAAAACTAGTCATAAACCATCACATGTTTCTTCCAGTGTGGACTTTTGTTTGCTTATTGTTTTTATCCATTACAACCTTAAGGGGGCACAATAATTAAAGCAGAGAAGTTGTCTGTGCAGAGAGTACTTAACTCTTGCTTTTCAAATTTTTAGTCATTTTAATAGTTATAACATTATGTTTCATTTTATTTGCCAGAACTGCATCCTGTGGATACTAGGGTTTGTAGTCTGGTGAGGCCCAAAGGAATTATCTGTCTGAGAATTCTAAATGTCCTTCCCAGAACATCAGATCCCAAGATTAAGAAGGAATGTTGCCATAGCAATTGAAGTTGAATACAATGCCATAATTCAGTGGCTCCTCCCAGACTCCCTTGTAATAAGGGAGTGGCTTTTAGGAATGTGTGATTGAGATTTTGGGGTGTATGCAGAGTTTTAATGCAGGACTTCTGATTCTTCTTTAAAACAAGGAGCAGATCCCTACTGTGCCTTGTTTTCCCCGAAGTCTCCTTCCATCACAAAAAAGGTTTTAGGGAGCTACTGTCAATTATTTGGCCATGTCAGCTTTATTTTGCAATTTGGTCCCTGAACTTGCTCTCCCCAGTCTAAGTCTTTTGAGATTCCATTCTAAAAAGTTCTAAAATGAAATTAAGCTAAAACATACCTGAGGTGCAGCATAAATATACAACACAAGGGGGTCGTCTTGTGGGATCACAAACCAGCCCTTCTTGCTCCCTTTTCCATTCTTGTCCAGAAGCTGAAGGAAACTGCACATCAGACTCTGCCCTGATATCTCTGCAGATCCTTTCTGCCAATGAAACAAAACAACCAAATTGTTCTGTTAATGCTCCTTAGCTTAGTGACTTCCTCAATAGTGACTCACAGATCATATAAATTTGTATCCAGTCCTACAGCACTCAAGTGTGGTCAGAGTAGTATGGTGATGGTTAGTTCCAATCAAAGTAGGCCTACTTATTCAATTGAATGTACATAAGTACATCCCATTTACATTGATTTAATAGGTCTACAATATTCTTTTTGAGACTACATATGGGCTGCTGGCCTTCATCTTCAGTACCATGAACAGAGCCCCTTCTCCTTTCCAGAGCCCCACTCCAGCAATCATCCACCAACTATGCTCCATTAATATTTCCTGAAATAAACATTCAGATTGTAGGTGTATATTTAGAAATACCAAGGATGTGCCAGAGTTCCATTGTTTCTTACAATTCTCTAATGCATTTCATAATTAAGAATGTTATATCTTTCCATCATATTTTGCTATTCACAGAATAACATTTGTTGTCTTTCGAACTTGACTGCCAGATAAACAGCTCTAAGTATTAGAGTAAAGAAGCAGTAATAAGGAAATCCCAGAGCAGACCCACAAGGGTCATGTTATGACTGAAACAGAGGAATTGGGGGGGGGGGGGGGGAGAGAGAGAGAGAGAGACTGAGGCAGTTTCCTAACTGAGAAGAAGAGGGGGGAAAACATGCTGGCTCTGCTTTTTCTCTCACCTCCAGAATCCCTTTGTGCTTCCCACATTGCTTATCATGCAGAAAATGTCCCGTCAGAAAAGTGTAGCATTCTACACAAACACGTTTGGGTCCATTCTTGTCATACTGCAACTCAGCTTTGTAATTCGAACAGCGGCCGCACACCACCTGCCTCCAAGTAGGGAACCAAAGGGTAGCTCAAAGAGAAGATATTTGGTGAAGAACCCCATCCCCTGCTCCCATATGCTGTTAATAAGACCTGAGGTCATTACTGGCAGAGATTGGGCCTTTGGAGCTCTGCACCTGGGAGAGCTCAAGGGGCCATGGAGGCATATATTGCCTTTGGAAAAGCTGGAGGGACACTGGAAGAATATGGCTACTGTTTCCACTGCCCAAATATGTATGGATCATCATTGTGGCCAATTTTCAAAAGTAACTTTTCAGATCACTGTAGTTCTCTACGCAACTTCCATTACTGTCTTATCCAAAAGAATTACTCACATAGCCACAGGCCCGGCAGTGATGCCTTCTGCGAGTGATAGCATTGAACGGGTCCTTGCAACGCATGCACATGGTTACCAGCTTGTCTCTTACCCACTGAGGAGCCCTATTGCCCAGTTCCTCAGGCTGGCATTTCTGGGAGAGAAGAGAACTCGAATCAAACTAACTTTGTTGTGGACTCTCTGGCAATTCCTGTGATTAAAACAACCTAGAAGCCCTTGTTTTTCTGCAGATCCCACTCCCCCCCTTTTTTTTCACCTCATGTCATCACAGTCTTTCTAGTTCTCTGCATGGTCTGTTAGTCTTTTAAGTTATGAGTTCTGAAAGAACTATTTGTGGTGTTCAATTAGAAAATGAATAAGAAGAGCTTCAAGGGTGAAGTAGGGCACAGGTAAGAGGACTGCTGCAGGGTGTCAGAAGGATTACATTCAAGTCTCGAGTCTCTGCTTCTGGCCTTTGGATGGCTGCCTTGAAGGACTCATTCCTCTTCTCCTTCTTGTCAATGGCAGATTGGAATGCCTAGAAATGGAGGGGAGGGGTCAAATGGAAAGGAAGCTTACATTCAAGTTATGAGTGAAGGCCGCACCATCCCCAATCACATATAAAGTGTATAGGGCAAGAAAGGATTTTAAGAGTAAAAAGAGTAGTCCGTCAGGAACTGAGAGACACTCCTCTCTCTGGTTCATTCCAGAAGCATCTGATGAAATGATTTGCAGCTCCACTGAAGCCTGTGCCAAATAATCTTGAAGGGAGCAGTTCTCAGCCTTTGGTCCTTCAGATGTTTTAGACTTCAACTCCCAGGAACCACAGCTTGTTTGGCCAAAGACCAGGGAGCTTGGTAGCTGAAGCCTGAAATATCTGGAGCACCAAAGAATAAGGACATCTGCTTTAAGCTATGGCTAGACGTTTTGTTGTTGCTTTTAACAAGATACAAGGTTTAGACTGGTGCAGATGCCTATGTCTACAGGATATTTTGAGAGAGAACTAACATTTGAATGCTTTTGTTGGGCAGGACTCCTTCCAGTCTTAAAAAAACTATAGCATAAGTTACCTTTATCCAGGCATCCATCTCATCCTGGGATCTGTAAAAGAAGCAAAACACCTGTTGGAGAGTGTTACTTCTATGTCTCTTGGCTAGATATTTTTTTAAAATCCTGTTCAGTTACCTGGCTCGTAATTCTAGCGTCCGCTGCTTTCCAGACAAAAGGAAAGCATGAGGAAACTCCACATCATTCAATTCTCGAACCTAGAAGTTCACAGAAACAAAAGCATTAGCATTCATGATAGAAAACAAATCTTAGATACCCACAGCTATCACATTAGAAATGGGCTCATTTGACTTTGTAAGCCCATTGGAGAAATACAAGTCATTGTTCTTTGGAGTGAGATGCAATCTTCTCCCTTTGAGTGAACGTAACTGAAATTGTTTCTTCCTATTAGGATCCTCAAAGACTGTGCAAAGCAAAGATCAACTCGTCTTCCAGACAGTCAAGAAGCTCATAACCTTCACCATTACTGATAGCCTGCCTTCTTCTCTGGGGCAGTTTTTAAAGTTTAAACAATAACAAAAAAACATTCAGAACATTTTGGAAATGATATTTCTTCTGGTTTTTATAATATAGATTCCTGACATCATGCAGAGTTCTGGAGTGCCGGTGAGCCATTTCTCCCTACATTTCTACATTTTAATGTTGCTGGAGAAAGGCTACTGGTCTTGTTTCTTTAGAGAGATACTTCTGCCACTCTTGTATTGTAATTTTATTTAACTGAAGTAATATTTTATTTCTGTTTGCTTATGCTGTTAAAAGGGAAAGGTATGTGCTACCACTGAGTAAATATAAGAATGAACGAAAAAATAAATGAATACTGGAAGACAGCATGCACAAAACATTTGAGCAAATAAACATGAAGCATTTTGGGGGTTTTGTAAAGAGTATATGTTCTTTTATTTCACCATAGAGCCTCTTTCTTACAGGCACAGAAACCTTCACAGATCTTGCCAACAGGAGAGGACAGAACCTACTGTTTCTTTAAACAGATCCCCAGAATATGTTTGTGGGCAGAATATGCTATTCATGGAGGAAGTGTACAGGCATCCCCCCCCCCCCACAAATTCAATGAGTTAGAAACCAGGGCACTGTCCAAATGTGAAAATGGCCAAAAAGCAGAACCCAGTATTTTTAGCTTGCAAATGCAAAAAATACAGGGGGCGGGGGAGGCTCAAAGGTCAAAAGAGCAGACCAGGTAGAAAGAGCAAGATGAGAGTATTATTTTTATCTGTCAAAACAACAAAATATTGAAAAAGGTCATGGATAATCAGGGATGCCTGTATATATTTTCTCTGCAGCCACTGCCTTCCTGCCTTCTGCTTTTCTGACATGAGCCAGAGGAATTTAGGTGCCTCTTTATCATAGATTTTCTCTCCGCTGTCTTCTTTGGATAGTTCATTCCAGTTGCAATCCATTTGCAAACTTTGGCACGAGGAGGAATCTGCACTAAATGCAGATTCTTACTTCTATACAGAACTGCATTGCCAATGAAGATAACAATAAAATGTTCTGACCTTCATTCCCTCCACATCAATCCGGCTTCGCACCTGAAACTCCGCACCCACTTGAATGACTTTGGGCACACAGTAAATCAGTAGGTTATTAAACTTGAAGGAAGCAAAACAACAAAACAACATATCATCAACATAGTTGAAGGAAAAAAAGAAAGCAGCAACGTCAAAGGTTGACTCAGGCCATAATATAGCTGCCTGCCCTAGTGAACCTCTTCTTCACGAGACATAAATATCTGAGCCATTCTGAAGCAAGAAGAGGAAAGGAATATAGATGCTGCAAATCTGCTGGTCCCAGACATTTCCAGTATACAAGAGGCACCATCCTCATCATGCCAGGCTTTCTTTTATCAGCAGAATCTGTGGCTGGGAAAGAGGGATTCACTGTCCTCAACATTTATATAAATGTTTATGCTGATGTATATGGGAAACTTCTTTAAAGTGGTGGATGACGAAGAAATAGATGCAAATAAAAGAAAAGAGGAACATTTTGGGGTAAACAAATGTTTAAGTAGTTTTGTGCTAACACACTTCGTAGAAAAAATATGCATTGTTTTGTCTATAATTTGTTCTCACTAGTCTGCTAGCATGAAAAATAAGCTCCAGAAACAGCCTCTTGGTGATGACAAAGTGGACAAGAACGCTTGACAATCCGATATACAGATTACCTTTGATCTCCACATCCCTAGAAAAAAGACACTGTTATCATCAACAGTTCAACCCAGTCAGTACATCTCTGTGTTACAACATCAAGAAACATAGGTAGAGCAGGAGTGTACAGGCTTAAGATCAATTTTTCCCAAGTGGCTGCAACCCTGCCCACAGCATGTTAGAAGACCTCTGTTGCATTGCTTTCAGTTGGGGTTGATGAAGAGTTCTGGTTTGGAAGCAAGAAACTCATCTAAAAATGATCCTGATTTTAAAAAGGGAGGGTACATGTGACCTTCCAGAAACTGCACTGCAACTCTCATCAGCCCTTCCCAATACAGCCAATGGCCAGGAATGCTGTTGTTTCCCTCTCAACAACAGCCACACATCCCTCATTCCCCTGAACACATTGGTTTTAAAGAACTTCCCCTACTAAAAATGTAATATTTCTGTGGATGGAGTGACTACTTCATCCACAGAAGTAATTCTGGCCCATTTTGAGGATCAGTTCAAAGTACTGTGACCTTTAAAGCTCCAAATAGTCAGGTTGTCACATGATCATCCTATTCGATCTTCGCACAATCTTTAAAAAAAAAACTCTCACCAAGAACATGTATTTCTCTGTCGTGCTGTTGTGGCGGAAAGAAATTTTCTGAATGGGTCCCTCTTTAATCAGCTCATTTGAAGGGTCAACAATGTCATCCTCCAGCCCCAGCCTGTGATACACCTCCCAAAGGTTCTGCAGCCGTTCCTGCAGAAGCGCCAAAATACATACAAAGAGGAAAATAACTGCTCAGCTACAAAGCACTCTCACTAAAATTGGATGAAAATGACCAGGCACTTAGAAGGGATAAGTTGCACTCACCATTTCTGCAATGGCAGCATTCGAATGTTTGGCTGCTGTGAAAATCATCTCCAGGGCTTCTAGAAAAGACCAGAGAATGCTCTTTAACACAGCTAGTAGCCACAAATTATGTTACAATTCAAATAAAATAACCTGATTTGTAAATGAAATGTCTTGTACAAAGTTAAGGACCTTATGCAAAGGATGCGTAAGCTGCACCACAGTATGCCTACCAGCCACCCAAAATTAACATTAAATCAGAACTGAACATTTCCACTGGAAATCCTAGCAGAAAAGTAGCAAGAAAGGGGGTCATTAATGGATTCCTTGTGTTGATAAAAAGAAACACATTTCCAAAAAGTCTCCCATGGAGAACAATAGAACAGGGATAAGAGAACTAATATTCTGCTCTATTTGCAATTTACTTATCTCATGCAATAAAGCTCTGTTTAACTGAACACTGAAAATACAGAACTCTTCAAAATGCATTATCATCAACACTGAAGCCTCCCAGTATACTCCTCTCCAGCGAAATGGGAGCAAAAATGTATCTTGGAGTGTTGTGTGCTGTCGCTGTACGCTTCATGTTGTTTCCGAATTATGGTGACCCTTGTGGGGTTTTCTAGACATGAGTAGTTCAGAGCCTCTGAGGCTGAGAGAATATCGCTTATCCAAGTCACGCAGTGGGTTTCCATGGCTGAGCAAAATTCAATCCCTGGCCTCTCAGTATCCTAGTCCATTCAAACCACTACACCATGACTGTCCTCAGAGTCTTTCATACATCTGGTATATAGGAGTTATTATTCTGTAAACTGTCTGCAAAACAGATCTTCATGCTGTGCAATTCCTTAGATTTTGGTAAGACATTACATTAAAATTATTTCACTTATTTATTTATTTATTTATTTATTATTTAAACTTATATGCCGCCACTCCCCTAGGGCTCGGGGCAGCTTACAAGAAAGGCTAAAATCTAACAATTTAAAAACATCTTTAAAATATCTTTAAAAAACATCTTAAAAACACTCCCTCAGGGCTCGGAGTGGCTTACAAAAACAGCTAAAATCTAAGCAATTTTAAAAAACAGCAATTTCAAAATAAAATATTTCATTAGAGGTTTATTCCCAAATTTTCAATGTTTCTACTGGAAAAAGGGGAGTTCCTATTTATTTCTGTTTTATCCTCCCCACAAGCTGTCAGACCTCTAAACCCTAGAACAGGGACTTGTTACTCCACTGCCAACATTTTGCAGGGAGACTATAGCAATTATAGGAATCAAAAAAAGAGGTTGGATGTCCAAGCATGGAAGGAGGATTTTGGTCCAACAACATTGGAAAGCACTTCAGCTAGTCCTGTGTGGGCTGCTATTAAAAGACAATCTCCTTTAGCTTGAAAAAATTATCCTTTTTTGCACCTATCCCAGACCATATAAGTTTCTTACTCTGTGCATCCTCTTGGTCCGGTGATTCCAGAGGCAGCTTTCGAATATAGTCCTTCAGAAGGAGTTCATATCTGGGAATTCTCTGTATAGGTTCCAGCATGTGGTGCTGTAAGGTTAAGTTCGCACAGATCTCCTCTTTCTGGTTAGGGCCATGCAAATCCAGAAATAAAACAAAAAGCCATGGCAATGAAGACTTTATGTATGTATACAGAGACATACAACTACACTATAGATGGAAAGAATATGCGCAATTATTTCTTCCTGAGTTTAAAAACAAATTTCCTATAGTTAGGAGCTCCTATCGGGAAGAATATCAGACAAGCAAGGTGGGGTTTTTTTTTTGTAGTTTTCTCTTAGTACAGTATTTGAATGTCTTGAAGTGTTAGAATTCTGCTAAGAAAAACATGTGTTTTCTGCAGACTACTTCCTATACAGGAGTTTTGTGCAAAAGACATGTTTTAATCCACAAAACTTCATGCCATTCATATATGACTTTAATGCTGTAACTAAATATTTGTTTTAAATTACTGTAATTATGCATTCTTGTATACAAGGATAATTATTCAATAATTTATATCTTTAAAATATGCCCATAGAGTACTGTGGCTAGCTTCCCCACTTAGCAACCCAACATGATTTTAAACCAAGTATTGGTGGTATAACAAATAGAGATATATAAGTCATTCCAAAGATGGCTCTAGAGCAGCAGTAGAAGGCCTGAGTTCATATGGAGGCCTGGATGGGATCCCTGATGGAGACCAAGCTTGGTAAAAGAATGTTACCTGAATGCGTGAAATGAGTTCCTGGAATGGCAAGGACTTTTCAGACCATGTAGTGATCAGCTCCACTGCCTTGTCAAAGTTCTTCACATATTCACTATACATCTTCAGAAAAGGAGCAACTTTCAGGATGATGTCCCCAATCCTGGGATTTGTATTCCTGTAATCATAATGCCAAATAACAGGTATGCTACTGGCACCTCTCCCGAGGGCAACTAAAATAGACTGGGTAAAGAATTCAGAAAGTTGTCTATCTGTCTCTTTCACTATCTTTAGCAATGACCAACTATCATTAGTATTGGGTTGTTGCTTTTTTGGCATCTTTAAGCATCTGGTAAGCCATCACTCATATTTGGAAGAATATACCAGAGCACAAACATTACTATAGTTGTCTTCTTGACACTTTCCGCCTACTTATACACTAGTGAATTATAATGTCCTCAAATTGGATTTCAGTTCTGCTACAAGCCATGGATGGGAAAGATTTGGAGAACAAGATTCTGTGGGATAAATCACCTGACTTGTGTCGCCTGCCTTGTTTCCCTCAAGAAAACACTGTATCATCACCAGTGTTAAAATAAATCCAATTAACTTCTGAACATGGCATTGTATACTGGAGAATACCATCTGTTCTTTTTTCCTCAGACAGCAAAATGTCTTAGGCAGAAAAATTAAGACAAGCCTGTTTGTTAGTTTTTTAAAAATCTGCTTTTCTGAATTATATCAGAGTTTGCAGCAAACTATAAAATACAAACAAACTCAGTTTAAGAATCCCTTGTTTTGTATTTTGTTCCCAGATTTAAACTTCAAAGCCTACAATGTACTTTTATTTCAAAACCTCTCATTTCCCTGCCCACAAATGCAGTGGACAAAGAAAGGTAAAAAGCCTGGCTTCCATAACTCACCAATTCTCTATACGTTTCTGTAGCTCTGGCAGGAAAAACCTGGCGTGGAAGTTGTAAATGGATGAGATATTGGAGAATATCATTTTTACCACCTCTTCTGGGAATGCTTTTGCATTTCTGGCTTCCTTCAGCAGCTCTACTAAAAACACCTGCAGGAGGATGAGAAATCAAACAAGGCTAGAGTTCACGCTGAACCCCCCCCCCCTGTGATGACTCATGGGCCTTGTAGTCCTGTTCCTAGTACTATTGTGGCAGACGAAGAGGAAAACATGGGATTTTCGCCGGTTCAGCAAGAGCCGGAGTCTCTTCACCTGCAGGATGTTGATGTTTGCCCTCAAGAATTCAGCCAAACAGGCCTTGGGCAGAACTCCCCCCCGTTTTCCAGGAGGGAAAATTATTCTAAAGATAGGGGAGTCAGGGAGGCTAATCGGAGAAGCCTGAGAATCGCTGCCAAACAAATGGCTGATTAGGTCTGCTTCCCTTGGGAAATTCTAAGGAGTCATGCATCTGGACAGAGTTGGGTTTCGCTTCTCGTTCTCTAGGGAAAGAGTTCTGTTGGCGGGAAAACGAGACCCAATATAGGTGTTTGGCGCGAGGGATTCTTTGTGGAGTCAATTGATCAGCTTGAGGAGAGAGATCGTGTGTGGCCTTTGTAATCCCAGTTCCTTGCTTCCCGGATCAAGCTTCAAGCCTAGCCTTGTCTCACGGTTTTACCACGGACTCTGTTTCATGCTTCATGTTCGTCTTGCCTCCAGTCACGGATCTAGTCAAGAATCAAGTTTATTTCCAGCCTTGTTGTCAAGCTTCATTGGACTTTAAAGACTCTGTTATTTCCCCACACTATTGCTTGGCAAAGTGTGTGTTTCGGTCAAGTGGATTAAAACTTTGAACCCTAATATCTTATATTGGACAATACATTTCTGGACTATATTTGACCTTATCTGAAAGGTCTGCTTCTGAACTATATTCTTCACTTGTTTTTATTGATTTTATATATTTCTTTAATAAAGATATTAGATAGAGACTGGCCTCTGTGTAAGGTTATTGGTGCTCTGCAGCCAGGGTCCTGACACCCCCCCACACCAATCTAATAAGTTTCAATGACAAATTTGGGTGGAAATGATCCACTATCCCTATCTTTTTATATAGCTCATTGGGTCATATGCAAGGGCGGTTCAACTGTTAGGCAAACTCCATGGTTGCTGAAGGCGTCATCCTCTAGGGGGCGTATTTTAGGCGCTGATGCCTAAATGATCAGCTTCCCTTTTGTCTTTTCTTTCTTTCTTTTTTTCTTTTCTTTCCCCTCCCCGCTGGGGGGGGGCTATGCCCTCCAGGTGTGCCTTAATTTCGCCGTCCCGCATGTAAGGAGTGAAGGATGAGGCTGGGGACTTGGTGAGTGAGCCACCCCTCTCCTCCTCACCAAGCCCGCAGCCTCCTCCTTCGGAGCGAAGGAAAAGGCAGAGGGTTTGGTGAGGAGGAGAGGGCAGCTTGCAAAGGAGGAGGCTGAGGGCTTGGCAAGGGAATCACACCTCCCCTCCTTGCCAAGCCCGTGGCCTCCTCCTTCGGAGCAAAGGAAGAGGCCAAGGGCTTGGCGAGAGAGCCGCCCCTCTCTCCCTCGCCAAACCCGCGGCCTCCTCCTTTGGAGTGAAAAAAAAGGTCGGCAAGAAGGAGAGGGCCCGCTCGCGAAGGAGGAGGCTGGGGGCTCGGTGAGCGAGCTGCCCCTCTCCTCCTTGCCAAGCCCACAGCCTCTTCTTTCAGAGCGAAGGAAGAGGCCGGGGGCTTGGCGAGTGATTTGTCCTTCTCCTCCTCGCCAAGCCTGCAGACTCTTCCTTCAGAGCAAAGGAAAAGGCCGCAGGCTTGGCGAGCGAGCTGCCCCTCTCCTCCTCGCCAAGCCAGCGGCTCTTTTCCTTCGCTCCGGAGGAGGGCGTGGGCTTGGCAAGGAGGAGAGAGGCGGCTCGCTCAAAGTTCAAAGCAGCTATTGTGGATTATCTGCCTTGATATTCTGGGTTATATGGCTGTGTGGAAGGACCCTCAGTGCTCTTCCACACAGCCATATAACCCAGAATATCAAGGCAGAATAACCCACAATAACTTCTTTGAACTGGGTTATCTGAGTCCACACTGCCATATAATCCAGTTCAAAGCAGATAATGTGGATTATCTGCATTGATATTCTGGGTTATATGGCTGTGTGGAACGACCCTCAGGGCTCTTCCACACAGCCATATAACCCAGAATATCAAGGCAGAATAACCCACAATATCTGCCTTGATCTGGGTTATCTGAGTCCACACTGCCAGATAATCCAGTTCAAAGCAGATAATGTGGATTATCTGCCTTGATATTCTGGGTTATATGGCTGTGTGGAAGGATCCTCACTGCTCTTCCACACAGCCATATAACCCAGACCATCAAGGCAGAATAACCCACAATATCTGCTTTGAACTGGGTTATCTGAGTCCACACTGCCCTATATCCCAGTTCAATGTTTGGTGCTAATTTCGCAAATATAGCAATTCCTACATAACATTACCATGTATTGAACTGCTTTTTCTGTTGATATGTTGCAAAACATGATATTTTGGTGCTCAATTTGTAAAATCATAATGTAATTTGGTGTTTAATAGGCCTTTCCTTATTATCCAACATTTTCACTTATCCAACGCTTTTATTTTTCAGTGATTGGTTTGGGGGGGGGGCAAAATTCTGTTTGCTTACACTTGAAAATTACCTAGGGCTGGCCCTGGTCATATGTGTTCCAAAGTAGCAGAGTGTATTTAAAGAGTAGGAAGTCTTCAAAGAGATGATCCAGGGTGAGTGGGGGTTGTAGGTTTATCATAGAAATAACACTTTCAGAAGTGAGGGCATAAATATTATTATTGTCATCACCAATTACCCCGACTGTCCACTTTCATGGTGGTCAGGAACACAGGATCTCCACAGACATAGGAACACTGCTGATTAAAAACACTCTTTTTTTAACCTGACGGAACACATCCCTAGGAATGTCTGCATCCTCAAGTGTGACTCTAGGTCCTTCAGTACGACTCTATGAATCCAGGGTGAGTGGTCCAGCACCAACTTCTTATACAGAGGTGGACCATATAGTCACACTGGAGGATCTAGAAATACCTACAGAAAACATATTAATCAAATCCACAAATAATGAAATTCACAAAAGTTAAGCTCTCAAATGTGGAGGACCAAAACCAGAAAATGCAGGTTATTCTGCCAAACAACCTGGTCCAGGAGATGCAGTCGGTTGACGTACGCTCGCTCAGTGTCCAGAAGCTCTAATGCAATTTTTTTCTCTTCTGGGTCCTCTGTACTCTGCATTAATAGAAATTTTGATCATCGTGTGAATGTGTTAACAGTTGATGGGAACCCAACTGACTGTTGTACATAGAAGAGACCGATGAAATCAGTGAGCTTGAGAAGATCATGACCACCTTAAATCTCATTGACTTTAGGGGGTCTACTTTAAGTATGATTTAGATCAAATCTAATGAGTGTTCATAATTATAAAGTTAATTTGGTACATTCAGTCTGCAAGATATATGTTTTTTCTCTTAAAATTGTTTTTAAAATGTTTGTACCCTGTCATCCTATGCACATCAAGGCAATGTACAACCATAATTAGAAGTTCACTAAAGTTGACAGGTGAAATAAGAGGCAAGATTCTTATATATTTAATAATTGTATTGAACAAGAATTTTAGCAGATAGTCCACTTGTCAGGAAAACATCACCTGTTGAAATCCCCTCTCTCACATAGCCACTGTCCTTTATTTCACTGGGCAACTCTATAAATGCAAAACATACAGCACAACCAAAACACGCTATATCAACAACAAGCCATAAGCTAAAAATCAAAATGGCAGCCATCTTAAATCATTACATTCTGGATCAAATATAGTGTAAATCTAAATTACAACAGAATTGGCATTTCTTTATTTTGTATGAGAGAGTACTGGATATAAAATATATATATGTAATAAATCTTTCTATCCTGCCACCATCTCCCTATAAAGACTCAGGGCAGCTTACAAAGGCACTCCAGGGCACAACATACAACATAAAAGATACATGAGTATAACACAATATCACATAAGATTAGAACAACAACCACTATCACAAATATAACATAATATCAAAATTATAGATAGAGTTCATGCCACTACATAAAAGATCATTCTAGCAGGACATCTACAGTCAAGATGTGGCACAACCAGAAGATACTGTAATGGTTGTGATCATTGCATCTGTAAAATTCAAAACAGAACAAACTACAGTATCTCAGTTTTTAGTTGTTTATGGCCTTCTACATTAATATAAAGATGAATAGATTAAACCTGGCCAGGTATGTACCAAAGTGATAGCCAGTACATTTTTTTGCCTATGGTATCACGTGGCAGCAACTAGACATATCATCTAATTGTCTTGCAATTTTGTTCTGCATTAGCGGTTGTGAAGAAGTGTATAATTGTATTTTGTTTATAGATGATATGTGTATTTGATTTTGTTTAAACAGCCAGGTTTGGCTAAGTTAAAATGGTGAGTATTTAAGTTGACAATATGTATGGGGGAAGGTAGCCATCTTAGAGTGCTAGAACAGGTTACCATAGCAACAGGGGCAGAGCCAACCGCCGCCTGGAAAGGAGAAGGGGAAATATTTTAAAACCCAGCAGTTGGTGATTCTCTAGTCACAGAGAAGGATCTGATTCTTGTGTGGAGAATCAGGCTGGCTTAAATAGAGAGATTTGAGTCAGGTTTAGGTTAGACCAGACTAGGCAAGTTAGGTGATTTGTCTAGGGTCAGTTGTAGAGTCTATGGATTAGAGAACATTAATCCCAGGGGATCCAGTAGGATCAGGGTTTAGTGTAATCCAGAGAAAGAAGTATTTTTGAAAGTTTAACCACCTCATAACCGTTTGTAACCATTAAGCGAAGTGCCTTTAATAAGTTATCTGAAACCATCAAGCTCTGTACCTGCAATAAACTTGTTTTGATTTTATTCTAACTAAGCCTCTGTCATACTCTCATATTAAATTAAGCAACATCAACATCTGAAGTAAAACATATAGAGAAAGCTTAAAGGAACCAGTGCCATCTGCCTGACGTCTCTCCATTGGTGGCAGCGAAGAAGATAATCAAGCAAATCATTAATTAACATCATCTCTCATAAAACATCTTTATTAAGTGGTGGTACCTGTGTGTGTGTGTGTGAGGGATTCTAAAAGGGATTCCATTCTCTGCCACCTCAGCTCCTTACATATTTGGTGTGCGGTGGGATTCAAAGGGGATTCCATTCCTCTGCCACATAAGTTCCTTACATAAATTGGTGGCAGCGGTGGGATTCTAAAAGGGATTCCATCCTCTGCCCCATTAAGTCTCCACAGCGGTAGCTTTTGAAACACACATAAGAGTAGTCACATGGATAAATAGATTAAATAGGCATATATAGATAGCTAGGTAGATGATGCATAAGACTTCAAAGTATAGCACAAATCTGTATAGTCATACATAAAGGGACAGCAATGGCAACGTGTTAAGAAGTCAGAATGACATGACATAACATGACTGCATAAATCAATCCAGTATAAACCAGTGAGACAAGCTCTTATCGCGTCTGTTTTGGTACCATAATAGATCAGTTTTCATAATTCCCCCGATCGATTGTTGAATTACTTACTACCATTTTTTGTTCCATAAATCAAAGCATGTTCATAACTCATATTTAAGCAAGATTACCAACAAAACTTGTGCTTTATTATCAAAATTGTAAATCTTTTCCCAAGACTTTGTTAGCCTAATTGACAATCAGATTTTGATCAACAACACTCAGACATCCTTGGGCTGTAAAAGCACCAAGCACCCTGAGTTTCCAGAAAACAATAACCTTTCTGCAAACAGCCTGAATAGAGCTCACATAACATAAAGATTTGCCAAACACAGTTGAAACCCAACTTGGAAGTATTCCTTTATTGGACTATAACTCTCAGAATCCTCAAGCTATCCTGGGATTCTAGGACCAATGTTCAAAAGACTAACTTTTCCAAGCTGTCCATTTGAAATCTTTAATGTAGGAAGGATTTTTCATGTCAACTTTCTCAATAATAACCTGACAGTTACCTGCTTTCTTCTGCTTCCAGCACCAACACTTGACTCTGAGTCTGTGTCCTGTGGAATCCTCCAATTGGCTGCATTGATCTTGCCTCTAAAAGAGTTGAGACATTTGACAGAGAGGCCTCTGGGACTCTGTGGCACCTCTTCCTTTGGTTCAGTGCTGCAGAGCACCTGGCTGGGATGCATAGGTGTAGTTTTGCTGACTTCACTCATGGCTCTTCTGTCTGTCTCAGGTAGAAGCATGCAGGACACCCCACAATTTGGTGCTCCCAATTGGGTTGTAGGCTGCGGATGGATGTGTTCTTTATCAGGACTCTGACAAAGCCTAGTCACAAAAAGGAAATGCTATTCTAGATATTCCAAATTACCCTACTTAGGCCACTTCTGCAAAATACAGTGCACAGCAAAGCAAAAGCAAAAGCAGTATCTATCAGTCAAGAGAGCCACAGCCCTGAATCTGCAAGGCCTCAGCTGAGCCATATACGATAGAGTGATTTGATGCTCTCCCGGGCCCCATCTACACTGCCATATCATGCAGTTTCATAATTCAGTTTAACTGCATTGAACTGCATTATATGAGTCTACACTGCCATATAATGCAGTTCAATGAAGTGAAACGGCATTATGACACTGCCTTATATGGCAGTGTTGATGGAGTCTCATTTATAGGGCTCTTGGATTAGTCCTAAGTTCAAATTGATTTGACAGCAGTTAACAACAATGTTATTTTCACACCTGTCCATGCCTACACTTGACTGTACATATCCAGCAATAAACTAATTTTGTTTAAAGCAGAATTATAGTATAACAATTTGAACTGCAGTTAAAAATGACATGAAAGAAATGTAAAGGAAATTATCTATAGCTGGAAAATGCACACACAAAATAGAGGGTGTGATTTCTGTATCTTTTCTAGTTGTTCTGAAGGGAGAATTTCAGCAAACTATGGCCCTTTCCACACAGTTGAATAAAATCTCACATTTTCTCCTTTGAACTGGGGTATATGGCAGTGTGGACTCAAATAACCCAATTTAAATCAGATATTGTGAGAATTTCTGCCTTGATATTCTGGGTTATATGGCTGTGTGGAAGGACCCTACATCTGCTGAAATTCTCTTTTCTTTGTAGAAATTGTTTTCATATGATGGTCACTGTAATGTCATAACAAGCATCACTGGAAAAAAAATGCATTCCCTCCTATTCTGTGTAAGAAAAGAGAGGATGCCTTTAAAGATGGTGCTTATTAAGTGGCAATTATTGTAAGCCTTCCCTGCAAGACTTCCATGGAGATCGGGCTTCACTTCCCTGCTTGGCCATGGAAAACCCATTGGGTGGCTTTGAGTAAGTCACACACTCTTAGTGACACAAAAACTCATAATAGGGTCACCATGAAAGCACACAACAACCACAGTGCTATAAATAATAAAAAGCTGTTTCAAGGCAAATTGAAATTGTGTTTTTAGTTGTTATCCTAGTTATTCTAAATGTTGAACAATGCATTCTTAGGCATGTCTGCTTGGAAGTAAACCCCACTGAGCTCAACGATTCTTCCTTTCACTTAAAGATTATTGCTGTAGTAATGTATCATATATCAATAAATCTCACCAACAGAAATAGAGGGTGTTGTAGCCCTGTATACAAACATAATGGATACCCAGAAAGACCTTGCATTCATGTTTATTGGGAACATCAGACCTGCATGTGTAAACATATATGCCACCTGATGAGGTGCTGGGAAACATGAGCTGCCTTTCCTCTCTTCCATGGAGTGTAAGGTCATCTGTCTGAGTTTCCAGGAAACAAAAGCTAACCTGCGTGTACTCAGCTAGAACTGGGCACAGAAAGGCTTTCATGCATATTCGGTTTCCAAGTTGATTGTTTCTACTAACATCCTTTTTTGTTTATTTTTGTTTCAGAATCAGACTTCCTAACATGCCCTAACTTCCTCATCTATTCAAAAGTCAGATTTTATTTCCTCTTCCAAAGCAGAGTTTCAGCTCCCTCAGAATAAACCACAGTTCAATGAATGTAACAACATCTTTGCCTTAATATCTTGCACCCTACCTAAAGGCAACAGGCAGAAAAAGAGCGTGAAGAACCTGCTGCAAGGCACACACAATCATATTATCTACCAGTCTTTGCCACCAAATTAGTTGAAGGGTTGCCAGGCTCCAGGTCACTCATTAAGGTCTTCCCTGTTCTTCTCTTATATAGAATTATACCACTCTGATTCCACCGCCATGGTCCATCCTATGGAATTCTGGACTTTGTTCCTTGGAAGGCACTGGAGCACTAAATGCCCCTCTCCTAAACTCCAAATTTCAGGATTTCACAGGATGAATAAATGATAAATAGAGTGGAATCGTAGGGTGCTTCCACACAGCACAAAAATCCAGGTTTTAAATGGGGATTAAAAAATCCCAGGACCTGACTGCAGGTCATCCCCACACAGATCTGTCAGTTCCAGAATTGGGTCTCAAAGGCTTCCCCTGTATTGGAAGAAGAGGTATTTTAAAAGGTATTTTTTAAAAAATCACTCCATCATGCACTGGACTGTATATGCGCACATATGAATATCTTAATATAAATATACACAGATTCGCATGTATGCATATCAAGTTCAGCACATAATACAGAATTTTTTTTAAAAAACTTCTGCTGGATTTCTGTCTTCCCCAATTCAAGCTCTATTTAATATTATAAAACTTAAAATAAAGAGTTTCAGAAAGTTCTGATTGCTTTCCGTTCAGGCTTCCTTTAAAGAGGTTGTGTGTCCATTTCACAGCCCAATCAGCTGATCAGCTGTTTTGGGGGTTTTTTAAGCGGACATGTCCTGGAGCGGTCTCCACAGTGAGGCGGGAAGGATATCACATTGCATTTTAAAATCTGAAAGATGGGCTGGGCCAGGGACAGATAGATGGAGAATGTTTGTGTGAACTAAACTGGGAAAAAAGAACAAATTCCTATTCACACTGCACATCTCTCATTTGTAGTGCAAAAAAGAAAGAATGAAAGAACAACACAATATTAAAATTAAAATATTTACAATTTTAACCAACAGTATTTCAGTGGAAGACCTCAGGGGTCATCCATTCCAACCCCTTCTGCAATGCAGTAAAAGCACAATCAAAGCACTCTCAACAGATGGCCATCCAGCCTTTGTAATAATAATAATAATAATAATAATAATAATAATAATAATAATAATAGCAGAAACCCCAAGAGCCATCCAGTCCAACCCACTTCTGCCATGCAGGAAAAGGGTTCTGGAAGCAAGGAAGGCATGGGGAAAGGGGTCTGCATGGAAGGAAGGAAAGAAGGAAGCCCTTCGCAGCTGGGGTCATTAGCCTCAGCGTGTTCCAGCCATGATGGCGACAGCAGCAGGGTCCAAGTGCTGCTTCTCCATTGAGTCCTTGGTGGGCAAGGACCCACTCCCCGCAGAAAGGGCCCTTCGGCCATCCATGGGCTACCCCCTGTGGGGCCTGGAGGCTGCCTTCTCCACCAGTGGTGCCTCCACTCCCCCAAGGTCTTGACCAGCACTCTATGGGACCTCTGCTGCCACCACTGCCAAGCTGCTCTTTGCAGAGAGCCCCACTGATGCCAGCACGCCTTGCCCCCCTGAGCCCACCCCATGCCCCCTTCCACCACCACTGCCAATGGGGCCTCTGCCCTTCTTCGCGGCCCCACTTTTGGCACCCATGCTTTTGGCAATGGCACTCTGGTGGAGCACACTTTGGCAGAGGGTGCTTCCATCAACCGCGCTTCCAGTGCTTAAGCAGTGGGAGAGCAACCAACCAACTAGTGCCTCCTGCCACCACACGCCTGGAGGGGGGAAGGAGGGAAGTGCGGAGCTTCACGACACCCTAATGACTCCACGGAGTACACATTGAGAACCACTGGTATAGATGGTAGCTGTCAACTATATAAATAGAAGTCATGGTGTGTCCCATTGTATTGAGGATTTCATGGTACAATGAGGATTCTGCCTTATTTTGAGTTGGACTCTTAGGCTCAATCTACTCTGGCATATCATCCAGATTATCAAAACAGATAATCCACATTACCTGCTTCGAACTAGATTATATGAATCTACACTGCCAGATAATCCAGTTCAAAGCAGATAATCTGGATTTTACATGGCAGTGTTGATGGGGCCTAAGTCTATATAGTCCAATATTCCTGAAACAGACATACAGACATACCATACCTCAAATTCTCAAATACACCCACAAGGTTAACCCCAGACGTTTGTGGATCACTCTGTTTCTTCTCCATTAGGTCAAATGTTCCTGTCGCTTTGAAACTGGTCTTTACAATTTTAAAGTCACATCCATAAGAAGAACCATGAGAAAACACTGCAAATATGTAAGTGATCTTTTCACATGAGCAATTTCCAATGAATACAAACAAAAATACTTGCCAATAATACTCAAATCACTGAGCCATTTAAAAATTGCTGCTTTCTCTGTGGTGTAGGAAAGCTCTTTGCAACTGCTGTGGTTTACTATAAATGGTAACATTATGAGGAAGTAGTGAAGGCAGATCCCTTAGCAGAAGCAAATTTTTCAGAGGTTTTTAAGCAATTTAGCCCCTTATTATTGGGAGGAAAAAAATCACTGGAGGCATCTTTTCATTTAATGCTGGTTCTGTCTTGGTTCATCATACCCTCCAACATTTTTCACAGATGAAAACTGGGACATGTGAGACCATGGAACACCAGAGCATGGTCAATACGGCAAAACTGATTCATGGTGAAGAACAGATAAACGAAGAGCACAGCAGTTCGCTTTTGCCTGAAACTAATGAGAAAGACAAGATTAATTTCCTTCTCTCCTCTTCTTCCTGCTGAATTAATTGAATGCAAACTATTCACACTTTTTCAACTTGATTGCAGCAAATGAAGTAAGACCATGAAAAGTTTTGGGGGGGTGCGAGGAGACCAAAACAAGAACACTTTAAAAGCAGCTGAGAAAGTGGCACAGCAGAGGATAAATTGTGACTGTTCCTGTCAAATCAGGAAAGCTACCTAGAGGCTATGGTTCCTGTTTCACCTAATCCTGCATATAATATTTCCTTTTGTAACCAGTGACTACCAGCCTCTGCAGCCTGTATTTCAAAGGATGGAACTCACAAAACAACATTTGGGTACAGTATTCCTTGTCCAAGAAAACGCTGTCCAGTTCATAGGTTTACCATAACTTTACAGGCAACTTGAAGGCACACACACAAACCTGTGAATTGCAGTTGCAATTCAGCCTCTCAAAAGCTGATGTGCAGAAAGGATATTTCATAGAATCATAGAATCATAGAATAGTAGAGTTGGAAGAGACCTCAAGGGCCATCTAGTCCAACCCCCCGCTAAGAAGCAGGAAATCGCATTCAAAGCACCCCCGACAGATGGCCATCCAGCCTCTGCTTAAAAGCCTCCAAAGAAGGAGCCTCCACCACGGCCCGGGGGAGAGAGTTCCACTGCCGAACAGCCCTCACAGTGAGGAAGTTCTTCCTGATGTTCAGGTGGAATCTCCTTTCCTGTAGTTTGAAGCCATTGTTCCGTGTCCTAGTCTGCAGGGCAGCAGAAAATAAGCTTGCTCCCTCCTCCCTATGACTTCCCCTCACATATTTGTACATGGCTATCATGTCTCCTCTCAGCCTTCTCTTCTGCAGGCTAAACATGCCCAGCTCTTTAAGCCTCTCCTCATAGGGCTTGTTCTCCAGACCCTTAATCATTTTAGTTGCCCTCCTCTGGACGCTTTCCAGCTTGTCAGCATCTCCCTTCATCTGCGGTGCCCAAAACTGGACACAGTATTCCAGGTGTGGTCTGACCAAGGCAGAATAGAGGGGGAGCATGACTTCCCTGGATCTAGACGTTATTCCCCTATTGATGCAGGCCAAAATCCCATTGGCTTTTTTAGCTGCCGCATCACATTGTAGGCTCATGTTTAACTTGTTGTCCACGAGGACTCCAAGATCTTTTTCGCACACACTGCTGTCAAGCCAGGCGTCCCCCATTCTGTATCTTTGATTTCCATTTTTTCTGCCGAAGTGAAGTATCTTGCATTTGTCCCTGTTGAACTTCATTTTGTTAGTTTCGGCCCATCTCTCTAGTCTGTCAAGATAGTTTTGAATTCTGCTCCTGTCTTCTGGAGTGTTAGCTATCCCTCCGAGTTTGGTGTCATCTGCAAACTTGATGATCGTGCCTTCTAACCCTTCGTCTAAGTCGTTAATAAAGATGTTGAACAGAACCGGGCCCAGGACGGAGCCCTGCGGCACTCCACTTGTCACTTCTTTCCATGATGAAGACGACGCATTGGTGAGCACCCTTTGGGTTCGTTCGCTTAGCCAATTACAGATCCACCTAACCGTAGTTTTGTCTAGCCCACATTTTACTAGTTTGTTTGCCAGAAGGTCGTGGGGGACTTTGTCGAAGGCCTTACTATTTGCTTTTCTAGGGCAGAATTAACTTATAGCTTGTGACAGAACAAACTAACCACATTTGTAGAAAATTGGATATACAGTATAGGATTTTGTGGCTTTTATTTCATATTCAGCCTTCTTTTTGGGTACGTTGGAATGAGCTTTTTTCTTCTTCAGTGACCTGTAGTTGACACAAAAAACACTAGAGGGCACCATAAACTACTCCAGGGTGTACAAAGATGATTTGTAATTATAGACACGAACAATTTATTTGGATGATTTATTGATTAGCAATTAAATTGTCTTCTGGCAGATCATAGAGTTTGAAAAGACCTCATAGGCCATTCAGTCCAACCCCCTACCAAGAAGCAAGAAAATCGCATTCAAAGCACTCCCAGGGTGACATTAACCAGGTCCTCCTGGTTAATGTCACCCCACAGGTTTTGTCCTCTTTGCCTTCAGAAAAGAAAAAGTGGTAGTAGCTCACAAGAAACAACATAGAAATCAGGTTGTTAAAGTTTGATCAACTGAAAGCATGTCTCCTCCCTCTAAGAGTGGTTCCCAATCTTTGGTCCTCCAGGTGTTTTGGACTTCAACTCCCACAAATCCCAGCCTTCGTACCAGATGTTGGGGATTGTGGGAGCTGAAGTCCAAAACACCTGGAGGGCCAAAGGCTGAGAACCACTGCTCTATAAAGTTCAAGAAAAGGCAGGGTCATGATAATTTAAAAGCAATTCTTCTTGTGTGTGGAATATCTGGAATATTTTCTCTTTTAAAAGAGAAATAGTTTCTTGTGCTTGGAAAGTTTGGCAGCCCCATATTAAACATATAATGTCAGAACCCTGTTAATCTCAACTTTGTAGATTGTAGATGTTAAATGGAAGCTCTTACATGTGCCTGAGAACCCAAAGTCACCCTGTAGGGTAATGACGCACCACTCAGGTTTGTAGAACAAATAACACAGGAGCTTTACCAACTTTGAGAGGTAAACAGAGCAATAGTATTTACAATAGTTCCTCTGATGGCTTACAGAGATCAGTAGTCATAAACAGTCCATTAAAATCCATAAGTATGTTTCAGTGCCTCAGAAATATCAAGGCCTCAGAGAGCAGGCAGCCATTTTGTCTCCAGGCTGTATCTCAGTCAGCTTACACTCTCTCTCTGAGATAAACCTGCTCAAACCAGTTCTCCAGCAGTACGACAGAAAAAGCATCCAATCAAATTCCCAGCTCTTTGCAGGTTTAGCCAATCAGCTTCTTACACGTAGTTTTCCCGTAGCACATACATCATAGTGTTTTTACAAACCATAACAAACTAGAGTAGACTCATTGAGTCAATTTACCCTTCTCTTTCTTCCATCATCATCATAAACACATTTGTTGGGAAAGTGAGAGAGAAACTTTTCAGTGGTTGCTTCTAATCTCTGGAACTCCCTTCCCAGGGAACTAGAGTGCTTCCTTCTGTGCTATTTTTCTATTTGCAGGTGAAACCTTTTTTTATTACAAATCTGATTACAAGTTTGTTTTTTTTAAACCATCATGCTGTTTTGATGTGTGTGTTGTCACCTTTTGACGTATATGTTAAATGGTATTGAGCTTATTATAGATATCAGTTGAATTCTATAGGTATTTCTCTCTATATATAATTTAATTAATGGTATTACTGCTATCAGTTTTACATTTATCATATATACCAGTACTTTTCTCTTTGTGTTTTCATTTGTACAGGCTGAATATGCCTAATCCAAAATACTTGCCCAGCCCACAGGTTGGTTTTGAATATTGGATTATTTTGAAAATCAGGAATACCTATATTGCATATGCAGATTATGCATCTCTTATCCGCATTGTATGTAGCCATAACATCTAATGGGGTGGCGCTGGGCACATAATATTGCATTACAGCATTTACAGCATATCACAAATGGCAATCCTCAGCAAACCAATACAGACTATGGGCGAGATCTCAAAATGGAATTTATTAGACTCACTAAGGCAGGATCTACACTGCCATATAATCCATTTCCCAAATCCAGATTATCTGTTTTGAACTAGATTTGATGAGTCTACACTGCCATATAATCAAGTTCAAAGCAGATAATCTGGATTTAGAAACTGGATTGTATGACAGTGTAGATGGGGCCCAAAACATATTGACATACATCTAAATCTTTAATTCTTATTTTACACCAACACTATTATCCCCATTTTGCAACTTAGCCTGGTTCTACACGGCCATATAATCCAGATTATCAAAGCAGATAATCTACATGAGTCCCCTTCGGGGTAAAAAGGGCAGGATATAAATGTCGCTAATAAATAAATACATGATCTGCTTTGAACTGGATTATATGAGGGACCTTCTAGACATATGGAAGTACCAAGAGAAATGTAAGTTTAAAAAGGTTTTTAGGGTAGTTTTTTGGGGCTTGGGGGGAGGGGGCAGGCACCATCTCACACCTTTGGGCTGTGGGGACTCACCTCATAAGACTTGGGCCTTTCAGGAAGGCCCAGAACTAATGGGGCATCTAATTAATTCAGGACCTGTCCCAAAAATTGGCTTTTACCTGAGGCATTGGTGGACACCTCAGGTAAAAGTCCGACAGGACCCTCATTTTTGGGTCAGGCTGGAAGAGTCCTCAAAGACAAATTGGCAATTGGAATAACCCTGTTAGTCTTACAAACCCAGGCTTCATCTACACTGCCATATAATGCAGTTTGGAACTGCATTATATGGTCAGTGCAGACCCATACAATCCAGCTCAATGCAATTAAACTGCATTATTTGACAGGGTAGAGCCAGCCCTAGACTGCAGAGAGAACTAAGGCTGTTTGAGAATAGCAATTGCTAACATTACTTCGTAGGTTGTCATGGGTGTTACCACCATCTTGTGTTTGCATGGAAGTAAGGTTGATAGACAATGTCTTACAACAACAAGCTGTAATAAGGCCTTTCAGAGCTGTCACCTCTCTTTCTTTATTGGTGAAATACAATGTTACAGATGGAAACTTCCACTTGACATGTTAGGCAAAAGCAGACAGTTGAACAATTACATACCAAGATATTCAAGTAAATTAATCCATTCACTAATAAGCTTTATCTGTTTAACATTTTAATCCTATACGTGTCAACTCAAAAATAATTCTTATTGAATTCAGTGACTAAAGCCCCTCCCAAACTGCCCCTATATCCAAGAATCTGATTCCAGGTTTTCTGTTTATCCCAGATTATCTGGCAGTGTAGACTCCTATAATTCAGATAATCTGAGAGCAGATCCTGAGCAACAGGGGTGGTGTGGAAGGGGCCTAAGGCCTCTTCTACACAGTTGTATAATATATAATCCAGATTAGTAAAGGTAAAGGTTTCCCCCTTTGTCTGACTCTGGGGGTTGGTGCTCATCTCAATTTCTAAGCCGAAGAGCCGGCGTTGTCCGTAGAGACACCTCCAAGGTCATGTGGCCGGCATGACTGCATGGAGCGCCGTTACCTTCCCACCGGAGCGGTACCTATTGATCTACTCACATTTTTCGAACTGCTAGGTTGGCAGGAGCTGGAGCTAACAGCGGCCGCTCACGCCGCTCCCGGGGCTTGAACCTGGGACCTTTCGGTCTCCAGCTCAGTGCTTTTACACACTCCGCCACCGGGGCTACTTATAATCCAGATTACCTGCTTTAAACTGGATAATATGGCAGTGCGGACTCAGATAAACCAGTTCAAAGCACATTATGTGGATTATCTGCCTTGATAGTCTAGATTATATTCCAGAGTAGAAAGGCACTAAGGCCCCATCTACACAGTCATATAAAATCCAGATTATCTGCTTTGAACGGAATTATACTACAGTGTAGACTCATATAATGCAGTTTAACTTCATTGAACTCATTATATGAAGCCGGATGTATACTGCCCTATATCCCAGGATCTGATCCTAGATTATCTGATGTGAACTGGATTATATGAGTCTATGCTGCCAGATAATCTGGTATAAGAAAATAATCTGGGATTGGATCCTGGAATATTGGGCAGTGAAGATCATTTTAGTCACCCTTCTCTGGACACTTTCCAGTTTGTCAACATCTTCCTTCAGTTGTAGTGCCCAGAATTGGACACAGTATTCCAGGTGTAGTCTGACCAAGGCAGAATAGAGGGGTAATACGACTTCCCCAGATCTAGACTTCCCCTAGATCTTATTGATGCAGACCAAAATCCCATTGGCTTTTTTTGCTGCTGCATCACATTGTAGGCCAGTGATGGCCAACCTATGACACGCGTGTCAGCACTGACATACTTAGCCATTTTTGCTGACACGCTGCCGCATGCAGATTGATTGGATGACTATGTCTTTTGTGGCTAAATTTGGTATGATTTGGTCCAGTGTTTTTGTTGTTTTCTCCAGGGGAATTATGCACATTACATACATACATATATATATATTAGGCTTGCTCAAATAATTCGATTTCCCTGTTAGTCGTTACTAATTCGTTACTTTTGTAACTTCTGAAGCAATAAACGACCTTGATTGTCCACTCGTCTGGATATCGCGGTTTCGAACCGCGACAGGTCCTTTTTCTTATGTCGTCGTTTTTTTTTGTTGGGAAAACAAGGTTTTGCAAATCACCCAAACTTGTTTAAGTGCACTGGGGCAACCTAGCGTGTTGTTTCCACCTTGTGGCCAATCAGAGAGCACGTTTAACCCAGGGGAGGGGCTGGTAGTACGTCCTGAATGAAAAGAGCGTGCACGGGCGCCTCGTGGCTCATTTCGGGATCTGCAGAGAGAGGGTGGGTTGGGAGTGAGATTCCGCAGGCAGGCAAGATTGCTGCGTCACAGCTTCCTTGGCTGAGCTAGAGCGACAGATTAGAAGACCGGGAGAAAAGGTTGGGTGGGTGAGATAGGGTGGGAAACTGTTGGGTGTTTCTGAATTTTTTTTTTCCAAAGGGCCTGTGGCCTTTTTTCCCCACAAGCTTGGTGTTTGCCATTTGCACACCAGGCCTGCAATTTTTCTGCTGCGCCATATTGCCTGGTGCGGGCGGGGTGGGCTTTCGTTTTGATTAGGAAACTTCTTTTTTTCAACGCTAGTTGGGAGTGAGATTCCAGGCAGGCAGGCAAGATTGCTGTGTCACAGCTTCCTTGGCTGAGCTACAGATTATAAGACCGGGAGAAAAGGGTGGGTGGGTGAGGTGGGGTGGGAAACTGTTGGGTGTTTCTGATTTTTTTTTTTCCCAAAGGGCCTGTGGCCTTTTTTCCCCACAAGCTTGGCGTTTGCCATTAGGAGACCAGGCCTGCAATTTTTCTGCTGCGCCATATTGCCTGGTGCGGGCGGGGTGGGCTTTCGTTTTGATTAGGAAACTTCTTTTTTTCAATGCTAGTAGCAAAGTCTGGCAAAAGGGTTCCGCATCCCATCATCCTCCGTAGAATACCACCTGTTTGGGGGGAAAAGGGACCCTGTTTTTGGTTCCTTTCCTGCTGTGCTGCTCTATAGGGCTTGCAGTCAGTGCCAGGGCAGCAGTGATTCAATAGCAAAGTCTGGCAAAAGGGTTGCGCCTCCCATCATCCTCCGTAGAACACCACCTGTTTGGGGAAAAAAGGGACCCTGTTTTTGGTTCCTTTCCTGCTGTGCTGCTCTATAGGGCTTGCAGTCAGTGCCAGGGCAGCAGTGATTCAATAGCAAAGTCTGGCAAAAGGGTTGCGCATCCCATCATCCTCTGTAGAATATCACCTCTTTGGGGAAAAAAGGGACCCTGTTTTTGGTTCCTTTCCTGCTGTGCTGCTCTATAGGGCTTGCAGTCAGTGCCAGGGCAGCAGTGATTCAATAGCAAAGTCTGGCAAAAGGGTTGCGCCTCCCATCATCCTCCGTAGAATACCACCTGTTTGGGGAAAAAAGGGACCCTGTTTTTGGTTCCTTTCCTGCTGTGCTGCTCTATAGGGCTTGCAGTCAGTGCCAGGGCAGCAGTGATTCAATAGCAAAGTCTGGCAAAAGGGTTGCGCATCCCATCATCCTCCGTAGAATACCACCTGTTTGGGGGAAAAAGGGACCCTGTTTTTGGTTCCTTTCCTGCTGTGCTGTTCTATAGGGCTTGCAGTCAGTGCCAGGGCAGCAGTGATTCAATAGCAAAGTCTGGCAAAAGGGTTGCGCATCCCATCATCCTCCGTAGAATACCACCTGTTTGGGGGAAAAAGGGACCCTGTTTTTGGTTCCTTTCCTGCTGTGCAGCTCTATAGGGCTTGCAGTTAGTGCCAGGGCAGCAGTGATTCAATAGCAAAGTCTGGCAAAAGGGTTGCGCATCCCATCATCCTCCGTAGAATACCACCTGTTTGGGGGAAAAAGGGACCCTGTTTTTGGTTCCTTTCCTGCTGTGCTGCTCTATAGGGCTTGCAGTCAGTGCCAGGGCAGCAGTGATTCAATAGCAAAGTCTGGCAAAAGGGTTGCGCCTCCCATCATCCTCCGTAGAATACCACCTGTTTGGGGAAAAAAGGGACCCTGTTTTTGGTTCCTTTCCTGCTGTGCTGCTTTATAGGGCTTGCAGTCAGTGCCAGGGCAGCAGTGATTCAATAGCAAAGTCTGGCAAAAGGGTTGCGCCTCCCATCATCCTCCGTAGAATACCACATGTTTGGGGAAAAAAGGGACCCTGTTTTTGGTTCCTTTCCTGCTGTGCTGCTCTATAGGGCTTGCAGTCAGTGCCAGGGCAGCAGTGATTCAATAGCAAAGTCTGGCAAAAGGGTTGCGCCTCCCATCATCCTCCGTAGAATACCACATGTTTGGGGAAAAAAGGGACCCTGTTTTTGGTTCCTTTCCTGCTGTGCTGCTCTATAGGGCTTGCAGTCAGTGCCAGGGCAGCAGTGATTCAATAGCAAAGTCTGGCAAAAGGGTTGCGCCTCCCATCATCCTCCGTAGAATACCACATGTTTGGGGGAAAAAGGGACCCTGTTTTTGGTTCCTTTCCTGCTGTGCTGCTCTATAGGGCTTGCAGTCAGTGCCAGGGCAGCAGTGATTCAATAGCAAAGTCCGGCAAAAGGGTTGCGCATCCCATCATCCTCCGTAGAATACCACCTATTTGGGGAAAAAAGGGACCCTGTTTTTGGTTCCTTTCCTGCTGTGCTGCTCTATAGGGCTTGCAGTCAGTGCCAGGGCAGCAGTGATTCAATAGCAAAGTCTGGCAAAAGGGTTGCGCATCCCATCATCCTCCGTAGAATACCACCTATTTGGGGAAAAAAGGGACCCTGTTTTTGGTTCCTTTCCTGCTGTGCTGCTCTATAGGGCTTGCAGTCAGTGCCAGGGCAGCAGTGATTCAATAGCAAAGTCCGGCAAAAGGGTTGCGCATCCCATCATCCTCCATAGAATACCACCTGTTTGGGGAAAAAAGGGACCCTGTTTTTGGTTCCTTTCCTGCTGTGCAGCTCTATAGGGCTTGCAGTCAGTGCCAGGGCAGCAGTGATTCAATAGCAAAGTCTGGCAAAAGGGTTGCGCATCCCATCATCCTCCGTAGAATACCACCTATTTGGGGAAAAAAGGGACCCTGTTTTTGGTTCCTTTCCTGCTGTGCTGCTCTATAGGGCTTGCAGTCAGTGCCAGGGCAGCAGTGATTCAATAGCAAAGTCCGGCAAAAGGGTTGCGCATCCCATCATCCTCCATAGAATACCACCTGTTTGGGGAAAAAAGGGACCCTGTTTTTGGTTCCTTTCCTGCTGTGCAGCTCTATAGGGCTTGCAGTTAGTGCCAGGGCAGCAGTGATTCAATAGCAAAGTCTGGCAAAAGGGTTGCGCATCCCATCATCCTCCGTAGAATACCACCTGTTTGGGGGGGAAAGGGACCCTGTTTTTGGTTCCTTTCCTGCTGTGCTGCTCTATAGGGCTTGCAGTCAGTGCCAGGGCAGCAGTGATTCAATAGCAAAGTCTGGCAAAAGGGTTGCGCCTCCCATCATCCTCCGTAGAATACCACCTGTTTGGGGAAAAAAGGGACCCTGTTTTTGGTTCCTTTCCTGCTGTGCTGCTCTATAGGGCTTGCAGTCAGTGCCAGGGCAGCAGTGATTCAATAGCAAAGTCTGGCAAAAGGGTTGCGCCTCCCATCATCCTCCGTAGAATACCACCTGTTTGGGGGGGAAAGGGACCCTGTTTTTGGTTCCTTTCCTGCTGTGCTGCTCTATAGGGCTTGCAGTCAGTGCCAGGGCAGCAGTGATTCAATAGCAAAGTCTGGCAAAAGGGTTGCGCCTCCCATCATCCTCCGTAGAATACCACCTGTTTGGGGAAAAAAGGGACCCTGTTTTTGGTTCCTTTCCTGCTGTGCTGCTCTATAGGGCTTGCAGTCAGTGCCAGGGCAGCAGTGATTCAATAGCAAAGTCTGGCAAAAGGGTTGCGCATCCCATCATCCTCCGTAGAATACCACCTGTTTGGGGGAAAAAGGGACCCTGTTTTTGGTTCCTTTCCTGCTGTGCTGTTCTATAGGGCTTGCAGTCAGTGCCAGGGCAGCAGTGATTCAATAGCAAAGTCTGGCAAAAGGGTTGCGCATCCCATCATCCTCCGTAGAATACCACCTGTTTGGGGGAAAAAGGGACCCTGTTTGTGGTTCCTTTCCTGCTGTGCAGCTCTATAGGGCTTGCAGTTAGTGCCAGGGCAGCAGTGATTCAATAGCAAAGTCTGGCAAAAGGGTTGCGCATCCCATCATCCTCCGTAGAATACCACCTGTTTGGGGGAAAAAGGGACCCTGTTTTTGGTTCCTTTCCTGCTGTGCTGCTCTATAGGGCTTGCAGTCAGTGCCAGGGCAGCAGTGATTCAATAGCAAAGTCTGGCAAAAGGGTTGCGCCTCCCATCATCCTCCGTAGAATACCACCTGTTTGGGGAAAAAAGGGACCCTGTTTTTGGTTCCTTTCCTGCTGTGCTGCTTTATAGGGCTTGCAGTCAGTGCCAGGGCAGCAGTGATTCAATAGCAAAGTCTGGCAAAAGGGTTGCGCCTCCCATCATCCTCCGTAGAATACCACATGTTTGGGGAAAAAAGGGACCCTGTTTTTGGTTCCTTTCCTGCTGTGCTGCTCTATAGGGCTTGCAGTCAGTGCCAGGGCAGCAGTGATTCAATAGCAAAGTCTGGCAAAAGGGTTGCGCCTCCCATCATCCTCCGTAGAATACCACATGTTTGGGGGAAAAAGGGACCCTGTTTTTGGTTCCTTTCCTGCTGTGCTGCTCTATAGGGCTTGCAGTCAGTGCCAGGGCAGCAGTGATTCAATAGCAAAGTCCGGCAAAAGGGTTGCGCATCCCATCATCCTCCGTAGAATACCACCTATTTGGGGAAAAAAGGGACCCTGTTTTTGGTTCCTTTCCTGCTGTGCTGCTCTATAGGGCTTGCAGTCAGTGCCAGGGCAGCAGTGATTCAATAGCAAAGTCTGGCAAAAGGGTTGCGCATCCCATCATCCTCCGTAGAATACCACCTATTTGGGGAAAAAAGGGACCCTGTTTTTGGTTCCTTTCCTGCTGTGCTGCTCTATAGGGCTTGCAGTCAGTGCCAGGGCAGCAGTGATTCAATAGCAAAGTCCGGCAAAAGGGTTGCGCATCCCATCATCCTCCATAGAATACCACCTGTTTGGGGAAAAAAGGGACCCTGTTTTTGGTTCCTTTCCTGCTGTGCAGCTCTATAGGGCTTGCAGTCAGTGCCAGGGCAGCAGTGATTCAATAGCAAAGTCTGGCAAAAGGGTTGCGCATCCCATCATCCTCCATAGAATACCACCTGTTTGGGGAAAAAAGGGACCCTGTTTTTGGTTCCTTTCCTGCTGTGCTGCTCTATAGGGCTTGCAGTCAGTGCCAGGGCAGCAGTGATTCAATAGCAAAGTCTGGCAAAAGGGTTGCGCATCCCATCATCCTCCGTAGAATACCACCTATTTGGGGAAAAAAGGGACCCTGTTTTTGGTTCCTTTCCTGCTGTGCTGCTCTATAGGGCTTGCAGTCAGTGCCAGGGCAGCAGTGATTCAATAGCAAAGTCCGGCAAAAGGGTTGCGCATCCCATCATCCTCCATAGAATACCACCTGTTTGGGGCAAAAAGGGACCCTGTTTTTGGTTCCTTTCCTGCTGTGCAGCTCTATAGGGCTTGCAGTTAGTGCCAGGGCAGCAGTGATTCAATAGCAAAGTCTGGCAAAAGGGTTGCGCATCCCATCATCCTCCGTAGAATACCACCTTTTGGGGGGGAAAGGGACCCTGTTTTTGGTTCCTTTCCTGCTGTGCTGCTCTATAGGGCTTGCAGTCAGTGCCAGGGCAGCAGTGATTCAATAGCAAAGTCTGGCAAAAGGGTTGCGCCTCCCATCATCCTCCGTAGAATACCACCTGTTTGGGGAAAAAAGGGACCCTGTTTTTGGTTCCTTTCCTGCTGTGCTGCTCTATAGGGCTTGCAGTCAGTGCCAGGGCAGCAGTGATTCAATAGCAAAGTCTGGCAAAAGGGTTGCGCCTCCCATCATCCTCCGTAGAATACCACCTGTTTGGGGGGGAAAGGGACCCTGTTTTTGGTTCCTTTCCTGCTGTGCTGCTCTATAGGGCTTGCAGTCAGTGCCAGGGCAGCAGTGATTCAATAGCAAAGTCTGGCAAAAGGGTTGCGCCTCCCATCATCCTCCGTAGAATACCACCTGTTTGGGGAAAAAAGTGATGACCGAAACCCCGCCTTTTAAATTAATTTAAAAACGCAGCGGAGAGTTCCGCAGGTTACTCTCCAAAGGAACAAAGCGGGACCGCAGCAGACTATTATTAAAAGACTTTTTTTTCTTCATTTTCCCCTTCCCTGAACTATGTAACAAATCCCCCCAATAAAAGTAGCATTTATTTTAACAATAACACTCTCTATCTGGTTATTTTGTATCTTTTCTCTGACTCCCTCCTTTGCATGCAATCTCGCTCTCTCCCTCCCGTCCTTTTAACTCCGGTTGAGGTTTCTCCGCCATAGATTAACATGGCGGACGATACAAATTGGCTCATATCTCTATCAAAATTACCCCTAGAACGCTCCTCTTTTAGTCCTAACCCTTTCTAAGGCTCCTGACTCGAAGACAACCAGCAGAACCGGAATCGGTCCAGTTTTCGGCACCTCAACAGCTGACTGTCAAACGGGACCGACGGCTCCTTTCAAGCCAAGCTGCTGCCTTATCCCGGACTTTCCTCTCCCCGCAGCCCGCGGAATGGGTTTAAGAGATCCCTAGCCCCTTTCTGTGTACTGGGGATGGGGGAATCGCTCTCTCGCGGGGGAGACATAGTTCTCCAAGGACCCTCACCCTCTACAGCTGCCAGGGGGTGCCCGGACGGGTGCCCTCCACGTTTCATTCATACCTTCATGATTTTATGAAGGAGAAGAACACTCTTCCCCAGACCTACCCCTGGACTTATGAAAACCTATACTTCCAAAGACTACAACCCACACGTGCCCCTTCCCCATGCCATCTCTATGGATTCCTTATGAACTCTTTTTCCTCATGTATTTGTGAATTTTCATATTCTATGTACCTGGACATCCTCATGACCCACTGTTGTATGAATTTCTAATCGTTGGGCTAACTTCATGAATTGTGGAATCATGCTGCTAGAACTCCACTCTTATGAATCTCCATATTGGGTTCCCCAGATGTTGTAAACCTCATTCTTATCAAATGTTTTCAATTGGTTATATCATTCACGATTCCCCTTTATGCAATGTAACCCACCTTTATGGATTCTCCCTTATTTCCTCGAAATCTACCTATCTGCCTATATGTATTTATACTCTTTGGGATCCCCGGAAAATATGTGTTTTTCCCAGCTGGGTTTATGTTCCAACTTTATTTTAATTTTCACTTTATCCCATATAATTGTCAAATCATGAAATCAAATGGGAAATATTATGACCCCAACGTGAACCTTAGCCCCATGACCCAGACCTCCCTTCCCAAAAACAAAAGGATAATCTGCCACAGTTTAATCCAATCTCATTCCGATCGCATGGACAATATAGGGTTTAGAGTCACCCAATTCCTAAAGGTGACTCGCCCCCAAGGCAAACATTGTCATATCCCAGGCCAGGACGCCGCTGGAAGGCACCCTGTGGGGCCCGTCAATGACGGCTCATCACCACCCATCACCACTTCCTGTCTGACACCCCAAGGCATATCTAAAATCTGTGAACGTGACAGGACCCCGGACACCCTTGATGGGTGCCATTAATTCCTTTAGAAATCGGCTGGGCCAGAATTAATCTGATATTTCCTGTCCGGTCACCTCATTGTTTCAATAGCTCCCGCCTCCTCCTCTCTGATTGGCCCGAGGGGGGACAAAAAACGGCTCCCCATTGGGCCAGCAGAGCAAGGCGGGAAACGAAAGCCCGCCTCGTTCAACCTCTCAGCCTATCCGCGATCAGATGGGCAGGGAAGCGGGGCGGGAAATTCAAAGGGCTGTCAGACCGAAACATTGTATAAATATGGCTTTATTTGAAACATATGTTACGCTAGTAGATTGAATGATCGCTATTAGCGTCCTTTTCAGCTGAATTGCTCAATAAAAACTCCTTGGCGGATTTTCCTTCATCTTTGGCGGACCTTCTTCATTTCAGGCTTCAGGTTGTATTGCGGCTTATATTCTCCTTTTGGCTTCGCCAAGGTCCGTTCCCTCAGGACCGGGTCGGGTCTCTCCTAAAGGGCCCGATCCCCTAAAGTGCGGTCGACAACAAAAGGGACCCTGTTTTTGGTTCCTTTCCTGCTGTGCTGCTCTATAGGGCTTGCAGTCAGTGCCAGGGCAGCAGTGATTCAATAGCAAAGTCTGGCAAAAGGGTTGCGCCTCCCATCATCCTCCGTAGAATACCACATGTTTGGGGAAAAAAGGGACCCTGTTTTTGGTTCCTTTCCTGCTGTGCTGCTCTATAGGGCTTGCAGTCAGTGCCAGGGCAGCAGTGATTCAATAGCAAAGTCTGGCAAAAGGGTTGCGCCTCCCATCATCCTCCGTAGAATACCACGTTTGGGGAAAAAAGGGACCCTGTTTTTGGTTCCTTTCCTGCTGTGCTGCTCTATAGGGCTTGCAGTCAGTGCCAGGACAGCAGTGATTCAATAGCAAAGTCCGGCAAAAGGGTTGCGCATCCCATCATCCTCCGTAGAATACCACCTATTTGGGGAAAAAAGGGACCCTGTTTTTGGTTCCTTTCCTGCTGTGCTGCTCTATAGGGCTTGCAGTCAGTGCCAGGGCAGCAGTGATTCAATAGCAAAGTCTGGCAAAAGGGTTGCGCATCCCATCATCCTCCGTAGAATACCACATGTTTGGGGAAAAAAGGGACCCTGTTTTTGGTTCCTTTCCTGCTGTGCTGCTCTATAGGGCTTGCAGTCAGTGCCAGGGCAGCAGTGATTCAATAGCAAAGTCTGGCAAAAGGGTTGCGCATCCCATCATCCTCCGTAGAATACCACCTGTTTGGGGAAAAAAGGGACCCTGTTTTTGGTTCCTTTCCTGCTGTGCTGCTCTATAGGGCTTGCAGTCAGTGCCAGGGCAGCAGTGATTCAATAGCAAAGTCTGGCAAAAGGGTTGCGCATCCCATCATCCTCCGTAGAATACCACCTGTTTGGGGAAAAAAGGGACCCTGTTTTTGGTTCCTTTCCTGCTATGCTGCTCTATAGGGCTTGCAGTCAGTGCCAGGGCAGCAGTGATTCAATAGCAAAGTCCGGCAAAAGGGTTGCGCATCCCATCATCCTCCGTAGAATACCACCTGTTTGGGGAAAAAAGGGACCCTGTTTTTGGTTCCTTTCCTGCTGTGCTGCTCTATAGGGCTTGCAGTCAGTGCCAGGGCAGCAGTGATTCAATAGCAAAGTCTGGCAAAAGGGTTGCGCATCCCATCATCCTCCGTAGAATACCACCTGTTTGGGGAAAAAAGGGACCCTGTTTTTGGTTCCTTTCCTGCTATGCTGCTCTATAGGGCTTGCAGTCAGTGCCAGGGCAGCAGTGATTCAATAGCAAAGTCCGGCAAAAGGGTTGCGCATCCCATCATCCTCCATAGAATACCACCTGTTTGGGGAAAAAAGGGACCCTGTTTTTGGTTCCCCCTCTTTCCTTTCTTCTCAGCTGCTCAAGTAGGGCTTGCTGCAAATATCTTTCTCCTATATTAACCCTATCAAGGTCTGGAAAATACAGGTATCCCCTTTTTAACGTATAACAATAAGAACAACTGTAGTAGAAGGGTTTGCGGCAGTTCGACCCAGAACACATTGCCAATAAAGAAACAACACATCTTTCCCCCCAGTAACACAATACCTTCCTCCCTTCTGTAACCTGAAAACACTCCCGTTATCATGAAGCGTTCAGCTGAACGCGGGTCTGGTGGAGCAAGTCCTGCTAGTGGTCAAGCAACAGCCCGGACACTGTGGGGGGCCAAAAAAGTTAGGGTGGGTCCCATCCGTCTGGAACGCGGAACGATGGGAGTGGGTGGACTTGATGAAGAAGCTGGCTGTTTGACTGCTGAAAGTTCACAGCCCTCCACCCGGAGCCAGTTGTCGGTTGGAGCTGAGACAAGTGGACGATCAATGGAACATGCAGGTGTTGCCGTCCTGGAACTACAGGTGGTGGATAGTGAGGATCTTGATAACCCCACCCCTCCACCCGCTACTGACAGTGAGGAGGAGGTAGAGGAGGTAGTACCATCAAATCACAGACTTTCTCATGCTACTGAAAGGGTGCCCACGACTCCTATCTCCCTGGGCGTCGGCACAGTGGCTGTGGGGAGGCCAAGGTCATATATTTGGGACCATTTCCATGTCCACACTCAGCGTGCCACTTTGGCAGTTTGTAGACACTGTGGGGCAAATATCAGCACAGGCAGAGACCCGAGACATCTTGCGAACTCGGGGTTGAGCTCTCACATGAAGCGACACCATCCCTCGATATCGGTAGGAGGGGGAGCTGCAAGCACTTGCAGTGGCAGCATTAGCACACAAAGTTCTCCTGGTGTAGATGGTGGAAGGCAGACACAGTCCACCTTGGAGGATTGGGGCATGCCTTTAGCCAGGAAGAGAACGGGGTAAACATTACCCACACCCCAGCAGATAACCGAAAGTGTGGGAGAGATGATGGCCCTTGATCACCATCCCTTCCGCCTGGTTGAACAAGAAGGCTTCGTCCGCCTTATGAAACGCCTGTGCCCCCGCTACAAAATCCCCTCCCATCACACCTTTTCCAGAAAAGTTATTCCCGGATTGTACGAGGGCTGCAAGGAACGCATTATCCAGATGTTGCGGAGTGCCATGGGAGGACACATCCATTTTACCTCTGATATTTGGTCAAGCTTGGGAGGAGGCCATTCCTACCTCTCTCTCACGGCACATTGGTGGGAGAAGGAAGGCAGTATGGATACATCCCATCGTTGGGCACTCCTCGCTTTGGAGGTAGTTGATCGTGATCACAAGGCAGAGACCATCTGCAGCTATCTGGGAAACATGATGGGGGAGTGGATGCGTTGCAGGCCGGAAGAAATGAGGAGGGGCTTCATGGTGACTGACGCTGGTAAAAATATGATCAAAGCGGTTGAAAGTGCTGGGTTTTTGAATGTCACCTGCATGGCCCACTTGCTTCACAATACCGTCAAGGAAGGTTTAAAGAGCCCGGAAGAGCAGCCGGCCAGCACCGCAAACATCGCCCTGCTGATCGAGCGCTGTAGAAAGATCGCGGGCTACTTCCACAGGAGCATCAAGGCAGCCCGGCAGCTGAGAGACAGGCAGAGCCTTGAAGGCCTCCCGCAGCACAAGGTGCTCCAGGACGTCTCTACCCAGTGGAATTCAACCTATAAGATGCTCGAACGCATGGTCGAGCAGCAGAAGGCGGTACACGGCATCTCCCTTACATTGGTTGCGCCTGTTAGCAAGCTTGTTCCAAGTAAGCAAGAGTGGGACACCATCTCCCAGCTGGTAGACGTCCTAAAGCCATTCAAACATGCCACAGAGACCCTTTCGGAATCAAAAGCCCTTCTTAGCCAGGCAGTGCCCATGGTCTTGGGGCTAAGGAGGCACCTAGAAAGGCTTGGGGCCGGTCGAACACTGGACTCCCTGGCTGGACCGCTGACACCGCCGGTCCAGGAGGTGGTGAGGAGGTTGTCCTTTGCTGTACGGAAACGCCTAGAGCCACTTCTTTCCAGCAAGGTCCATATGCTGGCGGCCTTGTGTGATCCACGGCTAAAGTACAACGTCTGCCCAAAAGACTTTACCGTATGGAAGGCCCAACTAGTTAACCTTGTGAGTGAGGTATTTGCTGCCAGGGTGGGGGAAACGGGCACAGTGGCCCCTCTACCGGAAATGCCTGCCACCCCCAGCACTAGCGCTAGTGGCGAGAGTGATAGTCCCGGGGAGCCGGCAGGGGGTTGCCGTAGGGTTACGGATCTCCAGCCGCGACCAGGAAACGCTTTCTTTGCAGAGACGGTGGCCATACTAGCCTGCTCGGAAGATTCCTCTTTGCTGGCTTCTGCGCAAAAGGTAAACTCGGCCGAATGCTCGGTCAACAGGTACTTTGAGGAGCCTCCTGAGATAATTTCTTGTGATCCATTGGCCTATTGGGCTTCACGTGATCACATGTGGCCGGATCTGTCGCACGTAGCCCGCCAGTTTCTCAGCTGTCCGCCCACCAGCGTGCAGAGCGAAAGGGTCTTCAGCCTATCGGGAGATGTAGTCACGCCCCACCGCAGCTTGCTGGACCCTCAAACAGTTGAGAAACTGGTCTTCCTGAAGGCCAACCTTCCCGTGTTGAATTTCCCCGATTTGGATTTTGACACCGACGCCTCATAGAACAACAGTTCTCCTCCTTTAAGCAGCTCTGCTTATGATTAACTTTGGCTATTTCTGTTGGGGGGGGGTTGCCCCTTTGGCCTATGTCCAACAACTCTCTCCTCTATCCTACTATGCTTTCCTTCCTCTCATCCCTTCTGTTCTCGTCTTTATCATCACACACCGTTGCCCACTTTCGTTTTTGGGTAAATCAATCTCTAGGGGCCGTTCCCTGAGGTTCCTATAGGTTTTGTCTCCCGGAATAATGATTCCGGATGGGAAGAAGGATATTCAGGGGGAACTTAGTCCATAAAAGCCAAGGTAGGAAATGCATCCGCTTTGGGTTCAGAACGGATTAAATTCAAATCTCTACCTTCAAATCTCTACTAACTTCCAGGCCACAGTCCGCACCTGCAGTGATATGTCGCAAGAATAAATAAAACGTCTGTCATACCTTCCACATCCAATCCATGTTGTTGACAGTTATAAATCTGTGTGGTTCCCTTAGGCTTCCTTCTCTTACAACCCAGCTTTGGTCCTTTCTTCTTTCACCTTTGAGAGAAGGCTCCTCTGCCCCTACTCTCTTTCAGCCAGCAGACTGTTATCTCATACCATAGGTTGTAAATGTGCCTTCCATAAATTTCAAATCCTGCCTACAGGTCCTCTAGCCACGCATGTCGCATTTTATGTTCCACACAAACAGCTAGATGATTCCAGAGGCTGAACTTATGCGGCCCTGCCGCAACCCGTTCCCAATCTTGAAAACGGCGGTTGATCCGTTTTCTGTTCCCAGCATGTAAACTAACACTTTTTGTGGGACAGACTAGGTGACTTGAAATTCCCAAATAACCCAGCACATTCCATTTATTATCCTCCAAGCAGTTCAAGGCTTTGAAGAGAGTATTCAACATGGCCGACGATGGTGTGACCCCTTGCAGCAGCTTTCCGAGTGACCGATCTGAGAATACTCTTCCTCGAGGCCAAACTCCCGGTCCTGGAATATCAAGAAATCCCTTTGAAGCGAGGAGGACTCTCAGCGAGTTTATAATACGATCAATGTAAAATGATTTAAAAAAATTCTATTTCCCGCCAACATCTCCCTGCGTGGACTCGGTGCGGCTTACTTGGGGCAGCGGCCCAAGCAACATGAGGACAAAATAAAATAAAATAATTTAAATTTTATTTTATTTTAATGAAAGTAATAAAATAATTTTATGTCTTGAGTTGACATCATAAACTATTACGGTACTTGCAGAAATGTCTGCAGTGCAAAAGTATCAGGTGCACTTTTCCAACACTTAAGCTGATACAGTCCTGGACAATTCTTAGCGTTTTGTATTTGAAAATGAGGACTGTGTTTTGACGGATGAAACGAAAGGTGCTTTACAAGCCAACTTTGTTAACACAGCCATCGTTATATGTGGGACACCCTGCCCAAAGCCTCTTGTCGTTTAGGATAACGGAAACATTTTATTTATCTCCCACCCCTTTCCAATGCTTTTACAATATGGGATAACTGAAATCCCACAATGACAGGGATAAACCTTTTTTTAATGGATCCCAGCCATTGCCTGCTAGAATTATTTTCTCTATGCGTGTGTCTGAGAGGATAAGACACAGAGGGTAAGTATGTGATGCTAATCTTCCGCAGACTCATAAGTAGAGAAACAAACCACTCAGAAACTCTGTATTGCTATTAAAAACAATGAGTTATGTCTTCACGGTTTCTTTTGTCTCAACATTTGTGCTATGTTTAAGTTCTTTGGTTTCATTTCCACTCCATAAAGACAATATCTTTCATTATTTTACATCCACAACTTTACTGAAACTGTATACCAACAGAAGTCATTTCCCTCTTTCCAGCTCATCTGCTAGAGATCTTTAATAACACCAGACACACACAAGTCTTCCCTCTAGTTCAACTCCGTAGAAACATGAACCTTACATCAGAGCCTTAAAACCTTCCTCTTCCAAAAAGCCTTCAAGGACAGTGGGGTGGATCGTTGCCTGTTGAAGAATTGGTTGCCAGGCCAAGAGTATTTCGCACTTTATTGATTTTTAACTGTCAAACTACCTCATCTCTGTGGAAGTATTCAGCCCTCGGCCCAGAGCCGTGTTTTTACACCACTGTTTTTTAAGCAGGTAATGCTGTATGCTGACTGTGACAGCTTTTTTACTTTATGTGTTATTGATGCAACATTTTCTTTAATATATATATATATATATATATATATATATATATATATATATGGTTTAATTGCTCCCATTGTATTGTTGACGGGCATGCCCCATGGAAGCCGCTCAGAGTCCCTCCGGGAAGATGGGGCGGGGAATAAAAATAAAGATCTTACTGTTGTTATTATTATAATCATTATTGATGTGATGGTGGCCACGACTGTCAGCGGGGATGATGGGTAGCAGAGTGAAATCCAAAAAATTCACCATCCCAGTCTGCCTCCTTCTCTCCAGACTGTTTCCCGGTGTGGAAAACAGCACTGGACAAACTCACTCCAGTAGATGAGGGTTCAGTTGGTAGTCCAACGGCAAACAACATTATTTACATGATCTATTTACAGACAGAGCAAATTCAGTCCTTTCCTCCATGAGTGCTTTGCTGAAGCACTCACACGCTGCTCATTGCTCATCGCTGTTCTCCGCTCTACACAGGAAAACTTTACACACTCCCACTACATTCCACAGGAACCAGATAGTAAGTCCCGGTCAAAACACACTTGACCCCATTGGTCCTGTGATACATCAATCATAGCAGACTCTCATTAACTCCATAATTGCTGTATCCAGATTGATTTTTACATTTCACAATACACTATACCCTGACAATGACTACCCTGCGGACTGCCAGCTTGCTTGTGTCCATCCGGTAGGGGTGCGGCCAGGGCCGCTGACAGTTTGCTCTCAGGGAGTGTGCCTTTGTGGCGGCTAGAGACTTTGGGGCTCTGGTCTGGTTGACACAGAAGTCAGTGGGGCTTGTGCCCACATTTCACTAGCAGACGTGAAGAAAACACGCCCTTCCCCTTGGGTGGTGGCGTGGGGCCAGCCAACGGTGGCCGGCCCCCCTGGTCAGTGGAGCTTGGGCCCACATTTCACTAGCAGACGTGAAGAAAACACGCCCTTCCCCTTGGGTGGTGGGATGGTGGCGTGGGTAGAGACTAAGGTCGCAAAAGCAGAAAACTTTGTGGGTGGGCCGGGCCGGTCTCTCAGGGATGCGTTCCGGCCAACTGTGGCCGACGCAGGGTGGGGTCTTTTCTGCCTGCGGATTTTTTCTTTCTTTTCTTTTTGCTGCCTCTCGGCCTACGTGGTCGAGTTTCCCACGATGCATCGCATCTCTCTTCTCTCGCAGCTGTCCTTCCACACACGTTTGAGCTATTTTGCCCAGATCCTTCCTTTGGGGCGGGGTCCTCTGGGTTTTTTTTCTCTCTCTCTCTCTCTCTCAGGGATGCGTTCCGGCCAACTGTGGCCGGCGCAGGGTGGGGTCTTTGCTGCCTGCGGATTTTTTCTTTCTTTTCTTTTTGCTGCCTCTCGGCCTACGTGGTCGAGTTTCCCACGATGCATCGCATCTCTCTTCTCTCGCAGCTGTCCTTCCACACACGTTTGAGCTATTTTTCCCAGATCCTTCCTTTGGGGCGGGGTCCTCTGGGTTTTTTTTCTCTCTCTCTCTCTCAGGGATGCGTTCCGGCCAACTGTGGCCGGCGCAGGGTGGGGTCTTTGCTGCCTGCGGATTTTTTCTTTCTTTTCTTTTTGCTGCCTCTCGGCCTACGTGGTCGAGTTTCCCACGATGCATCGCATCTCTCTTCTCTCGCAGCTGTCCTTCTGCACATATTTGGGCAATTTTTCCCAGATCCTTCCTTTGGGGCGGGGTCCTCTGGTTTTTTTTTTTCTCTCTCTCTCTCAGGGATGCGTTCCGGCCAACTGTGGCCGGCGCAGGGTGGGGTCTTTGCTGCCTGCGGATTTTTTCTTTCTTTTCTTTTTGCTGCCTCTCGGCCTATGTGGTCGAGTTTCCCACGATGCATCGCATCTCTCTTCTCTCACAGCTGTCCTTCCGCACATATTTGGGCAATTTTTCCCAGATCCTTCCTTTGGGGTGGGGTCCTCTGGTTTTTTTTTTTCTCTCTCTCTCTCTCAGGGATGTGTTCCGGCCAACTGTGGCCGGCGCAGGGTGGGGTCTTTGCTGCCTGCGGATTTTTTCTTTCTTTTCTTTTTGCTGCCTCTCGGCCTATGTGGTCGAGTTTCCCACGATGCATCGCATCTCTCTTCTCTCGCAGCTGTCCTTCCGCACATATTTGGGCAATTTTTCCCAGATCCTTCCTTTGGGGCGGGGTCCTCTGGGTTTTTTTCTCTCTCTCTCTCTCAGGGATGCGTTCCGGCCAACTGTGGCCGGCGCAGGGTGGGGTCTTTGCTGCCTGCGGATTTTTTCTTTCTTTTCTTTTTGCTGCCTCTCGGCCTACGTGGTCGAGTTTCCCACAATGCATCGCATCTCTCTTCTCTTGCAGCTGTCCTTCCGCACACGTTTGAGCTATTTTGCCCAGATCCTTCCTTTGGGGCGAGGTCCTCTGGTTTTTTTTCTCTCTCTCTCTACGGGATGCATGCTGGCCAACTGTGGCCAGCGCAGGGTGGGGTCTTTGCTGCTGAGATAGACATTGGGGTTCGGATCCCCACGGGGATTTTTTATTTCTGCTTTTTTCTCCATCTTGGCCATTGCGGTTCGGATCACCACGTTGATTTTTTCTTTCTTTTTGCTGCATTTTTTCCCACTCCCCCTGCCAGTGCTTTTAATGGATCCAAACCCTCATGTGTATCTCTGCAGCTAAGCCACCGCCCTACTGCTTTGGGGAAAGGGGCAGCGGTGTGGGATCCATGCCCCCATGTCTATTTCCGCAGTTTAAGCCCATGCCCTGCTGCTTTGGGGAAAGGGGCGGGGGTGGGAGCCGGCCCACGGTGGCCGGCTCCCCAGGGGAGTGGGATCCAAGCCCCCATTTTGCCATCAGGCGATAAATCAAACCAACGTCGCACAAATCTTACATTTCTTGGGAGGGGGAGGGGCTTGACCACTGTGGTATAATGGCCTCCAATATGGATGCCTGGGGAAAGTCATTGCGCATTGTGGCAGCACAATGTGTCTCTTGGCCAATGGCCCCCAATGCCCTAACATTTTGACAGATTGACGGGCACTGAAACAATGTTACACAAGTAGAAGAAGGACTTTCACAGTGAAGGAACCCCTATTGAACAGGAAATAACAATTCAAAAGCAGGAACAGATTTTTTGCAATTGGTAAATAAAGTTTTTTTATATGAACTATGAAATTGCGCAATAAATCTTAGGAAAGGGCAAATGCTCTGCAATTTAGCGAACAAGCAGGGTGGATTGTGTTCTCCCACTGTACCAAATTTGATCAGTATAGCTGAAAAAATGAGTGCAGGAGAGCCCCCTAACTCTCCCCCCCCCTTGGGCTGGTTTGGGCCACTGCGCATGCGCGTCTGCCATTAACGAATTATTTTTGAAACTAACGAATTTTCGTTAATTTCGAATTTTTGGGGGGGCAAAATTCGGAAATGACTTCAGAAATGAATCGCTACCCCCCTCTACTTTTGAAACGAGTTTAGAATCAATTTTTTCGTGGATCGCTCAAGCCTAATATCTATATATATATTTCTATTATTATTGTAATATATTATCATATTATTACTATTATATTATTATTATATTATTCATTATTCATGACTACATTGAAACTAGAATAGAGAGAAATCAGCGTGGAAACTGCAAGAGGTACCATAGATTGTTGTACATGGAAATAATGGTAGTAAATAGTTTTTGATTTATTAAATACAGTTATATATTACCATTATACATTTTTGTTATTTAAACTATACATGTTGCGAAATTATGGGTTTTTTCTCGAAGTGACACACCACCCAAGTCATGCTAGGTTTTTTGGTGAATTTTGACACACCAAACACAAAAGGTTGCCCATCATTGTTGTAGGCTCATGTTAACTTGTTCATGAAGACTCCAAGATCTTTTTCACATGTACTGCTGTCAAGCCAGGTGTTCCCCATTTTGTATCTTTGCATTTCATTTTTTTCTGCCTAAGTGAAGTATCTTACATTTGTCCCTGTTGAACTTCATTTTGTTAGTTTCAGCCCATCTCTCTAATCTGTCAAGATCATTTTGAATTCTGCTCCTGTCTTCTGGAGTGTTAGCTATCCCTCCCAGTTTGGTGCCATCTGAAAACTTGATGATCATGCCTTCAAACCCTTCATGTAAGTCATTAATAAAGATGTTGAACAGAACAGGGCCCAGGACAGAACCTTCAGCACTCCATTCGTGATTTCTTTCCAGGACGAAGAAGATGCATTGTGCACCCTTTGGGTTCGTTCACTTAACCAATTACAGATCCACCTAACCATAGTTTTGCCTAGCCCACATTTGACTAGCTTGTTTGGCAGAAGGTCATGGGAGACCTTGTTGAAAGCCTTACTGAAATCCAGATACGCTACATCCACGGCGTTCCCCGCATCTATCCAACTTGTAACTCTATCAAAAAAAAGAGATCAGAAAGCCGGCCAGCATTTACCAGGCCTATGATTGGTCGGGAGGCAGGCCTTAGCTGGTACTCATGCTGATTGGTGGAGGCGGTGATGAAGCTGCCAGGGATTCCCTCCTAACCAGGTGAGAAAGCCCTGGGGCTACCAATGAGCCAATGGAGGTGGTACCCAGGGTGGAGAGGTCTCCAGGGCGCTGCGTCAATTCCTGGGCATGTAGCAATGGAATGCAGGAAACAATTAGTGTCCAAATAGATGAATGATCAGCTTATGCAGATACCAAGCCCAGGATGCTGGGTCCCTAGACATCTTCCCATGCTGGGAAGACAAAGAAAAGATCCAGAAAACGTCTGTAGAGGATGATTGTGTCATCCAAGTATCTTCCTGGGTCTTTGTCCAGCAGGCTGCTTGGGTTTCCTAAAGGGGAAGTTCCAGGTGGCCAACAGATGGCCTCCCGCTGGGTGTCAGGAAAGACTTTTGTCCAACAGATTATTGTCTGTTGGAAATAGCAACCTCCCAAGCCTTTCACTATTTATTTGTTAATGTATATATTTGCTAACCTGTATTCTATGTATATGTTGATTTGCCAGTTTGACTGTACCTCTTTGGTGTGGGAGGGGTTATAGACATGTGATTGTACTGAGCATGTTCAGACTCAGGGCTTCATTTTGTAGTTAGTCTCCATTTACATCTCAGTGGAGGTGAATGAATGTTTTGCATCAGACCTCAGTGGAGGTGAATGCATGTTGCTGTTTGGACTTCAGTAGAGAAGTATGACTTATGGACTTCAGTGAGTACAACTATACCTAAAGACTATGAACTACTGATTAAGAATGATACCCTGTGTACTCAATACACAGAGAACTACATCTTATCTATAACTGAACTTTAATACGAAATGTACCTGTATGATGAATTAATACAAGATGTTTGTGAGTAAGCAATATGTTATTTTACAAAGAAGACTTTGGTTTTTTTTTTTATCTCTGAGTGCATATTTTAAGCTAAGAGGTTTCAAGGAAGTGTATATATTTTGGGCAATTGCAACTGCAACTGCAATTTCAACTTCAAAGAAACAACCATTCCCTGCTAATCAAATATATTTTTGTAGTGGCATGTCTTTGTCCTTGGCAGTTCAAAGATATGGTTCTTTAGTTTAACAGCTGAGATACCTGTGTGCTACATGAATGCTTATGACTACCACTTGTTCAAAGGGTTGACTTTTAACAAGGGCATGGCTTTCAAAAGGTGGTTTCCATATGTTCATGGAGATTCACATTTGCCAAACAGATATGACATCATTTTTTTCCTTTTCAATAAGGTTGTGATTGCCATTTATTTCAAAAGGGACTGGGTGCAGATATTTCCAATATTGTCCTGGCCATGCCGTCTGCCCAGGGTGGAGGAGGATTCCTGGAATAAGTTGAGATTGCTCAAGAGATTAAAGAGTTCATTTTGGTTTGCTTTCTACTTAATGTATTTCATAATATCAAAAGTAAAGCAATAAAATAAAGAAATAAAGATAGGAATCAAGGGAGGTCCCATCATAAGTTGATAGTTAAAAATAGGCAAGAAGTCAGGGTCTGTCTTTGCTTCATAAAGATTATTCACTCTTGTTTGTTTTGACTATAATCTCTGCACTGATGCGGAAGTTCGAAAGAGAAAGAAAATAAGATACATAGTATAGGGTTGGAGGGAAAGTGTTGTCAAGGTCCCAAAATAAAAACACATTGTAGCATCATAGAGATTATGTGTCAGTTTTGTTATAATGGAGGTTGTATGTCCCTAGACTAGCAACTTCTCTACCAGCACCAGGGTGGTGCGGATAAGCCAGAAGCTGAGAAGCAGGAGGCTTCCTTTGGCCACTGCAGCATGGGCGACCACCTGGCAGGCTTGGGGGGGGTCACTGGTGGGGACCCTCGGGTGGGCTCAGCTCCTTGTGACCCACACTTGGCCCTGCCATATCCAATGGAACGGTGGATATGTGCTCACCCAGACTGGATTAGATTAAAGAGCTGAGCCAAAATGTGTAAGTGGAAAGGGAAACGGGTTTCATGAGTTTGGGGTTTGCTGTTGGCTTGGGAAGAGTGGTGGTGGGTGTTTCATGTTGTGGATGGGGGTGCTGCAGTTCACCTTAGCCCTACATCCTTGGGAAACTATAACTTCCTTTCAGGATCAAACTGTGTCTCTCTTTTATTAGGGGTGGGGGCAGCCCTGTTTGATAACTAGGCTATAAGTCTAATCTATCTATATATAAAAGGGTAATGAAATTTCAGCCTAGGACAAAACAACAAAACCACACATCCCAGAACCACTAAACTTGGCAACACAACCCCTCATCCATGCCTCTGCGTTCATAAAACAAAAAGAAAAGAAAAATAAAGTCCTAATTAGAGGGAGAGAAATAATTGTTTTTATCCAATTGCTGCCAGTTAGAAGGCTAAGCTCTGCCTACTTGGTCTCCTAGCAACCCACTCAGCCCAGGGGACAGGCAGAGTTAGGCCTCACTTAGGCCTCTTCCACACTGCCTATAAAATACAGATTATCTGACTCAAGGTCCTTCCACACAGCTATATAACCTATTTATAATGGACTTAATGTAAGGTAAAACCTTTACCCTTTACCTTAACTACCACCAATTCCTCAATACTTTATTTCCCATACCACCAGACTTCGCCACAGCAACAAGTGGCCGGGCACAGCTACTGTGTATATAAATGAGTTTCATGTTTAGGCTTTAAAATAGTATGGAGTCAGAACTTGGCAGTTATATTATAGTTATTATATAATTATTTATACTCCACTTTTTTCTCTTGGTCAAGACCCAAAGGCCCTTCCACACAGGTGAATAAAATCCCACATTCTCTGCTTTGAACTGGAATATATGGCACTGTGGACTCAGGGCCCTTCCACATAGCCATATAACCCAGAATATCAAGGCAGAAAAATCCCACAATATCTTATTTGAACTGGGATATTTGAGTCCACACTGCCATATATCCCAGTTCAAAGGAGAAAATGAGGGATTTTATTCAGCTGTGTGAAAGGGGCCTGGAAGTGCTTCCAGTTCAAAGCAGATATTGTGGGATTTTCTGCCTTGATATTCTGAGTTATATGGCTATGTGCAAGGGCCCAAAGTGGCTTAGGCTGGATCTGCACTGCCATATCATGCAGTTTCAAATTGCTTTTATGATCAGTGGCCCATATAATGCCACACGAGCAGGAGGTGACAATGCAGGCTCCTCAGCTTGAAAAATGGAGCCTCCAGATGGCGTAGTGGACTAAGTGACTTGAAGGTTGGGTTGCTGACCTGAAAGCTGCCAGGTTCGAATCCCACCTGGGGAGAGTGTGGATGAGCTCCCTCTATCAGCTCCAGCTCCATGCGGGGACACGAGAGAAGCCTCCCACAAGGATGGTAAAAACATCAAAATATCCGGGCGTCCCCTGGGCAATGTCCTTGCAGACAGCCAATTCTCTCACTCCAGAAGCAACTCCGGTTGCTCCTGACACGAAAAAAAAAAGCTTGAAAATGGAAAAAAGCTCCTCCTCAGAGTTATAGATTAGCATCTCCTCCAGAAGCTGAAAATAAAAGGAGAATCCTTTGCCTTTGTTTGTGTTTGTGTGTCTCATTGTATGTGACTGTAAATGCATTGAATGTTTGCCTATGTCAGCTATAAATGCTATAATCTCCTAGGAGAGAAGGGCAGAATATAAATAAAATATAATATTATTTAATATTACATCATGCAGTTTCAGTGGCCCATATCATGCAGTTCAATGCAGTTAAACTACATTATATAGATCTACAGTGACCACATCAAGCAGTTTCAATGCACTTGCGTCAGCTGTTACATCAGGTCCACTGGCTGCCAGTCTGCTACCGAGCACAATGCAAAGTCCTGGCTTTAGTCTATAAAGCCCTAAACAGTTCTGGTCCTGTTTACCTGTATCTCCCTCTATGAACTATCTCAGAGGTTTTGTCTGGGGAGGCCTTTCCGTTGCAGGTGCAATTGGCGGGGACAAATGACAGGGCCTTTTCAGTGGTGGCCCCTCAGTTCTGGAATTCCCTTCCCAGGGATATTAGATCAGCCCCTTCCCTCCTGACCTTCCATAAGAAAGTGAAAACATAGCTTTGTAACCAAGCCTTTGGAGAACCTTTGAAATAGATAGATGGAATGATGTGCAATTACTATTGGATTATGTGATTAATGATTAAGGTATTGTCTTAAATGTTTTTAATTGTTTTAATGTATTTTATAAATACAGTAGAGTCTCACTTATCCAACATAAACAGGCTGGCAGAATGTTGGATAAGCGAATATGTTGGATAATAAGGAGGGATTAAGGAAAAGCCTATTAAACATCAAGTTAGATTATGATTTTACAAATGAAGCACCAAAACATCATGTTAGACAACAAATTTGACAGAAAAAGTAGTTCAATACGCAGTAATGCTATGTAGTAATTGCTGTATTTACGAACTGAGCACCAAAATATCACGATGTATTGAAAACATTGACTACAAAAATGCGTTGGATAATCCAGAATGTTGGATAAGTGAATGTTGGCTAAATGAGGCTCTACTGTTATAAACTTGCAAATGCCTTCAGAGAGAGAGAAAAAAAACTAAGAAAGAAACTCGGAAACTCCTGCTGCACTCTACTTTGCTATCACGGTAATATTTGCTATCTCTATGCATAAAGAGAAACTTGTTTCCTGAGTTTACGGACAGGCCTCCGCCATTGCGTGACGCATGGACGTAAATCAGCTGACCCAACGCGTCCAGTCATATGACAGCGACGGGCGCCGTTGTTGTTGTTGTACCCGGAAGAGCGCTTCCCTGTTGGAGGAGAGCCGGAGGGATGGCGGCGGTGGTGGTGGGGCCCAGGCTGCCCCAGGCGGCTCCTGGAGTGGGTCCAGGGCCGGCGGAGGGGGCCGACGCCCTTTTCGTGGCGCTGAGCGCCGGCTTCACGGCCTTGAGCCACCCGCTGCTCTACGTGAAGCTCCTGGTCCAGGTGGGCAGTATGGGGGCCTCCGGGGGTGTCCTGGGAGCGGTTGCGGGGCAGTCAGTCCTAGTAGGCAGGGTTCTGCCAGGCGCCGCATGAAACCCAGAGTTCTTGGGTCTTCTTTGGTGTTAGGGGGCTGTTTCATACGGCGCAGTGCATTTTGATATCACTTGAACTGCCACGGCTCATTACTATGAAATCCTGGGAATTTTCGTTTCGGATTGCTGTGAGTTTCCCGGGCTGTATGGCCATGTTCCAGAAGCATTCTCTCCTGACGTTTCGTACACATCTGTGGTAGGCATCCTCAGATGTTGTGAGGTATATTGGAAACTAGGAGGGGGGTAGTTATATATATGTGGAAGGTCCAGGGTGGGAGAAAGAACTCTTATCTGTTGGAGGCAAATGTGAATGTTGCAATTGGCCAGCATTGAAAAGCCTTGCAGCTTTCAATTAGGTGTGTCTGTTGCTTTTATTTATTTATTTATTATTCAGATTTATATGCTGCCACTTCCCTAGGGCTCGGGGCGGCTTACAAGAACAGGCTAAAATCAACAGTTTAAAAACATCTTAAAAACATCTTTAAAAACATCTTAAAAACATCCTAAAAGCACATTTTGAAACATCAATAACAGAACTCAAAAGCCTTTTGATTAGGTGTGTCAGCAAGCTTGCAGGCGTGTGTCTTAGCTTATGTTTTAAAAATGTTAGGAAGAGCATCTTTCTGCTGGTAAATCTTCTGGCTCATTAGTCACAGGCAGTTTTTAAACACAAGAAAATTTAGACTTATTGATATTCATTAAGAAGAATGACTTGGCTACTTAATTCATTTTGATAAACTCACTTTTCCAGAAATGTTCCAAAACGATATGAGTACCAAAGTCAAATTTGAAACTGATGTAAATGTGTTGTTAATTTGAATAGGTTCTTGTATTTGGTAAATAAAGTTTGGCAAGACAGTATCTGCAAATTAGGATGCAATTTCATAAAAGTTGTGGGAGAAATTACTATAGAAGCAATTGAAAAAAAGGAAGCCTCTGTAGCACCTGTATAGGACAGAGCTGGGAAACCTGTGGCCCTCCAGATGGGTCAGAGTTGATGGGAGTTGGAATCAAACAACATCTGAAGTGGCATGGATTTTTCACCCACAATATAGGGTGGAAACATTAATCAAGATTTGGATGAGGAGCAGATTTACTTGCTGAATAATTTTCTATCTGTCTGGTGTTTCTTTTAAAGGTCGGACATGAGCCTCTACCTCCAACTGTTGGGAGAAACATTTTGGGAAGTAAAGTACTTTACCTTCCTGGCTTTTTTACATATGGTGAGCATGCACAAATCATTTAAGATTTGTCTGTAATCCAGTAAGGATAATCCAAAACTCAAATACAAATGTTGGCAGTAGTAAAGTGCTAATGTGATTAAGATAAATCAATTATTTTTTAACAAATGTCATTTCTAAGTATAATACTCCTTTTATAAGACTATAAATGGTGCGTGAGGAATAGTCTTTGGAGTACTCTTGGTTTGAGTTACTGATGTTATTCTTGCAAGAATCACAAGATTCTAAGGGCCCTTCTACACTACCATATAACCCAGAATATCAAAGCAGATAATCCACCATATCTGCTTTGAACTGGATTATCTGAGTCCACACTGCCATATAATCCAGTTCAATGTGAATTTTATACAGCTGTTTGGAAGGAGAGTCAAAAAGCAAAAACTCCAATTGCATAGTGTTCCAGATCTTAATTACCTGTCCCTTATGGCTTTTAAAAAAAATCAGTCTTTGCAAAAATGCAATTTTGTAGTCATTTAATGAGAATAAACTTGTTTGTATGCAATTGGATTGCTTCACTCCTGTGATCTTGATTTTTTTTAAAAGCCCAATAGGTAATTCCCATTGTCCTCTGTCCCATGTATTGTGTTTATTATCTTCATAAGAGAGATGCCACAAGATCTGTGAAATAATTATTGGTACTTACATGTTTTTTTAAAAAACGTGCATGCTGCAAAAAGCACAGCTTAGATCCCTGAAATACAGATAATATCCAGCTGAATAAAATCTCACATTATCTGCTTTTAACTGGAATATGTGTCATTGTGGACTCAGATAACACAGTTCAAAGCAGATATTGTGGGATTTTCTGCCTTGATATTCTGGGTTATATAGCTGTGTGGAAGGACCCTATGATGAGAACGTTTACACTTTTCTTAGCATATTAATTATTGGATGAAGAGCCAAACCATTCCTTGAAATATTATATGAGTATTGGTATGGCAATTGCAGATTTGATGCATACTATTTTTGTAAAAGAAAAATATTAGAAATTTTTGAACAGTATTATATTTCTACTAGCTGTGCCCAGCCACGCGTTGCTGTGGCAAAGTATGGTGGTATGGGAAATAAAATATTGAGGAATTGGTGGTAGTTAAGGTAAAGGGTAAAGGTTTTCCCCTGACATTAAGTCCAGTCGTGTCTGACTCTGGGGGTTGGTGCTTATCTCTATTTCTAAGCTGAAGAGGTGGCGTTGTCCGTAGACTCCTCCAAGGTCATGTGGGATGACTGCATGGAGCGCCATTACCTTCCTGCTGGAGCAGTACCTATTCATTTACTCACATTTGCATGTTTTCGAACTTCTGGGTTGGCAGAAGCTGGGGCTAACAGTGAGGGCTCACTCCGCTCCCCCGATTCAAACCTGCCACCTTTCGGTCCACAAGTTCAGCAGCTCAGCATTTTAACACACTGCGCCATCAGGGGATATTATTTCCTAAAGCTTGTGAATATACAATATTTCTGATTGGGTTTTTTTGTCTGTTGGAGGTAAGTATGAATGCTGCAATTAGGCAAAATGATTAGCATGTAATGGCCTTGCAGCTTTAAAGCCTGGCTGCTTCCTCCCTGAGGGAATTTTTTGTTGGGAGGTGTTAGCTGGCCCTGATTGTTTTGTGTCTGGAATTCCCCTGTTTTCGGAGTGTTGTTCTTTATTTAGTGTTCTGATTTTAGAGATGGTATTGTTCTGTTTTATTATACCAAGTAATTTTTATATATTCTGATTTTAGTGTTTTTGAATACTTGAGCCAGATTGTGTTCATTTTCACAGTTCATAGCAACACAATAATAATAGTAGTAATAGTAATGATAGTAATGATAGTAATAATAATGACTTTGGTAATACACACTACTTCACTCCCTTCTCAGCTTCCTTTCTGAAAGAATCCTTTCTTGGAAGGTGTTAGCTGGCCCTGATTGTTTCCTTAGTGGAATTCCCAATTTCCCTGCTTTCAGAGTGTTGCTCTTTATTTACTGTCCTGGTTTTAGAGATTATATTGTTCTGTATTATTATACCACAGTAATATATCATATTACAGTAGAATCTCACTTATCCAACATTTGCTTATCCAATGTTCTGGATTATCCAATACAGTGTGCCTTTAGTAGTCAATGTTTTGAATTCATTGTGCTATTTTGGTGGTAAATTTGTAAATACAGTAATTACTACATAGTATTACTGCGCATTGAACTCCTTTTTCTGTCAAATTTGTTGTATAACATGATGTTTTTGGTTCTTAATTTGTAAAATCATTACCTAATTTGATGTTTAATAGGCTTTTCCTTAATCCCTTCTTATTATCCAAGATATTCGCTTATTCAAGGTTCTGCCGGCCTGTTTATGTTGGATAAGTGAGACTTTACTGTATATTTATAATCTTATATTATCTGCTTAGAACTGGATTATATGAGGCCCCTTCTACACAGCTGTATAAAATGCACACTGAAGTTATATGGCAGTGGGGACTGAAGATAATCCAGTTCCACGCAGATAATATAAGATTCTAAATGGGTTATATAGCTGTGTGGAAGGGCCTTGAGTCTACACTGCCATATAATCCAGTTCAAATAAAATAATCTGTATTTTATAGGCAGTGTGGAAAGAGGTCTGATTGAAGTGGCCCTGGGCTGAGTGGGTTGCTAGGAGACCAAGTGGGCGTAGCTTAGCCTTCTAACTGGCAGCAATTGGATAAAAACAATTATTCCTCTCCCTCTAATTAGGACTTGATTTTTCTTTTCTTTTTGTTGTATCTTACTGGAGCCATAGATGATGGGTTGTGTTGCCAAGTTTCGTGGCTCTGGAACTTGTAGTTTTGTTGCTTGCTTCTAGGCCCCCAGTCCATTACCTTTTTATATAGAGAGATTTTCCATGAGATTTAACTATTAAAAGAGTGAGACTCAGTTATAAAGTATAGGGACACCTCAGCATCTTTTTTTTTTTGGTTGTGGGAGGGAATATTTGTAAGGTATTGCTCTGTCTGTGCTCTTGATCAGTAAAACTGTATTTGGTATAATGAAACGTTAATAGGGTCTGTAAATAATGACATTTTGTATGCTATTGCTTTTTAAAAACCATAGTTAATAGAATAAATAGAATAATTTGTTTACTTGTGTTGTGGCTTATCTTGTTGGATGTGTTATTAATTTTATTTTTATGTATTCTGTTGTATTTATTCATGTTGTGAGCCACCCCGAGTTACTTGGGGAGATGGGGCAAGGTATAAAAAAAAGTTTGTTGTTGTTGTTGTTATTATGGGCGAAATTATAAGGTTTTTTTTTACGTAAAACGTATTGTAGATATATTCTTTCAGCAACAGGCTCCCACTCTTAAAATAAAATATACAAGAGAATAAATACTTCAAGCTAAGGATTGCAAAATGTTACTGTAACCATTCAACTGCTATATTATAATACTATTATTCTAAAGATGCATTTGAGTGTTCTGTTTTAAAAATAATGTAGTCTCTGTATCATTCCTCTCAAAGCATCTAAAAGATTATGAGATGAAACCTTTGGGGTGGAAGGAGGCAAGTAAGAAAGAATCTTCATGCTGACATAGCCCAATAAAATGTTAGCCCTTTAAGGTAGGCAATCACTGGTAGAAAATAATATATTTTCTCCTTTTTGAAGCATCTTTGGGCATATCTGCACTATGGAATTAATGCAGTTTGACACCATTCAACTGCCACAGCTTAATGCTATGGAATTGTGAGAGTTGTAGTTTTATTAGGTCTGTTGCCTTCTCTGCCAAATGAATGTTGGTCCCTCAGCAAACTGTACATCCCAAAACTACCATGGCAATTAAAGTGGTGGCAGACTATGTATTCTACAGTGCTAGCAAGCAGTCAAAACCCCTGATACTATATGTATTGTTTAAAATAAATATTTACTCAGCTAAATGATAGTGCTGCTGATGACTGATAACAATGTAATACTACCATCTTTTATTTTCTAGCCAGACACATTGTGGAAGTGGATGGAAAAAAGGGACTTTTTCGTGGCCTTAGTCCTCGCATTCTTTCTAGCACTTTATCCACCATAAGCCGAGGGCGAGTGAAGAAGGTAAGATGCAAGCCTGCTCTCCAGGCTTTGGGTGGTTTTTTAAAAATTAGCTGAACATTTCATTTGAGTGAAAGTTATAGTAATATCCCTGCCTACTGACTTTTGAAAAGGGCTGCACTTCAAATGCTCGAGCACTTACTCTGACTGTGGTAGCTGGTCTTTTTGCTTTTAATCAGAATAGCATATTGTAGACATAGCATATTGTTAGGAGCCTCCGGTGGCCTAGGGGATAAAAGCCTCATGACTTGAAGGTTGGGTTGCTGACCTGAAAGCTGCCAGGTTTGAATCCCACCCGGGGAGAGTGCGGATGAGCTCCCTCTATCAGCTCCATGCGGGGACATGAGAGAAGCCTCCCACAAGGATGGTAAAAACATCAAAACATCCGAGCGTCCCCTGGGCAACGTCCTTGCAGACGGCCAATTCTCTCACTGCAGAAGCAACTCCGGTTGCTCCTGACACGAAAAAAAGCATATTGTTTTATGGATCCTGAGGTACCAAGTTCCAATAACATCAGTTGCTGGCCTCATGCTAACGGGTATCCCTCAAATCCTGTTTTTAACCTTGTTTAAAAATAATGTGAGCAGTCTTCTGATTCCCCACATATTTTTGTTACCATGAGATGCTGATGGCTCTTCTGGACCACATTTTAAATTAATTAATAAGTCCTTATCAGATGTCTTCATGCCTTCAACCACACCAAAATAATGAGGTGCTGATTCTTTCATAGTAATCTTTCATTTCCTGTGAAAGGCTGTTAACTTGATATTTTTTGGCCTACTTTGCCTCTGACAGTGGGGCTTTGATTTCACTTTTCTAATCTTTCATGACAGCTCCTCATTAAGGATAGGAGCAGTGCTGGTCTGTCTTCTGCCAAAAGAAGTTGGCGGCCTTCCACTCCATTCACTCCTGCTGTCTGCAGCAAAGTTGCGAAAGCTCAACATGGTCTGATTTGACTACAGGCTGCCACCTCCTTCTCTTCTTTGCTTAGAGGAAAAGCTCATTCATGCTCCTTTACAGTTTGGTGGTACATGTTTTTTTATGAGAGCTGTTACCTTCAACTCAGGTTGATGAACAGAAAACTCATATATGCTTCCAAGATGGAACTTCTCAAAGATAGGTGCAAATTTCTTCTGTGTTATGTTGAGAGGGAAAACCCTAAGGAGTGAGGTAAACAGAAATGGAATCAGGTGTTATTCGATGCGTTATTGCCCCAACCTTGTTTTCTGCCTTCATAACTATGATTCTACACCTTGTTGACAGGTAGCTTCCCACCAGTGTAGAAATTACCGCAAGCTTATTAACCATAGCAGGCTGAAAGCCAAAAGTAAGGTATCAGAAACATCTGTTATAGAACTCCACTATGCTGATGATAATGTAATCTGTGCTCATTCAGTGGAAGACCTACAAGCCACTTTAAGCCCCTTCACAAAAGCATATGAAAAGCTTGGCCTCTCACTTAACGCTAAAAACGTTGACTATTTCTACTACCTAGGCAGCCACCTCTCTACTAATGTCTACATCAGTGCCAAAATATAACCCCATCTGAGGTCTGCGAGTGCAGATTTTATTTCTAATGAAGTATAAAGTGTTCAAGGGTCGGGACATTTCGTTGAGATACCATGATGCTTGTTTGTAAAGCTATTGCCCTTCCAATTCTCTTGTATGCCTGTGAAACATGGACCACCTGCAAATATCATTCTTTACTTCTGGAAAGATTTCATCAGTGTTGCCTTTGAAAAATCCTGGAAATCTCTTGGGAGACAGGAGGACAAATGTTAGCATTCTGGAAGAAGCAAAGACCACCAATATTAAAGTGATAATTCTCTTCCATCAACTTCGCTGGACTGGGCATATTGTTCGAATGGCCGATGTTCGTCTCCCAAAGCAGTTACTTTATTCTCAGCTCAAGAACAGAAAACCGTATGTCGGTGGGCAGCAAAAGAGATTTAAAGATGGGCTTAAAGCTAACCTTTAAAAATGTAGTATAAACACAGAGAACTAGGAAACCCTGACCCTCGAGCACTGTAACTGGAGGTCAGCTGTTACCAATAGTGCTATGGATTTTGAAAAGGCACAGATATGAGGTGAAAGGAAGAAACATGTCAAGAGGAAGGCACATCAAGCAAACCCTTGTTGTGACCCCCTTCCATTTGGAAATGGATGTCTTCACTGTGAAAGACCACGTGGATCCAGAATCGGTCTTCCCAGTCATTTATTGACCCACCGCCAAGACTCTACCTTTGGAGCAATGTTGAGTTTGGTTGCTTGAGTTCAAAACATTGCAGCCTCTGTGTAGGTCACATATGGTCTTTATTCAAGATATGATCTCTTAGCCTAATCTAACTCAAAGGAATTTTATGAAGATATGGTGGAACTATCCTATCTGCTCTCCTTTAACTTTTTCAGGATTAAGAACAACATATAGACTCAGTTTCCAGCAAGAATTCAAAGTACTAGTTTTTACTTATAAAGTCCTGTACAATTCAAGTCCAAGGTATCTGAAAGATTGTCCTTCTGTATGCAAACCTACCCCATCTGCCCCATCACAGACTCAAATGAGGAGGACCTGAAAGAGAGCCTTCTCAATGGCTACTTTCAGGTTGTGGAACTTTTCCAAGGGAGGCTTGTTTGGCTTCCTACCTGATCTCTGCATGCTAGCAAACCAAGAAGTTCCTTTTTAAACAGTCTTCAGTTTTCAATCTAGTTTACTTAATGTATGCTTTTAATTGTGTTAAATTAATGTTTTGTTGGATTATATTTATTGTATCTAATTTTTGTTTTCAGTGGGTTTTTAGTTATATTTGTCAGCGTGGGGAGTCAGGGTGCGTGCTGTGTGGGTTTCTTCAAACTCCATCAATCATTTTCTCCAGCACCCTGATGAATTGGTTGCAATCGTCTGCCACACCAATTCCTCTGTTCAATGTCAGACTCAAACACATCCGTAGTCTGAAGTCCAAATATTTATTTCAATATCTATAATATTTACAAAGCATAGCAAAAGCCATCACTCTGAGCTGGCATTCTTCTATAGCCTCTTCGCACGGCAAGCACAGCTCAACACACAGAGATAAGAAAAACACATTCCTCAGTCTGTAGGAAGTCCCCGACCTCCAAGGCCAGAAATCATGCCTGATAGGTCATAGCAGGCTGTCAGTCAAAACGAGCCTGCTGTTAACTGTTTCATTACTGAAACACACACTCTTGCCTAACAGCAGAAAACACTTGATTTACATTTCATACACATACAACCATAATACAACAATATTGTCTTAATATATGGTGTGAGTCTCTTTGGATCCCATATGGGAGAAAAACAGGGCACCAACTTAAATAAATGAAATGCGGATGTAATTACTTCTCATTTTCTCACAGCTATGTTTCTCTGATATAGTGTTGGGAGTACCTACAGTGGCAAGATCTCAGTGATAGTTCAGGTGTTGTAGCCCATCTAAGTGAAAGGAGGCTAATTTAATCTTTACTTCTTTTTTACCTCTCTCTCTTACATCCCAGGCATTTCCTTTGGAGGATATGGAACATGTTTCTAACAGGGATGATATGAAAACCTCCCTCCGAAAAGTAGCAAAAGAGGTGACGCCTACAGTTTTTCTTTGTTCAGTCTTCTTCCTAGGACTTTTATAAGTAGAATTGGCCCTCTATATTAAAATATTACTATTGAAAATATTTTTAAAAATCCTAAAAGCAAGTAGTTGATTTTGCCATTTTACACCATTTTACAATGCCACTGTATATAATGGGATATAAGCATCCCTGGATTTAGGTATCCATGGGGGGTCCTGGAACCAAACTGCAGTGGATACCAAGGGTCCACTGTACTTTTAATGCTTAATCTAGGAAGTTCAATGTGGTTGAGATTGCGTTGCTCCTTTATGTAAAGCTATAACTAGTTTGAAAGATATTGGTATGTCAAAGTGAGAGAGTTGGAAAATCTGTCCTGAGTAGTATAATGCTATAGACATAAATATTTGCTCCTATTTGGCTACTCCAATATTAAACATATAGACCTTTTTCCTGTGGTCATTTTTAAAAAGTAAAGTGTGCATATGTGGACTAAATGCAATCTTAGTTCCATATGAAATTAATGAAGTTGAAGAATGGCACTTGTTAAGTTAACTCTTCAGTTATCATTATCACTTAAGTGGGTCCCATTGATTCAGTGGTTTCCCTCAAGTTTGGGACTAAAAATATGGATTTCAATTGCATAATTTAAAAATAATTGCATAATTTAAACATGTTTAAAACTGAAAATTATTCCCGAATATGTTTAACCTATGAAACCTATGAAACCTGGAAAGCTTAAAAGAGAAATTTCCCCTTTGATTGAAAGTTAGAATATAAATAAAATAAAGTACAATACAATATAACAATTCAGATGTTACTCATAAGGCATCTGCTATTTGCATGCAGGTTGGAGACACACTTGTTCATATTCCTATGGTTTGCTATAACATCTTCATAATTGTTTCTTTGAAATTATTGAAATTTATTTACAATATGTGTTCAGTAAGGAATAATTCAAGACAAAGATGGATCCTATATCACGCCTTTCCTGATTTGCTACTAGAATTTAGTGTTGTAGCAATGACAAAGAAACCAAAGATTGGCTTTTAGAATCGTTTTGTGCCCTTCCCATGCTTTATTTTACAAGTGAACTGCAGTCTTGGGGTGGGGGTCTAATGTTACTCCATTTAATTGGCAGCCAACTCAGCAGAATTAGAATGTGGGAACCCCCTCCCCCCAAATGGGTTCAGGGAGGGAAGGCAGCCAGCCTCCATTCCCTAATGTACAGTAGAGTCTCACTTATCCAACATAAACGAGCCGGCAGAACGTTGGATAAGCAAAAATGTTGGGTAATAAGGAGGTATTAAGGAAAAGCGTATTGAATGTCCAATCACATTATGATTTTACAAATTAAGGACCAAAAACATCATGTTTTACAACAAATCAACAGAAAAAGCAGTTCAATAATGGTAACGTTATGTAATACTTACTTTATTAATACTTAATTTATGAATTTAGCATCAAAACATCTCAATATATTGAAAACATTGACCAAAAGAAACATTGGCTACTAACAAATTGATTACAAATAAAGGTAGAATTGCATAAAATGAACTTACAGTAGCAACACTGTCAGAAATTAAATCCATAAAAAGTTCAATCCTTGCTGCCTAGAGAAACAGCTGTGGATCGGGGCGGGAGGCAAAATGATAATCCAGAACGTTGGATAAGCGAATGTTGGATAAGTGAGCCTCTATGTAATAGAAAATGGGAGTTACCTCATTCTGTATAGTACAACAATTAATTCTATTATGAAAGAAGGGGAATGAACTAATTTAAAGATCATTTTTCCTACTTAGTTCTATTGATTGTAGGATCAGTTGTTGTTGGACCTATTTCTCATAAGCTGATTCGCATTGTCCTTTATTGATGTATTTTATCAGACTTCTCATGAGATGATGATGCAGTGTGTATCCCGGGTTATCTCTCATCCTCTGCATGGTGAGTATTACATTCTGTTCTTACTTAGTCATCTTTTCTAATTTTCTTTGTTCACTTTGAAAGGGTTTTTTAAGTACAAGATTAGGAAAGATAACCTCAAGCTTGACAGTTCCAGTTTGGAACTGGTTATCTCAGTAGTGAGATAATCTTTCCAACAGCAGAAAACAATTGTCACTCTTTAGGTGTTAAAACTACCCGAGGATGAAATATCACTTTTAATTATTGTTGCAAATGGATAAATTTACACCTATCCTTTATACAGCTCATACCTCCTTGTTTTAGATCTTCTTTTGACAGTTTTCTTCATACCAAACCATTTTGCATACCTGACACAGTAGAATGTAATTGTCACAGTTCATGATACAACTGAATTTAAGTCCTTAAGGTTGTCCAAGACTTGATTCTTGCTACAGTGGAAGAATCCTTGGGTAAATACTTTATATTTTGATTAAGGATAATGCATGAAAAATAGTAGTAGAGATAATAATATCCGATAGAATGCTAATAGTTCATGCATAAAAGTGCTGTGTCAATTGATTGGATGGAGCATTTTTGCAGTTGACAATGCTTTTCTTTTTTCTGTCTACTGCAGTAATCTCTATGCGCTGTATGGTCCAGTTTGTAGGACGAGAAGTCAAATACAGGTGAAATTGTCTTGTTATAGTAGACCTGGCTAAGAGAAAAGTAGCAAGGAATCTAAGATCTATTTTTTGCTCAGTATAAACTTTAACATTCTTACAATACATAATTTTCTTTCCATAGTCCACTGCTTCTTTGAATATAAAATGCATAAATGTTGTGAACACACACACAATCTAATTTGGTGTGAGTTTTCTAGGCTGTATGGTCATGTTCCGGAAGCATTCTCTCTTGACATTTCACGTTGTGAGGTTGTGAGGTATCGCACAACCTCTGAGGATGCCTGCCATAGATGGAAGCAAAACGTCAGGAGAGAATGCTTCTGGAACGTGGCCATACAGCCTGGAAAACTCACAGCAACCCAGTGATTCCGCCCATGGAAGCCTTCAACAAAGCAATATAGTATTTCTTTGGGCAAAAGAAGTTTAGCATCAATGTACTGTCAAAATGTGTGGAAACTGGTGCATATCTGCCAGTTCAGTTGTAACCATAGCTTTGCAGAACCCTGAAATGGGTGACAAGCACTTATCACAGTAGAGTGTTGGTTATAGCCAGAATGGATTAAATTTGTATTTGGGGGAGGGAGGGGGGAAAGCAAATATTGTGAGAAAGAAAAAGGATTTGTACATCCTACTACACTTGATTACTTGCAACCATAAGGGTTAAATAACTTCAGGTGTATTTCAACTGTATGATGACAACTTTTTATCACACTTTTTCCCATTTCGAAACATACTCTTACTGTTGTTCGCTGCAGACTGGAGAGATACATGACTAGTCTCTGGTATCTTTTTCAACAGGGGTGTATTTAGCTCTATTGGGACAATTTGGAAAGAAGAAGGACTTTGGGGGTTCTTTGCGTACGTGAGTCTTTCTGAATTCCTAACAAATCTTATGAAATCTGAACTTTCTTGTTAATCAGGTATCACAAATATGAAAAAAATACATTCTTTTTCAGAATAGTAATTTGCCAGTAGGAAAAGGAGATTACTGTCTACCTTGCTCCTAATTTGAAAATCAGCATTGCTTATGAGATGCTTACAGAGTCTGTGCTTCTGCCCAACTGGAGACCCTTTTGAGGTTCTGAGGCTTTGCATAGAGATAACATAGTGGATGGGGAGAGTATTTACAGTCTGCAGCCTAACTTGTTCAGCTGCTGGTATCCTCTGTATGTCAATTAGAAATGAGAAGAACTCATAAAATAATACATCCATCCTGGGATAGCTCCCTGCATTTGTCTGGAAAAAGTGCAAGACTTGCTGTTTGAGAAAAAATAATTACTAGTGTTCACATAATCAAAGCAGTGATAAGGAGATTAGTAGATCTTATTTTGTCTGTAAATACTTTTTAATAAGTACTAAGATTGCTGAATTCAACTTGGCAGCTACTATTTAACATCGCATGGAATGAATTTTTTGTGTTCTTTTACGTTTTTATTATTTGAGGGTGGGAATTGCTGCAGTGGGTTAGAAATGGGGAAAAGCACCAGGCTATCTGGTCACACAGTGGGTTGTCAGATTTTTCTCTTCTGGGTTGTCAGATTTTTCTCTTTAAATCCCTGAATTATCTGTGTTGATTCTATTTGACACAGACTCTTCTAGGATCATTTTCTAACAGAAGAAAATGGTTAAATAAAGGCCTTTTAATACAGTGTGATGGTTTCTTTTTTTAAAAAAAAAATCTGTTTCAAATGTGTTTTAGATATTTTAACTGCATTGTTAATTTAATTTTTAGAAATGTTTTTATTAATATACTTTTACTGTTCTTTGATTTAATATATAGTATAAGCAGCCTTGGGTCCTATGCCAGGAGAAAGGCGGGATATAAGTAAAATAAATGAAATAAACAACATGTGCTCTTAAAGAAAATGTCATATCATTGTTGCTTGCTAAAAATACTTCTAAAGTTGACTGTAGGGCTGATCTAATTTTATAGGGCCTACCAAAAGACTGGAGAGTTCAGAAACTGGAAGAACAGAGATTTAAAAGGTATAGAGGAGGTAACAAATCCATGTAAATAGTTGAAACATAGATACATAGAGTTCTGATAGAAGTTATAATTAACAAGAAGCAAGTGTGAGCCTTCTAGGTAATTGAGAATATTGCCCATTGAGTTCTACCCAGTCCCTACTAGCTTATCAAGCACTTACCAGGGCTGGAGTGACACGAGACACAGTAAAGTATTTTTTTTAACTATTTTCCCATTGTAAAAGTCTGAAGGACTACTCTAATGTTCATGGGACTACTTATGAAAAGTGTCTGGAAATGCCAGCTTTTTCTAGAAGGCTACAGACACATATTGACCAGGCCTTGGTTACTAGAAGCAAATATCCCCCTTTTTACAACAGTGTGGAGATCAGCAAGTGACCAGAATACAAATCAAATAATTGGAAAAAGAAGGCAGAGAAGCTCCTTATTCTCTGCCAAAAATTTGGATCATTGACAAATTGTGGCACAAATCATGAATAATTAGAATAAAAATTTAAAAGTAGGTATAGCACATTAAATACGTCATATCTCCAAAATACAATTCAAAGACATTCCTTTAGAAGTTAAAGAGTATAGAAAGAACAGATATACAATACTAATTATAATTGGCTAGATAAACTCTGGACCAAAACTAGTTGGGGGAAAATGTTTGAAAAACGCTTTCTTCTAACAAAAAGAAATAAAAGCCTAATTGGATGACTAATGAATCCCTTCAAACGGTTAAAGATGGACAACAAGCAAAAGTTTAAAAGTGACAGAAACATAGCCAGAATCCTGAACACAACTGTTTAGCTATTTGTGCATAGGGATAGGGAAATTATTAAATGGAAGCCAACTTGGTGGTATATAACAACAACAGCATGGAAAAGGCTCCTGTCATGGTCTGACCATCATCAAAGGCATGTGCATTGTAGACATGAGAGTTTCCTAGTCACCACATCATGTTCTGAAACGAACTGCCAAAGGGAAGCAAAATCAGTGCCTTCATTAACCTCTTTTTGATGGCAAAGAAGCTTTTGTTCAGATAGATTTTTGGAATTTAAGCTGATTTTCTAGCTGGCTAGATGTTTGTTTATTTTTGTTACTTTGTTTTTAAACTGATTTGTTTGTTGGTATATTACATCTGAGACTTCGCATTTATTTGTAATTTATTGTTGGGTGCCTTGATTGCTAGTTTGTTGTGAGAACATATACACATTTTTAAATGAATGAATGCTGTAATGTAATACAACAAAGCATATAGCCAAGGGTTTTGTATTCTTATCTAAACTTGAGCTGGTCTAGTAGATGAGTGCATGGCATTCTAAGTGGATCGCTTGAATGAATTTTCCACCGAATTTAATCGACCCATTAATGTTATGATTATTTCTTTATTCAAAAGCTGCTACAGCTGCTGCTATTGCTGTAACACATAGAATTGAAATTTGGAACATGTAATCCTTTAAATATACATACTCATCACCGTCAGTCCCACGTTATTTGGACTGTGGGTGGTGGAAATTGGGGTTGTACAACATAAAAAGGACCACACATTTTCCACACTTCACTTAAAAGTTTTGAGTTCTCAGTTCATTAACATTTGGGGTGAATTTTTTGTTTCCCATTGTGGCACAATAGAGACTTCGAAGGATTTGTATCTTTTTATTTTCTGTCCACATGTGGTACGTTGGAGGAGTTAGTTTCCAGAAGATACAAAATCCAAAAATATTGAAAAACAGGTTGTAGGTGGCAGCACATTGTTGCCTAAGTGTAGATTATTATATACATATCAAAACTTATTAAAATCACTTTGGTACAGGACTTGGAAAATTGCATTGTGTAGCAAAATAATGCATATTCTTAGCATTTTTTTCCAATTCCTGTAAAATTTGTTCAGATGGATTTGGTACCTTTTGGAAACAAGCTCCGCATTTTGATTTAGTCACCATAGCTTAGCATAATCTTTTCACTCCATGTACAGAATTCATATATATGGCAAATATAAGCGTGATGCTGTCATTTTGTAAATACTTAGAGGTGAATTCAGGAATCTTATTTTATTTGGTATTTTTCCTTGCTTTTCCAGAGGATTGGTTCCTCATATCCTAGGTGATGTTATTTTTCTGTGGTGCTGCAATCTTCTTGCTCACCTTATCAACACCTATGCTGTAGATGACAATGTGAGTTCTGACTTTTCCTGAATTTACTTAGTTTCTTGTAATGATAAATAAATAAATATATACATACATACATACTTTATTTATATACCACTCTTATCTCCCCAAAGGGACTCAGCTGTTTCCAACAAAGAAGTGGCAAACATTCATTGCCTTGTAGACTAAGAGCAAGCATATGCAACATCCTATAGACCAGCAGTTCCCAGCCTGGGCTCCCCAGATGTTTTTGGCCTACAACTCCCAAAAAACCCAGCCAGTTTACCATCCAAGAACAACTGGAGACTCCAGGTTAAGAACCACTGTCATAGACAGAGGGCTGCATTGGACACCCAAATTAATTGCCATACACTTTGCTGAATTGTTGTCTTGATGCTGAAAAAACATATCCTAATATTTCCTTGAAAACTAAAGAAATTACCCAGCTTTATGTTTGGGATGTAATAGCTGAGGCTAACGGGAATTGTAGTTTAACAAATTTGAGAGGCCAGAAATTGCCCATACCTGCCATAGCTTAAAATAAACATGCCTTATTAAGGTAATAGATATAACGATGGTAATTCTTGTGTTTAGCTTGTAAGTCAATTTCCAAAGATGAGCCATTTAGAAGCCATTCCTGTGGAGGTACTCTTTGCGATACTCTAGCCAGGTTCTTCTACTATGTGCAAATAGCTTCTCTAATTGCCTTCCTATATGTATTATTAACCTGTAAGAAAATATCAAAAAGATTCAACCCTATTTTGTAGAGCTGATAATTTTATTAAAAAACACATGAAGCCTATTTTGTTTTGGACAGAAAATCAAATTTTAAGACAAGTAGAGTGTGACCAAAAATATTTCCATAGGAGAAACTGTTTATTTATTTATACCCTACATTTTTCTCAGAATTGAGATCCAAAGAGGCTCACACTTAGACAGCAATACAATTAAAATATACAAAAATGTACATCAAATTAATTGCAAGTATTACATCTTAGATCAGTCTGAAATGGTGTTACTACCTATATGGGTGACATTCTGACTGGATTATAATGGATTAGACCTCTATTAGTTACTTTGTACTTTGTCTAGCATTGATGTACTCACCTGTACTCACATAATGCCTCTGATGTCCTTGGTTTCAAGACACTTCTGAATTCTTCTTTTCAGTTCAGCCAGGCCTCCGTGATCAGAAGTTACACCAAGTTTGTAATGGGGGTATGTAAACAATTGCTTTCATTGGGAAATTTAAGTTCATGGCTCTATATTTGTGCATATCTGTGTGCATGTGCATCTTCCTTGTTCTGTGTACAACAGTGTGCATTAGGGTATACCTTTGTATAAGTACTGAATAGTAGCAACTTATTTTGAGAGCAAACTTCAAATTGAAGTTGTGTACCTTGATTTGGACCATTGATAGGCATCCTTTTATCAATTGTGCTGCAAATCAAAATGCTGAAACACCATGACTGAGTCCCATCCTATTTTAGATATTCTTTCTGTTGATTCCATACTTGGCTGTTAGTCTGTAGCATTCTTCCCAAATATTGGGAAGACTGGACTAGACTAGACTGGGCTTAGATCATCACCACATTCAGGTTTACAAAATGTCCTGCTTCATCTCTACCATTTTACTGATTCCAGAGCTCACACTCTGGGCTGACTATCAGTACTTATCTTCATCTTGTTTTATAATAAGTAGAACTCTTAAAACTCACCTACCTAAGCTATGTCAGGTAAGACAAAAGGAAAATGTGTTTCTGAAGGCATTGACTCTTATATCTATAAGTTCTAGTTTTTTATTTTATTTATTGTGTCAGAAACTACTTGAGAACATACTGCAAGTCACTTCTAGTGTGAGAGAATTGGCTGTTTACAGAGACGTTGCCCAGGGGACACCTGGATGTGTTAGCTGGGAGGCTTCTCTCATGTCTCTCTGTGAGTTCTATTGATTTGCAGTTTATAGTAAAGGTAAAGGTTTCCCCTGACGTTAAGTCCAGTCGTGACCGACTCTGGGGGTTGGTGCTCATCTCCATTTCTAAGCTGAAGAGCCGGCATTGTCCGTAGACATCTCCAAGGTCATGTGGCCAGCATGACTGCATAGAGTGCTGTTACCTTCCCGCCAGAGCCGTACCTATTGATCTACTCACATTTGCATGTTTTCGAACTGCTAGGTTGGCAGGAGCTGGGGCTAATAGCGGGCGCTCATTCCGCTCCCAGGATTTGAACCTGGGACCTTTTGGTCCGCAAGTTCAGCAGCTCAGCGCTTTAATGCACTGGGCCCCTTGAAGTTTATCGTGGCCTATTAATCTATTCTTGGATATTTGCTGATCGGTCAAGTGATTCCTCATTGCTTGAGAAAATTCCTTTGTTGTAAAGCCAAAATAAATAATCCCACAATTAATCAAGTACATGCTGCTATTGTAGCTTATCTTTTATGTATAGGGATCTCTCTTCAGAATATGTAAAGAAATGGGTGACTTTGATGTTGAATGGCTTTGGTATTGGGTATCATCCATCCCTTAACTGCAATTCCTTCTGCTGCTTGTGATCATTATCTTTGGCCTGTTGTATTACTTTCTGTTGTAACTAGAAGTTAAGGATCCTCTGATCCAAAAACTTAGCTTGTTGAATTCACAAAACATTGCAACCTATTCTATTTTTCGTTCTGTTTTCGTTTTGCTCACTTTTTGTCTTTCTCTCCTGATTAGCTATAGTTGCCTGAGCCATTTTTTTTTTGTTTCAGATTGCTGTGAGTGTGCTGACATACCCTTTTCTTCTTGTGGGAGATATCATGGCAGTGAACAACTGTGGGTATGTGATTTCACTTGACACAATTCAGTTTATAAAATTAAAATTTAGGGAGTTGTTTCCTATATGTCCGTTCATCCATTAATTTTTCCTATGCTAGAGACTTAATCTTTGCATATAGAGGAATGAAAGATTTATGCTTTTCATCACCAGAAGTATGAGAACATGAAGCAAAGTTTTTTTTTCCAATGTTGTTCTTATTCAAAAATGCTAGAATAAAATGTTATCCATCTGGTATAAAACAATCTTAACCAGGCAAGTAACATTTTATTCTAGTATTTTTGAAGTACCGTATTTTTCGCTTTATAAGACGCACTTTTTTCCCCCCCAAAATAGAGGGAAAAAGTCAGTGTGTCTTATAAACGCAATATGACCTCACGTGGGCGGAGCTAGAGGGGTTGTGTTGGAGAGTGGAGGGGAGAGAGAGAGGGAGGGGCGGGGCTTGGATGGGAGATAAGGCGGGATATAAATAAAGTATTATTATTATTATTATTATTATTATTATATTTTAAATATTTTCCAAGGCCTGGGCCTCGTAGCCATTTCCCTCAGCTTAAGAAGCAAGTCCTCTGAGCCACGTGGGAGGCCCTCGTTCCTCCTTTCAGTCCTCTCGCTCCTCCCTTCTGTTCCAAGATGGTACGGCCCATGCCTTAGCACACACTCACCCGAGCTGCCTTCACCGCTTGCTTTGGGGGACGACGAAGGGAAAGGCGTTTGCTGCGAGGCCTCGCCCCCCTGAGGCTGCGGTGCCGGCTTCGGTGCCGCCGGGTGCAGCCTTGGCCGCCTTCGCACTTTGCCCACCATGGCGGCCCGGAGAAGGAGAGCACGAAACCCACGGAGGCAGCAAGCGAGCGAGGGAAGCTCAAGGAGGACAGAAAAAGAGATTCCCCTGCGCGCTGGCTCAAGGCTTCCCCTCGGAAACACGACGTCTGGAGGCAAGGTTCCGCCCTGCCTGTTTATACCGCGAAGCAGAAGCTTCTGCTGGTTGCTATGGGAACTCAGCCCGGCTGGCCTAGCTGCCTCCTTCTGAGACAGGCGCCATAATAATAATAATAATAATAATAATAATAATTTTCCTCCTCTGAAAACTAGGTGCGTCTTATCATCAGGTGCGTCTTATAAAGCGAAAAATACGGTGTATATATATATACATATAGTTTGTACAACACCCACATAGCATATTTTTCAGTTACCTATTACCCTATTTTAGGAACACAAAGCATTCATTTACAATTGAATAATGATAGCATCTGGGAACAATAATGATACATGTTTCTATCTAAGTCTTGTTTGTTTCTCTCCCTCAATTGTGCATTATTTGTATGCTCTCTTTCTTCCTATTTATTGTACAGGTTACTTGCTGGCCTTCCTCCATATGCTCCTGTATTTCCCTCTTGGATTCATTGTTGGAAACACCTCAGTGCTCAGGTGAGTAGCAATTTGTACTTGAGGTGGAATTATCCATAGAAAAGAAGAAAATCCCTGGTTGCTAGCCATGGCCTCCCTTGCTCTGATGAATTGCACAGTTGTGTGGTCCCTTTTTTCTCAATCAGGACAAAATAAATCCTAACTACAGGCAGTTCCCAAGTTACAAACAAAATAGGTTCTGTACGTTTGTTCTTAAATTCAATTTGTATGTAAGTCAGAACAGGTACATTTTTAAGTATAACTCTAGCCATATATATTTATATCCATAATAAAAGTGAAAGTATGTATGTGTGTGGCTGGGGCTCCCACTTCCACAGAGAGGCTCCCACTTCTACAAACAGCTATGACCCCCTCCACGGAAGAGCCACCGAAGTCCCTCCCTCCAATGACATTGCAGGTTATAGAGAACACCATGAACATGTACAGGAGCCACCAACCCCTGCCAGTGTTCCCCACAAACACAGTACAGTGTTCCCTCACTACTTCGCGGTTCACTTTTCGCGGATTCGCTGTTTAGCGGTTTTTCAATAAACTCTATAAATCATAAAAAATTACAATTTACAGCCTAAGGAAAGGAGAAAGGAGAAGCCAAAGGGATAAAAAAGGAGCCCAAATTGCAACAGGAGAAGGATGCAATTTATCATCCTAGATTTTGTGTTTTTCCTCCACCACAGACATCTCAGTGTTTCTTACTTTCTCCATTGCGTGATCCCACCCACTGCATCTCTCATAATACTTTTCTATGGCGCACAGCAAACAAAGTGAAATTGATCAGTAACTGAACATATAGTCTTCTGAAGTGTCAAGCAGGGAGCTCCCAGTAGTGCAGCAGATTAAACCGCTGAGCTGCTGAACTTGCTGACCAAAAGGCCGGTGGTTTGAATCTGGGGAGCAGGGTGAGCTCCCGCTGCTAGTCCCAGCATCTGCCAACCTAGCAGATCGAAAACATGCAAATATGAGTGGACCAATCGGTACTGCTACAGCTCGAAGGTAACCGTGCTCCATGCAGTCTTTCCGGCCACATGACCTTGGAGACGTCTACGGACAATGCCGGCTCTTTGGCTTAGAAATGGAAATGAGCACCATCCCCCAGAGTCGGACATGACTAGACGTAATGTCAAGGAGAAACCTTTACCTTTAGTGTCAAGCAGGCAGCATTAATTTCCAATTAAAAATAAAACTCCTTCCTTTAGACATATCAACATCCTTGCTATCTAACAAGTGATGTTGCTTCTAATCGATTCAGGGTATATTTTTCAGTACTAAGTTATACGATTTGTGGTTTTCCTAGATGTGTGTAAAATAAGAGATGAAACTCTAAAAAATAAATTCCCAATTTTGTATTTTGTTCCTGCTTTTTTATGCATCCCCAAAACTTGTTGCTTATTAATTAAACACACAATTACCTTAAGATTGCTTTTTCCTGCTACTTGAGTCTGCTATTTATTCTAATTCTTTTGCAATATGTTTGTGGTTAACTTCTTAAATTTTAAATATGATTTTCTAAATTGCAGTGTCTCTCTGATTTTATGCTTGTCCTTTTGTCTCCAAACTCTGCTATTACTGCAAATGCTTAGCTGAAAATGTCCTCATTTTACATACTTTGCAGATCGATACTTTTCAGTCTTTTATTTTTTATATCAGGCTTGGACAAAGTGCAGACACCATATATGTCCAAAGGGCAGTTTTAATAAGTACACTATCCCAGTCCTTCTGCCAACTTAATTTTGGCACACAAAAAATCCTATTATACTCTTCGAAGCTGTTGTTTATGGAAAATCAAATGCCATTTGACCTCTATTATTCTATAGGTGCAATTTGCCATTTCTTACCCCATTCCCCCCCCCCTTGCGAATGTGGAGGGGACAGAGAGGCAAAATGATGGAACAATTTTCCAGAGTTCTAGGAGGAATGGAGGTAGCACCTGACACTGGGAGTTGCACATCTCTGCCTTACTTTTCTTGATATATGTGTCCTAGTGTTTGCCTCTTATGTTCCAGGGGTGTTTTCTCTCAACTATTCCTCTTTTGACGTTCAGAAATTCTTTCTTCTCTATTAATGTTGACTTCTTTAAGAAAAAAAATCTTCAGATTATATTATCAAATGGCAGCATGAATCACACAGATTGCAGCTGGCTGCAGAGAGTATGCAGTGCATTCTGCCTGTCCTTTCTGTCTGTCCTGCATTGCGTACACATGCTTTGCTTGAATTATGCATCCACCTATGCTTTTCTACATGTGGGATGAGTTGGAATATGAGCATAATTTATTTCAAAGCCTTTTGGGGGATTTTCCCTCTTGCATACCTCCACTGCTGTGTTCCCTGCTCTTCTCTCAGTCTTTCATCTTGTTTGAATGTCTGTTAAATCCACATAGTGGAATAATGTTTTTGTGGTTGCTCTTACTACAGATCTTACAAACAATATGAAAACTAGAACTGTACAAAGTCTTTAAAACTTGAAACCAGTGCATAGCATACTTTCTGAAGATGATGAATTTAGGACTCATGTCTACAGCTGGATTGTATTTATGCAAATGGTGCACTTGCTGACATTGTAGTGTTGTCATGTCATATCTGATTTTGCCTATCAGTGCATTGAAACGTGCAAATGTTATCCTTACCCAGTCACATAAAAGTTTCACAATGGTATGACATCCTCTCCAAGCCATGGGGTTTCAGTGTTATGAGAGGCCTGTGTGGTTGTTATGTTACTTGCTTCATCTGTTATATTCATTGCTCTGTCAGCGCATAGGAGGCTGCTATTCCCCGACAAAGACAGGAGAGGGGTGTAGATCCCAGTAAATAGTCCCCCATAATTGTTTCCTCTTTTCTTCCTAGGGACAACTTTTCAGAGGCTCCAGTCTCCTTTTTCGTAGAGCATCTACACCAGCAACTTATCTCACTGATTAATCTCTTCTGGGAGAAAGGCAAACCTAGATGGTTAGAGGAGAACCCCTAAAAGCTTGATCTGACATTTCCTTTTAAGTTTGAAGTCAACGTTGAAAGAGCGAAAGCATTTTCTCCCAGCAAGTTGGACTGGGTTAATAACAGCACCAGGGTGTCTTAAGTTGCTAGATATTCTTGTCTGTTGAAGGACAGAGGAAGTTTTTCTGTACCAGTCAAGCCTTAGGTGAAAAAAGACTATCTAAAGGGCAAAGAGTTACAGCTTCTCAAAGCTTGGCATGCAGATGGTTTCCTGATATTGGACAATGAGATGCTCCTGTACAGTTTTCCCTGAACTGTAACCCAGATAATATCAAAATTGGGTTCATTTATTTATTTACAGCATTTATATTCCGCCCTTCTCACCCTGAAGGTGCTATTGGTGCTATTGCTAGGCAGGTAGGAGAAAAGCTTAAGCTCTACCAGTTTTGGTTCCTACGTCATTAGTTACTCAACATGTTTATCCAATTATTATTGGAATATGTTTAAGATTCAGCAAAGAGGGACATAGAAGGCTAAGCAGCAACTTTGTTGGGTTCCTAACAGTGGCATATATAAGCTTGAGTCTTTATTAATCTTAACATTTATGTGCAATATGTCTTCCACTGTCATTGTTATTCTGGAGGATGTTTTCAGAGCAGATATTTAACTTGTATGAAGCAATTTTATCTGGGTTTCCAAACAACCCACATTCCTGAGCACTTGAAAAAGTTATTGAACACTAAAGGTTGAAGTGAGAACTAATGTGAATAGTTTGGAGTACTTTAAGAGTAAGCTATGTACTGTTCACCTGTCTGATCTTCCAGATAGAGCTGGCATGGTATTTAGTAAAGAAAGAACTCTGATCGAGACTAGGATCCAAAGGGAATACTACATGTGTACTTGGGGCTTTTTGCCTCTCTTGCCACACACAAGGCCATTTCTGAAGGCCCTGTGGCATATGTAGCTGTAACTGGAAGTGAAAAATCACCAGCTTTTCTGCAAATGTATGGAGGTTTTTGCTTCAAATTCACCTGCATATAGAAGTCAGTTTAAGTAAGTTTGAAGTAAGATTATATGTCTGCCAAGAAGTGGAATGTGTCCTCAGTAAATGAATGTGTTTTGCTGATCTATATTTTATACTGACTCGGTATAAGACAGCTTTCTAATTAATCATGTTCATAATTGGTTGCATAGAATGGCTATTTCCTATCAATTGTCATATTTTTGGCTGCCATCTTATCATGTGAATGATATAGTCATTGGGCCATGATAAACTTTTCTAATAGCTACTATAGAACCTAAATGATCTATTAAAGTCTAGAGCAGAGCTTTTCAGATATTTCATGTTGATGATACACTTTGTAGACATTCATCATTTTGTGACGCAGTAATTCGTTTTTACTAGCAAACCAGAGGTTAAAACAACCCCTTATAGAAGAAACGGACGCGAACATAGATTCTAATAATGAATAATAATTAATAATAATAATAATTTGGTTTGTAGTTTTAAAAATTCATGATTTATTATTTATTTCATATAGAATCAGAAGGGTTTTTTTGTTACATTTGTGCAATGCACCTGTGCCCTGTAGCTGACACATGTGTCACAGCATTTAGTTTGGAAATCTCTCTTCTAGAAGGCTGTGTGGATTTGCCTTATTTAGCATCAAGAATCTCATTAGATATAAGGACCAATCCCTGCCCCCAGGTTGGTGGCTGTCTTAAGACCAACTCAACAGACATGGCTAGCATGATGACTTTAATACAGTACCATTTTGGCAAATGTGAAGTAGTATTGTATACATATTTTTAAATTCTTCCTAGTAAAGTACCCACTTTATCAATCTTGCCGTCCTGCCTGCTAAGCCCATCTTCTTGCCAATGAAGCAAAGGAGGGCTAAGAACTACATAGACTGATGCATTTATCCAGATGACTTTGTCTCTGCATCTTTATATAGTTGAATCATGTGTGTCTCAAAAGTATGAAAATTCCAATTATTAAATTGTGTTAAATATAAAAAAGTAACAAGGCTGTAGTTGAAAAAAATGTGGTTTGATTTTGTTAAATGCATCTATATTAATGTTTGTCATCAGGCATCTTAGGGGTTCTTTGTGCAGTGATATTGTTGAAGGCCGTTTCGTAGCAGTCTGTACTCAGGCTTTGTCAGTAAATTTAACAGTTTTATTTTCATCTAGTATGGCTTTAAATAGATACATTTTCCTTGTTCAATGTGCAGTGTGGTGCTAGTTCTTTGTTTTTATGTGCATGTGTGAATGTCTTACTTGATGGTCTCAAATGTATCTGTTTTTGCTTTATCAGAGCCTGGAATTTCTTTTTGGGTATTTGAATTAATTTTGTAACATATCATATAGAGAGGGATGGTACGCCTGTTTGTGTATCTTTCCTTTAAAATGTACATCGTTGGTTAACCCAGGAAAAAATCTGTCCTCAGTCTCTTTTACATGCAGAACTGCAGGAATTCATCAAACAAAATGTGTGTTTCTAATGCAGGATCTCAAATCTTTTTCTTTTTTCTTTTTGGTTTTTGCTCTGTCATGTTGATTGGATAAATTTGTTTGGATGTTTTGTAGATGTCCATGCAGCATTATTGTGCTGGAAGAGGTTCTTGCAGGACTTAGAATATTCTAAGAGTTGTCTCCTCATCCCGTCGACTTTGCCATAATGTTCATGTAGATTTATGTTAAAGACAAATGCATGGTCTGTTTTATGTAACTATTAATTCTAAGCTGACTTGATTTCATTTTCAAATAAAATTGGCAAGACCTTTTCGGTTGATTTCATATTACGTGTCAGTCTGAGCACTGTAAAACTCTAGTCTTGTATCAAAATAATTATTAGTTTTCAATCTCTTCATTGTTGCTATGTAGCCAGTCTCTCAAAAACTACCCTTTCTGTCAAACTGAAAATGTGTAGTCCACACCCAGGTCAGATGCATGAAAGTTGTATTAAAGCTTGTCTTTGCTTCTTAGCGTTGGTGTCTGGAAACATTCAAAAACTGACACGTTATTATCTTTGCCTCTCTACTTATCTTATTCATGCCCTATATAAGGTGGCCCTCCCCCACCTTCCATTAAATACCATACCTCATAAATTCTGATTTTAGAAGGTGAAGAGCCAGGCAGAACAGATTGTGCCAGAAGGGTTTTTTTTTCTTGTTTTTTGAACTTTTTTTCCAGTTACAATTTATCTAATTTGGGAGTCAGCTCATGAAATGCCATTAGGTGATATCTTATTTTGTGAACAGTAAAATTATGAACAGAGAAATGTGCTTACTCCACTGTAATCCTGTTCAGGATAAAATTGATCTTTTATCTGTACCAGACTAATAAAAAATATTTTAAAGTCAAATTGAAGATGTGTCTTGACTTCTTCCTGAAAGCAGAGAGAAGGGGACCAGTTGCAACTTTAGAGAGTATCTGAAAATAAGGGCTCTGCAAACAAGGATGATGGTTTTTCTTTATCCCCCCTTTTCCCCAGAATCAGCACTCAAAAGGTAATTTTGAAGAACCTTCAAGAGGTCCTCTCCTAATTTGAATAAACAGACATTCCTTCAGGTAGCCATGCCCTAAACAGTTGGGTTTGCTTTCAAAAAGTAAACCTAAGATCTTGAATTAAGCCTGGAAAACATTTGGCAGTCAGTGTGGTGTTTTTCTTTGGGCTTTTAGTACTGGAACGATGCAGTCACCAAACAATTTACACTGGATCCTCCTTAAGGAGAAAGCAGTTCACAACAGGTTACGAAGAAGACCTATGTAATATAGTGGCCAACAGCATATTTATTCAGAATTCTGTTATATGTAGTGTGAGTTGAACAAGTTCAATGTTGGCTGGGAAGGCCTCAGTTAGGATTTTGTGATATCATGGACTGATTTTCTTAAAGTGTTAGCCCAGGTAATGTGAAGGTAACTCCGACTTCACAATGTATGTGAAGGGCTCCACATCTACTACGGCATTACAAAAATCCGAGTTATTTATACATTTGTCAGGGATATTGCACTTGTTTCATTGGATGTCACTGATTTGCCTTAAAGCTATATTGGCTTCTATAGTGGCTTGTAATTGACATGTACAGGCATCCTGTAGTCCCTCAGTCATGTTTTCAGACTTTTCTGGGCTTATTTTAGACCTTGTGAGTCAAGAAATGCATTTTGCTTAGTACCCTTGTGACTTCCAAATCCCACCATAAAAGGTTGTTGCCCTCTTCATTAGAGAATGATGACCCAACCTTTCAAAGTTCCCTTGCTACTATGTGGTCTTACCTGCAAATGATAATGTGCTGATTCCATGACTGAATGAAACGTCAACCAAGTTTGGGCTGACTAACCATTACCTAAAAACAGAATGCTATTGTTGACGGCAAAGTTTTTTCTATAGAAAATTTTTAAAAAGTTGAAGCCAATAAGGATATCAATATGATAGTATATGCTTCTTAGTGTCAGTCTGTAGCATCTCTGTCACGGAAACATGAGTAATAGGGTTCTCATCTAAGCTAATGCAGACAATGCTGAACTAGGTTACTGATGTTCATCTTGGAATTGGACCATGCCAAGGTCACTTTAAGCAGTGATTTGTTACGATTATATGTGCAAGCTGCTTCCCAGAGTTATAATTTTTTTTAAATAATCTTTTCCTTTCTTGTTGCCCAAAGGCAATTAAAATAGTTACTTAAAAAAAAAATCAGAAGTTGGAGGTACAGAGCACTTCCCTTACCCCTGATCTTGATCTTCAACATCAGTGAAGAAACAATATTAACCAACATTTGAATCATGCAAGTTTCCACCACTGATGAGTGAAGTCATAACCATATCACTACAGAAAAGTTCATTTCACTTCTGACGTTATCCTTCAGTAACTTGTTATTGTGGAGTAGTTAAACCTTAGTTATTGAGAAAAAATCATTTTTTAAAATAGAGTATTTGCAAGATTTTGATAGTTCCACATTTATTTCAAATGGAAATGCCCTCAGAGCAGCTTACAGACGAATAACAGGTGATCCTTGCCATCAGATGTACAATCTACAAAGACAACACAAAAGGAAATGGAACAGTGTCTGAAAAGACCACCTGACGTAAAGCTTTTTTTGCTCACAAACCTTTACCTCAGTCAGTCTTTATGACATCATCTTTTCTCGGTGTCCTTTTTGTTTTGAGAAACATGTAGTTTCTCAGTTGCAGCAGATAAAATAATTTGTATTAAATCAGCTAAAGAAGTGGCAGCTGGTAATGATTTTACCATACAATTACCCAGAGCATTAATAAGACAAAAAAGTGAAATCTCAACAAATAATAGGTTAGTGTTTTTTCTCATCCACTGATTAAGATACAAAGTCCTCTGATTTATACAAAACTAACATTTATATAGAGTTAGCTATACAAAAGCTAACATAGGCAAGGAATCAAATTATGCATATGAGCTTTTAAATAGTCCTGCAGTGATTGTAGATAGGGCATCTGTTTCACAATAATAGGTTCATTTGATTTTGCTACTAATTGCCATGGAATTTCTTTTCATGTGTACACACTTAGGTACCACTCAAAAACTACATCGAGAGGGTTTTCCTACTTTCCAGAATCTGTTTTGGAGATGCGCAAAAACCTAGCAGAGATCCAGCATGAGACTGCCTCACATCTTCTAAGGTCACCCATAGCTTTGACTTACTACTCTATGAAACTGCTCTATAATAGAGGTTTTCTGGGTGGATCACAAACAAGTAAATCATTAAAATACAGCAGGCCTGCTTATTATGCAAAGTTATTGAATGCAGTTTGACTTATACACAAAGAACTTTGAATAGAATAGAATCACAAGACTTAGGAAATGTCTAGATAAATGTTCTCTCTAGGTCTCCGGTGTGATTCTGTGGTCAACTTCCTCTAGAAGTTATTTTAAAAGATCTGGTATATAAAAAGGTCTTCATTTGTTAAAAGGATGATTTAAAAAGTGTTCAGAAACTACTCCTTAGCTGGGTTGCCACCGCCCAAAGGCTTTCTTGCTATGAGTCACCTGCCTCATCTCATTGAGAGATTCAGATCAAAGTATGTAAAGGAGATCTTAAAATTTGGGTGGACCCATTTGGTAGTGAGAGATTGTGATGACGGCAGATCCAGAGGGCCTGTTCACTTTGTGAATTAACCAAGCATAGCCCTTGTAAAGTTGGGAAGAAAGATGAGAGAAATAGAAAAGGTTGACAGTTTAATGGTTAGTCAAATTGTTAGTTGTAGCCAATAGTTAGTCTTATTTGGAGTCTGAAGTGGGAGGTGAAGAAGGAAAGGGAGGCAGAAGATTAGAATTTGTACAAGATTAGACATTGACAAAGTGGTGAACCATCTTAAGGTCTGCAATCATAAAGAGGCCTTTTAAATAAAGAACCTCATTGCTCAAGTTGTACCTGAGTCGTTTCATTTGGGGAATGTCTGAGTTTCAGTCTCAAACCATTATGAACCCTAAAATAATATACACTCATGTCTTGGGTTTAGAGCTACCTTAGGTTCCCTATAATAAAACCAAAGGAAGGGTTTAGAAAAAGAAATAAAGTAGATAGGAAGCTAGTATTAAATAATTAGAGAAGTAGCTGGAAGGAATTTCCATCATAATACTGTTTCAGGTAACCTGGTCCCAAACTCTTGTTATACAGCCCATGGCCAAGAGTATGGAAATTGCCCAGGCTAAGATGGGAACACCACTACACAAACTCATTGTTGAAAAGCTTGTTTAGTAATCTGGTGAGACAAGTGAAGGCTTTTTCTTTTTTGAAAGGTTGGAAACACTAAAATAGTACATTAAATCAGTCAGCTTGAACTCCAACTGGTCACATGCCAGTTGTCTCACATTTTTCATGTGAAGTGACTCTGTTCTGAATGCTACAAGGAAATTGTTCGTAAGTAAGTAAGTAAGTAAGTAAGTAAGTAAGTAAGTAAGTAAAAGTTTATTTGTATACCGCCCTCTCTCCCAAAAGGGACTCGGTTTCCAATATCTGATATTCTCAGATGCTTATCACATTGCACTTTAGTTCTAGTGGCCCCTCCAGGCCATCCTCTCCTCCATCCCAGTGGGGGTTTTTTCCCCCTTCTTCTGTGGTTCATATGTTATTTGAGTACTGCTTCTGTTTATGTGATTGTCTTAGTCAATTGTTATGGGGTTTTTTTTTGTATTTTTATAGCATTTTATAGTGTTTTCGGTGTTTTTTTTGTACAATGTTTTATGCTGATCTTATATTGGAAACCGCCCTGAGTCCCTTTTGGGAGAGAGGGCGGTATACAAAATTGCTTAACAGAATTGCTTGAGATCCTTTTTAAAAGTACATTAAGCAAGGGAGGCTCTACATGCCCCTGTCCCAGTATCAAACTCTGCCTTGTGTAGCTTGATATTTTCTGTCCCTTTTCTTTATCTCCGTCCATGAGAGTGGCCTTCCATAGTCTACCCAGGGGAAAGTTTCACTTCTCATTTTCTTCTCTGTTTCCTTGCTTTTTCATATCTGGTTCTGGCATCTACTTCTATCTTTGTCTTTGAGCACATAGCATACCTTTTGAACACCAAATGGCTGCTCCCTCTGCCCCTTTCTTTCTCCCTCCCCACTCCTACAAGCATAATGAAAAATTCTGTTTTGCAAGAAGCTGCAGCTAGGAAAGGTTATTTTTCAGAATTGGTGCTGTGTTTGTGAGGACTCAGTGGTCTTTTAAAAAGCTTCCACACCTAAGGAAATGTGATTTCCAGTCCAGATATTTAGGAAAGCCATTATTTTATTTCAGGATGATAATTAAGTTGCAAAAGGGCACATATTCAGTGGAAGAGACATGGATTGACTGACTCATGACATTAGATGACCTATTAACAGCACTTTCATGTTGATAAACTTATCAGCAATTAGTATTTCTCCCAGTGACAGCTTCTGTCAATCCATGATGGAAAGGCTCCTGAAGATGTATCTTAAACAAGCAGCAGTCAGTTATGATTTCTAGATCTGAGCAAAGTGACAAGTAGATTCATATTTTTGAAACATAGTATTTGGACAAAACCTGAAACAAATGTTTGACCTTTTCCCAGATTTCAAGTTTTGACTTAAGATTTAAGCGTGAAATTGAAAACTTGCTACTTAAAATGTGAAAATGCCTATTGTAAAATGCTTGTACTTGCTTCTCTTTGTGTTGTGGTTTTTTTTTTCCTTATGACAATGTCAAAGGTAAAAGCTGTTACTGTTGACCATCAGATGTGAAAAGTCATTACAAGCCATAGGTTCAGTGCAAAAGGGAGACAAACAAAAGGCAGTCCCTGATCAAACAGTCCCTAATCTAAAAGCAGTTGTGTTTGTCTGGCTTGTTTGGCACAAGATTCATCCTTGCAGTACTGCAAATAACTGTACCTGTGCAGCTGGAAGACTGGCTGGGCCTTTCACTTCCAGATAATATACAATGCCTCTGGCTGGTTAGATGCTAAATCTGTTTTTGTTCTGTAGTTTTGGAACTTGAACTGCCAAACAAGGATGAAAAAGAAGTTCATTGGATTCGCATTTCTTAAGAAGATCAATTTCACTCATCCCAAGGCTGGCAAAGTACATTTTGCCAAGGAAATCTGTACAGCTGTGAGACTGGCAGTGAGTTTTTACAGAGAGAAAAATGTAGGAAAATGTGTACATTGGATAAATGGGTGTCTAGGAAATGTGCACAAACATAATGTAGTCTGAGTATGAATAAAGTGTAGCCTGCAGCCCACAGATGCACTTGTTGTTGTTGTTGTTGTTGTTGTTATATTAGACTCCCAAGTATCCTTACAGTTTTTTTAAGTATCATCCATTGCTTCTAAGTTATTGTTTTTGATCTTTTGGGTCCTAAAATAGCCAACAGTCTTAAATGGCCAATGCCCTCTTTCCTCTACGTTTTGAGGACATGGGTGACCATTTTTACTCTCCCCCCCCCAATCTTTTTCTCATATGGGGTCAGGTTTGGAAAATGGGCTTAGATGGCCCTCAGACCTTCCAAAATATCCCACCACTTCATTATCCAATTTTTAATTAATGCAGGCATTAAATATGGTAAACAATGCAGGTACTGTAGACAGGAGAGGAAAAATATATGCAGGGAGAAAAAGTCCCAATATCTAATACAGAAAGCATATGAGATGAGAATTCTATTGAGAGTGAGAAATCAACAACAGGACTGATGAGTTTTCATAGCCCTAATCTTTAATGAATTTTGTGTTGTTTCTAAGTAAACAGCTCTCCTCATTTCAGATCCATGTAATAGTTATCAAACACTATTATTTAATTTAATAACAAATTCATTTGATGAGTATCAGTCATTATGTAGCCAAAGTAGTACTCTGCACTCAGCAGGCCCGGAGCCAGGATTTTGTTTTGGGAGGGGCTAGGATTTTGGTTCGGGGGGGGGGGGGGGCTAAGTCTGAACGGGAGAGGATCTACCCTAGCAAACCTTTTGTATCGTTATCCCAATACCCCCATGCACATGGGATATATTGATCATGGTGATCAGATCATTATATGAATAAACATAACAGTTTAAATAATAAATGCAAGGCCTTCTCGCGGACCACCCTGAGAATCTCGGGGGGGGGGGGAGGCTGAAGCCCCTCAAGCCCCCCCCCCCCCCCAGCTACATGCCTGGCACTCAGGTTAGAAGAAATCCCAATATTTACAAAAGTGTTTGTGTCCACTCCACACTTATGTGCATGTCCATATATCAAAATCTTCAAGATAAAAAATATATGAACCAGGGACTGAACATGTTAAAGAAAAACGGTACCTACTGAAGAAAAATAAAAGTGAAGAGTGTGATACCTGGAAACCTACTGGAGCACTAAACAAGCATAATTCACACTGCAATATCTTGTTGCAGCTCCTGTAGATAGAACAATAATTACAGTTTGTCTAAAGTTTTCAAAAAGTATTGAAATCAAATGCAAAACTCATATATCTGGCAATTTACAGTATCTGAATTGACCGGGGAGAAGTTGCTTGGAGCGCACAAGATTCAGCTCCGGCCTAGGTTTTCCTACTCTTGTTTGCTTTGCAGTCACACTCTGAACAAATGAGGTAAAAGAGCCTTTGTGGGCTTCTGCTCAGTTTAGTGTGCCAGAACCAGTCTGCAACCTGTGCCATAAGCTGGGAGCCTGTTCAGTGCTGGGGATAGAGTCTGTGAGACATGGCCAGGGATGGCGCACTGCCCTGTGCCAAACAGAGGAGCCATTCTTGAGGCTGTGGAGCACGCCCTTGGCCCTGAGCGATAGGAATGTTTGCTTTTCTCTGCTCCTGTTGTACTGTGCCAGAACAGGCAGCACGTAGACAAGAAGACAGCAGATCCCAGATGGAGAGGGAGGGAAGGAAGGAGGGAGGGGTCAGACGTCACAGTCCCACTGAGCAGCTCCAGCAGCATGACTGGGTTTGGAACAAGCAAAGTGTGTCATCACAGACAGCCTGCTAGGCTCTTGAAGATGGTCCTTCCTTCTTGATAGGAGCTGCTTTCCTTTGAGAAAGGAATTTTAAAGCTGGTAATAATTGATATCCCAGACCAATGGGAAGTCTGCCAGAGGAAGGGGGGGAGTCGCTTGCAATCCAGTTTTACACAAACTAATAATCCCATATCCAAAATCTGAAATACTCTGATATCCAAAATGATTCACATAGATGGCTGAGATAGTGATACCTTTGCTTTCTGATGAGTCAGTGTACACATGCATAACATTAAAATTGTGTGTATAAAATTACGTTATAAGGTGTATATGAAACAAATGAATTTCATGTTTAGATACGGAGCCCACATCCATGATATCTCGTTATGCAAATACAAGTATTCCAAAAATTGTGGGTGGGAGGTTCTTAGGAATATGAGTGATACTCAGTGCAAGGCTCTGTGATGCCAGACACAATACCCACTGTTCCTATGCAGAGAATAGCTAAGTATCTTGGATAAAGGATACTAAAACTATATGTTTACTCAAATGCAAGACCTAGTATGTTCCATAGGGCTCATTCTTTGATCTAGCCTTGTCCAACCAGGTGGCATACACACACCCAAGATATGTGGCACTAAAACTCTTATTATGATCAAATTCAATAATCATTGGTTCTTCTGGCTAGAGCTAATGAGAGTTTTGAGGGTAAAATACCTTGAGGACATTTAGCCAAAGAAGACTGGTCTACTACTTTTGACTTTGATTCATGCATGTTCTTTCCTTTGCCATTACGTTAAAAATAGCACATCATATTTGATTTGAACAAGTACCTGGATCTATTTTTATATTTATGTTGGCTGCCCAGCTGGTCAAAAGTGCTTTTTAAAATCCCATTTCAATATTTATATCACAATAATCTAGGGGTTTTTTTACCTGTTTTTCGGCATGAAACAAAGGTAGCAGTGTATTTTTAAGATGTGTAAATATTGATCTGAGAATATGCACAATATGGTGATACAAGGTCTTGAGTGCAGTATTATCTCTTACAGAAATTATTTTGCATGTTGTCATAAAATAGAAATAGGGATATAGATGTTCACTTTCTTCATTCTCACATAATTTCAAAAGTCTTCTTTCAATTTGGAAACATTGCCACAAATTCTGTACGTTTTTCAAGGATTTTTTGCACAGTGAAGCTTTTTTTGTGAAAAAAATTATTTGGTGTGAAACCTCCTTTTGTGGTGAAATACCTGAAAATTGTGCAAAAATGAACAAAATGGGTTGATTCCTACATAGAAAATGTTTTTATGTGCAACAAAATAGGAGATTACACAAAAACGAAATTTTCACCCAAAATATTGCAAATTGCGAAAAATCTTGCTGAGCTAAGCTGATCATTTTCTAGATGTATTATTTCATTGGACTTCCTTTCTGATGAAGATGAGACAATTTGTAACTTTTCTTTCCATCATTAGATGCAAGTAGTATTTTTCCCAGCTGTTCTGCATAATAGTTATAGGCACTGTTGAATTTCTCATGAATATCTGTTTTAAAATAGACTATCATACTGTATAAAGAGGAAAGTGAGCTGAATTAGACTGAGCATGACAGGGGACTAGAAGCAAAGAAAGGAAACTCGTTGTATTCCTCATGTTTTCCTGATCCCCCAAACAGCTGACTACCCTGTAAATAGCTTCAAAGCATGGCAGTTTCCCATTCTCCATACCCTTTGAATCCTCCCCCCCCCCAGCTTAAAACCAACAAAAATGACAGAAAATGCAAACTGAAAAGGTTATTTTGGATCATTTCTGAATTATTTTTGTGACAAATTGCCCACCAAAAATCCAGCAATGCAGGCTGCTAGTCAGAGGGGGGCAATTGTGACCCCCCCCCCATAATTGCATATCTTTGAAAGGAAATACAAAGTAATGAAAGGGCCCAAGACTGAAATAAGACAGAACACAGGTATTTAAAATAGACTGTAATGAAGGGGAAATAATACAATATATGTTTTTTAAAATGGATATTTTCATGCTATTGGTTCTTACAGCATATGGCTTATATATTAGTGGGCAATGGACAAGATTTTTGTTGTTTCTTCATTCAGTCACTTCCGACTTTTTGTGACCTCATGGACCAACCCATACCAGTGCTCCCTGACAGCTGTCACCACTCCTAGCTCCTTCAAGGACAAGCCAGTCACTTCAAGTATACCATCCATCCATCTTGCCCTTGGTCGGTCCCTCTTCCTTTTTCCTTCCATTTTCCCCAGCATCATTATCTTCTCCAAGCTTTTCTGTCTTCTCATTATGTAGCCAAAATACTTCATCCTTGCCTTTAATATCCTTCCCTCCAGTGAGCAGTCAGGCATTAATTCCTGGAGTATGGACTAGTTTGATCTTCTTGCGGTCCAAGGCACTCTCAGAATTTTTTTCCAACACCAACATCTGTCTTCTTTCACTCAGCCTTCCTTATTGTCCAGACCTCACATCTATAAGTTACTATGGGGTATACCATTGTTTTAACTATGCAGACCTTTGTTGCCAGTGTGATGTCCCTACTCATCACTATTTATAATGGACGAGATAGTAACTCTAGTATAAAATAGTGGCAGTAATGCTGGCTCCCAGTGACAAAGGACCCTTGCCACACCCCAGACTCTACACAGTTATATATATATTCTTTCCTTTCCTTACTTAGTTTATCCATACCTCACAACCTCTGAGGATGCCTGCCATAGATGTGGGCGAAACGTCAGGAGAGAATGCTTCTGGAACATGGCCACACAGCCCGAAAGACATACAACAACCCTGTTCTTTCATTGTTATTGGGGTTTTTGCACTACAAATAAGACATATGCAGTGTGGATTGGAATTTGTTCGTATTTTATTTCAAATGATAATTTGGCCCCTCAACAGTCTGAAGGATTATGGACCGGCTCTCTGCTTAAAAAGTTTAAGGTCTCCTGAGATACGTCTAATGTTTTCCTGCTGATATAGAAACAAGGCAAAAGGAATTTCAAACTGAACTGAGGTAGTAAAAATAGATCAGACAATAATCAGACAGTCATTTCTGAAGAGCAATGAGAGCTATATCTATTATAATTTTGCAGATGTGATCCAACAATCAGCACCCAGAGGTGTGGAAATAAGCATTTTGTTCTATTTGTTTCATTACCAAAACATTTTGTTATTTGTTTTTGTTATTCAGTTGTTTCAAATCATTTGTCTTCAATTTTAACTACTTTTTGTGTGAGTTTTTCCGCCTTGATTTTCATGATTCCCATTTTATTTTCTCAGAATGCATGTGGCACTTCATTGTTCCGAAAGTGATGGACAGTATTTTTTCTAATGTTTTCTCTGGAGTGATACAACATCCCAGGCATACAGGACAAATAAAATAGGATTGCCAGAAACCAGCTGGTGTTACTGGAGAAAGGTAACCTCGCCCCCATTGTAGAAAAAGTAATGAATGCATACAGTTGGGGTAATAAAAACAAAACCATTTTTTTATTCATAGCACTTGTTTTGTCAAACCAAAACAGAGTTCAACTAAATGAACTTTATTTGGTCCATTAATTCTGAAACAAACACAGTAGCAACATCAGCAGCTGGCTGAGTATATAAATACAATAGAGTTAAACTAAACTGGAAATCCCTTAGTTCAGTTTTGCTAATACAAACACTTTCACTCAATTCACAGAAGCCAAAGTACAGTACATATGAAATTGGTTTCAAACAGCTTCCATTCTAAGACAAATTTCACTTTTCTTTTACTGTAGAAGTATTTTAACAGGAGGATATAAATCTATCCTTTGGCATACTTAAATAGGTGGATGATGATGACAATAAATATATCCTTCAAAAAGCAATTCCATTGTTTCCTCAAGTTTTACAACATAGACTCAGTGGTGTTTCTTTCAGATGTATATTCCAATAACATGAGCCATGCTGGTGGTATCTATTTTAAACAAAAATATTTGAAAATAATTTTACCAAAACCATGGTGTTATAATAAAGAAAGAATATGTGTGCAATGACCAGTAATAAATGTTAATCTCTAGAGCTCTGTTTTTTTTCCTCTGAAGACTGATATAAAAACTTGAAGTGTTAATTAGTACTCATTAGCACTTCATTCCCTCAACCTCCCCCCTCCTTAAAAATAGCAACATTTTGTTACTCTACCTATCAGTCAGGAAAAGGTGTAATGAACTCCTGTTCTGTGTCTGTGTAACTTACTGATGCGCTAAGAAACCAAATCAATTACCAGTTGAAAAATTCTATTCTTGACCATTTTTAGCATGACTGCTATGATACCTTGCAACGCTGGGCCTTGTGGAGTTCCGACACAATAAAATTTGCCTTGAAAAATTATAATATAAGTGAGCAGAATATGTGGGTAACAGTTTGCACAGTGGGGGTTACGCGAGACAGTTCATAATTCCTTTTTTTCCTGGTAAATATATATTCATTAGTGTACCCAAGTTGTTTCACATTTTAAATTACCCCGATTCAGCAAGTAGAGGGTAAAAAATATCCTATTTTACAGATGGTTGAAGTAGAGTCTGTTTAGTCTAGCAGCTTCTTCCTCTAGAGGCACTGCATGGTTCTGGAGGATTACGGGCCGCAACGGCAGCCATTTCTCAAGCATTGGAAGGACCCCTTTTGAATGAAGTGCCTTCAATTTCCTCCTTGGCTTAATTGCTTTCTTTTTAGCTGTGGATGAAATCTACTCTAAGCCATTTGGATAAGTTTCAAGAGACAAAAAGCAAGAGTGGGAAGGAGTGGGAAGGTGAAACTACTTGTTTGTCACAAGAATAAAAGGCACCTTATAAACAAATGCCTTTTCCCTTATTTATAAAATTGGGAGTCTGCTGGGTCAGAAAGAACATGGAGCTGTTCTATTATAGATTTTAAAAAAGAGGAAGCATCTGAGTTTCTCCTCACTGCCTGCAACAGGATGTGATCATGATGAGCGAGAGTTTGAAATGCCATTGGAAACAACCCATCTCCGGGGCTGGAAAGCCCGTTTGTATTTTTTCAGTGTGCCGTAGGTTTCTGCAGGAGAATACAAAGGCCTCTACCATCATGGCGTCTCTTCATATCCTTCATGCAGCAGCCCGGGAAGTTCACATTGTGGCAGAGGGAGGGGGAAGAAGGGATGTTAAAGCTGGATTTCTGCTTCTGACTTCATCTGTCTTCTCCTCCCCCTAAAAAAAACCCCTCTTTTAATTCTCCATTGCTACAGCAGCCTTTAGAGGGCCACTTATGTTGATCCAGATGTAAGGGAAAGCCTCCCCCTCATCCTCTTGCTCTCCCTTGATTAAAACATTATAATTCTTTAATCTCTCTGAATTGAGTTTCTTCCTTAAAAGCTGCCTGTTCTCTTTGATACACCAAAGCAGTTCTTGTCAGGCTGCCAAAGGAGGCCGGGTGGAGTGTCACACAGCTCAAACTTTTACAAGCTGAGTGAGCAGGAAAACAAGCAAAGGCACACACAGACAAGCACAGAGAGAAAGGAGGAAAGAGCGAGAAAGAAAGAAAGAAAGAAAGAAAACTTATTCACCCATTGTGAATTTTCAGGATGTTTGCAGAAAAGAGAGAAATGTTCACATTTTATTGTTGTTGTTATTATTTGAAGGGAAGTTCATCCATAAATATAATTAACTTTCCCAGCTAAGTTAAATGGCCAACCTCTATGAAACTTGGAAAGAGAGAGGGAAAAATGACGTCACCACAATCTGGGGGTGCCTTTCGCACTGCCTGTTGGAGTCGAAAGAAAAGAACAGGGCAATAAAACAACGGCTGTCTCTGTCTCCTTCGTTAAACACGGCACTAATTGGATGTTAATTTCTCTTTGCTCTTCTTGCTGTTTGATTGTAAGAACTCACTCTCACACACAATCTCTCCTCCCTCACTCTCCCCCCTTCCTTTCCCAACCAGGCTCTTTGCCAGTCACAGGGAGTCTCTACTGTACATTCCCTCCCAATTGTGGACTCAAACAATTCAGAAGCTGGGCAGTATTAAAAGAGGAGGAGGGGGAGGGAGGGATTGGATTTGGGAGTTTCAAGAAGCTCAACATTTTCCTTTCATTGCCCTGTACAGAGTTCGATGTATCCCCCCCCCCTTTTCTCTCCCTTGTGTTCTGTCCAGTCTCCTTGGCAGCATGAAAAAAGAAAATTAACCCAACCACTACCCAGCCCATGTGTTGAAGCAGGCATTTAGGGGAGCCAGTGCAGAGGCAGGAAAGCTGTTGCTGGCTTTGCTGCCCGGGTCACCCTTGGAGGGTGTTTTGTGCTTCTTTGCTTGAATTCTAGAGGGTGCTTAATGCATCAGATTGATCCATAATGTGCCCACACACACACTCACTCACGCATACATAGAGTGGTGCAGTGGAAAGAGGTAAGTTAAGAACAGACTTGAGGGAGAGCAGGGGGAGATTTACCAAGGGAGATGGTGGGTGGGTGGAGAAGAAGAAGAAGAAAGGGAGGGGAAGGAGCGGGAGGAGGCGGTGGAGGGTAGAAATGTGGGAGTAAAGTCCTACCTGGGATCGGTGCCAACTTCCTGCACTGGGCTGCAGACCCGCAGCTTTGAGCAACCCACCAGAGGCGACTTTTCTCTCTTGTCACAATTCCAAGAAGCAAAAAGGAAGGCAACGGGAACAGGTACAACAGATGCAAAGCTGCCTTGTTTTCCAGGGTGCTGGTGGGTAAATTCTCTTCTCTTACCTCCCCCCTTCCACATCCATATTTCAGCCAGCTGTATTTTAAAGGATTCTTTCAAACAGGGTTGATTGAGGCTTTTCTTTCTCTTTATATATATTTTTTTAATTTTTGGGGTAGGGTGAATTTCTCTTGTCAGAATCCCTTCTCTGTTAGGATTAACATGCAGAAGATGCGCCTGTCACTTTGCTTTCTGTCAGTTGCCTGTTCAGGGATGGGAGACGGCTTTGTTCCGCGCTGCCTGGGAAGCTGTGCCAACTCTGACTTGGCAGCCAAGCCAGAGTGGGCAGGGAAAGAACGAGAAGAGACTGAGCGAGAGAATGATTGCCGAGGCTTCCAAAGTGGGAAGTGTCTGTAGGCCCATTTCCGAACGAGGCAGCTCTTCACTCTGCCTCTTTTCTTTCTCTGTGTCTCTTGAAGGTTGGCACAGACAAAATGGAAAATGTGCACAGGAGGGAGGGGGCATCGTCTGTTCTTCTCTCACATCTCTTGTTGGATTGTTTTGTTTTTGTTTTTAACAAGCCTCACCTGCCTCAGTCTTAGCTCCAGTCCTCAGACTGTTGACGAAGCAATCACAAAAGCAAAATGCTTGTTGCATAACTAGGATGGTTTTCGTTTGGGTCCTTTTTCCCGCCCTCTATATCTTTGGCTGTGTTAAAGAACTCTGCCGCTTCCAGCTTCTCGAGATCATGAAAGTAGGAGCCAAGATTTATTTTATGTGTGTACAACATTGGGATGAGTGTGGAAGAGGGGAAATTAGCAATTTATTTTAATCTGTATTGAGAAAAAGCAAGGGTGTTGTGGTGGTAGTTTTGTCCTGAGGAGGGTTGTTTGTACAAAACTTTTCATGCACTAGCTCCTAAAGAGTCAAAGGATTGGGATGGGTTTTTTTAAAAAGTATTTTTTCCAAAGACAGTGTTAATAAAAGGCATCCATCCCCAAGGCACGCTACCCAAGGGTTCCAAGTGCTGGAATTCCTGCCAGCTTCCCTTTGTGCCAGCCTCTTGTCGGCCTTGGCGTCTCATTCGGACGAAGCCTGGCATGCAGGCACCGCCCATTTCTTGGCGCTGAGCTGCTATGAGAAGGAAAAGAGAATGTAAGAGAAGGAAAAAAAGCTGTCTTACTCAAAGTGGCCTTTCTCCGGGGAAAAAAACCTGATGATTGTCCAGATAATCGGAACTAAAGCCAGCGGGTGAGCAACAAAAACCTTCACGGCACATCTCTTTCTGGTACGAAATCAAATGTAGCTCTTTTTAAAATGTTTGAAAATGCCATTTTATTTGTCCAAATGTTCTGGCACTTGCTATCGCGAAACCCTCGCTTCCCTGCTCCAGCCTAACCGTTTTTTGTAATGCGAAAACAAATACTATCTTTTAAAAAGAAAACAAGCAAACTCGATGATAGATTTTGTTATCTATTTCCTTTGCCCATGCCTAGATCAGGATGTTCTTCTGATTCTCAAACCTTTCTGGTTTTAGATTTTGGAAGGGTAGATTTGAAATATTTTTTGGATTTTTGCCATCCTGCGCAGCAGAAAGGAAAGTGTTGAATCATATCAGACTTGCAATTCAACATGGCAGCCCTTGCTAAAATAGTATGGTTCTGCAATGTTGAAAGACGTGGCAAGAAATATCCCTTTTTGATGACATGAAATTTGGCAAAGCTGAAGTAACAAAAGAACCGGATAATAATAATTCATCACTCTAGGGAATAATTTGGGGAGATTTCATGTTGTGCCCTCAAGAACAAGGAAAATTTGACCACATTATCTTCATTTTAGCATTCTGTAAATGTTAACTACTTATAAACTGTTCCGTGTTTGTTATTTTGATAAAGATGTGTTATTTATGCCTTTTTCTTTTTGCTTACCTAGCAAAGATTTGGGGCTTGAAAGGTGTGGACAGAATTATTCTCTGAGTGTTAGATGGATTCTGGTCACCTTCAGGGTTTAGAGGATGACATCATTACTTGGGACAAATCCAGATACACCATGATGGTGTCAGGAAAGAGTAAAATGGATGCTTTCTCAAAGTGCCCACCTTGACTTATTTTAAAGGCTTGCCCTTTGTTAAGAATAGCTTCTTCCTCCATTTGCTATGGGTGTAAACTCTGGTAGACCATAACCCAACAGATCCCCTCCCAATTTACATTGATGGAATGGAGCTCAGGGGCTGGGCCGTGTGTCTGTAAATTTGGCCTCTTTATGTCAAGCTTAATTTAGGCTCCTGTTGCCTATAACAAAAGAATATTGTTTCCCCGTGAGTAATAGATTCCTCTCATCTATAACTGCTTCTTTGTAAATGTTTTGTTATTAACAAAGGCCACCAATTGGGTAGCAAATTTTACCCTATGCTTCAGAGGAATAAATAGAAAGAAACATTAGCATGGCTTGCTAGATGCATATGCTGAATGCAAAAAAACCAGTTCTGGGTGATCTAACAGTGCAGAAACTTCAACTAATGCTCTTATAGTCTGCTTCAGGGAACTCCCCAGTCTTTCTAAGAATGAGGCCTTTTGCTTCTGTTTCTGGGTCCCTTGCTTTCCATTGCGATGGAGAGAAAGTTCTGGCACTAGTGTTCCTGGCTTCTCACAAGGCTTAGGCTAAGATAAAGATGCATCTTTGCAAAATGTAGACTCATCACCCCCTTTTCTCTGCATTTCTTGCTAACAATTCATGTACTGTAGTACAAGAACCTGAATTTGAGTTGATAGACATCTCTTTCTCCATGCATCCTATTTGTCCTTTTTATTTGGTTTTGTCTCTGTCTTTGGGGATTTAGAAAATGGACTCTATTTTGCGATCTCTCCAGTATTTAATTTTGTGAACTAAGGTTAGTGCCACCAGGCTCATAACTTTGCTGTGCATCCACCATTTTGAAGCATGATGTCCATGTTCTTCTGCTATCTCTAATGGAAGCAGAAACTACATTGTGTTTTTAATGTCCTCAGTAAGTTATGCCATTAACTGTTATTGCCATACCTGAATGTTCACAGAGGTATGTCTATTCAGTCTTAAACTGCTGGCTTTATTTATTATTGATTTAAATGTGTAGCAAGGAGGCTCAGGATGGTGCATGATATTAAAGAAGTATTTTTCAACTGAAATGTAGATTTTTCTTGCAATACATATACCCATCACTATATCATCCTACTCAAAGTCTCTTCAAAGATCAAAACATTCTTAAATAACATCTTTAAAACCATACTGAAACCACATTTAAATGACAGGAATCTATTTGGATCCACAAAAGTGTTGAATGACAGCCTCAACAAGACAAAATATGGCTACATCCAACTGGAAACAAGATGTCTGATTGGAATGTATACTAGCCACAATTAATATATGTTCAAAGATGCTAAGAGATGCTCATACACTATTGGTGAGAAATACAAGTGGGAAAAATACAAGTGTTATTTCTTTTCTTGAATGTTCCAAAGATGTCTGCTTAGTAACTGTAGAAGCAGAACTAGACTAGATAGGCCTTTGGTTTGATCTAGAATTACTCTTTGCATGTACTTATGCTCAGCATTTCTTTTCTTAAAATAATAGTTTAAACATCTATATTACACCGAAACACTATTTTGCAGTCACTATATATAAATTATATCAAGTAGTGATCTCTGAATTCACTCCAGTTCAGATAGTGTCAAAATACCAAGATTGCCTTGGAGGGAAAAGTTACTAGACTTTTTTGTTTTTTATTTTAGCATTTAATAGCAATATGCAAAAAAAGCTTGCTTAGGCCCAAAGGGACTGGACTTGATTCAAAATAGACTTTTCAACTGGCAGAATTCTCATTTTGAATCCCTTTCTTCAAACTATTGCATCATCCCTTCTTTCTATTCAGTCACACATGTGACTTTTTTTGCTAGTTTTAAAAGGTTGTTGATTCCATTTTTCTCTGAATAGTATCCCAGTATGTACACCAAAATGAGGCAACATTCATCATCACCTGCAACTGAACCCACGTTGAGCCAGGTGACTGCCCTTACCTTGCTGATGAGAACAGGAATCTGGGTTTTCTCTCTTCTCTGTATGCATTTGTGTGTAGGATTTTAAAATGCTGCATAAGTTCATTTACTCTACATTTTTAATATGAATTCATCCTTCCTGGACTAGTGTGCAGATGGAGACACAGTAATTGTTTGGATTCTAGGTCTCTCTGAATTTTGCAAATATTGTGCGCAAAATGTATATTTGCGGTGACTATGTATTCAAAAATGCATGTATCTTAGGAATATGCGTGCAAAATGCAATAACAAATACAATAGGGAAAGATGCATACAAAATTTATATTCTAGAGAAAGTTGAGGAGAGATGTGAATTTTTCTGTAGTTTTTTAAAAATTGCAAAATGGTATAGAAATTGAATGGGAGAAATTTTGACACAAAGCTAACATGGTTTCCAAAGTAAAATTTGGTTGCCTTTTCCTTGTATGTAACTTATACGCACAATTCTGTCATTGTCATCTTCTTCCATGCCAAAACTTATTTATATTTCCCCATTGTGTTTTTATTCCATGCAAAGGTCATTCTTACAATCAAGTTATTTTCTCCCTCTTCTACTTTTAATACTGTGCCCTACAAATATCATCTCTACTATGCTTTGCTCCTCTGCCATTTTAAATCTTTTTCACGTTCCTCTTTTTATATACACATCTTTCCTCCATTTTCTCCAACAGTCTCCCATGGAAACCAGATTTGAGAACCCAGGCTTCTCAAGGCACAGAACCAGATACTCTTTCATTGCTACAGTTCAGTTCTTAGAAATATGTGATAGAAAAGAAAGAAAGTCTGTGTACAAATGGAGAAGTCCGTAGAAAAAAGTATGATTTTCATACCAGATAATCACTTCAATTTTACATACATATTTGTATTCCTTCTCCAAATATGAAACTTTAAAAATGATTCAGAATATCTACTGGTTTAAAACAAGTTAGTTCAGGTAAAGGAAACACAACGTTCTCCATCCTGTCATCTGCTAAAGCTCAGGTACTTTCATATTGATTGATCTTAGTAGACCTTCCCTACTCAATTAAGTTAATAGTTATAGATCCTGCCCAGAGGTAGCATACTTCTATAACTGTAAAAGTCCTTAATGTGATTTTCCAGAAAGACACATTATTCATTAATTCAGAATTAGAAGATTATATTCCAGAATGTAGAAATGTTACTTTTTGATTATAGTTCCCAGAAGACTTTAACTGGAATTTAGTATAGATATATTATTTTGATATATATTAATTCATTCATTTTTGGAAATTGTAGCCCAACAAGTAACTTTTTGAAGTTCTCTTACATTCCCGATCCTATCTTGTGCTTTGATCTTGGTTTCCTACAGAAAAGCAGCATCCAGCATAATTGGCATAGTTCCTTCATTCGCTTCTCAGTGTTACCGAACATCCATGTGAAATATTTCATCACTTTAGTGAACCTGTACTGAATTTCCTGCAGCTATTGAGAAAGTAAGTTTTTTCAAACTGCATCTTCCATAGGCTACATTGGCTGAAGGATATTGGGAGATGTAGTTCATAAAAGGTAATTTTTCTTTTGTATTAAAGGGACACCGCATAGTTTGTAGTATAAGACAACATCTGGGATACGTTCCAAGACATATACACACCTGTGTATCATTGAACCCTATATTTTGCCTTTACTTGGGCAGAAGCATCATAGAATCACACTGGAAGACCCAGAGAGTCCCACAAACACTTCCAATTCTAAATACTAATTTAATTATGTTTCATATACACATTGAACACATAGCCTGAAAAATATTTAATACAGTATTTTAAATAATTGTGTGCATGAAACGAAGTTTGCATACATTGAGCCATCAGAAAGCAAAGGGGTCACTATCTCAGACATTCATGTGGACAAGTTCAGATTTTGGAGGCTTTAGAACAGTGGTTCTCAACCTGTAGGTGCCCAGGTGTTTTGGCCTCCAACTCCAAGAAATCCCAGCCAGTTAACCAGTTGTTAAGATTTCTGGAAGTTGAAGGCCAAAACATCTGGGGACCCACAAGTTGAGAACCACGGCTTTACAATTTTGGATAATAATTAACCTGTGCCAAGTTCTGAAGGACAAATGGGATATAAATTAATCAATAATGAAAAAATCCTACAAATGACCCAGTCTGTATACTGTATAATGTATCTAAACTTAGATCTCCTACCAATTTATGTGGTCATTTTCCAGACCTTTCAATTGTTGAGCAAAGGAAAATAAGCAGACTTCATTTCCTCATTTTGATTAATAAACCTGTGAACCTGCCATCTCACATAAATGTCTCACATCTATGTGACTTAACAATAGGCCCTTCTGAAAGTTTTTCAAAGCATGTATTTTCAAAGCATACAGAATGCACAAGTTAGCATATAAATGTGATATCACAGCACATCTAATGCATGTAGGAGAGGTGGTAACCTAACATTTTTGCCTCCAAGAACATCTCATGATACTGACCTACAAAAATATGTACTACAAAAAGTATCCAAAGTCAAGGTGCCACAGAACTCCTTTCACTTTATCCAAGAACCTGACTTCTACAGGGGTAAACAATTATCACCAGAGAAATATGTTATGAAGCTGGGCATCTGTTTCAGAACTTATTGGATTGATTGATTTTTTTGTTTGTTCTGCAAAGAGGAATGGTTGCAAATGATCCTCTCTTCATACCAATCCTAAATTATGTTCCAGAGCATACTGTATACACTTTTTGTCAATTTGCCTGTGATTTAAAAAATTATTATTTCAGGTACTGTTTCATTATCCGGGCAGAGGCCAAAAGGAGGCCTAGACAGAGAAGGATAGTCCATTTTAGGGGGGGGGGTGTTGAAGGAGTAAAACCATTTCCCCCGTTTTCTGCTATTCCCCCCACCCATGTCACCATCATGGAAACAACCCTTGTTTATGAAATGGGAAGTGGGGAGGGGGAATAACCAGTGAAAATTTTCCTCCTTCAACACCCCCCCCCCCAAGTAGAATACACTATCCTTCTCTGTCTAGGCCCCCTTTTAGGATCTGCCTGGATAATGGAACAGTACCCTATTTAACTTACATCTTGCTTTTCTCCCAAAACTGGGAATCAAAGAGACTTTAAGCGTTAAAAAATTTATAAAGAGAGAAGTAAAAAATCTATTAAATGTCATCATTAAAATATGTACAATTAAACAATGCATAGCATTAAAAACCATTTGAAACAAATGCATATGACGTCCCAAAACAGACTGGCCAATTTTTAATAAACAAATAAAGGCACTTTGAGATCCATGCTTCTGTTTAGCTATTGCTAAATAAAACAGTGACCATCAGAACCAGCCATAGCAGTAAATGCTGCTGCCAGAGATGACAAGTCACAAAGGAAAACGAGCTCATGAAAACAAATGGAAACAATGAAACAAATGAGAGTACAATGAGTACATTATGAAACAAATGTGACTTTAAGAAATTAATGACAAAAAGAAAGAATGAATAATTAAAATATTGTTAAACTCTTTTCTTGTTATATGCCTTCAAGTTGGGTCCAACATATATCATAGGGATTTCTTGGCAAGATTTATTCAGAAGAGGTTTGCCATTGCTGCTTTCCTAGGGTAAAAGAGAAAGTGACCTAGTCCTAATAGATTTCAATGGTCATTCAAAACCTATTCTATGATCCTAGGCCAGCACTGCTATACTGCACTGGCTATCTTTTAAACCAGTGGTTCCCAACCTTTAGGCCTCCAGGTGTTTTGGACTTCAACTCCCAGAAATCCCAGCCAGCTTACCAGCTGTTAGAAACTGTGGGAGCTGAAGTCCAAAACACTTGGAGGCCCAAAGGTTGGGAATCACTGTTTTAAACCCTTCTTTTAATAATATTACAAAATAAAAGCTATTTTTAAGAAACAGTGATTCTGTCAAAGGCTAATCTCTTAAGATGCATAGGATATGGGTTCTATGTACTAGACTATGAAAACTGCAATTGGTCCTGCTCCTAATTAGCTCTGTGCAATTCCCTTTGCGTAACTCTTTGCTGTCACTGCAAGAAAAGCCATGCACAAGTAAAAGAATCGTAGCTGTAACTTCTGTGAAGAAGAGACAAATCTTGGTACTATTTGTGGCCACCTTTTGTGCCAGACCTAGAATTTGAAACCCCACTTTTGGAAACTTCAGCCATAAAATAAATTAAAGATAGTACAACTTGACCATTTGCTTGTCACATGCATCAATGAGATAACACTTATTTGGCAGTAAAATGTATTTGTGAATGGCACACTGGAGGCAATAATATACTATCAGTATACATTTAGTTAAGAGCCAGTATGGTGTAGTGGTTTCAGTGTTGAACTAAGACACAATGAAATTTAAGATAGTTTTTAAAAACATTCTTAAATCTAGACTGAAGTCTCAAGTCAGGCGAGTACTAACAACTATGCTTCATATAGCTTGAGAAACCTCTTTTTAAAAGTTCATATAAAGTAGTATATTTTTATTCCAGTTCAGGCATTTTAAATGCATTGTATGTAAAATATGACCTAAAATTAAGTAAATAGATGCCCATTATTAATGCTACGTGAGTAATTGTGGTTAGGTATAGATTTCCTATATGTTATCCTGATTTGGGTTTATGCAGCCGATCAATACCAGTTTTTGCTTCTTCTTTATTTTCAGTCTATAGGTTGTAAAGATGGAATGTTATTTTGTTGCATTTAACATCATCTTTTTGACTAGTACATGTGATAAACTGAATATTTCAGTTGAGTAAATAACTAATGTCTATGCTTAAAACACTGTGGGCAGCATCTTGTTGGTGATATGTATTGTATGCATATAGACTTAACTGGGGTTATGCCATATATTTGAGAACTTTGTGGAATGAGGCATCCAGTACCTCCTTCTACAAGGCCCTCACCCCCAACATACATCAACATCTGAATGGTGTGCTGGCAAGTTTCAGAGGTTGGTCAAGCAGGCCTTGAGAACCAAGGGAAGATGGGTGCCATCATGCAAGAGTAGCTGGAATGAGCCTGGAAACATCCTTGTAGCTGATCAGAGGCCAGGGAAACAAATCAATGCCTAGTGGGCCCTCAACTGTGGTTGCACTCCAGGGAAGCAGTTGAACATGGGGAATAGATTACTCTGCTTTCGACAATTTGCTAGGTGAGACTTAAGATCTGCCAACATGGTATAGGATCTTGTTCCATGTCTTACCTTAAACATGCCATAATCGTTAAGTCACATGTCCTAAATATTAACACCTTGAAGGAAAATGCCCATTTTCCTTTTGATGTGCAAATTGTCTTTCTTGTTTATACACTTTCATATACATTATTGCAACATATTCTCATATTTAGAATATTAGTGTCTCTATGCAAAAAATCTTACAGATCAATTGCTTCAACTTTAAAAATGCTGAGCAGAAAAGAGGTTCTATGAGAAAGTTTATCCTTTCTAAATATGATCAGGAGATCTTCTCAAACCCATTAATCTTTCAATGGCAATTCTCCACTACACCTGTTCTTCATAATACTTGGGCATTTTCAAAAAATGCTAGCTATGTGGACCACAGACCACAATCATGGTGGTTTACATCTGGAAGATGTAAATATAGGAGATGTAAACCACCATTCACAACTAGGAAAACTGGGGAAAACCAATCTTGTAATAATGGTGTTTCATTAAGATCCTTAGCCACTGAAATCCAGGATTTCCAAGTACCATAATGGCCAAAAAAACATGATCACTTGTCTTAAAGAGAAGCAATACATAACTTTGAATTACTTTTGAAAACCGCAGAAATTGGGACAATGAACTCTTGGAGTTTGACCAGCAGCTCTAGTTATGACTTAGCTTCTTGATGAAATTTTTCTACATAGTGATTAACAGTATTGTATGAAGACTAGAGAAAGTGTCCTATTCCACGCCATCTTGCATACACACATGGGTCCACAAACAGCTCAGTTTTTCCCACGAGCCATCTGCAAAATATACAGAGATAAATTTTCCTGTAGGAAATTGAAAACAAGAGGCCCTACATTTTCTATCTATAATACATTTGAGCTCATAACATTGGAAAACAGTTATTCAAGCAAGGATCTGCCACAGAAATCAATTGAATTAATCATTATAGTCATCCTCTTTCCTCTTACTCCAGTCTTAATATATTTTCTTTCTGTACTTTATGTATGATACATTTTTATAAAAAGACTTGTTCTGATTTTTCCTAATAAATTATACTTTGGCTTGTATGGTGTGCTTCCAGTAAGTTTCCTGAAAAGAATTAAGGAAGCTGTTTCAACAATATCTTTGGCTGTTTCATCTTTGGACATGAAAACAAAATATTAAAGGAGTTTTCTCTGTCTGTTACCCTACAGCATACAAGATTCTCCCTGTCTTCAAATATTATTCTATGCAGAAAACTTGTTTTCTGTTTTTAAAAAACCGCAGTTCCCTGTTCAGAAAACAGTATTTTCTACACAGGAACCCAATTTTTGTGCAAAACTCTCATATTTTATATAGAAGAATATTCAGAGGACAAATTTGGGGTGTTGAATACCAGGAGAAAACTGTGCAAACTCACAGGTTCTTCCTAAGGCAGTGGTTCTCAACCTGTGGGTCCCCAGGTGTTTTGGCCTACAACTCCCACAAATTCTAGGAGTTGAATGCCAAAAAACATCTGGGGACCTACAGGTTGAGAACCACTGTCAGGGGGTGTTTTTCAGCCTGGGATTTAACAATTGAAAACATCATTTCTATCATTACTGCATGCTCTGTGACACACAGCCCTTGCCCACAACTACAAATATAAATTTTGCCAGTTAGAAGAAATAATTCACACGGTTTTGTTCCCACTATGAAAGGCTCCTCAAAAATACAAAATTTTCAGAGAATATTCACAAATTAAACAAACTCAATAAGCCTACATTTTTATAATGAAAAAACCTCTCAGGAAAAGTGACTTTGCACAGAAGATAGGAATTTTCCACACAGGAAGTAAGCTTGTGCTACACAGAAATCCCTTTTTCTGGACAAAAACAATTTTCCCATGCAGAAAATCCCAATAGTCTCCTCCCCGCAAAGGCCTAGATGGTTGACCACTGGCAAATTTGGACTTAGGCTTCAATGGTGAAAAATCTTGGTTTTCCTCATCAAGGTGTCCTGCAGGGTTGGAATTTATTTTTCTTTAAGAAATTATATATTCTTTCCATCCCTATTTTCAACTCATTATCCCCAAATAAGCCTGTTTTACCCCCCAAAAGAGGACCATCATCTCCTGATTTCCTCCTAAGAGGGATGCAGAGCTGGATTATAAACCTCAGTGGACTTGAGAATTTTATCTTTTTTTTTCCATTGGAAGGATATGATAGATTCCATTTCCACGCAATTGCTTAAAGAGTAGCCTTTAATGTTTTTACTAAACCTTTGATTCTATAGCATCATCTCATCATGTTCTGCCAAGCACCAGTTTTTGTTAAGTTATATTACATCTTATACTTATCTTCTGGCACAGTCAAGTAACCTACATTACAGAGTTAATCTGTGCTATGTTGTCATATTGCTGTGATGAAACCTGGAGCCTGTTCCCAGAGCAAACACCTTCTCATTTATAATGAATCTACCATTAGCTATACAAGGTTCTCTCTAGGCCAAGGAAGGTCCTACCAGCAAAATTAAATGAATAAATAAACAGCAAATTGTGGGATAATTTGAAAGAGTTACTTTATCAAGACTTCCAGAGGACCCTGTTTGGATTCACTGAAATAAACTTATCAGAGACCATACCTTTTAAATCCTATTTTACTAAATTATAAATCAAAATGTTGCTAAACTAATAAGTTAATCCTTAATGACATTACATTACCTCACTGATGATAGTTCCTCCCAAATGCTTATGGCATATCCGAATATGGAACGGCTATTGTTGGTTCAGTTTTGAGACCACTGTGCATTTTGTTCCTTCATGTGTGTTTCTCATGCATTAGCATAATCTATCATACATACTTTGTCTAGTATTTTTAGTATTTTACCAACAGGATGTGGGCCATTATAAGAACATTCCTCGAAAAAATTCTATGCTTTTTTCAGATAATTCAGAAAAACCACTAGTAATTTTAAGCCTCCAGCAATATATATATATATATATATATATATATATATATATATATATATATATATATATATATACACACACACACACACACACACACACACACACACACACACACACACACACATATCCAGCAATATTATTTTCTTGTAATACTGTCATGTCTAATATCTGATGATTTCACCAGCAATTTCTACCAGCATTATTTTCATAAATTATTTTATTTTTAGTAATATGTAATGCCTTTGTCACAGTAGCATCTAAACACTTTTCCATTCAGCTGTGTCCATCCAACAGTGACATTGGCATTACAGATATTTATTTCCTATTGAACTCTATAAAGTCTATATGGAACATAAATGAATTCAGTGTTTAGATTTGAATCCCATCTCCAAGATATGTCATTATGTTTACAAAAGTATTTCAAATTTTCTTTAAATTCTGAAATAATATTTCAGAATTTAATATTATCTGCATTTACAAGGATTTCAGAGAAGGGATCCTCAATGGATATCTTTATGTTTAAGCACCCCAGTTCCAAAAGGGGTTCTTTGCATAGAAACATCTTCCAGTTAAACTTTTCTCTTGTTTAGGAACAGTCGGCATAAAATGACAATCCGCTTGACCACAGATGTTGTCATTCCACATTGCATTGCTTTCAGTAAAATGCACATTTCCATGATCACAAATACCTCTGAAGAACTACTTAGCCACAATAGTTCTGTTACTGCTTACCCTCTAAGTCAGATAATAACTCCTTATCTGAATTTGGGAAGTATAATTAGAAGAAGACTTATTCAACCTTGGACGATTATATTTAAAAAATAGTGTTTCTAGATGGATATTTCTTCAGTGATGCAGTAATATCCTATACTGGGTTGGGGCACAAGTAAATGGATAAGGTACTAAATAGCATAAAAGGTGGCATTATTATGCCTGATTTTGTGTCATTTGGCTGATCTCAGCAATCCATTTGGGCGGAATAAAAGCACCACAAGGATTTGCACAGTTATTATTATAAATGTCAGGTATGTCAGTGTATTATTCACAAAAGTCCATACTTGGAAATTCAAACCAATGTTTATTAGAGTATCTTATTTTTCTTTGATGATACACAAAGTACAATATTTCCTGAATAAGCTAGCACAAGATTCAGTACTCACATAAAAACTGCAATCAATAGTGTGATCTTGTCCTGAAAAGAAAAGAAAGGTTTTCTTTCATGTAGCAGGAGAACCGATTTGGAAGCTTTAGTGCCCAGTTGGCTGAAGAGCTTCTGTTGAGGAGAACCTTACTGTGCCTTTAATTATATTTTTGTGCAGTTTCCTACCAAGGGAAGGTCAGTAAAGTTTGACACTGCCACGTGGTTTCCATTACCCTGCTTTCTTCCCATTGGGATTTTTTCCACAGAATTTCTCCCTCTGTGTGTGTGTCCCTTTTTGGCTAAGATATACAAGCTGAATCATGCTTCTACTTGTGCCAGCAGTAAACTAGTCCTAGGAAGGATGTGTTTCTCCTTTAAGATTAGCAGATTCAAACTTCCTAAGCAATAACATGCAGGAAACCTCAGAAACGGATCTTTTTAGGCGTAGTTAATCTGCCCAACAGCAGCAAGTGATGGGATATCTTTCTGGAGTTTTGATGATTCTCTTCTAACTTGAGCTCAAATGCATCTCCTGGCTTCCGTCTCTCCTCCTTTTTTTTCTCCTCGCTCTTTTGAGGCAAGCAAAATGGCTGCTGCCTGGCCAACTCATCTTCCGTCAGGAAGGGGAAGCGAAAAGGCTGGGACGTGGCTCTTTTGGGTATCTCCGGCCATATTTGAACTTAATTCTTTCATTTCTGCATGGCACCATCTATAAGAAAACCGAGAAAGGACGTGTGGAATAAAACCAGAGTAGGAGACACATGTGGGTAGTTTTGGCACTTGCCGGGGGTTGCAAATAGGCTGGGTTGCCAAACTGAGCTATTGTTTTATCGGTGTAACGTTACCCGGTACAGCCAGGATTGTGGGACTCTGCCTAGAACCAGCTGGAAAGGTTTGTTTGCAGTATCAAAGGAAACAGTCTTTCTTCTATGTTTCTCCAGTGTTGTATCCTCAATTGTTGTTTGATTAAATAGATAATTGTATGTGGTGGATCGATACAATCGTACCGGGCCATGCTCAAAGGTAGGATTCAACATCCCACTTTCTTTCTTATTTTTCATTCCTGGAAACAGGATTTGGTTGTCTTTCAGTTACGGGAGTCTTTCTATATCTTTTTTTGCTATGATATAGACTCTACATCTGTTAACCATTTCACATATACCTACTTATTTCCCTGAGATCAAAGCAAATCAATATTTAAACTTATATTTAAAAATACTGTTGCAGTTTGTTGGGTGCCATAGTTTTATTAAAAGAAGAGAGAGGTAATAACATGTGTGCATCCTTTAACAAACCATGACAGCAATGGCATGTCATGCTATGACGACATGAAGATCATGGGATAACTTTTTGTTATAATTTCTGCATATTTTAAAACACTTGTATGTCTCCAAGTGCTGAAACAGTTCAATGGTACTTGTGGGATTTTTTTCAATTTTCACTTAGATATTTCTCTCCTGTGTTATTGAAAAGCTGGTGATCAAAAAGAAGCAGTTCATTGATATTTTGTGGATGAATATTTTAAAGAAACTTTAAGGAAGGGAAGTGAGTGTAACCATGTATGCTGATGGATATGTACATAACATACAGATAATAAACAGTAGATCTATTCTACATGGCTTAAAAGGTGGTATGGGATTTGTAACACTGTTTGCCTGTCATCTAGACAGTTCTTTTAAAATTCCATACAGTAAATTCCAAAGGGAATACAAAAAGTGTTTTCTCCATCCCATATAATTTAAGACATTTATTCGCAACAGGCAGGGAATATCTAGGCAGAACGGGAGAAAGCAGAGTAGAAAATGAAAATAAAAGATGCTTTATTGTAACAATGAGGCAGATATTAATGTTCTCAATATCACATCTCAACACTTCTACGTATCTATTGTCAGAAAAATACTTATTGAGCATTTTTTTCTATACGGATTAAGATTCCCTAACATGGTTAAAATATAAAAATTGTGTGCTTTTCTCATTGCACGGGTTTTAATAAGTTGAAAGTCTAATTACCCATATTTACTCAAGTCTTATGCACCATTGAATTTAATGCGCACCTCCATTTTCAAAACCCTGAAACTCAAAAAGTATTTACCATCTTACATGAATCTAATTTGCACCCTAATTTTTTATTTCTTTATTTACTGTATTTATAACCCACCCTTCTCATCCTGAAGGGGACTCAAAGCGCCCTTACAATAGGCAACCATTCGATGCCACATAATTTTGGGATGGTAATTTAGTCAAAAAAAGGCGAGCATTAGAATAGAGTAACTGTGGTAGTTCATTAACTGCTTTTTTTGCAATCTAAATTAATGTGTTACATTTGAAAGTGGGTAGTTTGTACAGATATTATTAAATCTAGCTACAATTTGTTCTTCATTTACATTGATAGGAACAGTGAAATTACCATGGATACTTACAATTATAATGATACTTACATGTAATGAAGTCCCATGAAACTCACCTAGACATATATGGTATTATATTGTAAAATAGTGTCCTTGAACAACTAATTCTTTATTATAATGCTGATCACTCATTTTAATTCATTTATAAATGTCAGCTTCATTTCTGAACTGGGCTATGATTGAATTTTTAAAACTATATGTGAAAATATAGATTTTTTCCTAAGAACTGAGGGGTCAGATAACCTGTTGAGCTGTCTGAGTAGATATGAATAACAATGCCATTTTCAGTCTTTTTCATAATGTTATTTATTACCACAATCCAATTATTATTTAATTTGTGCAATAACCACTCACTTACAATGGTATTTTAAATACCTTCCTTCAGCTGCAGAGATTTATTTATTTATTTATTTATTTACAGTATTTATATTCCGCCCTTCTCACCCCGAAGGGGACTCAGGGCGGATCACATTATAACACACATAAGGCAAACATTCAATGCCCATAAACACATCAAACAGAGACAGAGAGAGACACGCAGAGGCAAGTTAACCTTCTTCTGAGGGGATGTTCGATTCTGCCCACAAGGGGGGAGCAGCTGCTTCATCATCCACACTGACGGCACTTCCTCATACCAGGTCGTAAATTAGTTAATCTTGCCTCCCCACTTTTTATAAGTGGTACCTTATCTCCTACTTGATAGATGCAACTATCTTTCGGGTTGCTAGGTCAGCAACGAGCAGGGGCTATTTTTTATTTTTAATTGACGGGTGCTCACCCCGCCACGGGCTGGCCTCGAACTCATGACCTCATGGTCAGAGTGATTTAAGGCAGCTGCTCAACAGCTGCGCCACAGCCCGGCCCCAATATTGTATTGTCTCCGACTGCTAAACTGCATTGCTGAGAAACTTCAACTCTTTTCTATGATACGATTGCCATGTAAAATATAATGTGATTGGTACTTATACCTGTGACATCACCAGTGTTGAGTGACATAAACCCACCCCATTTTGCCAGAGCTTGGAAAAGTTACTTTTTGGATCATAGTTCCCAGAACACCCCAGCTAGTATGGTCATTGCCCATGTTGGCAGGTGCAACTATTTTTTAAAACTGTATTTTTCCATGGTCCACATTTTGCAGTATTTCTTTATGGAAAGCATTTTGTGGTAAATCATTCTTAATAAAACTGCATTTGTCTTCTAGCGCAGGAATGCTTACAAGGTTTTCAAAAGAAAGATAATTGGGATAATTCATGTAGAAAAGAAGGAATCTTAGCAAAATTACCTCTTCTTCCTTTTTAACTGCCAGAGCAGTTAAACCAGTGGTTCCCAACCTGTGGTCCGTAACCACCAGTGGTCCCTAAGAACTAAAATATGGTCTGTGGCCTCACTGTTACTACACTGTTGCAACGAGAGCGACTGGTCTCGCAAAACCCTCTTATAGTGCCGAGGCAACAGGGATGTCAGGAGGGGAAAGGCTGACTACCCACAAAAGAGGCAACAACAAGCCTCCTGACTGCGGCTTCTCCTCCTCCCCCCCCCCCTTCCTGGAGCCATTCCATGTGGCACCTGAAAGCTGGGGCACCATGGTGTATTCATTTTTAGGTCTATTGGGGTTATTGGGGTTATTTGGGGTGCTGATTAAGGAAATTGCATTGGATAGACCACATCAGCTCTAGATTATTATGGTTTTCTGTGGGCGAGCAGATGGCAACTACTGGAGCATATGTTCTGTATCAGAAACTAGAGCTGATGTGGTCTATCCAATGCAATTTTCTGAATCAGCGCCCCAAATAACCAAACTGAATCTAAGGTTGACCAAAAACTGATTCATAACCCTTTTGGTACTAATGTTGGAGAACTGTCCCTGGCCAAAGTGGTCCCTGGTAAAGTGGTCCCTGATCAAAAAAAGATTGGGAGCGACTGAGTTAAACCCATACAAGCAAATGCAAGACAGGGTCCCCCCTCAAATGTCCCCTACCCAAAAATCTATTTTAAAAGAAGAAGAATCAAACTGTCCTGTCATAAGGCCAACACACCTTGCTTCCTGCAGACTATTACCCAGGAAAGGGATAAGATAATGTACTCTGCAATCTTTGGAGTGGCATCTGATTAGATCTGATCTGATTAGGTCTTATTATATGGCTATGAACATTTTACTTGTACACTTGTTGTCCTTACCACATTTCTGCTTAATATGGAATAGCGGTAACAGGATATTTTACAACAGCTTGTTAACATCTTTTTACAAAGGCCAAAAAATAGACATTGATGTCAGTGGGTTTGCTGTTAAAAATGATTTTCAGCACAACTCCTTAGTTTTTATTCTTCAGCGTTGAAAAATATATAAATAAAAACCACTCCTGTACTTATGCACACAATGGTTAAGATATTAGGTAAACTTTTAAAAAAATAACAGCACAAATCTCCTAGGGAATATAGTCCAGAAAATATTCAACATTCAAAGAACTGAAGTCACAGCCACAGTAATGTGCTTTTTAAAAATTTGTATGTATTTTAAGGAATATTATTGCAGTGTGATTAAAAACCAGTTGCATGAATTTAACATTAAATGGCCACAGCCCTCCTATAAGCAAATATAAATGACAAAATGGCTGACTGTCAGCCATTTTGTAGGAATGCAGACAGCTGTCTCAATACGGTGCTTTTGTTTCAGGTTGGTTGTCTCTCAGCGTAGCGATTGCTTTGAAGCACTGAAAAGATTTTAAGAGACGCTGGCACCACTTTTCTCTCGGCAAAATTTGCCCAGATCGGTTTGGCAGTGGCTGCCTGGGCTGGGACTGCACAAAAGCCGAAAGCAGCGCCCACGGTTTTTAAAGGAGCTGTTTTACTCTTTGTTTTATACTTTGCCAAACTCCTTTAATAAGCCAAAACAGCACCTGAAGCTTTTTATTTTTATTCTTTTTTTAAAAAAAACTTGTCTTAAAAACCGTTTGGTTTCGAGGTGAGCTTAGGATCTCACAAAAGCTCGAGTTTGTTTGCATACTAAATAGCTGCCTCGAGTGCATTCAGACTTTCTGGCATTGCCAGTGGTTGCATTCTAAGGCATTCAATCAGATATGCTGGTCATGGACAATGGTGCTTTGATACCAAGCCATAGGGAAAGCGCAGCTGCGACATCTTTTGCTCTCCTAGAACTGTGCAGGAAGCCAGGATCCAAAGCACCTGATTTCGTGCAATAATGAGAAACGTTTTCTTTCTGCTGATTTTCCTTTTTTTTTTTTTTCTAATCATGAAATCTTGAAAAGCTTCCCAATCTTTAATATGGTGTTTGCAAACTGTATTGCTCTTCCCTTGTCTCACTCTGCTACAATACTTCAACTTTTTAGCTCTGAGTGAAAGAAAATATTTTTCTTCCAGTGCTCTTTCTGGAGATTTGAAACAATCTCTTTTTTTTAGCCCATGAACATAAAGCATGGGCTCTTTTGCAGGAATTCCAGAGGGCATGGAAGCATGGTGATTATTTCTGGTTAAACCTTATCAAACAAATATATTGCTTAGAGATGGAGGGTGGGGTAAAGAGCTCTCTTGGCCATAAAATGAAATTCTTTCCTGCCAGATCTACACAAATATATTTACCGATCTAATATTTTGCATACTCTCTTGTCCTGCTTCCCACTCAGCCAGTTAAATTAGACAATTAAAAACAATATATATGTTTTAAGTTGACGGGAGGGGAATTTGGGTTTTTTAAAAAATTAATCAGAAGGAAAACACATCTTTTTTGCACAGTTGAATATAATATCTACCCTATACTGTCCAGAATTACAGCAGCTGTTACAGGTTAAGGATCGCAGTAGATCAAAAAGAAAGATGAATCTATATGGGGTTGGATATCAAAATAATACTCCTGTTCCTAAACTGCCATCATTTATATTAAATTTCTAACTGTTTGAAGTTCCCCCCTCTCTCTTTCCATACAAACATGAAATATTCCACATGTGCACAAATACAACTATGTAGCTCACTATCTGAGGAAGAGCAAAGGAACTGAGACCATTTATTATTCATTTATTTATAAATAAATAAATATACTGTATATATTACTTTAATATAAATTTTATTTCTACCCTGCCACCATCTCCCTGAAGGCACTCGGGGCAGCCAACAAAACTCAGTGACGTGCCGCATATAGATAATACATAAATCTGAAACCATAAAAACCACAGAATTACAACCACACACACACATGTACCTCTTCCCAGCCCACAATGACATTGAACAAATAAAAACCAACTAAAACAGTACAGCAATATGCCCTTTAAAACTCCTTAAAGCAGATTAAAATCAATCCCAGAATCCAGTTTTGAAACAGCTAAAACAATGGTTTCAAACTGAATGCCTTTCTGGCAGTCAGTGCTGTTTTGGCTGACTGCCAGAAGCTTAATCAAAGAGACCGGCCCAGCCCGACTTCCTTGGGCAGGGAGTTCCACAGGTGAGGCAGTGCTACAGAGAGAGCCCTGTTGTATGTACCTACCAGCCTAACCTCACAAGGTGTTGAGACACATACGTAATGGAGCCTCCTCTGAAGATCTCAGATATATGGCAGGTTTGTACCTGCCAGAAGGAGTTTTGCTGTATGCAAGTAGGTCTTTCAGTCATCTTGGCACCAAGTCATGTAGGGTTTTGTGGGTCAGCACCAGCACCTTCAATGGATCTTGGAAGCAAACTGAAAACCAGTGTAGTTCTTGTAGGGCCAGTATTATTGTTAAGACCTTGATATTGATTTTTCTTAAAATGTACTGCAATTGTATGAGATTCCTTACATTTACACTTTTTCCATTTTGTGTTGTACTTTATACAGTCTCTGTGTTCATTCTCTGGGTTTTTGATATCTATTCTATGGGTGTTGCTTATAGCATTAGAAATGTGAGGTTGGATAATGTCCAGTTATGTGACTTTCTGGTTCTTTTACTTACTATAGTTATTCTGTCCTGTGTAGTCACTGTTTTTTACTATGCATGTACTGTTGCTGTTAATGCAGAGTCCTGATTACAGTTGGCACCTCTGGCCCCCATTGTAATACTGTACTAAAAATAGTTCAGCTTATTGCTGTTGCTATGAGAGGTCGCATGAGTTACACTTGGCTTCCAAGTACTGCTACTTGTCCTGCATTGCAATGGTGCTTTCAGGAACAGCCAGCGCTTTGTCTAGAGCAGAACTTCCTTAACTTTTTCCACTCATGAACCCTTTCCACCCAAGAAACATTTACGTGACCCCAAGTATATAGGTACAGTGCTCCCTGACTTATAGCTGGGGTTAGGTTCCAGGACCACCCGCAATAAGTGAAAATCCGTGTAGGGGCACTATATTTATTTTAATATTTATACATTATTTTAGTAGTTATACACTATTTTAAGTCTTTATCAACCATTTGTGTGTTGATAAATCGCCTCCTTCTCCTCCCGTTGCTGCTTGGGCTCCTTTTCTCTACCTTTGGCTTCTCCTTCCTCCCTTCCTTAGGCTGTAAATTGTAATTTTTTATGATTTATAATAGTCTTTTAGCGTTTATTGAAAAACCGCAAAACAGCAAATCCGCAAAAAGTGAACCACGAAGTAGTGAGGGACAGGGCCGGTTGTTACTAGGCGGCCGCGTCAGCGGCCGCCTCGGGCGCAGGGCCCGGGGGGCGCCGTCAGGCTTCCCCCCTCCCAGCGGGGACCATGAGCTCACTCGCCGGCGAACAGGAAGGCCTGTTCGGTGACGAGCGAGCTCATGGCCGGCTGGGATGGCCCTGGATGGCCGGCCTGTGCGCCCTGGCCCCGCCTCTCACGTTGTGTGAGAGGCGGGGTCGGGGTGAGCTGCGTGGGAGGCGGGGCCAGGGTTGGCCCCGCCTCCCGCGCAGCTCAGCCTTGCCCGTCTGGCCTTTTCCAGGCGGGCAGACTGCACCGAAGGTCCCTGCAGGCCGCGATCGCGGCCTGCAGGGACCTCCAGTGCAGTCGGCCTGCCTGGAAAAGCCCAGGCCGCGCGGGGCGGGAGGCAAGGCCCCGTCTGGGCGGAGCCCTGCCTCCCGGCCTGTGCGCCCCGGCCCCGCCTCTCACGTTGCGTGAGAGGCGGGGTCGGGGTGAGCTGCGTGGGAGGCGGGGCCAGGGTTGGCCCTGCCTCCCACGCAGCTCAGCCTCGCCCGTCTGGCCTTTACCAGGCGGGCCGACTGCACCGAAGGTCCCTGCAGGCCGCGATCGCGGCCTGCAGGGACCTCCGGTGCAGTCGGCCTGCCTGGAAAAGCCCAGGCCGCGCAGGGCGGGAGGCAAGGCCCCGTCTGGGCGGAGCCCTGCCTCCCGGCCTGTGCGCCCCGGCCCCGCCTCTCACGTTGCGTGAGAGGCGGGGTCGGGGTGAGCTGCGTGGGAGGCGGGGCCAGGGTTGGCCCTGCCTCCCACGCAGCTCAGCCTCGCCCGTCTGGCCTTTACCAGGCGGGCCGACTGCACCGAAGGTCCCTGCAGGCCGCGATCGCGGCCTGCAGGGACCTCCAGTGCAGTCGGCCTGCCTGGAAAAGCCCAGGCCGCGCGGGGCGGGAGGCAAGGCCCCGTCTGGGCGGAGCCCTGCCTCCCGGCCTGTGCGCCCCGGCCCCGCCTCTCACGCTGGGTGAGAGGCAGGGTCGGGGTGAGCTGCGCGGGAGGCGGGGCCAGCCCTGGCCCCGCCTCCCGCGCTGCTCGCCGTGACCCCGCCTCCCACGCTACGTGAGAGGCGGGGCCAGGGAGCAGGAGGCGGGGCCCGCCGGCGCCGCGGTAGGCGTGGCCATGTGCCTCCCGCGGCACATGGCCACGCCTCCCGCGGCGCCGGTGGGGGGGGCGCAATTTCCCCCCTCGCTTTACATATAAATTTATCTCCGGCCGGCCCTGGTGAGGGAACACTGTATATACAACAGGTATAAAAATCAAGCAATTATTGATAAGAACTCAGCAGTTTCTAGGCTTGCTAAACAGGTGGATTTTCCTTTTTCTGAAGTGCAACTGAAGCATCTTCTGTATAGTCTACTGTAAAAACTGCACAACAGATTCATGTAAATAACTAAAACAGCCGCTAGGTGATGTTAAGAAAACTTTTACAGTTCCCTAATTTTTCATGACCCCAACATTGAGCTAAGAGGATCCCATTTAGGATCAGGACCCACCATTTAAGAAGCAGTAATGTAGAGCACTCGATGCTGGGAATATTAGTTTCACAGTGAAAAAAGCATGAGTGCAATAGATAATTCTCTTGTTTACCACCTCATACAAATATATGGTAAATATAAAACTATCGTAGCACTGGGGATGGGTTGAAAAATGAGCACACTCACGTAAAATAGACAGATGGCAGCTCTAAAGAGGATTTGTGCAGCCATTATGTTTAATAACTAACTTTGTGGTAAAGCTCCTATGATACACACCTTTTTCTCATATTTGTAAAGTAAGAATGTTTTGAATCTGCTTGTGCATCCCGCTTCTCTGAGATGTTCTGTGGAATGGCATCACTCAGAGGTCTGGTCATATTTGAGTTTATTTACAAGTATTCCATGCTGAGCATAGGTTGAGGCAGGTGCTTGAAACATTACAACAAAGCAAACTTTAGCTCCCTAGAGAGGCAAATTTATTCGTTTACAGAGCTTAGCTTAGCTCAGCCACTCTGTCCATCTTGCTCCCTAGCCGTATTGCTCTTTGGCTCAAAACTACAGCTTCTGTTGTTTCCTTTCATGCCGAGACCTAGATGACATCATCCTAAACAGAGAGAGGGAAAGATACATTCCCCCCCTTCTGCGTGTCACAAAGCAATCTCCCACCAATTAATTCCCAGTGAGGGATATCATCTGACTATAGCAGGCTATTCTCATTCCTTTACAAATCCAGACATCAGCAACTGCATTGGTACTCCAGGCCACTTTTCCCTATAGCCAGATATTTTAAGAGATGGCATTTTTTGTTTTGTTTATTTTGTTTTGTTTAAATTTTTAAAATCCAAAATGCACACAAAATAACTACATATTTTAATGTTTGCAGAAATTGAATTCATTATTAATTAAATGTGATCAACTTTATATAATTTTCTCCTGTTATTAACAAAAACCCAGTTACACTGAATTGTTATTAAATATTAAATATCTAATTACATATACGTGTATCTTAAATACAGTAGAGTCTCACTTTTCCAACATTCTGGATTATCCAACGCATTTTTGTAGTCAATGTTTTCAATACATTGTGATATTTTGGTGCTAAATTCGTAAATACAGTAATTACTACATAGCATTACTGCGTATTGAACTACTTTTTCTGACAAATTTGTTGTTAAACATGATGTTTTGGTGCTTAATTTGTAAAATCATAACCTAATTTGATGTGTAATAGGCTTTTCCTTAATCCCTCCTTATTATTCAACATATTCGCTTATCCAACGTTCTGCCAGCCGTTTATGTTGGATAAGTGAGACTCTACTGTATTCTTAAACCAGTGGTTCTCAACCTGTGGGTCCCCAGATGTTTTGGCCTTCAACTGCCAGAAATCCTAACAGCTGGTAAACTGTCTGGGATTTCTTGGAGTTATAGGCCAAAACACCTAAGGACCCACAGGTTGAGAGCCACTGACTTAAGCTGACTCCAGTTAATATGATATTGATTATGACATTGAGTACTGATGCCAAAGCAAAAGGATTAATTATTATCTTGATTATGTTATTGGCTATTCCACCCACTGTAAAGCATGACCAGTGCCTGCTATTTCGCCTACCCGTATTTAACAAATATGTCCTCTCTAGTAAGTCCTTCAGGCAATTCTAAAGCATTCTTCCACTAAGTGTTACTATAGGGTCACCCTGGAGGACCAAGAAAATTCCCAGAGATGATTCCTCTTGAGGAGTTTACTAGGTCCTCCAGAGTGACTCTTGTAACTTGTATTGAATGTATTCAGAATGTATTCATTTGAATAGGGTTTTCTATTATCCATGGATTCCTGTTTCCATGGTAAGCTCAGAAACATATCTCCTGTAGATACAGGAGTTATACTGTAGTGCATTTGGTTCATTGTTTTAGTGTATTTAGTTCCTTTTCTTATTGCATTTATTGATTTACCACCAAATTTCAATTTCCAGCAAAATCCATTTCTAAAAAATAAAAACAGAATAAATTCTGGTGAGTAGTGGAGATATCAAATCTTGAGGGCAGCATGAAATCAGTGGGCCCAATTCCTCCCCCCTCCCCCTTCGCTTTCTGATATGGGTTTACCTTTTTATGTAATAAGACTGGTGTAGAGTTGTTTGCAGGGATAATAAGACTCATACTGTAATAACTTTTGAAATAACCAGGAATGTATGTGGAAAGCATTTTAAAAAATGGTATACCTTTCCTACATACTGTTACTATCTGAGCTCTTCCATGAAAATTTGACTCAACTGTTCTCCATAATTGGAACACGAAATGACAGCGCATCAAGATATAACAGATATTCATTTGACATTATTTCTGGGTTTCTACATAATATATTTGTTTTAGCTTCTTTTAAATAATTTGTAGAATATCTATCAGTTGTATGTAGCAGGTAATTCTTTCAGCACAAAGTTTCTGCCATGTGCATTTTCATACTTGCTGAACTGTAAAAGACAAATTTTCAATTCTGCTCATGCAAAGCTTTGATTGTAATTCTTCACCCTATAGTTCCACCCTGTTTTGAGCTGTAGTTGTGATATTACCTAAAAAGCAATTGACTTCAATGCTCTTAAACTGCTAGGCCTTTACACACTACACAGTTATAGCACTATGATTCTATTTTAACTTTCAAGGCGGCATTTCATGGAATTCCAGCATGCGTCCTTTTGTGGAGCATTAGAGCCCTCTGTCTGAGAAGTCTAAATATTCCCCCGTAAACTGAAAATTCCAGGATTCTATTGGCTGTTGCCACGGCAGCTAAATTGTGCCATAACTATATAGTGTGAAAGGGACCTGAAGTCTGAGTTTGTCATCTCCTCAAAATTGTGAAGACTATTGTGGGGGGGGGGGGGGGAGTGAATATGTAAACAACATCATGTTGATGCTTCCGATGTTTTAGTTGTGATCTTTATGTTAATATGCTAGTTAGTAGTAATAATACTCATTTCTACAACAGTATCACCTTGCTAATATATTGCACAATCCTGTCATAGTCTACTTAGAACAGAGTAAGGCAGCTATGGAATATCCAGTGGCCATATCTTCCCGTTTTCCAGCCCAATTACAAACTGCATTTCAAAACTTGAAGTGACCAATATGGGGCTTGGAGGATGAAAACCACAGTCTTTGCAGGCTGTGTGTGGCCTGTCGCCTTCCCAATTATCATACATCAATTAAAATAACATCACATTGCAATCAGTGAGCTTTACTCCGAGGTAAATGGATATAAGAATGTTGTTTGTCCTTTTTTTTTTTTTACCATACACAGCTTCCTTGAAGTTACTATCCTCTCCAAAATCAAAGACATTAATTAGGGAGTGCTATGTTTGCTATCACGACAGTTGTGTCTATTCGTTGGCAATGAATGCAATAACATTGAGTTAACAAACAAAAGACTGCCTATGCAATATTTTTTGTCCTTTTGGATCACAGCTTTTAATTTAACAAAGAAAACAGAAAATGTGTATTTAAAGTATTTATATTCCCAACTTTCTGCCAATATTAGCACTTCATCTGGCTGATACCAGACCTACACACATCTTAATGCTATATACTGGGTTAGTGCTATAACTTTTCAAAGTCACCAAAGACAGAATATTTATTAACTAAATAAATAGGTCCAGTTCAGTGGTCATATCTGAAAGCTGATTTGGAGGTGTTGAGAAAATGCATGTGCTGCTTTTTACTAATTTTCTTGAAGAAAAGTCATTTTAACAATATTCTTCCTATTGCAAAAACTACAGAGTTTTCGAAGCCTATTCATACTTCAAGACTTATTCTAAGAAAACAATGCATGTGGGGGTTTTTTGCGCAAAATACAGCCACTTTGAGTCTCTTTTGTGGAGAGAAAACATGGGATATAAATAAACATAAACATAATATTAATGATTCTGATAATAATAATAATTTTTGCACAGGAAGCCATGTGTTTTTCCCAATTACTGCACATAAAAATGTTTAGCAGAGAAAATAGTAAAAACACTATTTTGTCTGCCAAAAAAAATTACTATTTCCTTCATAGAAAATTCTGCAATTGGGAACTTATTTGGCACAAGATTCACACAATTGATTTACAAAGAAAACAACATTTTCTGCATGTAGGTGCTATCTTGCTGTGACCCTCCTCAATCCATGGGGAGAGACGGGTAAGAAATAAAATTATTATTATTATTATTATTATTATTATTATTATTATTATTATTATTACTATTATTATTATTTAAAATGGTTTTATGCACCAAAATTATTTTCTGCATAAACCAACAATGTACAAATTTTCACAAAATGAGTTCTGAACTGTGAAAAAAAGTAGTCAATTATTCTTCTTTACAGGACTTTTCAACACTTAATGCACATGTTTTTCAACCATTTTGGAAATAAAATATTATTTCCATATCTACTTGGCCCAGTCCTACTTCTCATTCAATTATCTTGAAACAACAGCATTTGGCAGTTTCTGCAATGACAAAACACTTATTTTAAAATACGACTATGGATAGAGATGGGTGGGGTGTGTGCAATAACAATAAAATGCTAAAAGAATGCCAAAGCACTGAATACATTAGACTGAAGGACTCTTTGGCCATGACACCTATACTCCCTAACTATTTCATCTCAACTAAAGCTTTGAACTTTGGCTGTTGAAAACTAAGAACTGATTCAGGAATGGGCAATTTGGCTAGCAGAAGTATAATTCCCATAGCATCCTCCCCATGGCAGCCTCTTCTGCCTTCCAAAAGGTAGTAGTAATAATAATAATAATAATAATAATAATAATAATAATAATAATAATAATAATAATAATTTTATTTATTTGACCAGTCATATGACCATTTCAAAATACAACACTAGTAAAAACAAGGCAAAAAGGAGGAGAGGATGGCAGCTGACCTTCTGTTTACAGTCAAAATCTTATTTTCCTGATTCTTCTTGCAGGAAATGTGCTCTTTTCTTGATAGCTTTCAGAATAAAAAGGCTTACTCTGATTATGGTGGCTCTTTCTTCCTTTGCAAGAGGAATGTCAGAAGATCATTTCTTTTGGGAGACCTAAAATTGGATAGTAATGGATGTAAATATCTGTATCCAAGTTCAGTATATGCTGGACAGTCAATCAAAAAATGTTTGATATCTTCCACAGTTTGTTCTCCCCAAACGCAGAATCTCTCACTTCTTGGGATGTTACAATAGCAACCAGTTTGCATCATAGTACTGAGTTGTTCAAACCTAGCCCTAGTATATATTCTTCTTAAGAGTAACGGAACTGGAGTAGTCAGATAGTGTTCTAAATTAATACTCATTTTGTGAGAAGCTAAACCCTTTGTGACAGAAGACCTACCTATACTTGCTAGGTCCAGTTGACCATAGATATCACGAGTGTGTTGCATGAGCACTTGTTTTGCCCTGGGTCCTAGATCCAATTTTAGTAATTTCATTGTTTAGAGCCACTACCCATGATGACTTGTGGACATGCTGGACTTGATCCTCTAGACATAGATGAGGAAGTCTACTGGAATTCCTCTGATTTATTTTTGACCAGTAATTGCAAAAGGTTTTAGGGAATAGGGTAAATTGTAGTGTAGGGGGGGAACACCTAAAAGTACCTTCTATGAGTAAACCCTCCTGTCCACAGAATGCAGACTTTGCTGGATTCAATCCTTTATGTGGTTGTGTTTTTATAGATTTTATCTTTATAGGTGGTCTGTTATTTTGCTTTCTGATCTCATGAACTACTTCTTAAAAGAAAGCCTGTGAAAAATAAGAAAAAAGCAAACTAGGGATGGGTTCTTCTCTATTTTGGTTTCTCTTCCTCTCCAATTATTTCCATTTGTAATTCTGCATGGAAATCTGTATGCAACTTTCAGTAAAATTGTGCCGAGTATACATGCTTCTGCAAGTAATATTCCCAATACCTTTTGGGTATTCATTTCATTAGTATTTGAAAATGTATAGGTACTTCTCCCCAATGCACATATTTTGATTGGAAAACTCAATTCCAAAATGTTGTGTGAATTTTGTGAGGAACTGAGTTTGCCCTGAGAGGTTAGGCTGGTGACCCTGCAAGGCAGGCCTTTCTGTGACGTAATGTTGGTGTTGTGGAACTCATATCTATGGGAAGTCATACTAGCTCTGTGCATTTTGAACCTCTGGCAGGCAGCTGTTATTTTTATGGTTGGTGGTAGTATTTTAATTGTAAATTGTTTTAAACTAGATTTAAAAATTTGATTTGGTTTTTTTTCTAATGAAATTTGTTGAAAGATAATATACTTAAATAGCAGGTTGGGCATTAATAAACTTTAATAAAAAAATAACACAGTGTCAAATTACATAAGTTTGCATTAAATATGAACTAATTGAATGTCTGTTCCAGACAAGGAAACAGACTGCCTCAATGTGATTGCATTTACTTATGTTTCATCATCTTCTCCTTGTGCAGGTTCCACTTCCTTTTCCTGAAGCCACCAGACCATCACTGTCCTTCTTGTCAAGTCAGCCATCTATTACCAACAAAATGATGCTGTCCTTGAGGCTGAGGTAGTAGATTGAATAGTTGTGGAGCCTTATTCTCCCTCTGAGCTAACTATACAATCTACTGTCTTTCCTAAGGAGACAGTAAAGTCATCTGCTGCTATGCAATCATCCTCACCTAATTCTGGGTTACTTGGATTCAAGTCATCTGCTGCAGACAAAAACACTTTGATACCCAGCCCATGATTCTGCACACTGAAAGTGCAACAACACTTGGCACTAAGGAGTCAAGAATGCCTCAAAGGTCTAACAGCTGTTGCAAGACATATGAAGCCTCTATCTTGCTTTGTGGAGGTGAGGTAGTAGGTTGTATAGTTTGTGGGAGGGATTACATCCCATTTCAGGTGATAACTATACAGTCTATTGCCTTCCTTAAGGAGCAACAAATCTGGCTTAGGAGCAGCAAATCTGGCTTAGGAAACCTATGATACACAGAATTTCATAAGGCACAGTCATTTGAATTGTCTAACAAGGACGTTGACTTGTTTCTGTCTTTTAGATCTCTATGTCAGTAGCTTGGATTGGAGGAGAACCTCCTAGTACTTTGCCCTTCCAACTCCCCAAATCTACTCAGCCCTTGGCAATTTTCTCCCTCCCAACTGGATTTCTTTGTTATTTCCAATCATTACTGCAGGTTGTAAGATTGGCCTTTTGCTAAGCAGAGTGTAAGTACAATTATAAAGTGAACTTATGGTAGAAACAGGAGTAATGACTGATTCTCTAGAAATTCATTTCTAAAATCATATTTATTTTGTCCTTCCTTCCTTCCTTCCTTCCTTCCTTCCTTCCTTCCTTCCTTCCTTCCTTCCTTCCTTCCTTCCTTCCTTTCTTCCTTGGTCTATCATCTGCAGTATCAGCAACAACGTTGTTGATTTTGGTTTCTGTTTTATTTCCCCAAGATATCTTGGACATGCCATCATTGCAGGCCATTTGGGAGGGCAGAGTAGCAGCTTGCCACAATGTGTGGTGGTTTCCATGACTCAAGCAGTCAAGGAAAAGAAAATGGCACCCATCAAACCAGCATCACTGTGCTGGAGAAAAGTGCCATATGCGCACTTACCCTGCCCTGCCCTAGTGATGAACTATGATATTCGGAGACACAGATGAGATAAAAAGAATGGACCTGTTCATGTGTGTTCCTCATTGATGGCATTAATTCCATAAGTCATTCAAGCTGAACTGAACTGAGACAAAAGAAATGCCTCCAAATGGTGTACCATTCAGCTGTCTTATTGTGCTTCTAGATCATCTAGAATCATCTTGCCTTATTCAGATAATACATGGGGTTTTTCTCTGTTCTTCATTTTTTATTCCTTGTCTCCTTCCTTGGTTCTATTGCCAGTTACCAAACAATAACTATACTCCTAATTATGTCTTACCATTGAGTACCCAATTTCTCTTAATTTGTTAAATATCCTGAAAGATATAAATGCATGAGAATGATTTAAGTAGCTGTTTTATGGAAATGTACAAGATAAATCACAAATGCAAAATTACATTAGTGTGCATTTTGTCCTGACTATAATCTGAAATGAAGAGAACCGCGTGGAAGTTACAAGAGACTTTTTTTTACCTGGGCAAAAAAAATGCTGCTTAATGCTATAGAGCTGCTTGCTCCTGGAACAATAGTGGGATCATTGCCCAAATGTAATAGTGAGTGGAAAATTTCTTGCAGGGGATAGAATAGCACAGTAATAATGCTTGTTCCAGGCATTTGCTCATCCTTTCTATGTTTCTTTCTTTCTCCCTAGATGAGAATTTCTTTTCAGTTTCTTTCAATCAAAATTTGCAGGGTTTTTATTTTGTTTTTACATTTTGATTTTACAATGTGAATACAGTAGAAATTTTTAAAATGGCAAGTTCCAGTCTGGGAACTTTTGCTAAAATAACTTTTGGAGTGTAAATCCTTGTGTGTCATGTTAGTATTGAATGAGAGTTGTCAGTACCACTTCTTTTTTCTCATAATCTCACCTTTAATATCTAAATGTGCAGCAGTCTTCTTTGTAGAAGTAACTGTTACGGCAACTCCACTGGATCCCGATCTGCTTCTGGGCTAAATACAAAGTACTGGTCATTACCTATAAAGCCCTAAATGGTTCAGGCCCAGACTATTTAAAAGACCACATCTATGTATACAATCCAACATGAGTGCTGCGGTTGGCTGGGGAGACCCTCTTCTCGGTCCCACCCCCTTCTCAAATGTGACTGGTGGGAACGAGAGAGGAGGGGGGCTTTTCTATGATCACTTCCCACTTCTGGAACTCCCTCCCTAAAGAATTAAAAATTGCCTCCTCTCTCCTCTCCATCAAAAAGCTATTAAAAACACATCTATGTAACTTGGCCTATGGGGAGGAGGCACCCTCGCCTAGCTTTTTACAATCATTTTGTTAATCTGCTGTTCACCGTCTCCCCTCCAACAATTTTAGTCTGATTTTAGAGTTTTTTAATTAGATTTTAAGGATTTAATATGTCTGTAAATATGTAGAATGTGTGATGTCTTGTTCATTTGAGTTGTTTTATAATTTATTGAGTGGTTTTTGATTTGTTTAAATATTATTGTCGGCACTGAATGTTTGCCACTGCGCATTTTGTTGTAAACCACCCTGAGTCCCTTAGGGAAGATAGGGCGGTCTATAAATAAAGTTTCATTCATTCAGTAACTGTACTTATGAAATTTCACCCATACAAATGGGGGAGAATTTCAGTTCAGTTATTCTCTGAAGAATTTACAAAAAAAAATGCTAGTGGCATATATGCAAAGAAGAACTTCAAGCTGTTGTTTTTAATGCAAATGTGGGAGACAGCAAAACTGACAGATTTTCATATGTGTGGGTGTGAGTGGGTGTGATGTACCCTGTGGTGCTGGTGGGTTGGAACATTCCTTTAAAAAGAAAAGAAAAATTAAATAAGAAATGTTGGGGGGTTGCAATGATGAGACAGCACTACAAGGGGGCTACATAAGATATTATGGAATAAAGTGGGCAAGTGGTCTTTACTTCTTTTTAAATATTTAAACAAAGCATATGCCAGAAAACTTTAGGGTCATTAAACCTATACAGGTGTTTAAGGTGGGGAAGAGTTGTGGATCAATAATGTCTTTGTACTATTTTTCAACTGCTAGTGACAGTCACGTGCGCATCCTTCTCAGGAATCCTAGTGAAAAGGATTTAAGCAGTCACGAGCGTGCACTTAAGTGCTAAGGAAACTTTGAAAAGCTTTTTCCAGTGACAAGTACAGCCTCTTAAAGTTGTGTTTTATTCGCAATGAAAAGAAGACATGAGTGTTTTCAGCTTTTTGAAAACCTATGTTCTGTACCTGTTCTCTTGTTCAGCAAATAAAAACCATTTCAGATTTTTAAGACAGGCTGCTTTGAATTGGAATCAAATGGCCATTTTTTTTCTCTTCAAATCTATAGAAGAATAGTTCTTGTATTCTCACAGTCAATGAGAATCGCAGTCACATGGGACTGCAGTAACTATCCACAGTGCCATAGGCTTGCAGATGATCTATGTGATTTCTGAGCATCTTTTGAACAGATTTTCATTAGGTAAAAGAAAAGGTTTCACCTGATGTTAAGTCTAGTCGTGTCCGACTCTGTGGGGTTGGTGCTAATCTCCATTTCTAAGTTGAAGAGCTGGCGTTGTCCATAGACACTTCCAAGGTAATGTGGCTGGCATGACTGCATCGAGCGCTGCTACCTTCCCGCCGGAGCGGTACCTATTGATCAATTCACAGGTTGGCAGAAGCTGGAGCTAACAGTGGGCGCTCACTCCGCTCCCCGGATTCAAACCTGCAAACTTTCAGTCTGCAAGTTCAGCAGCTCAGCACTTTAACACTCTGCACCACCAGGGGCTCCTAGTTTTTCATTAAAACCCCATAATTTGAAGTCAGTATCACCACGGATTTTAACACATAACTGTTCATGTTGCTATTTCCTCTCCATGGAGCTTTTTTTTTTTTTAATAGATTGATCTGGTTCATATGGAGTGTTTTGAGCCTCACGCAGATAATAGGGTTTTGAAATAGTTTAACAAAGTTTAACAAAGACCCTGAATGGGAATTCACTGGCTGGTTAGCTTAATATCTATGCCAACTAAACTGGTGAAATACAAAATACAAGTATAAGGAAGAGAAGGCTTGTTGTAGAGCAGACAATGTGGCTTCTGCAAAGTTAAAGTCTGTCATTTTAGAGTCCATTGTGTCAACAAGTTCATAGGGATGGATTTCATACAGATCCAGTAGACAATAGAAAACTGCTTGGGAACTGAAAAACTGCTGAAGGTTGTAATATTTGTAGTTTCAGTTCTTCTCCTTTTTAAAAAGTATCCAAACAATTTTGTAATCCTGGATTATTTGCTGGCATAGCCTGACAATAGCTGCAACCTTTTATTCCTACCTTCCAATTGATTTTTTAAAAATCTGAGATATATGTAAAGGTATTTCTCTTGTGATTCTGGTTGAACTGAGATCACCCCAATGACAGCTATCGAGTTTACATGCTGATTGCTGGAGAGTTTCAAGATAGACAGTGAGGGAAATAAAGGTAAAGGCAATTTCTCTTTCATCCCCTTCTCTCCCCTTTTCTCATTTTATTTTTAGAATTGTAGAATTATATGTGCCATTGAAATAAAGAGATAATATTTGCACTGAAATTCTGTTATACTGTAATTAAAAAACCCAACAGAAATACAGAGTCACAGAGAAGACAATTTCACAACATAGACCATAGCCTGCCCACAGCAAAGTACACCCCATTGTAAAAATCCTAGTGCAGATCCAAGAAATTGCAACTAAGAAGAATTTCAAAAAAAGAAATGAAAATACCTAAAAGATAGGGAATAAGTGGGTGTTGAGGCAATAATAAGGTGCAATATCTGTCATAAATAAAGATGCTGCACTGGCAAGAGTTCATACTTCTTTAGACCAGTCAGGAAGAACTGATTGCTTATCAGGGCTTATCGAAAACCTTTGACACCATCCCTCACTAAAGACTAAAGACAAAAAAAAACATTGAGTATGGACCTCATTCCATGAGCAGGGGGAAGTGGAAGGAACCATCTGACTTCATTCCCTACCATTGAGGTCTGTCTTCTGGGATGGCCAGCCATCTCATGTCCTTTCTCCATCTTTCCCACCACTTTCGCTATCTTTGGACCTTGTCACATGACCCCCCCCCCCCCCAAATGCTGTTTCACCTGCAAGTATGGCAAAAATGGCAGACATCGCTTCCCCATCACACGGGGGGAGCATAGCCCAACCAGGGCAGCATGGGGTTCAGCACAACACGGGAGCCTTGCGAGGAAGTGTCCTAGACACTTCCATCCCTGTTGGGAGCAGGGCCTCCACCGGAGGCTGTGGAACATTGTTTGATGCTCCATACCCATCCATCCATCAACTGACTGGCAAGCATCCTAGAACACTTAAATTGGTAAGTATAGGGACGGGTGCTACCGTTTCCATGCACTGTGGAAACAGAATCCCACGGATTTCCACCAGAAGTGCTCATGCAGTACCCTCCGTGGGACTCTGTTTTGATGCACTTGGAAACAGAGCCCAGAATGCACAGGATGAGGTCCTAAGTGTCTTCTTATGGATTAGAATTTACTTTAGGCAAGGAGCAGAAAACAGGAATAAAAAGTTCATCTCTCCAAATAGAGGAAGCTTAACATTAGGTGCAGTTCATGGAAGGAAATGCAAGTGATGGTCACTGGGACCACCAAAAAACAGAGAGGGGTCATATTACATATTTATGCCAAGATTTGATTGAGTTATAATCATAATTCAAAATCATGGTGAGGGTCAAAACTTTGCCTACATGTCAGTTGACCTTTTCTTGAAGCTAAAATTGTTGCACATTATTGCCCCACCTTCTCCCCATTTTCATTCTATGAACAACCTTGTGAAGTAGGTTGGGATGAGATGGTACAATTGGCTAAGGTAATCACCCAAGTATTATATCATAGGCAAATTGGGATTTGACCTGATTTATGATGTGCATTCAGGAGATATGGGGTTGGTATGAATACAAAGTTTATACAGAGGATCTGAAACAAACCTGTAATTTTGAGCAGATCTGATGAAGCTATTTTGATTTTAAAGTAATATACACACAGTATTGTATTTTTCATCTTTTTCTTTATGTTTCCTCAGAGTCATCACATTCATTACACTATTTTTCTTCTGAAAGCAGTACTTCTATTCTTTTAATGACATTTTCTTTCTTTTCCCTAAAGATATCTTTTTTAATGCATTCTGAGGTTACTTGGTGGAACATGTCCTGATTTCTTCCACAAAAACTTGTTGAGTATGCTGTCTGTGGTGAATGGCAGATGGCAAATGTGAAAAGTAATCTATAGACCGTTGGGGTCTCTAGTACCAGACATAGGTCTATGAGCATTTGCAAACTGTATCTGTAAACCTTAGAGCAGCACACAGGCTTAAAAGTATGATTCAGCTTAATACCACGTGCTTGAGAAGTGCCTATCTTGTTTTAAAGCTTTATTGTGACTGTTTTATTGCTAAATCATGACATGGTGATGGGAGTTGCAGCCAAATGTTGTGCACTACTTCTTTGGGGAAATGTAACCCTATGCATGAGGGGAACACCATGTTCTTGAATAGATACTAAACCCGTGAGTGATGCTTGATTTTGGTGGAATTAGGAACTGGACCCATTAGACTCATTGGGTGAGGGAGACCTGAGATGGTGGTTGGATGTTCAAAAGTATTGCAGCTGGGAAAGAGAGACAAATGTCAGTAATGCAGAAGAGTCCAAATTCAAAGAGAAGAGAAGAAATTCTGGACCATGTAAGCCTGTAAGAAAGATGTGATATTAACTTCATCAAATCATACAATTGTATCCTGCGGCGTTGAATGAAAACTTACTGTTTGCTTTTGGTTTCCCAGTCACATGAGAGCATTCAACAAGCAAGACTTTGCATTCATCACCCCATTGACCTATTGGCCCAGCAAAAGTTCACTTAAATTTTATTAACTTTGGGTAGTTTTTTATACCACAACACTGCACAACAGCTTCAATCTGCAGTATCAGAAAATGTACAGTATTCACTCACTACTTCGTGGTTCGCTTTTTGCAGATTCGCTGTTTCATGGTTTTTCAATAAACTCTAAAAGAATATTATAAATCATAAAAAATTACAATTTACAGCCTAAGGATGGGAGAAAGGAGAAGCCGAAGGGAGTGAAAAGGAGCCCAAGTGGCAACGAGAGGAGAAGGAAGTGATTTATCAACATACGATTGGTTGATAAAGACTTAAAATAGTATATAACTACTAAAATAATGTATAAATATATAGCGTCCCTACTTCACGGATTTTCACTTATCGCGGGTGGTCCTGGAACCTAACCCCTGCAATAAGTGAGGGAACACTGTACTGTAATTTAGACTGAGAACCTTAGAGCAGAAATGGACATTGTATGGGACCTTAAAACCTGAAAATGGAAATGAAGCTTAAAAATAAAATAACTATAAGATGGGTAGAAACATAAACGTTATTACCTGTTAACAATCCTAGCTGTACATTCCTGGTTAGAACAATGCACACACATTTGCACACCTAGAACCTCATTCCATGCATTCTGGGCTCCGTCTCCATGCACTTTAGAAATGATGTACCAAGGAGGCCATTGCAAGACATAAGGGCACTTCAGATGGGACTCCATGGGACTCTGTTTCTGAATCCACTTTAACTTCCATGGTTCCATCCTATGGAATGCTAGATTCTGAAGTTCGAGAAAGTACTAGAGCTTTCTGAAAACCTCTTTCTAATCTTCCAATTCCTGGATTCCATGGCAGTTAAAATGGAATCATAGAACTATAATTGTGCAGCGTGAAAGCCCCTTTCCCCTACTTTTCATCAGGTATAAGCTGGTCAAGGTATTTAAACTGCTAGGTATCACCACTGAAAGGTTCATGTGTTTGATAGCCTTCCAACCCGCATTTTTAAATGTGAAAGCTGGGCCTCAGAACCCGGTCTGCATACATGAGGGGATTTGTAGAACAGGTGGGCTTTCAATGAATAGCCTTGAACAACATTAGAGTATGCAATTTATGGATCCTAGCTGGCCAATTCCCAACCATATTTTGTGCCAGCTGATGTTCCAAAAACATTTTCCAGGGCAGCCTCACATATAATACATTGCAGTAGAAACCTTATTGAAGAACAGATAAATTACAATAAGAACAAGTTTGCTAATATTACTTGCAGTCAGTGCTACTTGCACTTGTATTCATGCATTCAGATTGGATGCATGAGTACAGATATATCAGAAAAGGGGTCTGCTATTCCGATTTAGTATGGACTGTCTTGTATTATGCTCTCCCCCCTCCCCACACACACACACATAATACATTTCTAGGACAAGTGCTAAATGAAATATTGTTCCTCATGATTTGCTGTGAGGGGGCAGAGGCATAATGGGAAATTTTAGGCTGCAGCTGCTTATAATATAAGTCCTGATAGCCACACCCCTTCAGAAATTCAAACATGTAGGCAGCACGGCAGCAGTGTTAATCAGTAGCTTCATCTTGACCAATAGCAGATCTTTTGTAATCCCAGGAGGCCATAATTACTCACTCAAGCCAGCATTAGAATGGAAATAGTTCATGACAGTATGCAATGGCTTGAAAAACCCATTCTCTTGCCTTCTCCGTAGCAACTATGAGGCTTGGAACTACACTCAGTGGGATAACAGTTGAAAATTATGTCATTGGGTTGTTGTGCATTTTCCGGGCTGTATGGCCATGTTCCAGAAGCATTCTCTCCTGACATTTTGCCCACATCTATGGCAGGCATCCTCAGAGGTTGTGAGGCAACCTCTGAGGATGCCTGCCATAGATGTGGATGAAACGTTAGGAGAGAGTGCTTCTGGAACATGGCCATAAAGCCCGGAAAATGCACAACAACCCAGTGATTCCGGACATGAAAACCTTTGACAACAAATTATGTCATTGTCCCTACTAATCAAAAGGTCACCCTCTTTCTAGCACTGAGGTCCCTGAGTCTCCTGGAACAGTGGAGGGCAGCAGGATACTGGAGAAATTTAGGAGAGAACCCTTGTAAAACTCTAACTGATTTTCTGTAATTGTGATTGTATAGCCTGCCATAAGAGTGTGTGGCTGTCCTTTATGTGTTGTTTTGGGATGATCGTTCCCCTCCTTCTCACTGTAGACACCAAGCACCTCACAGCAGCATGCCAGCTCTGAGCACCACAACTCTCCTGAGTCACGAAAATCCAGTGTGACTCTGAGTTCCATCAGCAGTGACCTTGGTTGGAAGAGAGCAACCTTTCCTTTGAAGTGAATGCAAATGGCTTCATTGGTGGAAGGCTGCATGCAACTGCCTCATCATTGGTGGTCACCATAGTGAGGGCTGTAACCCTAGCCATAGACACAACTCCGTCTCTCCAGAGTGTTGCTCTTCCTTCCTATGTGCAGAGATGCATGAAGCCTCTGACACAGAGGGGAGGGGAAACTTGGAGTTGGTCCATGAATGCTAACAAAAGGGTTTGTGTTTGACAGTTTCAGATGCTATAGCAACATGGCTGTGGATAAAGAGTGTTTGCTGTCCCATCCTGCAACTCTCCGGGCCTCCAATATACAAGTGTGGGCAGAGAGGAGGGGTAGATTAATGTCCATGGCTAATAAGGCTGGCAAAGGGGGAGGGAGGGATTTCAGCCCCCCTCCCTAGACTCTCAGAAATCTCACAAGTTTGCATCTCTCCATCTTGTTTGGAATATTCAGCAAACATTCAGAGTTTGGCACTTGTCATCCAAAGATTTTTCAGGAGGGAATAGAGCAGGAACAACGTTTTGACAACATTTACAGTCTGGAGAGTTTGAGAAGATTCCATGACAAATTCTGACTGCAGGATATCTCAGTTTTGTTAACTGCGGTATGCTTATAAAATTAATCAGACTTCTGAATGCTCTCATATATTTTTAGTGTGACATCCTAAAGTGTAGTCTAACTGCTATCAGGAACCGTTGCCACCAAAGAGAAAGGCAGTTATACAGCACTGAAATGCTGTTCAACTGAAATGGCCTAGCATGCTGAAATAATGATAGTTTTATTTCTTACCCACCTCTCCTCAAGGCTAGAGGTTCATTAAAGCATAGCTAAAACACATTATCATCATAAACATTATATAAAATAAACATATTAAAATGTATTTTTCCAAATACAAATATCTAAATACACAGAACAAAGATTAAAATGTTGAAGTGACCCTGTAGTTTGAATGGCTGATGTACTCCTGGGAATTGTTTTTCAATTGTTCTTAGAGGTGTCATGCAAAAGTGTAATTGCACTAATGCATCATAAGGGGAAAGAAAAAAATGAAGAAGAAAGGAGTTGAAAAGAAAGGGATTTTTTGTTCTGATCTTTCTTGGAATTTCAAAGAAAGAACTCTACTCAAGGTTAGGATTGTTTACCTACAAATCCTGATTTAGATCCACCCTTGATTCATAATAATCCATTTGAATAAAAAGCATTTAGGGAAAGATAAATGTTGGACAGTTGGTAATTGAGCTGTTAAGAATCTTATTGTCCTATAGCTCTTTTCCTCCATTGCTTTTGTTTTGTTTATTAATCTGAAAAAGGATACTGTTTCTCTTTGGCCAGATGGTTAGACCATCTCAAGATTGTTCCTCAGAACTATTATCATTTTAAACTAAATAAATTGACCCATATAAAAGTATTTAGACTGTAAGCTACACAGTTTTTAAAAATCCAAAAAAGAAACCTTTATGTTTTCTTTTCAAAATTCTTCTACCACTAGAAAATTAACCAATGTAAACTAAGCTTTCTGAAACAGAGCAACTGACAAATCAAAGCATTTGTCCATCTAGTTTCTAATAGCCAGTTCACTACTTACTTAGGCAATCCCTCGTTGTCTGAGTATTATTGTCTTCCAGGTACGTGTCCTGGCAGTGGATGCATACGTGGCTGTGGAGCCCTATTCTTGACCTGCATATTCTTCAACAGTGAAGGCATCGGTTTCCAGGTGGAAGGTGATCCCGATCAGGGTTAGCTTGATGCACCTTTCTCTTGGCACATTTCTCCCTTTCGCCCTCCATTCGTGCCTCTTCAAATTCCACAGCACTACTGATCACAGCTGAACTCCCTCTAGAGTGTTCAAGGGCCAGGGTTTCCCAGTTCTCGGTGTCTATACCACAGTTTTTAAGGTTAGCTTTAAGCCCATCTTTAAATCTCATTTTCTGTCCACCAACATCCCATTTTCCATTCCTGAAATGTCTAGTTTCTAATAGCCAGTTCACCACACAGTAATACTCTTACATATCATATAAGCTGATGATCCCAATTGCAAGTCCTGTCATCTCCACATGATGTTAATAAAAGGATCCTGAATGAAATATGAAAAGCTCTTGCCAGTCAATGTAGACAGTCAGTACAAGAAAGGGTCGATTTACATTGCCCGCATCTGCAACATTTCAAATTTACTGTTGGGTTATCTAAGCAATCATGCATGCATTTTCAATGTGGGATGGTTTATGTAGTTAGATATGTTTGTTGCTTAGTAACCTGAGCCAAGCTGCATTCCAGAGTTGAAGCCACCATTTAGGGGTTTTTGCATATGAAATGGGAAATGGGAGTATCCTTTCTGGGGACACACAGGAAGTGATGTACAGATGCCTCTTCCTGTCTCTTCCCTCTTCGCTCCTGCCATACCATGCCATGCTGATGTTCCTGTTTGTTAAGAGCTATGTAGTATCCTGAACTGTTTTTTCTTTTGGAACTAAGATGTTTTTGCCTGTATGACCATCATCATACAAGATTGTGAGTAAACATATTTTTGCTATTTTATTTTGATGTCTCTGATGTTTATTTTATGCACATGACTTTTTAAAGGGAAAGGGAGGCTGGATATTTTGTCTTGTTTATTTTCTTTTTACCTCTGCTCACATAAACCCCTAGTCTTCTGCGTTTTTACTGCTCTGCACCAATATTTAACCATATTGGTATCATAATCTTAACAGGTTATGAATATATATTTCTATTATTTACAATGTGTTTCCAGAAATAAACCAGCAAAGTCTCCCTCAAAACACATAGTTTTCCAATTGTTCCAATGCTGTTAAGTGAAGTGGGAGATAAGAGAGTGTGAGGCAACCTGGAGTTTTGGCAGAAGAAACAATGACGGGGCTGATTTCTTTTTTCTATGTAAGTTAGGGGAGCAGGAGAGAGAGAGAGCAACTGCAGTATTGGCATTGCCAGAAGAAAGGGATTTCCTTTCTTGCTTAGAAGGAGATGTGCAAGAGGAAGGAAGAAGCTGGAATCTTGGAGTTTTGGTGTGCTGAGGTGGAGGTAATGGGCGGGGAGGGGGGGTGGGAATGGTGATAGTCATGCAGTCAGAAAACTAGCCCTGCTAAGCATACTGATTAAAAAAGACAAAGAACCTTGTAGCCCAGTAAAATTACACTTCTTACCATTTGCCTTCTGTCTATGTGTGCTTCTCTGAAAAGGTACTGGCATCTAAGGACAAGCCAACTCACTCCAGCCAAGCTCCCTTTGGAGTTAGCAGCTGCTTCCATTTCTGACCTCTCAATAGAGCATTCACAAGTCTTTCAAGCCTGGAAAATATGAGTGCTTATTGTTTTTGCTCTAAAACCAGTGATGTGTTAACAAAATTGCTAAATTTTGATGCATCTACACTGTTGCATTAATGCATTTTAATTGTCATAGCTCAATGCTCAGGTATTATGGGACTTATAGTTTAGTATGACTCCAGCACCCTTTGGTAGAGAAGGCTAAAGACGTATTGTAAAATTAGTTTCCATCATTCCATAGCATTGAACCATTGCAACAAAAGTGGTGTCAAACTGCATTAATTCTACAGTGTATGTAGAATAATAGAATCATAGAGTTGGAAGAGACTACATGGGCCATCTAGTTCAACCCCCTGCCATGCAGAACAAACACAATCAAAGACCCCCCACAGATGGCCATCCAGTCTCTGTTTAAAAGCCTCCAAGGAAGGAACTTCCACCCAAGGAAGGAGTGTAGATGCACTCCTAAAACTCTCTTTTTACAGAGAAACCAAAAGACACAAGATCAAACTAGATATTACATCTCTTTGCAATGGCCATCTCCGAAATTCTGAAAGGTTTCTGTTTGTCATTTTGTTTTTTTATTGGTCACTAGAACAGAAATGTAAGCTTTGCAAATTTGATTACTGAGACACATATCACAAAGAAAATCCTTTTGGGGAGGAGCAGACTAATCTCAGAGAATATGCATCATTCTTAATGAAGTTAGCCACAATTCAACATCCCTTGAGAGTAGCATAAATATCCACCTGTGTAGTACTCCACCAGTACCACACCATCCACATACAGGAGAGCAATATCATACAGCACACGTGAACAAACAGGTGTCACTGTGACATTCGAGAGCTAAATGCACAATGTACAACTGCAGGGTGCAATGCATAATTGTAATGTGTAAGGTTGCAGTGGATGCACATTCACCTCTGTTGCTGTCAGATGAATATTTCTGTTGTTCTCCGACAAATAATTCACCCTGCATGTGTATGCAACTATAGGAATGTCAACAGCTTTTATTCTCCAGGTCCTCAAATTGGCATGCTTTGAATAGAACAGAATCCATGCAACAGTCAAAACACACAAGGCTATGTGATTATCTCAGCACATGCCATTTCAGGACATGGGAGAGTGGTTACTGGTTACTCTTGGAAAGAAGCATCATTACGTCTTAAATCTGATTGTCTCCAAAATATGAATTAGCTTAGAGATGATGCTAAGTTCATCTTATGGAAAAACAATTTTGATTTGATACATAACTACAACTGAGGTTCTGCTTAATTAAAGAAGCTAAAATCTCTGTAGGCCTGTGCCAGAAATAAGCTTGCTCTCTCTGTTCTGTGTGGCTCAAGGGTGTGCATTTGCTTTTCCTGTTTGAAAAAAAGAAACAGTGTGCCTTCATCAGTGCCATCTACCGGCTACAGACTAGAACAGCTGGTGGGAATACATGACCTCAAAAAACCTCCCCTTGTTATTATACAACTACTCCAATATCATCACAGAGATATTAGCAAAGGAAACCTCGCCCTACTTAACAGAGAATTACCATACACTGAACTCAAAAAGACCCACCGTAATGCTCTTGCTGAAATACTATGTAAGCAGAACAACAAAGCCCTGGGTTAAAATTATGTTATCTCCCAAAGCATAATCCAGCACGCTTATTCTTCAGTGCAACTGAGAGTGGACCAGATTTACAATTTCATCAGTGTTCAAGCATTACAATCATCATGAGATTTTCCTCCTCTTTCCAGTCTTTGAAATGTTACAGGAATACGAACTTCTCATTTAAGATTTGGCTAATGTTCCCACCATTTCTGGGGTGGTATAAAGTAGTTTATAGTTCATGCCTGGCCATGTTTACTTGCAAACTATTGATAAGATCAGCATGGCTTACTCCCAGTTAGGGGAGTAAAACCCATCGTTAATTTCATGGTATACTGCCATGGCACTTACTTTACTATCTAATTACTGTAACTGTGCAATGTGGATATCAGCCATGACTCCATATAATTGTCCATCTTGATTAACTTCTTCTAACCTCCTGCTCTGTTACCTTTAAGCCCATCCTTTCATCTGCATGTCCACAGGCCAATGAAACGCCATGTAACCACAAAAAAATGCTCTTGAATCTGTCCCAAATGATGCATTTTGTTATTCCCTGTCTCAACACAAAAACAAAACTCTGGCCATTATCATTGCTGTCAGGAGCTAGAGATGTTTAACTATATTGTGTTGTCGAAGGCTTTCATGGCCTGAATCACTGTGTTACTGTGTGTTTTCCAGGCTGTATGGCCATGTTCCAGAAGCATTCTCTCCTGATGTCAGGAGAGAATGCTTCTGGAACATGGCCATACAGCCTGGAAAACTCAAAGCAACCCATTAAACTGTATTTCCAGCCATTTAGTGGGAAAGCTCTGGCAGCGTATGATATAAAATAAAACAAATGTAAGGCTGAAGTGTTGACCTGTCTTGAGTGTAGCATCACATTGCAAGCATACTGTAGCAACATAGCCATTCCCACATTCTTGAGCACTTCCTGTGTTCTTGGCATGCGCCACAGTGAATATAAGAAGTGGGATAAATTGGCTGCCTAGCTACCTCGAATATGTACCTTTCACCAGGGCCAAATCATCACTGAAGGCACATAGTCTTCATGGATCTTCTCCACTGTCGCCATCTGCATTGAGGACGGGGGAAAGTGAATGATGGGGATGAGCCAGTGTTGGATGAAATCTTAGGCGTGGATAAACTGCAGCTGCTGGGTGTTTTAATATTTATTTGTAGAATGTTCTAGAATGCCCTGCCCAACAGCTGCAGTTTAGACATGCCTGAGATTTCATCCTACATTGACCAACCCCATCGGCATTTAGGATAGCTGCTTCATGTGAACCTAATGAGAGTAAATCATCTTCATTTCTTCCACCATTTCAAAATTGTGCCACAGAAATACACCCCTCAGCATTTAGCACACATGCATTTTTTTAAAAAAAGTTCATTTTCCAGACCAGTGGATTTTAAAATAGCTTTTATTATTAGCACCACTTTCCAGGCACATTTAAAACATGCCTCACAATGCTAACTCATTGTACATTAAAATGCAACCCCTTATCAACAACATTAAAAAACACCACATTTGTGGATACAAGATTCAATTGGCACCTTCAAATGGATCTTAGCTGGACCAACTGAGGTTTGTCATTAGAGTAACACACCATGCCTGGAACAGAACAACGCACAAATCCATCAGCAATATGGTGAGAAAAAAAGTCTTGGTTGTGATGTACAATTGACCAAATTGCCCAGCAATTTGGCCATTATTCTTCATAGAGTAAAACCCAGTTCTGTTTGGTCTGACCTTTTGAAGAACTTTCCACACGTTTTCATGTCCAAGATGCATTCTGTGTAATTGTTGACTTATTTTAAGTAGCTCCAAAATGAGAGAGGTTATATAAAAACACTACAAATCACACCACAAATTGTTCTCTCTGTGTGTATCTGCTTTCAGGTCATCTATCAACATATGTAGACCCCATGAGTTTCATAAGGTTTTCTTAGAGAATATTCAGATGTGGTTTTGGCAGTTTTATAGACCAACAATATCCTTTTTTTCTAAATGGAAACAGGATGGAAAGGCTATACAGTATGTAACAGGCAATGCAAAGCTGAAAATAACTCCTAGACTTGACATTTTTCTGATATGGAATAGAATTGTTACTGCATGAAAGAATTTTCACTGAGTCATGAAGAAGTCTCCTTAAGATTCAAGGAAAGGATACATAGACACTGACCATACAAGGAAAGAACAGCCATACAAAAACTTGGAACCATTATTTGTCTGAACTACATCTCCCAGAATCCCTTAACAAGAATGGTCACCAATCAAGCTGTCTGGGGGTTTCTGGGTAGTGTAGTCCTATAATCTTTCCAAGCAGCACCAACAACTGAATCATAGGAAGTTGGTCTGACGAGCCATTGCTCTGACAAACATGGGCCTCAGACAGTTATAGTGTTATTATTCTACTTTAATTACCAGAGTTCCATTCTATGGAATCCTGGGGTTTGAAATTTGGTGAGATATTGGAGCTCTCTGGTTGAGACTTCAAAATGCCCTCCCTAAGTTTCAAGTCCCAGGAGTCCATATGATAGAACCATGATAGTAAAAATGGAATTGTGGTGCTTTGATTATGTAATGTAAGTGGGCCCCTGGTGTATAGGATGGGATAGAATCACTTCTACATCGCTATTTCAGGCAACCGAAGCAGCAACACAAGCTGGTTCTGAATTACCAGCAGCAAGAGGGAAGACCAGCATGCCATAGTGCAGTGGTTCTCAACCTGTGAGTCCCCACATATTTTGGCCTTCAACTCCCAGAAATCCTAACAATTGGTAAACTGGGTGGGATTTCTGGGAGTTGTAGACCAAAACACCTGGGGACCCACAGGTTGAGATCCACTGCTATAGCAAGTCCAATTTCGGAATACAAGTGAGAGCAACTATATTATTTTAGCACCTACAATTTTGTCAGCACAACTGAATCTAATTAATATTTCCTAGCAATCTCTCTCGAATTAACCTTCCATGAGTGGTCCATCAAGAACTGCTATTGCTGCTATCACAATATATCGATACCTGCAGTTGTACTGAAGGACACAAGGTTAGTCTGAAGCACTGTAAGCTGAAAATACGTAATGAAATTTGGGAAAGGTGTGGGATTTTTGAAAATGACAACTCTCATAATCCCCCCAGTCACCATGACCAAAGCTCTATTGATTGGAGAATTCTAGGTACAGTACTGTAATCCAAAAATTAGCCTTTCCTAGCTCTGGAAAATAGGTTTGATTGAAATCAGTGGAACATACTCGCCAGTAAAGATGGGTAGGCCTGGAAAACCCCCAGAAAAATTGGGGAAACAGGTTTTTTTCCAGTTTTTTCCAAAGCCATTTTTTCCAGAAAAATTGAAAAGTGTGTAGAATATGTTCTTTTCCAATGATAAATAATATAGCTATGACATGGTATTCAAACTATATAATATGAAAACTGTTGTGGTAATCTCTGAGCAGTTAGACTCAATTTAACCCTCTCTGGGGGAGATTCCACCAAAATCAGCAGAGTAGCAAAAGCAAAGCATTCAAATGCAACAGTTACTTACACTGGCGAGCAAGAGAAGCAATGGACTGCAGAGTCTCAATAAAAGTTCAAAAAGTATTTATTCAGGTAAAAAGAACTCCATTGTAGATAGAAAGGCTTGGGAGCTGTCTAGACTACTATAGACTGGTTTCTAAGGAAAAATAAGAAAGGAAAAATAACAAACATCTACATAGTTACATCTTGCCAGGAGAGATGGCAGGATGCTTCTTGTTAGCTTGAAGAACAAAGGGAGAAGAGGGAACCAAAATGGTTCTGACCTCATGGTCCAGTTTATTGGGGCCATAAAAGACATTCTGACCAATGGGAAGTTAGTGTTACTAAAGATTCACATTGCTACTAACTTCAAAGTGACGTAAACAGGATAGAGTGAAACACAGTAAAGCCTGTCTAGGCATGCTTTGGAAACAGGGAAAGGATTCCCTCAATCTAACTCTATCATCTATCTAACTACATTTGGACTTGAGTAGTCCAGGATGATCTCCCAACAAAAACCTCAAAGATTTCTGAGACTTTTTGTTTCTACACACTTTTAAAAAAAGTTTTTCCAGGGAAAACGGCCCCAATTTTTTCCTCCCCCCCCCCCCCAGGCCTTCCCATTTCTACTCTCCAGATAAAAATCTCTTAACATTCCAGCATTGTCATGTCTCTTAGATAAGCTGTTTGCATGCTTAGCCAAGATACTAGTTGTTAGCTATCAAGCCTCTAAATCCTCTGGTATAACCCTAAGTTCAATCTCCAGCAGAAGCTGACCACAGAATTGCTTTGAGGGACCTAGGGATTCCTAAAGAGTACAGCTAAACCAGGCATGGGCACACTTTGGCCCTCCAGGTGTTTTGGACTTCAACTACCACAATTCCTAATGGCATCATGCCTGATCTAAACAAATCCACAAATTAAAAAAATCCACAAAAGTCAGACTTCCAATTGTCTTATAAACTTACAACTTTATATTTCAGGCCAAAATATGTACTCCAAAGAGCGGAATAATAAAGAAGCCTCTGGTATCTCAGAAGAAAGAAACATTAGGACAAATTATGTAGGAGTCTCAGGAGAGGATGTTATGTAGAATGGGAGTGAATAATAAAGAAAGAGGGGTGAACAACAAGCAAGAATGGCTGTTTGAACAGATGGGCTTCTGTGAATCTTTCCTGGGTGGATCCATCAGTAGATCTTCAGTAACACTGCCACGTGCTGTGATTTTTAAAATAAAAAAAAAAGAAGAAGAGGAGGAGGAAAAATCAGCTGAGGAGAAATGGACTTGCTTTGGTTCCATGCAGGCTCAGTGCAATGGAAAGAAAGAGTGTGTGTCATGCAAGACACCTGCGCACAACTAAAGAGAGATCAAGTCTAATCCATTTCCCAATTATGAATGCAAGACAATGCAGATCTGAAGATCAAGAGGTAAGATTATACCAAGAAAGAAATGCAGCAAGCAGGTCAGCTCTTCAAATAGAGATTTGGAAAATGGCCAGTTATTTGGTCTAAATCAGTGGTTCTCAACCTGTGGGTCCCCAGGTGTTTTGGCCTACAACTCCCAGAAATCCCAGCCAGTTTACCAACTGTTAGGGTTTCTGGGAGTTGAAGGCTAAAACATCTGGGGACCCACAGGTTGAGAACCACCGGTCTAAATAATTGTAACATTGGAGACATTTGATAAGGGGAGAAACCTGGAACAACTCATTCCACACACACAATTAATCTTGCTCACAAATATCTGAGGCTTGTACACTACATCATTTATTTATTGACAGATGCAGCTCATACACAGTGTGTTTTTACACAGACTCACATCAGTCTCCCCAAATCAGTCATTCATTTTCTCTGGATGGGCAGGTTACCTCTGCCTGCAGGACATTCACACTGGGCATGAACAATTATCTTATAAACCTACAACTTTGGTTTTTAGGCCAAAAGGATGTTACCAAGGAAAATAAAAGAACCAAATTCACCATTTGGAACAAATTAAAGATAGTAACATAGCCTATATAACTTGTTCTGCTTATAAGATCTGTTCTGTTCACATGATCTATGGCAGTGGTTCTCAACCTGTGGGTCCCCAGGTGTTTTGGTCTACAACTCACAGAAATCCCACCCAGTTTACCAGTTGTTATGATTTCTGGGAGTTAAAGGCCAAAACATCTGGGGACCCACAGGTTGAGAACCACTGATCTATGGCACTTCAGATGAGGAATGGATTGACAAGCAGAGGCTGCAGCATAGGGATGGACATCCCTGTCCCAAACCACAGCCAAGATCAAAGAATAGAGGAGTGTGATATATAAACACAATCCTACAAACAACTATGCATCTGGAATATTATGGATAATTGTGAAACTTTCTACTTATCACAGGTGAGTCTCTTGGTAGTGTGAGGCTCCATGACACTGCTATAGACCTGGACTCTGACCCTGGAAAGCTCATATGAAAAGAAAATAGGAAAGAGTTCAGGCATGCACCACATTCCTGGTTATGGAAAAACACTGGGGTCTTTAAAAAGAAACCACATCTCTTAACACATAACATCTTTGAACATCGTTGGAAGCTCCATTGTTTCGGTGAGCCACAGTCTGCGAAATGTTCAAAGCCTTAGGCATGCTACAATGCTATTCCCAGCAGACTGGAACCCCCCACAAAAGTGCAGAAAAGAGAACATGCATGCCTGCACATGGGCACACATGCACATACATGCGCCAAAGTTGAAGAACTTTCCTTATAAATACTTCTAATTACATACACTGCTATAAAGTGTTGAGCCAGTAAGGCCTAGCTTTCCTAAGTGCATTCCCCCAAGTGTGCCCACACCAGCTGCACTTGCTATGTCTCTGCCACCGGGGAAGGGAGGAAAAACAAGGCGCGTAGGGGTATCGGAAAGTCAGCTCTTTCAGGGCAACCTTTATTTCTTCAGGATGGGCAATTTGTTTACATCCAAGACAGGGCAGACAGACAGAGACTGAATCTGCCTTACCTGCAGAGGACTGAATGGCATTGCTTTGTCTTTTTATAGCTTTGGCATAGGCTGACAAACGATGGCTTGCAGGTTTTTTAGAGATGGGGGGAGGCTTAGGGTCAGAGGGAGGCTTAGGGAAGGGTAGAGGCTTGGGATAGGAGGGAGGTTTAGCAACAGAAGGTGGCTTGGGAATGGATGGTGGTTTGGGAACGGATGGCGGTTTGGATGGTGGTTTAGGAGTGGAGGGCAATTTGGGGGTAGAATGTTCTGGCTTATCCGTAGTAGGTTTGGGTATGGCTGAGCCATCAGGTGAAGGAATATCTGTATGGGTGACTTGCTGAGTTTGTAGGGAGGTAGGCCTAAGAGTTAAGTCCTCTAGGGCTCCTGTAGTCACCAAAGAGGGAACGGTCCCATCTGAGTTTGTCTGAAGTTCTGGAGATGATTTAAGGTCCACATTTAAAGCTGACTCTGGGGAAGCGGTTGGCCCTCCTGCCGCTGGTGTGTCAGATCCTGTTTCTATGCCAGTTTGCGTACTTTCTGGTGTTTCTGGTGATGGGCCTTTTGTGGTGTCTTCAGTAGCTAGGATTTCACTCAAGATGGCAGTAGGTTCCAGATCTGTGGGTCCAGGAGATGCAGTGGTTTCCTCCTCATCAGCACTGGATTCTGGTAACAAAGAAGTTAGCAGCAAAATCAGCTCTCACACACCCATACAGCCATAACCTATTTCCAGAAGGTCATACAGAAGAACAAGCTGATATTTTACTTTCATGAGCCACATTTTTGTGTTAATCAGAGGGTTGGCCCTATTGTGAGACAGAGTGAGCTCATTGTCTCACAGGCCGCAGGTTTTGGATTCTTTTAAAGGGCACCAAGTTCTCAGCCACCTTATTTATTTACAACTTAGGCTTGGTGACTACTTGAATGTTCTACCACAGGTTCAAAAGTGTCTATGGCTCAGCTTTAGTAAGTGACATCGCAGCCAAAGTATGAGGAAGAGACAGTTGAGAGGGCCTGTCTCAGATAAAGAACCAGCAATAGCCAGCTAATGGCAAATTATTGTTGTTAATTTATTTTAACCATAAACGATATGCCATTTGATTTGTCTGCCAAAACAAAAGAGACCAGATCAAGTGTAGCTTAAACTTTAGAGTATAATTTTATTATTATTTCAAACAATTTCACACTTTAAAAAATGAAATGACATTTTAAGAGGATCGCTGTGTTTTAACTTTTTATTATCCCTTTTTTAGCGTTTTCTTGTTTGAGTACTTGTGTAAGCTACCTTGCAACCCCAGCCAAAAGGAAGGTGGGATAGAAATAAAATAAATAAGTAATATGTCTATAAATACAAGGCTCTTCCTGTCATACCAGTATGTATTCACACCTTTATTTGTTTGGGTCATTCCTGGAGTCACTCAAAGTTGGAAGTTTGCTATATCTTGCACATCATATATTTAGTCCATGGGAATAGGATGCAGATAAGGATCTTGCTGCCTCAGCTGCTTTTACACGAGAATAACTAATGTCTATAGTTCCAGTCACTTACCGCAAAGAGCATCCTTACATGAGTAACCTTCTGGACACATGGAACATGGCTCGCCTTCCTTGTATGGTTTATGTCCTTTTACATTCCCCCTAGAAATTAAAATGACTCAAATTGACTGAAACAAGAAAGCCTTTTTGTTGAGTAAAACCCTTCCAGAAAGTAACACTCTTACAGATGTAACTGAATATAGCCAGGCAGCTGTATTAGTACATGACTAAAAAAGCTAGTAGGCTTTCAAAGAATACTAGTTACTTATGGCCATTATGAACTGAGATTCTAGAGTGGAGAGACATGAAGGAGATGGGATGCTTTTGCCTCTTACACTTGAATCAGCAGCATTACTGAGCTAAACAAACATTTTAGTTTGACCTGATTGAAAATCAATGCAATTTGGACATGAATGGGTCTTTCATGTTTAGGAAAGGAAAGGAACTTACGGGGGTTCATAGTTGCAGACTACTAAATGCATATCAGTGTCATTGAGAACTGTCAGGGTCTCACAAAAGACTGTTTCGCAGCCAACACGCTCAGTGTTTGCCCAAACCACCTAAAGCAGTAGGGAAAAAAAGAGAAGAAAAAGCTTGCTGAAGATGACTCTGCATTTATATGGACACCACGCATCCTCTCGTTTATTCCTGAGGATCCAGTCATTTCTCTCAGAAGATGGTGTTTCTTTAGCTTTTTCTTGCTGTCTCTATTTTTTTAGATAATTTATAGATGGCATTTTTATTTAGCTTTATTTAACAGTGCTGCCCCAACCATTAGGCAGAGCGAGGTAGCTACCTCAGGGAAAGATTTGGGGATTTATTGATAAATAGCAAATTGTTCATCATTAATTTTTTATTTTACACCAACATTACTATTTATTTTCACTGTCAGAGATGGAGAGAGGTTCTTTTGTGCATTAAATTACTATTTGTTAGAAAGTGTGCAATGGTGAGAGATATTGATCTAAGGAGCAAACAAACCAATGGCTTAGAGAAAGAAACTAAGCTTTATTCTAGGAACTCCATTCTAAGATAGGATAGTAACTCAGGGTGCTGATCTAACTATATCTTGGAGGATTCACGGGAATAAGAAGAGATGAAGGAAACATCCCTAAGATGTTAAAGAAGCTATACAAAGAGGGATCAGGATAGGTAGATACAGAGGAAGAGCACTTCATGTCACTCAAACTATCTAACTCTATTACTACTGCCCATTGTGGGGCATTCTTTGCTCTTCAGTGCTAAGTGTTGTTGCATTTCCAACAAGTCAACATGGACAAGGTATAGTCAAACACTAGAACCACTGTGGTGAAATGGTTTAAGTGTTGGACTCCCCACTCAGCCATGGAAACTCACTCATTCAGCCTCAGAGGGAGGCAAAGACAAAACCCTATTGAACAAATCTTGCCATGACAGGTTTGCCTTAGGGTCGCTATATGTTGGAAATGAATTGAAAGAACATAATGGCAAATAGTCAAACACATTTGGAGGGCAACGAAAGGGGAAAGATTGTCTTCTGTGATTTAGGTAAGTAAACTTTTTATTGGAAGTTAACATGTATACTAATCATATGTACACACACACTTTCTTTTTGAAAGAAAAATCCCCACTGCCAGGAGGAGTAACAGTGGCATCAGGAGGTCTTTATGAGGAAAGTAACAGTGTGCATTAAAATTACATATTGCACAACTACAAGCCGAATATCATTACCTCCCCCGACATAGCCTGGAAATCAGTGGTAGCAAATGATTCCCATGTCAGCAGGATGGTAAATCCACCCCAGGTTTTAGAGTAAACTTTAAAATAGCTATCCACAGTGCTGAACCCAACATAGTGAATTGGGTTTGGCACTTTGTATAACTTCTTTAAAATTCGAATCAGAACCTAGAGTGGATTCACCCCCTACTGACATAGTGCCACTTCTAGAATTGTGCAGATGTTCTCCCTATGAAACTATAAGACTAAAATCTCTATTGAACCTATGGAGATCAAACCAAAACATTGTACAATTCTAAGCATAGAATCTGCTGTATAATTTGTACTGTCAACCATCAATGAAGTCTGCACACACAGCAGTACACATCATTTCCTAGGCTTTGCTTGAGGTTTTTGAGAGCTGCCTTGGGAGAAAGAAGACCTATAAACCAAACAAATAAATAAATAAATATTTGGATACCTGTGTATAATGACCACACATCTGTCCCTCTTCACATGTTAATGTAGTCATGTTATAATACTGGTATTCATCATACCAACTTTCCACAATTGTCTTCACATCTAGGTCTCCAGACATGGCAAAGAGATTCTCGCCACGCCGGCCCCTGTCCGGGTTGTGTTCCCAAATGCATTTTGTTGCATAGTCTTTGGCAATGGCTTCCAACTCTGGATCCCAGCTCTGAAATCACAAACAGAATGTCATCAGCACACAGAAAGGTTTCCGCATAAGCCAACGAGGGAAGTGAATACTCAGCATTTGAAAATATGTCCAATTCCCTGGCCTGCATAGCAACTGGCAAGTCTGGTGTTTTGTCCAGGACAAGCAAGTGGTTGCCATCACAATGAAAAATGTAGCTCAAGATTTGAAATAGTTTTTCCAGCTTCATCTGTAAATCATTTGCACTTTGGAAGTAGAATACTACCAATCCCAGTCATCTATTAGCTATTTTTGAATGTCATCAGTGGAGCAGCAAACTTTGTCCATTTTTCTGAACTTCTTCCAGATTCATCTGTAAATCATTTGCACTATGGAAGTAAAATATTACCCATCCCAGCCAACTATTAGCTAGCTTTGTATCCCTTCAGTGAAGCAGAAAACGTGGTCTATTTAGTCTGAACTTTAAAGGAGTTAGCCAAAGTTCTGAATGCATTTGAAGGATAGAATTCATTATTCTAGATAACCCCTTTTACAGTTCAGACTACGACCTTGCCCTTGTCCTGGGCAAGGACATGGAAATCACCAGTTCCCACTAGGTCTAGGAAAGATTATCCCCGCATTAAAGAACACGTTATTGTAGAAGAAGGCTTCATGTTCCTTGCTAGAATGGGGTCTCTGGAGTAGCAGAACTTGGTATCCCCCCATTCCAGTTTATACTCAGTGACCTCTGAAAGAGGTAAGTGCTTCTGGGCCTCAACCTTTTTTTCTGCAAAAAAAAATGGATGTTGAGTACTAAACCCTCATGGGTGCCTTTGCAAATTCCAACCAAAGGAAACATCTGTCTGCAAACTAATATACAATGTCAATGCATATATTGCAGCCTGAAAGTGCAGGGATTATATGCTGGATTATACATGCATGTATAGTCAGCCTTCACTTCTGTGGGTTTGACTTTTACAGATTTGATTATATACTGACTTGATTAAAATGTTTTCTCTGGGAATCTCTAGGTCCTCCAGTGTGACTCAGTGGACAACCTCTTAGAAAGATGTTCTAATGGGTTTTTAAGTGTTTTTTTAAATTTGCATTTCCTCCCACATTTGTCCCTAACCTGGCAGATAGTCAGAGAACTGACTGTGAATATATGCAAAAATGCAAGTAGCTGGCCCCCAAGACTCAGGTATTTATACTGTAAAATGAGTTGGTTTAAAAGTTAATAACCAACCAAGTTGGTTTAAAAGTTAATAAACCAATTTATTCAAAGGATAAAATTCTAAATTGACTACTTTGCACTATAGGTGTCTCGAATGACTCGATTTTAAAGACTCTGGAAAAAAAAAGCCCTCTTGGCATGGAGTGAATTAGCACATCCGAGAAGGAAGAAATGGTCCTGTGAGCTAGCTTACTAGATCCAGGAAGCATTTCCCCCCTCTTTTTTTAATTGTCGAGAAGCATTTGAAAATGCTTCCTACATGCTGTAAGCTAGCACATTGCAGAGACAGTTACGGTCCAGAACTCACAGCCTGCCACCTCATTTGGCACATACTCATTCGTTTCTATCTAATAATTCTGAAGCCAGTAGCAGAGCCCTCCCTCTTTCAACCATGCAAAGAGGAATGGATAGTAAATGCTCAGAGCTCCTCCCTGTTGTGAAAAGATAGGCATGCCCAGTTTAACAGCTGTGTTTGGCCAGAGCCAATGCAAACATCTGGAAAGCTTGTTACTTAACAGAGCCCAACAGCTGCTTGCCAACTTATCCCTCCAGTGTAGTGAATATGATAGACAAGGCCCTTCTTATCCAGCTGTACTTCTTGGGCTCCTTTTGCAGCAGTTGCTAAGCAAGAAGAGGCAATAGCTTTCATATAGGAAGAGCATTTAATAATTTTGTAGTACAACACCCAAGTTTTTTAAAAAGGAGCTTCCAGGGCTTAACCTCCTGTCCAAAGCAATCAAGCAAAGGCACCAAGCGTTCACTAACAGGTCCTGAGGCACACGTGCAAAGAAGCCTTCCTGAAGTTTGCCACTTGGCTGCATGCAACAGAGAGTGGTGTCATCTATTTAGTCAGGAGGAAGAATGCATTTGCTTTGAAGGAGGTGCAGGAAACCGTTCTGGTTCCACTCAGTTTCCAAGCATGAGATTCAATGTTGAGCTAGACACTATCAGCATCCCTGGGTGAGTTTCCCCACTTCGTTCTGGTTATAGCATTGTACAGAATTTTCCACAGCTATACAAAGATGATCAGAAGTGTTTGCAGACTTAATGGAGTCTGCAAAAAAGTGCAATGGAGATGGGGAACACATGGCCCTCATTACATTGTTATGCTACAGTTTCCAGCACACCTTCTTATTGGCTGATCCTACCAGGGTCGTGTTGCCAGGTTTTCAAAACAGCAATGAGATGCAGTCAAAATGCATGGTATGCAGGATTGACACTCAAAAAGGTAGTGACCAACAGGCATTTGTTCTACCTAAATACCAAAATGAAAGTATTGATTTGGAGTACAAGAAGATTTGCCTGAGAAATGGAGCAACAACCCAAGGCAGAGACTTTCTGTTGAGCCATTTGCTGATCGTGTATCCCATCTCCTTCCAGAATTGATATTATGGTACATGACACATCTTCCAAAGCCTTTTAAGGTAGAGGAAGGACTCTAGAAAGGTTGATATCGATTAGCTGTCCCTGTAACCTTCTTAGGGTGCACCTACACTGCAGAATTAATGTAGTTTAACACAACTTTCACTTCTACGGCTAAAGGCTATGCAGTCACGGGAATTATAGCTTACCAAGTCTTTAGCTTTCTCTACCAAAGAGTGCTAGTACCTCACCAAACTACAACCCCCATGATTCCATAATGTTGAACTATGGCAGTTAAAGTGGTGTCAAACTGTTTTTTAATTCCACAGTGTAGATGCACCCTTAGTCATGTATTAATTTAGCCATTACATTTTCCTATTCATAAATTCCATGACAACCCCTATGATAAGGTACATCTGACAATTCTAGGGTAGAGATTATGGGAGATCCATTACAACAACAATGGGAAGATGGTGTATTTCCTCCTCCTGTAATGTTGACTGAGAAATGGACACATCACCATGCTTTTAATAGATTTCTATGGACTTCACCAGAAAGGCCAGGTTCCGCTTCGCTCAGAAAAGAGGGGGCAGTGGGGAAAATCTGTCACCCCACGCACAGATCCCTCTTGGCGACTCTTTCCCCATCACATGGGGAAAGCATTGCCCTCTCAGCTAGGTGCGGTGCTGGCTCCATTAGAGCCAGCACAACACAGGAAGCCTCCTGGGTTGTGGGGAAAACATCCAATAATGCTTCCATCCTGGGGGCCCCACCGGAAGTCACACGATGCCGTGTGATGTCCGGCATAGGGCTGTGTTGCCAAGACAGGGTGGAAGCATTCTAGAACACTAAATTCCCCCCGTTTAATGAGATGGTATGTCTATAGGCCTCTTTCACACATGTGACTAAAATTATGCTGTTTATATAGACACACAGTACAAAGAAGATACTGGCAAAACACCTCAGAGTAATCCTTGCCTAAGAAAATCCAATGAAATTCATGGGGTCACCATAAGTCAGCAGGTGACTTGAAGACATGCACACCACCACCAGTTTATGTTATGCTATAGCAACTTTTATAAGCAAAAACCAACAGCCAAAGCCTCCCTAGACAATAAAGAAAACCAAAATTTTATAACGGTAACAAAGGAACAATGGTTTTCCAAAGAGAGCACAAGGCTGTGATACAAGCAAAGATTTATCCTCTATTCATTTGGATTTGCCAGGTTATATCTAAATAATCTCACTATTTGTATTTTTTTCTGATGGATATTAAAGAATCATAGAATCATAGAGTTGGAATAAACCAAAAGGGCCATCCAGTCTAACCCCCTCCCGAGCACGAACACTCAACTACAAGAGAGATTACACTACTACAGCTATTCTATCACACAATGGAAGACAATTTTGTCTTATTTTTAAAATGTGCCATGAAATGGGCTACGTAAAAGCAAATTACGGCAATTAAGGAACCTGCTTTTATTTTAAAATATATGTTTGGAGGTTTATTTGTCTTTTTCAATAGATCAGACAACCTTTCCGGAAATTTGTTTTGAGCATGACTGGTATTTATTGTTTGCGTTTAAGGGTGCTAAAGAATGTGACACAAAATGATGCCTATCCCATACAGAATTTATAATTCACAGGTGTGTGTCCAAGTACCTCTGGAAAACTGAAGAAGGCAGACATGTGTCTTGAATTTCCGCAACAGATATTTTGCTGCACCACACATCTGTTTGACTAAATATTGAAAGATGGGAAGAAAATTAAAGGAAGGGGTGTCTGTTTCTGCTATTTCCTTTTACAACCTGGTAAACTGGAAATGCAAGGAAGATTAGAGTCCTTTCACAGTTATAGCAGTGGGATTCCATTTTAATTGCCAAGGTAACATCTTGGTTTTGCAGTATATAAAAGATAAAGGTTTTCCCCTGACCTTAAGTCTAGTCATGTCCAACTCTGAGGGTTGGTGCTCATCTCCATTTCTAAGCCAAAGAGCCAGCGTTGTCCATAAACGCCTCCAAGGTCATGTGGCTGGCATGACTGCATGGAGCGCCGTTGTCTTCCTGCCAGAGCGGTACCTATTGATCTACGCACATTTTAAAATTTTTGAACTGCTAGGTTGGCAGAAGCTGGGGCTGTACGGGAACTCACCTCGCTCCCCGGATTCAAACCACTGACCTTTCAGTCAGCAAGTTCAGCAGCTCAGCAATTTAACCCAGGCCGTTTATTGCAGTATATATAAAGAGGCATTTAGATTGCTTAAAAAGACATGGCTACTGCTACCCCAAACTACAAACCCCAGGACTGCATAGGATGCACCCTTGGAAATTAATAGTATGAAAGGGATCCAGGATCTGGAAAGGCCGGAAAATGGCAATGAGAAATGGGGCATTTCTCAAAAAAAAAATATATAGGTAAAGGAACAAGACAGCAATTGTCAGGCAGTCATGACACACCTAGATAACACCTGGCCTATCAAACCGAACAGAGCCACTGCTTCATGTGTGTGCTTTTCTGTTTCAGGAAGTTAACAAAGGGGGCACTGAAAAATATGATTCACCGATCTACAAACTGTCATGGTAACACTCATTCTGTTTCCTTAAAACTCTGTCACTTCCGTGTAGCAGAAGGAAAGTGGACTTGAAATGGGTAGCATGTAATGTCATGCGACAGGAACCATCACCAAAGGTGGCAGTCTCGCTTCTATGCCAGTTTGCCACCTCCATGCCATGAAGTCCTTAGATAACAGAGCGGCATCCGACTCCATAGTGCATAGTCCATAGTGCATTACGTGGGCTTAAATTGCAAGTGCAGGGAGAGGGAAACCAACAACTGCCTACAGCAGGGCTTCTAAACTCATGGAAAGATTTCAGGGGGCCTGTGAGCTTGAAATGAAATAAAAACTTATTATCTTTATTTTCTCTGACCTTCAGCTGAAATCTAGCCTTTCCTACATTGTGAATGTATGCAATGAATGACTTAAAATGAATCAAAGATGGGTTTAAAGCTAACTTTAAAAACTGTTGCATAGACACCAAGAACTGGGAAGCCCTGGCTCTTGAGCACTCTAGCTGGAGGTCAGCTGTGCCCAGCAGTGCTGTGGAATTTGAAGAGGCATGAATGGAGGGCCAACGCTGACCAGGACCTCCTTCCATCTGGAAACCAATGTCCTGACTGGGGAAGAAGATGCTGATCAAGAATAGGGCTCTACAGTTACGTACCCTGTTTCCCCTAAAATAAGACATCCCCAAAAAATAAGACCTAGTAGAGGTTTTGCTGAATTGCTAAATATAAGGCCTCCCCCGAAAATAAGACCTAGCAAAGTTTTTGTTTGGAAGCATGCCCGCCACCCACCAAAAAAAACACCATAGCATGCAGGATTGATAAATGTACATACCAGTTGTATATGGAAATCATGGTAGTAACAAGAAATTCTTGACAGAAGTCACAGTTTGTCTGGTTTAATTATGTTGGTTTGTGATGACAACTACTGTACAGTATAGAATAAATGTTCATTGTTTTGTTCAACAATAAATGTGAATTCTTCTTCATGGAAAAATAAGACATCCCCTGAAAATAAGACCTAGCGCATCTTTGGGAGTAAAAAATAATATAAGACACTGTCTTATTTTTGGGGAAACACAGTATGTATCCACTGCCAAGATACTACACTTGGAAGGCCATCATACTCAGACAATGAGGGATCACCTAAGAAGGAAGAGGAGGGGAGGAGGAATGAATGACAGTAGCATTCATTTAGTATCACATTGTAGTTGTTACATATCTCAAAAAGTCGCTCACGCTTATCCATACTTTGAAATTGCAGTAGCTGTTAGACCCAGTGCTAGATCACACATGACTGCAGTCCTGCTGTGTACAAACTAAAATTTAATTTAAAGACATGTTGATGTTGAGTGTCATAAAATTATCTGCTGCTACATTCTGAGAAGAGGTCTGTGGTTTTCACCTAACTGGCAAAAGGATCTGTGGAACAAAAGAGGTTAAAAACTCCTGCCCTGCAGCAGCTTTACCAGCCTCTCCTGCACTGATTAAACCCATTTAATCCTGCAGTGTATAAATTCCCTTTCTTACTAAAGAAATCCATTAAAAGTCACCTTTGTCTCTGCATGTGCTAAAAGTGCCTCTGAGTAGCAACAGGTTCAAGACATAGAACCCATAATTCTCTCCCTGGAGAATAGAAACATCCCTTTCTATAAGCTCTGGGAGTGGTTGGAATAGCAGATCTAGTTTGAGTTTATTATTCCTTTTTTATGATGCAAAGCCAGAATCCTCATACAACAGCTGTGTTTCTTGCTCCATTAAAATATAGTTTGGCAAGCATCACTCAATGTATATAACTATTTCCATGGCAACCAGTTCTGCTGATCCAAACAAAAAGTGAAAAGTGTGACTTCAGAAAGGGAATTAGTATCAGGAGAACCATGGAAGTATAGCTCCTGATCTGTGAAAAATAAGCCTCATGCTGTTGGAAGTAACTTTGCAGCATGCACATTTGGAGAAAAGTAGCTTCTTCAGCACTAGTAAAGCCATACAGAACATAAGCAAAAGGAATGATGGAACAATGATCCAGTCTAGCAGCCACTGTTATTGCTATTTATTCATCACAGTGATTTCTGAACCACCTACAGGTATAGTTAACAAAATGTCAAAGAAGCTTCTTTTTCACCACCCCTTGCTTTGCCTACCCATTCCATTTTCACCCTTGTCCTCTGTCTAGATAGAATTTTTTAGCTACATCTGCACTGGAAACATGATGAGGGCTTGGAGAAGCAATCTTTTGGTGCCAAGTTGCAGATGCGTATCTGCAGTAAACAGTTCAATAAAGCCTTGAGCTGAGAAAGAATGAGATTTCACTGCAATCGATTACTGGAGCCATATATGGTTGCCTACCACAGCAAGGTAAATAGCACCTTCCCCAGAATCTCTTTCTGAGTGTGTGTGAACAGCAAAATGGAAAATAATAATAATAATAATAATAATAATAATAATAATAATAATAATAATAATAATAATTTTATTCCTATACCCCGCCCCATCTCCCCGAAGGGACTCGGGGTGGCTTACATGGGGCCAAGCCCGAACAGAACAATATAAAAACAAAACAATAAAACCAATCAATCAGACAATAAAAGCAAGTCATAAAAAACCACATACAAGATAAAGTGTTAAAATCATGGATTGGGTTCAAAGGATCTAGGCCAAAGTGCTAAAAATGCAAATATATCATGTCATCAGGGAAGGGTGGCCACTCAGCTATGATGGCTATAAAGTGCCATTATAATACTGGGGAAGGCATACACTGTCAAATGGACAACAGGTCGATCATACAGAGATCAGTCACCAAAAGCCTCTTGGAAGAGCCAAGTCTTCAGGCTCGTCCGAAAGGAGAGGAGGGTAGGGGCCTGCCTAATCTCCCCGGGGAGCGAGTTCTAGAGCCGGGGGGCCACGATGGAGAAGGCCCTCTCCCTCATCCCCAGCAGCCGTGATTGTGAAGGTGGTGGGAGCGAGAGGAGGGCCTCCCCTGATGAACGAAGAGTTCATGCAGGTTCATAGGGGGAAATGTGGTCTCGAAGATAGGTGGGTCCCAAACCGTTTCGGGCTTTGTAGGTGATAACCTGCACCTTGAATTGGGCTCGGAAAAGGGAGAAGCAGATTAGTCCACTTCTTCAGCTGTTTCTGAACAACAGTCTGGACATCATAAGAAAAGTCAAAGCTTTTCCCCCAAAGGGTGCTCAACAATGTGTCTTCTTCATCTTGGAAAGAAGTCACGAGTGGAGTGCCGCAGGGTTCCGTCCTGGGCCCGGTTCTGTTCAACATCTTTATTAAGGACTTAGACGAAGGGTTAGAAGGCACGATCATCAAGTTTGCAGATGACACCAAACTGGGAGGGATAGCTAACACTCCAGAAGACAGGAGCAGAATTCAAAACGATCTTGTCAGATTAGAGACATGGGCTGAAACTAACAAAGTGAAATTCAACAGGGACAAATGCAAGATACTTCACTTCGGCAGAAAAAATGGAATACAAAGACACAGAATGCGGGACACCTGGCTCGACAGCAATACGTGTGAAAAAGATCTTGGAGTCCTTGTGAACAACAAGTTAAACATGAGCCAACAATGTGATATGGCAGCTTAAAAAGCCAATGGGATTTTGGCCTGCATAAATAGGAGTATAGTGCCTAGATCCAGGGAAGTCATGCTACTCCTCTATTCTGCCTTGGACAGACAACACCTGGAATACTGTGTCCAATTCTGGGCACAGCAATTGAAGGGAGATATTGACAAGGTGGAAAGTGTCCAGAGGAGGGCAACTGAAATGATCAAGAGTCTGGAGAACAAGCCCTATGAGAGCGGCTTAAAGAACTGGGCATGTTTAGCCTGCAGAAGAGAAGTCTGAGAGGAGACATGATGGCCATGTATAAACATGTGAAGGGAAGTCATAGGGAGGAGGGAACAAGCTTGTTTTCTGCTGCCCTGCAGACTAGGATGCAGAACAATAGCTTCAAACTACAGGAAAGGAGATTCCACCTGAACATGAGGAAGAACTGCCTCACTGTGAGAGCTGTTCGGCAGTGGAACTCTCTGCCCCGGACTGTGGTGGAGGCTCCTTCTTTGGAGGCTTTTAAGCAGAGGCTGGATGGCCATCTGTCGGGGGTGCTTTGAATGCGATTTCCTGCTTCTTGGCAGAGGGTTGGACTGGATGGCCCATGAGGTCTCTTTCAACTCTACTATTCTATGATTCTATGATTCTAGGTTAGGATATTGAGAGTGACACACTTGACACTACGTGAGGAGAAACAAGAAATTGTTGTTTATTTATAGTTTGAACAGTAAATATGTGTGATGATTTCATTAACATTGAACAGTAAAGATGCTTAATGGTTTCATTAAAGGCTTATGCTTTTCTCTTCAAAGAATGTTCATATAACTTGGTTTCTATGTAAATATGTTCCTTCACTAAGGAAATACAAACAGGACAATTTATTTTTAAATCCACTTTTCCTGAGATTTAAATAGCAACACTCTAGACTATAGAGTTTACAAATATAGTTCTCAGCCCTTCCTTTCCTGAAGACTTTAACTATATTTCCTCAAAGAGGCTTCCTTTTAAAAAGACAGTTCCCAGCCGACTGAATTCACAACCCCAACTCCTAACTGCCTGAATTCTAAACTTCATCTGAAAAAAGAATTCCCTGGCTCCAACTGTCACTTTGGCTCCGCCTATCTCCAATTGCTAACCAACTTCTCATTTGTATTAGCCAATCAAACTGTCCCTATTGTAATGGCTGCTTGGCTGCTCCTCCCCCTTGCTCTGCTGAGCTTCTGCAAGTGAGGCCTGCAAAATGGCCGCATCATCAACTCTGCTTACAAAATGGCCTCACACCAGTCCTTCAAAGTGGGCCACTTACCAACCTTGTAAGATAGGCACGATCTGTTACACCTGCTTTAATGCTTCCAAGGGAGAGAATCTCAGGAAACAAGTGTCAACCAGAAATGCCTTCATATGTCTTCACACTATTTATATTTGATGCATAGAGAACCCCTTTATTATGGGATAGGTCCCATTTAAAAGTTGTGCCAAACCTTTCAAAATAAATGGGCACATTATGCAGCATTGAAGACATCAATGCACTCAGCATGAGCATGATTGAAATGCATGGCTTCAATGGCTTCAAACTACAGGAAAGGAGATTCCACCTGAACATGAGAAAGAACTGCCTCACTGTGAGAGGTGTTCAGCGGTGGGACTCTCTGCCCCTGAGTGTGGTGGAGGCTCCTTCTTTGGAGGCTTTTAAGCAAAGGCTGGATAGCCCTCTGTTGAGGATGCTTTGAATGTGATTTTCCTGCTTCTTGGCAGGGGGTTGGACTGGATGGCCCATGAGGTCTCTTCCAGCTCTAGGATTCTATGATTCTGTTCCTGGAGGCATTCTGGAAAAAGCTTTTTGAATCTAGGAGATTCAAAATGTTTTTGTTTACTTATGCAAGGCTTCTTTGACCTTGCTGTTTCATTTCAAAAGTGTTCTGAATAAAACCATTGCTGGACTATTGAATTGCACTTCCTTTTTCTGATAGGAATTTATCCCTATTATTTCCATGTTGTTTCTGCCTCTGGTAACAAATATTCTGTTGAAGCAGTAATGTCCAGCAGCACATCTGCTTTGTTCGTAGGTATATCTGTAATTCATTTGAACTTGCAGCCTTCAGCACATGTCTCCATGGTATTCAAAGAAAGCTTTTGCCCATAGATTCCACACTGTTGACTCAGATCGCCAGCAGAAGCTCTGCTTTGTTTATCCCTAACCTACCTATTCACCAGCTCATAAAGACTGAGTACAAGAAGCAGGGTTTTTTTAAGGAATTGTACCAATGCTTTGAAATTCTATCACAATGTACTTTGCACATTGACTAGTATCAAATAATAGCTAGTAAAGGTAAAGGTTTTCCCCTGACATTAAGTCCAGTCATGTCCAACTCTGGGGTTGCTGCTCATCTCCATTTCTAAGCAAAAGAACCAGCATTGTCTGTAGACACCTCCAAGGTCATATGGCCGACATGACTGCATGGAGCACCTTTACCTTTCCGCCTTTACCTATTGATCTACTCACATTTGCATGTTTTCGAAGTGCTAGGTTGGCAGAAGTTGGGGCTAACAGTGGGAGCTCATCCTGCTCTTTGGATTCGAACTGCCAACCTTTTGGTCAGCAAGTTCAGCAGCTCAGCAGTTTAACCCGCTGTGTCACTGGGGGCACCTCAAATAATGGCTACCATACGTAAAATATGAGGGAATGGTTGCTCATATGCAATGATTCACTGACAAAGCAATCTAGCATGTATCCACTCAGCAATAAATCCCACTGAGTTCTGTGGGGCTGAGTCTCACTTAATGATGAAAGATAGAATAAAGGTATCAAAATGTAAATCTTTCCCCCAAGTTATATGGTTCAACAAGCAAGACAAAAGAAGAAACTAGGGATGGGGTTTTTTGAAAGTTAAGCCTCAGAAAAAGGCAACAGGGAAATCCTTTGAATAAATATTTCCAAGAAAAACCTGTGATAAGGTTATCATGAGTTGGAGTGAGCTTTAAGGCATACAGCACAAAATCAATAATCACCACAGAAAGGAAAGTTAAACTGCCCCCCCCCCCCCCCAAGTACTACAATCCTCATGCATTCTCCTCAGCCCAGATCCTTTCCTATTGTGGAAAAATCAAGAAATGTCTTTGCAGAACTCCCCCATCATCTGATTTTGGACTTATTTAACACATAAGGCAGAAGTGTAGTCTGAGTTGCAAATGTTGAAACAAGCAAAACACACAAATCATTTCCCTCTTGTCCCAATAAATTGGTCCCCTATTTGCATCCATTTCTAAATCACTTTTACTTCAATTACCATCGTTACTTGAGTATAATGCCCCAATGAATGTAATGCGCATCTCAGTCTGGAGGTGTGCAGTACAAAAAAGATCTTACTGTCAAATGTAATGCAAGGCAGTGGTGGCCACGAAAAGGCTGATGGAAAGCTGCACCCCTCTGTTTCCCCCCCCCCCCAACCTATTAGCGGCCATCACCAGCTTTCCACCAGCCTTTTCACAACCACCGCTGCCTCTCCCTCCTCTGTCCCCAGTTGGGATCTCTTGCCCAACAGTGCAGGTAGGTTTAGGTGCACAATTATAATGCACCATAAAATATAATCCACACCTCAATTTAAGTGATGTAATTTACCCAAAAAGGTGAGTGTTAGACTCAGGTAAATATGGTAATTTACCTCTTCTGGCTTATTTCCCCCTTGCCCTCCAAAAAGAACGGGAATCCTTGGTACCACTCCCTGTTACTTTTTCATCTTGCTCAAGCTGGTCCAAAGCTCCCCATCAGTCTTCAGCTGAAAGAGGCAGAGGTCAGCATTTTAAAACAGGTAAGATCAGCAGCAGTCACTTGTCTCAGCTCAAACAGCTTCTATCACACCTTCATTTTTAAAACAGCTACCTACAATACAGGTACCAGTGGCTATTTTTGGCTTCTACCACAAAGGCAAACAGGCAGGCAGAACAAATCTGCCCCATCATTTCTAAGGGAAAGTGTGGAAAACTGCAACCAGGATGAAAAATTACAAGAGTAGAAGCAAAAGAAGACTGTGAGTGGAAAGTGGGAATGGAGTGGCACAGGTATGGCATTGTAGTGGACTCATTCTTAAGTCACTGAATTAATCAGTTCACCACCTTTCTCCTAATATGGGGCTCAAAATGACTTGCAATATTAGTTAAAGCAAAATACAGCTGGAACAATGCATAACAAGTTTTGAAACCACTAAGGCAACAGTCTAACAAAAACGGTTAGAAGAGTCAAAAACCCATTCAAAACTATGTAAAAAAAATGGAACAGTTTTCTGTTACTGGTTTGAAAGTGTTATTTCCTGATTAATTGGGCAGTAGTTTTTATACTCCAGAAATTTTGTTTTTGTGGCTGCCACACACTATAGCAAAATGTGCTGCAGGATGTCCTGCAAAAACAAAGATTGGGCAATGTACTAAACCTTTTCCATGTTTTTATGATAGAACTAATTACAACTCAGGAACAAAAATTGTGTTACATAGTGTAATAAAAGATACAGCACACTTCATTTAAAAAATATCATTCAGCCCCAGTTCGTTAAAAGCCAAAGTCCTGTTCAGACAGCAAATGGGGAGCCAACTGAGACATTCATGAGAGATAGTTTCCCAGCCTAGGAGCATCCACTGAGAAGGCTCTCTCCCATGTCCTCCCTAGAAGAGCCAGTGAAAACCCCCATCCAAGATTGTGAAGGTCAGACAGGCTCATATGGATAACTATGGGCTTTCAAATACTCAGTGATCAGACAAGCACCATCAACAGATGTCTAAGGCAACTGCGTAATAAAATTGTGTACAAGATTTCAATAGTAATAGTTTGGGAAGGAAGAGGAGAGGAAATCAAATAGAATAAGCAATGTCAAACTGCTCTTGGCAAGCCAATTTCCCTGCAACAGTAGCAAAACCTAAACAGAAGAGGTCTGCCTTGTATCCCCTACAGCTAATGAATTGCACATGTCCCACCATATCTTCCAAAAAAACAAAACAATGCCCCAATGCCTCCACCTGTAAGTCCAAATTATGCTGGAATGAAAACTGGGATCCAAGTAGTTGTGTACTCTTCCTGCACAGATAAGAGTGGGAGGGATGAGAAGAATAGGAACATGCCCAAGTTTGCAGAGCAGCTTAGCCAGGATCCAAAGTCCTGTAGCCAAGACCACAACGCCTTTCTTGACTTATAATAATATGCTAATTCACAACAGGATGTTGATAAAATAGGGATAATCCTTTCTACTTAAAGATCCCAGAAAAACACTTAAGTGCAAACATCTCAAGAGAGCCCAAAGGAGTTAGCTAACCTCTAAAGTTACGCACATACATTCCTATTGGTTATAACAAGTATTTCTCCGGCACAATGCACCAGGAAGCATTAAGCAGGTTTGCAGACACCATCTACCTGGATTCAGTTGGATCTCAAAAGCCTCACATTCCATTGCCTCATCAGTTTGATGCAGATGCTTCAAAGAAAGGAAGGTGGAAGAGGAACTTTATGAAATGCAAGAGAAGTTGCTGTTTCAAAAGAAAGGTCCTTCACAAATGAAGATCAGAAAACCCCTACACTCCCACATTGCAGCAGCATCCAGGGCTGCTACCCAACTCTCACTTACCATTTTCAACATATCTGCTGCTGGAGGTGAGACCTTTGACCGGTACTGGTTGTGCAGGTCCAAGATAAGCTTTTTGTCCTCACTTGAAAAGGACCAGCTCAGCTCCATGGCTGTGAGCAGCAGGAGGAGGAGGAGGGGGAGGAGGGGACTCCGCAGGCCTGAGCTCAGCATTGTGGCACTGTCTTGTTTTAACAGCCCACGGGTCTGGCAGACAGCTTTAAATCTCTTCCCAGAATAAGGAACACCCAAAGCCTAAGATCGCAAGGAAGAAATTTATCTTTTTACTAGAATGCCTCTCAGATCCTCAGAGGGGGACACACCCATTTCTCATAGTATCACGGATGGAAGAAGAAGAATGGTCCTTAAGGGAGAATCAGGAGAGCCATGCCCATTTGCTGGAATCAGTGGGATGCAGGGAACCTATATGTGCATCTGTCACTTCTTTAGAAAGAGGGACTTGGTTTAGGAACCATGCTGCTGAAACCTGATGCTTCATGCATCACTGACACTAACATCCAACCCTCTCAGACTTGCACATATAACTCCCCCCTCCCAATGTCCCTCTCCAAATATGGGTAACATGCAAATGAAAGGGAGAGAATTACCCATAAGGAGGTCTTCACCCATTCTTCTTTGGAAAAAAAGAATGTACTTTTACTAGTGTTCATAGCATATGACAGTACGACTAAGCAGTAACACTGAGGTTTTAAAAACTTTTAAAGTCATTACCAAGTCATTACCAAGCTAGTTCAAGCCCTGTGGTCCTTCCAGGACATTTTTTGCCTATTGAACTCAACCTCCAATAATCTACACAGCAGGTATGAGTTCCAGTTCATTTGGAAATTACAAATTAATAAGGTAGAATACTAGAAAAACGTGTCACTTTCTACCATCCTCAATTATCTATGAAAGTGTAATTGTGGGTAAGTGACAAGGTATATGTAGATCAGGCCAGATGTTTTGGACTTCAACTCCCACAATTCCTAACAGCTGTTAAGAGTTGTGGGAATTGAAGTCCAAAACACCTGGAGAGCCGAAGTTTGCCCATGCCTGATCTACATACAGCCCTTCACATTCACTAGGGTTAGGGATGAAGGACCCTGTAAAATGGAAAGACTCCAGGAAGGGGGACACACACACACACAATTTTTCAACCTAAGAGAACATCTCTCCACAAATTTTGAGACCTGAAGGAAATTGATTAGCTAGAGATTTCTACAGAGACCATATTAATCAAATCTTCAAATAATCAAATCTGCAAAGGTTAAACCCAAAAACATAGAGGGGTGACTCATTATATGAAATGTGAGCTGTGTACACCAATTATACACAGCAAAAGAACCTTTGACACATGCAGGCTGTCACTCCAACCTGGAGAACCACACTTAGGTAGAAACATTTCAAATGTTGCTTGTCGATCTAAACTGTGTTTTGAAACTACATCGTGTACAAGAGAAGTAGTTCACATATCGAAAAGGGTTTCTCAATAGTGTTATTTTTGCATCGTACTTGTGTACGTATTTGGCGTTTGATGAGATCCAAATGAATATCTGCAAGACATTCCTGGTTGGTAAAAATCCATCTTTTCTCCAAAGTAAACCTGAAACAGCTCATTCCAGAGAAATGATGCATTTACTCCCATGAGAACAGCCATTTCAATTTTGAATGCTATATAGAATATGGCTACAGGCCATGGGCACTTACTATATTTTGTTTATGACATCACTAGCAATGAGAAACAGTTGCCGCCTCATTCCTGTGCTTTGCAACCTTCTTTTTGAAAGAATGCATTCAAAGCAATATGGGATTAAGCACTATAGAATCCATCACCTAATCAGAGTAATATCATTACCCCTTTCTCTTTCAGCTTTCTGATTCTCATTTTAAATTATTTTATTTATTTATTTATTTTTCAAACTTATATGCCGCCGCTCCCCTAGGGCTCGGAGTGGCTTACAAGAACCGGCTAAAATCAACAATTTAAAAAACATTTTAAAAACATCTTTAAAAAAAATCTTAAAAACATCCTAAAAGCACCTTTTAAAACATCAGCAACAGAATTCAAAAGCCTGCCGAAACAGGTGTGTCTTACATGCCCTGCGGAAGGCCAACAAGTCCCGCAAGGCATGAACTTCAGGTGGCAAGGTGTTCCACAGAGATGGCGCCACTACTGAAAAGGCTCTGTGTCTAGTTGCAGTTAGACGCAAGGTCTTAAAACTGGGAACTTCCAACAGGTCTTGGTCCTCAGAACGGAGGGATCTCTGGGGTTTGTAGGGGGTGAGGCGGTCCCTCAGGTACATCAGCCCTGGACCATGTAAGGCCTTGAAGGTAAGCACCATCACTTTGAAAGTGATCCGGTGCTCAATTGGTAACCAGTGCAGCTGCCGTAAGATTGGTGTTATGTGGCATCTTATCGGGACTCCCGCAAGAAGCCGGGCAGCTGCATTTTGCACCAATTTGAGCTTCCGGATCACCGACACAGGAAGGCCAATGTAAAGGGCATTACAGTAATCCAGTCTCGAGATGACTGTAGCCTGGATCACTGTAGCCAGGTTGTCCCTAGACAGATAGGGGGCTAGCCATCTAGCCTGCCAAAGATGAAAAAAGGCAGTTTTGGTAACGGCAGAGACCTGGGCCTCCATCGTCAATGAAGGGTCCAAGAGGACTCCCAGACTCTTTACTAGTGAAGACGGGCGTAGCACTTCGCCATCCAGGGTTGGCAACTGGATATGCCCACTGCCCGGTCAGCCCAGCCATAGGATCTCCGTCTTTGCTGGATTCACCCTCAACCTACTGGAACGCAACCATCCAATAATGGCCTCGAGGCACTGGTGAAAACTGTCGGGTACAGACTCCGGTTGGCCTTCCATCTTTAACACAAGCTGAGTGTCGTCAGCATATTGATAACACTCGAGCCCGAAATCTCGGACCAGCTGAGCAAGTGGTTGCATATAGATGTTAAACAACAGAGGGGAGAGAATGGCCCCCTGAGGAACCCCACAATGTAGAGGGGACCTCTCAGAGACCAGGCCTCCCCTCTCCACTTGCTGTCCAAATTATCTTAATTCAACTTCATTACATACTCCCTAACCTCTAGCAAGAGAACATATAACAACTCTTTTCAAAAGAGAAAAAGATTGGAATTATCTCATTTTATATATGATAAAACACACCAAATTAAAATAAAAGCATATAAGAAAAGAAAAATGAAGTAAAAGCAATCTCACCTTTCTTGGGAATAGTGAGGGGGAGAAGGAGAGAAGAGGCGACTCGTGCCAATTTACTGTTGGAAGAGCACAACTGCACTGGAAGGAAACCATTGCACCAGAGGAAGCATTGGAAGAGCAGCAATACTGGGAGCCATTAATAGTGAAAATATATGTTCCACTAATATTTGAAAAGCTAAGTCAGCAACAGGAAAGACATGGGAACATGTAATAAGTACTAGACAAAGAGATGCTGTAATTGTGATCTTCCAACTTCATGTGATAAAGCCCTATAGCTGAATTTGTCACACTAGAATTGTATATTATTCTTGTTTTGAGAAAAGGAACCATTCACCAAGCTAAATACTGCTTAGCTTTCACATATTATGTGGAGTTGGCACATAATTTCGTGTTCCCTTGCTAGTCATTGGGCTGTACATACAGTTTTGTTGAATTTTAATTTATGATAAATCATCTCAATCTCTTTACCTGCAGCTGAAAATTATCTCCCTTTTCATTTCAACTGGTAACTCATAGTTACAGCAAAATAAGGTGTTCTAGTGAGGACAATCCATTACCACATTAGATCACATGCTGGAGATACTTTAGATGAAGAGTAGTGGATTGGACCTGATAGCCCATGAGACCCCTACCAACTCTTTGATTCCATTACACTAATTTATTTTTAGAAGAGGAAAACGTTAGGGGAAAGCTAAACGTCCATAGTATACAATAATCTGAAGTATTTGCATGTAATAAAGATCAGTTGTCTCTTTCAACTGGGTAATTATGACCATAATTTCATAAGGAATTATAGGTATAATGGGAGATGACCAGCAATTGTATGATGCTCATCTTTGCCAGTGGCTCCCAACCTTTGGTCTTTCAGTTGTTTTGGACTTCAACTCTCAAAAAATCCCAGCCAGTTTACAAACTGTTAGGAATTGTGGGGCCTGAACTCCAAAACACCTGGTGGACCAAAGGTTGGGAATCACTGATCTATGCCATCTCCCAAAGAAAAAACAAGGATAGCATGGCTTTCGGGATAAGTTCCCTCCACACGGCAGTCACAACTATCCTACCTAAGTACAAACATACTGCATTTGCACATGCAATGGCAAAATTTCCTCCACCAGGCACAGTGCTACAAGCTAAGACAGTTGTGGCTGTCAGCAACTGACTTCTTCTTTCTTTCTCAGCTCATGCCACTCAGAACGCAGTGGTGTCTGGTTTGTTTCTAAGGATGCTTTCAAAATGAGCACAAAAGAAATTATTCATGAACATTTTGAAAAGTAATCAGCAGCCCAGAAAAAAATGGAAATAGAAAAGGGGCTGTTTAAATCCTTGCTTGCAGCACTTCATCATGATGCTGTGATGTGTGTGAAAAATGCTCAGGGGATAAACAAGCAGGTGAGCAGACATTCCAATAAGTACAGAGAAGAAGGGAAAAGATGAAGAAAACAACAGATCAATTGAGGCAGCTTTGGCATTGCACAATTAATTTTAAAAGAGCCTCAAAGTGGAGGTGAGGGAGGGATAATGGTACATCGCAAAGCCAGATGCTTCCCTTTGGCACAAAAGGAAGGCTGCGATTGGCACCAGGCAGGAGCAGGGAGGGCATTTCAATGGGTCTGCAGCTCTAGGGAAGAAGGGCAAACCTCCCTCCCTCAAGAGTTACTTTTTCTACTGCATTTTATAAGCAACTTTCTCCTAGTTCTGGCTTTTTGTTTCTACTGTATTCATACTATTTAATTTATGAAGTTGTTTATTATCTGTTTTTACTGAAAACACACACACAAGGTTGTATGAAATCATCACACAAGAGCCATCACGCATCCCATTCTATGGAAGTCTATGTGCACAATCAAAAATGAAGGAAGCAATACCAGAGAAAAACAGTACACATCATCATTGAGATGGGTGTGGGAGTGCAGTGGATATAGAGTGATTTGCAGAATAGATTACAAAAATAATAATGGAATCAATTTAGGTGAAAGCCAAAATGTCCAACCATATCACTTGCTCCATATAACTCAGTGGTTCTCAACCTGTGGGGCCCCATGTGTGTTTGGCCTACAACTCCCAGAAATCCCAGCCAGTTTACCAGCTGTTAGGATTTTGGGAGTTGAAGACCAAAACATATGGAAACCCACAGGTTGAGAACCACTGATATAACTCGTAGTGTAATAGAATATAATCCAAACATAAACATGAAAGGCTCCAGCCATGCATGCCCCCAAATTATTATATTGTGAGAGTTTTATGCATCATTCTTCTGCAATTTGCACAAACACCAATGCAATATAGCTTTCAGAACTGGATGCTTGAAATTATCATATTCATGATAAACCAAATCCTTACTTCTGCATATGCCTTCTTGTTATTATTTGCGATCGTGCTGAATTTGATTCATGGTAACTATCCAGCTTCTGCAACAATACATAGAAATTGAAAATGTAGAGGCATGGACAATAATGACTTAAAATGTAATGATACATGTATATCTTTACACTTGAAGATTTTATTTAGTTCCTTTGAAGCTATCTTTCCTAGTCTTGAAACCCGATATCTTTGAAGTCTTACATTTGAACATGGTAGTGATATAAGAGAGAGTACGGTGAATGAAGGTTCCAGTACAACAGGAAAAACATGTGTTGTTGAAGGCTCTCATGGCTGGAATCACTTGGTTGCTGTGTTTTTTCCAGGCTATATGGGTTCCAGAGTCTCCAGGGCTATATGGCCATGTTCTGTAGAAAAGATGATTCTAGTGTTATTCCTGCTGCATTCATCATCACAAAACTTTACATTTTATGCCATCCCAAATGGTTCTGTAATACAATTTCCCAGTGGAACCTCCCCTTCCCCAGCTTCCTATGAGGCAGCAGGTTCACAGATTAAAACCTACCCAACATGGCGCATTTGAAATATGCATCTGTACCCAGATAATAATACCACAGTATCGTTGACCTTCAACTGTTGTGGTGAACAAGTTAATAATGAAAAGTGACTTGGAAAGGTATTCCCTCAATCTGAGATCCCATCCACAACTATTTGTTTTGGAACAAATATACGCAACGCCAAATTACAGAGCAGAGATCAACTTCCCACCCACAGACTGATGAACATCTATTCTACAGGATCTGCTAGACAAATATTAGCTAAGTGTATGAAGAATGTGGCTTTCATTATTATTAAGTGCTTTAACATAGAAATATATGGTCCAACTATATTTCTGGCTATAGCTGCAAGCAAAGCGATGTAGTTACGTAACAGCTGCATGTGCTTTACGCTTTGACACATTGTAGACTTGTAGCCAAGATGACAGGATTTCAATGAGGCCCTGTATTCCTGCACATAAAACTTTAGGAACATATGAACTGTCCTACTGGCTCAGATTTGATGTAGTTATCCCAGCGTATCCCCTCAAAGAGCAACTAAAGCCAGATGTTTCTGAAGAATGCCAAAAATCCACAGCGGGCAAATTCGGTCTAATCTATGTGCATGGTGGCTTCATCCAAGAGCTTGATTTCATCTCATGTCCAAAAAGCTTTGTTTTGAAAACATGGAAATACCCTCGTTCTGAAAATTCATTACTATCTAAATAACAAATCACTTTGTTGAATCTTCCTACATTGTGCATTGTAAGTATTGTTGTATGTAAAAACTGTCCACATAAACATATGACAGTCCTTGGACATTACTAGAGTATCAACATTATAAGAGTTCTTGCATGTGATGTAGAGATATGAAATCTGATACATAGCCCAACACGCCCTGAACATTAATCAAATCAGAAAGGCATTTGTACATCTCCTACTCTCTCACGAGACATTTGCTGTACAAATGGCCTACTGCACCTTGGTGAATGGGCTGGAAGGAATAGGCTGTTTCTCTCTGGACATTGGGGATTCAGAGGAGAATCAGGTATTCGGTTTCCTTGAAACTTGTACACTCATCATATTAGAACACTTTGAAAGTAAGATATTTCAGGCCTAATAGCCAAGACTTGGGGAATGCGAATAAGTCTAGTCAACACTGTAATACTGAGGAAGAAGGCAAACTGGACTTGAGTTCATGATCCTTTTTTGAATTTAAACTTGACTTGGAAAATGTGTTTCCAGTAAGAACCATGATCTAGTTGCACAAGCTTCACTTGCTATTAAGCAAATATGTACTTGCGTTTTCATAGCCTGAAAGCCTTTTTTTGGAGAACAACTCCCAGAATCTCTAAGTCAGTATTGGCTAGGGGATTCTGGAGGTTATATTCCAGAGATAACTTTTTGCTAGGTTCTGCTTTTACATTACATATACAATCCAAATTCCCAAGCTGGATCTGTGTTGGAAAATTCAAATGGCAATTAAATCCAAGAGTGCCTTTCACTTGTTCTATGTGGTGTAAAGACCGTAAATCGTTTAGTGGTGATTTATACCCAGTAATTCCTAACTCTTGTGCTCTCAGTTCACAAACACCCTTACTGGTTCAATAGTGAAGAATGTGATTTCTCTGTTGTTCTCTGAGGGCTATTTGGTCCTTAATACATTTTCAGACACTGTTCCAAGCTATTTCAAATCTAGAAAACTCTTTTACATTGTTGAGATCTCTCTTTTTCCTTTATTCTCTAGTTTTCCATGAAATGTTCTTCCAACTGGATACCATGACAATTGGAATTCCAATACAAAGAAACAGAGGGGGTATCATTGTAACAAAATCACCAGAAATGAGAATGCTATTCATTTGTCATCATCTGTCAGCTTAGCCATTTCAGACACATCCAAAATTGGCTTAGTAACAATTGTTTCTACACAACTACTAACAGCTTTCCTGAATAAAGAATTTTAAAGGGAGATTGAAACATGAAACCACTGAATTACACCTCAAGGTCAATGCTATAATTGATGGCATAAACTGGGACAATGCTTTTTAATGCCATGATGAATGTATATCCAGTACACATTCACTGCTTTGTGAATGTGTCCTGAATAATTTTCCTATAACTTGCACTTCAGAATTTTCCTGAAATTATTTACCTCACTTACAATCCCTTTCTTCATAGTCATTTGTAATACATTTCAACGAAATATCCGTCTAATAAAATCAACTCTTAACACTGTAACAACATTTATCCATATTCAAGGCAGTGGTTAGGAACATCTGGCTTCCCAAATGTTACGGGAATGACAATTCCCGTAATCCTTTACCATTGACCATACTGGCTTGAACTCATTGAAGTTAAAAAGCTCAAAGGATAAGAGCCAACGCAACCCAGCTTTCAGAAAAACAGTGAAATGTTGTGGCTGGAGTTACTGATGCCAATTTCTAACATTATCTAGAATGAATTTAGCACTAATCAAATTATTTTGCAGTCATTTTAGCAGCTACTTGCTAATCATCCTCAATATGGTTTGAAATAAAACATGTCAAACGTAAGTGGAATTTCCTTGAGGAAGTGACATCTGTTATGTGTCTAGTTCAGACAGAAAAAAAGAGCAGCCTCAAACCCAAGAAAAATCCATACAATCACTACATCTAAAATATATTTAACTTTATTGCATGGAATTCAATTGATACAGTCTGTCCCTTCCCCATATCCAAGGTACTGGTATCCAGTTTCATTTATCCAAAAATGGTTATCTCTAGCCATTTTCTATGTCCTCCAACAAGACGATGGTATTCTTGGGCCAGGAGACCTCTTTATTTGGAAGGGGTTCACTCTCATGCAGTTCTTTTGTATCCACATGACATCCAGGAATATATTTCCTGTACTGTAACTTATATTATCATTAAGAGATAAGCAAACATAATTTTTAGCTGAAAAATTGAACTTTATGACAGGAAGATATCTCGGACATTCAGGATGGTATGGCCATAGGCAGGAAGAAATCTGAAATAGGATTGCCAGCTGAAATAATGGGCCTTTAATGGTTGCGTAGAAGACGGAAATTCAGAAAATGTTGATTACGAGTACCAGTTAACATTCCCTCTTCTACACAACCATGAAAAATTTGGGGAGTTTTACAAATGCCACCAACTCTAAAAATACCAGCAATCAAACCAGCAGGACATTTCCATTGCCCCATGACTTCAAAATATTTCAACATTCTTTTGAAGTTACATTTTCATTTCTATTCCTCTGAAATATTCACTCACCTGCACTTTCTCCCCTCTTTCTGATCCCAGTCTTTAGCACAAGGTTTTCCAAATATCACTGAAGCCATGAATATTCTAAGCAAAATTAGATAGTACTGAAATTCTTTGGGAAGGGGTGTTGGTAGATGACTTGAACTGCTGTTCAGCTTCAGAAATACAGCAACTGCAGTAGAAATTCCTAAAACATTGTTACATTTTTCTCAGGAGAGTTTTTCTCAGCCCATGAGGTGGCACACAGAAAACAGAAGCTTTTTGTATTGACACGAAGTTTTTTTTTTAATTTTTTTTAATAATGAAGAAAAGCCATATGAGGAAAAGTGCACCAACAGTTGTATTTAACTGCAAAAGGTAAAAATTGATCATGGCCCCCAAACATACAAATTTCATTTATTTACATTTTACAGTCATTTCCCAAAGGTTTACAAAAGTTTTCAATATATTACTTTATAATTCTACATAAAACTCTGCATGTATTGCATATTTACAGTCTTTCATATGAAAAGTTCCATAATTTGGTGAATATACCTGTCCTACATATAATATATATACACACACCACGCTATTTCCCTGTCGCCCCTGAGCCATTACTATGTATAAGTGAGTTATTTCACTCATATTCCCTGCAAGGAAAAACATCATTTAAAAAAAAAAAAAAACAATAAAAGTCATTCATTCAAGTCTGAAAAGCCCAGCATTTCCCTCATTCGATTTAAAAAAGAAAATCATATTGTTTCCTCTTAAAAGCCACCATACATGTTAGCTTTTCTTTAAAATACAAATTATACAACTTATTTTTTAAAAAACAAAACAACATTTTTGAGCTTTCCTAAGCTATTAAACTCCTGACAAAAGGAATTCAAAGGGAAGGAGATGAATACCCATGAGATGTAAATGCCTTTCTGTTAAAGTAACTGAATTGTTTGACACCCAGTAATTGGTCTGGAGGGGCAGGCAATGCGCAAAATCCACAATCTGGTTCACCAACCAGAAGAACAAGGGCTGCAAGTCCTAATTCATATCAAGAGCTCAATATAGGTTTCAGGATTGTCCCTTTCTTTTCACGGCTAAAGAGATGAATCAGATTGTCAGCATCTTCCCCAATTTGGCAGCAGAGTTTTTTTTAAAGTATCTCTACAGTTGCGGAAAGAAAAAAAAGCCAAAACTAATACTTTGGCTAGCAGTTCTACCCTGATCTAAAACAACTGTTGTACAAGGTTTTATAAATTTAAAGGTTGCCAGGGTAAGTAATGCCACAGTGATCTAAACACCAGATATCCATGGAAGTGGGTGTGTTTGGGCAGCTGGGAAATGCTATGTTTGAATATCTTATGATCAATAAGCTTCTTTCCACCCCATTCACCTCTTCTTCCCATTATGTCACATCAATTCTATTCACCAAGGTAATGTGGTTTGTTCATAAGAATAAATCTTTCATTACTAAGAAACTGGCAAGTGAGCTTCACATCTTGGCTTGTGAACTTTAACAACAGAAATTGCCAATCCATGGCACCAGGATGAGCCCCTCCTTGGGACCAAAGCCACAGGGATCAGGAATGTACTGTGAGCTCAGACGTTGATCTTTGTAAATACTGCAGGACAGCAGAAGAGACACTGTGCTTCTCCAAAAGAGGCATAGAGAAGTACACTAAGCTAAGCTCGCACAGGGAATTCAAAGGGCTCTGTATTTGAAAGAACTTATCAACAACATGCAACTATAAATCCAAGATAGGAATCCTGGGGTGAGTAGATGACCATCACAACCCTCATGTCTAGCGCACACTTTTAGAAAGCACTGTGTATACTCATGTATAAGTTGACCTCATGTCTAAGTCAAGGGCAAGTTTTGGTGCCAAAATCATACATTTTGATTATGACCTGCAGATATGTCAAGGATCATTTCACAGGGAAGGGAAAGCACCTCAGGAGGTCAGCCATCCTGGCCACTACTATTGGCTCTATCTTCTCAGCCAGGCATTTAAAAAGGCCAGTAGCAGCACCATGGCGGACTAAGCTCTCAGTTTTGCCCTCGGAGAAGGGAACGGTTCCATTTTTGATGAGAGTTATGGCAAAGTATTCACACTGACTGATAGATAAGTCGACTCAGGTTTTTGGAGTCGATTTTCTGACGAAAATGTCTACTCATACATGAGTACATTTCTTTTCAGACCGAGCATCAAGCACCAATTACTTTAAGGATGCTTTGGTTTGGGGATATTTTAAAAGCTGTCTAGTGAACAGAACAGTTACGCTTCATACTTTCAAAATTACAAAAGCATTCCCTCAGCCTTAAATTGTAGTTGAAAACACAGCTCATCATCTTGAAGTTTTCTTCTTATGCTCAGGCCCTTGACCAGGCCCTCAATAAAACAAGAAATACGACAACACTAATACTCTGGGCATCACACAAAGGGATGAAAGCAGGAGTTAAGCATGCTTTAGAAAGTTATTTGAAATCAGAACAAAAAAATCAATCTAATTAAATGCTCCTAATCAGCTGAAAATCAGAGAACTTGGACTTCTTATTTCTGTTGAACAAGTACTTCTGCTTTTAATTCCTTGCAGCTTGGAGAAGAGAAGGAGAAAATGTACTAGATGTATGAAAACAAATGATGTAAACTCCAGAGGGAATGTGGCTTGGACATGTGTACTGCACCTCCTAGACCCAGATCTGGAAACCTATGCGAAGACAAAGTGCACGTGGAAAGCCAGTACATAAGCAGGACACAGCCATTATCTCTTGCCCAAGACGCTAACCATTTCCTCATCTGCATCTAAGGTTGCAAGAGAAAAATTATTTTATGGTAACACTTGTGTAACACATGTGTATCCATTGGCCTTTAAAAACTACTGCACTCTGGAGACCCTGAGGCTGATTGTTCGACCTATTAATTCCCCCATCTCCACCCTGCTATTAAGCTGTCAGTCTCACTGACATAATCCCCTAACAAATAGGCATTTTACTACCAAATCAGAAATTGTCTCCATACCTTTGTACATACATCTGATTCATTTGAAAGTCTGCTTTTGATTTGCTTGTTTTGCATCACTTGCATGAAAAGCCTTAGCAATTGATGCATGCTACAGTTCAGGGTGGCTGTATTCTTAGCAAAGTCCTCAGTAAAACACAGTATGGCAAAACTTGGAAACCTTCTAACTTCAAATTAAAAAACAAAACTATCTAAAACAGAGATGTTACTCATGAAGTAATCCTATAGATTATCCAGAGATCTAAGTTCTCTTCTGTTCATTGGAGGTTAATGACAGTTCCCAGGTTACAAACATGATAGACTTTGTAGGTTTGTTCTCAAGTTGCATTTGTATGGAAGTCAGAAAAAGTATATTTTTGAAGTATAACTCAGAACCATTTAGGGTAAAAAAAATTCTGTCTGTGTCCCTGTTCAGATTTCACCTCACTTTCCGTCTCTGTTATAAATGGATTTTAAAATTTGGGTTGTTGTGGAAAACAAAGATTGGTAATAAAACTTCAGAAGAGACTCCTTTTTCCCATGATAACTCTTACAGGAGACCCTGAGGTTTTCTTGGGGGTCGATTTCTCTCACTTCCTGTTGTCTCACCCCCATTCTTAACTATGAGTTGTATGTAAGCCATATGTCTGTAACCTGGGGACTGCTTGTATTTCCAAATAAGGTAGTACACTTATCCCACATTTATCTGGGAGGAACTACTACTGAATACAGAGGGATGTACAGTCAGCCATCCATATCTGAAGGTTCCAAATCCACTGATTCAACTATCTGTGAATTTGAAAATATGTTTCAAAAAACAGAATCTTCTCACAGCCAGGAGATTGAAAGCGGAAGGGCGGTAGGGCTGCTACAGGGGTAATGCTACAAAATGCCCATTTGCACATCCACATCACCTCCTGCCATTAGGCAGTGCTTGTGAGCATCTGGAGCCATCACCTGGCAGTGAAGCAGGAGGGAGGTCAAGGGAAGGAAGGGCTGGTGCCAGGCAACCAGGGCTCCCACCATCACCCAGCATGCAGGTCTGCCCTACCATACTTTCCTGCTTGACACGCAGCTGTTTCAGGGGTAAGCTAGAATGAGGAGGATGCCTGAGGACAGATGTGTGAAACCCCATGTTTTCTCCTCACTGGTGTTTGCAGTGGTCTGTTGCACAAGCAATGCTGCAGGGCACCCTTGTACAGGACTGGGCATCCACAGATGTTGAAATCTCTGAAGGATCTTAAAACTAGTCTCCCAAGGATACTGACTGTACTTCACAGCAAACCTTGATCAGTGTCTTAACTAGATTATATCAATATGATATTCAGAAATTGCAATAAATTAAATTCCCCACACTACTAAAAAGGCAATCAGTACAATCATTTCCTACAATTATCACATATCTATTTAACATGATACTTTACTCTTGATGCAGAGAAGGAAGACTGCAGGAGACTTTTTCAACTCTACAGACTTAAAGTTGGATTATAAGGTATGAGTATTTCTTTTATAGAGAAGAAGGGGAATCAAAAAGGTCAGCTATTCAGTCAAGGGAAAATGCTGGGGAAAGAGACATATGAAATACAAAGTCAACGCTTCTATAGTGATCTTTTTAAAACGTATGTATTTTAAAACATATTCATTACTACCTCACAACCTCTGAGGATGCCTCCCATACATTTGGGCGAAACGTCAGGAGAGAATACTTCTGGAACATGGCCATACAGCCCAGAAAACATACAACAACCCATATTCATTACTTACTGTACTTCAGAAATTTGTTATGTTTATTTGCAGTCGACCCTCAACAGTTGGGGGTTTAACTTTTGAGGATTTGATTATTCAAGGATTTGATTTAAAATGTTATCTCTGGGAATCTTTAGGTCCTGTAGGACAGGAAGTTGGCCATAGAGTCATACTGGAGGACCTGGAGATTCCTAGAGAGGCATTTTGTCAGGTATAAATAATGGCAGATTTTTTATTTGTGGTTTTTCCACTTTCACAGGATTCTGGACCCATAACAGCTGCAAAATGAAAAACCCACTCTACAACAAACGAGTAGTGTTCAAACAGGCAAACAAACGTTTGCCTGTTTGAACACTACTCAAAAAAATGGGAGCTCTGATTCTAGCAGAGATCATTAACAATATTGTCAGACCATTCGTTATAACTTAATTTTCTCAGGGAGAAAAAAATAGTGCTCTCATTCCTTATTTGAAACTGACCTACATTTGCAATAGAAAAATATGTTTTTGTTTGTAAAACAAATGTCAACATGTTTGAAAGCAAAAGAATTCCCAAAAGCACACAAAAATGTTAAAATGTATGCCCCAGCCCTTACTGCTGGGCTCTGACTTTTCCCTGACACATCTGCAAGTTATCTTATCCCAGCAGGACCCTAAAGACTAGCTCCTGGGAAGCACCAGCAAAATTGGAGTGCACACATGCTTGAAACTGATCCTCTCTAAAGACGTAGGCCAGTCGAGTCCATGAGCAGCAAGAGGAAATGCATAAAGCCTGGAAGGAGCTCAAGAATAATCAATGCATTTTAAGACATGGACAGAGAAAACAATCTCAAAACACGGGGGGGGGGGGGGGGGAGGAAAGGGACAATCATGTTGATAGCACAAACATTTTTGAAGAATGTGCTTGCTCGAATTCTGCCCAAAAGGTATCCATCTGCTGGAATTATAAGCAAAATGTGCATGGAAAGGTTTCAATATGCATTTTGGGGCCTAAAATGGACATAGACAGAGAAAACCAAAGTAACTGATTGGCTTAAGATGCCTAGCATAGACGCCACAAAAAAAGCTTAATTTACAAGAGAATAATGATCAGAATGTTCTGGGAGGAGAAAGGAAAAGAAAAGAAAAAGTCATCCTCCAGCAAAGTTGGCTGCTTGATGCACTTATTAGTCAGTTTGAAACAATCTTGGATTTGGCATTAAATTGACTCAGAGCAGTGAAGCAACAAAAATATGCATTTCTACATTAGTGAAGAGAAATGGAAAAGAAACTTGCGGAACACTTATCCTTGTCAGCTATACAAACTCCACCTCAGCCACACACATTTGACGGATGACTGGACAGCATAAAGTCATACCAAATGCTAACTTTGTTGGGTTAGCAAAAAGAAACAGTTTGTGTTTTTGTTTTGTTCTTTACTGAAAAGAATGCCTGAATGTTGTTATAACGTATAAAGGTCATCACAACAAGGCAAGTATGGAAAAATGCAGCTGTGGATAAAGTTCTTCTGTAAAACAGAACCAGAACCTGAGCATATACTTCCTCCAAGGGACAGTTGCATCCCTGCATAATATTTCAGTAGTTTCATCATTCTGCAAAAGTTATCCAGAAACAGACCCATCGGCGGTAATAGCGTTACCTCGCCAGGATTTCTGGAAAAAAAGTGTTACATACTGTAAGGATTTCCACTTCGAAGACAGCATGTATCACAGAGAACACATGACAAGTCATTATCCTCTCCAAAATCTGTCCACCAGATTTCAAAAACAAACCTACAGCTTGCAAGAGAGAAAGTGTTCCTCCAAGCCCTACCAAACATTTGAGGGAAAAGCCAAAGGGATACAGAAGCCAGAAGACATCTTTCAGAAGTGCACACCTCCACTTCGAAGAATAAGGACCAACACGTCCCTGGAAATGGTGGCTACAGCAGTCTTATTTCTTCTTCTTGTGCTCTGCTTCCTCCTCTGTGGTCCTGAGTGCACTGCAACAATCTCGTTTATTGCAGCTTTTAACTGACAGATCCATCACAAACAACAGTGGGTTCTGATCCCTTGGAGCTGAAGCTTGTTGACCAATAATCCATATTTGCAAAACCTTGCAGGGTGACAGAGGAGGAGAAAATAATGGATCAGTCTGTTTTGCATTACCACACCTTTTAAAGACAATGTTCTCTATAAGTCCTGCTCTCTGTGCATTGAACTTATCTTTCTGAATTTATTTTTACTGTGAGACTTAATGATGCCCCAAGGCACTTCTTCCCCTTTCACTTTAATGGTAATTACATTAGATACATGACTACTACACACTCTGCTTGTACTCTATTGTAATTCCGAAGAGAACAACTTTCTATATTCTGTATAGCAAAAAAGTAATAAAGGGGGACTTTAAACATGGTAACAAATGGGGATAGGGAGGCACACAGCTCCTCCTGATCACAAATGACAAGACATCACTTCCATATGTCTAATTTCCAAAGGTTTTTGTTTTTTTTGTTTTTTGCTTTGTTTTGTTTGGGAACTTTGTGATCTTGGGGAGTCAAACTGTCACATTGCTGTGATGTCCTTAATGTTCTGGGCCACATTTTTGGCTAACATTTTGGCAAGAGTCTAGACAGGTGTTATCTGGCACCTCCAAACAGATACTTCAGGGGTTGCAGGGGCTCATTACCCCATTCCTGATCTAAAACATTTATGTTGCAATTTATTTTTTAGCCTTTAAGATGCTGTAACACTCCATAATTTTTGCTGATTAACATAAATATTTACATAGGAGTTCTCCTTTGTTCATCTCCCTGTTCCACACTGCTTTCTTTTAAGTGTAGCTAAAAGTAATATACCATGGGTTTGTTTAGTGATATATCATCACACATCATGCTCTTCATTCCCATAAATTGCTCTTGGCCTTCTGACAGCTACAGAGCATGAGACATAAAGCTTCTCACAATAGCAAGGGCCCCTCCAGGGTGAGGAAAACTAGTTAAGAACAGCATTTTTTTGTATATAGAGTTCATGTATTTTCCCCCCACAGATAGGGTGTGGAAAGAATGTATCCTCTATTGCATAATAATACTTGGAACATTTAGGGGGCAAAATCAAAATGACTTATTAGTCATGCCTCGCCATCTTCCAGCACATCAGAAATCATTTATAGCAACAAACAGCACAGAATGTTATTGGGGGGGGGGGGGGGGGCATCTGCTGCAATGTAGCTCTGGTTACAGCTGCAGTATCAGCACTTACCAATATCTCCAGCTTCCAGTTCCACCATCAAAGTCTCACAATGGGTTCTGCACAATGAAGAAGGGACAACATTCAAGGTAAGCTGCCCGCTCCCAACCACAAAGACATTCTGTAATCTGTAGGTCTGCAAAATATAACACAGAGAAGCTTCAATTATCCTATTCAGAGCTTCCATTCAGATGAAAAAGGATATAATGTAGTGCTTTCATAAGACAAAGAATCCAGAGGAACCAAATTTCAAAGAGGTCACAATTTTAGTCTGCTTCAGTTTTTAATAAAAGAAAAATGAAAAAAATGTGGAATCTACAAAAGGTTAAGATGAAGTAAATTAGTCCTAACCAATCAGTGCAAGATGACTACTTTTTCATTCCCTTTGAGCAGGACAAACAAAGGGGTGGAAGAGCTATTTACTGCCAGGCTGTTCTATAATATGAAAATCTAGCCAGTACACTTTATAACACATCACATTAGAAGTCACCTCTATCTGTGAAGAGAAATATATACACAGGCAGTAATCATCCCAACCATTAATTTGGGATGTCAGAACCACCAAACATCAGCCACATTGGAACAGCTGCAGGAAATTGTCACTTCTGAACATCTATTGTCACCAGAGAGGCAACTATAGAAAATAAGCCCTTTTGGTGTGATTAGTTAGCACTTGAGAACATCCTAGATCTGGGATAGAAAGTTGACATTACAGGGATTTAGAACTTATGTAGAGGAGCCAGTGCAGTGTAATGGTTTGAACATTGGACTATTAAACTTTAGAGACCAGGGTTCAAGTTCCCAACCTGCCATGGAACCCAATAGGTTTCGCCTATGGAGAAAGTCATATGCTTTCAGCCTCAGAAGAAGGCAGTGGCAAACCTCTTCAAACAAATCTTGCCAAGAAAACCTCATAATAGGTTTTGCCTATGGTCACCATAGGTCAGTGACGACTTGAAGGCACACAACAAAAACAACAAGCACTTATGAGGTTTTCTTGACAAGATTTGTCTGAAGAGGTTTGCCACTGCCTTCTTCTGAGCTGAGAGCATGTGACTTTCTCCATAGGCAAAACCTATTGGGTTCCATGGAAGCTCTGCTACAGAGAAACATGGTTACATGCTTGTTCAACCTTGCCCCTCTTCAACGATCCAAGAGTGAAGGCTAAAATTAAAAATGCAAGGGTGTATGTGAGATGCTGCTTGTGGTATTTGAGATTATTCCAACAGTAGCGCGCAATCTCCTCCCACAATCTCTACTCTAAGGAAAGCACCTGGAGAGTGCTTACCTGACAAAGAAGAGAACTAGTAACTACAATTTGACTCAACCAGAAATGCCAATTAAATATGAAGACACCTGCCACCGAGACCCTGTTGTCTGCATTCAACATATTTGGATGGCAACAACTGGATCTTAGAATTTTGAGAGTTAAAGGCCCCCAAAATGTAGGAAATTTTGTTGATTTTCTAAGGTGGCTGCAAAATCCAATTTCTTCTCCTATGACTTTGAGTTAAACATGCGTGTAAATACATTTTTCCTTTGTTCTTGATTTAAAGTTCAATTTGATGTGAACTCTTTTGGGTTTAGGGGAAAGTACTACAGAAGTATTTCAATAAATATTACAGCAATTACCTTATCCTGAAGCCGTGGATGGTGGATGAGAAAACAGTTTTCAAGAGAAACAGACTTTGGATACAGCAGTGAAGAGAAGATAGGAAACAATTCCTGCAGAATCTGAGTTTTATTCAGAGATTTTTGCCTATGGAGCAGTTTAGATCATAAATTTAGTATCATACAAATGACACCACAGCCAAACCTCTTTTGAACCACTTCATACCTATGATTCTAAGAAATTATTATTGTTTCTATTGCGTATAAGTAATGATTAAAAAAGAGAGTCAGAAAAAGAGACATAAAGAATGAATAAACAAATGCCTTTAGAAGTCAATGCACTGGGTGTAGTTTTACCAGTGCTTGGATTAGTGCTTAGAACTCCTTGGGACAAATTCAGGCCATTTCTCTTCTACACCAAAAGCAACATTGTCAGGGAACCAAGATGCAATTATTACATACACGTATTTTAAAGACCGTCCTTTAAAAAAATGTCAAGCTCATTAACAAATGAAATACAAAGGAAGGGAAATTAAGGGAGGCGTCACCTAGTCCAACATTAACTAAAAGCACATGGGAAAGAATTGGGACTCTTAGTCTATTCACCATTCCAGGAAAAGAGAGGGCAGGGATACATTTTAGAAATCCCAGTGTGGGGCCCTGTCATGACTCATATTTATATATCCTGCACCCAAACTGTCCATCACAAGTTCATAAAATAATAGTGCCGAGGGACAGAGAACACTGTATTCCACAAAGATAACACAGAGCATGTTTTTACAGCATATTCAAGTATACAATCACCTTATCTCTTCCAACCCAATCCTGAGAAAGGTGCTGATGAGAGCAGAGGGGAGTTTATAGAGATCCTGTCTGGTTAATGCTGGGGAGGGGAGTAGGAAGAAAGGCTGATGTATAGAAATCAAATGCTACTTGTACTGAAGAGCACCTGAGCATGGACACAGTTGTAGTGCACAGATAGAAAAAAAGAAAAGTGGAGGATAACCATGTTCTGTTCAATAAACATTTTACTTAGAGACTTCATACATCAGGGGGTATGAAAAAAGTACAAATTAGAATTGCAAAAAAAAAAGAGATGTGGTTGTTTCATTGAACGTATTTCCTGAAAGGTTCTGGCACTTAAGACAGAAACTATCTCTTAAAGACCTATATCTTCTGTTAGGCCTACCAGTCAACTCTGAATCATGGTTTTGGATTGGCATTCTATTATCACTATATGTTGATTTTGTACCCTGTGTTTAGTTTATGTTTTTTATAATGATGTGTTTTATCTGTGTATTTTACTGTATATATATATTTATGTTCATATGTTTTGATTCTGTTGTACACTGCCACAAGCTGTTAGGAAGGGTGGGCAACAAATAAAATGTGTTATTATTATTATCATTACCATTATCATTATTATCATTAAGTCACCAGAAACAAAATCTTTACTTGTTCCATTGACTTTGTTCAGACTCAAATTCTATTCAAAAGACAAGATTCCAGCATGCCTTAACAAAACCTTCTTGGTAGTGGCATGTAAAGGTGACAACATTTGCATACTGGAGCCTAAATATTTCTACAAGTCTCCAATCTGCATGGTGTAGAATTAACTTTGTCCTCCACTTCTGCCTAGTCAGACAGGGGCAGGGCATAACCTGCTCCATAATTTGCAAATTATAAACTTTACAGAGCACTCTAAGCTACAACATAAAAATTGTCATTGTAGCACAGGCACAAGTGGCACCCTCTGAAGAGGCTTAGAGTGGCCCTCACAGAAAACTCACTGCCCTCCTGGACATCCAATGACCCCACTGAAGCTCCAGGAGGACAATTCCTGTGTCTTTATTGATGCTATGCAACTGTGGTCAGATGGTGCCCAAATGCCCCTTTCCCTTGGCAAATGGCTGGTTGTGGGGATCAGCCCGTGTCTTAAAGCTGAAGCTGCACGCAGAGGTCAACTGTTAGACAAAGAGATACTTCGTCACACAATAAACAAACAGCATAATGTGAGGTCAGACTAGCATGCATCATAACATGATGCTGACCTCAGAAAGAGTCAGCATCCTCCTTAAACCTATAATATACCCACTGATCCTACAGAAAAATGTCATAATGATACAGGCTTGACTGGAGCAATGTTCCATTTCGTCACAAAGAGAAACTATAACGGAGACAGAGACAACTAATCAATAGTTGTCTAGAGTTCTTCTAGACAACTTTCTAGAGTTCATCCTCTTTACCTCCCAAGCTTTGGAAGATGTGTCAAGAATCTCAATATAGTTTAGTTGGGTCAGTTCTGAAAGGAGACGGAATACAATGTCAGCAAACAGCTCACCGGAACATCTGAAATGGTAGTCTCTGCCTTGGGTGGTTGCGCCATCTCTCAAATGAATCCTCTTGTATCACAAAATTTGTCAATTCAGGATACAAATACTGAAAATATTTTATTTCCGCAAAAGGCCGATGCTGTCCTGTCTTATAAGAAAGGGAAGAAATAAAACAATATTTTTTAGAGTTATCTTCTGAGGGGCCCAAGGAGTATGCTATATATCGCCAGATGTTTCACACTATGAAGTTACCTTGATAAAAAACGGCTGCAGTTGCAGGAACTTTTCAGACAGTAGTCCCTGATCAGCTCCCACCACAAGGTTCTTCACAGAACAACAACAAGAGCAGTTGGCAGGCAGAGATGCATTCTGTCTACAGTCTAAATTCAACCAGTCTTGACACTCTTTGGAGAGAGAAAATATAAGAGATTTGTGAATTCTAAGATTTTAAATAAATAGTAACATAATTCAAAGATTCAATTCATCTTCACCAACAGGGCTATGAATGAGATCACCAATCCAAGGCTAATTCAATGAACAGAAGACATTATGGGGTACACATGGCATGTCACACCACCTGAAATGACCCAAGTTGTCTAGTCTATCTCTGAATGGGGACACACCAGAATACAACACTCCTGTTGACAATAGTTATACATCATGCTACTTTGTGGTCTTTCAGCCTCTTAACAATATTTGACACATAATTTAAGACTTTGACTATGCTAAAGAAATGCAAACAGGAAGATGTGTTCAAGGCATAGGGAAAATCACATTTACGGAGCAGGGGGTCTGTTTCTAACCGTTTTAATTGAAACAAGAAGTGACAGGACTTGTCTTGTCCAATGAAACCAAGTGACACTTTCAGCACTCTCTTTGGGAATTCCACTCCTATGAATTAAGGAGATTTTGCTTAAAGGTCCCTTTACTACACTACTACGCAGCAACACAAAATAGGTATGGTTTAATCTTCCACTGATTGTTTTGAAGGAAGCACTCTGGAATTGAGTGATTGGATAAAAACAGTAGTCTTCATCAAAATAATGAGAAAGCAGCTTACTTCTTTCTCATCTGCATGTTTTTTTCCCTTTCTGCAAAAAGAAAACTAACAAGAACTCTGTCCCAAGAGGAAACAATGAAGAGATTTTGTTACTATTATACTTTTCAGAAAGATTATCTGAAGGTGAAACAAAGTAGAGTGGTAACTTCTTTTTGGTTTATTAATCTGACCCAGAATGATGTTCTTCACATAAACAACCATTAGGATGTGTACCAGAAAGACCATATTGCAATATGACCTGTTTGTTATTGGAAAAACTGCGACAGAATCTTTCTCAAAGGATATTTGATCCTAACACTGTATGCTTCTTAGGAATGCGTGCACATACAGTAATGCAAAAACAGTTGGTATTTTAGTTATCAACAGTTTTACTAATCATCATTATTCCCAGGCAAAAAGTCAAAAGCCCTTCTCCTCAGGAAACACAAATCCAATGCAAATAGAAAGAAATAAGAATGCTTTCCTATAATAGGTGGAAAGGCTCTTGTTTTCTTTGAAGGCATCTTAACAATGGCAATTCATGGGGGGGGGGTTGTTTAAATGCTTCTGAGACTAAATTTCTGTAAGCCACTTTTTAAAAATAATTTTTATTAAACAATTTTCAGAAACATATACAGTAGAGTCTCACTTATCCAACATCCGCTTATCCAACGTTCTGGATTATCCAACGCATTTTTGTAGTCAATGTTTTCAATACATCTTGATATTTTGGTGCTAAATTCGTAAATACAGTAATTACTACATAGCATTACTGCGCATTGAACTACTTTTTCTGTCAAATTTGTTGTACAACATGATGTTTTGGCGCTTAATTTGTAAAATCATAACCTAATTTGATGTTTAATAGGCTTTTTCTTAATGCCTCCTTATTATCCAACATATTCGCTTATCCAATGTTCTGCCGGCCCGTTTATGTTGGATAAGTGAGACTCTACTGTATAAAACATAACTAAACACAGGGTTAAAGAGGGGGGGAGGTATACTGTGGAGGAAAAAAAAGATAAAGGAAAGGGAAAAGAAAAGAAAGAAGGAAAATTGGGAGGGGGGAGGGGAAACATGGGAGGAGAGGAGAAGGGGGGGAATTTTCGAACTTCCACTTTCGTCGTTCAATACTCTATAGGTTCTTTATTCTTCCATTTACTCTGGGTGGATTTGTTCGGAACAGTAATGATGTTATCTATTACTTTTCATTATTACCTATTTCTATTTATTTTTTCTATATTCCTCATATACCTTCCAATCGGTCTGTTTTATTGGTTTTCCTTTATGTTGTCTCAATAGGAATGTTAATGTGTCCATGTCATAAATGTCCTCTAGCTTCTCAAGCCATTGTTCCGTGTCCGGTATGTCCTGCTTTTTCCACTTTTGAAGATTTATCAGTTTTCAAAACTGAGGTTTAGTACAAGACATGGAAGCACATATCACTACTGTCTGGTTGTATGTCACATCTGAACAACGGGTTGGGGCATTTACAATTTCAGTTGGATGATTTGGAAAGCTTTTATTTGGGCAGATTGTTCCACTCAACTAGTCAAATAATAGTAGTAATCTTTGCAAGTCATATGTCTCAGATATATTGTTAAGTGCATTCCTCTGCCTATCTGAAAGACAGAAATTTGCATGAAAGGTACTGAGGGAGAGAAGAGCTGGACAGAGAAGGGCAGGATGTCACACAGATTGAACAAAGAGTACACAGGACACAAGAGAGCTAAACCAGAACTCTCCCTTTCCCAATTATGTTTCTGCATTCCTTTTAAATTACCACTATGACCAGGAACATGCAAGAGGTATTTCGATTTTGAATTCCACAAACCACACATGGAATTAGTTTGTATATTCTCACAATATAACCATCTTGTTTACATGCACACACCTTAAAAAGGAACATTGTGAAAGTGCCACAGGAAGAGCAAAACAACAATGGCATGGTCACAAAGTTTCTTCCATTGTATTCTCCAAGTCTCTTTCACAAGCTTGCATGCTCATACCAGATAGAAGTGGAAGGTCTATAAATCTGGATAAAACACAGGGTCTGGTTTTTCTTAAGTTTTGGTTGTTAGATACTGAGGTGCTGTGTTTTTATTATTTAAAAAAAGTATTTATCTGTCATTATTGTAAAAATATCAAAGATACTTTTTGTGAGGACATTAGAAACCTGAGGGACATGATGGGCTTCCAGTTGTCATACCTCTTCATGTATCATCTCTACTAATTCTTGCCTATAACTTTATCTGTTAATCCCTCTGTTTATAGATCAGGCATGCCCAACCTTTGGACACAGCAATGTTTTTTATTCAAATTCCCAGAAGCCTCAGGCAATGATAAGAGATTCTGAGAATTGAAATCCAAACGTATTTGAAAGGTCAAAAATTGAGATCTGCTCTAAAGACCAATATTTCAAGCCTTGGCATTTCTTTTGCAGCTTCTAGGATATAAGTATATGCCATTTGACATTAAGCAAGCAAAAATCTTGAGAGCATTAATACATGGATCATATTTCTATTCCAAACATGAAATTTATACAGAGTATTGCTGACTGCCCAGATGCAATTCACAAGGAGGAGAAAATTGGTGCATAAGAACTTCCTCTTCTCTCTTCTTCTTTATTCGTTCAGTCATTTCCGACTCTTCGTGACCTCATGAACCAGTCCACACCAGAGCTCCCTGTCAGCCGTCTGCATCTGCAATGATCTTCATGCCTAGAAATATAAAGTCTGTCACTGCCTCCACGTTTTCTCCCTCTATTTGCCAGTTAATCAGTCTGATTGCCATAATCTTGGTTTTCTTGATGTTTAACTGCAACCCAGCTTTTGAACTTTCTTCTTTCACCTTGGGGATAAGACTCCTCAGCTCCTCCTCACTTTCAGTCATCAGAGTGGTATCATCTGTATATCTAAGGTTGTTAATATTTCTTCCAGCAATTTTAACTCCAGCCTTGGATTCGTCAAGCCCCGCACGTCGCATGATGTGTTCTGCGCACAAGTTGAATAGGTAGGGTGAAAGTATACAGCCCTGCTGTACTCCTTTCCCAATCCTGAACCAGTCTGTTGTTCCGTGATCTGTTCTTACTGTGGCTACTTGGTCTTTATACAGATTTTTCAGGAGACAGACAAGGTGACTTGGTATCCCCATACCACCAAGAACATGCCACAATTTATTATGGTCCACACAGTCGAAGGCTTTAGAATATGCAATAAAGCAAAAATAGATGTTTTTCTGTAACTCCTTAGCTTCCTCCATTATCCAGCAGATATTAGCAATTTGGTCTCTGGTTCCTCTGCCTTTTCTGAACCCAGCTTGGACATCAGGCAACTCTCGCTCCATGTATTGCTCAAATCTGCCTTGCAGGATCTTGAGCATTACTTTACTGGCATGGGATATAAGCGCCACTGTACGCAAGTTTGAACATTCTTTAGCATTTCTCTTTTTTGGTATGGGGATATAAATTGATTTTTTAATAAACTTCCTCTTAACTAAGACCAAAAGATAAGGAAAAAATTAACAGCCTTCCCACAAGTTCCCTGATTTCTGCTGCTGTACAACATGGAGCAATGGCTTCAAATTGCAGGAAAAAGATATTCTACCTAAACATTAGTAAGAACTTCCTGATAATAAGAGCTGTTTAGCAGTAGAATATGCTGCCTCAGAGTGAGGCGAGGACTCCTTCTCTGGAGGTTTTTAATGTTTGGAGGTTCTAGCAAGGGAGCGCAGCTATTGTATACCTGGGACCGAAGTCTGGAGACCTCGGTACACTCCTTCTATACCTGGGACGTCGTCCTCTTCCACTGAGCACGCAGCTTCGGGAGGGATGTACATGGAGCGGTGAGGGAGGAAGGGGACACCTGCCTAGCCAGCCAGATCAGCCGAATCAACCCTGGCGATCAATGGGGTGACAGATGTTGCAGCCAGATCGCCCTCACATCCTGGAGGTTTTTAATGAGGGACTGGATGGCCTTCTGTCTGGATTGCTTGATTGTGTCTTCCTGAATGGCAGAGGATTAGACTCCAATGCTATGATTCTGTGAGATATGATGGAGCAACTTCTACTATTCCCACCAACATTGTATATTGAACTATTAATGATGAAATATGTACTCAATGTGGCAGAATGACTATTGGAGGGTTTATGTCTAGTCTGCATGTAAACAATTAAGATAGTATATTTCCTTAAAGTCTCTTTCCTCACTCTGTAAAACTGACTGTCTATTTCCAGCTTTGATTTATTCAAAATTCAAGATATTAGATCACTTGAAAGGCTCTGTTCCTAACCCTTAAAAATAGACACGTTACTTCCAGCTTTAATTCATTCAATATTAACTTTCTCTAATGTACCTATTTCTACCTGCCAGTTTAAAAATAACACCAGGCATGCTGGAATTCACAAAGTTCAGACTAAGCAAAAAATTAGATTTGCACAGCTGCTAATGTGTCAGAGATTAAGTAATAATTTGCCACTGTCTGGGCAGATTAGGCATTATATGAGTAAAATCCACTAAAGAAGAATTTATCCATATTGTTACTCTGAAGTACACTTCTTTCCAAAGACCCAAGGAAAACCTCTTGACAACCATTACATTAAATGGAATTAAAGTCAACACTCCTATTATGCTTAAAGGAAATGAAGTTTCTTAACAGGGTAGTTCTTTTTTATTTTTACATTGACCAGAATTATAGACAGAAATTGTTTCTGCATTTCTAATGGGAATCCTTGTTATTTTATACTGAAGTCGACCTATCACCAAGCCTTGAGTTCCAACTCTGACCAGTGAATGCTCTATCATTATTATATACTCTTGTTTTTCTACATAAATCAATCATCAGTAACATACATACATACACAGCTTACATTTAATTTAATGTTCACTATTGGATAATTTCCAATAACTTCTCCAACAACTAAACACTTAAAACATACTTAAAAACCAGTATTATCTCTAGGGGACCAGAAGCATAATAACAAGCATCTTGGATCCAGACAGCATGCAACTGAGTACCACTTGTCCCCTTTGCTTCAGGCAAACCATCATCCCAAAAGCCTTGCACACATCCCAATGGCTAACTGCAACACATTCTACAAAAGGATGCATCTGAAAAATCTTTAATACGCTCAGCCGTAGCTACTAACTGCAGTGTGTTTGTTTTTTAAGCATATTATTCAGATACCATTGAGTCTTATCTGCTTCTAGTCTGTTTCCAAGGTATTACTGCAGCTTTCAAAGCCTGAAACTAGGAGTTAGTCTGGAGACCAATTTATTAACCACACACATGGAAAACATGACAAATTCAGCTATACAGAAGAACCACCTGTGGTGGGGGGAATTCCACTCAGGATTTTAGTTGGGAACTCTGTCAAGGACATAGACATGTTCCCTGATATTATTCAGCCTATGAAGATTTGTTGGATGGAAAAATCTGCGTAACCTACTAAAAGGCTCAAAGTCTTTATTTCAGCTATATAAGAGTAGAGGAATTATTTTGCAATTAGCATTGGTAAACAATGGGAATGAGAAATGCTTTCCAATTTACTTCACCCAAAAATTTACACACTCTGATTTCAAGAATCTTTTCCTATGTATTTTGCTCACTTGCTTTAGACCAGACCTGCAAAACCTTCAGCTGTTTTGGCCTTCAACTCCCAGAATTCCTGGCCACTGGACAAGCTGGCTAGGGCTTCTGGGGGAGGCCAAAACAGCTGAAGGGGCACAGGTTGTTCAGGTCGGCTTTAGACCTTTGATGGTTTGGTCTACTGCTGAGAAACATGGAACAGTTGGGTATTCGGGACAGAATCTTCTTGATTCTTCCATGGGAAATATTTATTTCCTTTTATCTTATGACATTTAGCCTCCTTCTGTTGAATTTTCAATGCTGTTTTGTTTTAATAGTGTCTTTGCAACATATAAGCACAAAGGTCAGCTTGCACTCACTACACATCTTATTTATTTATTTATTTATTTATTTACAGTATTTATATTCCGCCCTTGTCACCTCGAAGGGGACTCAGGGCGGATCACATCACACCTATAAGGCAAACATTCAATGCCTTAACATAGAACAAAGACAGAGACAAACGCAGCTCCGAGCTGGCTTCGAACTCATGACCTCTTGGTAAGAGTGATTTGTTGCAGCTGACTGCTTTATCAGCCTGCGCCACAGCCCGGGCTCATTTTCAAACTGGGTTTTATTTTTAACTGATGGCAGTGCCCTTGTTTTTATTCGTTTATTATTTATTCAATGCTATTTTATTGTTGTGTTTTGCTACCTTGGGGGTCATCCTGCTTGGCTCAGAAAAATAAGGCCTAGGCCTCTTCCACACAGCTGAATACAATCCCCCCTTTTCTGCTTTGAACTGGAATATATGGCAGTGTGGACTCAGATAACCCAGTTCAATGCAGATATTGTGGGATTTTTTCCATGATATTCTGGTTTATATGGTTGTGCGGAAGGGCCCTAACAAGTCTCTACTGGGGACTCAGGACAGAATTTTTGCCACATTCCAGTTACTTTTAAAAACAATTTAAAATATGGCAGAGGTGCTTGTCTTTAAATATATATATCCACAAATCCTATTGGCCATGACCAATTTTTAAAATATTTGTTTTATATTTTGAACCAGGTGAAGACATTTACCCAAATTTATACAGCAACTAGGTATGCAAATTAAAAGCAGAAAACTGAACTGATAAATTTTTAGCTCAATCTCCTTGTCACACAGGCATATAAATCTTCATGCCATAAGCGTTACATCACACAACAGATTAGCTCAAGTAACAGAATGTTTAAGAATAGTCTTGCACACCAGGAGGTGGGTGAGCTCCACAGTATCAACCCTACTCCACAAATTTCTATAGATTAGACCTCATGTTGAGTTTTCAGCTTTCGGAACCTGTAATATTCAACATTCTACATTGTTGTCAGCATCCCTAACTGTAAGCCTTGAACATGTCCAGAACCATCCCATTATTTACTCTGATTCAAAAGGAATAAAGTTCTCTGTGAGGAGATCACAATAACACTATGTAAAAAATTGAAAAAAAAACTCTGTTCCTGGTTTGAAAGTGTTATTTCCTGTTTACTTGTGCAGTACTTTTGAAAGTAGTTGTTCTTCGTTCTTGGGGCTGAGGGTAGTACTATTATTTCCTTCTGTCTATGCCATTTTTAACCTTTCAATGTGCAGACCACAACATTTTTTTTTGCAGTTTAATAAACTTTTTCCATGTTTTTATGATAGAACCAATTAGAAAATTACATTTATAAGCCAGGAACAAAAATCGTGTTACATAGTGCAATGAATGTGTCTGCTTCTTCTGGATTTATGCAATTCCACAGATACAATACTAAGATTCTTTAAAGAATAAATTAAAAGCATTTGGAGGACTAACAGAACAAAAGCCTCTGCCAAGAAAAGATAACTTCAATATGATCTCTAGCAACCAACATCACTCCAGGAAAGAGTAATTTCTTCCCACTAGCTGACATGCTTCAATTCAAAACACAGCCATCTACTATGCACAACTGATTTAACAATCACACAACTATGATACTAGACTCATGCAATCATAAATCTGAGCTCTGACTCACAATTTGCTAGAAACCCTGACAGTGAAATAGAACATCCTGTAAATAGTAATTTTAATTCAGGGGAAAATGCCTTAACCAAATATAATTAATTATCTGAATCATGATTCAGATTCACTCAGAAAGAGGTATATAGCCCTTATTTTGACATTTAAATTAATGGTGGGCAACTGCCCAGCAGTCTATAACAGGATATCTTAATGCACCAAAAGTGACACAATTTCTCTTCCAGCTACCATTTTATCTTATTTTCATTCTATTGGGGAGCAGGGAGAGTCTCTGAGGGGCTAGGAGAAACAAAATACCACATTTGCAGGTGGCTTTAGGATAGTTTCATGGGGGAAAGGGTCTACTTGCTTCCACAACAAACCATTTTTTTCAAAATCCAATTATCACAGGGACAGAAAGGGAAGTGAAATCTTCTGAACTGAGGCACAGACAACAAAAGAAATATTACAGGGGTATTAACCCTTCCCTGTCCTATCTAAAACATACATACAGACATACAGCTGGAGTTACACTTAAAAATGTATCGATTCTGACTTAAATACAAATTCAGCTTAAGAACAAACATACAGAACCTATCTTGTCTGTAACATGGGGACTGCCTGTAAAAGCTAAAATAAAGCCATACATTAAGAAGAACATTTTCCTCCCATTTCTACAAAGCCAGCCTGGCCATTTAAAAATGTGTGTCAACACATGTGTTGGCTATTAGACCTCAGGTTATAATAATAGTCTATTTGCAGTGAGACTCAGCACATTTGGCAATATCACAAAAATCCAAGGAGAGCCCTAAGGCATCAGGCTATAATTCACTATGGTGAAATGATGAAGCAGCTGGGCTGATCTAAATGGACAACATCCGCAAGAGGCACCAGAATGTTTTGGTGGGGCTTAGCAAGAACAAACAAAATTGTGGTGGGAATCTTTCTATATGTTCTACAGCAAACTCAAATGAGGCAATTATATAGAATGGATTGAGTGCACTGAAAGCTGGCTTGAAGTCAAACATATCTCAAGCTAAACTAGACTGTGGAGTATGCAGGCGAGACTAGGACTCCAAACTCTTCCAAACGGACAGAGCTTGCTAACCACACCCTTGTCCATAATTAAAGCTTGGAGGTACAATCCAAGATTTTTGAAATCTAAGAACCCTGCTGTTATCAACTCTATTGTTTCAGGCATTTGATGCAAGATATTGCTGACAAGGCACACTGGTAATGTGCCATATGAACATTTTTGAGCAGTTGTTTTTTCACACCACTTCATATCACACACTCTGGAAATATTTAAGGGTCTTTGCCAGAAATCTATCCTATCTTTCACCACAAATTCAATTTCTGGTTGTCCAAGGAACCTCCAAGCAGAAACAAATGCCAATGTACATTAATCCTGTATTTGCAATGTTCAAGGCATTCAGAATGTGAAAGGAACTAATATTGCTGACATATCTCAATAATACATACTATCCTCTCAAAACAGGGCAACCATGGCAAGTCTTGAGACCAACTTTCTGGCCATCCCAAAAACTATACAAAATAAAACCAAACTATGGAAGGAAGATACTACTGGAGATTTCTACAGCAAACTCAAATGAGGAAATACTTATATTCTCTTATTTGACCAGAAAAGGGCAGACACGAAAATCTACAGGGTTTGACAAATACAAAAACGCACGGGGAGGGGAGGCTACAGGCAGCCCCAAAGTTACACTTTGTCTTAAAAAAGACAACAACTTCACAAAATCAGATGTAAGACATACAACTAGAACTTATCCTGATACTAAGGACAACCTGCTTTTCTTTGGGTTTCACACTATAACTATGCATATGGTTTTCAAATAACAAGTTTTCACAGGAGCAATATTTCTGATACTGGGACTTGGAATTAGTTAGTATAATAAAATGTTCACAAGGAATTTTGGACTACAACAACCATGAGCGTTGATTCCAGAAAAGTGTCCTTTCAACGTTTTGGATGAGATGTTCAAAGACAATGTCAATATACAGAAATTCCACTGACTTAACTTTTTTTTCTCCTGAGGTGGCTGATGCAACTACATAGAGTATCTACAAACATGTGGGCAAGAGGTTGACAGACTTGCTAACATTTAATCAATTTAAATGTGCCAACTCCCTTGGAAGCCAATGATAGTAAAAACTTTAAACTATTATTCCTAACAAGGAAGCCTCTTTCCACACACACACACACACACACACACACACACACACACAAATCAGCCTGTCCGACAAGGCTTGCAAATGCTATATATTAACAGCCAAAGATTATGGCTTCCTAAGTATGCTATCACCCTCCAAAGCAAAATTCTGTTACTGGTCTCAGAAAGTTTTGGGTGATTGGAAACTTCAGAGGTTAATTATATAATTCTAACCCACTCATTTTATGTTGGTAATGACTGATAGTTATGGGCTTTCTTAAAAGTTTAGCGATTATACTGTATCATCATCTATAAATAAATGTAATTTCAATGACAACCTTTTTCTAAAAGCAAGAATAGCCAACTTCTATGTTCTTCAGGGGCTAATTAAGCTCATTAAATATTGACATTTTAATTCAGCAACAGACACATCTAAACAACACTTCACAGATACTTGACATCTAGCATGAGTCAGCTCCTGAACAAGATTCTTCTCTATGAAAACAAAGCTGCTTAGCTACATTTACTCTTTGTACTGTTCTTTATATTCCATTTGGAACACAGATGTTGACATGGCAGCAGTCTTTCCTCTTTTTATTATCTTCTAACATTGTAAACTTTTCTATTGTGAAGGTGAGGAATATGTTCAAAAGGAACACACCTTTGGAAAATAAGAGTTGCAGGAAGTGACCTACCAGGCTAGAACCAATTCAACTAAATAATGAAAGGCTGGGAAAGGGACAGCAACCTAAGAACAGTGCCTTTTGCCAAAACTTTTGATGAGTTGCTATGAGCAAAGACTAGCAAGGGATCTACTGAAAAGTTACAAATATATATATTTACATTGGCCCTGGCCCATATATCATATAGGTATATATTTACATATGCACTAAACCGTAACACTGTATTTTCCAAAGATGTGTTCCCTTTGAACCTCTTCCCTGACAGCATCTTAGAAAAATCTACAAATGTATACTCCATTCTTGATTTCCATTGTAGCAATATAAATACCTTTTTAATGCATTTCCTCTTACTACCTTTTAAGCAATGTATGTAGCAGTAATAAATCAAATTTTCTAAGAAAGCAAGAGAGCTACAATGACCTTTCAGTAAGTCCTTATTCAGACACTTGAGCCCACACCATGTGTGCTTTCTATTAGAGAATGATGGCTTATTATGTCAAGGTTATCTGCTTTGAAAACTTCCTGCAGCAACTGAAAATGAAGTTCTACGAGAAAAGGTAAATCTTTTGTTGAGTTTCCTCTGAGTGCCTCTCCCTCTTTTGTTGACAGAAACCTAAACCATTCATTTCTTGATTTGTATATTTTAAACCTTTCAACAATAAAAAGTGGGGGCGGGGGGCTCTTTATCATTATTAGTATTCTCTTTAAAATATTCCAAGGGCAACTAAAGAAACCCTTCAAATACCTTGACAACTGAGAAGAAATAACAATTCAAGTTTTGAATAATTTTACATTCCTAAGCGTTATATTAGTCACTAGCTATGCCCGGACACGCGTTGCTGTGGCGAAGCCTGGTGATATGGGAAATAAAGTATTGAGCAATTGGTGGTAGTTGGTATATGTCATTTCCAAAAGGTTGTGAATATGCAGTATTTGTGGTTATTCCTTTTTTTTTTTTGTCGTTTGGATGGAAGTATGAATGGTTCAATTAGCTGGAATGATTGGCATGTAATGGCCTTTCAGCCTCAAAGCCTGGGTGATTCCTGAGTGGGGGAATCGTTTGTTGGGATGTGTTAGGTGGCTGTGTTTGTTTCTTGTGTGGAATTCATCTGTTTTCAGAGTGTTGTTCTTTACGTCTTGATGTGGAGGAGTGTGGTGGTGTTGAAAATAAAGTAATGAGGAAGTCGTGGTATATGTGTTATGGTTGTATATATGTAGAAAATGGATAAGATTGTGTGTGATCTTGAGCTCACATCATGTCTAGTGAACTTCCAGTAAGTCCATTAGTAGTTAAAGTCTGAAGGAAGTACGGTTTGATGGTGTAAGGGTATTGAATGGTATTAAAAGTGGTCAAGAAAGGTTTAGCTTAGGTAGGAAGGAGCAAGGGTTGGAAGGTGAAAGGATATTCAATTGTATTTAAGCTGGGTAACAAAGGGTTGCCCTTGGTAGGAAGTAGTCATATGTTGTACGTTGAGCATCTGTTGTACGTTGTATCCATATACAAATGTGTGTATATGTATATAGATTCTGTTTCTCATATAGAAATAATCTGAAGTTGCCTATATATATTCCATATATGTATGTATCCCACACCTATATATGGTGTATAGTGAGTATGGGTTATCCATATATACCAGTGTGTGTGTGTGTGTGTGTGTATATACAACCTGCTGTATTATATTATATTATATTATAATTATTATTATATTCCAAAGGTTTATTATTATGATTTAATATTATTATTATATTTGAAAGGTTTATTTTCATTATTACTATGTAATATTATTATATTTAAAAGGTTTATTATTATTATGTAATATTATTATTATATTCCAAAGGTTTATTATTATTATTATTATTATTATTATTATTATTATTATTATTATTCCTCCCAAGAAAGGATTCCCCTAAGTAGGAAGCAGGCAGGGTTTGAAGTTGTAAGGTCATTCAATGGTAATTAATCTGATGAGATTTGGTTTGAAGATCCAATGATGGTTAAGTGTTATTATTATTATTATTATTATTATTATTATTATTATTATTATTATTATTATTATTATAGTATGGAGTATTAAAAAGCCTTATTATTATGATAGCATTATAATATTATGGGGTATTTAAAAGCCACCCCTTATACACAATAGAGAGAACAGAATGGAAGAGAAAAGAAACTTTGCACATCCTCAGAGGTTCGCTTTTTGGAAACTGTTGGGAGAAAAACAGGAGGAAAGTATATTGCCTATTTATTGACTGATTAATGTATTGTTTTATGATTGTTATTTAATATCGATTGGAGTGAAGTCACTTGAGCCACAAGGTGCTGGTTTTGTATAACCCAAGGTTGTCTGTTGTATAACCAAAGGAGGAAGAATGGAAGTTTTCCATCCAGTAGCTAAGGAAACGTTGTAAACTCTCCCTGCCATTGGGGAAGAGGCATGGCAAAGCATGATGGGAACTGTAGTTTCCCCAGAATAGAGGCTGGCTCTTAAAGGAGCCTTTGAGATTCACAGCAGTTGAGAACATTTGAAAGTGTTGGAAAGGAGTACTAAAAGGAAGACAGTAAGGCAGAAGGAAGGGAGAGAGGGAGGGGGTGTGCGGAGAAAAGGGAGAAGAAAATGATTTTGAGGCGGAAGGTGCTGCTGGTGGTGGTTCTTCCCTTCTTCCCTCAGGAATCTCGCCTCGAATCGGGAGGTAGGCGGAGGAAGGAGCGAGGGGGAGAGAAAGGAAGCCATAGTCTCTGGAAGAAGAAAAGGTGGGTGACGAAGAAGCCGCTGAATGGAGGCTCTCCGTTTTTGGGTTTTTTTACCTCGGAGGCCTGGAGAGAAGGAGGAGGATGGAGTGTTCCGTTGGGGGGAAGGTGGTGGAGGGAAGGATTGGTGAAGAGTTTTTTTTGTAAGATGGAGGCGGTGCCGGAGGAGGGAGAAGTTGAGCGCATGGGCAAGGGGAATGTGTGTGCGCGCGCGCAGGGGAAGCGTTTCTAGGATTGTGTGTTGGCGCAGGCGCACATGGTCTGTTGTGGTTTTTGGCCCTGTGATTGTTGTTTGTGTGATATTTTGTTGTTTCGTACTGGAGGCGGGGATGATGGATTGCGTTGCCAATTTTCGAGTTTGGGGGGCCTGTAGATTTGTTGTTTTGTGCATCGCCGTGATGCCATCACTCTTTTATATATATAGATATACAAATATAACAGCTACAAATACTTCCTTAGTAACTTGTGGCAGGGTCCTTTATAGACATGCAATTGATATGGAAGTTTTCTGCATTCTCCTGAAGAAAATGTGAAATCCTGATTCTGCTGCTAAAAAGATTACTTGAACTTCTCTTTGATATCAGGGGAAACTGTGGATAAATTTGTCAAGTTGTTTTTATTTTTTCTTTCTTATTTTTATTTTTTATTTTCTTTCCTTTCCTTACTTAGTTTATCCATACCTCACAACCTCTGAGGATGCCTGCCATAGATGTGGGCGAAACGTCAGGAGAGAATACTTCTGGAACATGACCACACAGCCCGAAAGACATACAACAACCCTGTTTTTATTTTTCTTAATCTGTACAATAAGTGAAATATGCAAGAAAATGCTTAAAATGCAAAAATTTAGCTAACTGTCACGACCCAGGCTACAGAGCACCAATAACCATACGCAGAGGCCAGATTCTATCTAATATCTTTATTAAGGAAATATATAAAGTTAGTAAAAGCAAATGTAAAAGATAGTCCAGAAGCAGACCTTCCAGGAAAGGTCAAAATTAGTCCAAAGAAATAATGTCCAATATGAAATATTAAGGTCCAAAGTTGTAATCCAATAACCGAAACACTCACTTTGACAAGCAAAGTGAGGGGAGATGACAAGGTCCTTTAGTCCATGAAACTTGAGCGAGGCTAGGAAATAACTTGATACTTGAAACAAGGCTTAAAACGTGGAACAAGGTAACTAGGAACAAGAACAAGGTCCGTGGAATAACTTGGTAAAATCCGTGGAACAAGGCAAGGATTGGTCCTGGGAAACAAGGCAAAGTCCGTAGATAAACAAAGGCTGGGAAGCAAGGCGAAGGCTGGATAGCAAGGCAAGGCTTGAGCAGGAGCGAGGCTTGAATCGGAGCGCGCTGTCCAGACACCACTCGCTCCGTAGGCTGACGAATTGACTCCGCGAAGTTACTACGCGGGCAAAACACCTATATAGAGTCTAACTTTCCCACCGAAGCAGTTCTCTGGGAATCAGAAACGAAAGCTAAACTCTGAGACCAGATGTTAAACTCCTTAAAGATTCTCACGAGAAGCAGTCTTAATTGGCTACATTCTTAGCTGCAATTCTTGCACTCCTGCGCGAAGCTGAATCCAAACTTCTCTGTTGTTTACAAAACTCCCGGCGCAAGAACACGGGAGAAGTAGGCTCTGGGCTTGTTTGACATACTTCTGGGAGACAACTTTCTTGCAGGTGCAAGGTTCCCAGATCTGCCTGGGAAAGATCTGGCTGAGAGGAATCCAGTTCAGACTGGGAAGGTAAAAAACCCAAGTTTTCATCTTCATCAGGAATTACCATGTCCTGAGCAGGACTACAAGGCCCATGGGTCATCACACTATCCCCCTCCTCAAGGCCCCTCCCAAACTGGGGCCCTCTCCCCGAGGCGCGAGGTCGCGGCTTGGTGGGATAGGTCTGATGAAAGCGACGAGTTAGCTCAGGAGCATGGACTGTGGAGGCGTCTTCCCAAGAGCGTTCCTCAGGGCCAAAACCCACCCAGTCAATGAGATATTGTAGGCGGCGGCGGTGAAAGCGAGAATCCAAAATGTCCTCAACCTCGAACTCCTCCTCCCCATTCATCAAAACAGGAGGGGGGGCCGGTTGGTCTGTATCAGGACGCACACCATCCGCCGGAAGGAGCAGGGAACGGTGAAACACTGGGTGAATGCGCATTGAACGCGGAAGTTGGAGTTTGAAAGTCACGGGGTTTAATTGCGCCACCACTGGATAGGGGCCAATGAAACGGGCATCTAACTTCCGGCAAGGGCGGTGGGAGGGCAGAAAGCGAGTGGACAGAAAAACCCGATCTCCTACCTTGATTTCGGGGCCCGGCTGGCGATGTTTGTCAGCGTGGCGTTTATAGTCCTCCTTGGCTTGGTCCAGTTGCTGGAGCAAAAGTTGTTGTACCGCTGTGAGTTCCTGCAGCCAATCCTCTGCTGCGGGAACTTCTGAAGTTTCAATGACAGGGGGAAAGAAACGTGGATGGAAGCCGTAGTTTGCAAAGAACGGCGTTTCTTTTGTAGAAGCTTGAACTCCATTGTTGTAGGCAAACTCAGACAGTGGTAACAGAGAAGCCCAATTGTCCTGTTGGTAGTTTACATAACAGCGAAGATACTGCTCCAAAGTGGCATTGGTGCGCTCCGTTTGCCCATCTGTTTGGGGATGATGAGCTGAAGATAAGCGAGAGTCTATGCCCAATAGTTTTTGTAGCGCCTTCCAAAAACGAGAGGTGAATTGAGATCCACGGTCTGTGACTAAACTCTTGGGCAATCCATGTAGTCTGAAAACATGTTGAAGGAATAGATCCGCAGTCTCTTTGGCCGTGGGGAGGCCTTCGCAGGGAATGAAATGGGCTAACTTGGTGAAAAGGTCCACCACCACTAAGATCGTGGTGAATCCACAGGAAGGTGGTAGGTCAGTGATGAAATCCGCAGAAATTATTTCCCATGGGCGAGATGGGGTAGGAAGGGGGTGTAAAAGTCCTGAGGGCTTCTCCCTTCTTATCTTGGAGCGCTGGCATACTGGGCAGGTGTTGACATATTTTTCCACATCCTTGCGGATCTTGGGCCACCAAAAATCCCTTAGGATCAGATGCATGGTTTTAAATAGTCCGAAGTGTCCTGCTGGTTTGCAATCATGACACAGACGAAGCGCTTTTTCCCTGCCCGGTCCGGGTGGGATATAAACATGATTTCTATAGCAAAGCAGCCCATCCTTAAGCGAAAAGGGAAAATGCAGACCTTGGCGAAGTTGGTCCTGCGCCCAGGCATCTGCTTGCTGACTAGCCCTGATTTCTTGAGCACAGAGGGGTCCTGGAGTAGAGGAAGTTGAACCAATGGGAATGGATTTGGTGTTCCCCACTGTGAGCGTGGCAAAGTTCTCGGGTTGTAGTAGTTGGGATTCAAAGGTCTCCTTGCGTCCTGCAGCGTATTCCGGTTTACGTGACAGGGCATCTGCTTGCTTGGTCTGGGCTGGGGTCACATAATGAATCTGGAAGTCGAAACGTTCGAAGAATAAAGCCCAACGTTGCTGCCTCTGATTTAGTTTGCGGGCAGTTCTTAGATGTTCTAGATTACGATGATCAGTGTGGACTTCAATGGGAAATTTGGCCCCTTCTAGCCAATGTCTCCAAGTTTCAAAGGCTGCCTTTATGGCCAGTAGTTCTTTTTCCCAAATGGTGTAATTCCTCTCTGGTGTGGTTAGTTGACGAGAGTAAAAGGCACAGGGATGGAGGTGATCTCCCACCGGTTGTAAGAGTACAGCCCCAATTGCCACATCTGAGGCGTCCGCTTGCACAACAAAAGGGGTTCCAGGATTTGGGTGCTGTAGAATTGGCTGGGAGGTGAATAGTTTCTTTAGTTGCTGGAACCCTTTCTCTGCTTGATCAGTCCAGCGGAAAGGCTGCTTTCCACGGATGCAGCTAGTGATGGGGTCGGACCAGCGGGCAAAATCTGGAATGAACTTGCGGTAATAATTCGCGAACCCCAAGAAACGCTGCACCTCTTTCTTGTTAGTTGGCGCCCGCCATTCCAATACTGCTGAAACCTTGGCTGGATCCATGGAAAGCCCTAGAGGCGAGATGCGGTAACCAAGGAAATCTACCTCTTGTAGATCAAAGGCGCATTTTTCCAGCTTGGCATAAAGTCCATGATCCCGCAATCGTTGTAACACCATTTTGACGTGGTTCTCATGTTCTGATTGTGATCTAGAAAACACCAAAAAATCGTCCAGGTAGATTATCAAGAACCTGTCTAGATAGTCCTGAAAAATGTCATTGACAAAATGCTGGAACGTTGCGGGAGCTCCGCATAAACCGAAATTCATAACTCGGGACTCGAATAATCCGAATTTGGTCTGGAAGGCGGTCTTCCACTCGTCCCCTTCCCTGATGCGAACTAAGTTGTAAGCCCCCCGAAGGTCCAGCTTGGTGTAAACCTTGGCTCCTCGAAGCCGATCCAGTAGATCCGAGATTAAGGGCAGGGGATAGCTGTTCCGCTTGGTGATATTGTTCAATGCTCTGTAGTCCACCACCAAGCGTAGTTCCCCTGACTTCTTCTTCACAAACATCACTGGGGAGGCGGCTGGGGATTGAGAGGGTCTGATGAATCCCTTGCGAAGGTTTGTCTCTATGAATTCCCTGAGAGCTTCTTGCTCTGGTTCAGTCAGGGAGTAGAGATGCCCTCGCGGGATCGGGGCCCCCTCCACCAAGTCAATGGCACAGTCATAAGGTCTATGTGGGGGTAATTTTTCGGCTTCTTTCTCATTGAATACATCCCAATACTCGGAGTACTTCTTTGGCAAGGTGATGATGGGCTCGGTGTCCGTGGCATGGCAGACCTTGGCTACGAGGCAATGGTTTTGGCAGTACGGTGAAGCAAACTGCAGTTCTCTGTTGGACCAGGAGATGTTAGGGTCGTGGAGAGTCAGCCATGGAATTCCCAAAATCACAGGGAAATGGGGAACCTCGGTAACAAAGAAGGAAATCTCTTCCATATGTTCCCTTATCCACATCCTGGTGGGTTCCGACCACTGACTTACGGGGCCCGTCTTGAGGGGGCGGCCGTCTATGGCTTGCACCACACGGGCATTCTTGAAATCATGATATTGTAATCCCAGAGAGTCGGCATACTCTCTATCAATGAAATTGTTGGTAGCTCCAGAGTCTATCATGGCGTGGATCATGACGGGTCCCCTTTTTGCTGACCATAATGTGACCACGAGAAGGAACAGGACCCCGGTTGGCGGCTCTTGAATGGATTTTTTGACCGGGTTGGCGAGCCTCTCTACACCCGGTCGTTGGCTTCCCCCGCCGGCTGTGTGCCAGTCGGCTCAGACGCCTTCGTCTCCGTGGAGGACGCCGCCGCAAGACGGGCGGCAGGCTTCCCTTTGGCTGGGCACTCTCTGGCGAAGTGGCCCCCGTTCCCGCAGTACCAACAGAGGTTTAAGCGTTGACGACGGGCCTTCTCGGCGGCATCTAGTCTGGGACGCACATTGCCCAACTGCATCGGCACCTCCTCGCCTCCTCTGGGGTATGGGGTTGGCGGTGGGGGTCTCCACACTGGACGTGGCTGAACGCTGGCGGGAGCGGGGGGTTTTGCCCCGGCTCTACTGCCCTGGCCTCGAACCCACTGTTTCCTGTTGGCAATCATGACTTCAGCCCGTAAACATTGATCAATGAGTGCCTCGAGGGTCTGGGGAGGATCCACCTTGGAGATTTCTTCCAGCATTTCAATGTTGAGACCCTCCCGGAATTGTCCTCGATTCCCCAAGTCTCCTTGAGGTGGTCCAAGAAGTGTTGCGCTGATCTTAGGTGTGGAGAGGCTTGGTCGAACAGTGCCGTCGCCCAATTGGCCGCTGGCCCGTCTAGAAGACTGTAAACCCACGCCACTTTGATGTCTTCTTGGGGAAACTCGGCATCACGGGCCTCTAGATAAGCTTGACATTGGCGACGGAAAACATGAACCTTAGAAGCTTCTCCAGTAAACTTGGTAGGCAACGCCATGGCCGGGAGGCGGATTCCGCGCTCCCGCAAGCCCTTTATTTCTCCATCCTGGGCGTTGAGTCTGTCGCGGATGCGATCCACTTCGTCCTTGCTGATGGTGTAGCTCAGTGGCTGCCCACCGGGCACGGTTCCGGTAGACATTCTGGCCGAGGTTAATTGGTGCTTAGGGTGGCGGAGTCAAACTGTCACGACCCAGGCTACAGAGCACCAATAACCATACGCAGAGGCCAGATTCTATCTAATATCTTTATTAAGGAAATATATAAAGTTAGTAAAAGCAAATGTAAAAGATAGTCCAGAAGCAGACCTTCCAGGAAAGGTCAAAATTTGTGATGAACCATGGGCCTTGTAGTCCTGCTCAGGACATTGTAATTCCTGATGAAGATGAAAACTTGGGTTTTTTACCTTCCCAGTCTGAACTGGATTCCTCTCAGCCAGACCCTTCCCAGGCAGATCTGGAAACCTTGCACCTGCAAGAAAGTTGTGCCCCAGAAGTATGTCAAACAACCCCAGAGCCTACTTCTCCCGTGTTCTTGCGCCGGGAGTTTTGTAAACAACAGAGAAGTTTGGATTCAGCTTCGCGCAGGAGTGCGAGGATAGCAGCTAAGAATGTTGCCAATTAACATTGGTTCTCGTGAGAATCTTTAAGGAGTTTAACATCTGGTCTCAGAGTTTAGCTTTCGTTTCTGATTCCCAGAGAACCGCTTTGGTGAGAAAGTTGGACTCTATATAGGTGTTTTGCCCGCGTAGCAACTTCGCGGAGTCAATTCGTCAGCCTACGGAGCGAGTTGTGTCTGGACAGCGCGCTCCGATTCAAGCCTCGCTCTTGCTCAAGCCTTGCCTTGCTATCCAGCCTTCGCCTTGCTTCCCAGCCTTGTTTACCTGCGGACCTTGCCTTGTTTCCCAGGACTAATCCTTGCCTTGTTTCACGGATTTTACCAAGTTATTCCACGGACCTTGTTCTTGTTCTTAGTTACCTTGTTCCACGTTCAAGCCTTGTTTCAAGTATCAAGTTATTTCCTAGCCACGTTCAAGTTTTATGGACTAAAGGACCTTGTCATCTCCCCTCACTTTGCTTGGCAAAGTGAGTGTTTCGGTTATTGGATTACAACTTTGGACCTTAATATTTCATATTGGACATTAATTCCTTGGACTAATTTTGACCTTTCCTGAAAGGTCTGCTTCTGGACTATCTTTTACATTTGCTTTTATTAACTTTATATATTCCTTCAATAAAGATATTAGATAGATTCTGGCCTCTGTGTATGGTTATTGGTGCCTCTGCCGCCTGGGTCGTGACAGTTTGACTCCGCCCCCATAAGCACCAACTAACCGAGGCCAGGATGTCTACCGGAGCCGCGCCGGCTGGACAGCCGCTCAGCTACACCATCAGCAAGGACGAAGTGGACCGCATCCGTGACAGACTCAACGCGCAGGATGGAGAAATAAAAGGGTTGAGGGAGCGCGGAGTTCGCCTCCCGGCCATGGCGTTGCCTACCAAGTTTTCTGGAGAAGCTGCTAAGGTTCATGTTTTCCGCCGCCAATGTCAAGCTTATCTAGAGGCCCGTGATGCCGAGTTTCCCCAAGAAGACATCAAGGTGGCGTGGGTCTACAGTCTTCTAGACGGACCGGCGGCTAGCTGGGCGACGGCCCTGTTTGATCAAGCCTCCCCCCACCTGAGTTCAGCACAACGCTTCTTGGATCACCTTAAGGAGACCTGGGGAATCGAGGACAATTTGGAGGCAGCCGGTCACAAACTCCGGCGCCTCCTTCAAGGAGACAGACCCATGTCTCAGTACATAGCCGAGTTCCGCGTGCTGGCCCACAACACCGGCTGGAACGATGTAGCCCTCAGAGGACAATTTCGGGAGGGTCTCAACATTGAAATGCTGGAAGAAATCTCCAAGGTGGATCCTCCCCAGACCCTCGAGGCACTCATTGATCAATGTTTACGGGCTGAAGTCATGATTGCCAACAGGAAACAATGGGTTCGAGGCCAGGGCGGTAGAGCCGGGGCAAAACCCCCCGCTCCCGCCAGTGTTCAGCCACGTCCGGTGTGGAGACCCCCGCCGCCAACCCCATACCCCAGAGGAGGCGAGGAGGTGCCGATGCAGTTGGGCAATGTGCGTCCCAGACTAGATGCCGCCGAGAAGGCCCGTCGTCAACGCTTGAACCTCTGCTGGTACTGCGGGAACGGGGGCCACCTCGCCAGAGAGTGCCCAGCCAAAGGGAAGCCTGCCGCCCGTCTTGCGGCGGCGTCCTCCACGGAGTCGAAGGCGTCTGAGCCGACTGGCACACAGCCGGCGGGGGAAGCCAACGACCGGGTGTAGAGAGGCTCGCCAACCCGGTCAAAAAATCCATCCAAGAGCCGCCAACCGGGGTCCTGTTCCTTCTCGTGGTCACATTATGGTCAGCAAAAAGGGGACCCGTCATGATCCACGCCATGATAGACTCTGGAGCTACCAACAATTTCATCGATAGAGAGTATGCCGACTCTCTGGGATTACAATATCATGATTTCAAGAATGCCCGTGTGGTGCAAGCCATAGACGGCCGTCCCCTCAAGACGGGCCCCGTAAGCCAGTGGTCGGAACCCACCAGGATGTGGATAAGGGAACATATGGAAGAGATTTCCTTCTTTGTTACCGAGGTTCCCCATTTCCCTGTGATTTTGGGAATTCCATGGCTGACACTCCACGACCCTAACATCTCCTGGTCCAACAGAGAACTGCAGTTTGCTTCACCGTACTGCCAAAACCATTGCCTCGTAGCCAAGGTATGCCATGCCACAGACTCCGAGCCCATCATCACCTTGCCAAAGAAGTACTCCGAGTATTGGGATGTATTCAATGAGAAAGAAGCCGAAAAATTACCCCCACATAGACCTTATGACTGTGCCATTGACTTGGTGGAGGGGGCCCCGATCCCGCGAGGGCATCTCTACTCCCTGACTGAACCAGAGCAAGAAGCTCTCAGGGAATTCTTAGAGACAAACCTTCGCAAGGGGTTCATCAGACCCTCTCAATCCCCAGCCGCCTCCCCAGTGATGTTTGTGAAGAAGAAGTCAGGGGAATTACGCTTGGTGGTGGACTACAGAGCATTGAACAATATCACCAAGCGGAACAGCTATCCCCTGCCCTTAATCTCGGATCTACTGGACCGACTTCGAGGAGCCAAGGTCTACACCAAGCTGGATCTTCGGGGGGCTTATAATCTAGTTCGCATCAGAGAAGGGGACGAGTGGAAGACCGCCTTCCAGACTAAATTCGGATTATTCGAGTCCCGAGTTATGAATTTCGGTTTATGCGGAGCTCCCGCAACGTTCCAGCATTTTGTCAACGATATTTTTCAGGACTATCTAGACAGATTCTTGATAATCTACCTGGACGATTTTTTGGTGTTTTCCAGATCACAATCAGAACATGAGAACCACGTCAAAATGGTGTTGCAACGATTGCGGGATCATGGACTTTATGCCAAGCTAGAAAAATGCGCTTTTGATCTACAAGAGGTAGATTTCCTTGGCTACCGCATCTCGCCTCTAGGCCTTTCCATGGATCCAGCCAAAGTTTCAGCAGTATTGGAATGGCGGGCGCCAACTAACAAGAAAGAGGTGCAGCGTTTCTTGGGGTTCGCGAACTACTACCGCAAGTTCATTCCAGATTTTGCCCGCTGGTCCGACCCCATCACTAGCTGCATCCGTGGAAAGCAGCCTTTCCGCTGGACTGATCAAGCAGAGAAAGGGTTCCAGCAACTGAAGAAACTATTCACCTCCCAGCCAATTCTACAGCACCCAAATCCTGGAACCCCTTTTGTGGTGCAAGCGGACGCCTCTGATGTGGCAATTGGGGCTGTACTCTTACAACCGGTGGGAGATCACCTCCACCCCTGTGCCTTTTATTCTCGTCAACTAACCACACCAGAGAGGAATTACACCATTTGGGAAAAAGAACTACTGGCCATAAAGGCAGCCTTTGAAACTTGGAGACATTGGCTAGAAGGGGCCAAATTCCCCATTGAAGTCCACACTGATCATCGTAATCTAGAACATCTAAGAACTGCCCGCAAACTAAATCAGAGGCAGCAACGTTGGGCTTTATTCTTTGAACGTTTCAACTTCCAGATCCATTATGTGACCCCAGCTCAAACCAAGCAAGCAGACGCCCTGTCACGTAAACCGGAATACGCTGCAGGACGCAAGGAGACCTTTGAATCCCAACTGCTACAACCTGAGAACTTTGCCACGCTCACAGTGGGGAACATCAAATCCAGTCCCATTGGTTCAACTTCCCCTACTCCAGGACCCATCTGTGCTCAAGAAATCAGGGCTAGTCAGCAAGCAGATGCCTGGGCGCAGGACCAACTTCGCCAAGGTCTGCATTTTCCCTTTTCGCTTAAAGATGGGCTGCTCTGCTATAGAAATCATGTTTATATCCCACCCGGACCGGGCAGGGAAAAAGCGCTTCGTCTGTGTCATGACTGCAAACCAGCAGGACACTTCGGACTATTTAAAACCATGCATTTGATCCTAAGAGATTTTTGGTGGCCCAAGATCCGCAAGGATGTGGAAAAATATGTCAACACCTGCCCAGTATGCCAGCGCTCCAAGATACGAAGGGAGAAGCCCTCAGGGCTTTTACACCCCCTTCCTACCCCATCTCGCCCATGGGAAATAATTTCCGCGGATTTCATCACTGACCTACCACCTTCCTGTGGATTCACCACGATCTTAGTGGTGGTGGACCTATTCACCAAGTTAGCCCATTTCATTCCCTGCGAAGGCCTCCCCACGGCCAAAGAAACTGCGGATCTATTTCTTCAGCATGTTTTCAGACTACATGGATTGCCCAAGAGTTTAGTCACAGACCGTGGATCTCAATTCACCTCTCGTTTTTGGAAGGCACTACAAAAACTACTGGGCATAGACTCTCGCTTATCTTCAGCTCATCATCCCCAAACAGATGGGCAAACGGAGCGCACCAATGCCACTTTGGAGCAGTATCTTCGCTGTTATGTAAACTACCAACAGGACAATTGGGCTTCTCTGTTACCACTGTCTGAGTTTGCCTACAATAATGGAGTTCAAGCTTCTACAAAAGAAACGCCGTTCTTTGCAAACTACGGCTTTCATCCACGTTTCTTTCCCCCTGTCATTGAAACTTCAGAAGTTCCCGCAGCAGAGGATTGGCTGCAGGAACTCACAGCGGTGCAACAACTTTTGCTCCAGCAACTGGACCAAGCCAAGGAGGACTATAAACGCCACGCTGACAAACACCGCCAGCCGGGCCCCGAAATCAAGGTAGGAGATCGGGTTTTTCTGTCCACTCGCTTTCTGCCCTCCCACCGCCCATGCCGGAAGTTAGATGCCCGCTTCATTGGCCCCTATCCAGTGGTGGCGCAACTAAACCCCGTGACTTTCAAACTCCAACTTCCGCATTCAATGCGCATTCACCCAGTGTTTCACCGTTCCCTGCTCCTTCCGGCGGATGGTGTGCGTCCTGATACAGACCAACCGGCCCCCCCTCCTGTTTTGATGAATGGGGAGGAGGAGTTCGAGGTTGAGGACATTTTGGATTCTCGCTTTCATCGCCGCCGCCTACAATATCTCATTGACTGGGTGGGTTTTGGCCCTGAGGAACGCTCTTGGGAAGACGCCTCCACAGTCCATGCTCCTGATCTAACCCGTCGCTTCCATCTGACCTATCCCACCAAACCGCGACCTCGCGCCTCGGGGAGAGGACCCCAGTTTGGGAGGGGCCCTGAGGAGGGGGATAGTGTGATGAACCATGGGCCTTGTAGTCCTGCTCAGGACATTGTAATTCCTGATGAAGATGAAAACTTGGGTTTTTTACCTTCCCAGTCTGAACTGGATTCCTCTCAGCCAGACCCTTCCCAGGCAGATCTGGAAACCTTGCACCTGCAAGAAAGTTGTGCCCCAGAAGTATGTCAAACAACCCCAGAGCCTACTTCTCCCGTGTTCTTGCGCCGGGAGTTTTGTAAACAACAGAGAAGTTTGGATTCAGCTTCGCGCAGGAGTGCGAGGATAGCAGCTAAGAATGTTGCCAATTAACATTGGTTCTCGTGAGAATCTTTAAGGAGTTTAACATCTGGTCTCAGAGTTTAGCTTTCGTTTCTGATTCCCAGAGAACCGCTTTGGTGAGAAAGTTGGACTCTATATAGGTGTTTTGCCCGCGTAGCAACTTCGCGGAGTCAATTCGTCAGCCTACGGAGCGAGTTGTGTCTGGACAGCGCGCTCCGATTCAAGCCTCGCTCTTGCTCAAGCCTTGCCTTGCTATCCAGCCTTCGCCTTGCTTCCCAGCCTTGTTTACCTGCGGACCTTGCCTTGTTTCCCAGGACTAATCCTTGCCTTGTTTCACGGATTTTACCAAGTTATTCCACGGACCTTGTTCTTGTTCTTAGTTACCTTGTTCCACGTTCAAGCCTTGTTTCAAGTATCAAGTTATTTCCTAGCCACGTTCAAGTTTTATGGACTAAAGGACCTTGTCATCTCCCCTCACTTTGCTTGGCAAAGTGAGTGTTTCGGTTATTGGATTACAACTTTGGACCTTAATATTTCATATTGGACATTAATTCCTTGGACTAATTTTGACCTTTCCTGAAAGGTCTGCTTCTGGACTATCTTTTACATTTGCTTTTATTAACTTTATATATTCCTTCAATAAAGATATTAGATAGATTCTGGCCTCTGTGTATGGTTATTGGTGCCTCTGCCGCCTGGGTCGTGACAAAATTAGTCCAAAGAAATAATGTCCAATATGAAATATTAAGGTCCAAAGTTGTAATCCAATAACCGAAACACTCACTTTGACAAGCAAAGTGAGGGGAGATGACAAGGTCCTTTAGTCCATGAAACTTGAGCGAGGCTAGGAAATAACTTGATACTTGAAACAAGGCTTAAAACGTGGAACAAGGTAACTAGGAACAAGAACAAGGTCCGTGGAATAACTTGGTAAAATCCGTGGAACAAGGCAAGGATTGGTCCTGGGAAACAAGGCAAAGTCCGTAGATAAACAAAGGCTGGGAAGCAAGGCGAAGGCTGGATAGCAAGGCAAGGCTTGAGCAGGAGCGAGGCTTGAATCGGAGCGCGCTGTCCAGACACCACTCGCTCCGTAGGCTGACGAATTGACTCCGCGAAGTTACTACGCGGGCAAAACACCTATATAGAGTCTAACTTTCCCACCGAAGCAGTTCTCTGGGAATCAGAAACGAAAGCTAAACTCTGAGACCAGATGTTAAACTCCTTAAAGATTCTCACGAGAAGCAGTCTTAATTGGCTACATTCTTAGCTGCAATTCTTGCACTCCTGCGCGAAGCTGAATCCAAACTTCTCTGTTGTTTACAAAACTCCCGGCGCAAGAACACGGGAGAAGTAGGCTCTGGGCTTGTTTGACATACTTCTGGGAGACAACTTTCTTGCAGGTGCAAGGTTCCCAGATCTGCCTGGGAAAGATCTGGCTGAGAGGAATCCAGTTCAGACTGGGAAGGTAAAAAACCCAAGTTTTCATCTTCATCAGGAATTACCATGTCCTGAGCAGGACTACAAGGCCCATGGGTCATCACACTAACAATGAATCCTGAACATGTTTTTCTTGGCTTATTCCTACAAGAGTATATTTGAGATTGCAATTTGTGTCAGACCTAAATAATCTAGAATCTCTTTTTTAACACATCTCAGATTGGTGTAAATATAAATGCATTCTGCTATTGCCCTTATGAGGTGCAAATTTATTGTACAAGAGACTCATCATAATAGGTTGCTTCTCTTTTTCACAAATTATAAACAAACAAGATTTTCCCAATGAATAAAGATGTATTTGTGCTGTTTCAGTGGCCCTTCAGAAGATTCTTTTTTTTTTTTTACAGATGTGATCAACAGGCTAGCAAGTCACCACAGAGCAGTGTGCTAATGTGTCCAAACATTTCAGTTGGAACCAATTCACTAAACTTTATTATGAACACAAAATAAAGTCTTTGAGCATGTAGAAGAGTCAATAAGAACTTTGTGCAGACAGATGCTAATGAAACTCAGTAGCAGTTTTTGTGTTGATCCTTACAAAAAAGCAGATTTTTTTTACAATAGAAGTTGAGGAAGTTAATTGTGGTTATTATTCCCTTGTGTTAATTAGAATTGATAAATCATTATTGCACCCCACCTCTGCATGTCAAATTATGGTTAAATTGATATTTAAATCATTTTCTTACTTTCCAGCATATACTTCTTCGTAATGGGTAAAGGCAGAAGCCGGATGTGATTCATGAGGGAGCCCCACACATGGGCTCTGGAGAGGGTCGTTTCAGGCACAGAAAGGGTATGTGGCTGAATCATGAAGTATGCAGTCAGCAGAACTAACCCCAAGGTAACCAGGCCCTGTAAGGGAAGAAAAGCATTTGCCTGTTGACACTGCAATAGCCAGGTATGTATTTAGAGTGAGACTCTCCCCTTAAAGGGTGTTCTAAGTAACTAATTCACAATCCTGGCAACTATGAAGTTTGCTGAACACTGGTGACCATTTCAAAAACTGTAGTAAAAATAGCCCAAAGTATTCTGCCACATTAAATAACATAAAGAAATTGCATATATCTATCATATCATTGTCTATGCAATAGTGAGGTACCATACACACCTGTGTATTTAACAGAATGGCAGTGGTCAGCACACAAACATGCAATCACCTTTGAGTAACCGATGTAAATCAGGTCACCAGACACTGAAGTCATTCCCCTGTAGACCTCTGGGTGTTGTCTAAGACTCCTTCCAGAAAATAAAACCAACTGTTCAAATTACTGCTATGGTTCAATACTTTGCCTGCCTGCTATATGACTAAGTTGATGTCAAACTACAGTGTACTTTCTGAAATGGCATTCCAGTGTTGCTAGACTGCAATGCTCAAGACACCTGACAATATTATGCTGGCTAAGGCTGATGGAATTTATATTCTACCACCCAGAGGTCAACATCTTTCCCAACCTTCTTGAAAGAACACGGGGAACTGTAAGGCCATTTACAAATGCTTTACCTTATACAGAAACATCAAGAGGGGGTAGCGTGGAGGTCCCCTTTGGGGTTCATTTTTTTCCAAGAGTTGTCTGATGAATTTCTCAATGGCTTTTTCAGACATACCACACTGGTAACCAGTCTGTCTCACCAAGTCAATGGTCTCAGAGAGTTTATCATAAATGCTAAGTTCATTAGCAGAAAGCTCCATGTCCTCTGGCAAAAAAATCCTATTAGGGAATATTTTAAACAACATTAACAAAGAAAATATGTCAGTCCCTGAAGGAAAATGGACAGAAAGGAAAGCAAGTTCCCTGCCTAAGCACATTTTCTGTGGAATGCAATCACAAAGCTAGCTCTGAAAAGTGATGAGCACAGTTCGTCCGAACACAAAACAAAAACTGAGTTTAGAAAACAAGATCACTGCAACTGATTGAAATAAGACTATTTTGTTTATCTTGACATCACAAATCCTATAAAAGGGAAATGTTTACTTTCTTGTTAGTTGACTTTTCTTTTCCTTCTTTTCTTTTTGTTTACACACAAGAGCTGGTGCAGATCAAGCTAACATTTTTTTAAAAAATAATCAAAAAAATTTACTGTGATGTACACTCATTCAACTGTAGCCTACACTACAAAGAATCTACTTTATTTCAAACTCCAAAAAGTCTTTCAGATGGGACAGTGGATTTTTAAGTGCCTACACCAGGTACAATGAGACAGATTCCACAAGCACCAAAATATCACGATGTATTGAAAACATTGACTACAAAAATGCGTTTGATAATCCAGAACGTTGGATAAGCGAGTCTTGGATAAGCGAGACTCTACTGTATCTTTTTCTGAGACTAATAGAATTTGATGAGGTTGTCCAGTGGGTTTCAGACCACTGACCAACTGGATTAGGACTCTGGTCTCCAGAGTACTAATCCAACATTCAAAACACTACACCACACTGGGTAAGATTTACAAAAAACTTTCTTAATTCACCATTTCATTCTTCTGTAAAACAGCCTGCAGCTCTTATAATGAAACCGTCCAGACAGTTTAAACTTCACTGCCCAAAAGTTCCCACCAATAATGGCAAATAGTAAAGAATTATGGGAAATGCAATCCAAAACATTTAGAGGAGCAAAGGTTCCCCATCTCTGTCTTAGAAATATACCAGTTCATTCAATTTCTTTGGCTTTCTCAAATTACCAAAAAGAAAAGAGTCAAAGAAGGGGCTGGGTGGACTTTTTCATTTTATTTCTTTTAACAGACACTGAGGCAAATCATGGCATAAATGGACTGGAAGCCTGTACAGCAAGAATAGAATTCCATATTTCATTTGTTGAAATGTTTATTATTCTAGGCAACATCAAGTAAGAGGATTGCAAAACTGAGCATCAATTTTGTAACCCCCGAGGGCAAATTCTACTCAGTGTCTTATCACATACATTTCTAAATTTAAAAAATTGCACACAGTTCTGATAGCTGCTAAAGCTGATCTGTGCCAAATGGGATTTGTCCTTCCTCCAACCCCTCAGACAAACATAAACACTGGTCACTGAGTATCAGATTAACAATTATCCTGCCATGCAAAGCCAACCCTATTTCAAGCAACTCATTGTTTGAGGTGGGCAGAGAGGCACCAAGTAAATCAAATGCATTCAGATTACAACACATGGGAGGAATTCAAGGCCCATCAAATGGTAACAGATTCAGCTGTCATCAGTTTCAGCTATCCGGCCAATGCTCATATATATAGGAAGCTTTTAGTCCAACATCTACAGGAGCCACAGGCTATCTTGCAACGTGATTTCTGTATCATTTGGCCATTGCCTACAAAGGAATTCCATACTTGCCTAATTCAAGATGAATCAAGTTTAAAATTCCAACAAGTATTGAAACTTATGCTACTGTATGTTTTAAAAAATTAAACTGAAGAGTCGTGAAGGAATTTGTAGCTGAGTCAGACTTTTGCCAATACTTTATGACCCTGTTTTCTGTGGTTTATTCCTATTCCCTTTCTCACCTCGAGTTTTTAACCTAGTGTTCATGTGGCCTGCCCTTGGTTTTATTGTTCTTTTGATTTTGTTTAATGTAGTGCATATTATCTTTTATTGTATTGTTTAATGTGTTATGCTTTGTTGTTTTATTTATATTATGTGATATTGTATTGTTCTGGGCATGGCCCCATGTAAGCCGCCCCGAGTCCCCATTGGGGAGATGGTGGCGGGGTATAAATAAAGTTGATTATTATTATTATTATTATTATTATTATTATTATTATTATTATGCTGAGACTTTCGCTTTTTTATGTAGAAGAAACAGAATAAGTCACCAAAAATCTCATATGGCATAATGACGTCTTTGAGCTTCCCAGATGTTGAATTGTCTAGATCTAAGCAATTAAACATATATCTCATTGTCATGTAAAGTGCTTGATGTACTGCATTCTAATCCTAGTTTTCCCTTGACTCAAAAAATCCAACCATCCAACACAGGTGAAACTGAAAGTTGAAAACTAGTCACTTCCCGTTACAATTTTTCTCTTATTTTTTAAAAAACTTTTTGAAGGCTTATCATCCTTCCCAACTCAGGCAGCCTACATATGCTGAGAGCAAAAATTTTCCCCCTTGCCCAGTTAAAGGTTCCTGACCATGCTTTGGCTGCCAATATTTCCCCAATGAATCTCAACGTGCCTGAAAATTGTTCAGCAATTTATGCTGATCCCATGAATTTTACAGTGATTTTGTAGGCCAAGGATGAGCAGAGTGGTTTTGAAATTCCTTTCTCTGATATGTAATCTGCAGCATCTGCTATTTGTGGTGGTGTCCCATCCAAGTACTAACTAGGACTGACCCTGCTTAGCTTCCAAGATCAGATGGGATCTGCTCCTCTAGGGGATTTAATTAAAGACTAGCACAATTGTCAATGAACTGCATGACCTTTGTATTCTTTCTGATCCTATATTTCTACAGTCATGAGAAAAGGCAAGATAAATATCCTACATGTGTTACAAATGTTATGAAGACTGATAACAGTATCCTATACATGTTTAATGTACTCACAAGGAATCCCTTATGCATTCAACTAAGGTTGCTCCTAAATGCACAGAACTGTGCCCATGAATACATGACTGTGACACTTTAATAAGAACATTTTAATTTCAGTTTTACATCTAACCTAAGAACATCATAGCATTGCTGGATCTGGTTAAAAGCCTATCAAATCCAGTTTAGATTTCATAGTTGGTTTCACAGTACATCTCTGGAGGCCTTACTTTCTCACAACTCAGTTCTACAGTATGCAATGCAAGAGCCCATCTAGCAGCATAGAATTTTAAGGTGCCATTTTGCAAAAAAAATTGATGCTACTCTGGTACAGCAATTAGAGCAACTTCAATGTGCACACAAAATCCTTGCATAAATTGCATGCAGGTGGATAAGAATATGACACCAATTGCAAAAGGCATGGACAAAAACCTCTAGCCCGGAGGCCTAAACTGGTTGGCAGAAATTTATTTTGCTTTTATCTCTCATCAAGCTCCATACCTGAATCCCAGGAAATTTATACATGAAACTGGAGATTTGATTTGCAGGGTTCATTGGGTTAAATAAGTGAAATGGACACTGAGGCCCATGCACTTTGGTCCCCCACAATATCCATTGTCTTGTGCATGTGATTGAAATGCAGCTAAAAAGACCCCTTTGAAATTGGAATTATTGTCCTTAGGAATCTTCTTGAAACTTGGTAACTTTCAGTACTACCTATGTATGAAATAAGAAAATCAGCAATTTTCAGCATCAACTTTCAACTGCCAAAATTTAAACTATGCCAGAATTTAAGAGGTACTTTGCTAGCAAAGCTGGTGATTGAGATAACATGTAAAATACATCTTAAAATCGCCCCGCCCCACAAACACCCCCCCCCCCCCCAAACTATTTAATTGTATACATTTCAGCAGAAGGCAACAGGAATTCCCATAATTTCCTGGAAAAGCGTCTTGAAAACTAACAGATTCAAAAGAACTGAATTATATGCCTGCATGAAGATGATTACATATCTAGTCTTTAACTATAATGGTGCACATGCAATATTCAACCTTGTTAAGATGGTAACCATTAAAAATGTAAATGTCAAGCAAGACGCAACATTTTTCTAGGCCCAAAAGCTGACCAGATTTCATCCTTAACCATTAGAACCCACATGGTTTCTGGAATCAGATACTTTACAAAATAGCAGCATCAGCAACCCTTCTTTCTCCCTTCCTCTTCTACTTCCTCACTTTATACCAATACCCATCCCCCACTCACCCCAAACAATGGGACTTAAAAGGACTTAGAATTTTAAAAAATGCTTTAAAAATCAAAGTTGAAATAGAAATAAACTAATTCTTTCTGCATAGCACAAGTGAGTCAAAGCAGCCAGAAAGGGATTCATACTTTTCAGTTCTACTTTCCTGCTTACGATTTTCTTGTAATATTGATTGAAACAGGGCTGCATGATTCACAAGGAGAAACAGGTGGTTGATTGCCTTGCCTCAAATAGTAATGTGAATCAAAATAATTCCTTGAGGGCCTTTATATGCTTTACCTGTTTTATTACTCTATATGTCTATTTGTTTATTTATATTGTAATACAGCATTTAATTTTGCCATGTCTGTATGCTGCTCTGAGTCCCCTTTGAGGTGAGAAGAGCGGGGTAGAAATATAGTAAATAAATAATGGTGTGACTCTTTATCAGGTATGGGCAAACTTCAGCCTTCCAGGTGTTTTGTACCTCAACTCCCATAATTCCTAACAGCTGGTTGGCATCAAATTGTGCCTTTATGTACACTGCTCTGAGTCCCCTTCAGGGAGAGAAGAGCAGGATATAGATATGGCAAATTAATAAATAAGCCCCAAACACCTGGAGGGCCCAAGTTTGCCCATGCCTGCTGTATACAGTAGACCTACTCATAAGTAAATTTCACTCAACTAAATGGGTTTTCTTCCAGGTCTAAGCATCACAGCAGCCACAAATATTTTGGAGAGGAGGGAGGCTGAAGATAGTAAAATAAAATGCTGGGGCTTCTGCCACTAAGGCTTCCAGAATAAAAGCAGAGGCTGCTTCTGTACTCTAAATGCTTCTGGGGCGAAGCTAGCTACACTGCAGAATTAATGCAATTTGACACCACTTGAACTGCCAGAGCGTAACACTATAGATTTGTGGGAATTATAGTTTTATGCGTCTTCTGCCTTCTCTGCCAAAGGGGGCTGATGTCTCCCAAACTGCAACTCCCAGGATTCCAGAGCACTGAGCCATGGCAGTTAAAGTGCTCTCGAAGTGCATTCCTTCTACAGTGTAGAGCAGGCATGAGCAAACTTGGGCCCTCCAGCTGTTTTGGTCTTCAACTCCCACCATTCCTAAAGCCTTCCTTTTCCCCCTCAGCCGCTTAAGCCCGAGGCTGTTCAGAATGGTGCGAGTTGAAGTCCAAAACACCTGGAGGGCCCAAGTTTACCCGTGCCTGGTGTAGAAGCACCCTGAATCTCTGTGTTCCGCCTCCCTCTTTGTATTTGTGTGCCCTCTTTCCCCAAATACACCCCTCCTCTATCCCTCCTAAGAGTGTACTCCACACTCCACAGATGCAGCGCTTTGATACCATTTTTTTGCCATGGGTCAATATATCTCAGTGGTTCTCAAACTGTGGGTCCCCAGATGTTTTTTGCTTACAACTCCCAGAAAACCCAGCCAGTTTACCAGCTCTTAGGATTTCTGGGAGTTGAAGGCATCTGGGGACCCACAGGTTGAGAACCACTGATCGATCCCCTGGAAATTTACGTTTTGCGGTTTGGCAAAGGATTTGGAATATTTCCCTGCCACAAACTACAATTCCCAAGTACACTGGGCGCCTGTCTTGGCTTGAATTCTCGATCCCTCCCTTTTCCAAGCCTGAGGCCCCTTCATTGGACCTTTCCAAGGGACCTTGACGTCGTTCTGAATAGTTTATCCCTCTAAAAGCTGTCAGGAAGGACCCCCTGGCAATTCAAGCGGTATCAAACTGCTATAACTGTGCCGTGTGGGCGCCCGCTCTGAGCCCAAAGTGACACGACCCAAAGTCCCGTGGGCTCCTCCCGGCCTGGGCTGAAGAAGAGCTCCCCGGTGCCTCCCTCCTTGTCCTCACCCCACAAAGGGCCCAAGGCCGCAGAGACCGGAACAGCCGCGACCATGGAAACGACGAGGCTCCCAAGCAGGTTTGTTATGATGCCGAATCTGCGCCGGCGAATGCCAGGCCTGGCTGCGGCCAGAACCCCGGATGTAGGAAGCGCGGCGCATTCGCCGACGCAGATTCAACACTTTGCCCTGCCCTTCTCAACCCCGAAGGGGACTCAAGGCAGCCTTGAGTTGTGAGGAGAGGCGGATAACGAATAATGATTGTTACAGTTATATTGAAATACAATAACTAAAAACAAGTAAAGACAAACTGAATACAGCTTTACTGTATTATACAAATTTGTTTTAGTGCATTATAAGCATTGACTTTATTTTAATTTAAAGTATTGTGTTGTCGAAGGCTTTCACGGCCAGAATCATTGGTTTGCTGTGAGTTTTCTGGGCTGTATGGCCAGATTACCATCGAATAGCCTTGCAGCTTGAAAGCTTGACTACTTCCTGCCTGGATGAATCCATTCTTGGGAGGTTATGGCCCTGATTGTTTCTTGTCTGGAATTCCCTTCTTTTTGAGTGTTTTTTGCTAAGAAAATCCAACAAATGCAACGTTCAGCAAAGGACAAGAGGGAGCCTCTCACCTCTGCATGAGTCTACCGTATACCATGCAGCTCTGGACAAGTCTACATAGGGACCACCAAACACAGCATTGCCCAAATACAAATCAAGGAACGCAAAAGACGCTGCAGACTAACTCAACCAGAGAAATCAGCCATAGCAGAGCACTTGATGAACCAACCTGGACACAGCAAATTATCTGAGAACACAGAAATGCTGGACCACTCTAACAACCACCATGTCAGACTACACAGAGAAGCCATTGAAATCAACAAGCATGTGGAGAACTTCAACAAAGGAGAAAACCATGAAAACAAACAAAATCTGACTACCATTATTTTTTTTAAAAAACTCTAAAATCAGGATAGTAAATAAAGAACAACACTCAAAAACTGGGGAATTTCCAGACAAGAAACAATCAGGGCCAACTAATCACCTCCCAACAAAGGATTCCCCCAGGTAGGAAGCAGCCAGGCCTTGAAGCTGCAAGGCTGTCCAGTGCTAATCAAGGTGATCAGTTGCAATATTCACACCTGCCTCAAACACCCTGGACTTTCTCCCACCCTGGACTTTCCACAGATATATAAACCCCACTTGCCTAGTTTCCAACAGACCTCATAACCTCTGAGGATACCTGCCATAGATGTGGGTGAAACATCAGGAGATAATGTTTCTAGGACATGGCTATACAGCCCGGAACACTCACAGCAACCCAGCAAATACAGCTTTACTGTATTATACAAATCGATTTTACTGCATTGTAAATATTCACTTTATTTTACAGTATTATTTCTTCGCTTTTTCTGCTGGTTGCCTAAAAATTCTGGTTGGTTAAGTTCCAGTTGAGAGTGTGACGTATATAAGAAATATCACTGTAATCATATCCTCTGATAATGAACTCTGCAAGTGTTAACCTTCATTTTATCAGCAGTATGTATCTTGTTATATGTGTTATGTTTTATACCAGAGTATAAAATCTTGAGCCACAAGGAGAGGTGGGCAATACATTTATTATTATCATTATCATCACCATCAGTTTGCAACTATAATACAACCACACAAAAACCAAATAGTGTTTTTGTACACAATGTAGTTTGGTTGCAGGACCCCCATGGATACAAAAAGCAATTGATGTTCCAGTCCCATTATATGCAGTAGCGTAATAAAATAGCATTCCCTATATAAAAAGAAAAAATTAAAATTTGCATTTTGGAATTTGGGGTGGGAGGTGGAATTTAATCCATGCATGCAGAATCTGTGGATACAGAAAACCAGCTGTACCCAAAAGAGTCTTTAAATATGTTGAACTCCATAACCACTTGACTGTTGGGTTTAAAAATAAAATAAAATAAAAAAAATAAGTTCAACAGACCATAAGAACTTGTGAGCTTCAGGGATGTACACAGAGCTTCAGGGATGTACACGGTGGCAGCTGGGAAACAATAATGGAAAGGAAGGAAAAGTGGAGAGACCCAGTAATTGGCCTGTCTAATGCCTTTATCCTGAACAGATGGATTTGAGCTTGTGGGGTGAGGAATTTCCTGTCATGCGTGATTTTTAAATCTCTGCTTCCTACTCAATTTAAGAAGTTTTTGAGAGGGAGAAAATGACACCTTGTCCTCTTCCTTTTCCAGAAACCCCATTCCCATAATAGAAACATAGTGTCAACAATAAGACCACAATTGTGCAGTATGTCAACCACATTTCTTACTACTGCCACCCACAACTTTATGACCTCGTCATGATCACATTTCTTGCCGATTTATCTACTTGCCTGCCCATAAAGCATCTTCCAGCAGTGGTAGCACTGCCTTGTTTCATCACCCTTCTTTGCCTTTGAGTAATCAGACTCCTTAGATCTTATCACATTGGAATATACTCTGTTTCTAAGACTCTTTGAACACTATTCCAGCCAGGTCTTATCATATGACATTTGCCCCATTCTGTCAGTAAGCCATTGCAATCTGCCTGAAAAAGTCACAGAAATGGAAGAATTGTGCAAAGGATTCTAATTGTGTTTTTTGATTTACTACAATGTTACACGTTACTGAGGTGCTGTTTTTACATGTGATTGGAAAATCAGTATGCATTCAGTCAGCTAAAATCTCGCAAGAATTGTAGTTCAGGACTTCAGGGCTATGTCACTGTGCAATATTTGGATTTTTCTTTAAAGTGATGTATTCAAATGGATTGGGAGAAGCCAGCCTTCCATGGTGTGATTAGTCAAAGCACAATATTTTGAAATCATAATCATAATAATCGGGTGTGATGAGAATACAGTATGCATCCAGTCCTAACAAATATGGGATGCATACGGATATAAACAGATTATATCTCAAGGTGATAAGGTCCATTCTGACCTTGCTTGGAGAACCGGAGATTTCCCAGCAGACTGGAGGATGTTAAATGTCCCCATCTTCACACACAAAAAGGTGTGGGGAAGAGAGAATCCAAACAATTACTTTCCCGTCAGCCTGACATCAATACCAGAAAAGATTCTGGAACAGGTCATTAAACAGGAAGCTTGAAAACACTTAGAAAGAAATGCCATGATCACAAAAGGTCAATGTGGATTTTTCAAAAACAAGTAATACCAGATTAATCTCTCTTCTTTTTTTGGGATAGAGTTACAAGCTTGGCAGATGAAGGAAATGTTGTGGATATAAGATATCTTGATACCAATAAGGCTTTTGATAAGGTTTGCCATGATATTCTTGCAAACAAGCTAGGGAAATATGGGCTAGACCAGGGCTTCTTAAACCTTTCCTTTTGTGGGACCCCTTTTGGCTTGAGAAATGTTTATATAGCCCCAAGTATAAGATGTATGCAATGGGTATAAAAATACAACATTTACTGATAGCAAATCAGCATTCACAAAGCTTGTTTAAAAAGCCAATTAACCTTGTTATGAAATGCAGTTGAAGCATCTTCTGCACAGTCCACTGTAAACGCTGATTTGTGTAAATGCCTAAAACACCCACTATGTCTTGTTCCGAAAACTTTTACTATTAAGGATCCCATCAGTAAGCTAGGGGGGGGGGGGGGCATTTGGGGTTGGGACCCACAGTTTAGGAAACCCTGGACTAGGCAATGCGCCTATTAAGTGGATTGGGAATTGGTTGAGCAACCAAACCGGGGGGGGGGGGGGGGGGGTCACTAATGGTTCATCTTCATCTTGTTTTAAATGCAATTTTTTATCCTTGTATTGTTGTTTTAATTGATTGGCTTTAACTGTTATAATATTCTTGTTTCATTTTGTATTACTGTTTTATCTTTTTATATTGCGATTTGTATTATGTTGCTGTTTATTTTGTCCTTATGTTGTTTGGGCCTCTGCCTCATGTAAGCTGCTCTGAGTCCCCACGGGGAGATGGTGGCGGGGTATAAATAAAGTATTATTATTATTATTATTATTATTATTATTATTATTATTATTATTATTATCTTGGAAAGAAGTGACTAGTTAAGTGCCTAGGCCCAGTGCAGTTCAACATCTTCATTAATGACTTGGGTGAAGGTTTATAGGGCAGGCTTGTCAAAGTTGCAGATGACACCAAATTAGGAGGAATAACTAATACCCCAGAGGATAGGATCAGAATGCAAATGATCTTAATAGATTAGAGAGCTGGGCCAAAACTAACAAAATGATTTTCAACGGAGAAATGTAAAGTAATACACAAAATCCATCCGTTGGGAGTGATTTGACAGGGCTGGACTGGATAGTCCTTTTAGTCTCCTCCAACTCTTGTGATTGTATGAACTCTAGATATCTCCCAAATCTTTTGTTGAATTTCTCCAAATTACCTTTTCTCTGCCTTTTCTGCCCACTCCTCTTTTGTATTAGGTTTATGACTCTTCGCTTTTCCATTTTCTGCCAAATCAATATGGATTTTGTGCATGCATGACTCCATGTTGCTTGTCATCGACAAGGAATACTCAAAGATGGTTTGCATTGAGTTTTGCAGCATTTTCATTTCCCTTTTGAGAATCTATGATACCCATAAAAATAATCTAGAACATTGTAGAGGTGTGGTTTTGAATAGCTTTTGTTTATGGTCTGTCTGTCTGTCTGTCTGTCTTTCTGCAAGACCAATCCTTGATCCTACAAATCCCTGTGAAGTAATATTTGAAATACATCATATTTTGTGTTATTTATGCTCTAGTTATCATCTCTGAGCTTAGTCACCAAACACAATGCTTTACTCTTGTTTATAGGATGATTATGATTAGTGTTTAATTTGTTCTTCATACTAGTACAATTTAGTTATAAACAGCTGTTTTCATTAGAAAAGTCATTTCATTTTTGTTGATTTTTAAGCTGTGTTTACGGACATAATCTGGAAGAAACTCAAATTGGCCACACTTTGTTAATACAATTGATTAAATTTAAATTGTGTTTGCTGCCCTCCTCTGGTGGAGGATCATGCAAGCAAAAACTACCATAAGGCCAGAACCTCAATATACAGAAGCAAGAAGAACGCCACCTTCTGTGCATAACCAACATTTAATGTAATGTATTTATTTATATGTATTGCAGGTTGAGTATCCTCATCCAAAATGCTTGGGAATAGAAATGTTTGAGGTTTCAGGGTTGGGTTTTTTTTGGATTTTGGAGTATTTGCATATACAAAATCTTGGAGATGGGACCTAGGCCGAAACACAAAATTCATTTATGTTTCATACACCTGATATACATAGTCCAATGATAATTTTATACACACTATTTCTAATGATTTTGTGCCCAAATACAATACAGATTAAAATGATGTATAAAAACTCTGGTAAAAGTATCAATATAAAAATTAATTAAAAATCTATTAGCATTTTATAGGGTTAAAACAATAAAACATTTTTAATTTTTTATTTAACGATTATACAACCGGAAAGCTGCATAGCACATCATTAAAAGTACACACTATTCAATTTTTAGGAGTTTTGTGGCATAAAAATGTTTCCAGTTGCCAATGGAAGGAGGGAGCCATATTGTTCTCCTTAGGGAAGGATTTCCAAAGACTGGGAGCAATCATTAAGAAGGCCCTCTCTCTTGTTCTCACCAAATGAGCCTGAGAAGGTGGTGAGACAGCGTAGACAACTGTCTGGCTATACAATTGTTCAGAGATTTTCCTCTATTTTTATACTTGTGTGCTCTGAAATGCCTAAAGCCAAAAACATGGCAGACCTGCTCTTCCTTGTCCCCAAGACAGTACCATACTGCCAATGCCATAGAAAGTTGTATGTGTGGTGTTAACCTTAATTTATCAACATAAATAGATGCTTGTGAATTACGATCGCCATCCAGTTCCTATTGAAGTTTTGTGGCAAAATTCCTATAGGTTTCAGTGATACTTTATAACTCAGATTTGTTCAGAGTCTCACTTAAGCATGCTGTGGTCTGTCTCATGATTTGTAAAGTATCAATGCTTTATGTTCTCATGAACAAGATCATCATGAAATGCCTTCAGTGGAAATGTATTAATTACACACACGTATAATATGGAAAGTTTTAAAAAATCAAATACACATTTTGTGTCATTTACACATTTATGGAATTTGTTTCCAAAAGGTACCAAATCCATCTGAACAAATTTTACAGGAATCGGGGGGGGGGGGGGGGGGGAATGTGCTGAGAATATGCATTTTTTTGCCATAAGATGCCATTTTCCCCAAGGCCTGTTCTGAACTAATTGGATATACGTATTCTGATAGTTTAGATTTGTGGATAATACTCTATTCCTAGCCATCAATGTGCTGACATCTATAAATCATTTATCATTTTAAGGGTATTTGGTACCTTTTGGAAACAAAACTCCATATTTGCCAATATGACATCAGAAAATATAAATAAATTGTAGATATTCTTGCTCGTTCTGCAAATTCTATAGGCCATTGTTTGAAAACATTTCACGTAAAAAACAAAGTACAGTATCGTATGAGATGGAAAGTTTGAGATCTGTTGTATAATGCTTGCCATCAATCTAAACCTGGTCTTATGAAATGGCTCTTTTCCAATGCTATATGAAGTGGCCTCCACACCAGAAGATACAAAATACAAATAGTTACATTGAATCTACTGATATTCACTAGCTCTTAACACTTTGTGTTCATCTTTTTACTATTGTTTACAAGCAACAACTGCTTTTCTTCTTAGGTATTACTGTTAATTCCAGAAAATCCTGTTTTAGCTGGTCTTCATGAGCTTTCAGCAACCTGCCATTATAAACATAGAAAGAAAATGTGGATTTAATATTCTGTGGAAAAATAACAGATTATCAATCTTTCTTATATCATTTGAATACCAGCTTTCACACATTTTCAGTCATATAGTTGATCATTAAAATACGACCCATATCTAATCATTAGTCTCCCCAAAAACAGACTTGTTCAATCAATGAAATGTGTTGGCTTACAACTTCCAGTTGATTCAGTAATTTTCCTCTGGTTGGGACTAATAATTTAGGACACAATTTACATCCCTTACATTATAAAATTCTAATCCAGTTCTGTGTAAGAAATAGATTTGTGTATAGACTTTCCATGCTGGATGTGCTACCTTTTTTCCCTGAAGAAACTTTGTTTTTACTCGAGATGTTCTATCTCTTGCTGTAATGATTATGATGCAGAATGTAGCTTCATGGGTGTTATAGGGAGACATTTGTAATTGTCCATAAAATAAAAACATACAAAAAAAACCCTCCTGTCCACCCTGATAGGAAATGGTGAACCTCTGCTTGGAATTCAACGTATTTTGATCTCTGTGGTTGAGATTTCTAAATAGCTAAAGTTGCAAATCCCAGGATATGATGTGATGCCATCATGGCAATTAAAGTGGAATATCCCAAGGTGATCCCCAAAGTAATATAACCATGTAATGCAGTGGTTCTCAACCTGTGGGTCCCCAGATGTTTTGGCCTACAACTCCAGAAATCCTAACAGCTGGTAAAATGGTTGGGATTTCTGGGAATTGTAGGCCAAAACACCTGGGACCCACAGGTTGAGAACCACTGATGTAGTGTGATACCTGGGTATGCCTTGCTATTTAAAAACATGTTATTTTAAATCCAGTTCTGGGCACCACAATTCAAAAGAGATAATGACAAGCTGGAAGGTGTCCAGAGGAAGGCAACTAAAATGATCAAAGGTCTGAAGACCATGCCCTATGAGGAGCGTCTTAAAGAACTGGGTATGTTTAGCCTGCAGAAGAGAAGGTTGAAAGGAGACATGATAGCCATGTATCAATATGAAAGGGTGTCATAAGGAAGAAGGAGCAGACTTGTTTTCTGCTGTCCTTGAAACTAGGACTAGGAGCAATGGGTTCAAAATATAGGAAAGGAGATTTCACCTGAACATTAGGAAGAACTTCCTGGCCGTACAAGCTGTTCAACAGTGGAATTCTCTGCCTCAGTGTGGTGGAAGCTTCTTCCTTGGAAACTTTTAAACAGAGGCTGGATGGCCATCTGTCAAGGATACTTCGATTGTGCTTTTCCTGCATGGCAGGGGGTTGGACTAGATGGCCCATGTGGTCTCTTCCAACTCTATTTTTCTATTATTCTATTGACCTCACACATCTTTATGTTGCTTATGGGAATCTGCTTAATCAAACCTGAGTCTGTTAGCTATAGAAGTAGCCATATAGGTAGGAAAATCCACCATATTCCAAAGAACAATGTTTTAGTAAAACTTCATTCATTCACACTACTGGTTGAAGGTGAGAATCTCTGTGGTTTGGGGTTTGTTTTTTGTTTAACAAACTCTTTATTTTATTTTTCATTCTACAAAATGATACATTGAGATCCACAACCTGAAATCAGGTGGGGACCAATGACTCACCCGACTAACTTGATCATGGAATCAGTCACATTGTGACCAGAAGCAGCACTGCATTCATAAAATGAGAGTCCATATTCCTGGTACAAATGCATAAGACACTGTTATGATTATACATGACACAAATTTTTATAATACCAGGGGTTGCCAACCCAGCTTTCAGTCCCACCAGCTGATCTAGAAGTTACACATCCACATACTGGTCATAGGCAAATGCCTCTATTCTAGGTTTAAATAAGAAGAAAAAAAGGTTACGTTTACATTTTGTCTTCAGTGGGTACTCATTGAGCCAGCAAAATATATTAAAAGGCCTTCAGCTCCAGCACATTTTTAACTTGAAATCATACATTTTCAATCAACCCAAGTTCTAAGAGGCTGAGAATATAGAAAGGAGACCTCAAAACGACAAAAAAAAAATCTGGCACCTTGAAGACTAACATGATGTCTTATGGCATGAGCTTTCAGGGATACTGTCCACTTTATCGGCTGCACAGTTGTTCGATTTATATAAATTGTGGGACAGAATACGATCATCGTAGCCATAGCTGTATTATTTCCCAATTTTGGTTTTGATTTTAAGATAAAATAGCAGGATTTGAAATATACAATTTGACTGCTGTTTTGTGCCTTTAAGCTCTTTCCGACTTACAGTGATCCCAAGGTGACCCCTTTACTGGGCTTTGTAGGGCTGAGAATACTAGTTTATGCTTTGACTGAGGGTTTTCATGGCTGAGCAGGGAATTGAACCCTGGTCTCCAGTCATACTCTACTACTCAAAGCACTACTGCATGCCGGACTTGACCTCCCAGTATCCCTTAGCTAGTATGACTGGTAGACTATTCTAGGAGCTATGGACCAAATCAGGAAATTTCCCAAAATCTGTAAAGAAGTAAGAAGGAGATGGTGCTACCACGAGACAATCACTTCTTCCTCCCCACTAATCTACATTCTCCCTTTCCTATAGAGATCGTTCAAATCTTCCAGAAGAGACTTATCCATTACATGGGTTAGACTTAACCTAAATGTGGCATGTTTAGCCTTAACCAGATTAGGAACAGATCAAAATAAGTGTTCAGGGGCATACCTTGGCCAAGTATTCACCATCCTCCATTGATACTCTCCTTTCAGCAGCGCAGTCAGTTTTGTTACCAAGAAGAAGAACAATAACCTCATTTCCTGCTCCTTCCTGTGAAGAAAGACACCTTCTTTTGGGTGGTATAGGAACCTATTCTTTCTGCACTATTTCAGCCACTAATGCAAACTTTTCCATAATGAGTCAAATTACACATCTGAGTCCCTGCTTGTATCTGTAGTTCCACCCACCATTTCATATGCTCCCACCACGTGGAAGCTGTCAAGGTCCCAGAAGGGCACTCTACTGCTCTTGCAATGGGGAAGAGAATGTGGAGAAGCCAGTTAGGACCACAAAAAACTAGTCTCAGATTGGTCTGATGGGGAGAAGAAATGAAGGTGTGTTCTCAAATTGAGCACATCTGCCTTTTCATTCCCTGGGAATCCAGACCAATTGTATCATCCCAATTCCTTAACTTTCACACTAATAAGCAAAAGTACCAGGTCCCCTCCCAGGGTTTGAAAATTGACAAGGAGTTAACTTTTTGATGGAGTGCAATGGCAAGAGTAAAGCCCTCTGCACCTGATCCCCAAAAAGGCATATCCACATGTACTAACACTGTACCAGGCTATATGTTAATCATGTTCTGTGTCATTGGTTTGCTTTTTTAGGGCCTCGTCACACCTGAGCATTTATAAACTTTAAACCCGGAATTCTGCCTCCTGCAGAATTCTGGGGTTTGTACTCATAGTTTGGTGAGGCTTAGGATCTGTCTGGCTGGACTGTTTAAAGCCCCCTTTCTAAAGAGGATTTAAAGTGGATCCAAACTCTAGTGTGATGAAGCCCTTATTCAAGACAAGCAGATTAGAATCCAGTTCATATTAGGACAAGTATCCACGGGCAGGGGAACTTTACACCACCCTGTCTGATTGTTATTAATTTAACTCCTACACACAAACACCCATCTCATTCCACATAAGGGCTTGAAAAAAACATATACAGCTTCATTGACATCAAAGGGGTTTCTTTTTCTGAATTGTTTTCCTGGCCAGGCTCCAATCCCAAATGAGGATGACTTTATGCTAGAAATTGATTTACTCCCCTACCAGCTAATTAAGTAGGAGTTACAAAATGTCCTTGCTTGTTCATGTAACTTTGTTCATGCCTTTTTGAAAAACAAACCTATACACAAAATTCCAAGTGCCGTTCCTAACAACAAAAGTATTGTTTTGGTTGTATTTATATTCTGTTTTACCTCTATGGGGGTCAAGGAGGGATACGTGGTCCTCCTCTCCATTTTCTCATCACAGCTCTGTGAGGTATATTAGGTTCAAACTGGTCCACAGAAGTATGACTTATTAGAATATAGCGCTCCTTGGTTTTTCTGACTGTTGCCTCCTCTGCATTCACTTATTCCACTGTTTTAGTGGATTGTTTCTAGCAATTACGTGGATCTGCACTAGGACTGTTCTGTTTGCAGATATGGTCCCACAGTCTAAAGACCCGATTTTCTCAGATCTGTTTTAAAAATTAGAGTTATACACCCAGTGTGCCTTTTCACTGATACAATACAACGGTAAAGCTCTTTTTAAAAAGTAAAGTAAAAAAAGGAATGCATATTGATCTGATGTCTCTGAATTATAAGAAACCCACACAAGATTGGGAACAAAATGTTGCAACTAGTGTCAGAAATTGACAAAAATAGTCTGGTCTGACAAAAATATCATTTGGATTTTTAAAAAAATAATAATAAGATGGCTATAACCGTAAATGCCATAACTTCCCACCACATTTGTCTGGAGGAGCCCATTAATGACCCAAAGTTGTCAAGTAAGGATTTGAGCACAGGTTTCTGAATCCTAGCCCTTACACTTCATTGGCTCTAACTCATTGGCTTTTTAGTAGGCCTAAATTTAATTCCAAGCAGATTGACAGTACAACCCCCCCCTTATCCATGGATTCGATATCCATAGTTTCATTTATCCACATTCCAAAGTGTCTGTGGGCCTCTTTAGATCCTCCAGTGGTTTTTTTTTTGTTTGTTTGTTTTTTTGCATATTTCTAGCCCAAGTATAGTCAAAATATAGGGCTCACTATTGTTTCAGGTGTTCCAGGGCTGCGGGGCTTGGAACATATTCCCCCATGGAAACAGAGATCAATTGTACTTCTTATAGCTCTTGCTACTCCTGCTATCTTAATTCTGTGGAATGGGAAATATATTTCATCATGCTGTTTAGCTGAACTGGGATAACACGATGGGAATGACACTTTAATCTTTACACATCTATTAGGAATTAAGCCTCACTGAAAGCAGATTTACTTCTGAATGAATGTACACAGGATTTATTTTTATTTTTTGTATATCTATAACAAGTTCAGAGCCCTTGATAGCACAGCAGGTTAAACTGCTGAGCGGTTGAACTTGCTGACCAAAAGGTCAGCAGTTCGAATCTGGAGGGTGGGGTGAGCACCCACTGTTAGCCCCAGCTTCTGCCAACCTAGCAGTTCAAAAACATGTAAATGTGAGTAGATCAATAGGTACTGCTCCGGCAGGAAGGTAACGCCATTTCATGCAGTCATGCTGGCCACATGGCCTTGGAGGTGTCTACAGACAACGACGACTCTTCGGCTTAGAAATGGAGATGAGCACCATCCCCCAGAGTCGGACATGATAGACTTAATGTCAAGGGAAAACCTTTACTTTTACTTATAACAAGTCCTTTACTAGTCAAAGTTAAACTCATGTAAACATTATTGAGGGAAAGAAATCAGTAATAGGGTAGAATTGCTAACCTTACCTGGATGCAACTGAGCCAATACTTCACGTCAGCAAAACTGTATTCTGAGGTGATGTCATACATCAATACCACTCCATCAGCCTTTCGGAAGAACTGCTTGGTGAGACTGTGGTATCTGTGGGGAGGAAATGCATTTTCCTGCAACGTTCATATTGGTAGGTTTCAGGGATGGGAATCGCCCAGACTTCAAGATGTTAGTGGAATGTAATCCCTAGCATTCTTCAACACTGAGATATGATGGCTTACACTGCTAAGCTTTCTAATCCTACTGGAAACACAGCGCTAAGTACTGAAGAGTGAGGAATGCCTCATAGTGAACAGTGGTAATAGGGTTAGATAGTATGAATGACCCAAAGTGTCCTCCCTCTATGTCAGGCATGGGCAAACTTGTGGGCGTTGAAGTCCAAAACACCCGGAGGGCCCAGGTTTGCCCATACCTGTTCTATGTCTACCCATTCTCTCTGTGATGTAAACTGATACTCTTAGGGATGTTTTCTTTTCTTCTTCTTCTTCTTCTTCCTCTTCTTCTCATGAATTTTCTCTTAACCTTCAAAGATGTAGCTAGCTTAGACCAGCACACTGAGTAACTTTCTTATCTTAGAATGGAGCTCCAACAAGAAAGCTTAGTTCCTTTCTCCAAGCTATTGGTATATTTGCTCCTTAAATCAAGATGTCTAACCACACTCTAACAAGTCCAGCATCTGAAGGACCACACAATTCTTATCCCAGGTCAGCTAGAACATGTTTTCTAATAGGTTTGCCTTCATATTAGAATGAATAATTTGGCTGTTATAGCAGGTGCACGTTGAAACAAAAGGAAAAACTCTTCCAAAAAATCTTGTCTTTTCACAGCATGAAGGGCTCTGTGCATGTGTGTGCGTGAAATGGGTCACAAAGATTTCTCAAGGCTGTTTACGCAAAAAAATGGGGCAGCTCTTAAAAGATTCTAAAGTAATTACAAACACATCTGCAGTGTTTTCTAAAATAATGAAGTGGCAGGGAAAAGAGCTGCAGCTGTATTTAACACTTTGTCCTTCTCTCATGAGCAAAATACAACTATACACATATCAGCAAAGGCAAATATAGCCAAGTGGTGTGTGTCTGTATGCTTAAGAAGTCAGTAAACAAGCACATCAACACCTACTCTTTGTTTGATGCATTTACAAATATATATAATCCAAGCACAACCCTATTGTAGATTTGCACAAACACTCAGCAGTCTAGTCTTGCCAAAAATAGTTCAAATCCCCCACAGTCAACACTGGGCCAGCTAAAGATGTACTGAATTTGAACCCAGCTTAGATTAGGGGAACTGAAAATTATTTAGAAGTCGAAGAATTGTTGCCATAGTGAAAACTGGAGAGGGCTGTCATACTTAATGGTTGTGTGAAAGAGGGAGTTTTAGCAAGTCTTGCTTGTCATTTGCTGAAATTTCCTCTTCCGCATAACCATTAAGTATGACTGCCTTCTCCTGGCCTGGATTTCTGCCAGCATTGTAGCTATGCTGAGGGAGGTTTCATTTTCTTGGAAGATTTCATATGACAACTTTTTTAAAAGTCAAAATCCACTATCATCAAATTCATCATCAATGTCTTTTCAATACAACCCCCTGCAGTACCTTTCTTGGCCAGCCGTGTCCCACAGTTGCAAAGTGAAGCACTTGTCATCCACAAAGAGGTTTTTGATCCGATAATCAACTCCTAGGAAAGACAATGCAGCTATTTACAGCAAAGTTCAGTTCGTGTCTCCAGTTGCTTCAAAGAAGTGAAAAGGACAGGCTGCGCCTCTACCGATAAAAATAAAATACTGAACGTTTCATATGCCCCACATTAACATTTTACGGAAATTGACAGCCATGGACAGTACAGCACTCAAAATGTCCTCTATCATTAGCATATAAATCTTACAGGTACAAAACCTGACATGAAAGAGAGAAACTGACTTCCAAGATTGTATTGATTGTTATGCGATGTTGTAACCCACCCCAAGCCATGGAAAGAAGCAGGTAAGAAATAACTATTATTGACACAAAGACATAGTATGACACAGCAAATGAGATATATATGCTGGATTTCATACCACAAAATCACAAGTCGAACATTTCCCAAGTGTTTAGGACTGTGTGAATTATTATTATTATTATTATTATTATTATTATTATTATTATTATTATTATTATTATTTCCAACTCCTCTCATGCCACACTGTATTTAAGGTTAAAACTTCCAATATCATCATCAACTCTATCTCCATTATTCAAAAAATACTTAGCTTTTGTATGTGTTTGCCCTCAACTGGTTTAGGGGAGGTTTAAGGAGAAAGCTTACTGTCACCAACACACTTTTCTGCAGTCCAGTTAAAAGCAAATAGAAAAGCAATCACTGAACCCATTGCCTTCTAAGAGAAATATCTAGATGCATATCGCATTGCATCATATAATAAGATGATGGATTAATGTCATACCTATAGTTGCAGTCACATTTCCACCAAATGAATCCTCCTGTAGCCGACACAAAAAGGAAGTCTTGCCAACATCAGTATTTCCTACAAAGAGCACATTGTACAAGTGGTCTGGATGGGAACTAACAGCTTTGGTGACTTTAGAACTTTCTTTTGTGCCTACATTCATTTGGCAATCCCTATCATCTGCTTTAACTTTTTCTTCTGCATCCTTTATTGTTCTAATGTCTTGACTCTTCTTACAACCAGATATGTGCATATTTCTATCTGGTCTGTGCTCTGATAACAGTTTTTTTGGCCCTTCAGGGTTTTGTGCCTGCATCTCTGGCTCAGGCATGTTTTTTAATTGGCTGTTTGATACAAATGAACTTTTGGATCCACCTCCAATCTTCACGTTGGGCAAAGTGATCCTAGATGAAAAATCAGATGGTGCCGCATCCTTCATCAAAGTCTCAGATATACCTTTATCTGGCATTTTCATCTCTGGAGATAACCTTATCACTCCTTTCTCTAAAGCTAGCAGTGAATCCTCTTTGCAGTCACCATCAACACGTGTCTTCAGCCCTGAATAAGCCAATGGTTGAGCCTCAGGCATAAGACTTCTTCTTGGCATGGGCTCTGGCATTTTGACTCTTGGATTATTTTGCTTCATCTCCAGATGACTGCCCTGAACTCGAGTTGGTCCTTCTTTATGCTGAATCTCTCCTTGTAATCTAGCCTTGCCAACAAGGATTTCAGAAGTCCTCTTTTCTGGACCACTGCTTTTTGAGGGAGCTTCTTTTGGAGGTATTTTTTCCTGTATGAACCTTTTCTGAGAATTTCCACTTTGCTTAATTTGGACCATAGGTTCCTGTCCTTGAACAACAAAGTTATGTCTTTGTGGTTGGTGTGACTCAGATGCTTTGATCTGAGCTGCTATAGCTTCATTCAGCTCTTTGAACAAAGAGCTTTGCCCTACAGGCTCCTCAGGGAAATAAGGCTCTTCTCCAATAGAGTTTGCCACAGGATCCTCTTCAATAGAGATCACTCTTGTTCTGGAGACTGAGTCAGTGTTGCTCATTGATGTAACATCATTAAATGCCCTAGATAGAAATAATAATATATGACAGTGCTTATTTGGTACACTTGCAACAAAGAAACAAGGACTGAAAAGGCACAAATCTGGGAACTCAAGGACATATAACACAAAAAAACTATTCTCAGGTGAAATGCAGTACTTTCATAGTTGCTTTTCATGCAAAGTAAGAACTGAACACATCTATTTCTGGTATGTCTGAAAGGTTAAATGTTGTGATGTCCAAATATCAAAAGAAAGCATACTTGTAAATTACAGTGAATGTTGTCCCACCAGAAAAGAAATCAGCATTCATTTAATAGGAAAATACAATAACGTTTCTAGAAAGCTGTAGAATATGCATTTCTAAAAGATTAACATTCATACTTCCATGTCCAGGCTACAGAAGACAGGAACTTTTAAGGTTAAAATTCACACTTCTTTCTCTAAACTAAAGAGTTAATTGTGCTAACCACAATATGAATATTCATATTGTGTCTGATCAAAAGGGCTTTAGACCATATTTTTGGTGGCTTGAAGTTGACATCTCAAGCATCAGCCCAAAAGCAAACTCTAAATGCAAGGATGAGAATTCTAAGGGAGAAGCTGACGGGCAATGTAGGATCCACAGTAAAACCAACAATATATTAATAGGTACCAACAAACAGAGGTTTGGGTGTCTGTATGCCTGCATACAGAGTTTGGGGAATAAACTAGATGAGCTTGACATCCTAGTACAAGGAGGTAAATATGACATTACAGGCATAACAGACATCTCATGCTATCACCCCCATGATTTGAATATTATGATTGATGAATATAACTTATTCAAAAAGAAGGCATGTGGCAGAATAGGAGGAACACAACATATGTTGAAGGCAAATTCAGTTGCACAGAAATCCATGAGAATGATCAGGGAGGACCATTTGAGCGCATTTGGATACACATATATGGAGAAAGCTGTCGTAAAAATAAAAGCAACATTGTAGTAGGGGTTTGGTACAGCCCACCACAGCAAGAAGAGGTTGTGGCTGATACTTTTCAGAAATAAATCTCAGAAATCTGCAAGACACAAAAAAATAGTAGTTATGGGGGACTTCCATTACCCTGATATAGGCTGTTCAACAAATTATTAATGTGCCTTGTAGATTATTTCCCATTTGAAAACATAGAGGCAGCAACAAAGGGTCAGCAATCATGGACTTAATCCTAATCAATAGGAAGGAGTTGGTCACTGGAATCAAAGTAGGCGGTACTTTAAGGCAAAGTGTCAGTGCAATGAATTCCTAGCTGTGGGACAGGGCAAAGAAAAATACAGTCAAACACAGCCATTGGGTTTCAGGAAAACATGATTTAAATAAGTTCAAGGAAATACTGTCTGAAATCTCATGACTAGCCTAGAGGGAAAATATATACAGCAAGTGTGGGAGTTCTTGAAAAATGAGTTGCAAAATATTCTATGGAAGAAGTAAAAAAGGAACATCTGAAAAAGCCAAGGTGGCTGCATAGTAAGCTCAAGGAGGAAGTGAAAAGAAAAAAAGATATGTATAAAGAACAGAAGAATGAATCGCCAAGGAAAAGCACAGATGTAAAGCCAAAGCTTATAGGAATAGTACAACAAAAGCTAAAGCTCGGACTTACGATGACTCTATCAGGGGGGTTTCTTAGCAAAATTTGTTCATAGACACTTTGTCATTGCCTTCTTCTGGGACTGAGAGTATGACTTGCCCAAGGTCACCCAGTGGGTTTAATGGCCTAGTGGGAATTCGAACCCTGCTGTCCTAGTCCAACACAACCACTATACTATGGTGGCTGTCTAGCTATTCTTTGCTAGGGATGAATCTGCTGCATTTTTGTGTGAGATATAATTAGAAGGAAACTCTGAATCAGTTCTTACATAGATACAGAGCATTAAATTCACTCTTAAATAAGATCCCCTGTTGAATTTCTTTAAGAGTCACAACTCAGTGACCCACACAGAGGCAAGGGAAACAGTGTCTTATGAAAGCTGGTTGGTCTTATTCTTCCCTGTTCTAAGATTGCAATCCTTCTTGGATGTAAGCTTTACTTCCAACTAAATGTGCAAAGAGCTTCTGCTGCACAAGTAACTTTTCCCTAGATGTTACTATTAAAGCATGTCTATGATTTTAATTTAGACATTATGCATTATCTATCAGCGGCATTGCAAACTGAACATTGTTAGAGGGAAGGAGGGAGACTGGGCATATATTAGAAAGAAGGCAACAGTTTCTAGGCAGCTGATTTGGGCAGTAAAGAAAAAATAACTAGGATTTATTTAGTACACTTTTTCTACATGCCTATTTTGATAGAAAAGTACTCAGATAAATGATGTGTATGTATGTATTAAATCTGCAGATCTACTCACAGTACAAAATATAAGATAATATCAATAAAAAGTTTTAAAAATTCATAGAATCATAGAATCATAGAATCATAGAATAGTAGAGTTGGAAGAGACCTCAAGGGCCATCTAGTCCAACCCCCCGCTAAGAAGCAGGAAATCGCATTCAAAGCACCCCCGACAGATGGCCATCCAGCCTCTGCTTAAAAGCCTCCAAAGAAGGAGCCTCCACCACAGTCCGGGGGAGAGAGTTCCACTGCCGAACAGCCCTCACAGTGAGGAAGTTCTTCCTGATGTTCAGGTGGAATCTCCTTTCCTGTAGTTTGAAGCCATTGTTCCGTGTCCTAGTCTGCAGGGCAGCAGAAAATAAGCTTGCTCCCTCCTCCCTATGACTTCCCCTCACATATTTGTACATGGCTATCATGTCTCCTCTCAGCCTTCTCTTCTGCAGGCTAAACATGCCCAGCTCTTTAAGCCTCTCCTCATAGGGCTTGTTCTCCAGACCCTTAATCATTTTAGTTGCCCTCCTCTGGACGCTTTCCAGCTTGTCAACATCTCCCTTCATCTGCGGTGCCCAAAACTGGACACAGTATTCCAGGTGTGGTCTGACCAAGGCAGAATAGAGGGGGAGCATGACTTCCCTGGATCTAGACGTTATTCCCCTATTGATGCAGGCCAAAATCCCATTGGCTTTTTTAGCTGCCGCATCACATTGTAGGCTCATGTTTAACTTGTTGTCCACGAGGACTCCAAGATCTTTTTCGCACACACTGCTGTCAAGCCAGGCGTCCCCCATTCTGTATCTTTGATTTCCATTTTTTCTGCCGAAGTGAAGTATCTTGCATTTGTCCCTGTTGAACTTCATTTTGTTAGTTTCGGCCCATCTCTCTAGTCTGTCAAGATCGTTTTGAATTCTGCTCCTGTCTTCTGGAGTGTTAGCTATCCCTCCCAGTTTGGTGTCATCTGCAAACTTGATGATCGTGCCTTCTAACCCTTCGTCTAAGTCGTTAATAAAGATGTTGAACAGAACCGGGCCCAGGACGGAGCCCTGCGGCACTCCACTTGTCACTTCTTTCCATGATGAAGACGACGCATTGGTGAGCACCCTTTGGGTTCGTTCGCTTAGCCAATTACAGATCCACCTAACCGTAGTTTTGTCTAGCCCACATTTTACTAGTTTGTTTGCCAGAAGGTCGTGGGGGACTTTGTCGAAGGCCTTACTGAAATCTAGATATGCTACATCCACGGCATTCCCTGTATCGACCCAACTCGTAACTCTATCGAAAAAAGAGATCAGATTAGTCTGGCATGACTTGTTTTTGGTAAATCCGTGTTGACTATTAGCAATGACCGCATTTGTTTCTAAGTGTTTGCAGACCACTTCCTTAATGATCTTTTCCAGAATCTTGCCTGGTATTGATGTGAGGCTGACCGGACGGTAATTGTTTGGGTCGTTCTTTTTTCCCTTCTTGAAGATAGGGACCACATTCGCCCTCCTCCAATCTGCTGGGACTTCTCCTGTTCTCCAAGAACTCTCGAAGATGATTGCCAGTGGTTCTGAAATAACTTCCGCTAGTTCCTTCAATACTCTTGGATGTAGCTGATCTGGCCCTGGGGACTTGAATTCGTTTAGAGTGGCCAGGTGTTCCTGGACAACTTGTTTCCCTATTTGGGGTTGGATTTCCCCCAATCCTTCGTCCATTCCATGTTGCTGAGGTTGAAGATGGCTTTCTTTTTGTGAGAAGACCGAGGCAAAGAAGGCATTAAGCAGTTCTGCCTTTTCCCTATCCCCTGTCACCATCACCCCATCTACTCCTTGCAGTGGCCCTATCGCCTCCTTTTTCTTCCTTTTTCTACCAACATAAGCAAAAAAACCTTTTTTGTTGTTTTTTATGTCCCTGGCAAGCCTGAGCTCATTTTGCGCTTTAGCCTTGCGAACCTTTTCCCTACAGGAGTTGGCTATACGTTTGAATTCTTCTTTGGTGATTTCTCCCCTTTTCCACTTCTTGTGCATGTCACTTTTGAGCTTTAGCTCAGTTAGAAGTTCTTTGGACATCCATTCTGGCTTCTTTGCACTTGTCTTATTTTTCTTCTTTGTTGGCACTGTTTGTATTTGCGCCTTGAGTATTTCACTTTTGAAAAACTCCCATCCATCCTTAACTCCCTTGTCTTTTAATATCGGCGTCCATGGAATGCCGCTCAGTAATTCCTTCATTTTTTGGAAGTCAGCTCTCTTAAAGTCCAGAATGCGTGTTTGACTTGTCTTAGTTTCAGCATTCCTTTGTATTGCAAACTGCAGGAGCACATGGTCACTTGCCCCTAAGGATCCAACCACTTCAACTGTATTGATCAGGTCTTCCACATTTGTTAAGATTAGATCAAGAGTTGCTGATCCCCTTGTTGCCTCTTCTACCTTCTGGACCATAAAATTATCTGCAAGGCAAGTGAGGAATTTGTTGGACTTTGTACTCTTGGCTGAGTTTGTTTTCCAGCAGATATCGGGATAATTGAAATCGCCCATGACTACTATATCTCTTCTTTGTGCCTGTTTGGTCAGCTGTTGACAGAAGGCTTCATCAAGTCCTTCATCCTGACTCGGAGGTCTGTAGTAGACACCCACGACAAGATCTTTTTGAGTCCCGGTTCCCTTGATTCTTATCCAGATGCTTTCAAGCTGGTTTCCCGGATTACAGTCTTGCATTTCTTCTGCAACGTAACTGTTTTTGACATATAAAGCTACTCCCCCTCCTCTCCCCTTTGTTCTATTTCTGTGAAAGAGGTTATAGCCCTCAATGGTTAAATTCCAGTGATGGGAGTCATCCCACCAGGTTTCAGTGATGCCTATGACATCGTATGTGTGGTGCTGTGCTAGGAGTTGGAGTTCGTCTTGCTTATTTCCCATGCTCTGAGCATTAGTGTAAAGACATGTAAGCCCCTGTGACCTCCCCTCGAACTGTTTATTTGGGATTATTGTGCTCTCTGTACTTGGTCCTTGCTGTGTTTGTGCAGCCCTCCGTTTAGCCTTACGGCGGTTCCCTGTGGTCGTGGGTAATATAGTGTTCGCCAGGCTGTTGTTCCCCTCCCCCAGTGGATTTAGTTTAAAGTGCGCCTGATGAGGTTTGTGAGTCTGTGTGCAAAAAGATGTTTTCCTACTTGTGTGAGATGCATTTTGATTCTCAAAATGTTCTTACTTTTTAAAAAGTGATTGCTTCTCAGAGTTCTACAACAAGAGGAGAAGTGGAAGTTATAATAGCATGTCCTGCCGTGCCCCATCCTGCCCCACCCTGTGCTTCATCACATAAACAAATTTTTGGCACGGTCTTTTCTAAAAGATAGAAAACAGCCTGATGCTACCAAACTAATCTGCTTTTGCGTGATCCTCAGGACTCGCTCCTATGATGTTAATTAACAGATATCAGACAGTAGTAGGTCTCTGAAAGTAAGTGTAAGTTATCGCCAAGTTATGGGCTTCCACACTGTCCAGCGACACAATGCCAGATGTATGGTCATGAATAAATGCAGCCTGGTTGAAATGGTGGCAAACTACTGACATCTGTGTGACTCAAAAATGCCTGAACAACTCAAGGCTAAGATCTACACTACAGTTGTTCGCCCAGTAGCCCTGTACGGGGCAGAGTGCTGGCCAGCAACAAAGAAACATGAATAAGCTCTTAATACAATGGAAATGAAAATGCTTAGATGGACACTTGGCTTGACACGTCTTGACCATGTGACAAATGATGACATCCATCAAAGACCAGGAATAAAAGTGATCAGCAAGAAAATGAGAAGAGAACCAACATCAGTAGCACAAACATTTGGAGATTGCAGGACAACGACTACATGGATGGCCAAAGAAAAGAAGGACGAACACCATCAATGAAGATCTGTGTGCTGCCAATCTGAGACCTGAGGACGCCCAAAACAAAGCCCTGTGGAAAACAGTCAGAATGCTAACCCTTCCTTGGGGAAATAGCTTAGAAAGAAGACAATAGTAGGTCTAATGATACCAATGTTTGTTCTAAGATACTGGCAACTAAAATAAAACAATGTTTATTTCCACCCACCAATTTGATAGTAGTCAATTCAGCTTTAGAGACCATTGTGTATATGTGTGTTTTCTTGCAATACTAGATAGAGACCAAGATTAAGACCTGAAATACGAAAACCAATACCTTGAATTGGGTTTAGGAAGTGAAGTGGTAACCATTAATAGTCTAGTCTCACCTCAATGTTCTAGATTAGCAGAGGTTTGCAGATCATTTCCATAGGTAAACCCACTGATAAATTGTAAAAATCCTGATATGAAGTTACCAGAATGAGAATAACTGTCACAAGGAAGGCTACTTTTGTCTGGATGGGGTTGAAATTATTCCAACAGCTGAGGCTGGTAAAATGTGCTCTAAGCCACCCTTTCCTCTGGTGACACTAGAACATCCAGGAGAAAATCCAAATTCTATTCCTAGCCTGTTGAGGAACTGGAACTCCCTTCAAATTTTCTGTACACCCTCAATGCACTGATCAGACTCAACACTGCTTAGTTTCAACATTGTCAGGCTCTTGATCATGCTGCCTCAAACTAGAACCCAACAAGGTGATTCCAAGAGAAGGTTCTCCAGGGAAAGATTATTAGTGAATTCATGGTTAGGACTTACCTGCCATCTTTGTGCATCTGGGATATTCTACCCTTCATTTTATCTAAACGGTGTTGAGTCTGTTGAAGTTGATAGATGGTTTCCTGTAGCTGGTTCTCAAGCACCCTGTTGGTTCGCTTGAGTTCTTCGGTTTGGGCATTTCCCACATGCTGCTTTTCCCTAAGGGTGAGGAGTTGAGTCTCAAGCTGAAGAGAGGATTTAGGACAACATTAAGCCACTAGAAGCATAATTCAATCAGTTGTACAGAATGAATTTTTCTGAAAAAATATTTTACAGATCAGTGTTGGTTAATTTGGTGTCCTTCAGCTGTAATGGACCACAATTCCCACTACTCCATAAAACTACATTTGTTGATGGTGTGTGCCTTCAATTCTTTCCAACTTATGGAGATGTTAAGTCTAGCCTATCACAGGGCTTTCTCAGCTAAGAGGATCCAGGTGAAATTAGGTGGCTGTTCCTTCTCACTTACTCAAGGTGTACATTCTGCCATATAGGCAGACTCGCTAATAATGGGAATAGATATAGCATGATTTCTAAGGATCTCATATTGATTCCCTCCATCAGAAGAAAAAGTGGTGACTGAGTATATTTATTTATTTATTGTATCAGAAGTGAAACTGAGGGTACAGTTGTAATGTATTTAGAAACACAAACAAAGTTAAAAACTTGACATTATACTAAGTGTCCTTTGACCAGAATCTGGCCATTTTGAGTGCCTCTGGTGTTACTGCAAGAAAGTCCTCCATTGTGCATGACCGCATTGTAGTAACTGGTCTGTGGTTTGCTCTTCTCCACACTCGCATGTCACAGACTCCACTTTGTAGGCCCATTTCTGAAGATTAGCTCTGCACCTCGTGGTGCCAGAGCGCAGTCTGTTTAGCATCTTCCATGTCGCCCAGTCTTCTGTGCCCAAAATAGAGTCTCTCATCCGGTCTCAGCTGGGTTTTAGTCTGTCACTTTTGGACTTTCGCTTGCTGAGGTGTTCCTGAGAATTTCTCCAGTGATGTGGGTCGTAGACATCCTGTGATAATGTGTCATGTCTCATTAAGAGCCACATCCACTGTGTTAACGTGGTTAGATATGTTCCACATTGGGCATGCGTATTCAGCAGCAGAGTAGCAAAGCACATGGGCAGATGTCTTCACTGTCTCCGATTGTGATTCCCAGGTTGTGCCAGTCAGTTTTTGTATGATATTGTTTCTAGCACCCACCTTTTACTTGATATTAAAGCAGTGCTTCTTGTAAGTTAGAGCATGGTACAGGGTAACTCCCAGATATTTTGGTGTGCTGCAATGCTACAGTGGGATTCCTTCCCAGGTAATCCTCAGAGCTCAAAATGCTTGTCTGTTCTTAAGGTGAAAAGCACACGTCTGTGTTTTAGATGGATTAGGGATCAGCTGGTTTTCCCTGTAATAGGCAGTAAGTAATGTCCACTGAAGACCATTTTGCCTCCCTACTTGGAAACGGACTTTGAAATATATTGATAACACAGAAATAGCCTAGATATAACTGAATACTTTCTAGAATGTAATCATTGCTAGGGTGGTTTTCTTCTTTTTATTAAAAAGTTAATATTAATATGAATTTAATTTTTAAGAGAAACAGTAAAAAAAAAATCTACTTCTAGATGTCTCCATGCAGCAGATCTCTGCAGCATTTTCCAGATTAGTCCAAAGCCAGACAACACCAAGTAAGCCAATAAGGCCAGCAGGTATTTGCACTTACTACCTTGCTTGTATGTGTCTTCAGGCTTTCTATCAAGTTATGGTAACTCCATGAATGTTATAGGATGTTCTAAGGCAAGACATACCTAAAAGTAGTTTTGCAAGTTCCTTCCCCTGTAATATAACTTACAGCACCTTGTTGGGTATCTGACTTATTGAATCATCAAGGAACCATACCAGGAGATACCACTGTTTGGCCTAAAATATTTCCAGCCTTAGCTAGAAAAGGTGTCTCATCTCCAGGAGGTGGTGCTGTTTCCTTTGCAAAGGCTCAAGTCAAGTGGTCTTTGGTCTCTCCTTGAGAAAGGACTCTGGGGTACTAGCAGAAAACTGAAGAATAGGATATATTTGCATTTTCTAGCCTGGTACATTGTGGGGAAAACCAGACATTGGGGTTTAAAGCACTGAATTCTATTCATTCCCAATCATTTTCTCTCTTGCGCTGCTCCATATCGCTTTAATCCATTTCATCCTATATGAACTGCTGTGGGCCACCCACATTCCTGATCCAGGGGCTGGTTTTCTCCTTACTGGTTTTTAGAAAGTTGATGAGATTGAAAACACAAGGCAAGATCTGTATCTGTAAACAGTTTCCTTTTTTAAGAACAGGTAATTTTAGCAGGTATTGATTGTCACACAACCAGATAACAAGAAACTTTTGCTGTAAACGCCTTTTCTACACAACCATTAAAGGTCCAGGAGTAGTCTCCAGACTGGTAGTTCTAGAGGTGGACCTATCATATCACAGCATGCCCTATTTCAATGCCGAATCCACTCACAGAATATACAACATTTGAATCAACCAGCCATCCTTCATCACTTCCTTCCTTTTGCTAGCCCCTTCCCTTCTCCACACCTTGCCAGGCAAGTAGCAGAGCCAAGCAAGTGTAGAAGATGACTACTGCAGTCTAAGAATGCAACCTTATACTGGCATGATCTGATTTTTATCTAGGGTTGCCAGAGTGAAAATGGAAGACATCTCCGTTCCTTTAATATGCAGAAAAGAGAATTTCAGCAGGTGCTGCTTGTTACCTGGTTGAGTGACGAACATCTGCTGAAAGGTCCCTCTTTTATACAGACATTAAAGGGACAGGAAACATCTTTAATTCTCACCCCAGCAATCCTATTTTGCAATCACATTCAACATGAATGCATGACTAAACAACAAATACATGACCTGCTTTTAGCAGTATATGCAATGATACTTTGTTTCTTGTGGGTTTATTTGCACAGTATGCTCAATCTGCTTCCTCAGATAAACATATGAAATACAATGTTAACTTTGAAACAGATTACAGTATTACATAAAATTGTTATTTGGTTATTGTTAAGTTGACTTTGACCTATAACGACGCTATGAATGAGCAGCCTCCATGAATTCAGACATCAACAGCCTAAATCTGGTCTTGCAAACTTAGTGCAGTGGTTTTCTTAATTGAATCAATTCATCTATAATGTCATTCTTTTTTCCTAATGTCTTGCACTTCACTAGGCTTTCTCCAGTGGGGAACCTTATCTCATGTTACGTCCAATGGTTTCAATATAAATATCTTGACTTATAAATGTTATAAATGTTTTAAATAGAGATCCCAACCCATACCTAAGAATCTCAGTGTGCAACAAAATCAGATTCGGAAGTTTAAAACAGCAAGATTTTTTAAGATTTTAAAGTATGCTTAGCAGTCTGACAAGTTAATTCCAGACTTTATTTGTGTGCCTTTGACTCATGGTCAGCCTCAGGCCCCTTCCACACAGCTGAATAAAATCCCACATTATCTGCTTCGAACTGGGATACATGGCAGTGTGGACTCAGATATTCCAATTCAAAGCAAATATTGTGAGTTACTCTTCCTTGATATTCTGGGTTATATGGCTGTGTGGAAAGGGCCAAAGGCTCAACATATCATGGTTTTATGGGGGGCTGAGAACATGTGAGTCACTCAAGGTCACCCAGTGGGTTTTTCATGGCTGAATTGGCAATCAAATCCTGATCTCCAAAGAATTCACCTTCAAACTGCTTGAGACTATTTAAAATTAGACTTGTGTGCAAATTTAGATGAAATCCATTAGGCTCCAAAGATTTTCGTAAAAAGCTCTTTTTAGTTGGTGCGATGGTGACACTCCAGTTTTGATGCAGTTGTTCCCTAAAAAGAGGATGTTACATAAGTGCCACAGCAGAGAAAGGACTGCTCAGACAGCTATGCGTAGTGTGGATTCAGAATGAGAGAGCACAAGCAATTCATGTATGAATCATCACTTTCAATATCAGCATTCTTTGATATGAATTCCCAAATTGATGCCGGTATCTCACCTCTTTTTGAATACTAAGGAAATTCTGTATTTCCTGTTCCTTGATACCCAGTACTTTCTCCATCTCCATACTATACAACTGACTCCTGGTTTTACTCTGCAACAACAAATATGTGAATAACTGTAAACTTTACAAGTCAGTTCTTAAGAAATTTTATAGATATGAGCCCTATTTATATTTAAATCAACCTACTAGCAGGACCTGCAATAAAATGTTGCAGCATTAAATGTTCAGGATATCAATCAGCCTGCCATGCCCTTTTCCAGGACACTCTTCCATTTCCATTTTCCTCTCCCTCCCCACTCTCTCTCCTGTGTGGGCATGTGTCTCCCCTGGTTTTGCCTAAATCAGTGGTTTTCAACCTGGGGTACCCAGATGTTTTTGGCCTACGACTACCAGAAATTCCAGCTAGTCTACCAGATGTTAGGATTTCAAGGAATTGAAGGGGGGAAACATCTGGCGACCCCAGGTTGAGAACCACTGGCCTAAATGGAGGAAAGTCAGATTAAACAAAGAAACAATCAAACACTCTAGAATACTTACTAGAAGTTGCTGTGTGTTGTGGAGACATCAGCACATTCATGGTGAGCCCAGGTTTTGCGGGGGGTTTTGGCCAGTGTAGATAAGCCCTAAATCTTTAAGCGTAAAAAGCTTATGCTACCAACTTATTATCTCAGTCTCTAAGAAGCTCAAGATCCCCTTGCATTCTCATGATGCTCACTAAATATACGAGACATCTTGTTCTAGAATGATTTTTTCTAGATCAAGTCATCATACAATGTTATGGGCATTTAAATGGTATGTGATCCACCCTTAGTTTTTGCAAAATAGCAGGATTTAAAACAAAGCCAACACATCCCATTCCCATACATACTGAGAAAAATCCATGACTTGGCCATGCACCTACCTCATACTGCAGCCTTTGTCTCTCCCTCTCTGTTTGCTGTTCTATTTCATCATATAGTTGTTGTACCTTCTTGTTATGATCAGCAACTTGCCTAGCACAGAGGACCAAATGAGGAGGTTTTTCTGAACATTAAATCAGCTGTTATTAAACTGGTAATATGTTGTGGGTAGTACCTTCCATACAACGTTGCCTTCTAAACTGTTCTGTGGCTAATTTCTACTTTGATCAGCAGGTGAACCCCATTACTGCAACTGTTCACTACTGTTCCTACACACAACTCTCATTTCTGGATCTTCAACAGGGAGAGCCAGATACAACGCCTTAAAGAAAAAGGATTGGTCCTTGGGGCTCCTAATCGCAACTATTTGCCTATTTATTTGTTTGCTTATTTCAAGCATTTATACCCTACTCTTCAGCCACAAAAGTTCTCAGGGCAACTTTTGTTATGTGTTTTCAAGGCATTTTCAACTTACGGTGACCCTCAGGAGAACCTATCACAAGGTTTTCTTAGCAAGATTTGTTTATAGGGAGGTTGGACTTCCCTTCTTCTGAGGTCAAGAGAGTGTGGCTTGCCAAGCTCACTCAGTGGGTTTTCATAGAATTTGAATCCTGATCTCCAGAGTTGTAGTCTGACCCTTAAACCACTTCACCATGCTGGCTCTCTGCTTCAGATCAACTTACAAATTGTTAATTTGAACATTTGCTGCCTTCAGGTTTATAATCTAATTAAAACAGACCACACAAGAAAAAGGGGGCGGCAATGGGAGAACGGAGTAAGTCCAGCTGCTACTGTCTGTTCTCTCCCTCCAAGACTAGGAAAATGGCAGTTGGGATGCAGGTAGGGCTTTCATTTCCATTAGATCTACATTTTAAGACTGGTTCTTAACTGGAGATGCCAAGAATTGGGTTTGGGCCTTCTTTGAGTAATCCTTGACCTCCCAATACTAGGCACTTCCTAAATCTTGACAAACTTAGGTTTTTGGACTACATTTCCCAGAATCTCCCAAACTCCCTTTTGCAGGAATCTCCTTAATAATAATAATAAAATAAAACTTTATTTGTATACCGCTCTATCTCCCCAAAGGGACTCGGGGCGGTTTCCAACATAGGTAAAAAGCATTCAATTACCAACACAGAAACATACAACACAACTATAATAAAACATAAAACATAATTACTATTAAAACAAACATACTCATTTAGAATTAAAAACTAGTTTCAGTACTACTGCATTGGGTGAAATTCAACTACCAATGGTCAAGATTCCAGGGTAGGCCTAGACAATTATGGAAGGCTGGGCCAGGGCTATTGCAACAAAGTAACATAGAGACCCCAGGGGGGAGGGTAAAATGCAAACTGTTGGCCAAGATAAAGTCTGGGTTACTCAATTTCAAGGCCTGCTGAGCAGCTATAAGGGGGTTAGACTAGTGCAACCAGGCATCTTAGGGCCAGGGAAGTGGGTAAAGTGCAGCAGGGTCCTAGCTGGTGGCCAGGGTAGGTTCTGGAGCTAATCATTTTCAAAGGCCTGCTGGAACCTTTTTGTATTCTAGAAGGAAACACTGCCCGGACCATAACTCCACCTTACATTCCTTGACCTACATTTCCAGCATGAACTGTAGTGTTTCTTTTGCATGCTTAGCTTCCTTAATCAAATGTGTCATTTTATTCAAGAACTCTTTCAGGTTTCCCAGAAGATCTGGTTCATCTTTACGGAGCTGCAACCAAATCCTCCAGATCTCCGACTGGCTGTAAGAAAGAAAAAATGTTTTCCTTTTTGTGAATATTCTACCTAAATGTTGATCAGACAGAGCCTTCAATGGGCCCCTCATTTACAATATGGTTCTGCTATTCTTAGTACAGGACCCAGGTTTAAGTTCTAAATACGAGTTACATCTCTACTACATATTTATACCAATTCAATACCAATTTAATTTTGGGAACACAATCCTATAGAATCATAGGATTTGTAGTTTGGTGAAAGACTTAACACTCTCTGCTAGAGAATTCTAATCCACTCTTCCAAACTACAAATCCCAGGATTTCTTTGGAGGACATCCTATGGACTGATGTGGTTATGCATTGAGGGTTCAACCACAATGCATTATAGTATGGAGTAGAGCAAAACAGGTGAAAGATTAGGATTTCCCAATTGATGTTTGGATGATTTGCCCCAGATCACAGCATCTGACTCCTAATTTTCAGAATACCAATATCAACAACAGATACAAGATTTCTGATGCTACAAAGGTTTGCAGGATTTTGTGTGTGTGACTTAGGACTTCAGAGCTTGGTTTTGGCTCACTGTTTCCAAGACAGAGAATGTGTTCTGAGGCACACTGTTCCTTAGTTCTTAACATATCTCAGCCTGCCAACCTTGGCCAGTATTTTGCCTTTCTCCCAAAATTTTGGCTCAGTTTAGCCATCAAACCTAAAATTCGCCACTAAATCTACTGACTGGGTTTTCTGAGAAGTTGCATGTTGCAAAAGTCCATTTTCCAGTTTCTGCTTTTCTTTCATCTACTCCCATTCCTGCTCTCTCTGTATCCCTCTGTAAAATTCAGTTAAAACTAGTCAGAAAGTTAGCATATCCTTACTCTTCAAAGATATTGTCAGCTCCCAGTTGGTTTATGAAAGCCTTGAAGTGTTTTTGCTCCTCTAAATTAGCTTCCACCAATGACAGGTTTGTAGGACTCCTCGCTGAAGCTGCCTTCCTCTTCCTGTGTTCTCTTGTTGCCGTCTGTGAGCTCAGAAAATGCCCTGCCATATAGACAACCAGAGTCACACCACTGGAGAGACATAGCACAAAACAGATCACATTGCAACACAGGGCTTTTACCTATAACTCTTCCAATTCTGAGAGATCTTCAAGTTGTGATTCAAAAGGTACCATTTCATGTTCTAATAAATTACTACCTGTGATAAGTGAAAACTTTGTTGGGCCAAGGCACCGAACCACAACTGACACGAGGCATTTTGCCGCTTATAGCAGAGAAGTAAAATCACTGTCTGCCAAAATCAGGGCTTCTCATGTCTTTTAGTCAAGTCATTTTGGTAACTGAGACAGAAAATCTTAAAAATGTCTCTTTTCTTGGAAGTAAGAACAAGAAACTCACTGTCCTTTAAAGACATATCTAAAATGTGATACCTGAAATGGTCACCTCATCGTGCCATGTGGTAGGGCCTGGCCTAGACTGAGCCCATGTGAGGTACCCAGGACTCTGCTGATCCAGGTAGACTATCATAATAAGTGTGGATGGCATAAGAGAGAAATCATTGTTTCAAATGTCTGTACAGTCAGCCCTCCACATTTGCTCGTGTTAGGACTGCAGGACCCCCAACAAAACTGGGAAAATGCTTATAAAAATACTTTTTTAACAGTGGGTTGATATGAGTTTCCTGGGCTGTATGGCCATGTTCCAGAAGCATTCTCTCCTGTTGTTTCACCCACATCTATGGCAGGCATCCTCAGAGGTTGTGAGGCCTGTTTTGTGGAAGATCCAGGGATGGAGAAAGAACTCTTGTCTGCTTGAGGCAAGTGTGAATGGTGCAATTGAACAGTTTGATTAGTTCTCACATGTTAACTTTTTGAACATGTGGGAACACCTCCCTAGGAATCTCTAGGTCCTCCTGTGCAGGTATATAGTAGACACCAATGATGGAAGTGACACTGGAGGACACTGGAGGAAGACCATCGTAATGAAATCTGGGAATGATCAAATCTACAAATGTTAAACCCACAACTGCATTTTCCAAAAGCACTTTTCCTCTCATATGTACTTTTGCATTCCTGTAGCTACAAAAAGATCTAGGAGCAGACCTTGGAAATCTTCCAGGAACAAACAAAAACTGGGGACAGTGAATTTGCCTGGGTGATGGCATAATGACTGGTGGAAACACTACTTGGCAGTTGCAGCCTATACATGATTACTCAGATGTAAACCTAATGGAGTCATATGGGGATCAGTTGCAAGTAGGCATGCTTCAGATCACAGCTACACATTAGTACAGCCAGCTATATCAATGTAGCCCACTAAAGGGTTTATCACACCAGCATGCCATCTTCCATAATTATGTTAGTGTAGGGAGTGGTCTTGGCCCCGCCCCTCCATGACGTAATTAGCCCCGCCCTTCCGTGAAGCGCCTTAGCCCCACCCTTCCGTGAAGCACCTTAGCCCCTCCATGAAGCGCTTTAAGCCCTATTTACTCAAATCTAATGCTCACCTTTTTTGGCTGAATTACCTTGCTGAAATTAAGGTGCGCATTAGATTTGCATCTTATGTAATCATAGTGCTGAGCCAAAACAAAAGAGGAAGCTGCTTCAGGAGCACCTGGGCCTCCTATTTGAGGGACATCATTTCTAATTTAATGGCCATGGCCCATGGCTCCATAGCATTGAACCAAGGCAGTTAAAGTGGCTGAGCATATAAAAACATGTTCATTCTACAGCATAGATACACCTCTAGGTTTTCTTTTTCATTGCTGGAAGCTTTGGTGTTCTAACACTTTGTTTTAGAGAAGGAATTCTAAGCAGGCAGCAACTGTAATGGCTAAATTACAAAGAGTACACTTTTTGCATTACATTTGCAAGCAAATGTTTGGGGGTTTTTTTGTTTCAGGGTTTTGAAAATTGAGGTGCACATTAGATTTGATGGCGCATTAGACTCGAGTAAATACAGTATCAATTTTAGACCATTCATTATTGCACTAGTCTGCACCCTGCAATGGCCCTGTTTTGGTGAGTTACGATCCTGAAACCTGTCTTCTGCACTCCCCTCCATAATCCTGCCTTCCTGACCTATGCCCTACGCAGTACACCTTTCAGAATGTTTTATTTTTACTTGAATTTCACAATTGTGGAAATACAATAAACGAATAGGAGAAAGAAGGAAAGCAGCCTCCTTGGGAACGGCGAGGATGAGGGAATCATTTTCATTGATGTCAAATGACTTCTAGCATATTGGAATTGCAGCAGAAGGGGCTTACCCAGCAGAAATTAGTACTAGAAAAGCAGTAATATCAAAAAAAAGTCATTGGTTGGTTTTACTCAACTGTTGAAAGGTGTGCTATACTAATGGATGGAATAAAAAACAGCACAAGGATGAACACAACTTTGTACAATAATTACAGCCAAAAATGCTGTTATCTTGCCAGTCTTGTGTGTTAAACCCAGGGTTAGGAAACCTCCAAATGTTTTGAACTACAACTCCCACCAGCCCTAGCCAGCATGACAGATGGTGAGAAGAATGGGAGCTTTTAACCCAAATATTTGGAAACCTTCAGACTGCCTGGCCCAGGATTCAGGCAGTGCATACTTAGCCCTGCAGTGAAGTCTTCAATGGTTATGTAGCCTTTGTTGTCAACATCAAGGCCATCAAAGAGAAGCTCCAACTCTTCTGTGTGCCAAGGCACCTCTCCCTCCAGTTTCTGTAAAGAAGACAAAAGGTGAAATTAGGGTTGGAAAAACATTCGTTAGACTTACCAGCCTCCAATAGGGTTGCCAGTCTAGAACTATCACATGTCAGGAGTATTTTGTGAGGCTTCAGATACTTAGTGGTATCACAGGGGATTGGTCTGGTAATGTTCTAGGGTGGGTGTTACAAGGCAAATCTTGGTGATGTAATGAAGCATGATAGATGAAGCATCAATTACAAATGCACAAAATATGTAGTTCATATAGTAAACAACAAGGGTAACAAATGAAGAAAATAGGTATACACGTGTATTTTTCAATGCAATGCTCTCACCTTGAGATTCCCCCCCTCCCCCCGAGAACCAGAGAAAAAGGCCCAGAGCCTGTGACCTCAGAAACCTGGTCTCAATTGCATAACATACAGGAAATGTGTTCCTCACCTCAAGCCTTCAGAAACTTGCAAAATGCACACAAAAAATGCACATGTTTTTAATGTGCTCAGCTACAAGTCACATAACTGAAAACTATACAAAAGTATGGTTAGTCAAATGGAATAAAGCTAAACATAAGTTGTGCGATTTAAAGGGGCAAAATAGAGAAAATGCATTAAAATTATTTTTTAAATGTCAGTGATAGAAGGAATAACAAAGTCTTATGAGTCAAAGAGAAGTAAGGGCAAGAAGAAAATCCAAATGGGGCATGAAGAAATTCACTGAAACCACTGCTGGAAAATATTTACTTCCATGATGAGATTAGACCTGTTTGCAGTCTGTTCAAAAGTCTGGGTCCAGGCTATCTGAAAGACGCTTCCTTTTGGGCCTGCTAAGGTCTAAAGCATTTCTAAGGAGTGCCATATTTCCATTCCTCCGGTAGGAAAACCACCGAAGAGGGCCTTTTCTGTGGCTGCTTCCTGGCTCTGGCACACTCTCTCTACTGAAAAAGATCCTCTCCCGTGGCTTTCCTGCCAGAGGTTGCTGTGGGGATGGGGGCTAAAGTGGCTCTCTTCTCTGATAACCCAACTGTGATGGGCTTTTGTGATGTGATGTTGCTTTCTTTAAATATTGTCTTTTAATTAAATTTTAATGGTTTTAACTATATATGGTTTAATTTTTATTACAGCTGGAGAGATAAATGACAGACAGACAGACAAGATATAGGTATCTAATGATTTGTATGCTTTGAGGTTTTTAAATTGTACCGGACTGATAATTTATAAGTCACATTGCGTACCATTATTGAGAAAAAGTCAGGATGTAGAAGGAAAGGAAGGAAGGAAGGAAGGAAGGAAGGAAGGAAGGAAGGAAGGAAGGAAGGAAGGAAGGAAGGAAGGAAGGAAGGGGAAGAAGAGGATGAGAAGAAGGAAAAGAAGGAGGCCTGATCTCAAACAAGCAAGCAAGCAAACAAAAACATCCCATGGGGTAATCTGTCTCGCCACTTTTCACTGAGTGCTAAAGACCTTCCCGTTGTATCAGGCTTTTCCCTTGCCAGACAGATGGCGCCTGAGGGAACCAACCCCGAGTCTGGTATTTATTTGCTGACCGGCCTTCATTTTTTAAATGAGGCTTTGTTTTTATCCCACCTTATTATGTGTTTGTGACATTTTAACTATTGTAAGGTAATTGTAATAATATGTTTTGTTTTAGAAAAGCTGGATACATTTTTTTTTAAAAATCCAACAGAAAACAGTTGTAGCAATTCTGACTACATCTGGGGAAACGTCTCCCAACCTAGTGTCTTCCAGATGTGTCAGGGTATTATTTCCATCTTCCTTCAGCCACCATTCTGGGGATTATGGAAGCTGTAGTCTAACATATGAAGGGCTGGATCAGAACAATACACAATTAAATTGTACTGACAGTGGTTAATACTTCTTTCCCTCCCCCTGAGAACAATCTCATATAGATCAAAACCAAGAACAATTTTTTCCATGTTATTGCTTACTGACTACAGCAGATGACCTATGCCAGTAATTTACCTGCATATCTTCTTGTGTAATGAAACCTTGCTTGCTTTCATCATGTTTTTGGAAGATGTCCTGAATCTTTTCAATGATTTCAGAATGGAATGGCTCTTCCTCTGAGATAAGATATGTTTGCCCATTTCCCTCCATGCTTCTTGGTTGTCTCCAGCGATTTGACCCAAGCTTTCTGCCTCTAACTGGTCTTCTCAGCTTATCCATGGCCCTGGCAGAGGTTTGCTTCATTCTTTGGAAAGAAGATGGGAAGGGAACAATGCCTCTTAATATCCTTCTTGAGCTCAAATGAATTTGACTAACAAAAACATCCCATGTTATTTATTACATCTGTTTGCACAAACATCACCCTCATAGTTATCTTGAATTAATGGAGACTACAACTATTGTAAAGCAAGATCATTTTTCTGCCTGAGACAGTTATAATACTACTACTACTACTACTACTACTACTAATACTACTACTACTACTACTAATAATAATAATAATAATAATAATAATAATAATAATAATAATAAATATTTTTATATCCCACTACCATCTCCCCAAAGGGACTTGGGGCGCCTTACATGGGGACCAATCTCAGCATAAACAAAGATTACAAGCTAAAATACATAATAACACATAAACAGTCTAATTAAAATAATTAAAAACAGCAGGGTAAAAACATCATAAAAATACATCAACCAGCATCAACAACCAGTAAATCAGGACATGGTGGGCATGCTCAGATTCAAGAGGGCAGGGCAAGGATTTGTGCAAAACACAGACTATAGGGCCGGAGCTGGGGGTGAAGTGCTGAGAAAACCTAATCAATAAATTAGGGCTGGACAGACCTGATCAGGGATTAAAACAGGCATTCAAAGGCACACTGCAACATCCAGGTTTACAAATATATTCCGTATAGGTCATACTGGTGTCTTAGTTTCAGCTATGGGATAACTACTATAGGCTTTTTGGTTTCTTCTACTCTGTGACTTCATAGAGTATTTAGTTATAGAGTTACAAGAGGTCATATATGAAATAAAAACTTTTTATTGGCGCTCTTCATAATATATTCCATGTGTATGACCTGAATATTTTCCAAGAAAGGATTTAATAGTCAAGATATGCATACAGAATTAATATTACAGTTCAAAGAATCATAAAGTTGGAATGGAATGCAAAAGCCTTCTAGTCTAGTTCCCTGCTGTGCAGAAATACCCAGGTTAGAACTGATCTTCAAATTTCTGTTGAAAAACTTCCAGACTTGGAGACTCTGCCACCTGCTGAAGCAATTCATTCCTTTTTCAAACAGCTTATCTTCAGGAAGTTCTTTAGGTGGAATCTCCTTTCTTGACATTTAAATCCATTTGTTCATGCCCTAGCCTCTAGAGGAGCAAAATGAAACTCCAAGCTTACTGATCTTCCACATCACACCCCCTCCATTTATTTCCAGATTGTCATCTCCACTTCTCTGAAGTTAACTTAACTAGCTCACAAGAATGTATCCCACAGGGATAAATAGGCAGTCCCCGAGTTCTAAACATCTGACTTACAAAAAACAAAAAAATGGGGTTGAGGCAAAAAAAACATGAGATAAATGTTCCCCCTCAGAAGGGAAATTAATTCCTGAAAGACTTATCATGGTGAAAAGGTGTCTCCACTGAAGCTTTAGCACCAATCACCATTTCCACAACAGACCAGGGACAGAAAGTGAGGTGAAATCTTCCAAACAGAGGAACAGGCAGCAAAGCAAACACCACAGCTATGTTAACCCTTCCCTATGCTATCTAAAACTTTAAAATATTTTTGTCTGGCGTTACACTTTAAAAAATGTACCTGTTCCGACTGACATACAAATTCAACTTAAGAACAAACCTACAGAACCTATCTTGTTCATTACTTGGGGATTGCCTGTATAGAGTTATAAGAAACGTTGGAGATCATTGAGTTGCTCAGTAGAGAATCTATCCCAAAGGATGTCGTTAAAGCATCCCTCAAAAATAGCCCGAGATAGTATTTGCATAACACAGCCACAGAAGAGGACAGCTAACGTTCTCCCAAAGGTTCCTTTATAATCTAGTGAGTAATGAAGTTAATCAAGTAAAGGAATAGGTTGTAAAAAAACTCTTATTTGTTTTCTGCTGAATTCAGAAATACAATGGGACCTCCACATTTGCGGTTTTGCTTTTGTGGATTTGGCAAGTATGTTCTTTCTAGGAATCTTTGGATCCCCCAAGACAACTCTTTGGTGAACCTCTGGTGGAGGCTCACCACACAGTCATACTGAAGGTTTAAAAAATTCATTTTTTTTAAAATGGCATCTTCTTGCTTTCACTGGGATCTTTATTCCCTAAGCCCTGCAAAAGTGGATAGTGTGCTGTACTTTTTTTACATAGGTAATGTGTAATTAATGAAATAGATGGGTTACTGGGCATTACTGATTTAACAGAAAACTTCAGATCTGATGAAGAAATAACATGACATGAAGAGGTTAGTTTCCTACATCACAAAAAGGAAGAGCAGTTCAATACATTTCAGCAAAGCTTGCATCCAAACATAGCATTTCACATGTGAAATGCATCCCGTGATCATTGTTTATTTATTTGTTTGTTTCATTTGCCTCCAGTTGTTACGATTTCCATTTTGGCGCTTTGTAATGTTTGGGTTTTTTAAACAACCTGGTAAGATCAGTGTATCTTTTGTTCCCCTTTCTTTCTGTTTTTGTAATTCGTGCATGGTCCATAAGGAATTCTGGAGGCAGCTGCTCTTTTCCTTGACTGCTGTAAATAGGCACACATAGCCATTGCAAAATAATGGAGCAGAATCCCATTCTTACCCAGTTCAAGTTTTTTCCATTGTTTACCAGACACAGTGCTGCAACCTGACACACGGAGAAACCCCATGTTTTTCCAGCCCTCACCATTCTCTGAATGTTAACGCTAGTAAACACTTCCAACTACACAAAGAATTTGAAAGAAAAAGGGAGGTTGGGAGGACATAAAAATATTTTGTGGAAAGGAGCTTCTTTGTCAGAGACTTTGTTAACTGTGATATGCATATGGTATATATACATAGAGCCATTTTAGCTTATTCAACCATTCTTAAAAGAATTCTTCCATCTCACCCATTTTGACCTCAACCATCCTATTAGGCCAAAAAAATTGAATGACTAGACCCAAGAATACACAATAGAGATTTAATGGTTCAATAGGGTAGAGTCCCAGGTCTCCTCAGTCCTATATAGACAACTACTGTGACACATTGGTTCTAGTCTCTTTCCTTTCAATTACCTGATAAGCAGAAATTCTGCAAAATTCCTTTTTCTCCCTGAAATAGGACTGCAACAAGAAGAAAATGAGAAACCCATTAAATGAAGTTTCCCATGCAGATAACACCTAATGGGAAACAACAACTACCAATTATTTTTTCCACAATTAAACCTAACTCCAAAGTAAAGAGAAACTTTGTAGCCAAGCAAAGCATTGATTACTTCTCTCTTCCTAATTTAAAAGAGCCTGTTTAGGATGTTGCAATGTAAAATACAGTTTAGATAAAAACATCAACTGACATTCAACGCTTGCCAAATTGTTTAAAACACTTACCATTCAACAACACCTAAAGGTATTTCAGTTGCTGCAAAGTTCTAGACAACTCTTGTAAATGAGATAGTTCTCTTTATTTTTCGAGCGGAAGTTGGCAAAACAGCCGAGAAGGAAGGACACTCTGTGGGTTGATTTCATCAACCCATCTGAGCCAGACCTCCCTCTTTTCTTCTTGCTCAACTCATTTTTTCAGTTGTAGACTTAGCCAAAACTATCTACTATATAATATGAATCTTGTTTACCCTGCAGAGGTTTTTTTTGACAATCTTTCATGTTTTTTGGTTATATGGTATAAGAAATGATTCATTTATCGATTCATTTGTAGTGGATATATGTTAGGCCAGCGCTGAAGATGCCTTATTTCATTGTAGAGCCAAACATTTCCCATTTTAAGAAGAATACAGTGGAAATTTCCTCTCTCTGTTTTATGTAAATGTAAAAGAAATTTAGATCACACCGTGTTAAATTGGTTTAGAGAACTGTGACACAGATACAGAAGTATGTCTGTATTAATCGTGTAACTATCATCATCTTGACATCAGATACCTTTCTATGATGCAAAGCTGGACCAAGGTTTTGGTTAAGGAATTTGCCTCAAGCTTAATCTGGTTCTGAGATGGCTATCAAAAGCGATTGTCTTGGCTCAAGCTATTGCCATTCTGTGTAAACATCCTGAACTGCCTAATTACCCATTTTTCTTCCTTCCAGCTGGTTGATGTTATCTGTATATTGATTACAAATTTGCCAGGTAACAATAGCTCAAACAAGTAATTGCCTTTCAAGTTACACCCAACAAAAAGGAGTAAACGTCACCAGTTGTGCATTCTATGTGTTCAGTGTTTCCAGGAACTGGGCCAATTATATACAGTACATTATATAAATCTTTTGCAGCAGTATTCATTTGTAAACATCATTTGATAATTTTTATTTCATATTCATTATTTTCAAGAAAAAAATTACAAAAATGTTCCATGGATAGCAATTGCCTTACCTTCTGTATCTTATGTTCATTCCTGTTGTTGGAAGACTAGTCCACCCGCCAGAATCACTTTGCAATGGGAGAGGCTGTACTTGATAATTTCTTTTGATATATTCCTCCACTTTTTATCTCCATTCATTTATTCTTACCCTTTTCCTGCTTTCTCCCAGTTTCCCCATTCACTCTTCTCATGTGTCTTCAAGTTAACTCCAATGTACGGCAATGGTATTATAGGGATTTCATGGTGAGAGTTATTCAGAGATCTGTCATTGCTGTTGTCGAGGGTTGAAAGAGTGTGCGTCGCCAAAGCTCACCCAAAAGATTTCAATGGCTGAGCAGGGATTCAGATCCTTGTCCCCCAGAATCCTAGTCCAAGTATTCAAATCGCTACACTGCACTGGCACTTTTAAAACTGCTGGCTATTGATCATGTGAACACAATCCTTGAAGTCATGTTGATTTATGGTAACCCCATAAATACCACAGGATTTTCTAGGAGCCCCCAGTGGTGCAGTGGATTAAACCCTTTTGCTGGCAGGACTGATGACTTGAAGGTTGTCAGTTCGAATCCAACCTGGGTAGAGCGCAGATGAGCTCCCTCTATCAGCTCCAGCTCCATCCGGGGACATGAGAGAAGCCTTCCACAAGGATGGGAAAAACATCAAAACATCCGGGCATCTCTTGGGCAACATCCTTGCAGACGGCCAATTCTCTCACACCAGAAGTGACTTGCAGTTTCTCAAGTCACTCCTGACACAAAAACATAGGGTTTTCTTAGGAAGTACTCAGAGGTGGTTTTCTTAGTTCCTTCCTCTGAAATATAGCCTACAGCAACCAGATGGTAGCTTTCCATCCAAGACCCTGCTTATCTTACTTCCCTATTATTGCTAAGCTGTCTTCATTTAGCCCTTATCTTTGCCTATGCAATTCATCAAATTCCTAAAATTTTATGTATTTTTCTTCCTCAAACATTTTATTTTACTTCCAGAAAATAAATGAACTTTTTTTCTAAATACTCGGTAGTTTTGCTTTAAAGTTAGAATATTTGTGAATGTTCTGGAACACACTGCAGTTGGACAGCAATTTTTGTTACGTTAGGACTTCAGTTGACGCCATCTTAAGACAAATTGTTAACTGGGGGAAAACACTCTGCCTTTAATGGCCAGTATTTTAATGCCATGTATTCATTATACATCTAGAAGATGCATTATTGCTATTGATAAATGTAGGAAATGCAACAATGGTTAGCACTGAGGAGTGAAGAATGTCTCACAATGGGATGTAGTATTAGGACTAGATAATTTGAGTGACCTAAAATCCTAAAGATTAGCTTCTCTCTCTAAGCCAGGGGTCCCCAAACTAAGGCCCGGGGGCCGGATGCGGCCCTCCAAGGCCATTTACCTGGCCCCCGCCCTCTGTTTTAGACTTAGGCTCGCCCAAAGTCTGAAATGACTTGAAGGCACAACAACAAGAATCCTACTTGATTATCTCATTGGCCAGAAGCAGGCCCACACTTCCCACTGAAATCCTGATAAGTTTACAGTATGTTGGTTAAAAATATTTTTATTTTTAAATATTGTATTGTTCTTTCATTTACTAATATTGTAAATGAAATATTATAAATTAATGATATGGTAATAATATAATATATTGTGTATACATATAATATTGATAATATTATAATGTAATACAATATAATATTTATTTATTTATTGCAGTATTTCTACTAATGCTAATATTGTGCTATGCTAATAATATAATATATTGTACGTACATACAACTTGTAAGCCGCTCTGAGTCCCCTTCAGGGTGAGAGAGGGTGGGGTATTAAAGGTAGTAAATAAATAAATAAGTAATTGTTTCTGGGGTTTTGTTTTTTTTTTGCACTAAAAATAAGACATGTGCAGTGAGCATAGGAATTTGTTCATTTTTTTTCAAATGATAATTTGGCCCCTCAACAATCTGAGGGACCATGAATCGGCCCTCCACTTAAAAAGTTTGAGGACCCCTGCTCTAAGCCCTTGACACGTTTTCTCCTTAAATGAAGATCTCTAACTGCTGTATACACTCTAATAGATAACATATATCATATATCCAGCAAGGAAACTATTTCCATTGCTTATGACAGGTGTAGACAGAAGATATGTGGATGGTTTGTAATAAATTAACAAAAATTTCTAATGTCAATATACCCACCCAACTTAATTATATTGTTCTCATGTGCCTTCAAGATGTTTTTCACTTATGAGAACCCAAAGATGAACCCATCACATGATTTTCTTGTCCAAACTTGTTCAAGAGGGGATTGTCATTGATTTTTTTCATGTGCTGAAGAAGTAAGTCTTGCCCGGTGGGTTTTTGCAGCTGAGCAAGATCCAAACCCTGGTCTGCTGGAGTCACTCAAACCATGAAATGAGAAACCTTGGGATAATCAAATCTGGATTTCTGTGTAAAAGAATTGTAAGCTGTGTTCAGCTTCAGTACTCAAATTCCTAAACTCAGCATTCTGTAATTCTAAGTGTGTGTCTTTTGCACTGTGTTTCAGGCTGGTAGCTCCGGTTTTGATTATGTTTTTAAGTACATCATATATGTTGCAAGCCTGCCCATCTGATATATAGCATCCTCCCCAGTTTCTTGATACCTTCAACAGCGTTCCGCATGTGGCTTTTGCACCATTTTCCTTTTTACAATTGGTAGGAAAATGACATGGTCCCAATTTATCCATTAATACTTCCCCACAACAATGTTTAAGTTACTATTCAATGCTTGCATATTAAAGTCACTCAGCTGGCTGCCAATTAGTTTCCAAGCAAAGTACAAAGTGTTGGCTTTGACCTTTAAAGTCCTACATGGTTTAGGTCCAGGTTACCTAATGATCAATTTCATCTGCCCTTTAGGACACTGAGACCCTCTGGTGGGTGGCTACTCCAATCAGCCAGAACCCGACTGGAGACTGTCACCCAGAGGACCTTTTCATCAGCTGCCCAAACACTGTGGAATGACCTACCAGAAGAGCTAAACAAGGTATCCGAATTTAAAAGGCAATTGAAGACCCATCTCTTCCAGCAGGCCCACCCAGTCAACTTTTAGTCATGAGTTCTGATTTGCATTCCATTACCGCTTATGTCGGAGCCCCCGATGGCACAAAGGGTGCTTGTGCCAGCAGGACTGCTGACCGAAAGGTTGGCAGTTCGAATCCGGGGAGCGGGAGAGCTCCCGTCTGTCAGCTCCAGCTTCCCATCCAGGGACATGAGAGAAGCCTCCCACAGGATGGTAAAACATCCAGGCATCCCCTGGGTAACGTCCTTGCAGACAGCCAATTCTCTCACACCAGAAGCGACTTGCAGTTTCTCAAGTCGCTCCTGACACAAAAAAGAAACGCTGTATGTCAATTCTGCAGCTATGTTTGGTATACATTTTCATGTGTGCATGTGTGTCTATGAAATTTAGTAATTTATTGTATTTTATGTTCATTTGTTTTTGAATTTGTTGTACCCTGTTTGAGGTATTGGGAGAGGCAAGTAATAAATAAAAAGTATTATCATCATCATAACATTCAAGATTTGTTCAATTCTATGCAAAGCCTGCACCATGAAACTCACACCAGACAAAAGCATTGCTCCATTATTAAGTGGCTTTATTTTAAGCCCAAAGCTTAATCTGTCAGTTCAGCAGCATCATATTCACACAAAAAATGGATTAGTGCTGAGAGTGTCCTAGCGTTACCCTGAATGTAAAAGTGCAATGGGTAAAGTGGCCAGGCCCAGCCCATGGCTGCTCTAACAACAAAAAGAAAGGATCAGCAGACCAAAGGCATATATTAATAAAGTGCCTAAATCTGTGCTACTAACAGGATGAATCAACCTGCTCCCCCCCCCCTCCAAACATGGCCTTCTCAGTCTGGCAAGTACACTCATAAAGCCATCCTTGTAGAGACTATACCAACTTGGTCTCCACAACTGAGGTTTTGTGGCTCATCTGATTATCTAGGTTATTTGTATTTTAGGTATTCAAATGTAGTACGTCTATAACAGTGAACTCTTCTGCATTGCCATTCCCCGGTCCTCTCCCTTTTCTTAGGCTTGTGACCCAACAGGTCTTGCTACTTATTTATCTCTCTCCCTTTTTATGTAGGAACATGAAAGTGAAGGTCTCATGAAGCACACACATATATTTCCGTCCACAGTCACAGGTAGAACTGTATATGTAAAAAGGCTGTACCACTAACAGAATCTTTCCGCAAGACTGTAAGACTCTCACCCACTCCTCCCTGCTACAGTACAGATGCTGTGAAATCGTGTGTATTTCTAGACTTTTCCCATCCTTCTAATGATTTGGGCTTACAAAATTAGGAAAGCGGAAAACTATCTCTAGTATCGCAACAGGGAAACCCCCTTTACAATGATCTGAATAGTAGACAAAATGATCTGGATCTCATCTTACCATTTTAAAGCTGGGATTTTAATTTATGAAACCAGCATTTCAGATTCTAGTATCCCAATGTTGCACCTCATATTAGTAAGATGGCAAGAAGATTTGACAAAAAGATTCTGTCAGCAAAAGTGTGGCAGATGCACACCTCTCCATTTTAAATGGAAATCCTCTGGATTATCTCAACATGAAGTAATTAAACTGCAGCTTTAAGTAGTGTAATTGCCAGTTTGAAAATGTACCATCCTTTGAGGATTGCTAGCAAGGACACAGGTAGCCACAGAAATTATGAATTATAAGCTTTGACTCATGTTCAGCCATCACTGCTCCACACCACAGAAATTAAAGAAAATAAAGTCAAAGGGTATGCAATATCAATCTCTGCTGGCACACATGTAAAGCAAACCTTGAAGTTTTTTCATTTGCTTATCAAGTTACTCTGTTACATGCAAAAGGTTAAGAATGTCAAAAGAATCAAAGAGTGTTTATATCGACACACTCAAAGCAGAGTGTTGATAGGAGCCAATAAAATCAGTTAGTAGTGCCCACAGATTCACTTTCCCCTTCAGGAAAGTTCCTCTACATGAACTTTGGCTTAACAGTATTTTTGGGCAGTTTTACCAAAATTAAATTTGAACTGTCCATGAGAATAGTTGCATAACAAAATTAAATTTAAGCTGCCCGTGCGAGGAGCTGCCTAAGCAATTGCATACTCTACATTATCAGGTTCAAGTGAATCCTGATCCTATCAAAAGGTATTCATATATGATAATATGACCAAGTAAGTATTTACTACTCACAATAATAGCAAGGGCTTCATCTTTAGAAAAATAATTAACATCCTATAGAACAATATAATTCAGTTCTTTTCCACTCTCAGACTTGTTTGCTTAACTAAACAGTATGTCAACCAATATGATCACAGAGCTGGAAAAGTATTGTCTGGATGTTAGGTCTTGCAAAATGGCTCATACCACGTGCAATATTTTACCTGAAGGCAGGTATATGAAAACTAGCAAGTGGCTGTAATATGAGGCAGAGTCTCACTCACAAGCAGAATCTGCCTTGATATTATGACTTGCACCCCCTCACACCAGATCCCCTTGCAGTTGCTCTCCCCAGAAACGTATAAAGTCTGTTTTAACATGAGGTCTTACAATGTTCCATTGCACATAAATATCCAGTGCTGTAAAAAAAAAAGAATTCTACATCCTTCTGAAGTGTTATACTAGTCCGCTATATAGTTTATGAACTCTAAGAGTCTTCAGAGCAGGACTGTGAACTTGCTTAGCTGCTCCTTCAAATAGCCATCTTGGTGACGTCACTGGGTATTGTGTCCAAATAGTCTCATGCCAGCAAACAGCAGTGAAGACTTTCAGCCAGGAGACTGCAGAGAAACATTTTGCTTGCAGTGTAGTCTTCATGGGCTTGACTTATATGGGATCGTTCTCCTCTTAGAGCTGTAGAAGTCTGGAAAAGAGAATAAAGACAAACTGAACCTGCAACTAGAAAGACCAGGGCAGAATGCTGGGAGGTATTCCTAACATAGAAAAAAAGAGTAATCTACTCAAGAGATTTCAGGACAACGAAAGTGTAAGTGGTTACTAAAAGGAGATCCCAAGAACTTCAGTGGAGTTTTTTTCCCCAAGGTAAGATCACATAGAACTGTGCCTTTAACTACCCAGAGCCTAATTTCCTCTTTTAACATTTGGAGATCTCATTGCCTCACTCAGAGATACTACTTCAGATGCATATATTCCAAGATAAAACCCTTCCAAGATAAAACCCTTATCTATTATTTTAGTTGCTCTTACCAGCCATACAAGGCTCTTTTAGCTGAACGGAAGGAATGGAACCTCAAAAGAATTCCTCTTCCTCACCTGCTTTATGAATTATGACTAAATGTGCTCAATTATGACTAAATGTGCTCAATACAGTCAATCTGTATTTAATCTGGTATATGACATATGAATACTAAGCATCCACTTGCATTCAGTATTGGTTTGCTGATATGCCACTGTATTTAACATTTTTCTTCTGAAGTTTAACTAAATTAAGGAATATCAGAATGTGGGATTTCAGGTCTTACTTAGAGAAAGAATGGTGACCCATTTGTACCTTTTATGGACGTCTGCTTTCGCTTCGAAGTTCTTGAAGAGCCAGCAGTGCAAGCCTCAAAGCCAATCTGTGCCAGACTGTCGGTCTTTGCAGGTTTCTTGAGGGCCACAGGAGAGTTCATGCTCTTCTCCCCAGTGCATGTGTTCTCCTTTGTGTGGCTCTTCAGGTCTTGAGATGGAAGTGTGTGTAGGTGGGAGACCTTCTCCCATTTGTAGTTGCCTTCAAGTGGCGTTTCTGTTTCAAAGTCAAAGTTCCACTTTTGCTGTGCCTCCTCCAGCTGGGCCCTCAGCAAGGTCTGGAAGTCTTTCTGTAGCTGTTCATGGTCCACAGCTCCAAAGAGGTTTCTACAGATTTTCCTGCTGCAGGAAGGTCGTTGGATATTACTCTCAGACAGAGGCATGTTTCCAGCTGGAAAGAAGATAAGAAACATTTACAGTCTCTCTAGAATGTTGATGTGCAATCTTTTGTTCTAGGATTACCAATTAAGAAACTATTTTTTAATAAGAAAATAACTGTCCAAAGCCAATTGTCATACCAGGACAGACAGTCCTGGGTCACTATCCACTGTATCTCTAATAATGACATGACTGAAAGCAAGGCCTTTATGTGAGAAGAGCAACACACGGGATTAGTCTATAAGGGAAATATGGTCTCCAAATATGCCAGTCCTCAGCTGTGGATGCAAATTGTGCATCCTTCCCGACCTTGTACTGCAATTCACAGCATTCCTCACTACACTATTGGCTCACTGGAGATACAATTCAACACCACCTGGAGGGCCACATAATCCCTGCTTGGGTTTTGATGGACTATTGCCTTTTTATGCAACCTGACCACATTCAATCATTAGGCCTCACTTAGGGGATCTGCAAGTGCATCTACTGCCACTTGTACATTGGGGATGTAGGATAGTACACTCATGTAACCCACTTGCCAATGCTAACATGTTTTTCTTTCCACTGGCACATGATATATACTGTGTATTCTGTAAACACCAGCTTTTGAAAGAAAAGAGAGCTATCCAATAGCTGAAAGCTGAATGTTTCTGTTGCTGCAAGTGCTTGCCAGTGACATCCATATTTTCACACATAATTTAGATGGGTTTAAAATACTGTTAACATTCTTAATGTGAAAGATACTGAAGGCATTTCTTACACTTGCCCAGATCAGATGGACTCAAAGAGTAAGAGGTATTCTATTTGAAAAATCCACTCACAGTTGTGCTGGAAGTATAACATGACAATTAAGCACAGGTTTTGAGAGGCATACAGCTGTAGAGGAACTCCATGTGTATTACGCTTAGGACTGAAATTTTAAACACAATTATTAAGGGATTTCTCTCTACTATACTCAGTGGGACATATTCCTGGGCAAACATGTAAAAGATTACACTACACATGGCTTTTTAGCATCGACAGTACCAAACTCCACCTGCTCTGTATATATACATGGGTAGATTAACCATTTTCTAACAGGTGTGGATGGCCTGAGGCACCAAAGGTTGTTAGTGACTCACATGCTGTTAAATCTACACAGCTGGTTCCAGATATGCGGTTTCAGCACATCCAATTCTCAAGGAGCTGGGCTTTCCTGTCCTCCCTTGTCATGCTGGATCACCCAAATATCCACAATTCAGACAAGTTTTCTCAACCCCAGTATTAGAGGCACACACTTCATCAGACCAAAACTTTCATACATTTTCAGTGATGAAATGTCATTAACCCAGAATAGATGCTGCAAAGCAATGTAATCCCATAGTTCAGTGGTTCTCAACCTGTGGGTCCCCTGATGTTTTGGCTCTCAACTCCCAGAAATCATAACAGCTGGTAAACTGGCTGGGATTTCTGGGAGTTGTAGGCCAAAACACCTTGGGGAACCCACAGTTTGAGAACCACTGCTTTAGCCAAGGCATACAGTCACACTGTAGACCAGCTTAAGTCTCTTAGAGCAACCTTCAATGTCAATATGTGAATATGCATGGCTTATGTACAGAAGCCTGGGTCCACCAAGGTGTTTATCGGAACTCCACTGTCCAGATCATTGTTTTGTTTAGCCCAATGTTTTTCCACACCACCATCAGCCTACATCTCATTTGGGTAGCACTTTTCCAGGTCACAACCATCTCTGTTGGCGAACAGGTCTGACAACGTTGCCTTTCCCTTAATGTTCAGGCTACAGGCAAGAAACAAAGATGTTTAAAAATAGCAAGAGTCTTCATGTGCTCTTTACGACAGCTATGCCGAATGACCTCATTGGGAGTTTTCAGCGCAACAGAACAAGTCCTGACAGGTAGCATTTCTGCCAAAGACAGGCCTCAACTTGATAACTTGTTGAGTCACCACTTCAAGCCACTGGAGCAAAGTGCCTGCTAGGCACCTCCAATTCCCACAGTTGCACTCGACCTACAAACGGTGCCCCATTGTGAGCAGCATTTACATATTGACAGCTGCCATGAGCAAGGACAAAGAACAGCTGAGAGGAGCTTTGACATTGTAATTACCGTCCCATATTGTAATCCTACGACTTTCAGCGGTCTTGGACACTGTTTGCAGAGGAAAGGTGGGATATAATTTCAAACAAGTAATAAAAAGACACTACATTGAACTTTAGCACATAGGTCTGTCTACATACAAACATATGCCAGCCAGCTGATCACAGACTGACAATCAACCTATGCAACTGGTTTTAGGTGCTTTCCTTATGGTATTATGTCCTCAGAGTCCTGAAGGTCCGTCTTTGGATATGATTTCCAGAGGAATCACTTAATTATGGTTCTTTAAATGGCTAGGGATGCTACTTTTCCAGTGGGCAAATGCACAGGCCAAGTTCCATAAGGTGTTTCTTCACAGATACACCTCCACCTGAGAAGTGTACATGTTGAACTGTTGTCTGTTACAACTCCACTGGAAGCCCATTGCTTCTTCATATATAGTTCACCCATCTGTGTAAGCACAGGTCAGTGACTGGTATTAGGTCACTGCAGTTTCAGACAAGAGTGCCTCAGTCCTACTCAAAGGTAACTGAATTAGTAATATTTGAGATATCATCCTTACTCATCATGACAACTCCTACAGCCCCACCCAGAAGTCTACAGATGTTAGCGGTGTATTCCACCCAAAAAGAAGTTCAGTTAGTTTTTACTTTTACCAGGAATATGCCTTTTGTATATAAACCAATGGGTCTTAATTACTCATCGAAGACCAAACGATTCCTCCCACCCCCAAAAATGAAAACAGTTTAATGCTGACTGAAAAATACTTGTACTGGCTGGTAGATGCTGCTATCAATCCTGCTGATCACAAAGTTTCAGAGCTTCCACATTTCAACTCCTGGTGAAGCTTTAAAAATGTGAAATTCTTAATGTGACCCTTTTTTTTCCATGTCAGAAGCGACTTGAGAATCTGCAAGTCACTTCTGGTGTGAGAGAATTGGCCATCTGCAAGGACATTGCCCAGGGGATGTCTGGATGTCAAATCTTTTACCTTCCTTATGGGAGGCTTCTCTCATGTCCCCACATGGGGAGCTGGAGCTGACAAAGGGAGCTCACCCGCTCTCCCTAGACTCAAACCACTGACCTATCAGTAAGCAGTCCTGCCAGCACAAGTATTTAACCCACTGTACCACCAGGGGCTCCTACTGTGACCTTGATCCACTACTACTGTGTGGGTTCAAAAAATGGGCGTAACTCTTCCTATAACTGGTATTTGAGATCTTCTACAGTGAAACCAGGACTTCTAGTTCCTCCAAGGCAGAAAAGGGTAGTGGCCATTCCCTAAGTCACCTATATTTACTCTGCTGTTGTAGTAGTAAGCCTTCAAGTCATTTCTGACTTATGCCAACCTGATCACAGGATTTTCTTGGCAAGATGTGTTTAGAATAGGGTTACCTTTGCTCACATAAGGTTGAGTGTGTGTGACTTGCCCAAGGTCACCCATGACCGAGCAGGGATTGAAACCTGGAGTGCATCTACACCAGTGGTTCCTTTGGGCCTCCAGGTGTTTTAGACTTCAGCTCCCGCAGTTCCTAACAGCTGGAATTTCTGTGAGTTGAATTCCAAAACACCTGTAGGCCTAAAGATTGGGAACCACTGGCTACACTGTCAAATTAGTGCAGTTTGACATCCCTTTAGCTGTCATGGATCAATGCTATGGAATCTTAAGAGCTGTAGTTTTACAATGTCTTTGTTTTTCTGACAAGAGTGCTGGTGCCTCACCAAACAACAGTTCCCATGATTCCACAGCATTGAGCCATGACAGTTCAAGTGGTGTCTGAATTAATCCCACAGTGTAGGTGCCTCCTAGTTTCCAAAGTTGCTCAGACCACTACAATATGATTTTGGATCATGTGACTTTAATGTTTACATTAGGTGTTTTAATCTTAATGTCTAAATGTTGTTTATATCCCATTTCAATGGTCTTATTTATTTTAATGCATAGTTATATGTCTACTGTTTTAGATATATGATTTGTTTTTACATGTATGTTAGGCATTGAATTTTGCCATTACTATGTTGTAAACTGCTTTGAGTCCCCTCAGGGGTGAGAAAAGCACTACAGTAGAGTTTCACTTATCCAATCCTCGCTTATCCAAGATTCTGGATTATCCAAGCCATTTTTGTAGTCAATGTTTTAATATATTGTGATATTTTGGTACTAAATTCGTAAATACAGTAATTACAACATAACATTACTGCATACTGAACTACTTTTTCTGTCAAATTTGTTGTAAAACATGGTATTTTGGTGCTTAATTTGTAAAATTATAACCTAATTTGATGTTTAATAGGCTTTTCCTTAATCCCTCATTATCCAAGATATTCGTTTATCCAAGGTTCTGCCAGCCTGTTTAGCTTGGATAAGTGAGACTCTACTGTATATATAAATACAATAAATAAATAAATTACCCTACAAAAAAGTACAATAGACTCTCAGTTAACAAGCACACAAGGGAATTGGCGAATCACATACGAGATACGTACATACCAGATAGATGTAGTTTCTAGTTGCTTGAGAGTTACTACTAAAATCAGGCCTAATATCCTACTACTATACATGGTTAATATTGAAATACAGCAATAGAGCAAATAATGACAAACTTAAGTTACCACAGTTTTACTGTATTGGGAAAACATCTTAGTGAATGCAGAATTATTATTTATTGCCTGTTAACTAAGGCTAGATCTACACTGCCATATAATCCAGATTATCAAAGTAGATAAATCCTACCAGCAGTTAGGAATTGTGGGAGTTGAAGTCTAAAACACTTGGAGGGCCTAAGTTTGCCCATGACTGGTCTAGCTAGTGCAGTGTTTCTCAGACTGGGGGTCAGAACCCTGAGAGGTTCATGAGGGGGTGTCAGGGGGGTTGCCAAAGACCATCAGAAAACGCAAGTTTGGTACAGATCCATTGTAGGCTGGGTTCAGAATGCTCTTCAGATTGTAAGTTAACTATAAATCCCAGCAACTACAACTCCCAAATGACAAGATCAATCCCCCACCAGTATTCAAATTTTGGCGTATCAGGCATTTGTGCCAAATTTGGTCCAGATCCATCACTGTTTGGGTTCATCATGCTCTTCAGATGTAGATGAACTACATCTCCCCTAAATCACTGTCAATTCCTCCTAAATCCCTCCAGTATTTTTTGTTGGTCATGGGAATTTTGTGTGGGAAGTTTGCCCCAAATCTATCGTTGGTGGGGTTCAAGGAGCTCTTTGATTGTAGGTGAACTATAAATCCCAGTAACCACAACTCCCAAATGTCAAGGTCTATTTTCCCCAAACTCTACCAGTGTTCAAATTTGGGCATATTGAGTATTTGTGCCAAGTTTGCACCAGATCCATCATTGTTTGAGTCTACAGTGCTCTCTGGATGGAGGTGAACTACAACTCCAAAACTCAAGGCCAATGCCCACCAAACCCTTCCCATATTTTCTGGTGGTCATGGGAGTTCTGTATGCCAAGTTTGGTTCAATTCCATCATTGGTGGAGTTCAAAATGCTCTTTGATTGTCGGTGAACTATAAATCCCAGCAACTACAACTCCCAAATAGCAAAATCAATCAACCAACCCCACCAGTATTCAAATTTGGGCATATTGGGTATTTGTGCCAAATTTCGTCCAGTGAATGGAAACACATCCTTAATATCAGATATTTACATTACGATTTGTAACAGTAGCAAAATCACAGTAACGAAGCAGCAACGAAAATAATTTGATGCTTGGAGGTCACCACAACATGAGGAACTGTATTAAGGGGTTGCGGCATTAGGCAGATTGAGAACCACTGAGCTAGTGTTTTGGGTTGTTGGTGTTAACAGCCAACCAATTCCATTGTAGGTTGAAACAGTAGCATTTAAAAAAAAAAAGGAAAAAGCAAATTCCCAGCAGTTCAAAAGCATTGCAACCTCAGTCATAAAGCTCCCGTCCGCTTGGTGGCCCGGCGTGACTCAATTTCCCTGCCTGGAAGTCAGCAGCCTTTTTCCCAAAGAGAGCAGAGGAGGAGGAGGAGGCTGGAGAGAGCGCATGCGCAAAGCAGAGGAACTCTTGGCTTTTATCGTAAAAGGGAGGGGGCGCTCACCCTCCCTCCCGCCCGTGATGACGTCACCTGGCCCCACTGCGCGCGCCCGGCGTCACGTGCCACCGCCCCTTGAGTTGCGAAACCTGACTTTTGCCAAACAGACCTGTTTTCGTGCTTCAGACTTACTAGGTTTTGCCCAGCCACGCCCCAACCCGTTAAATCCACCCAAACTAAAACCCGGCAACCCACTGCTTTGAAATTGGAACTGAAATCTTACAAAACGTTCAGTTTATTATTATTATACACATTATGAACAACATCACAATAAAATATCAATCGCAGTCTAAAATTGTAAGTTATCCCATCTACTCTCGCTCCCCAAGATACAGACTAGTTTCCTGTCAGTCCTTTTACTGATAAGTCAATATCTATTGGGTTGCTGTGAGTTTTCTGGGCTGTATGGCCATGTACCAGAGGCATTCTCTCCTGACGTTTCGCCCACATCTATAGCAGGCATCTATGGACCTCACAACCTGAGGATGCCTGCCATAGATGTGGGCGAAACGTCAGGAGAGAATGCTTCAGGAACATGGCCACACAGCCCAGAAAACTCACAGCAACCCAGTGACAACGGCCATTAAAGCCTTCGGCAACACCTTGTATATGGATAGATATATAATTATAATACAATATAACTAGAACATTAATATCAATACAGTAGTCTCACCTATCCAACATAAACGGGCCGGCAGAACGTTGGATAAGCGAATATGTTGGATAATAAGGGATTAAGGAAAAGCCTATTAAACATCAAATTAGGTTATGATTTTACAAATTAAGCACCAAAACATGTTATACAACAAATTTGATAGAAAAAGTAGTTCAATATGCAGTAATACTATGTAGTGATTACTGTATTTACGAATTTAGCACCAAAATATCACATTGACTATAAAAAAAACCTGACTACTAAAAGGCAGACTGTGTTGGATAATCCAGAATGTTGGATAAGCAGATGTTGGATAAGTGAGACTCTACTGTATATAATATTAATGTAATACATAATCTAAATATCTGAAATATCTGATTATATCAACATTAATATTATAGTTATTATATATCTATCCATATACAGATAAATATAAAATTTTATTATTAGATTATATTATTTTATACCATATTTTATTGCATTTGAAGCCTTTTGTATTATATATGTATATTATTTTATATATTGCTTATATTAATATATTATTTATATTAGGTCAGATATGATTATATTTATTATATTATAGCTGTATTAGTTATAATTGTTATCTATACAGTGTGTATATATATATATATATATAATATACACACATAGTTATGTTATAATTATATCTCTATCCATATATAGATCGATATATAATTAAGTACAGATTCAAGTCGTGGATGCCGAATCTGTGGATACGCGGGGGCCGAGTGCATTTCATCAGAACGCAATGACAATTACAAGCAGGGAGCCCTAGCAATGCCAAACAAGCAGCAAAGTCTGTACAGTGCTTCTTGCCCTAATAAGAAAAGAAAAAAAGACTTGGGAGTGTGCGCGCGCGGCAGCAACAGCATCAGCAACAACAAGATCCCAAGTCAAGTCGGGAACACGGAGTTCCCAAGCGAGGAGCGAGAGAACATCGCGGGTCTGGCGGGGAGTCAAGAGAACTCGTGCGCCTTCGCAGTCCCACCCAGCAGCACAGCAGCAGCGCCGCCACAGCCCTGCCTGCCTGCCCCCCTCCCTCCTGATTTTTCATGCCAAGGCTTCTTGCTCCTGCTTCTGCATCCTCCTACTCCTCTGTTCCGGAATGCCCCATCCATCGAGCCCAACCCAGGGCCCAGACTCTGACCTCAGCCCCTGGAAAGCGACCGTCACCCTGAGTCACAGGCAGGAGCAACAATCTCCCTCCCTGGAGTCCAAAGGCAGGACATGCCCCGGCAAGCACCCCTTCCCGGCGACTCCATAGCACCCCGTGTGGCCAGGCAGGGGAACTGCCCACGCAACAGCAGCTCCTTCGGGCAAGAGGCTCTAGAGCAGGCATGGGCAACCCGCGGCCCTCCGGGTGTTTTGGACTTCAACTCCCATAATTCCTAACAGCCGGTAGGCTGTTAGGAATTATGGGAGTTGAAGTCCAAAACACCCGGAGAGCCGCGGTTTGCCCGTGCCTGCTCTATTGTTAAAGGAGGAATCCCCGCACTGCGATGGGCATGTGTCTGTCCCAGTTACGTGCGAAGCCGCGCGGCACATCGCGGGCCCCTTTCCCAGCTGGGAAAGGAGAGGCAGCCACAGGCATGCAGGCATATAGACACAGCATATGTATTTGTGTGTATGTCTTATACCTAAGAGGATTGGAGGGGAGGAAGAGACCTGAGGATGTTAGGAATGGTGGGAGTTGCGAGTCCAAAACACCTGGAGGGCCCAAGTTGGCCCAGGCCTGCTTTAGATGGATAGATACGCACAGGCAATATTAAAACAGAGCATCCCCCTATCTTGAGTACGGTATGTATATTATCTCTATGTGTTATGTGAATGGAATGTGTATAAAGAGGAGAATGCACACACACACACACACACAGAGTATATATGTGTATCTGTATGTATATCACACACATACTATATATGTGTGTATGAATATGTGTTATATTACATACACAATGTATGTGTGTATATGCGTTTGTATGTACAGTAGAGTCTCACTTATCCAACACTCGCTCATCCAACGTTCTGGATTACCCTACGCATTTGTGTAGTCAATGTTTTCAAATATGTCATGATATTTTGGTGCTAAATCCATAAATGCAGTAATTACTACATAGCATTACTGTATATTGAACTACTTTTTCTGTCAAATTTGTTGTATAACATGTTTCGGTGCTTAATTTGTAAAATCATAACCTAATTTAATGTTTAATAGGCTTTTCCTTAATCCCTCCTTATTATCCAACATATTCGCTTATCCAACGTTCTGCCGGCCCGTTTACATTGGATAAGCGAAACTCTACTGTATATGTGTATATAATATATCCATATACACACATCCATATACACCGTGTACATGGATGTGTGTGTATATAATTGTATATTTATATTACATGCAATATTACTAATAATATTGCAATATAGTCGTGTAATATAATATACTGTATGTATATATACTTGTAAACCGCCCTGAGTCCCCTTCGGGATGAAAAGGGCGGGATATGAATGTCGCTAATTAATAAATATATATATATATATAATATACACATACATATACACAGTTAGAGAAAGAGACCCCATGCCTCTATGTCTATAAATAAATTAAGAGAATACACGCACGCACAAATACGTAGATACCGTGTCTTCCCCCCCCCCCCCAAATCCTGAGCAAATGGGGCAGCCCCCTTCCGCAAGCGCGCATTCCAGGTCTCTCTGAACAAAGCGGCCGCTACCATCGGGGTCGGGGGGGGGGGGGAAGAGTCCGAGAAGAAGGTGAGGTCAGCTTCCTCCGCCACCGCCGCCTGCGATGGGATTTGGCCGCTGGATTTAGGCAACCTTTGGTGGTGGGGGGGGGGGGGGGGGAGAGTCTGGCTCGGTTTCAAGGCGACAGGTTGGTTATGGACCTCTGGTCACAGCTATCGAGGGGAAAAACGACGGAGGGAAAGGCGTCCAAGGAGCCCTGAAAAGGGAGGACAGGTGGAAGGCGAAGCAAAACAATCCCCTAACGAAGGACCAGTGCGTGATATGCCATCCTCTAGCCTCCTGCCTTAACTGGCGCATTCCTCTCCCCCGACATAGAAGGAAATTGGGTGAATTAACTCTGTGTCAAAGGAAGGAAATAGAAAGGATGTCAAGGCGAAAGTGATACTAATTACATGGCGGGGGGGGGGGGGGATGTCTAAGGAGAAGCCGAAGAAGGCGCATCAGTAAACATATAAATATATACACATACGTACATATACCCCAGCCCCTCCTCTGCAGGGCTATCAGTAGCGGGAAGAGGGGAGAGAGAACCAAATACAGCAAAATACGAAGCCCTCCCAAGCAAGAGCGGCGCTCACCTCCCGCACAGTTCCTCTTGCTGCTGCTCCTTCTAGTCAACAGCGCACTTCCCTCCTTTGGACAGTTCTGAAGCCCCGATTCCGCCGCAGGGCTATATATATAGGCGGCGAGGCCCCGCCCCCTCCGCGTGAGGGGCGGGGCGTGGCCTGGCTGCTTCTGCCCCGCCCAGGAATTTCCACAGAGCCCCCCCCCCCCTCGCCGCGCTTTGTCATACTACCTTCCCTCGCCCCGCCCTCCTCCCAGGCTCGCGCCCAAGAGTCTGCGGCAATTGCGTGCGTGTGTATGGAAGGGGGAAGCATCTGCAGCCCTGCGGAATGAATGCAGCTTGACGCCGCTTGAACTGCCCTGGAGTCATAGGAGTTGTAGTTTTACAAGGTCTCTCTGTATCTCTCTCTACTTGCCAAATAGTGCCTGTGCTACCAAGCTACAGCAACCAGTACTCTTTGGCAGAGAAGGCTAATGGGTCTTGTCAAATTTACTTACTCCTTATCCGAGTATGATGGCCTTCCAAGTGTAGTGTCTTGGTGGTGGGTATGTAGGTGACTGTGGAGTCCTATTCTTGACCCACATGTTCTTCCACAGTGAGGACATTGGATTCCCAGTCAGGGCTTGCTTGATGCATCTTCCTCTTGGCACGTTTCTCACTTTCGCCCTCCATTCATGCCTCTTCGAATTCTGCAACACTGCTGGTCACAGCTGATCTCCAGTTAGAGTGCTCAAGGGTCAGGGCTTCCCAGTTCTGGTGTCTGCCACAGTTTTTAAGGTTAGCTTTAAGCCCATATTTAAATCTCTTTTCCTGTCCACCAGCCTTCTGTTTTCCATTCTTGAAAACCACTAGTCAAGAAAAGCATGACCTTGTTAGAAGTCAGCCCTTTGGACAAGTGATATTCATAAACATTCATGTAACGGCACACAGACCGTGTCTTTGAATTACCAAAGATAAAGACATGCCACTACAAAAATACATTTGGTTAGCAGTGGGTGGTTATTATTTTTAAGTTGAAGTTGCAGTTGCCCCTTGAATCCTATTAGTTTAAAATATGCACTTATAGATTAAAAAACAAAGTCTTATTTGAAAAATAACATATCTTGTTTACTCATAAACATCTTGTATTAATTCACCATACAGGCACATTTCTTATTGAAGTAGGATGTAGTTCTCTATGTGTTGAGTACACAGGGTATCATTCTTAATCAATAGTCGATAGTCTTTAGGTATAGTTGTACTCACTGAAGTCCATAAGTCATACTTCTCTAAGTCCTAACAGCAACACGCATCCACCTCCACTAAGGTCTGATGCAAACATTCATCCACCTCTACTGAGGTGTTAAGCAGACACACATCCACCTCCACTGAGGTGTTAAGCAGATACTGAATACAAAATGGAGTCCTGAGTCTGAACATGCTCAGTACAATCACATGTCTATAACCCCTCCCACACCAAAGAGGTACAGTCAAACTGGCAAATCAACATATACATAGAATATAAATTAGCAAATATATATATTAACAGTTAAATAGTGAAAGGCTTGGGAGGTTGCTATTTCCAACATACCATGGGATGTCTGAATATCTTTGTCCAGCTTTAACAATACTTACTCTCAGTTCAAATACAATCATAGAGCTGGAAGACCCATCTAGTTCAAAACTTTGCCATGCCCAAGAAAAGCTCCAATTGAATATCATCATCCTATTACTGTTATTTCAGTGGCATCTTTGAGGTATTAACCAGAACTGCCTTGGAGGAGATAAGGCAGAATGGCAGCACTTTGGCTCCCCTTCATGCTGGCTTTTCTTGTTGGGATGGAAGGCAGCTCAAGGGCAAAGGCAGGGATGGGCCAGGCAGCACCTGATGAACATTTGCCCAATTGCAAAGGAAGAAATTCAACCAAAACATTAGGAAGAAATTCCTGACTATAACAGCTGTCCAACAGTCACTGCCTTGGATGTGGTAGACTCACTTACTTAGGAGTTCTTTAAATGAATGTTAGATGGCAGCCCTTGAATTGTGCATTTCTGAATTATGGTAGGAAGGCTGGTTCAAACTTGGGCCCTCCAGGTGTTTTGGACTTCAACTCCCACAATTCCTAACAGCCTACCAGCTGTTAGGAATCATGGCAGTTAAAGCCCAAAACACCTGGAGGACAGAAGTTTGCCCATGACTGAACTAGATGTATCTTGCTGACCGTTCCAACTATATGGTTCTGTTATTCCATTTTTTGTGTTTCCCTCTGGACTAAATAAAGATTCCTATGCATCCAGAAACTGTGTGAAAGTCACCCATCACATTCTCCACTAGGAAAGGAAATCAGATTTAGGAAAAGCTGGCTTTGTACTCTTCTCTCCAATTACGCCAGTAGGCTTGCCAGGCCTCCTCGGGCTCAGAAACTGGGAAGAGGCAGTGCCTATTAAGCACTCAGGGCTGGCACCTGTCAGAGCAAGGTGTGGAACCTGGAGGCCCTCTGGGATTTTCTTAAAAGAGATTTGAAGTCTTCGGCAGGATTACTATCTTGTTTCCCATGCATTGTGAAATCCCTGTGTGCCAGTGCCAAGAATCGTTGTTGGCCTATAAGGGAATCTGTGCACAGCAAAATGCCCCTAGAATTGGCACCAACTCTGTCCAGATTTGCAGCCGGAGCTGCCGTCAGCCGCACTGTATATTCGGCAGTCAAACGCACCAAGGAGGCCAACAACCTAGATCCACGTGACACTTTGAATATTTTGTCTCTGACAAAGAAAATGCACTAGACAAGAATCCTTTCTTTCACACACATCTAAGTCTATTGAGTTAAATCAGGACCATTAAAATGTGGAAAAGATCACATCTCTCGAGCTGCACAATGAAGGATCCAGTACTTTGAACAAATAGACATTTATTGATCAAAGCTTTACTCACTGCAACAATTAGCTAGGAAACGAACTATACATGTTAAGTGTCTGTATTTCATACAGTGGGACCTTTCCTTCATTTTGGAAGTCCATTCACTGCAAACTATATTTGTCCCTCTCTCTCGAGCAAAATATGTGAGCACTGTAATATGTGTTCCAGAACCAGAAAATCTAGTTACAATTTATTTATTTGTTTATTTATTTATTGCATTTGTATACCACTTTTTTCACCCCTGGTGGGACTCAAAGTGCTTCACAGCATAATCAATGGCAAAATTCAATGCTTCACATATGTAAACATCAAATATCAAAACAACAAGATATAACAATAGAATAAACAAAAGACTATTTAATTGTTCAGAAAGAGATAGATGTTGTAGCAGTATTCTTCAAACTTTCTGACCAGCAATTTCCCCTTTAATACTCCAAAGATTGATTTCATATTTGACTACAACTGTTTCTTCTTTCATGGAAAGTTACTGTGGAAAGTTACCAATTCACAGATCACCACTTTTGAGTTTCACTGATTTACACAGTGTTCATGCTGTTTCACAACCTAACTGGACATAGTACATACAAAGATCTTGACAATCCCAGAATCTCATAGTGGCCCTGGTGGAAAAAAAAAACTCTGGGAGTTAAAGGTTTAAGAAGAGAATTTTCCTAGCTCTCCTTCTGCTACAAAACTTCAGTGGCATCCCTAAGGTTGGTGTCACCCAGTGTGGTGACTCATGGTGTCACCCTGCTGGACCTCCTTCTGTGCCAGGCCAGACCACAATATTACAGCTAAAACATTAGAGCCAGTCCACTCCCCCTTTGACAAAACCCACCCAGCTTTCTGCTCACAGTAAGCTTTTCCATGGAAAGATCTTCCAGGCCATCAATTTGGCCTTGGTGGCCTCTTGTCAACACTTTGATAGGAGAGGACGGAGTGGAGGCCTGGTTCTTCCCACCTCCTCTACCATTCAAGCAGGACAACAAGAAACCCTACCAGCTTCTCCATCTGTGCCTCTATCCCCTCAAAAGGAAATTGAAGAGTTTTCATATTGTGCATCCACAGGCAGAGAAAGGAAACAAACTGAACCAGAACCCACATGAAAACCCGCATGGAGAGGTTTCTACACCACGCATGTTCGGCTTACTTTGTGAAGGAGCACCTTTCGACTTTTGCCTCAACAGCTGAAAAAACGCTTCACGTTCAGTCTGTACAAAAAATTTATAGACAGCCATTTTGGCATCATCCCCTATGATGGTGTCACCTGGTGCAGCTCTCCACACATATTGCACACACCCACACACACACCCGCACACACACACACCTCCCTATGATGCCATTGGGAGATTCATTAAACAGTAAACATGAAAACAGACTGTACCCAGTGATTTTTGGTGGAGCTAGCATTAATACAAATGGTGGATGCAGCTCATCCCTTGAGCATTTTAGTAAAACTGCCTAGATAGGCAGATTTCAGACCACAGTGTTCTAATAAAGAACATGTTTGGACATGCAGTCTAGAGAGGCTGCATCCTAGCTGAATCTCCTTCTTCTGAGCAAAGTAAGATTTTTTAAATGGGGACTATGGTACAGCATCTCTAATCTTTCAGTTGACAAGCTTTTACATGAATAGCAAGGATTGTGGTTTAATATCAAACATACAGTTTATCTACAGCTGAAGGAGATTAATGTATAAATTCTTGGTTTGCTATCTTATGGAGGGTTTTTTTTTGTTTTGTTTTGTTTTTTTGCGGCATGAGAAAGCCAAGGAAACAAGAGGAGGAACCTTCCTTTGCTCCTTTTTGAAGATGGAATTACATTTCCAGATTCATATTTAGATATGAAGAATACAAAGCCCCCGATGGCACAGTGGATTAAATCGCTGAGCTGCTGAACTTGCTGACCGAAAGGTCAGCCATTCGAATCCAGGGAGCGGAGTGAGCTCCCACTGTTAGCCCCAGCTTCTGCCAACTTAGCAGTTCAAAAACATGCAAATGTGAGTAGATCAATAGGTACTGGGCCAGCGGAAAGGTAACAGCACTCCATGCAGTCATGCCGGCAACATGACATTGGAGGTGTCTATGGACAACACCAGCTCTTTTGCTTAGAAATGGAGATGAGCACCAACCCCAAGAGTTGGATGCAACTAGACTTAATGTCAGGGGAAACCCTTTATCTTTACTATACAAATATGCCCATGTTTCAATTTATTTGCATATTTGAGGTGCCACAAATAGAAGATCTGTGATTCATTATGCCTGTGATTTGCATGCTAATTCTAGGAAAAGATTGGTAATACCTCTATTGCATGATACATCTTTTAATTGAATGGATGTGTCAATTACTTGCAGATCATGAATCCTGTGTATCCAGTGAAATTGCTTTGTTTGCTGTGGCTATGCCCTCTTTCCCTCAGAAAAAAGCAACACATATACATCAAAAGTTTGTAAAAACAATTGCACAAGCTGTGAACATGACACATTCATTGGATTGTTGTGTTTAACATCCTTGTAGTATCTTTAAGAAGAGCTTATGATTATATGCAATAAATCAATCTGGCAATCCTGTTCAGAAATAGTAATCAGTTAGATGGTGACACTTAAAACTAATAGACACACAATCTTTTCCAGTGTAAGATAAAACAGGAATGAAACATTTCATAGCAGCAAAGTGCCCTATTTTCTTTGGGCCGACCACTGTTGCCTTGCATTCATAACTGCTCAGACCTGACTCCGTGACCAAGTCCTTCTCTGGTGTGGCTGTTAAGATAGGCCCTCCCTTTTGGCACAGGGCCCCATGGAAAAGAGTTCCCTTGTTGTGCCCACGGCGCTCTCACTCAGCTAAACAGAGCAGAGAAATTGTGTGTGTGTGTGTGTGTGTGTGTGCATCCTTAAAAAAATTAGAGTGGAGGGCATGGGAAGGCACTTGCCAGGAACTGTTGCTGTTACAAGCTAGTAGTAATGAGTGTGAAAACAAAAACTGATCACAATCTCACCATATGTTTTCAGGAGTCTAAACGACTGCAATAAGAACAATAGCAGGAGCTGTCTTCTGCATTTTCTTTTTAAAATTATATCACATGCCTTGTTCTATTGACAGTCATGGGCTAACTGTGTGTTCTGTAATGTGGGTGATGTGCTACGCAGAAAACTAGGCCATCTGATAAAAACCAGATCTATCTTCCGTAGTTGTCGTATGCTTTCCAGACTCCCACTGTGGTTTTTATCATGACAGCAGTGGTTTTGAAAGTGACGGACAGCTCCCCGTAGTCTGGTCCCAGAACAGGGCACTGGAAATAGCTGGGAAACATTAAAAAGAATGAGATTCTGAACTAGGCACAGAGTTGTCTAGCAAGAGAGTTCAGTATTGTAGTTATCCAAATAGCTATGCTAACCATGGACAGTGCAGAAGCAAGACATATGTGGGAATTTCTAACCCCACTAACATTATTCAACTGACCTCCCTGCATTTATTTATTACATGAAACTTAAAAATGTTACTTGTAGTCTAAGCTCCCAAAACTCCCAATCCAGCATGACTGGGACTTTGAGAGTTGTAGTCCAAGCTTTGGCTATATATGTATCCTTTATACTTGTGGATGTGACTTATACAGATTTGATTAAAATATTCTCTATAGCAATCTGTCTTCTCCAGTGAGATTCTGTCGCCCACTTCCACTAGAAGTTGGCCATCAAGTGAAGCCAGAGAAACTAGAAAAGCCAAGAGACGTGTTATCTCAGATTTAAAAAAAACAGATTTTTATACGCATAGTTTTTTCTTAACTTTTGGGGGACTTGTGCCCCTAACACTAGTGAATGTGGGCTGAGTGTAATGCTCAACAGCAGACATGTATACTACATGAGCTGATTGTATACTTTTTTCCTTCTTCCCAAGAGCTCAAAGAGATCTTCCCACCATGCCCCTGTTTTGCCCACTCAATAATCTTGGGAACCCATTTAAGCACACCCAGAACCTTATACTCCTAGTCGAGCACTCTAAGCATTAGACAATAGCAAATTATTATATAGCTGAAAGTTTGGGGGAGGGTGTCTGTGAGGCCTTAGAGTCCTTATGTCAGTGTTGGCTCAGTCCATTTTGTATATAAAAAACGGGAGGCTGCATACATGCCACTTTGTGTGAGCACACTCTGTGCTTGCCTGCCAAAGAAATGGCTGCCAAAGGGTTGGGAGGATCAGCAGGTAGAAAAAGTTGCAACGGGGCCAGGGTTCCAAAAGTTTGTGCAACACTACATTTGACTACAGGCGTGAGAAACAGTCTCGGGAAAAGTAGGATCAGATAGGCGTGGGAGAATCCTGCACCCAAATTGCCTTGGCTGGTACACAGATAGTGTCAACTCTAATGGCATAGTGATCTTTCAGTCTGCAAACAATATGAAAACACACAGAAAAGGCATGTTAAGATATTCACAGGGAGCAGTGGGAGGGGCGGGTACAATTTATATTTTCTTCTGTTCCATTCCCTATTCTTTTAAAGGGTTTGAATGTTAGACTGGGACTTGGGAGCCTACTGAGAGCGCATGCAGTTTATCACCACTTTAACTGCCATGGCTCAATTCTATGGAACTATGTAGTTTTACAAAATCTTTAGCCTTCTCTTCCAAGGAGTGCTGGTACCTCACCAAAGCACAGCTCCCATGATTCCATAGTATTGAGCCATGGCAGTTACAGTGGTGTCAAACTGCATTCATTCTACAGTGTAGATTAATTTTGGCTCTCTTTTCTCAGCCTGACCTACATTGTTAGGTGTTTGTCACTGGGAAGATGAAGTAAGGAAAAGGAGAAGCATAGGAATAGGGCCATACTATCAATGCTTCAATTGGTGTACTTGCGCAAGGCCCTTGCTTCCTCTTTTTCCACAGTCATAAATCTCCCAGTGTTTCTTTTATCATAAATGTTTAATGCATTATCTGAGAAACTGAGTAAAAATGTCAGGCTATTCATCTTGCCAAAGTTGCAGGGCTGAATATGGCTTCGATCATGGAGATTTTTGTTCTGATTTCTACTGTACTTTGTACTTCATTTATTGTGTTTTGGTTATTTAATTTATCACTCTTAGAATAACTCATATATGTGCAATAAAGTAACCCCAATTTTGGAACGGCTGCATATTAATCTGGCCTAGCATGGTAGCCATCTTTTCCACTCATTGCAAAAAAGATGGGACATAAATATAACCAGTAAGTGCCCTTAGCTCACCAAAACTCCAGTTTTAACATCTGCCCCACACTTTCCAACTTTCAGACAGTTTTCTGTGGTTACCAATTCATTGGTCATCATTGTGCTGTTTTGGGATCCCCGCTTCAGGTTTTCCTCTACATTTCCTTTTTACAATACCCAAAGCTTGATAGCATCTCCTGCTTGTGCCATTCACTGCATAAAGATAGGCACTTGCTATTAGTATTTGTTCCAAAGCAGATCTAGTTCTTATGGCTAAAAGAAAGATATCTGTGTGTTTAATTCCCTAGCGGTCTTTCTCATCCATACTTTTAATAAAAAGCCATTGAAACATTCATCCCTTATGGATAAGAAATCTTGCATTTTTCCTCTGAGACCATCTCCCACTTCCCACTTCACCATGCTGCAAAATGTATGCTAAGAGACCTTGTATATTTCTTGTCACTTTCTCCTTCCTGTTGAATGTTCAATCTGAATATAAAAGAGGTATTATTATCTCTTAGAGTTATAATCAGCCCATCTCCTCACCTAGAGCAAAGAACTGATTACACATTGCAAGGCTTTTTATTGTTACTCTATGTTGTCCAGGCCTATTTAAGGCAGCACCGCACCCATATTTTGTGGCAAGGGCAGCACAGTTGTTTATAGCAGTTGCAGCCTGGAGGCAACTGTTATAACGGATGGAACTTATAGTATTATCTGAAGCATTGATTGTGAACTTCTGTCTTTCCTAAATCTACTATATTTGAAATGTTCTACTCATGAGACTATTGATAATTACCTCCCTGAGCTATAAGAAAGTTCAGAATAGTATTTCAGGGTTTGTCTTCAGATGAGAAATCAATGGTTTCTTTGTAATATTTGTCTTGTGTTTTCAAAAAAAAATCTATGCACATGGTGTAGGAAGCTAGCACAGTGTAGTGGATGAGTGTTGGTCTAAGACTCTGGGACTCTTGAATTCTCACTTAGCTAATGGAAACCCATTGCATGGCATTGGGCAAGTCACACTCTCTTGGCCTCATAGAAAAGCAAGCTTCCTCTGAATAAAGATTACCAAAAACCCCTAACATAGAGTTGCCATAAGTTGAAGTCCACTTGAAAGCAAATAATTAGAGCAAAGGGGGGAGCACAGTGGAAACAGGCAATTCACACCTTTCTGGATAATCCATTTTACTGTTTTCTTAATTACATAATTTTTAAAATCATGTCAGAAGTGACTTGAGAATATACTGCAAGTCACTTCTGGTGTGAGAGAATTGGCTGTCTACAGAGATGTTGCCCCGGGGATGACCAGATGTGTTACCATCCTGCTGGGAGGTTTCTCTCATGTCCCCGCAAGCTAGAGCTGACAGACAAGGAGCTTACCCCATCTCACGGATTCAAACCAGCAACCTCCAGGTCAGGAACCCAACATTTAGGTCAGCAGTCCAGCTGACACAAGTGTTTAACCCAGAGTTTCTCAATCTGGGGGTTGGGACCCCTGGGGGGTAGCGAGGGGGGTGTCAGAGGGATCACCAAAGACCATCAGAAAACACATATTTCTGCTGTTCTTAGGAACCCCTTTGGCAGAGAAGGCTGAAGATCTCTCCACCTGTTCAGAATACTCTTTGATTGTAGGTGAACTATAAATCCCAGCAACTACAACTCCAAAATGTCAAGGTCTATTTGGGCATATTGAGTATTCGTGCCAAGTTTGGTCATGATCCATCATTGTTTGTGTCCACAGTGTTCTCTGGATGTAGGTGAACTACAACTCTAATGCCCACCAAACCTTCCAATATTTTCTGTTGGTCATGGGAATTCAATTCTATCATTGGTGGAGTTTAGAATGCTCTATGATTGTAGGCTAAAGGTTAACTGTAAATCCCAGCAACTACAACTTCCAAATGACAAAATCAATCTCTCCTCAGAACCTACCAATATTCAAATTTGTGCATATCAGAAATTTGTGCCAAATTTGGTCTACTGAATGAAAATACATCCTGCATATTAGATATTTACATTACAATTCATAACAGTAGCAAAATTACAGTTATGAAGTAACAATTAAAATAATTTTATGGTTGGGGCTCAGCACAACATGAGGAACTGTATTAAGGGGTCACGGCATTAGGAAGGTTGAGAATCACTGGTTTAACCCACTGTGCCACCGTGGCTCTTCTCCACTTACATAATAGGAAGGGCAGTTTCACACACAATCATTTGGAAACCATACCATAGTCTCCCTCACCCCCTGGCCCCAAGTAAATTGCCCATTCATGGTAACTGAGAGGACCAGGAATCATCACTTAGTAATATCAATATATCCCAGTACTAAGGCTTCAGAAAGTTCTTTTTGGATGACAACCCTAGAATCTATAGCCATGCTGGTTTTGGGAGGCTGTAGTCCAAAAAGCAGCTTTCCCAAGATCTGCCTTTACCGCAATCAAGGCCAAGAACATGATCTTGAAATAATGACACATAGTAATATCACTATCCTCTGTTTATTCCTACTTCCATTCTTCCTTGCTTACTCTCATTTCTCATTAGTTTTCTATTTGCCTCTTTAGGGACAATAAGCTCCTTGGGAGTAGGAACCTGTCAAATATCATCTTCATTCACCGTGATCAAAACTGTTCCACATGAACAGGGAATAAAAGTAACGATTTTGTTATTTTGTGCCAATTCTTATACTTCTTGTCTTGTAAAAGAACCATAGTTTTCATTAGTGAGGGTTCTAGGGTTGTTGTTTGTTTTTGTGTGCTTCAAGACAGAGCTCAAGGTTTGTACACACCCAGAACACAATGCCAAACCTGCAAACCATGCATCCTTAAACAGAAGATCTGGCAGGATCAGTTTCATAATGATGTGATAGAGGCTAAAATTGCAGTCACCTGACTTAGACTGCTGTTTAACAGGTATGCTTGAATCTACTGAAATCAGTGGGTTTATATATGCCTCTGTTGTATTGTGGCCCAGGTTATCTGAATATGAAGCCCTCCTTTTTTAGTGGTTTTGAAAAAAGAGAGGAACAAAAACATTATGTTATTGGCTCAATTCAGACATCACATTCCAGTCCTTGCTTCAAAAATTAGATGATAATAGAACAGCCTAAATTATGTCCATAACATCTTCATGTTGTTATGCTTTGTTGGGTTGTGTAAATTTACTTACACGGGCGAGGTTAGCACAGGGTTTAAAAGGTAGCTTTCTACAAAAGCAGATCTGACTCCTCCATCAGCAGTCATGCAAACCATGTCCTTATGCAAGGGTAGATTTAAAAGACATTCCAGCAACTCAGATGAAGCAGTGGAATCTCAAAAGGACAGAAAAAGCTGCCACACTCTGAATTTCACATCAGAAAAGCCTTTGCGGATTCATTCTGCAACATACTTTGTGGATTTTCAGCAGCTATTTGAAGCAGGCATTTCACAATAGTTTTGCTCTCCATTCCTTCAGAAGACTCCGCTTGTTGAATGCATGGTGAGATGCATGCATTCACTTACCTTCCAGAGACGTTAGCCTATCATGCAATCCCACACACAGAGTGCAATCCTGGGGTTCTGTTGCATCAGCTGGAGAATGGTAGGAACCTACTGAACTCAAAGCTGAGGGATTTTAACAACAGAGTACACTTGTGCGCTGTAGACTTGAATATGCACCAGAGTGTCTGAAAGATTTATTTCCTGATATAAACCTCCTAGAATCTTCGGATCCTGAAGGGAAGGCTTTTCTCAGCCCCAGCATCATCACAGACCCATCTAGGAGGACAGAGTAGAGATGCCCCTTTCCACACAGCTGAATAAAATCTCACATTATCAGCTTTGAACTGAAATATATGGCAGTATTGACTCAGATAACCCAGATCAAAGCAGATATTGTGGGATTTTCGGCCTTGATATTCTGGGTTATATGGCTGTGTAGAAGGGCCTGAGTGTTTCTGGTAGCTGCTCCTAGGATATAGACTTCCCTTTCATAGGATGTTAAGCTGGCTGTTTCTCTTTTTTTGTCAGTAGGCAAAAACTTTTTAGTCAAGCTGACATTTGTCTTTTTATGGAGTGTGTAGGCCGTATTTTTAGCTTTTTTATGTTATCAAATGGTTTTACACTTTCAAAAATGAACTGTGTTTTAATTGGTTATTTTGCTTAATTTTAACTTTATTCTTATCACATATTAGCTTTATTTTGTGGTATGCTTCCTTGAGTTTCATGGCAAGAAAAAGGTGGCCTATTCAATAAATAAATGTATTTTAACGTCTGGGACAGAAGTAATTTACTGTTTCAAGTATGACTCCCAAAATTCTGGCAGAAGAATTTAGGAGTTGTTGTCTGTTCAAACAACTTTTTCATGCTCTGAGTGGCATGAGGATTGTGCCAGCATAATATTCATTGATGTAACCTTCCTATCTGCACAATCTGCTGGCGGAGGATCTAAAAATGGGCATGGTCAAGAACCTATCATGGCATGAATGGGACTCAGTTATGATCAGAGCATCAGAAAGTCATTTTATTAGACTACTAGCTGTGCCTGGCCACGCGTTGCTGTGGCGAAGTATGGTGGTATGGGAAATAGTCAAGATAATCCAGTTCAAAGCAGATAAAATAAGATTATAAATGGGTTATATAGCTGTGTGGAAGGGCCTTGAGTCTACATTGCTATATAATCCAGTTAAAATCAGATAATCTGTATCTTATAGGCAGTGTGGAAGAGGCCTAAGTGAGGCCTAACTCTGCCTGTCCCCTGGGCTGAGTGGGTTGCTAGGAGACCAAGTGGACAGAGCTTAGCCTTCTAACTGGCAGCAATTGGATAAAAACAACTATTCCTCTCCCTCTAATTAGGACTTTATTTTTCTTTTCTTTTTGTTGTATGAACGTAGAGGCATGGATGAGGGGTTGTGCTGCCAAGTTTAGTGTTTCTGGGATGTGTAGTTTTGTTGTTTTGTCCTAGGCCGAAATTTCATTACCCTTTCATATATATAGATAGTTCCCAAAATGCTCCAGCCAACAGTAATATGGGGACCAAGGGGGGCAAGGTGTTCTGGTAGTTATACTCCAAAATCGAGCTTTCCCCCCAAGCACTGAGAAACTCAGCTTACATAGGCAATATTGCAAGAGTGTATCAGAAAAATGGTTTCACTGAATCACAATGCCCATATCATAGAACAAAACCATGGTTACAGCATATATGCCATCGTCATGCACAGGTGGCTCTTAATGGAAGAAACCTATCCTTATGAAGGACTGGTTGTAAAAATATATACCCTTACACCCTATTCTTATGAAAGCGCAGAAAATACCGGTACTGTTGTTTATCTCCCCTTTGTTTCTAGGGTGCTAGAAATTCCTCGTGAATGCTATCAATGAGAGAGATCAATGTAATTAGTATCAGACTTAAGTGGTACATTTTCTCCACTGTGGCCACATCTGTTTGGCCCCATTAATAGATTAGTGGGCTCATTTCCCAATCCAAATGGATGTTCAACATGATTTCAAAAGAGCAATAGAAACCATAAAGCATAGCCCAAGAAAACAAATGAAATTGTGTATATAGATCAGGCATGGGCAAAAATTTTTGCCTTGGGGCTGCATTGTAGGCCCGGCCAAGAGGGCCAGGCCAGGCCAGGAGGGAGGAGAGCTGGGCATATGCTGGGTGGGAGAGGGCCAGGGCTGGGGCCATCCTCAGGTTGTTCTCCTGGCATAAGAATGGGGCTGCTCACCTTATTCTTATGCTGGGAGAAAGGCAAGACATGCGGCGACTGCCCCAATCCTCCTCCCCCAATCCTTGGGCTGTCCTCTTGGCAGTATGCCAGGAGGAGGGCGAGTCAGGTGGTGGCTGAGAGTACTCTGGAGGGCTCTCAGCTGTTGTATACCTTCCTCTAGCTGTCCTCCTGGCATAAGGAAGGAGGAGGGCAAGACACCAGGGGCTGAGAGCTCTCCAGAGGGCTCTCAGCTGCTGCGTGCCTTTGTTTTTTTGGTATAAGGATGCAGTGGGCCACCATATCCTTATGCCAGGAGGACAAGGAAAATAAGGAGGGCCTGAGGTAAGTGCCCAGGGGGCCGGATCCGGCCCTCGGCCCTTAGTTTGCCCATGCCTGATATAGACCATATTGCATTCAACATTCACTTTTGAATATGAAGGCTATCTCAGTCATTATTCAAATCATATTCTTCCAGTACTGAGAAACAGCTGCTAAACCGGTAAATCTGAAACCAAGTGGCAATGCCTGTTCGTTTTCTTCCTTTAAAAAAAAAAGTATAAATAGCATGAGTAATCTACAGCTGAGCAAATGCACTTTTGGAGAGGGTGGATCTCCACCAAATGAAAGGGAGATTCATTTGGAGAGGAAGATTCAGAATAGAACATGCCTGAACATATTCCTTCAGCCTCTTAATTTCTATCCTTTGAGGATTCTGGTCAATAAATAAACATGCAACTAAAAAATTTATTCTTAAGAGTAAAGGTTAAACATCCCTTATCTGAAATGCTTGGAGCCAGAAGTGGTTTGGATTTCAGATTTTTTCAGATTTTGGAACATTTGCACATACATCATGAGATATCTTGGAGATGGGTTCCAAATCTAAATATGAAATTTATTTATGTTTCATATTCACTCTGGATATATATATATATATATATATATATATATATATATATATATATAGAGCCTGAAGATAATTTTATACACAACTAGCGTATATATCTGGTGTTGCTCAGGTGTCATTGGGATTGTTGTACACCTACTTTCTTCCTTCTCCAGCTCTGTGTGGCTCTTTCCTCCCTTCCTCCACCTCATACACATGTCACCGTCCTGCTTTTCCCAGTGACATCACAGAAGGCCACATCAATTAGCAACAGCCTTTGTGGTACAACAGACATACACACATGCCTACATACATACTTTGACTTATATATAGATATAGTTTTAACAACTTTGTGCATGAAACAAAGCTTCTCTATTGTGAACCATCAGAAAGCAAACATGTCACTATCTAGCCATCCATGTGGACAATTTTCGAGTACTTTGGAAATCCAGATAACGGATGTTCAACCTATAATATGTACTCAAGCTAACTACAGAGCTTGGAAAAACTCACCTACCCACCCCTTGAAGCCGTGTATCAAACATCCTATGAAAAACTACTAAATGGAATAAGAATATAAAATAAACTCCTGAGAAATTATAGCCAGGTGTCTAGTGAGACAATTTGCATGGAGCAGGGTTAAACGATTTGGGCATCAATTGTTATAAAATACCTCTTTGAGGAAATGTTTTCATAGGTAATGGTGAAAATAACCTCAAATTAATACATTTTAGAGGCCCCTGGTGGCACAGTGTGTTAAAGTGCTGAGCTGCTGAACTTGCGGACCAAAAGGTCACAGGTTCAAATCCCGGGAGCGGAATGAGCGCCCGCTGTTAGCCCCAGCTCCTGCCAACCTAGCAGTTCAAAAACATGCAAATGTGAGTAGATCGATAGGTACCGCTCCGGCGGGAAGGTAACGGCGCTCCATGCAGTCATGCCGGCCACATGACCTTGGAGGTGCCTATGGACAACACCAGCTCTTCAGCTTAGAAATGGAGAGGAGCACCAGCCCCCAGAGTCGGTCACAACTGGACTTAACGTCAGGGGAAACCTTTACCTTAATACATTTTAATGGTGGCTATTTTAATGCCTTTGAGGGTACATATGTAACTATTTTGAGTAAGGGCAAGATGTTCTTGACATCTGAGATGGAGGGAGAAGCTACTGGGCTGTGGAGTAGGGTTAATATCCTGCAGACGTTATGGTCGTCACTTACCCTCAGTGTCTCTATGTTGCATTGTATGTGAATTCATGTTCATCTTTGACACATGAGAAGGGACCATGCAGATGTTCAAGTGCTTCATCAGAGAAAAGAACAGGTTGCTTACCTGTCACTGTGTTTCTTCAAGTGGAAAAGCAAAGTTGTAATCTTGGCTTGAAAGTAACGTATTTCAAGGAAATACTTGAAGGCATTTCAAGGGGGCAATTTCTCTGCAAGTTTGCAGAGCAATTATAGCGTGTTAGACTTTATTAACCGTTGAAAGCATTATGGTAGGATGACTTGCACAATTTGCATGTGGTTCCTAGTCATATTACTTATATAGCTATTTTGCCTGTTTCTATTGCAGGCCCATAAACTGTATTAGCACCCCCTCATTTACACCCCAAGCCTCCATACCAACAGTATCTGGATGTAGGAAATGTCTGTAAAACCTCCCAAAGAGCCTAGATGACTCAGAATTTCAAGACACTTTTAAAAGATGCATGGAAAAGCCCAACACGTTTTGACTAATGTGTACTCTAGCGGCCTTTTTCAGAATCAAACTTCAGAAATCTCTAAACTCTGAAACAATTTACTTAAATGAAAAAAACCTCTGGAAAGCTTTTAGAGCAGATGTAGGGCAAAAGATATATGTTCTTTCTACTATAATAAACCACCATCGTTTGAGCACCTTAAGCCACATCTCTTGGTTCTTCTATGTTCTCCATTGGATCTTCTTCGATTTCTCCCTTCTTTGTTCTTCTGATAAGCCAGTGTATCAAGCAAAGAACAAACCCTCATTTGTAGTTTGTAAGGAAACAGGTCAGAATGTGCAGTTTGGGCACAACATAGACCAACAATGAGCAGAGTGTCTCCTACTTTTTTTTAGAAATTCCTTTTTTGGGGAGGACCCAAGAGGGAACAATTAGGCAGTTCAGAATAGCATGTTTGCCCCCACTTGATATGACAGAATATTTAAAAATTCTGGTCTATAGGGACATATGCACTGGATCATATACTTGGGACCTTCTTGTTTTTTCAAAAGACAAAACTCTCAATAAGATTTCATTTTTGTACATAGTTTTACTAGTGGGTCCCAGATTTAGCCTGGATGTCATTACACTGTGAAAGTCCTGTGTGCTGCTCTGTCCTTTGCTGGCAGTACAATCCACCCCCAAGAAGCCAGAAGCTATTTAGCAGGTCTTAACCTGCCATATAGGTGTTTCACTACCCAAAAAATGCTCTTTTATTTAGAAGGTTTCAGTAGTCCGACCTGAAATGCCCATGGGAGTGTCTTGTATCTTTATTCCAAAGAGAGAGAAAAAGGCTTCCTGCTTGCAGAGCTAGTGTTTCACACCTAGTCTGCCAAACCCATGCATAAAGAGATAGCTGTACTCTGTGGAAATTGGGCTTTTAAGGCTGGAATCCTATGCACACTTATCTCTGCTCAACCCCCATTGTGATCAGCAGAGCTTACTTCCAAGTAAACACACCATTGGATTGTGCCATAATTCTTTGATTGATTTTGTTATCTCTACTGACAACCATCTTTTCTCAAAGTGGGGAAATGTGAACACCCTTAATGGAACTCATGCTTCAATAAGAGCCTAAATGAACCCAGTGTTCGGCTGAATGGTGCTCACATCCGAGGGAAAAAATGTTTCCCCATCAGCCCTTTGAAGTGCCTCTATTAAGTGATTTTATACTAATAGGATTTTCCCATGAAAGAAAGACAAGAATGACAAAGCAGGGAATGCTTGATTAACTCTGCCCCTCTACTAATTTGGATCCTGTTAATTGACTCCCTCCGTGCGATGCCATATTCAGCCATTGTCCGCTCCATTTATGAAAGCTTCTTGATGGGACCCAAAGCGCAGCAGTGTGTAAACACAATCCTGCCAAACACAGAGTGGATGAGACTTTTTCCAAAACAAGTGCCATTGGTGGATCCAAGCAGTCTGCTTATTGTATTTGATGAATTGCTCATTTCTCATCCGTGCCTTCCCCCACTTTCTTCCCCATTCATTTTCAGTACGTGTTTTCTGGGCACAGTCATTAACATAATTGCTTCAGGAATGTTTTTTGTTTGTGCTTGGTGGAGTTTGGGGGAATGGCCAAGGGAAAAGATGTAATTGCTTCATTATAATGCCTCCAAAAAGCAAAATAAACAACCTGTGCTGCTCTTCCAACAAGGTTTTGCTGAGTCACGCCCCCATTGGCAGTATATCTATGACCAAGCATTTTCTCTGCACTGATTTATTACATTCACAAATGAAAGAGATCTAATGCTGAGGCAAGGAAGAGATGAATGCTCTTCCTTGTCCCAGTATCGCCAGCAGGTTGGAATCTTGCACATACTCTCTTGAGAGCAGGTCTTATTAAAAATAACACAATTTACGTCATAAGATGAACTTCATTAATTTGCCTCATATCCTCCCAACTGTCCTGATTTCACAGGGACAGTCTGGAATCTGGATTAATCCACTTTCAAATGTCCCAGTTTTTCTCTCTTCCCAGTCTCCTTTTGTCCCTGGGTTTCTTCCATTGGTGTAAGTGAAGTTTAAAGTCCAAAAGAAGTCTGCACCAAATAACTCAGTAGGGCAAGAGGAGGACTTGTCTGTTCTTTTTCACTAATAACTTTTGCCATCTTGTCCACATTCTGATGTTACTAATTACATGTGTTCCAGTTTCCATCTGTGCAATATTAGAGGGTATGTCACCTGGATATATATCCTGTTGAATTAAGCAGGACATGACTCCAACAAGGTATGTATTCCACAGTGCAGTGTATGGATTGGCCACAGAACACAAAGACAATTACCATTAAGCAAATGCATTTTTTCTTTCTGAAAAATGGATAATGTTATTTCTGAAAGAAAGCAGAAAGTGATCCCTGAAACATAGTAAGTAAAAAGGTGTTTCATTAAGCCTTGGTGCTGATGAAAGGGCAATTTTGCAATCGTGTACTATATTTAAAACCATTAACATGCAAATCATTATGTTTTTGTGCCTCCTTTGGTAAAAGTGATGGGAAATTGACACTTAGGTGTTTTTCTCTCTTTCTCTCATATGTATACACACATACACATACATCAGTTACATAGCAGGCAAAAATTGATCACAAACGTTATCTATCTTTGTACATACTTGTTGGAATAAATTAATTTTCTTCCCATTCATGAAGATATTAAAGGCATAGGAGAGAAGGTAGGAGTCCTAATTTCAGTAGTACAGTAGAGTCTCGCTTATCCAACATTCTGGATTATCCAACAGTTTGCCTCCTGCCTGGATCCACAGCTGTTTCCCTAGGCAGCAAGGATTGAACTTTTTAGGGATTTAATTTCCGAAAATGTTGTTACTGTAAGTTCATTTTTATGCAATTGTATCTTTATTTGTACTGAATTTGTTAGTAGCCAATTTTTTTTAGTCAATGTTTTGGTGCTATATTCGTAAATACAGTAGTTACTACATAGCATTACCTTGTATTGAACTGGTTTTTCTGTCAAATTTGTTGTAAAACATGATGTTTTGGTGCTTAATTTGTAAAATAATAATGTAATTTGATGCTTAATAGGCTTGTTCTTAATCCCTCCTTATTATCCAACATTTTCGCTTATCCTGCGTTCTGCCGGCCCATTTATGTTGGATAAGTGAGACTCTACTGTATTTAAATCTGCTAAGAACAACATACCTGCATTGGTTTAAACTCTCTAGGCAAAGCCAGTACCAAATTTTAATTGAGTCCATGGAATAGAAGCATGCCTATAAGACATGTATTTTGTCCATGGATTTCAATCATGCTCATGCTGAGTGCATTGATGTCTTAAATGCTGCATAATGTGCCCATTTATTTTGAAAGGTTTGGCACAACTTTTAAATGGGACCTATCCCATAATAAAGGGGTTCTCTATGCATCAAATATAAATAGTGTGAAGACATATGAAGGCATTTCTGGTTGACACTTGTTTCCTGAGATTCTCTCCCTTGGAAGCATTAAAGCAGGTGTAACAGATCATGCCTATCTTACAAGGTTGGTAAGTGGCCCACTTTGCAGGACTGGTGTGAGGCCATTTTGTAAGCAGGGTTGATGATGCGGCCATTTTGCAGGCCTTACTTGCAGAAGCTCAGCAGAGCAAGGGGGAGGAGCAGTCAAGCAGCCATTACAATAGGGACAGTTTGATTGGCTAATACAAATGAGAAGTTGGTTAGCAATTGGAGATAGGCGGAGCCAAAGTGACAGTTGGAGCCAGGGAATTCTTTTTCAGATGAAGTTTAGAATTCAGGCAGTTAGGAGTTGGGGTTGGGAATTCAGTCGGCTGGGAACTGTCTTTTTAAAAGGAAGCCTCTTTGAGGAAATATAGTTAAAGTCTTCAGGAAAGGAAGGGCTGAGAACTATATTTGTAAACTCTATAGTCTAGAGTGTTGCTATTTAAATCTCAGGAAAAGTGGATTTAAAAATAAATTGTCCTGTTTGTATTTCCTTAGTGAAGGAACATATTTACATAGAAACCAAGTTATATGAACATTCTTTGAAGAGAAAAGCATAAGCCTTTAATGAAACCATTAAGCATCTTTACTGTTCAATGTTAATGAAATCATCACGCATATTTACTGTTCACACTATAAATAAACAACAATTTCTTGTTTCTCCTCACATAGTGTCAAGTGTGTCACTCTCAATATCCTAACCTAGAATCATAGAATCATAGAATAGTAGAGTTGGAAGAGACCTCATGGGCCATCCAGTCCAACCCTCTGCCAAGAAGCAGGAAATCACATTCAAAGCACCCCCGACAGATGGTCATCCAGCCTCTGCTTAAAAGCCTCCAAAGAAGGAGCCTCCGGGGCAGAGAGTTCCACTGCCGAACAGCTCTCACAGTCAGGAAGTTCTTCCTGATGTTCAGGCGGAATCTCCTTTCCTGTAGTTTGAAGCCATTGTTCCGTGTCCTAGTCTGCAGGGCAGCAGAAAACAAGCTTGTTCCCTCCTCCCTATGACTTCCCCTCACATATTTGTACATGGCTATCATGTCTCCTCTTAGCCTTCTCTTCTGCAGGCTAAACATGCCCAGTTCTTTAAGCCTCTCCTCATAGGGCTTGTTCTCCAGACCTTTGATCATTTTAGTTGCCCTCCTCTGAACGCATTCCAGCTTGTCAACATCTCCCTTGAACTGTGGTGCCCAGAATTGGACACAGTATTCCAGGTGTGGTCTGACCAAGGCAGAATAGAGAGGGAGCAGGACTTCCCTGGATCTAGACGCTATACCCCTATTGATGCAGGCCAAAATCCCATTGGCTTTCTTAGCAGCCGCATCACATTGCTGGCTCATGTTTAACTTGTTGTCCACAAAGGCTCCAAGATCTTTTTCACATGTACTGCTGTCTAGCCAGGCGTCCCCCATTCTGTATCTTTGCATTCCATTTTTTCTGCCGAAGTGAAGTATCTTGCATTTGTCCCTGTTGAACTTCATTTTGTTAGTTTCGGCCCATCTCTCTAGTCTGTCAAGATCATTTTGAATTCTGCTCCTGTCTTCTGGAGTGTTAGCTATCCCTCCCAGTTTGGTGTCGTCTGCAAACTTGATGACTGTGCCTTCTAACCCTTCGTCTAAGTCGTTAATAAAGATGTTGAACAGAACCGGGCCCAGGATGGAGCCCTGCGGCACTTCACTCGTGACTTCTTTCCAAGATGAAGACGACGCATTGGTGAGCACCCTTTGGGTTTGTTTGCTTAGCCAATTACAGATCCACCTAACCGTAGTTTTGTCTAGCCCACATTTTACTAGTTTGTTTGCCAGAAGGTCGTGGGGGACTTTGTCGAAGGCTTTACTGAAATCTAGGTACGCTACATCCACGGCATTCCCTGTATCGACCCAACTCGTAACTCTATCGAAAAAAGAGATCAGATTAGTCTGGCATTACTTGTTTTTGGTAAATCCGTGTTGACTATTAGCAATGACTGCATTTGTTTCTAAGTGTTCGCAGACCACTTCCTTAATGATCTTTTCCAGAATCTTGGCTGGTATCGACTTGAGGCTGACCGGACGATAATTGTTTGGGTCGTTCTTTTTTCCCTTCTTGAAGATAGGGACCACATTTGCCCTCCTCCAGTCTTCCGGGACTTCTCCTGTTCTCCAAGAACTCTCGAAGATAATTGTCAGTGGTTCTGAAATAACCTCAGCTAGTTCCTTCAATACTCTTGGATGTAGCTGATCTGGCCCTGGGGACTTGAATTCGTTTAGAGCGGCCAGGTGTTCCTGGACAACTTGTTTCCCTATTTGGGGTTGGATTTCCCCAAATCCTTCGTCCATTTCATGTTGCTGAGGTTGAAGATGGCTTTCTTTTTGTGAGAAGACCGAGGCAAAGAAGTCATTAAGCAGTTCTGCCTTTTCCCTGTCCCCTGTCGCCATCACCCCATCTTCTCCTTGCAGAGGCCCTATCGCCTCCTTGTTCTTCCTTTTTCTACCAACATAAGCAAAAAAGCCTATTTTGTTGTTTTTTATGTCCCTGGCAAGCCTGAGCTCATTTTGTGCTTTAGCGTTGCCAACGTATAGCCAACAGGAGTTGGCTATACGTTTGAATTCTTCTTTGGTGATTTCTCCACTTTTCCACTTCTTGTGCATGTCTCTTTTGAGTTTTAGCCCGGTTAGAAGTTCTTTGGACATCCATTCTGGCTTCTTTGCACTTGTCATATTTTTTTTCTTTGTTGGCACTGTTTGCATTTGCGCCTTGAGTATTTCACTTTTAAAAAACTCCCATCCATCCTTAACTCCCTTGTCTTTTAATATTGGCGTCCATGGAATGCCGCTCAGTATTTCCTTCATTTTTTGGAAGTCAGCTCTCTTAAAGTCCAGAATGCGTGTTTGACTTGTCTTAGTTTCAGCCTTCCTTTGTATTGCAAACTGCAGGAGCACATGGTCACTTGCCCCTAAGAATCCGACGACTTCTACTGTATTGATCAGGTCTTCCACATTTGTTAAGATTAGATCAAGAGTTGCTGATCCCCTTGTTGCCTCTTCTACTTTCTGGACCATAAAATTGTCTGCAAGGCAAGTGAGGAATTTGTTGGACTTTGTGCTCTTGGCCGAGTTTGTTTTCCAGCAGATATCAGGATAGTTGAAGTCGCCCATGACTACTATATCTCTTCTTTGTGCCTGTTTGGTCAGCTACTGACAGAAGGCTTCATCAAGTTCTTCATCCTGGTTCGGAGGTCTGTAGTAGACACCCACGACGAGAGCTTTTTGAGTCCCGGTTCCCTTGATTCTTATCCAGATGCTTTCAAGATGCTTAGAAGAAGCTCTTGAATAAAGCATTGGTCATAGCATTTAGTGGAGTTAGCGAGTTTGAATCTTCTACATATTTGGTGGCAGCAGAAATAGAAACCTCTGCAATTCTGGCAAATTTGAAAAATCCTCTCCATTCTATATTTTCAAAAGTTTACATGGGTAAACCTTGGCCCTCCAGGTGTTTTGGACTTCAACTTCCACAATTCCTAACAGCCTCAGGCCCCTTCCTTTTCTCCCTCAGTCGGACCTGGAGGGTCAAAGTTTGCCCATGCCTAAACGGTAAAGGTTTCCCCTGACGTTAAGTCCAGTCATGTCTGACTCTGGGGGTTGGTGCTCATCTCCATTTCTAAGACGAAGAGCCGGCGTTGTCCGTAGACACCTCCAAGGTCATGTGGCATGACTGCATGGAGCGCCGTTAACTTCCCGCCGGAGCGGTACCTATTGATCTACTCACATTGGCATGTTTTTGAATTGCTAGGTTAGCAGAAGCTGGAGCTAACAGCGGGCGCTCATGCAGCTCCCTTGCCTGCACTAAGAGATATTATTAGTGAGTCAGGCCCAGAAGATAAACTTAGCAACACCTTGTGAAATATCACACCTACAGAAGGTGGGGACTAACAAACATTCAGCTTTAGAAATGGAAATGTCTTTACACTTTCTTTATCAATCAAGGCAAGCAAATGTCCAGATACAAAAAGGACGTTTATTCAAGGAAAGGAGGTATGGGCAGACAATACAAGGAAAGACAACAATCTTACGTAGAGTTCAAAGTAATAATAAATGAAGTCATTCTAACAGCAGTTACATATAGTACTTGAGTACAAGCAGGGATTTCAGAGGTGATGCAAATTTGCAGCAGCGGGAACAGATGAAAGAAATCATTTTTGGCTTCTGGATTAGATTGTTTTGGGAAGACAGTGATTAAGGGAAAGTCTCATAATCTTACAAGAATTTGGATCTTCCAAAACCTAGCTTCTTATTAGGAGTGGATTGTTGTTTTGCCAATGGAATGAATTCAATTTCTGATGTCAGTCTGGACAGCTAATTAGAAATGTATTTAGATGCTATATCCTAATTCTTAATGACTCTTAAATTAGAAATCAGAAAGGATTAACTAGTTCCAACTAAATACAGAAAAATGAAAAATAATATTGTAACTTCTCTTTATTCAAAAAAGCTGCCTAAGATTCATACTTATTCATACTCTCTAGTTCAGTGGTTCTCAGCCATTTTTAAATCTTATCTTCATACTTGAAGATAAGATTCAAAAATGCTAGTATCTCTAGTTGTGGTTTTTAACCTGTGGGTCCCCAGATGTTTTGGCCTTCAATTCCCAGAAATCCTAACAGCTGGTAAACTGGTTGGGATTTCTGGGCGTTGTAGGCCAAAACACCTGGGGACCCACAGGTTGAGAACCACTGCTCTAGTCTGAGTGGCTGAATTATATCAGAATGGAGGTTATCTCTCATTGGTGTGCTAATGACACCCCACTCTTGAATTCCTTTCTATTTGATCTATGGGATTATAGAAATGGATGCTTGACATCAAAAAATACTGGAGGGGAATTTACAAATGGAAGATTAATCTGGACAAAACAGAAGTATTCCCATTAGTAAAGCAACCAATTAAGAATATGAGGCTGCATTTCTTGAAGAATTGGTCTGCCCATTGGAGGGCATATCAAGCTTTCTTATTGGGTGTTCAAGAGGTAGCTGTGTCCAGGAACACTTTTGCCCAGCTCAGGCTGATGAATGGCTATGTCAGGTTCTAGAGAACATCCCTGTCATAGATATCTTTGTTACATCAGTATTAATTATAATGCCCTCAACATAGGTTTGCCTTCAACCAGACATTTCACTCGCTCCAAAAAAAGGGCTTGAAGACAGTTGATTGCAGTCAGTTATCTGGAGAAGGCATTTCCTTCCCGGACTGCCAATTCCAGATCTAATTCTAAGTAGTGGAAATGGCCTTTAAAGCTCTTAGGACCAGGAGACACAAAAAGACTGCTTCCCATCACATGAATCTGCCCACGCTTTTCAGGTTATCAGCAGAAGTTCTTGTTACACATGAGGGTTGAGGGTTGACCTGACTAATGAAAGAAGAAACAAAAGTCTATCTGGTTGCTGTGCTTTAGAATTGAATCTCTGTGCTCTCAGATTAATGTCATTCCTCCCTGATGGTACTTCATATAAATCTGACAGCTCTTTTGGCTTAGAAAAATGTCACTGAAGTTCCCAGTTTTGTGCTGTTGAAATCAATTTTACCTTGGATATACCCATGAAAATGTACTTCGTCACAAGATACTTCCTTATATTCTCAAAGATTTTTCAATTTAACCTTCTAGGTCAGTTTAAATCAACCCAGAAGTTTCCGAATATTTGTGTTTTCTTGTTTGCTTTGGATATTTTGAAAAATTTAAATTGACATTTTGTTTTTAAGAAAGTAAGTAAGGTTTAGCTGGTAAAGAAGGCGGAGATCACCCAAAACAAACAGGGAAATGAGCACACATCTACACTGTATTTATTGTGCCAACAAACACCTATATACATGCACTATATGATAGAATAAATCAATTACTTTGTGTTTGGCTTCCATATGTTACAGATAAGGAACAGGATAATTTTCTAATGTAGAGTTAAAATAGAATAGATTCTTAACATCCAAGGGAGGAATCATTTAGTCTTGTTAATGTTGATGGAATTGCAAACCCCAGCAGTCCTAGCCAGCTTATTGTTGAAGGATCTTAGGAGATGCAATGCAACAATATTCTTTCCCACCCCATCAGAGACAGACAGGCGAAGACGGTTGGCAGAAAACTCTCTAGGTCTACAGTTTCTAACATTCTTAAACTGTAGTTTAGGAAGGTTTTGTGTAGAACTAAAGTGTACTGGGTTTAGATTATACAAAAGGCAATTGAGCCAATTTCTCCTTTTAGGAAGCAGGGGGGTTTACATCCACCATATAACATAAAACATGGATTCAAATAAAATATATTAGTTATAATGTTGTATTTTTAACAAAATACAACATTTTGTAGGTAGGCTTTTACAAAATACAGGCATTAATTAACTTAACATGGAAAAGTGCCCCCCCCCCTCCCAGTGGCCACAGTCCTCTCCTCCTCTGTGTCTAAAGGACTGGGATGCAGATAACAATTATTTATTTTTGCCTGCCATATCCAGATAATCCCAGAGACTCAGAATGCATCATTGATCTTTATTAATTGGCAAGGGCAAGTCTGAACTAGTTTGGCTCTATTAATCAGCTTCCATGAACATGTTGAGTACTAGGCTAAGTCAATCACCAAGTTTATCAACAAGGATATAGTGAAGATATTTCGATGTATTGCAGGATACAATTATTTTACCAAGTACATCAGCCAGTTTTTTATCTCTTGCAATAACGGAAAGCCATGTTCCTTGTTTTCAAAGATGAACCCTACCTGCTTAGGAGGTACAGTGGAACTTCTCATACAGGAACCTCTGCTCATAATGATGGCTCTGTATCTAAGTGAACTGTAATTACAGGCCTGACACCAATTACAGAATTTCTCGGCAGTTACTGGTATCTTGCCATGTTGCCAGGAGCCATTTCCACACCTGTGCCTCTCAATGGGCTGCCCATTCATCTTCCCCCCAGGAAGCTGGTTCTGGAACCAACTGACATATCAATTTTCCACAAGAGCAATATAGGAAATTTGAATGGCAGCTATATCTGTCATTTTAATTTCCTGAAGCTTCCTGGAACAATGCTGTTAAGGCAGTATAGAAAACTGACAGTGAAGTTATAAAGCATCCTTATAGCACTGTCACCACCAAAGGATTAACAGAGGTCACCAGAAAGCATTCCATCTAGAATCCCCCAAATATTCAAAATCATTCAGGACACGTACTAAATTGCAATATAAATTTTATCTTTTAATAATTATTGGGTCTTCAGGTTCACTGCACATTAAATACTTGACTCACTCTTGAGTAAAATCTATCATCTTGAGGACTCGAGTCTTCTGTCATTTAGCAGTAGCATCCTTATTCTTTTGCAAAATGTGTGGTGTAATGGTTTGAGTGTTGGACTTCAACCAAGACAACCATGGGTTCAGATCCCCTTGGCCATGAAATTGGGTGACCTTGGACAAATCACATTCCTTGTTTCAAAATAAAACCCCTTTTGAACAAAACTTGCCCAGAAAACCCTACAATAGGAATGTCTTAGTGTTGACATAGGTTGGAAATGGGAAGCCGGAAAATCTGAAGTTTTAGCTACCCCACGGATACTGAGGGGGAAAGCCTAGCGAGTTGAACTAACCGCAAATGTTCTGAGATGAAAATCAGGGTATCACCAGTGTGAAGGCAAACAGAAGTTTTATTCGATCTGCAGAAGGAATGCTCACACGGCAACAAAGGATCAAAGTGTATAAGCATAGCGAGTATGAAAAAGGCAGGCATCTTTATACACATAAAATGCTACCCGCTTGAAATTCCCTCCCAGCTCTCTAGATTGGTCCATGCGAAAAAGCTGGCTGGCATTTTCCAAGCCCGATTGGTCCAGGAGTGGGGCCTTGCCAGGTCACTCTCCGATTGGACAGGGAGGCGGTGATGTGGCTTGGGTTCCCCAACCAGCTGGCTGGGAAAGCCCTGGGGCTTCCAATGGTGATGTGAGGGAGGGCTCCAGGCGGAAAGGTCAGGTCCGCCCTGCGGGACATGGCAATGTTAATCCAAAGACAATGAAAGTCCGGAAAACCGAATGAGTGGATTATGTGGGTATCGAGTCCAGGATTCAGGCACAATCGCGGTTTGCGAGACCCAAATACTTTCCCAGGAGGACAATGACAGAGTACTGTCAATAGGAGACTTGGAGGGTCTGTCACCTTGGTTTATCGAAACCTGGCTCCTGGTGGAGGAGTCCTGGAGCGAGACTGTTCAGGGGTTATTGGAAGTTCACTTGAGTTTTACCTTCAATGTTTTTAGTTCATAAAGCATATAGAAATAAAAAGAAATAAAAAGAGAATGTGGTTTATTTCAGATGGGGTTGAAAAGACTGGCTGGGGAGAGAAATAGCTGATTGCCTTATTTTGGTTATATTTATAGGATGCGCCATGTGTAGATTTGCAGGGGGAAAATAATAAAAGGAAAATAGCTATGGAGAGTGGGACAAAGGGGAGGGAGAAGCAATAAAGTCTAGCAAGGGAGAAAGATGAGTGTATCTCCGGCAGCGGAGCGGTTGGTACTCTGACAACAGCGGTGGCTGGCTTTTCCAGGCTCCATTTGTGCGCTGCTGCTGCGATCTTGGTAAACCAGCCGAGCCGGATGTGTAGATAGCAAGGTTTTGGGGAAAGTGAGGATTGTGTTGCTGGGTGTAAATAGGGAGACTTGGAAGGGTGAGGGTCGTGGCAACTCATCGAGGCCTACCGCCCTCAGAACACTATAACTCCCATGGATACTGAGTCTTCACTTTATATGGAGGGGGGAACTGGTGTTCAGCAACAAAATGACTTGAAGATACAACAAAGAATATTAGTGTTTAGGGATAGCTGGGTAGTTAAAAGTGAACCACACATACAGAAGGCCTGTTTGGGAAGATTCCTCCCCATCTCAGAATTTACCAATTACTGAAAAAACAGTATCTTCCGACAAACAATTTGCCGGTGAGATCACATCTAGGATGGGACAAGTCTTGTTCATGGTAGGTGTGTGGGTCAGATTCATTTACTAAATATACACTCTTCCGGGGTCCGCAAGCATGACTTGTTTACAACTTGACCTAATTCTTTGCCCTTGCGATTAGCAACTGTGAAAAGAATGGGTAGACTGTTCTCCAAGACTTGAATGGGACAGCGATAGGATATATGGCAGATATTTCTACAGTGGCACCTTCCTGACCATTCTGTGAATCCTAGCAAGCACTTACACCTCAGGACAAACTGATGTCTAGCAATGCAGGCTTATTTAGAGCAGGCCTGCACAATATCCACATGGTAAAACTAAAACTGTTCACCAATGCCACAATAAAAGGGACAGTGTTTTGGATGGTGTCTATGACTGACGGAAGAGTCTTTTCTCTCCCAGTTCACTGCCAGTCCAGTTGGTTTCACTCTTAGTCTTCTTACCTTACCTTGCAGGACCTATAATGCCCTTTTCACATACCATGCTGTAGCTAAATTAGTTGATTAATAACATAAAAGTTAGAAATAGGTTATGCTTATATTGTGTTGACTCACTAAGCTTTCTAAGGGCAGACTAAAATCCTAACCCTTATCAGGAACTTGCATGATTATGAAAAGTCCCCTCATTGGATAAAAAAAGTGTACAAAATCCAAGGGCTGGAACTCATCTCGGTTTAATGCTGAAGTTATAATACTGCTACTTGAATCTCACATTAGGTTAAGTTTGTGAAGTTTAAATATATGCAAACTTTGGCTGTCCAAATAAATACAATACTATCTTGATTTGATAATATAATTTGTGTTGTTGTACTTTTAGGATCTATTTCCAATTAGAGCTCAAAGCTTTTTGTATCACCACAATAAAGTCTCGTGTAGCCAACACTGTGTTCAAGAGAACTTCAAAAGCCCCTTAAATCAGCAATCAGTCACAATGTGGATTAAAATTTTCATTAAAAAATCTTAAGATACAAGTTTTTGACACCTGATACAGTAGAGCTCTTTTGTACGCTTAATATGATATGCCTCTCAATCCTTTTCCCATTTATCCATAGAAAGTCTGCGATATTGAAACAATGTGTTCGCAAACTGATCAGCCGTGTTTCACTGATGTTGCTCTGAAATCAATAGCTTGAGAATGAAGAGAGACCTGTTGCTATCACAAAGATTTTATGCATCACACCCACAGGTATCTAGTATATTCACAAACACAAACTAAGCCACGAAGGAAGGATGCCAAAGTCAGTTTAAACGCATCTGTAAATATAACATTGCACTAAGTTCTCAAAGGTTGCCTTATACAAAAATTTACATGAATATAAGCCCCAAGAAAAAAAATGGACACTACTCTGCATAAAAACCACACACTTATTTCATCTTGTAGAAAGGTAAAGGTTTCCCTGACGTTAAGTCCAGTCGTGTCCGACTCTGGGGGTTGGTGCTCATCTCCATTTCTAAGCCGAAGGGCCGGCGTTGTCCGTAGACACCTCCAAGGTCATGTGGCCAGCATGACTGCATGTAGCGCCATTACCTTCCCACCAGAGCAGCACCTATTGATCTACTCACAATGGCATGTTTTCAAACTACTAGGTTGGCAGGAGCTGGAGCTAACAGTGGCCGCTCACGCCGCTCCCGGGGTTTGAACCTGGGACATTTCGGTCTGCAAGTTCAGCACTTTAACGCACTTTGCCACCGGGGCTTTTTTCATCTTGTACAAAGACTAAAAACTGCTGATATATGTAGTGTTCTATTTGGCAATGACAAAGAAAAGTGTATTCTTGGCAGTGGTGCCCCATGAAAAAGTACCACCAAAACCCCACCCCAGCCAGGCCTTAGCATTCTTTGGCATTTCCACACCTATAAACTGTTACCTCTCTCTTGTCATACAGCTGCTTTTGTTTCTTTTAAAATTTATGGCTCTTCTGCAAATCATTTTGGGATCCTCACAAGTAATATGTTTCACAACAGAAATATGGCAACAAAAAACACACAACTATAATATTCTACAAAGTGTATTGTGATATCATTTCTTTAGTAACTACTCCCATCACCTAAAGAACATTACTCCCCCTTTTGGTAGACATATTACAAACATTATACAGCCCAACAACCTCAAAAATCTTGATGTCTTGCTTTTTAGGCCTGTGCACTTATTCAAGAATTTGCATTAGATATATATCTACTCCAGTTTCTTAGATATGGTCATCGTGATTTTCTATGGGCAAGCAGATGAAGATTGGTATATGGCATATGTTCTGTATTTCTAAAACTAGAGCTGATAGGGGAAAACTGGCTCCATTTTTCAAATCATCAAATATACCCAGAAATAGAACGAACATTTGAGGCACCAAAATGTGTGTTGATCAGTGTTGTTATTGTAACACACACATTACTATTTAGAACATGTTCTTGTATCTTTGCTTTTCAAGGCCAGTTCAAGTATGCAAATTTACGAAGCTGGAGCTAACAGCGGGCGGGCGCTCACTCCGCTCCCTGGATTTGAACCTGGGACCTTTCGGTTTGCAAGTTCAGAAGCTCAGCACTTTAACACAATGGTGTAGGCTCCAAGCTCTACACCATACTAGTTCCCTAAATACAGTCCCACTGTTCAATAGGAAATAAATATTTGTGCTTTGATTTCAAGTTTTTTTTCTTTTCTGAAAACTTGGCAGACTACACATACTTGCCAAGGAGCCACCACTCACATAGGCCTCTTATTACCATGATCCTATCATTGTGCTTCAAGACAATCTACACAACTTGACAAGGCACACAAAAACTCCACAATACAAATCTTTAATGAAGAGTTGCCATTTCCCAGTTGAAATTCTTCTGTTTATCAGAACTCTATAAAGTTCAGGCTTTGGATGATCATGTATGAATTTAATCCAAACGTACAAAAGCAGTCTTTTTCTGGAGTACAAGATTGATGGACATTTTGGCATAATAGTCACATGCCACAAATGGCTTCTGTTGTGGTTAAACACTACATGCAACATTTAATGTTTGACAGCTTTGTGGACGTTAGAAAGCAAAGCTTGGTGTTTTAACTCAATTACGTAAAATGTTTGCTTTTGGCGTACAAGTCTGAGTGCTTCTTGACTGAAATGAATGCTCATCTAGATGTAAGCATGCTAAGACAACCACTACTGTAGCTTGTGTGATAGTAACATTTTAACAGGGTGATCAAGAGCAAGGAAATTCCCTTCACATCAGACACAGATCAATAGAAGCTCTATGTCCACGGCCACTTAAATACAAATGCAGTCCTCCCTCCACACTTTCTGTTTTGACTTTTGTGGATTTGAATTTCCAGATCCTCCAATATGGGTCTATGTTCGGTTTCTAATGGAAGTTAACCGGTCATGCTAGATCTAGAATTTCTAGAGGTGTGCTTTTCTTCAGATAAAAAGCCCAATTTCTTTATTTGTGGTTTTTCACCTTCACTGGAGACCTATGTTCCAGTGAATGTGGAGGGCAAACTGCAGTCTCCTAGCAGATGACTATCCAAATACAGAAACAGTAAAACTATAGCTTCAAAGTGGTCACAGCAACAGAGCTAAAGCTCACCTAAGTGTTTATATTTGTCAGATATAAAAGTACTTAGAACGATTTGTAACCAAAACTTTAATCCAAAGATCTCCAAGAGTTTACAGTGACATGACAACTTATGCACAAAAAGGATGTTTTTTGCATCTACAATGTACCCTTATGCATCTACCTTTACCCAGTCATTTGTTCTTATTTTGGTCTGAGCAACAGTTCATTAACATTTTAAAGTTAAAGCAGCCCTCCACACAAAAGTACAAAACTTAATCTACACTTTACAGAATAGAAGACAGCTCTGACTAAGCTGGTATAAAATCAGGATTGTAAAACATTTTTTAGAAAATCTAACTACAAGGCTTTCAAGTCACTTTGCGTGCTATTGGCATATACCTGTCCACTACTCTGGCAAACTAATTAAACCTCTGGGTCCCACTCTGCATAGATTGCTCAGCTGTGATTGTGACAAATGCTCATGATTAGTAGTTCAGGTGTTGCAAAATTTCTTTCCAAGTTTAAATCCTGTGAAGATGCCAAACCAGTCTAAAAGATTTAAGAACATTTGTCACTGCATGGCTTTTGAGGTTTTATTTGGTAGGTCTATGCAAGGTGATTTAATAACATCAATGCAAATCAAAGTTATGCCTAAGGGTACACTGTAAAATAACAAGTTTTATTACACTTCATGTGACCTGCTTAGAACCATATACAGATTCACAACTTACATTTGTCACCGGTTACAAGAGACAAGAAAAACAGAATTTGACAGCTAAAACATCTTAAAAATGCACCAAGCTCATGAAGTCTTAAAGAAAACAATGTTCTGTACATACTCCTCTCTTCAGATTGAATGTGACTTCCTGTACAAGTCTCTTCCTGTTGTCTTACTTCCTGTCATTTGACCTGGAGCGGCTACACAAAATACACATTAAAGATTTTCAGTTAAACAATACAAGTTTAATTCATCAACAGAATTTATTATAAAAACCTTGTTATGCGACTGTATTCATGTTTTAACTGACATCCGGAAATTCATCTTGATCAAAAACGTACACATACAATTAAATAATTTTGAATAACTACACTATTGAAATTAATCTAATGAGGCATCTTTTTGAATAAATTTCTTGTCCTACTGTTAGGATAGTGACTAATGTTCTTACCTACGAGATCTGGAAAACGAACGGGAAGGCTTATGATTTCTCTCCCTTGACAGTGATCGCTCTCTCCTCCGATCTCTTGAAAGGGACCTACAAGACACATATTCAGAATTACTAGAGAACTCTCATTAGCCCTCACGCAGCAAAACTAAAACCTTTGATTGTGTGCTCTGCATTTTAAAATATATTTTAACATATTAATGTACTTGTTATTAATTCTATAAGTTGTGCCTAGAATTATGTTACCCTAATGACGTTTCCACAATATTCCCACAATGAAAACATTTTTTTCCAGAAATAGGGCTAACATACTTTTTTGCTCCAATACTTTAGATTGGCTGAAATAAATACATACTCCCAATAGGAAAAAGCAAAACATTTTAAAGAAAGAAACTGCACACTTCAAACTGCTGAAATTATGAGTGGTAGAGAATGCAGGTTTAGCTCTATGTGAATTACACAACAAAATGACACTTGAGGAATGAAAATATCCTGTTTTAATGCATGAAACTAAGAATAAGCTGTTTATGGAAGAATACTCTAATATTGTTTCAGTAGGACATGTAAGTTGGCAGACCTTGAAAAAATTATTTTTCCATTCACTTTAGTTTACTTTAAATATTTTACATGAATTGCTAATTAAACAATTTTGACGAATATTACAATGGTGATGTTTTGTACCTGAATTGTGCACAGCTTCAATGTGTTAGCCACTCTCCAAAGACCATTTAGTTACATTTTGTTTGAAGAGTAATTCAGTATTTTTATTTTAAAAACATTTCAAACCCAAGGCACCATCATTTATTTATTTTATTTATATATTGCTCTTCTCCCCCTGGGATTTATCACTTCTCTTTATACTAATGAACCCTCAGAAATATGCAAGAGTGAATTCAGATTAGACTATGATCTCTAAAAAGTCAACTTTTTGTATTAAATGTCAAAATTACACATTTTGGTTAAGTCAGCTTTTGGACCACCTAGGTTACACATTTAAGAATTGAAGAGCTTCCAATAACTTAATATCTGATTTATTTTTCTGATGTAATATTATATTCAGTTTAAGGTAGTGAGAAAAGCTCCCAATTCAACATCTGATTTTTATAGAACTCATATTCAATATCCAATATTAACGATTACCTGCTGCGGCTACGGGAGAAACTTCTCCTTCGTGGAGATCTACAATCAAAAACAGTAAAGTGAGTCTTTTCATCAATCCAACACTGCTGGTGTGAGGCAATTCCCAACTTGTCAAGTCACTGTTGGGCCCAGTGAATGTGCCAAGACAAATAGCACCCATCGTCCAGCAAAATGGAGAGATTAGGGCATTAAAAACTCAGCGTCATCAGAATGTTTCCAACCATGAGTTTGCTTTAACTAATTCCATGTCATAGCAAACCTGTCCAATGCAGCACTTCCATCTCAACTAAATCCACTGCCTAGAACACTATACCAAAGTCCCACAAGTAGTTCCAAAATTAGCATAAACTAGTATTTTGGAACTCATGCAAGGTTGAATCCTTAACAGGACATAAGGTAGCTGGTGAAAGACTAATACACACAGTGACAAAGCCATCAAAACTGAATCATTTGTGAATGTAAATTTTAATTGTCACAGTGTGCTCGGTCTAGAAGAATCGTAGTTTGCCCAATTTAATCCCAAAAAATTAAATTGTTTTAAGTTCTGAAACTGTTAGTAAAACAATTTAAAGGTGAAAGGAATTGGCAGATTTTTGCAAGAAAAAGCTAAGTTAGCAATTAAGTGGTTGCCATCTTGCATGCAAATATACTGTTTAGTTATTTACATTAAGTTTCCTTAGCACCCTTAAAAGTTTTATTCAAGCAACATATGTATGTTACCACGAAATTAAGCACAGCCAGCCTTTGATTGAGAAAAAGTAATTACTTATAAGCCGCTTACTCCTTATTTTAACCAGCAGTAAACTGTATAAGCAGGAAAAACTTACTAGTTTTTGGTTTCAACAAGCTAGAAATGGTGAGGTGAGGCTGCCGGACTGACTGCCAAGAAGAATTTGCTGAAAAGGTTTTGCCAGATGTTGCGTTGTATTTAGTTGGTTGGCGAAGGGGGTGTTGTGGATTTTTCCTGCTTTTTTGTTAGCCGAAGGCTGCTGCTGTAGTTGTTGTGAAGACATTTGGTAAATAAACAGCTGAGCTGATTGGCCGGGAATGTGTGGGCGGTCGAGGTGGCTGCTGCCGATTTGGTTAAGGTTGGAGAGAAGGCTGAGAGAAAACAGCATGCTCGGGAACCAAAGGGCGGTGCAACCTGACGACTGGCCATGCCTGGGTCATGTGAAACGACACCAGCCAAGCTGAATGGGGCGCGCTGGTCACATGACGCTGAAAGGGCTAGTTGACTGGCTAATGCAGACTCAGAGGGTGGTGAGAAGAGACATGATGGTGACTCTGTAACGGGTTCATTTTTTATTAATAGATGGACCAAAAAGCATAAAAAAATGAAAAACAAGCCATCAGTACAACCATCTATTAGCTAACAAATACTCCTATTGTGTTCTACAGTGAAGGGGAATATGGCTGACTCTATCTTGAATGGCTCTCACTTGCAACAGGCTAAGCTTTCTGCCCTTGCCAGAAATCTGGATTTAAATATTGTAGTGAATACTTAACACCCAACAAACCTGTCTGGATCATTGATTGTGTCACTAAGAGAGAAAAAATCTTTATTTTGGAATTTAGTATTGAGGAACTACAATGGGAAGTCATATTTCAACTGTTTGTGATACTCTTAAGTCTAGCCAAGTAACTACTGATTGCTTTAGGATTTTTAAAACAGTTGCTTGCCTGGCATCACTTGTGATTACAACAGAAATCATACTGAGTGGAAAAAGCCAAGCTGCTGAATGTAATGTTTATCAACAATGGAATAAAGAAAACCAAAAATCAAGTTTGAGTACTGGGAAGAAAAAGAAGCAACTAGAAGATGAACAGACTTCAGGAAGAAAGATGACAATCCATGTTGGAGGGAACTATGAACTGGTATAGATACCTAAGGATAAAAATCAGTGTTCAACAGTATATCCCTCTAACACATACTTAGGGAATTTAGAATTTGGTGATTCAATAGTGACACACATCCACAAGCCTTTCAAAAGCCTATTATGCCAAAATGTTAATATTGCAAATTCTCTGTTCAAGTTTTTTTTTATGCCAGATACCTGCGGCGAGGTGGAGGACTTCTCCTGCGATAGTCATCTCGAGGACGTCTACCCCACGAGGGGGGAGGACCACGGTTTCGACTACGTTTTTCACCATTGGACAGCTCCACTCTGACACGACACCCACAAAGTGTTCTGCGAAATAAGATTAATGTCAAATAACCAGCATTAATTATTCCAAATACACCAACTACTAACAAGAAATTCAACCTACAACAAAACTAAAATGTATTACAAGCCTCCATTGTTTCTGGAGATGATAGTAATGATTTTATTTCTTACCCACCTCTCCTTATGGCAGGTTACAGTTTAACAAATGTCTGGACCAATATAACATTGGCCTTCAAAACAAAGTATTTGAAGACTTAATAATTAACTGTAAATAAATCCAAGAAAGCAGTTCCCAAACAGCATTTTAATTTAAAAGAACTGCAACTACTAAAAGCTAAACTACTGCAGATTTGCTTTCCAAACAATTCTCCTTGCCTATGCAATTAATTATATTTCATACTGATTTAATACGTTCTTACTTCCCATTCTATGTTATCAGCCTTATTTCAGTGTTTTTCAACAATGCTGAATTGTTTTTGTGTATTATAAAATCTTTCTGTAACATACAAATCAAGATTTTAACCTTGACTAATCTATATGCCCTCAGAACCCATCTACAAGATGTAAAAGGCTGGATTTTTTTACCTCCCATCTAGCTCTCTCACGGCATCAGCTGCATCACGTGGGTCTTCAAATTCAACGAAAGCAAAGCCAGGAGGATTCCTAGCCACCCATACACTTCGCAATGGTCCATAGTAGCCAAAAGCCCGTTCCAGTTCAGTTTTGTTGCCATTGTTCCCAAGGTTGCCTACATAAACCTTGCAGTCCAGTGGACACGAGTCACGATGCATCTCTACAACATGATCAAGAGAAAAGTATTGTCAAGCTTCCACTATAAGCACATACTAAACCCACAGTGATACTCATTTCCCCACAGTGAGGAAATGCAGCATGAATATAGACAGTTCATTTCAATATATGTGCCTTCAGGTTTCCTGTTGATGTATAGCAACTCCACAGATTACATAGGGTTTTCTTGGGAGAAATAATATTCAAAAGGTGGTTTGCCCAATTAAAAAAAATCAAGTACATAAGGACTACAGAAGCACAAAGGAAAATGCTGACTAAATGGTATAGAACCCCAATTAAATTAGTTTATATAACTAAATCATTTTCAAAATTGTGTTGGCACAGATGTGGAGAAACAGGCTCCTATATGCATATGGGGTGGGAATGTGATAAAGTACAAACATTTTATAACAAGGTAAAGAAATGGAAGAATAGGGCATAAATCAGTGTGAAATAAAATAGAATTTTTCACCCAGAACCTAGACAAGAATGAAAACACTAAGGATTGGGCAGAAATTATAAATTATAAAATATAAAATACATGACAGTCACTGCCCAAGCAACTGTGGCCTTGGGTTGAAAAGAGCATAGGAAGTGGGAATTTTAAAAATGGTTCGAATTTTAAAAATGGTTTGAATATCTAGCAGACTTCATGGGGAGAGAGGGAGAAAAAAAATTTAAACGGTGGTTTGAAAATTCCTTCCTCTGAAATATACCTTAAAGCAGTGGTTCTCAACTCGTGGGTCTCCCCAAGTGTTTTGGCTTACAACTCCCAGAAATCCCAACCAGTTTACCACCTGTGAGGATTTCTGGGAGTTGAAGGCCAAAACATCGGGGGACCCACAGGTTTAGAACCACTGCCTTAAAGCATTTGGTATTTGCTGGAGGCAGGGCCGTAGCCAGAGGAGGGGGGGGGGGGGTTAAAAGTCCAAAAATCCTCGGTATGTGTTAGGTTTTTAAAAACCTAGTTTATTCATGAATTGGTTAACCAGTTAAAATTCATGAATAAATCAAGCTTAGATGGTTGAGGGGGGGGGGTTTAACTTTTTACCCCCCCCCCCCCCCGGCTACAGTCCTGATTAGATGTGTCCCCAACCAAGTGCTTACCAGGGCTGACCCTGCTTAACGTCTAAAATCAAACAGGGTCTGGGGCCCCACATTTCCTACAATGCAGACTTTTAAGGCAGGATGTACATTTATAAACACTCGTCCGTCTACAGATAAGGGCCCATCTACACATAATGCTGTTTAACTGCAATGAAGGAGTCTACACTGGCCATATGATGCAGTTTCAAACTGCATTATATGGCAGTGTCGGTAGGGCCATAAACCGCCATTTCCTGAATCCGCTAATGTGAGTTCGGAAAGCTTAAATGCAGTAAATGGATAAATAGGGTGTCTTTTCTGCATTTAAAATGCTTCAAAACACTTGAAAATTTCCAAGGGACTGCGTTATGTGACTGTTCAAAATAACGCAGCTCATGGTAAGGTCGGTCGGGGAATTACAAACTGGCCGAGTGAAGAAAATAACGGCTTGTAAAGAACGCCGCCTTCGGCACCCATTACTTCAACCCTTTTCTTGTTAAAGCCAGGTATACAAAAAGAAAAGCGTCCCCGTGCTGAAGAAGCCATGCTTTCCCTTCTATCCATGGGCCCACCCCCTCGATCGGGGCCTGGCGTGACTCCGGCTCCACAAAATGGCGGCGGCTCTTTGTCCGCCGTCAGGGCCGCGAGGCCTGCCATCCCGCCCGCGCCCCTCCCTCACCGGCTGCCGGGCTAGGAGCGCCAAGGGCCTCTCACGAAACTACCGCTGCCTTTTTTTTCTCCTTCGTCGTCTTTTTCGCTTTGTCCTTCGGCCCCTTAAAGCGCGCTCGGCCTCGCCTTCTTTCCCGCCAAGGCCTGAGCCGTTAACCACCCTCAACTCTTTCGCACTGGACAAAATGGCGGACGGCAACCCCACGGCCCTGATTTTATATACGCCCTGCCCATCGAATCACGTGGGAAGACTATCCACCAATGAGAAGCCGTCTCTTCAATGATCGACGTCTTCGAAACTCAGCTCCGCCCGTACGCGTGGTAGCTCCTCCTCCTTTCTCCTGCCCCGACTGCAGGCTAGGGCGCGGTTACCATGGCAATCACTGAAGGGGAAGGGAGGCTTCGGCGAGGCCTACGTAGAGGCGCGGGAAGGAGTCAGATTTAGGCCTTTCTATGGCACGCAATTTCGTGGTTTGAGCTCTGCGTTATGACTCTAGAAACCTGGATTCAAATCTCCGCTCAGCCAAGGAAGCTCCGTGTGTGACCTTGGGCGAGTCACATTCTCTCAGCCTCAGAGGAAGGCTTTGCCAAACCGCCTCTGAACAATGTGTTGTCGAAGGCTCTCGTGGTCGAAATCACTGGGTTGCTGTGAGTTTTCCGGGCTGTGTTCCAAAAGCATTCTCTCCTGATCTTTCGCCCATATCTATGGCAAGCATCCTCAGAGTTTGTGAGGTCTGTTGGAAATTAGGCAAGTGGGGTTTATATATCTGTAGAATGTTCAGAGTGGGAGAAAGAACTCTTTTCTGCCTGCGGCAAGTGTGAATGTTTCAATTGGCCAGGTTTTTTTTTTTAGCATTGAATAGCCTGGCAGCTTCAAAGCCTGGCTGTTGCCTGCCTGGGTGGAGACTACACAGAGAAGGTACTGAAATCCACAAGCACGTGGACAATTTCAACAGAAAGGAAGAAACCATGAAAATGAACAAAATCTGGCTACCAGTATTTTAAAAAACTCTAAAATTGGGACAGTACATAAAGAACAACACTCAGAAGACAGGGGAATTCCAGACAAGAAACAATCTGAGCCAGTTAACACCTACCAACAAAAGGATTCCCCCAGGCAGGAAGCAGCCAGGCTTTGAAGTTGCCATGCTATTCAGTGCTGATCAGGCTGGCCAGTTGCAACATTCATACTTGCCTCTGGTAAGACAGGAGTTCTCTCTTCCACCCTGGACCTTCCACGGATATATAAACCCCACTTGCCTAGTTTCCAACACCTACAGCCTCTGAAGATACATGCCATAGATGTGGGCAAACGTCAGGAGAGCGCTTCTGGAACATGGCCATACAGCCCGGAAAACTCACAGCAACCCAGTGATTCCAGCCATGAAAGCCTTCGACAACACAATGCATACATTGTTCTTAACCAAGGGTGCATCTACACTGTAGAATTAATGAACTTCGACTCTACTTTAATTAACTGCTATGGCTCAATACTATGAAATTCTGGGAGTAGTGTTACAAGGTCTTCAGCCTTCTCTGTCCCAGATTGCTAGTGCACCAAACTACACATCCCTGGATTCCACAGCACTGAGCCATAACAGTTGAAGTGGTGGTAAACTGTATTAAATCTTGTGTAGTTACCCCCAGGAGTGTCCATTCAAATCCTGTGGGGCTTAATTTTGAATAGATATATTTAGAATCCAGCTATCGGGAGTTTATTGGGAAGTTTTCCATATCGAAATATATGCTAGAACCTGCTCCAGTGCTTTTAAATAAGAATAAGGGGCGTGTAGGATCTTGAGGGATTGCATTTCCCATCATCCCTTATTTCTGTTGGTTAGACTATGGCAGTTGCAATCCACTATCTTCACTGGAGGTGTGAAAACAGATTGGACAGCTGAGGGGTGCTTGAGTGTATTCCTGCATGATGGCTAGACTATATAACTAGATAATTGATATCCCTTCTCACTTTGGAGGCCCCCACTTTCCCACACTTGCGTTTGTTACATGCCCATTTTGTCAGTGGGGCAAGTATCAATTTCGAAGTTAATCGTTTTGCAGGGAGCTGTATCTTAGTTGCATAATAATCCTATGGAATCGGGTATGTGGTCTTGCAAGGTTTTTAGCTTTCTCTGCCAAAGAGTGCTGGTGCCTCATCAAACTACAAGGAGCCTAGGTGGCACAATGGGTTAAACCCTTGTGCCGGATGGACTGCTGACTTGAAGGTTGGGTTGTTGACCTGTGGTACGAATCCACAAGATGAGGTGAGCTCCCATCTGTCAGCTCTAGCTTGCAGGGACATGAAATTTCCCAGCAGAATGGTAGCACAGCTGGGCATCCCCTGGCCAACGTCACTGTAGACAGCCAGTTCTCCCACACCAGAAGTGACTTGAAGTATGCTATTTAAGTAGCTTCTGATATGATAAAAAAACACAAACTACAACTCCCATGAATCCATAGCACTGAGCCATGACCTTAGTTGTGTCAAACTGCATTAATTCTACAATATAGATGCACCCCTAGTTTCTATTAAGTTAGAAAAGGCAGGAATGAACTTGCTTCAATTGTCACTCTATCTGTTGTCATCCATGGTTGCGATAATGCCTAAAGTAGTACTTTTGAAGCTATCTGATGTGGCAGACTGGCACTCTTTTAGTGTGTCACTGGTATATTTTGCCCTATTGTTATGATTATTAACAGTCCCCTGGAAATGCACCACAGAAGAGCACCCTATGGAATTATCTGAGCATTGGATATTAAGTTGGTAAGTAATACAAGGCCAGGCTTTTTGTTGGTCACTATATCATTTGTGGAACTTTTTCCCAAATGAAGTCAGGCTAGTTCAATTCTTGTTAAATTTCTGACAGACGTTTTGTAATGTCTTGGGCACTTACTATTGTGGTTAATCTCTCTGTGTGTACATGTTTAATGTGATGCTTCTGTTCTGTTTCTAAATTATTTCATTGTAGACTGTTTTGAAGACTATGGTAAGCAGAAAAAATACGTTACACTTAAATAAGCAAGGAGGCAAACAAACATCTGGATTCATTTGCTGCATTTTATAATGCTTTTCACCTGGAGTGGGACGCAAGGCAGCTTCCAAAACTATTTAAAATATTCGCCATAAAATTCTAAAAACAAGTAAAAGCAGATAAAACATCGTTAAAATATTTTTAAAAACATATAAATTTCAATTGAATAAAGCAGCTCCATAAACCTTCCAACCTACATTTGGAAACCATAGCTCTATGCTAAGGAAACAACTTCTCAGTCTGATTCAGTTGCAAATACAGCTTAATAGGGTACTTTGCTAATGTGCTAATGTGGTGCTTTAAAAGAGGAAGACTGCTCTAAAAGTGGATTGATTCAATCAAGAAAGTGAATGCACTTGAATTTGCAAGAACTCAGCAGAGCAGTTGCTGAGCGGAGCTTTTGGGGGTGTCTCATGCATACAATTGCCGTTAAGTTAAAGTAAAATATGATTTATAGCAACAAATTGCAATTTGAAACCATATATGGATAGCCTACAAGGCTTATTTGAGTCTTAATGCTTTATTTTTATTACATTTATTTATTATGTATCACACTTTTTATCCATATAAGACAAAAAGGTTTAAATGATGATTTTGTTTTCTTTCCCCATGGCTCGAGATGGGAATGGGATACAACAAAGTTAAAACATACAGGTGAAACACAATGCCATATACTCAGAGAGAGAGAAAGAGAGAGAGAGTTTGTTGTGTTGTTGAAGTCTTTCATGGCCGGGATCACAGGGTTGTTGTATGTCTTTCGGGCTGTGTGCAGCTCTTCTGATGTCTGTGGTGGAGTATCCATTGGCCTGTAGAGCCCAGTTTAGGTGGTTTAGTTCACCTTGGAGGAGGTGAGGTTCGCAGATTCTTTGTGCACGGTCTGTCAGGGATTTGATTGTGCTTCTTTTTGACTTGGGTGATGGTTGGGAGTTTTTATGAAGGTATCTGTGTGTGTAGGTTTTCTGTAAACTATGTGGCCCAATTGTTGATTGGGTTTGCGGATGACCAGAACATCTAGAAATTGCAGTTTTCCTTCCTTTTCTTTTTCCATCGTGAATTGGATGTTTGGGTGGATGCTGCAAGGCCAAGAACAAGTCGTGAGAGTCAAGACAAAGATCCACCCAGGGGAAAGGTGTTCTTACCATACATCAAGGAAACCACTGACCGCATAGGCAAACTGATGAAGAAGCACAACCTACAAACTATCTACAGATCTACAAAGAAAATCCAACAAATGCTACGGTCAGTGAAAGACAAGAGGGATCCTCTCTCCTCTGCAGGAGTCTACCGGATACCATGCACATGTGGACAAGTATACATAGGGACCACCAAATGCAGTGCCCAAACAAGAGTCAAAGAACATGAAAGGCACTGCAGACTAACTCAACCAGAGAAATCAGCCATAGCAGAGCACTTGATGAACCAACCTGGACACAGTATATTATTTGAGAACACAGAAATGCTGGACTACTCCAACAACTATCATGTCAGACTACACAGAGAAGCCATTGAAATCCACAAGCATGTAGACAACTTCAACAGAAAGGAGGAAACCATGAAAATGAACAAAATCTGGCTACCAGTATTAAAAAACTCTAAAATCAAAACAGTAGATGGGAAGCAACACTCTCAGGGCAGAGGAGCCCCAAGGATGGCTAATGACTGAACACAGGATGCCCCCCAGGCAAGAGACAAACCTTTCCAATGCTGATTAACTGAAACGGGCTTCCAACTGACAAAGGACTCTTGTCACACCCTGGACTCTCCACAGATATATATTTTTCCTTTCCTTGCCTAGTTTATCCATACCTCACAACCTCTGAGGATGCCTGCCATAGATGTGGGCGAAACGTCAGGAGAGAATACTTCTGGAACATGGCCACACAGCCCGAAAGACATACAACCCAGAGAGAGAGAGTTTCATGTGAATTCAAATTTATATCAAGCTGTTCGCTGTCACTTGCTATTATAGATTTAGGATTCTCAAATTAATTTTCAGCTTTTTAAAAAGGATTCAATCATTTAATGCACTTTTAGCAACTTAATGATGTGGGTTCCTATAGCACTTCACTAAATTACCGGTTTTTAAATTTGCATAAAAAGAAACAAAAATCCAAAACAAGAAAGTCTTTATCACACTATCTTATTATACCATATTCTTCCATTTGAAAGGCACTTCAGCTATATTCACAATGATAGCTGATTGTTGACACACAGTGTATGTATAACATCCATGTCATATTGGCAGTTTTATAACGCAATTTTTTTCTTTTTCATCCACACCAATACCATTATAACCATCCTGCTTGTTTCACCTGGTGTTACTGTATTGGTTCTGTTCCATGAAGTCTTTAATACCGACAATGGCATTTACACCCTTTATTTTTTTAAAATATTAAGATGAAATCGCACTTCTATAGGATTTCATCACAGCAGTATAATAATACTGTCTTGAAATATGAAATTAATAATAATTAAAACAGAGTGGGTCCTTAGTATCTTTTTGAATTTGGTTCCAGCACCCCCTATGGATACCAAAATCAATGGCTGCTCAAGTTTTATATTCAATGGCATAGTAAAATAGTCTGCCTTTTATAAAATAGCAAAGTCAAGGTTTGGTTTTTGGGTTTTAAAAAATCAAGCCATGGATGATTGAATCAATTGAGAGGGTCAACTGTATTTTGAACAGTAACACTACTGGTGCTACTGTGGTGTGTGGTATCACAGAAAAGCAGAAGAGAGAGCTTTGGGGGGAGCCTGTGCTGTAAAGGTGACTTCTGAATAGTGGTATCTATAGGGTAACAGGTCAGGATTGCACTGTTATTGCATTATAACACAAATCGTTTATGTAAGAAAAAAATATTTCAGAGGTTTCAAGAGCACATATAGTATACAGACCAAGAAACAAAGCTATTATCTGGGGAAGTCATTTCCTCCTTGCCCAAGCACGAATACCACACCCACAATGCAATTATTTTCACAGTGACATATACACACGCCAACTGGTTACTGAACCATAGCGGGAAATAAATTATTTAACTGATTATTTAAAAATTAAAATTCCTAACCATACTATAACATAACAGCATATGACATTGTATGATAAGGTTGTTGAAAAGTTGGGATTAATCCGCTGCTATAACAATATTATAGCATGATGTGATAAGCAGCAAAACCAGTGGGAAAAGAACGCAACCAATGAAGGCAATTAAAATTATGAAACCCAAACTCACAAAAATCAGGGGACTCCCCTAACACACCACAAACAAGCCTGGGTTCCCCCCCTCCATCAGCCCCAGTAGCTCATTTTATAATGTGGTGTTAGGAAGCATGAGGTCAGCTTTTCCCAAAAGTGTGGACATACCCACTATGGAGGTAAGAGGCTGCATTCTTGGGTGCATCTGCATGGTAGAATTCATACAGTTTGAAACCACTTCAACTGCCATGACTCAAGACTATGGAATCTTAGGGGTTATTGTTTGGTAAGGCTCCCAGCACTCTGGGTCTATATAATTGAGCCATGGCAGTGAAATTGGTGTCCAACGGCATGAATTCTTCATTGTAGATGCACCCCTGCATATACCTCTGTGATCTCTACTATGTGTTGTATTGTTTTCCCCATACAGCTGGGGCACCATCTGCAGCTTTTGTTGTCTCTGACTGGATGATGACAGTGAGACAGAGCAGAAAGGTAGACAAATATCCCACAATGTATTTGTTGCTAATCTGTTGTGGCTGAGAAGGAATTGCTTTGTGGGGTTTTGCAGTGTGGGGTTTGAATCGCAGGAGTTACTTTTCTAACCTGACGTAAGTGTTCCTGTCCAGGATGTAATACTGCAGACAGACATTATACTTCCATCTGTTTCCTCAGCCTTATGCCAAACATGGCTATCAATTGTGCCTGCGGTTCCATCTAAGGTGCTTATTGCACTAGTCAGTTGTTGTGCATCATTCGGTTTGAAAACCTCTTCTTTTGTACTCAGGTAGTGAAATGGCAGTGCACTCTTTCACCATTGCTGCATTTAAACTACACTGACATTAGTTCCCAAGCTTGCTTTCTCAAACTTGAAATACAACACCATTTATACCATCCTGTTTGTTCCTGCTCTATGACTGATGTTTGTTTTTAAAAGAGATTCCGTAATTGTATGATTTTGTAATCACACTATTATGCAACCACCCTTACTCCCTATCCAGATCAGGAAAAACACCACACACCATGGGGCTTCCACTATTTAAAAATGTTTTCCTTCCATAAACCAACACTCATCCAGTCCTGCTTTTGTATATTCTCCCTTAGGATTTTGTATATTTACTCTTTATTTTGTCATTAAACCTTTCATGAACCCCATGTTTTTTAGCATTAATTCTTAATAAAATTACATTGGAATTGTGCTATTTTGCCACACCCCTTATTTCAAAACTTACATAAAAAATGAGAACGGAAAAAGGAATGTACAGTGGTTCTCTTTGGATCTTGGAAATCTTGCCATTTGTGGAGTAGGTTTTGCTGTGGTGCATTTTGCATGGTTTGTGATGCAGCTTCCTGGAAGCACACCTTTCTCATTTTGAATTCCCTCATATCACCGACACACCATAAGTTTATTGCAATTGGTTGTAGATGCTGATCACTTCTCTGCCGTTTTTATGATGTTTGGTGATTTTTAGAATTCTTTGTTTCCCAGGGCCAGATTAAGACCTTTAGAGGCCCTAAGCACTTAAAAGATTTTGTTGTCCCCAAATATATCTAATTCAAAATATAAAATATTATATAGTAAAACTAGCTGTGCCCAGCCACGCGTTGCTGTGGCGAAGTATGGTGGTATGGGAAATAAAGTATTGAGGAATTGTTGGTAGTTAAGGTAAAGGGTAAATACAGTAATTACTACATAGCATTAGTGCGCATGGAACTACTTTTTCTGTCAAATTTGTTGTATAACATGATGTTTTGGTGCTTAATTTGTATAATGATTACCTAATTTGATGTTTAATCGGCTTTTCCTAAATCCCTTATTATCCAACATATTCACTTATCCAACGTTCTGCCGGCATGTTTATGTTGGATAAGTAAGACTCTACTGTATATTTATAATCTTATATTATCTGCTTAGAAGTGATTATATGAGGCCCCTTCTACACAGCTGTATAAAATGCACACTGTAGTGGATTATATGGCAGTGTGGAGTCAAGATAATCCAGTTCAAAGCAGATAATATAAGATTATAAATGGGTTATATAGCTGTGTGGAAGGGCCCTGAGTCTACACTGCCATATAGTCCAGTGCAAATTAGATAATCTGTGGAAGAGGCCTAAGTGAGGCCTAACTCTGCCTGTCCCCTGGGCTGAGTGGGTTGCTAGGAGACCAAGTGGACAGAGCTTAGCCTTCTAACTAGCAACAATTGGATAAAAACAATTATTTCTCTCCCTCTAATTAGAACTTTATTTTTCTTTTCTTTTTGTTGTATGAATGTAGAGGCATGGATGAGGGGTTGTGCTGCCAAGTTTAGTGTTTCTGGGATGTGTAGTTTTGTTGTTTTGTCCTAGGCCGAAATTTCATTACCCTTTTATATATATAGATCAAGACAAGGTTGGGCAAGCCCCTCTGGTTTTTCCCAAGCCTGGTAATCACCAAGTCCATTTTTTATGTATATGCAGAGATAGGTGACTTCCCGTGTCAGCCCAGATAATCCAAAATTGGTTGTATAGTTATATGGTTTCCTTGAAGCTGAGAGATTGTTGCCCTTGGAAACAGAAGCTCAGGGTATGTGCATTTGTTAAACTTCTTTACTGATTGCCAAACCCTTGATTGCCCAAGATCATCACCTTTTGTTCCAGGAGCCTCGCACCTTTGGCTTTGGAAACCCTTATCATTGTTCTTTATGAAACTGGACAGTTGAGCTAACCAAGATCTCATTAATATTTCACTGACATTGTCTCTCTGGATTACGCCTCCTCCCAGGAGGGTGTCACATCAACTAGTTAGTTCCTCGGCCAGCCAATCCCTAGCCATCATTTCCCTGCCAAAGCGAATCCCTGCCTGAAAGCGGGAATGTCAGTGGAACTCCCAGTCAATCAGGGCGCAAATCCTGACTGGCCCCTCTTTCAGCCAATGAGGGAACGGAGCGGGAGCTTTGAATAGCTGTAGAACTGTATATGACATCTTGCTTTCTCTGTATGTTTATGCTTCTACATTTTGAAGCATCCTGCTTGTACTTGCATCACTTTTGGTCAAATTGAATTAAACCTCTGTGGCTTGTATTAAACCAGGTTAATTTATTTTTCTGCTCTGGCCCATTTGGTTTAGCATATGCTACCCAGACACAGATCCTCTTATCCACAGTCCTAGCTTAACCATTACACCATTATGTGGAAACCTGGTTCAGCTGCACCATTTTCAGTTTTGCAACATATGGTCCATGAAACCCCGCAATGGGAAATTTCTGTGGTTCCCTCCCCTTCCCTGAATGTCCTAAATATGTGTTTATCTTGCTTAATGGTTAACCCAACCCTGGTGTTTCCTTCTTTGAACCCTGAATACAGTAATGGTTACATGGGATTCTCCATCTTTTACTTTCATCATAGAAACATAGAATATTGTTGCCCATTGCCTATTTGATGGGGCTTTTATCCACTGCTTATATTGAGATTTAAATTCTAATAGCTCTTTTCCTATATTATACACTTAATAACACAATTTATTAGGAGGCCATTGTACATGAAAAGTCTTAGTTATATAAGCATTTGTGAATACTATGTTAATGAAAGCTAACACTCGAAATTTCTTTCTAGTTAAGTCTTGAAGTTGTTACTGGACCCTTCTGTGGTCCCATCTACACTGTTTTATATTCCAGTTTCAAAATGCAGGTTAACTGCTTTAAACTGGATTATATGAAAGTATGGACTCGTGTAATGCAGTTCAATCTGCATTATATGAGTCTACACGGACCATTTTAATGTAGTTCAAACTGGATTATATGGCAGCGTAGATGGGACCTGAATTTTTCTGCACTTATGTGACACTGATTGACTTTGCCACCTAGTGGTGAGAAAAGAAACCATTTTTGTACTACCTGAAAACAGTTGCCCCTCTGCATATTTAGGCTTAGCTTTTGTAGATTTGATTATTAATGTATTTGATTAAAATATTCTCTCTAGGAATCTCTAGTTCTTCTGGGTATGATACCTCTGGAAGTTGACCACAGAGATATGCTGAAAGATCCAGAGATTCTTAGAGAGAGTACGCCTATTAAGATCCTTCTACACTGCCATATAAAATCCAGATTAGCTGCTTTAAACTGGATTATATGGCAGTGTAGACTTATATAATCCAATTCAAAGCAGATAATGTGGATTATCTGCTTTGGATTATATGGCAATGTAGAAGGGGCCTTAGAGGGAATACCAGTGCAATTCTACAATCAGCTTCTAGCAGAAGTTAACCATACAGCCATGCTGGAGGGCCTAGAAATTCTTAAAAAGGTGTTTCTCAGGTAAATAAAATACTAGTATTTTTAAAATTATGTTTTGTTTACTTTCACAGGGGTCCTAGTTTCAACAAATGTGGGGAGCTGGCTGTATTACATAAAGGTAGATGTGCCCCAGAATAGGGATACAAATAGTTGATACTGAAATTATTATGTTGTGCTTTAACTGAGGATATTTTATATATAATTTTATACCAATTTTTCATTGTTGTGGGTAAACAGTAGGGTAGAAGGTGCAATAAAATCACTTTACTTTTTAACATTTTAATTATACATTTTAATTTTAGTGCCCATAATTGTTTGATTCTATTGTAGAGGAAAAGAGGAGGAGGAGGAAGTAATAGTGAGAGTAGTCATAGTATTTGTTCTTTTTATTCTTGAGGTATTTGTAACAGATGAGAAAACCTAGTACAGGTACAACATAAATAATGTAAATGTTTGAACTTAATTTAATGCTTAACTGACTAAACCTGTGCTTCCCCATCTCTAAGTAGTCATACTCCCCTCATTCTACTCCTTTCCATTCTGGATACCTGATTCACTACATAAATACAGTACTAAATTAGTTTACTAGATTCCCAGATTTACCCCAGGAATGAGGTGAAGGGGTTATGGCAAAATTCAAAGCTAATCATTTTCATGTTATGATGACTGGCAATAAGCCTCCAGAAAGGATGGTATGAAATAATTGGATATCAACCCTTGAAATATCTAACGTTTATGCTTTGAAACAAACCTATGTCATGGACTCCTGTGATTCTGGTGGCCCAATCCATTGTGCCCTATATATATATATATATACATACACACACACACACATACACACACACACACACATATACATACACACACACACACACACACACACACACACATATATATATATATATCCCCCCAGAAGTAGGTGGTCTTGCTCCTTTGACATTCTTACGTTTAATTAAGAAGACATATTTGCAATCCACTAGGTCCTTGCTGTTGGCTTGAAAGTAAGTGGCCCAGTCTAAAGCATTCATCATTTTTCTATAGTGACAGAAAACATTGGAGACAGCACTCAATCACTACGTATTAAGCCTTCTGGGGGATAAATGCAATTTCTAAAGCACAATAGAAAAGAGTAGTCATGACAGTAGACTTGGATCATAACAGAATGCTTTAATGGTCATTCAGTAAGCATCTTTCATTTTCTCTAGCTTACATTCCCTTGAGCTGATGAGTGCAATTGTAGTTCTTATGACAATGGTAGCTGTCCCTCAATTAAAGCCCATTAAAAGAACAATAAAAGTGAACAGTCAATTAGACCAGATGTTTTAGACTTGACTTTGGCCAGTGCTTATTAGTCTCGGAAGAAGTATCTAGGAAGTTCTATTTTCAGACATAATTTCTTTCAGTTCTATGGGTATCCTGGAAACTAAAGAGTGTCCACAAGATTGCCAATTAAGCAAGCTTTATTTAAATGTTTAATTGGTTGCTGGTTTGACCTTTGCTATAAGTGGCTCTTGAGCTAACAAGTGAAAGTCAGATTACAAAATTAGGAAAAGTAGAGAAATACAATAAATTCACTATTAAGTAATCCTAGACAATAAATGGTACAAGGAAGAATTAATTGTGTCATTTGGCAACTGCCGTTAACTTTTAAACATCCAAACTTTAAACACAGATGTTATCAGAGACACAATATCTATACCAAGATAGCAATGTATTTATACATGTATTTCTGCTAAATTGTCCTTGAATCTGTAGTTTATTGCTTAATGCCACTACAGCAAAAGGGACTTTTGGAAAACAGACTTTAGTCAGAAGCCTCTGGACCAAGACCTTTTGTCTTTTCAAAATAGACAAATAGGACTACTTCTCCGGTGGCGTGTATGTATGCCTTCAAATTTCCTGCCGAGTGATGAAAACCCCATAAATTTAATTGGATTTTCTAAGGCAAGGAATACTCAGGGATAGTTTTACTAGTTCCTTCCTTTGGAAATGCTTATTACATAACGTTCTTTGCTGCAGCTTCCTTAAGAAGTAGTTTGGTGCCAATTGCTTTTCCTTTATCTTAACCAGGTCCAATTTAAAAGAACAAATGTGAAAAGCTTAAATTCTCTACCTACACGTAGTGGTTCTAGTTTGAACTAGGGCCCACACACTTAAGTGACAACAGTAGAGGTCCAGCTTCATGCTATGTAATTAACACATTACATAATTTAGCCTGTGATTATATAGGAGCTGGATATAGTTCATCGACAGAATGCTCCTTTGCACATCTACATAGAAAATACCTTCTGTGCTATCACTTTCCATAGAAAGTTCCCATTTCCCACCCTGAAATGACAGTCTTGCTTTATCATATCCAGATTAGTATAATTGAGCTAATGCTTTAGTTCCAAGTACAATAAGTCTTCAACTTTTATTGAGATTACTGGTGAAGGGCCCCTGCAAAAGTGATAAAAAATCCCCACCACAAATAAAACTGGTTTTTTGGTGAGAGAACATCTCTATTTTATAATCAGCATTTGCTGTAATTTGACCATATAGTTGTCCTGGAGGCTCCAGAACAGTGTTTCTCAAACTGTGCTCCTCCAGCTTCCCAGCTGTTAGGAATGGTGGGAATTAAAGTTCAAAACTTCTGGGGGGGGGGCACAATTTGAGAAACTCTGATCTAGAAAAAACACAGTAATCAAATCCAAAAATAATTGGATCTGCAAAAGCTAAACCTGCAATGTGGAGGGCTGGCTGTAATCACAACTTCCTATCTTCTATTATATTCTGTCTCCTCAATTATTTGAGTAATTAAAAATACTTTTATTTTGGATAACTGTCATAACAACCTCCTTCCAGTTCATATACTTCCTTATATCCTTCAGATAGCAAATTCGCACATTCTCTTGTCCTACCATTGATCCACACTGCTATTGTACCATTTTATATTCCTATGAAAATGACAGGAGATAGCAGGGTGAGCAATATTTCAAATATAAGAGACTCTGGTGCCTTAATCACCAGCTGGTCAGCACACTTTATGAATCCAAATTTATGGTCTTCAGGGCAAGCACGTATTTTGTTCATACAGGAATAAAAAGACATTGATGCACCACTCACTTCTATTGTTAGTGTGGACTATAAAAGAAATTGGGAAGGCACACACTGTCATAGCACTACAGTTTCACTGTAGTTCCACTAACAACAAGAAGGACTCCAACAGCTCAGCTTAACTATACTCTACTTGAAAGACAAATAGTAAGTACTCTTCATAAAAGTGCCTTTTGGGTAATATTCTTTAGGCTGATTTTCTTTTAGTATTTATTTGGTATAACAAATTAATCACATACAGGACAAAATCTGCAATTATAGAATTTGAAAAAATGGAACTGGCACTTTGTGTCTTAGTTTCAGTATATGATCTGTATCTGTTCATTACTTGAAAAACAGTGGCATTTCAGAATCACAATATATGCTTTGCAGTTATATTATTTTATACATTCTACGACATGGATTTTCATGTAGTATCTGAGCCTAGGTTAAAAATACACAAATATATTTATGAGAGGAATACTGTGGATATCTTTTTAAAATGAGATTTTTCTACAACTTCAAATTGAAATATTTCTTATTTCTTACTTTTATAAAATAAATGAATGTTACAATACAATTCTATGACCATTAACATATTGCTGTATTGCATTCTCAAATTTTGGTGTTTGACAATATCAGACGGCAAAGATTAATCTTTAAAAAAATATTAGTTTAATTTGCTGCTATGATATTACTTGTAATTCCATTGGAATATAAGACAATGGTATTTCAATAGCTATTATTTCATCTCTTTGAACAGTTTACAAGACAGAAGATGTTCTTGTCCCAAAGATACATACCAATGGTGAAAGTTTTGTCCATTTTTTTGCTTGCTTGCTTTGCAACATGTCAAGAATCTGAAAAGTAAGAAATATTTTAGATACAATTCTGAATGGGATTATTTGAATGTAGTGTTTTTATTACTTTGCCTTTTGGATGCAAAATTTACTGATAAATGACAGCAGAAAGTTTCAGAAAATGTCTAAATGCGTTAACAAGGGACATTAAAATTTATGATGCGGGACCCATTGACAGTAACAATCTATACACTCTTATTGGAAAGGTCATTCTTAATTCAGAGAATATTTCAGAATAGGTGTATGCAGATTTATACTGCGATCCTGTACATGAGGTAATAGCTAGTAAAACTCACTTCCAGATCTGCATGAAGATGTGGCAGTCTTGAAAAATTTCATTCTAGATAAAAACGTAGAAAGAGGTGTCTTATAGTGACTGAGAAGACAGCGGCATATTCCCATTGGGTTTCTGGGTGTATTTATCAATTTTCTATTTATTTATTCATGTCCTGCCTTTATCCTTTATATTAAAAGTAATGAATACAGGGATCAGATTTTATACAGGTCAATAGTGGTCCATGTACTTCCAGTTTAGCCCCCAGACATACCATGTAATGCTTATGCAAGTCAGTAGATAGTGCCAGACATTTCAGTAAGGCTGAGTACTACTCCTTTCTATGTTTAATTTCCTAATTTTTAAAAGTATTGGTAATTCTGTTCATATTTTTCTGTGAGAAGTATGGTATTTCTACTAGAAAATAGGGTACACAGAGAAGCATTGAATATACTACTGCACTACTGGGTGGCCTTTGTTGTCTCTTCCAACAACATTTGCTTCTCAAATTTCAGCAAAAGAGCAGTGACAGAGCATCAACTCCTGAATGACAGAGGGGGGGCTCTTCAAGGATTAAAGAGGCTGATGTGGCTGCACAATGCCATGATGGGAGTGCATACCGCCACTGACCGAGGGCACGTATCCCGAGCACATATTATGTGGACTTCACCAAAGAACCAAGACCCTGCTGATATCTACGATAACATCAGAAGGGAAGAGATATCAGATGTGATAAAACAACTGTTGTTGGGACGGCTGGAAGAGGCACCTTTGAGTGCAATGAGGAAAACAAATGTGTTACAGTATCTAAAGAATGTAAAAGATAGTCAGGATATACAAGATCTTTCTGATTTATTTCAAGCTGGAGATCAAGATGGCAAGAGAAATCTCAGTGCTCAAACATAGATTTCTTCATCTGACCTGCATTCTGTCTGTTATTTGCGATACACAGTGGCATTTTAAGGGAGAACCAAAAAAAGGTCAACTATAAACTATAAAGAAAATATGCTTGTTTGTGCCATTTACTAATTAATATTAAGAGACATTTCCTCCACTCTTTTGACTTTAGCATCCAGACCATACAAGGCATAGAATTTCCCCTTCTGAGTAGCATAAGGTTTACAAAATACTTACCAAGCTTACCAGGGGTGCACTGTAATCATTATATTACTACTAGAATCTTCTCCACATTTGTTGAATAATCTGATTGTTTTGTATATTCTGGCTGTCAAAAGATGCAACTATATGGTCAAAATACAGTGTGAGAGCATTTTAACTGCTATGTCTCAATGCTCTAGAATTCTGTGATTTGTAGGTTGATAAGGCACTTGCTAAATGTAAACAAATGCTAAATGTATATATACACATTTCAACTACAAATGCAGTATTGATATCGCTTTGTTTTTCAGGTCAACAGCAATATCAATGTTTCACTTCCAATGAAGATGTGAGCTCTGTAAAAATCATCTGATGAACAGATAGATAGACAGACATCACATCTCAGTCTCCTGGAATATACAATTGTATATGCTATTTGCATGGAATATATCAAAATGTTGTACTTTGTTTACTGTAGCCATCTAAATAAAAATAAAGCAAGGCTATATTTCGTTACCAGCTACATGTGTTTAAAGAAAGTGGAATGAAAGTTACGGTAAAAACGTTATTGGGTGCCTTTGGCTTTGGCAGTGTGGACAAGGTAATGCTTTCCATAGTCATGGACAAATTCCCTGTCATCATCATCGCCTCAGCAATATCATACTATAGGTGGATTTAGAAGCAGACATGAATTCCTCATCCAAGTGTCACATTTAGGTCCAAAATGTTAGTAATTGTTATGATTATTAATTCTAGGAAACTCCAACACAATTCTCTTTAACTTCAAAAGAGAAATCTTTAATATGAGAAACTGATAAAATGCAAGTTGAAAGGTCAAAATGTCAAATCTGACGTCTCCATGATGTTTCATCACATAAATAGAATTCAAATTTTACTTCAGGAAGTAGACATATGGCAATCTAAGGTCACCAGCGTGATTAACAAGCAGTTCCAAAGAAGTTATACAAGATACTGCTTTGCTGAGAAACTGAAAGTCTTTACAGAAACTGTAAAGGAAATTCAGGAGAGTCATACATAGTTACTAAGGCTAGTGGCAAGTATCAACATTTATGTTCATTAGGCACATCTTTCCATTGTCTACACAGTCTTTTTGTTATTGCTGTCAATCTGAGAAGATCAAGACAGAGAATTTAGCTACTCCCCCTTTTTTTCCTGGAATGACAAAAGTGTGTTCTAATGAAGTATATGATTTGTCAATCTTACCCATATTAGCCTTTTGCAGGATAAACAACAAAGATTCTCATTGTACCATACGTAAGCTTATGCCAGGTTTATCTCACAAGTCAGAGCTTTCCAAACTCTGTGTTGCTACACATTAGTGTGTCAGCTTCAGTGTGTGTGTCATGTGAACAGAATGGGATATGACATATTATCTTACAAATCATATATTTTAAAAATATAAATGAAAGGTTTTCATGAGATACATTATGTTCCCCTACATTTCATGATTACAGTATATATATGCATCCATATCTCTTATAAGGGGTTGATTTAATCTCTGGTTTGCTAATAAAACTGAATTACCATGTCACAAAATGATGCATGTCCAAAAAGTGTGTCACCAACATGAAATGCCTGGAAAACTGCATTAGATAAATCTGACACGGTTGTTTCCACAGTACCATTCATAATGTTTAAATAATTTGAGTTACCCTCTGATAAAAACTCTGAGAATCATAGCTTTTACTTTCATGCATTCTCAAAGAAGTTGGGAGGAGAGCCTTGTGACAGAAAGCTGAATTGTCAAAAGATGAAGCAATATTTTCTCTTGAACTGCAATATAATAAGGATTATACTATCAGAGCTCTGATCCCCCAAGTTTTGAAAAATCAGGTATTAATTTCTATATTGAAACAACACATCTCATTGAATTGTGAGACTTTTCTCCCTGTAAATACACCTAAAATCGTGTGTGTGACTAAAAAAATGTAAGCATACTTAAGAGGAAGAAACGATATTATTATTATTATCCTTTGGTTATTTATTTATTTCACTGAAAACAGTAAAAGTAACATGTATAAATATGATGTGTTAATATTTTAATCTGAGAAAGGTTTTTTCGATTGAAAGTCACATAATCAGGAAATTTCTCCTGATAGTTGGATTCAAGGAAGATAGTAACATATTAAAAACAATACAAGTTACAAACAATACAAAAATCATAATGAAAATATAAGACTAAAAAGCAAGTAAAACAGATAACAAATTAAAACATTAAAAACATTAAAATACATTAAAAACTATATGGAACTCCTTCAAAAATCTTCAAAATGGAACCATGCAGCATTGGCAGTCTAGCTGTCATCAATCTATAAAGAATTGAAATGAAATAGGAGTGTATTTACCTGCCTTCAGAAGAAGAGCAAGGAAGGCGCCACCTGGGCTTCTTTAGGGAGGGATTTCCAAATTTGACAGAAAAAGTAGTTCCATGCGCAGTAATGCTATGTAGTAATTACAGTAGAGTCTCACTTATCCAACGTTCTGGATTATCCAACACATTTTTGTAGTCAATGTTTTCAATATAATGTGATATTTTGGTGCTAATTTCGTAAATACAGTAATTACAACATAACATTACTGCTTATTGAACTACTTTTTCTGTCAAATTTGTTGTATAACATTATGTTTTGGTGCTTAATTTGTAAAATCATAACCTATTTTGATGTTTAATACGCTTTTTCTTAATCTCTCCTTATTATCCAACATATTCGCTTATCCAACGTTCTGCCAGCCTGTTTATGTTGGATAAGTGAGACTCTACTGTACTGTATTTACAAATTTACCACCAAAATATCACAATGAATTTAAAACACTGACTACAAAAACACTGAGTACTAAAAGGCAGACTGCGTTGGATAATCCAGAATATTGGATAAGCAAATGTTGGATAAGTGAGATTCTACTGTAATATGAAATAATTACTGTGATAGAATAATACAGAAAAATATAATCTCTAAAACCAGGAAAGTAAATAAAGAACAACACTCTGAAAGCAGGGAAATTGGAAATTCTACAAAGGAAACAATCAGGGCCAGCTAACATCTCCCAAGAAACAATTCTTCCATAAAGGAAGCTGAAAAGGGAGTGAAGCAGTGTGTATTACCAAAGTCATTATTATTATTATTATTATTGTGTTGCTGTGAACTGTGAAAATAAATACAATCTGGCTCCAAGTATTCAAAAACACTAAAATCAGAATATATAAAAATTTCTGTGGTATATTAAAACAGAACAATACAATCTCTAAAATCAGAACACTAAATAACAACATTCTGAAAACAGGGGAATTCCACACAGTAAACAATTAGGGCCAGCTAACACCTCCCGACAAAGTATTCCCATCACCAAAGTCTGGCAAATCCTCTCTTTTCTGAGGGCCACAAACAGTAGAAGCACATAAAATATCGCAAACAACACCACTCTGAAAACTAGGGAATTCCAGGCAGGAAACAATCAGGGCCAGCTAACACCTCCCAACAAAGTATTCCCATCACCAAAGTCTGGCAAATCCTCTGTTTTCTGAGGGCCACAGACAGTAGAAGCACATAAAATATCGCAAACAACACCACTCTGAAAACAGGGGAATTCCACACAGTAAACAATCAGGGCCAGCTAACACCTCCCAACAAAGTATTCCCATCACCAAAGTCTGCCAAATCCTCTGTTTTCTGAGGGCCACAGACAGTAGAAGCACATATAATATCGCAAACAACACCACTCTGAAAACAAGGGAATTCCAGACAGGAAACAATCTGGGCCAGCTAACACCTCCCAACAAAAAATTCACTCAGATAGGAAACAGCCAGGCTTTAAAGCTGCTAATCATTTCCCCTAATTGCAGCATTCATACTTGCCTCCAACAGACAAAAAAAAATCTGAAATATTGTATATTCACAACCTTTAGGAAATAATATCCCCTGATTGCTCAGCATGTTAAAGCGCTGAGCTGCTGAACTTCTGGATCGAAAGGCCACAGGTTTGAATTGGGGGAGTGGAGAGAGCCCCCACTGTTAGCCCCAGCTTCTGCCAACCCAGAAGTTCGAAAACATGCAAATGGAAGTAGATGAATAGGTACTGCTCCGGCGGGAAAGTAACGGTGCTCCATGCAGTCATGCCGGCCACATGATCTTGGAGGAGTCCGCAGACAACGCTAGCACGTCGGCTTAGAAATGGAGATGAGCATCAACCCCCAGAGTCAGACACGACTGGAGTTAATGTCAGGGGAAAACCTTTACCCTTTACCTTAACTACCACCAATTCCTCAATACTTTATTTCCCATACCACCATACTTCGCCACAGCAACGCGTGGCCGGGCACAGCTAGTATAACATAAACAGTTACATTAAGATTAAAATAAGCATACATATAAACACATTCAAATACAATCTAATGTTAAGACACATTACATTACAGTTGTATTCTCATACTTTCCATTCCACCAATTCCATGCTATCTATTCTACCTCTCATTCTATTATATCTCCCATTCTATCCACGCGTGGATACACCACGCCCACTCTTTCTCTATCCCACCCAACTTCCTCCTACGTACAAGCCCAGGCTAACTAACCAAACTCCGACCTGAGAAGGACACGGAGAGAGGTTGGCGCATGCGCACCGCTACCCCGCAGGCAAAGGAAGGCCGTCCCCGCCCCTTCGGGCCACAAGCGAGACGGGGATGGGACCCAAGCAGAGGGAGAAGGAGAGCCCTTGCGCATGCGCACTGGGCTCGGGCTTCGAGCTCGCGCTTTCCTGGGGCGGGATGAAAAAAAAGAGGGCGAGGGGCTGACAGAGCAGGCCTGAGGGAGCCACTTCCTGCAGTTCTTTGGCTGCTCAACACCTTGTTGCCGTTACCCCTTTGCTCCAGGAGAGGCGGGGTCCCTGGTAAGTTGTCCCCTCCTCTTCTGCAGCTTTCCTGTTCTCTCTCTCTCTCTCTCTCTCTCCCCAGACCCCAAAGCTCTTGCCCCTTCAGGCCCTCCGTTTCCATGGCAACCTGGCCTAGCTTCTGAGTCTTCCTCGGCCCTCGCCTCTGCTCGTGTCCCCCCCCCCCCCCCAAATTTTCTGGCCTCTCCAAACTCTTCCTATCCTCCTTTCGCTCTCTTTCTCTCTCTCTATAACACCTGCTTGGCTCTTCACATAACTTTTTGGGCTGGATAATACTCGTTTCCCAATGATGCACAACTCCCTAAGCTAAACTTACAAGTTCCCACAGTTGTTACAGGTTGAATGTTCCTCTTATAAAAGGGCCAGAAGTGTGTGGTATTTTAGTTTTTTCCCCTCTTCCTTTCCTATTTTGAAATACTTACATAGGCTAATGAGATAGCTTGAAGATGGGACCTCAGTCCCAACACAAAATTAATGTATGTTTCATATATACCATTATACCAGGCATGGACAAACTTGGGCCCTCCAGGTGTTTCGGACTTCAACTCCCACAATTCCTAACAGCCTCAGTCCCCTTCCTTTTCCCCCTCAGCCGCTTCAGGAAAGGGCCTGAGGCTATTAGGAATTGTGGGAGTTGAAGTCCAAAACACCTGGAGGGCTAAAGATTGCCCATCCCTGCCATATACACATATTCAGATTGAATAAACCTCATATGAAATGCTTAGGGCCAGAAGTGTTTTGGAATGCAGGCAGTCCCCAAACAAGGTAGGTTCTGTAGGTTTTGTTATTAAGTTGAATTTGCATGTAAGTTGGAACAGGTACATTTTGTATGTGTAGTAGTAGTAGTAGTAGTAATAATAATAATAATAATAATAATAATAATAATAATGCTTTATATCCCTCCCCCAGGGGGACTCAGGGCAGCTTAGAACAAGAAACAATGTACATAATATCAGTCACACATACCATTCAAAAAAGGTTAAATCAAAACAAAGAAATAAAAAAGACAAATAGTGTAGCTCTCTCTCTCTTTCTCTCTCTCTCTAGTGAGGTGAAATGTTCTGAACAGGGATACAGACAGCGATACAGGGATACAGGCATGACTAGACTTAATGTCAAGGGGAAATCAGTATATATTACATTCAGAAATTCAGGTTTAGACTTGGCTGCCATCTCCAAAATTTCTCATGGTGTATAGGCAAGTACAAGTAGTCCCAGAGTTACAAACATCCAACTTACTCATACTTAAGAATGGGGCTGAGACAACAGGAAGCGAGAGAAATCTACCCCAAGGAATTAAAATTCATTCCTTAAAAAGTTTCATGGCAAAAGATGTCCACACTGAAGTTGTATCAGTAATCCTTGTTTCCATAACAAGGCAAATTTTTCAAAATCCAATTATCACAGGGAGAGAAAGTGATGTGAAATGTTCTGAAGAGGGACACAGACAGCAAAACAAACACATCAGGGATGTTAACCCTTCCCTATGCTAACCAAGCATATATATATATATATATATATATATATATATATATATATATATATATATATACACACACACACACACACACACACACACACACACACACACACACACACACATAAAAGGTAAAGTATATCCTTTATCAGAAATGCATGCGAGCAGCAGTATTTTAAATTTTGGATTTTGGCATATTTACATAGACTTGGGGTGCATCTAAACAGGGTTTGAAGAGACACACCAAATATGCAGCTACACTGTAGATTTAGTACAGTTTGGTTCCACTTTACCTGCCATGGATCCGTGTTGTGGGATCATGGGAGTTGTAGTTTGATGAGTCACCACCATTTTTTTTGGTAGAGAAGGCTAAAGACCTTGTGAAACTATAACTCCTGTGATCCCTTAGCATTGAGCCATGGCAGTATTGTCAAACTGCATTAATTCTACAGTTTCAGTGCACCACTGGAGATGGAACTCAAGTCTATGTTTCTTACACAACTTATGCACACATTCTGAAGATAATTTTACAGATTGAGTTTCCCTTATCCGAAATATCTAGGATCAGAAGTATTTTTGGTTTTTAGATGGTTTTTTTGGTTGTATTTTGCAATACCTAATATGATACCTTGGAGATGCCACCCTAGCCTAAACATTGGATTCATTTATGTTTCATATACACTTGTATTTAGCCCTAAGTAATTTTATACACATTGTTTTTGATCATTTTGTGCATGAAGCAAAGTTTGGGTACACTGAACAGTTGAAAAGTAAATGTGTCACTGTCTCAGTCACCATATGGACAATTTTGGTGCATTTTGGAAGTCTGAATAAGAGGGTGCTCAACCTGTAAGAGAACCATGCAGCCTGATCTCATTCGTGATTTCACCTCTACTCTTGACAATAATGACTTCTTTGGGAATAAACTCACAAATGTGCTTAGGATAGCAGGCTCCTGTGTGTCTTGTCAGTCAGCATGCAGAGTAGGAAACTCTGCTTTCTGTTCACCCAATGACATTTTAGTTTTGTTTCATCATTATTGGTATCATCATTTTATGAACAGAAACTTTTAGCTGTTGAAAAGGATCTATGGTTGCTTTGCATCAGAAAAAGAAATTGTACTATGGGATGCATTTTCCCCCCAGAAAGGAATGGACCCTTTTTAAATTACTGGGTTCAAAGAACTATGTAACTATAAGCTACCTAATACATTCAATTGTTTAAAAAAAAACTATCTAGATTTTGTAGAGCTATTTTGAGGAAAACATCTAGTTAGATTCTGAAGATTTTCAAAACAGTGACACATCATGTCTTCACTTGTAACTTTCCTGAATTACAAGCAATAGGTTGGATTGTACAGTAGCAGCATTGTAATGGCTGGGAACTCAGTTTCTTCCCTTTTGCAAGAAAAAGTAATTAATGTGCTGCAATTTTATTTAAATTCTGTCAAGACCTTTGTGACATACTTCTGAAAAAAAGTTGCTTGAGATTGGATTGTTAAAGTTGGCAATACAGAATCCAGTTCTGTTGAAATAAGTGGAACATGTAACATGTTTCTGTGTATATTGTATCAAGAAGTTTAACATGTTTGTAGGAATCTAAACACCAGAACTGAATATATGAGTAATTTAATATATATAATACAACTTTTAGATGTACAGTAGAGTCTCACTTATCCAAGACTCGCTTATCCAAGGTTCTGGATTATCCAATGCATTTTTGTAGTCAATGTTTTCAATATACAGTAGAGTCTCACTTATCCAAGCTAAACGGGCCGGCAGTAGCTTGGATAAGCGAATAACTTGGATAATAAGGAGGGATTAAGGAAAAGCCTACTAAACGTCAAATTAGGTTATGATTTTACAAATTAAGCACCAAAACATCCTGTTATACAACAAATTGGACAGAAAAGCTAGTTCAATATGCAGTAATGTTATGATGTAATTACTGTATTTACGAATTTAGCACCAAAATATCATGATATATTGAAAACATTGACTACAAAAATGGCTTGGATTATCCAGAGGCTTGGATAAGCGAGGCTTGGATTAGTGAGACTCTACTGTATCGTGATATTTTGGTGCTAAATTTGTAAATACAGTAATTACAACATGACATTACAGCGTGTTGAACTACTTTTTCTGTCAAATTTGTTGTATAACATGTTTTGGTGTTTGATTTGTAAAATCATAACCTAATTTGATGTTTAATATGCTTTTCCTTAATCCCTCCTTATTATCCAAGATATTCGCTTATCCAAGGTTCTGCTGGCCCGTTTAGCTTGGATAAGTGAGACTCTACTGTAATTTGGGGCATAACTGTTATCACATTCCTTCTTCCTTGTATGTAACTTAAAAGACAAAAACAGGAAGTCTGACTTGTGCAATAAATTTTGTAACATTGTGGTTTTCTACTCTTTTTAGTTTCTAGTTTGTATTATGATGTGTGATCATATTGCATTTTTGCATAGCTGTGTTTGTTTATCTTGAGTCTTCAATTTAAATCATCATGTAACTTTTTATTTGAAGTATAATGTAAGGATTACATTCTAATTATTTTACTCCACCTTTTCAGAAACCATGGCAATGACCGGCCCAGCACCTTGCTCATCTATGAGCAACCATACGAAGGAGCGAGTTACAATGACAAAAGTGACATTAGAAAATTTCTACAGTAATCTGATTGCACAGCATGAAGAACGGGAAATGAGGTAAAGTTCCAGTTGCATGAATATTGAAAAAATGCTGGTTTTGTGATCTTTTTTAAAGAGCAGGTGCTTCTCTTATTCTTGTTAGCAATTCATTGCAGTATTTCAAGCCTTCAAAATGCCTTTAAAATAACTTTAAAACCAGTAATACTATACTGCTTTTAGACTACTATCTTCTGGTGGCTCACTTTATTAACAGCAGAAGTATTTTCCTGGAATAAAACTTTGTTTTTCTCTCTCTAGTTCATTATTTCTTTTCGATTTCAGTATGTCCAGTATAAACATAATTTGTGTTGCGAAACACACTTGGCTCACTTGAATGTGTGATAATCAAAGCCAGCTTTTCCAAACCCATTTTATAGTCTTTTCTGGTCTTCACTAGCTTTTAAATACTGTTTTTTACATTTATTTCAAATATGTATTAGTTGTGTTTTATTACAAAGCACTGATCAACATTATAAAAAGAAATGTGTTTAAAATACTCCAGTACAGATTTATTTTTTGTTTGGGATATTTAATACACACATTACTTTTCAGTCTAGAAGAACTCCAAATAGCTTGCAGCATCAGCAGAGATAAGAAAATGATGCAATAAAAATATTAGAGAAACATTGTGTTCAGTTTTTAAATAAAGATTAAAATGATTTAAATTTTTAAAAGTGTAAGAAAATGTTTTTAACATGTGTCAAAAAGTTCCGCTGTTACTTTAATATTTGTTGTAGACAGATTTCAGTTTCACATTAGAATAATTTGCATGTTAAGAGACTTCTGAAACTGCAGTTAGTAACATACATTTAGAATATAACTGTCACAATTTTGGTTTACAACATTAATCATCCATAAACTTCATCATGAATTTTGGCTATCTCTTGTTTCTGTAACGTATTTCTACAGTCCCAATATGCACATGCTCATAGTATATACAGTTTGTATCTGCATATTTCTGTCAGGACTGGGTAGGTTAATTAATATTTGAATGGCTTCATAAGCCCCATTGGAGATAGTAGTTTTTTAATGTCACATGACTTATATTTTGCTAACAAGACTTTACTCCTTGTTAGTACTCTACATATGTGAATTGCCACACACCATCTGCTTCTAGGAGGAAATCGTTTCAGCATACACTTTTTGAGAACTCAGAAATGCGTTTATATGATGGTCTGACAACCTCCTATTTTATTCTTTGGAACTCTAAAATGAATAAGGACTGTCTGGCCAAAGATTGCTTCACTGACTTTTGTAGCTGGAGAGGCATACCTGGGATTCCCAGTTCTAAATCAGAAATCTGATAATAACAAAATGTTATGAGTGACTTTTAGAATATAATGGTTCAGGTTTTTTTTTCTTGTAAACAAAAGAAAAATGAAATTATATTGATACAAATATGTCAGACTGTAGCCTATAAGTTTCTATACTTCAGTATAATACTTTATAATCTCTTTTAAAACATGAGATAATATCTCCTAGATCAGGGAGAAGCAGTGGGTGCCCATGGGCCTTTTGACTGCTGAGGATCCTTATTTTAAAAGATTGAGGTAGCTGGGAGTGTTTCAAGTGAAGCTCTGGCCTTTATTCCCTTAAATGTTTCTGGCTCCATGTGAACACATACGTTCTAAGGAAATAAGCAGACAGCTGGACGTCTGTACATTATTTTGACGAGCTTACCAAGACTATTTTACCCAAGTTAAGAAGAAATTGCCACTCTGGTAATTCATGGCTTCAATATGTTATTAGGGAAACTGGAATTGAGTATAATAAAACAAGGATAGCTAAAGGATGAGCGTAACTGCAAAAGGCAATTGAGACATTATCATGGGTTCACTTGGGTTCGGCTAAGACCTTGAAGGGCTGCTGTACTCCCAACAATATTCAGAATGTTGTTGCCTCCAAATGCATAAGTCACTTTTTTTGTTTTAATTAAAGGCCCTCCTGGACCTGAAGAGGTTCAGGATGGGTCAGAAATTTGGTGAAATTGCCATCATATACACATGAAGGCATTTAGGGACCATTTTTTTTTTACTCCCTGAGGGCCACATGCAACATATCACCCATTCCTGGATTAGGATAGTCTTAACTCCCCCCCCCCCTCCTTATTATTTAGTCATACCAGTCAGCCTTTGCATGGTGTAGATGTTTTGCTACACCCACCACAGCAGGTTGTGAATGCCAAAAGGGATGGGAGACCTCTGGATAGATCAGTGGTTCCCAACCTGGGGTCCCCAGATGTTTTTGGCCTTCAACTCCCAGAAATCCTAACAGCTGGTAAATTGAGTGGGATTTGTGGGAGTTGTAGGCCAAAAACATTTGAGGACCCCAGGTTTAGAACCACTGGGTTAGATGCTTGTTCCCTGAAAAAGTGAGTACGAGCAAGATGCGCCATGCTACATGTGACTGAAATGTTGACTGAAAAATGAAAACAAATCTTTGAAGAAGCTATGCAGTTGAGTTTTGAGGAAAAAGCATTAAGCATCTTTAACAAATTTTTGCATGGAAAACAATTATTTCAAAAACACATTATGTGAGCCCTTATGCTGTTTTCAAGAGAGATTCTGTAGTTCTCTAGAAGTTGTTATCCCCACCCTGTATTCCAGGCTTGGAAATAGTAATTGAAACAACATGTTCCTGCCCTTTCTCTTCTACTCTAGCACCAGCTATCTACTCACCCATTTCTTCCTTCCTCTTAGTACTAATTATTGCTGCAGCTATGGCTTGTGTCTGGTAGGAAAGAGTACTGTAGTGCTTAAAGAGCCATGTGAGACAGCATACAAAATGGCAATTTTACTGTAGTCCTCTTCTCTTTTAAGATGAAAGCTTGTAAGGGTAATGCTCTTGCTAGCTTTTTCTGTTTGAAAACCAGGATAAGCAGTTGATGTATGCTGCAAATTACCATTTTTCAACTCTGAAAAGAACAATGACTTTCTAAGCTCTTAGCTTTGTCAGTTCCCCTTGGGTAGTTACTTACTCACCGTGAGTGCAGCAGACTAAAATATTAGAATAATAGAATTGGAAGAAACCACAAGGGCCCTCCAATCCAACCTCTTGCTATGCAAGGGTATGCAATCAAAGCACTCCAGACAAATTGCTATCCAGCTGAAATTTTAACACCTCCAAAGATGGAGACTGGACCACAATCCTACGGAATGCATTCCACTGTCAATCAGCTATTACCATCAGGATGTTCTTTCTGATGTTTAGGTGGAATCTCTTTTCCTGTAGTTTGAATCCATTGCTCTGTCTCCTAGTCTCTAGCGCAGCAGAAAACAAGCTTGCTCCACTTTTATTATGGCATACTTTCAAATATTTAAACATGGCTATCTTGTCACCTCTTCACCTTCTCTTTTCCAGGTCCTTAGGAAATGTTCCCTGAAGCAACTGAATTAATGAAATTTATTGATTTTAAAGTATAGATAACCTTAAACTTTTCCTCCTGTGCATGATACTCACTATTTTTAGTTTTCCTTAAAGTTTAACCAGTTTGTAATTATTTCTTTGTGCTTCTTGATTTGATTAGAATTGTTATTAAAATCTCAGTATGTTGTTTCTGTCATAATTAGAAATTCTTAAATGCTTGCTTTCATTTATTAATGGTGATAGTTTTTGTTTTTATATCTAGTCCAGTCTAAGCATGTCTCAGAAATGTGGTTTTTCCTGTCTTCAGTTTATTCTGTTTCAGAAGCACCAGAGCCTCACCGTGACCCCCTCTGTGCTCTGGTGTGTAACGGCTGTATGATGTAACCAAGAGAGGGCTTTGTGTAGTGAGTGGATGAAGATGTAGCCCTCATTATAGCAGTTGAGTTAGTTCTTTCTAAAGTAAAGTAACCCTGGGCTGAAAAAGTAGGACATTTCTTCAGTTATTGATTAATAAAAAAATAGGCATAACAACATCAGGTTCATTAAGCTTGTGGATATGGTCGCAAAGAGATGAGTGTGGTGCCCTGTTTAATGGAAACAGAAATGTGGATTATATATTCTGAGAAGCATTTAAAACTAGTTTGAATGCTATTCATTTTTTAATAACATCTTTGTTCTTCTATAATTTCATTAATGTAGAATTGGTGTAGGGTTATTGCTTTTTTATTATACATTGTGGCATCCACTCTGTTCTATGATGCATTTGTATTGGAGTGGTGCATTTGTGTTGTGCGTTGTGAATTGAGTCTTTTATGCAATTAACTTGTTTTTCCAGTTTCTGAAGACTCTTTTCCATTACTAGCCCATTTTAAACCCAATTAGCAAGGTGATAGGTGGCTGACTTAAATCAGATCTGATGGATTTGTAGAAATTATTCATTGTATAATATTTACATTTTTCTCTGCCCATTCTGCTATTATATATGCCCCAAGTCAGTTGTAGTTGTCTTTTGTTTTTGTTTTTTCTTTTATTATGTAATATAAAATATGGTATGGATCGATATCCTGGTCATTTCACAAACGTTTGAAGCTTTGTCTTCATTGGCGTGTATATTGAGAATGTGGACAGAGCACCCAAAATTATACTTCTCAGTCTTTTAATATACAGTTGTATTTGACAGGAACATATGGAGACATCTCCATTGACAAAACAATTTTTATGTTTTTAAGACAAAAGAAGCTAGAAAAGGTGATGGAAGAAGAAGGCTTGAGAGATGAAGAGGTATTGCATGTATTTTATAAATATCTTGTTTTCTGGTGGTGTCTTTTCAAAAAAAAACTATTCTAATAAACATACACTGTGAATAATTAGGGTGTGATTGTTTAATACATTATTTATTTATTTATTTATTTTGAATTGCTTTTTACAAAACAATTAGAAAAGGATGAGAAGGTCCGCACATGCCCGAAAGGAAACGGAGTTTCTGCGCCTAAAAAGGACAAGACTTGGATTGGAAGATTTTGAGTCTTTAAAAGTAATTGGCAGAGGAGCATTTGGAGAGGTAAGAGTTGAAAGACAGATTTAAAATAAACAAATACCACCAATCACATTTTGTCCTTCTGCATTGTTAATCATATGTTTAATTACAACAAAACTATATCTTCCCATAAAAAGCAGAAAAATATCCTACCACATAATTTGCTTTCAGTGTATACAATATACATTACATAAGCACGGTCAATGTTTGCAATTTTGAAAATTTAATAATCCTCTTAAAGGAAACAGACATCTGGGCATCCTTGATCTGTTAGTAAGTAGAATCCAAATAGATGATTTTTTTTGACAGATCTCGTTCTGTCAGCAAAACCAGGAGGTGTCGTTTCCTATCTTGCTACACTACTCCCACCACCAGGAATATTGCTAAACTTCCAAAGGGCTGAGACACCATCTGGAATTAGTCTTCAATCACACTGGGAGTCAAATGCCAAACCCAGGGCTGTGAAGTCAATACACTAAGACTTTGACTCCAATACCAATTTTCCTATCATCTAACCCCAGCTCTGTCATAATGTGTAGCAATTAGTAATGCCGAATCTATTGTAATAAAATGGCAGCACAGGACATTTCATCACCGTCTCATGAATCATCAAGTCTCTTAAGTTGATAGAACATAAATTATGTTTATTTAATTAAAATTTTTGAGCAAAAGAAAATTCTGATTTAATAGGAGAGTAAATATGTAACAAACAAGACATTTAATAAAAAATTTAAAGGCAAGCTATAAATATCAAATTATGTATTTCTCATATATTGTTATAATAGTTTGTATTTGAAAATACAAACTATTTCTGAGGTCAAAATACAAACTATTTCTATTTCTACCACTCCAGCTAAACTCAAAATTGCTTTCAACTAGAGGTGTACACAGTATTGTTTGATATACCATATTCAGGGGATCTGGGCGATCTGTCAGCAGGATCCCCAGAAATGGGGCGGTGGCGGCACATGTGTGTGTGTGTGTGTGTGTGTGTGGAGCCGTAGGCCAGCAATAATGGAACGTGTAGCATCCGCCCTTCGGATGTACCCGGCTGCATTTGGCTGACATGTGAGAAGAGCAGCTACTCATGGTTTTTCTCTCCCCCCCCCCCCCCCCCCGCCATTAGCCTTGCCACAGCCAATCTGAAGAAGAAAGCAGATCATGTGTCTTTTTGCCAAGTTGGTCTATATATACCAGGGCGAGCTCCTCCATTTTTCTGTGGCGTCTTGGCATTAGAGAGAGATTGTGCTAGCTCGCTCCGTGGGTTCTATCTTAGTACCTTCGCTTTTTTATTAGATTACATAAGTAGAGAATGACATTAAATATTCGCATTACAGAAAAAAAGGAAAAAGACAAAGAAAGTTTTTTTACATATTTACTCATACCATTCTTAGAGTTTCCATTACTATAATTGCATACTACTTGTACCTGTTTTTTTCCTCTCTCCCTCCCTCCCTCTCACTCCCATCCCTCCAAGAGCAGTTGTACCTTAATTTTTTTTAAAAATATTATTTTATTTGTTCAATCTTTAAGATGGTCTACTTTTGTGCCTTAAATTTTCCTTTCCCTTTTACTCTGGTTATCAGCTCATTCCATTTAGAGTCCCAATTCCCTTAGGATATCTGACTGTATATTTACTTCTCTTTTCCACAGTATAATCCTGCAGCATATAGCATATTCATACAACTTTTTTATTTCCCATTTTCTGTGCTCTTTCTACCCCTAGGTAACTGCTACTTTTGTAGGTTCTGTCAAATATTTTGTAATTTCAGCCCATTCTTTATTCCCACCTTTTCCTTCTAATTTCTAGCTAAAAATGTTTTTTATTTATCTCTAATTTTATCCCTAATATTTCATCCATCTCACTTTTTATTTATAAAAATTTTGTAACTTATCTCAGTCCCATCACATATTCATATGTGTAAAGGTTACTCTTTCCCCACATTTATAGTTTTAATGTACTTTTTGTAATATGGGCTAGTTTTTTTGTGGGGTTTGATACCATTTTGTCAAAATTTTCCATTGTGTTTCCTTAATCTTTTAAATGTGTATTTTTTAACTGTGTTTATCCAATTTTCAATGTTTTTCTCATTACTATTGAATTCCTCTTTCCATACCTCAATCAATATATGTTTCAAATTATATGTTTTTCTACTAATTTCCTATATATACATACCAAAACCCCTTTCTCCTTCTCTATTCTCCACTTTAAAATTTGATTTAGATCTGCTCTTGAGCTTTTCCTTCTATGTCATTCCATGCCATAATCACTGCTTCTTAGTGTTTAGGGATTGCTTTTTGAGAATTCCAACCTTTTCCTTCTGCATTAAATTTTCTTAGTTAATATCTTTTGTATAGTCATTTTATTTTACTTGTAATTTTGCTAAGGAGGAGTGGGTGGGCATGCATTGGGAAGGGGCTGTGAGTTTTAAAAGGGCTTTTTGTGTGTTTTGTTTAAATATTTTAGGATTATTTTTTTTTTTGCTTTACATTGACTGGGTGTGGGATAGGTTTAGGGAATAGCCTGACTCGCTTGAGTGCTCACGGGGTGTGTGTGTGTGTGTGGGGGGGGGGGTGGATTTCCCAAGCCCTACCTTCTGGCTTCTGTACTCTATCCTGCACCAGCAGTTCCTCCTCCTCAAAAATAAAAAGCTCTTTCTTCTTCTAGTTCACCTCTTTGAATCCTATTTTTCTTCTTAAGTTTTTGTCAAATATGTTGTGTCGTTGTTTCGGGCTTGTCCCTGTTGTGAGCTGCCCCGAGTCCCTTCGGGCAGATGGGGCAGGATATAAAAATAAAGTTTATTACAGTATTATTATTATTATTATTATTATTATTATTATTATTATTCTGGCTTCTGTGTGTGTGCTGTGCAAAGCCAGAAGCCTGAGCCTATTTTTCCTCAAAAAAATATTTTTAAAATAACCTTTTGTTACTTCTTCTGTCTTTCCCCCTATTTTTCTAGTTTATGTGTGCTTGCAAAAGTAGTTCAGAGCACACATACATGCTTACACATATAATATATATAGGTGTGTGTGTGTGTGTGTGTGTGTGTGTGTGTATATATATATATATATATATATATATGTTTTTATTTGTAAAAATTTAAAAAAGTTTGATTCTAACTCTACAACCCTTGGCAGATATGCACTTGTCTTACGCAATGGCATACAGTTTGAGAAAGGAAGTGTGGTTTTATCATCACCTATGTTAATTTTCCATATACTGCATGTAGCTTTTTTGCCAGTCTGCTGACAGTGTTGCTGGAGTTGGCCATGGCAGTGAGGCTAGTTATGCCAATGCTCTTTCCCACTTCCTAATATACAGTATATCCTCTTTTCCATATATTAAAAAAGTAGCTGAAATGGGTCTTAATGCATATATTGTTTCCAACCAACTTCTAGGTACGGCTTGTTCAGAAAAAAGATACAGGACACGTGTATGCAATGAAAATTTTGCGCAAAGCAGACATGCTTGAAAAAGAGCAGGTAATTAGAGATTATAAATGGTAATGGCAGCACATTCTTACTCCTGATGATTGATTGAAGTGTTCTTTCTTTTTATTAGAGGAATTAGATTGATAATATATATCTTGAATTACCACTGTTATTGGAAAAACAGGACTTCTAGGTTAGGAAAATTTTCTGAGCAAAGAAGTCATCCTGGTGATTATCAAATATGTCAAATAATCAGTTTGATGGTATTGATTTTCCCAGTTTAAGGATATCATTGAGGATTAATTTTTTTAATTGCATTCACGTATACATTGTTATCTAACTATCACTGAAGATATCTTGTTTTATTACATAATAACTGGAATTATGTGTATAAAGAAGGGAGGAGCCATGCAGCATTTATAATAATAGCTAATTGATTTCAATATAAGTTTTTTGTGAATTCCAGCCCATTCTTCGTAAGCTTATGCTGAAATTACTTAGTTGGTCTTAAAGACCCCTTTTTATTCTGAAATAGTTTTCCCTTTAAAAAATACTTAGGAGTAAGTAGGTCTTACCAGATTTAGTGAGATTTATTTGTAAATCTACCCAATATGGCATTGTAAGTCTCATTAAAGCTGTAACCATCAAATCCATATAAATAAAAATGTCATGTTCTTTTGTGGGACCAACATAACTCAAAAACCACTAGACGGATTGACACGAAATTGAGACACAATACATCTAACAGACCAACTAGTGAACATCACTTCTAAAAACATTTTTTTTAAAATAGCGGCACGAACTTTAAAAGCCAAAAAATCTAAAAGACATTACAGCGTATGTGTTAGAACAACTCCCATGGCCCCACCCACCTCTTGCACGAGGGGAGAAAAAAAACAGCCAAGATAAGGGACACTTGAGAGAGAGAAGGAAAGGTGGCACGTTTATCCCTCTCGCTTCTCCTTCCCCTTTTCGAAGTGAGGCGGTGGTGTGAGGGAATTCAGGAGAGCCCCACGCGTCCCCCCCTCATAAAGGCACGTAACCGTCCACCTCTGGGAGGGAGGGAAGGAGTGCGCGTGTGCCCAGCAGCAACACACACACATACACACATATGCAAACATACACAGCTCCCAGGAAAAGCGCCGCCAAGCAGGTCCAGGCCTCGGGGACCCCGGTTGCCTTTGACCTTCCCACCCAGGAAGGAAAGAAAAGGGGGAAGAATGGGGGAGGGGGGAGAGAACACAACAGTGTCTTTCCCATGCGTGGAGCCAGCAGCCAGTGCTTTAACTAGAAAGGGAAAGGAACGAAGGGAAGGAGAAAGAGAAGAGAATGATGGGAAGGAAGGAAGGGGGAAAAGAATAAAAAGGAAGAACTGAAGAGAAAGGAAAGAACGAAAGAAAAGGAGAAAGGGAAAGAAGGAATGGGGAAAAGATAGAAGTGAAGGAATCATCATCATTATTATTACTAAGAGGAGGCGGAGAGAGGTGAAAAGGGTAAAAGAGGGGGAAAAATACTACTATAGGCCAAAGCAACGCGTATTGAATAGATATCTCCTGATTCAAATTTTCATTCAGCTGTGTGTATAGAGGTGTGAAGAACAGACTTCAGAATTATCTCATTAGTCAACCTAGTTTTTGACTCCTTGTAAACAGATTCAGAGGGGAATTGGCCACTGAGCTGCGGGACTGAGCACTTTTTGTGTATCTTGGCTGATTTAAGCATTGTGTAGATGACATGAGTATTGTAAGGAACTGCTTACCTCTGTACGTCCTCTAGCTCTTTATTTTTATAAAAGGGTGGACTGAGAGCTCATAGATTGCATGCAAGTCTTGTATAGCCCGCCTTGCACGTTTTTTGTTTAGACTGAAAACAGCTAATTGAGCTGTCAAAGGCAGTTTTAGTCATAGTGGAAGTTGGTGGACCGGTATCAGTCTCTGAATCATATGTTGCCAGTCCCTGAAGAGCTTTAAGAAAACAGCCAATAGACACACATATCGTGTCAGTCCCTAGCACACTAGGGTGCGGAAGTGCTAGTCATCCACATCAATCTGGGACCCCATTTATGCTCCCATATAATGCAGTTTGAAATTGCATTATTGAACTGCATTTTATGAGTCAACACTGATCATGGGGCCTGGGAAACACTGATGTAGGAGACATAGTAGTAAATTTAAGCTTATTCCACTCCATCCCCTCATGGGGATTTTTTTTTTCAAATTGAGAAGTAACTGTTGAAAAAGAAAATGCCTCTCTTGGACCTAAAACAGGCTGTTAAAATAGATTTACATGCCCTATCATATCCTTTAGCAGTACAGAATGGGTGAGTGGGGAATAGAGAAGGTCAGGATGAGGCGAGAGTCAGTTTTTTCCATCAGTGAAGAGTGGCTTTACTACAGTATGTCTTCAGGTATTCATAATGCTGACCAAGGCAGCTCTTAAGCTAGAAGTATGTATTGTAGAAAAAGGGCCAGCAACACTATGAGTGAGCAGCATCAGGCGCATGTCCAATGAGTCTGTTTTCAAGAGCAGTAGCACCCAAGAGCATAGAAATTGTCTATCAGATGAAAACAGAGGTGAGCTCAAAGGCTTATTGATTAGTACATTGAGGAAGGCATTAGTTCCAAGTGGAGACAAGTAACAAGATAGGTCCTCAAGGAAGGGGCACTCTAACATGAGAGAGGATGACAAACCTTTAGTTCTGCAGTCTTCTATTAGAGATTCCCTGGAGAGATTTGAGTATTCAGACAAAGCCTAACCTCTGAACAAAACTCTGAGGATGCTTGCTACAGATGCAGGCAAAACGTCAGGATAAGATACTACTGAAACATGGCAATACAGTCCGAAAAACTCACGGAAACCCAAAATCTTAGCAATTTACAGGTTTTAGGATGGATTGTGCATGAGTTTGTCTGCAAGTATCTTTATGACAGTGATCTGTATGCTTTTGCGCTTTTTATGATTTGCGATTCTGGTACTATGAATGTCGTTTCTGGATCTCCATCTTTCAGTTGTCCACACGTGTGCAAGTATTATGTCTTTTAGACCTTTATTATGCTACTGCCCTTTTAAAACTCAAGATGCAAAAAACAGCCAAATAAATGGATGACGGTACCAAGAAAATATGCAAATCATCAATGTAGATTTAAAAGTTTATCTCTAAAAGGTAAATGTCAACAGCAGAAATATCCTAAAGGCTTGATGGAAAAGTTATCAAACATTAACAGAGGTGATCTAATGTGGGTTTTTCCATGTTGGGAGCTGCTAAACAAAAATGGCAGCAGAATGCATATGGGAAGAGGCAGTCCTAGATTCCTAAGGGCTGTGTTACCAGTAAGCAAGTGTGCACACATGTATTAGTACATTTGAAACATTATCCCAAGGGTCTAAAAGTTCTACAAGCCATGAGGTTTAAATTGTGTGACTTTCAGTGGATGTGCTTAATAATAATAATAATAACTAATAATAACTAATAATAATAATAACTTTTAATAATAATAATAATAATAATAATAATAATAATAATAATAATAATGATAACAATAACTCAAGATTGAACTTCAAAGACTCTGGCAGAAACCAGTGCAGGTGGTCCTAGTGGTGATGGGCACATTGGGTGCTGTGCCAAAAGATCTCAGCCAGCATTTGGAAACAATAGACATTGACAAAATTACGATCTGCCAGCTGCAAAAGGCCACCCTGCTGGGATCTGCGCGCATCATCCGAAAATACACAGTCCTAGACACTTGGGAAGTGTTCGACTTATGATTTTGTGATATGATATCCAGCATATCTATCTTGTTTGCTGTGTCATAATAAAATAATAATAACTTTATTTTTATACCCCTCCTCCATCTCCCTGGAGGGACTCGGAGCGGCTCACATGGGGACGAGTCTGATCAACATAATTAAAATAACACACTGAAATACATTAAACAATATCATAAAACAGAATAAAACAACAACATTATAACAGAGTATTAGGCAACCATTGAACCAACAACCAATGAACCTGAAATAACAATCAGTTTCTGGCCATGGGTGGGTGGATTGGTGCAAATCAATTTTGGGGTAGGGCTGATGGATAAAGTGTGTAGATCAGACGGCAAAATTAGGGATGAAGGGCAATGTAACATGGAGCATATCTTTGGGTAGAGAACGGTAGTTTAGTACCAGGCCGATTTTATGTCCTAGTTGTGTGTGTGTGTGTGTGTGTGTGTGTGTGTGTGTTCATTCACTCAGTCATCTCTGACTATTTGTGACCTCATGGACCAGTCCACGCCAGAGCTCCCTGTTGGCCGTCGCCGCCCCCAGTTCCTGCAAGGTCAAGCCAGTCACTTCAAGGATACCATTCATCCATCTTGCCCTTGGTTGGCCTCTCTTCCTTTTTCCTTCCATTTTCCCCAGCATCATTATCTTTTCCAAGCTTTCCTGTCTTCTCATGATGTGGCCAAAATACTTCATCTTTGCCTCTAATATCCTTCCCTCCAGTGAGCAGCCTAGTTAGGGTCCTAGTTAGGGCCAAATTATCTAGGGGATTGTCTAGCCAAGAGCGGAACATCCACGTCTTTAGATCTTTATGGAAGATGGACAGGGTAGGTGCTAGCCTAATCTCCCTGGGGAGGGAGTTCCCGAGCCGGGAGGCCACCACCGAGAAGGCCCCCTCTCTCGTCCCCACCAGCTGTGTCTGTGACGAGGGTGGGAGCGAGAGAAGAGCCTCCCCAGATGATCTTAGAGGTCGCGCAGATTCATAAGGGAAGATGCGGTCACGAAAATAGGCAGGCCCCGAACCGTTTAATGCGAGACTTCTACCAGTGTTTCATTAAAATAAATGCTGTTCATACTTGCATAAACAGGGCTAAAGCATCAGTTAGAGCTAGGTATATTTAGATTGAAGAAAACAATGCTGAGAGGGGGCATGGTAGCCATGTTTAAATATTTGAAAGGATGTCACATGGAAGAGGGGGCAAGTTTGTGTTCTTCTGACGGTAAGAGCTATTTGGCAGTGGAATGTGCTACCTTGGAGTCTGGTGGGGTCTTCTTTGGAAGTTTTAAAGCAGAAGCTGCATGGCCATCTTTTGGGGTTGTTTTGGTTGTATTTTCCTGCAGGAGGTTAGATTGGATAGCCCTTGTGGCCTCTTCCAACTCTATGGCCCTCCATCTTGGTTTTCTTGAGTGCAAGTGAGTGGGTAATGCTGCTGGCCTTGGCAAGCTTTGTTCAGTTAAAATAAAACCATAGCCAGTGTTTTAACATTAACTACTGCCCTAGTGCCTAGGGATCTAACAAATATGTGAAAATGTTTCTTTCATTACAAACCTAGTTTAAAAGAAAAGAAAATTTCATTTAAAATGAATTTTTTAATCTCTTTACAGGTTGGCCATATTCGAGCAGAGCGTGACATTCTAGTGGAAGCAGATAGTTTGTGGGTTGTAAAAATGTTCTATAGCTTTCAGGATAAGCTAAACCTGTATCTAATTATGGAATTCCTACCTGGAGGTAATTCTTTTAAATAATAGGGTACTGTTTTGTTGGGATATTTTCATCAGATATGGCTTGTACATATGCCTACTTCATTCTGTCGGTGCATGGTTTCTGATTCTGAGCTGTTCAATGCATGCTTGGGTGATTAATGCATTACAGAACGAAGTTTGTCATGATCTGTAATTAACAATCTGAATGGAATACAATTTTATTCCTGTGTCTATAATATAGGCTGGAATTCACATAGAGTTATGCATTCATAACTGATTCATGTTCACAGTCCCTACACCAGAGCTTTCCAAACTGTGTGTTGTGACATGTTAATGTCAGCTGCAGTGTGTAGGTGTGTTGCACAAAAATAATGAATCTGTGAAATACACAATAAATCTTGTATTTTTAAAAATACAAAAGAATGTTTTTCATGAGATATGTTGTGTTCTCATTCATTTCATTGTTACAATTTATGAATTACTGTGTCACGAAATGATGCATGTCTAAAAAGTGTGTCACCAACATGAAATGTTTGGAAAGCTCTGCCCTACATGTTCAATAATGCATAGAATACAGAGGTATAATAAAAGTTTCTAGTCCTGTTTTACTGGGCAGTAGTAGTAGTAATATTATTATTATTATTATTATTATTATTATTATTATTACCACCTGCCTCTCCTTGAGGTTCGAGATAGGTTACAGAATAATTAAAACACATAAACATTGTAAAAATACCACAATACACATATTCAAATGTATTTCTATAAAATACATATTAAAATATACAAAACATAGCTTTAAAAAGGATACATGTTTAAAATTAATGTTTAAAAACTGTCTAGGTAGACCTGCCAGAAGAAATAGGTCTTTAAATGGTTTTAAAATTCCAACAGCTCATTTAGCTGTCCGATCTCTCTGGCAGGAACCAAAAGCTTGTTTTTCCTGTTATTAGGAAGCAGTAAACATGTTCCCCCAGACTTGCAACATCTTGTTGCTTTTGCATAAAACTTCACTGAGCTCAACATTGGTGGGAGACATGATGATTGTATACATCTTCCTCTTGCAAGGAGATGGAGGCAAGAGAGGGGAAGAGGTCTAAACAGACAAGCCAAGGGACTCTCAGTGTGATCAGGCACAGCCTCCAGCTTCCGTGGGATGGACTCCTCCTTCTCCAAGTAGCCTCAAGTGGAAGAAGAGATCTTGCTTCTGACTGTCACACTGGAGATTTCTTGTGGGATGAGGTTAAGAATGTCCATTAGAGATGTTCCATTTGATGGCAGAAACAAGCCCTTTTGATTGGGAGCATCTGCTGTCCAGTCAGTCAGAATTAGATAGGGGAGTGCAGCATTGGAGTTGTTACTTAGCTATATATCTAAGGCAGTTACGTAGCTAAGCAGCAGGTCTAGAATACTGGTAATCAAATTCGAAATAATGTACATGTGTTTTTTTTTTAGAAAAGAGAAGTAGAACTGTTTTCGTCTATATGTCCAGTCAGCATTATTATTCAATAATTACTATTTCAGGACCATAATCACCAGGATTCAATTTACTAGTATTTTACTTAGTAACAATGAAAATAAATTAAGGTTGCTTATTCAGAGGTTTGGATAAAATTTATTTTTGTTTGTTTAAGCAGCAATTATTAGGGCATACTAAAATGGTGGAAGGCCATAGAACTGGTGAAATTATGTGCATGCCATTTTAATATAGGTTTGCATCATTGCGATCAAATTTACATCTACTTTAGATTGATACAAGGTTTTTTTACTGGCAATTCGAAGGTATTTTCAAAATCAGTATTTAATTTTGTCAAAAGGCATCCTGAACAAATCTGTGTAAACCAGTCTTTCCCCTTTTGTTATCCTCCAAGACGTGCCTTCATCCTGTGCAAGCATGGCAGTTGTTTGTGAACAATGGTATAAAGTCATTTGTGAATCCCAACTAGAATAAACCCATAGAATAAATGGGATTGATATTGGTCTTAATTTACCATTACTTGATTGATTCTAAAAATCTACTCCAATTGAAATTACCTGTTGATTGTCATCTAATGAAAGTTATAATTTAAAACATCTGAAGGATGCCATGTTGGGAACTGCTGGGATAAACTCAGGAAATGACTTCTTAAAGATACTCGCCTTATTTATTCACTTGTACTGAGAAGTTCATCAATATACTTTAGAAGTTCATCAAATTGTTCTGGGAGGGGAAAAGGTGCTGTACATAATATGTTAAGTGGATGTTAGAATTCAGCCCGAACTAAAATTTACTAAAAGTTACGCTTACAAAGGAGCTGAATGTAACCTTTCCCCCTTTATCATCTGTACATACAGGAGATATGATGACATTATTGATGAAAAAAGATACTCTGTCAGAAGAAGAGACTCAGTTTTATATAGCAGAGACTGTGCTAGCAATTGATTCAATTCACCAGCTGGGTTTTATTCATCGTGATATCAAGCCAGATAATCTTCTTTTGGACAGTAAGGTAAGAGTATTTCAAAGGCTAGCACTTTCTAATATTACTTGGTAGAAATACAGTTGCTTATTTCATGTCGTGGCACTGTTATTTCCTTTGGAAACTCTAAAGAGCTTGAAATGGAAGAACTTGGCTAAGCAGTTAGATGAAATTAAATCTGTGAGTCAGCCCTTCATTCAGCAAGACTTAATTGTGATAAAAGGTACTAAATCTAGGGATTTAGTACATGGATCAGGGTTCGGGTTTTAGATTTTGAAGTGGACGCATAACAGTTTCTTTTGGAGCTGTGAGTTAAATGTTCTCATACTTCTTGCAATATTAAATATGTGGCTGTCTTCAAACAGACTTGGTGGGACACGAATTAATCCATAATTAATTTAGGTGTTTTAAAAAATCTTCCATTTGTTTTTGTCTTTTTCTAGGGACACGTGAAACTGTCAGACTTTGGTCTCTGCACTGGACTAAAGAAAGCACATAGAACAGAGTTTTATAGAAACCTGAGCCACAATCTGCCTAGTGACTTTAGTAAGTAGTAATAATATTATTATTTCCATCTTGAAAACTTGAAATCTCAGCAAAAGCTGGGAAAATACACAGTTCCCATAACAACAATGTGTACAAAGTATCAGAAATGGAGATTTATTAACAGGATGATTTTATTGATTTTTAAATTGGACTATTTGTAATGTGTTGTTTTTATCTTCACTGATGTTGTTATTGTTTACCTCTATTTTTATGTGTTACCACACTTGTATATGCTTCTGTAAGCCACCCTGAGTCCTTTCTTGGAGATGGTGGTGGGGTATAAATAAAATTATTATTATTATTATTATTAACTGCCCAAAATGCTAATCTGTGCAAGGCAACCTTAGTCAGGGTTTTTTTTAATTTGGTCTGTCAACCTTTTGCTATTTATTAGTGAGCCTTGCTGGAGAAATGTTGGATTATACAATTTTTTTTGTTGCTTTGTGACACAAGTATTTTATTGCTTTACTTTATTTAAAGTACTTTTACTCTTTTATTCAGACAAATCAAGCAATTTTTAAAGAACAGTCCTTGTCCTCCTGGTTTACACCTTAAAAATGCACTTTACAAGAGCTGTATTATAGGAGAAAAAGTATCATTTTCACAAAAAATGAAGGCATAATGGTATAAATTCCTTATACTGAATTATCCATAAATGAAAAAAAAGGAAAACGTTAAAATATGAGCTGCTTTTGAAAATAAATGTTAATTTATACTTTATTTTCATTCGCCCACCACTCATTTGCAACCTTATTTTAAATTATGGTATGACATCCTATTTTTGTCTATTCTGTCTGGATTATTGGGTATGTAGGGAGGTCCCTGGATGCCACAAGAAAAAAATAAAATGCAGTAAACGATTATCCAAAAATCTGGGCCAACATCAATATATTATTAAATAAAAGTTTTAAAAAATTAATCATATTTCTGCTTTGATTTTTTTCAGCCTTTCAGAATATGAACTCTAAAAGGAAAGCAGAAACTTGGAAAAGAAACAGACGGCAATTGGTAGGTACTGCTGTTAGAAATAATAAGCTTGTTTTAAAAGGTGTTTACCCAGCTTTCACGTCACTAAGGTTTTTTTTAACATGTTATGTGAGGTTAGCCACAAAGACAGTTTGTTTAGTCTTACCAAAAATGCAACACATAAAGACAATAAGATCATGATCCAGGGACCAATCATTAGTTCTTATAATGATCTGCCTGAAGAAAAGCAATAGAGGGAGAGGAGGAACTTTCTGGAGATGTAGAGTTGATGGGAAAGCCCTAAAGTCTCATCTCTTTTTCAGCTGCAATCTCTAAGCAGAGATTCTGTGTTTAAATTGGATGTTTAAAGTCATGAAAATGTCATTGAATGAGCCTTCAGAAGAGCAAGAGTAAAAGGAGCTGGATTTTTGGTTTATCCTTCTCCTTCTGTGTCATTGGGGATATCAACCTCCCTCCCCCCGCCAAAAGAATATGGTTTATGTTGAAGATTTGATTGATTTCTTCACTGCTAACATTTTTCTGGACATATATAACACACCTCGTTTATTTGCAGGCTTTCTCTACTGTGGGAACTCCAGATTACATTGCTCCAGAAGTTTTCATGCAAACAGGCTACAATAAACTTTGTGACTGGTGGTCGCTTGGGGTCATCATGTATGAGATGCTCATTGGTAGGAACATTTGGCTGTCCAGAATTTTCATATTGTAACTCCCACAGACCCTTTTCATTGAGTCTATTGTCTGGGGAATCTGGGGGTTGAAGACTGAAACTGCACCACACAACTGCATTAGGTTTAACTTCTTATCTTGGTGCTTCTCTGCAATTGAAGTACATGAATCTGAAAAACAGTTTGATGTGGTTAGAGATAACCATTATTTACATCTTTCATTAATCATTCCTCGTGATCGTCTTAATTTATTTCTTAGGTTACCCTCCCTTCTGTTCAGAGACACCCCAAGAAACATATAAGAAGGTGATGAATTGGAAAGAGACGCTTATATTCCCTCCAGAGGTACCAATCTCTGAACGAGCCAAAGATCTTATTCTAAGGTATCACCACATCAGCAATTGCTCTCAATATGTCCTTGGAGCATGACATAGACAGACTTTCTTGTGCAAATTACATTTCGTAGCATTCAGTCTGCAGTAGTAAGGGCTGTCCTTTTCTGATATCTTGTCCCAATTTCGATAGAATCCTAGTCAATGGAATATTGACATTTGGCCCTCTAGATGTTGAATTGTACCTCAGTTTTCTTCACAACTGGCATTTGCTTCACTAAGACAATCGGGTGTTGGAGTCCAAATACATCTGGAAGATGGCCCAGGGCCTTCCCCTGAACTAAACCAGAAACAGTAGTTCTGATTGCCAGACATGCCAGAATCCCTCTGTAATGTCAGACAGTTCCATTTCCTCTTAGTAATTTACTGTGCTTTTTTAAAATTTTGGATTCTCCATGTTGCTTCTTTTTCTCTGCACAGGTTTTGCTGTGAATGGGAACATCGAATTGGTGCTCCTGGTGTCGAGGAAATTAAAACAAATCCCTTTTTTGAGGGAGTTGACTGGGAGCATATCAGGTAAAATATCCTTTTCTTTCTATATATTCAAACTCTGTTTTCTACTCTGGCAATGGGATGAATGGGGAGAAAGATAGGTGATATGAGCAAGACAGAATGTGGACTTTAGAAGCAGTTGTGTTCCAAATTTGATACCGCATTCAGGATTCTTCTTGTACAATACGTTTAATCATGAATATGTTTTTTATCAGAGAGAGACCAGCTGCAATACCTATAGAAATCAAAAGTATAGATGATACATCAAACTTTGATGAATTTCCAGAATCTGATATCCTTAAACCAGCAGGTAATTTTTTTTAATTATTTTCTGGTCTTTATAATTTTTTATTTTTATATGCATCTTAACTTTAACTTTCCAAGAACTGGCTATTTCATAGAAGATAATCCTTAGCCTAGTCCTGCAAATCCCTCTGTTACTACTTCTGCTCTAAATTGGCTTGGGAAAGGTTTTGTTACATCAGAGTTAATTCATAGGTTCAGTATGTTTTAAATTTGATTTTGATGGAATCAGTTCAGAGAAAAAGGGAAGAGCAACACTGGTAGATGCTGGCTTCCTGCTTATGAATTTTCTCTATCTCAGTTTTGGGGACTACATTCCTCATCACTTAGCCCCAAACCAAAGCCACATCAATACATAATAACAACAACAATAATAGATGATAATAATAATATCAATTATTTTTAATAATAATAATAATAATTCAGGAGGTTCCTGAAATTATTTAACAGCAGAGGAATTATGTATCTGTTTTACATGTTCCTGTCATTGAAACATGCCCAGGGAGATATAATAGGAGTGCATAATTTTCCCATTCCATTAGCACGTCTAGAACATGCTGGACAAAATATATTCTCTTTTACTTATGTTATTTCATTATTAATCTAAATTCTGTGTGCTGGTTTTTTCTAGTGACCACAAGTAACCACCCAGAGACAGACTACAAGAATAAAGACTGGGTCTTTATCAATTATACCTACAAGCGTTTTGAAGGCCTGACTGCTCGAGGCGCAATACCGTCCTACATGAAAGATGGAAAGTAGTAACTCACAGTTGGACTTCCGGACCCTCATTTTAGTTTGTCAACACACATTGTCTTCTTCTGCACTTCAAAGCTTTACCTGAGGGCTGTGAACTCTTGAGAAGAATGCTGGATAACATAATATACACTGTGATTTACATTACAGTGGGTTTATCTATGGAAAATTTCCACAATCTTATTGTCTGCCTTTATTGCAGATTATATGTTTTCTGGCTTCAGTTAAAGTTCTTATGACTGTTACTTCAACAAGAGGGAGGCAAGAACTAGCTTTTATTTACTAACATAGCAAAGCATAACATAACTGTACTTTTCATATGTGTTCTGTCTCACAAGTACTTCATGAAAATACAGCACGATTCCAAGGGCTACACTATTGTAGAAGAAACAAAGCAATAATTAGCATGAGGTAGACAAAACTCTCAGCAACTTATCCCACAGGTGGGCAGGTCCTATATTGCCTTAAAGATCACTATAGTCTTTTTATACTTTGTTCAAAAGCTTTTTGGATATAGCATCTTTTCAACCTCAAAACCTGTTGCACTTTACTGTTGGTACTAAAATAGTGAACTTAAAATGTTAAGAGTTTTCCCCCCTCTACGTTACAGATTTGTGGAACATTATCTTTTTTATAAGCAATGTTCAGGGCAATGACAAGGGGTAATTTTTTGGAGAAGCTGTTTTATGCAATGTTTCATTATTTCTGCAAAGATACAAATCACGTATAGTAACATTATAAGCTTCCCAGGGCTAATACCTTCAAGGAGGCCTGTTTGTAACAGTTTGGTAGCAATATGGGGAAAATGACTTCTCTCCTCCCTAACTTCCAGACTTTAACTAAACAGAGCCAGGAAGTTGATACAAGCAGATAATTATGATATGTAAGATTTTAACTAGTAGTTTGGGATACTTGAAACTTCATACTTCTGAAGCTTGGGAGCCTGAGAACTCTTTAAGTGCCTTTTAAATGCTACCTGGAAACAACTCTTAAGCAGGCTTCTTCAACCTGTGGCCTTCCAGGTGTTTTGGGCTTCAGTTCCCAGAATTCCTGTCCATTGAACAAGCTGGTTAAGGTTTCTGGGAGTTGGAGGCCCAAACACCTGGAGAGCTACAGGTTGGAGAGGTCTGCGTAATGGAACTGTTCATTTAGAATTTCTGTGTGGTGCAATTTTATGTTCCAGACACCTCTCCAGGTGGCCTTGGTACTTCTTTAAAATCATTCAGACTGTCCAACTGAATCCCTACCTTCCAAGTTTCTGCATGACACATGATAATATACTTCCACTGTTGAGTATTTCGTTCACTTGCCATCCTTCAAAAGTAACCATCTTAGAAATATACACGATGACTTGTTTCAGAAGCACCATACAGCAGGGTTAGTTGTATAGAAATGAATCTAGTACTTTTCAAAACTCATAAAGCAAAACCAGAGAATGGGACCTTGAATAGTTTGGGGACTTTCCAGGTACATTAATATTTATATTGGGCAATTTCATAAAAATGTTGAGTTTCCCTTTAGTAAAGCATCCTGGCAGTTTTATTTATTCTTATGCAACTAGACTGAAAGCCACTTAAGTGCTAGTACTTACTTAAAATTTAGGGACCAGGACTCACTACTTGTAAAATTTAGAGGACATTGGTCAAAGATCATCATATCCTGCCTCAAGAAAATCTGGTGAAGCTTGGAATGAAATAATCACAGCTTCCAGTCATTCTCCTAAAAGATATATTTTATTTTAGCCAATTTCTGACCTCGTCCCTTTTGAGTTCATGAGGTGGTTTCCACATAATAAGTAGTATTGCTTTGTATTATAAAGAGTGACATGTTTCCAAGGTGCTGTGTCCCATGCATTCTCCAGATGGTCTTATATGCAAGTTTAGAATATGTCCCCCATCTTTTTTTTGGTTGTCATGATTATCATGCCATCATTTTGTTATCTATCTTGATACTGAGAAAGCCAATGACTTTATCTGTTTTCTAGATGCAGAACTAGATAGAAGCTTCAATGCAAAAGATAATAAAATGTTTTGCATATAGTTTTTTTTCCAAGAAATGTATTTAGAAAGAGGGAATAAATGCTTGTTCTTGTTTTCATAACCTTTTGTGCCTAGTTTGCAGTTTTTACTGTGTTCTTTCGACGTGTCCCACCCTTGGTGGGACTAGATTTTCCTTACTTTAATGATGGGTTTAAAGTTACATTTCTGGTGCCTGCTGAAATATGTAGCATACATGACTGATGCATTTATAAAGCCTTAAAAAGTGTAGATCCAATTACCTAGAGAGCAAACTAGCCAATAACTTGCACAAAATGTATTCTTCTGTGTTATGAAGATATAGCAAAGCATTCTGTGCCACAGTACAACAGATCCTAAGCGCAAGTATTGTATGGCATGAGTAAATTGGATTGTAGGATTGTAAGTGTGAATATTTTGTACTGTTATGAAGTTTATTGATAATTTGCTTTGTGTGTTGTGTAGAATGAATGGACCACATTATTGCAAAGACGTCTAATCTTAAATCCTTTAGTCTCAGCAATAGCCAAGATCAGGTTGACTTGTCAGCTGTCTAGATGCTCGATTGCCATTAGTAGAAGCTACTCACAAATAAGAACAGTATGCAGCAACAAACTAAAACAAATTAGATGCAACTTGGAACATTAAAGTCTTGACTGGACTTTTTTTTTTAGAACTGCACCCTAGAGTACAATTTATCTGGCTTTTTTTAGAATACTAAAGGGGCGCTTATCAGATGATCGTATATTTGCAGGTGTGATGCTGACCACAGTTAAGGGACTAGGCCATGTGTCTACAGTGAAGTTTCTTCCTGTCTTAATCATAGTTAAGCATTAGGTTGTAGTGCCGTTAAGGTAAACTCAAATTTTATTTCAACTGGGATTTCAAATCATTAGCTAAATTTTGAGTTAAGCAAGAACTCTGATGAACCTCCATTGTCAGTGTGGATGCTTAACCCCAATTTAGGCAGGTGAACATGCACAATCCACAATTCATTTGTTCTGTTACTTTGCCCCAAGCCATAACAAATCATGTAATAAATCATGAAATGTTTAGTATCCAGCCTACTGGTTATGCAGATATATATGTTGTTCTCTGCAATACTACATCATTCTGGTATTTTTTTCAGTATAACTCCTGAGAGATTAACAATATGAGCATTGGCTTGCATAGTTATAGGGACAAATAAAATTTCCTCACTCATATTAATAAGTAAAGCTACCAGTTGTCTATCATCCCTAGCAAAGTATTGCACTTATAGGTTGAGCATCTCTTGTCCAGAATTCAAAAATCCAAAAGTGTCAATTTGGATAGCTAAGATATTATACTCTTACGCACACATTAAATGTACAAAATTATTTAAAATAATATATAACATTACCTTAGGCCTATGTGTATAAGGTGCCTATGTAATTTAAGTGCTAATGAATTTGATACCCAGATTTCGGTCCTGACTTCAAGATATTTCATTATATGCATGTATGCAAATGCATGTATTCCAAAATTTGAAAAAGCAAAATACTTTTGGTCTGAAGTATTTTGAATAAGGAATACTCAACCTATACGGTTATTCAATGTGCCTGCATTCTGCCTTATTTTGGCAGGAGAAATTCAACTTTGAATAATTTAAATGCGGCTGTTACTAACGGAGTGTACAATTTCATGTTCTTTGTATGCGATCCTTTAATTTTGTGTGAAGACCAATTCTTTATGGAACAATCTTTTCATTATGACTGTTTAAAATTCCTCTTCAATAAATGTAGTTTTGCTAATCCTTTGAGAGTTCTTTGGAGTGAACAAAAAGGTACCATCTTCAGAGTGAGTTAAGTGTGAGAAGAAATAAGTATTTTGGTTGCAAAATTTCAATTACTGCAAAGGAAAAAATAACCCCACAAAACAAAACACAATATCGAATTAGAGGAGCAAAAGAAAAGGGATACATGGCATTGAATGAAGGAAGAGACTGCCCTTGTACAGAAGTCTTGCTTCTCATGCTCAGCTCAGCAACAGATACTTTTAATTTTGAAAATAAAGTGATTCACATTCTCCACATTCATACAGTAAGCAGACCTCCATTATTTTAGCAACAAGTGTCCCGGGGGTGCGACATATTACTGAAGTAGAAACATAAAATATCAGGTCAGAAGTACTTTATTAAGAGTATGAAAACGCATGTGAGCTGCTCTTACATTAACAATAACTACAGAAATTATGAGTTTGTAAATACGGAATATAGAAATAATTTTGAAATGAAAAATATTGATTTGTACTTTAAGGCAGTTAAGGAGTACATATGTAATATTTCCCCTTAACAGAAATACATTAAGCCCTCCACATTCACTGCAGTTAGGGTTGCGATGACACCTATCTGAGACAGCAGCTTTCTAAGAACTTCTAGGTTGTTTCCAGCATGATCTTTCCTCTGCTGGGTGTTGACTAGAGAATCCTACTGGAAGACCTACAATGATGTTCTCTTTAGGAATCTCTTAAGTCCTCCAGCGTGGAAGTTGACCAAACAATCACTGCAGTATCTAGATTACTAGAGAGAAATGTTAAATCATATCTGCACAGATGACCAACTGTACCAAATCTATGCTCAATTTCAGTAGACTTTGTCATAAAAATGGTAAAGTTACCTTCTCATGTAAATAGTAAAATGTCTTTAGTGCAGAAAAGCAAAATATATGTAACTTTGGACCTGTATGAACTGTTTTTCTAAGTTCTGACTTAATTAAGAAAAATAGAATCTTACCAAGATACCCTCAATCTGCCAGTCATCCTGACTGTATCAATGTCACATGTGCGTTTCCATTAAGCTTTAAATACTTCAAATTTAAAGTTCAACCACTTGCATGAAAACCTTTCTTGTAATCCTATTTTGAGAACTGCTTCGCATGTTACAAAAAAATTGATTGGCTGCAGACTAATAGATCAAACACTTAAGGATGGATCCAGACGATTATGCTTGTTGTGCCAACACTAGCTATTGCAGCAGATATACAATGTAACATTACTGTACACATTTTAGGATAGTTGTCTATAATATAAATATCCTAAACCAGACATGTTTAGAACATTATAGGATTCTATACTTGAAGGGCTTCCTAATATATTTTTTAGAAATGTACACCTGACTCTTCATACACTTGCTTTTGGAGATACCATTGTAGACCTGGCAAACAATTACTGGGTAAAACGTTAATTAAAAGTTATATGGAAAAATTATGGCTTCTCTCAAATCCCAGAAAAAGAGGTTAGCGGTGTTCATAGAATTAGTTTCTACCAAAGAGAAGCAGGGCAAGCCAGTCTATCAAAAACTGACTTATATAATTGTTGCTGATTAGTCTTGAAGTTAATGGCTAACGTGTTTTGAGAGCAATTGTACCAAATCTGAAGCTGGCGTACTTTGCCAATTTAGTATATTGAATTTAATCTGGTTTTGTTTTCTAATCTAACACTGGAATGGTTCAATTCAGCCACCTGACCACTGCTGCCTTTTTCCTGCCCAGGGATTTCAAAATGTCAGCAGCAGAGAGAGTACAGGGAGCCAGTGCTGCTTTTAGGTTTTTCCAGAATAGATTACACACTTCTCTTTTGCCACTTAGAGAAGGAGAATGTTCCGTTTTCACTAAGAACTGAGATACAGCACTTACATTGACCCATGCATAAATCAACCCAAACATTTAGGCTGATTTTGATTACACATTCTAGACTTATACATGAGTATCTAATAGTAATTGAAAGAGACTATAAGCTCATTGAAAATAACAGGAGCCTAGGACAACTCATTCTCAAAAACTGTAAAATTGGGTTTTCCCCCCTATTGTGTCTGCAAAACTATTTTCAGTATCTGGCAAAATCAAGTAGTTTCAGGTGTGATCCTAAACAGATGTTCTTTTCAGTCTGCAAAATTGAGGTGCTTGCAGACATCCCCCCTCCAAAAGTATTTTTGTAATTCTGCTAATTTGATGCACCGAAGTCTCCAAATTCATCAGCATATACTTTGTTCCAACACTAATCATTTATGTTTCCGATTACACTTTAGATTTTTTTCAAAAGAAAGGTTATTCATCAGAAAATGTTTTTTCTTTGTTTTGCCGAAAATGCTATGTGATCGAGTTTTAGAACTAACAATTATGCGGTGACAAGCACAGAATGATAGCTCTGATTACAGTGACACTACAGAACAGCCAGGTCAAACATTCAGCCAGGCCATCTGATAACAACCTTCATACATGACCTACTGAATGTGCATTTTCTTTTAAACCTACCCATTAGAATACACCTTATACAGGGAAAGATGTAAAGTAGCAAGATATGTGACCAGCTTTCATCCATAGGATTTTTAAAATGGGAAACATTTTCCTGCATGCATTCTAAATAAAGCTGTTCTATGAACCATGCTGTGCACCCATACTGAAGCAATTCAGATAATCAATGCTGCCTTACAAGCTGGGAAAAGCAACACAAGAACAAATTGCTTCCTTTTATAAGATGTAAGCTGTGAAGCAACATAGATGGAAGAAGTGACCAGGATATGCAGGTGAAAAAGCAGAATTTTTAAGCAACGCATCTGCATTATCAGCTTTTATGCCAGTGCAACTATTTCAGAAGATCAAAGAGATAGTCCTTCACTGAAGAAGAAAGCACCTGGTCTTTTGGTTCACAAAGGTGCAGTAACCTTAAAGTATTATTTAATCACAGGACTTTTGAAAGAAAGGACAAATTACAGACTGCAACACAACAATACAGATGTTCTTTGCACATGTATACATCAAAAGTATTTTGCAGGTTTCACTAATTCAGCACTTTCTGCCTGGATTTACAAGTCACTGTATACAAAATGTCATATATATATAATACAGGTAGATTACACGGACAATAATAACTTTGCCCTGAGTTGAAAATGCAGCATTTCGCAGTCTGGCATTTGGTTCTTTGAAACCTACCCTCTCCATCCTAAAGAGCCAAAGCTTATGTAAGTTCAGTGGAAGCTTGCAAAAAAAGATGTAAATGTATTCCGCTCATATTTTTTTTTTGTGCAAGCCAAGACTAGGAGATTCTGCGCCCCTGTATCTGCACTGCATATGCACTTTCATTACACTATGTAACAAAATTTGAAAAATGTTCTGTTCCTGGTTTGAAAGGGTTATTTCCTGTTTAATTGTTTAGTACTTACTTTGAAAGTAGTTGTTATATTCCCAAAACTTCATTTTTGTGGCTACCACAAACTATGTTGAATTGGTTGAAATTTTATGAGATAGTCATTGAAAAACTATAGCAAAATGTGCTGCAGGATGTCCCACAAAAACAATGTTTTGGCAGTTTAATAAACTTTTCCCACGTTTTTATGACAGAACCAATTAGGAAATGATATTTATAACCCAGGAACAAAATCGTGTTACATAGTGTTATCTAGTCAGCATCTCCCTGAGATTAAGTAGTCTATAAAATTGACATATGAGCTGCTGAAGGAGTAAAGTTAGAAAACAGCTCTGGATTTCTTGAATTAATTCTGTGTAATTAAAATGCAACAATGCTGAAAAAATTAATAGGACTGGATCAGAATTAAAGTTTAATCGAGTTCCATCTACCTTTAGGGATGGGGCATTGTAACCCATAGGACTAATCTGTCTTGAAAGAAGTCGCAAGGCTTCGCATCCTCCCTCAGAATCTTTATTGCTCCATTTAGGAGACAGGACTCCCAATGGAGATTGAAATAGCAAGTTGGAATTCTGCCTCATAAATATTGGGGGACGGATATCACAACTACCATAAAGCTTGGTCCCAGTATATATTACATGCCTTCAAAATGCCAGGCTGCAATCCAAATCTGACACCCACCAACTCTGCCACCCTTGCCCAAAAAAGAAGGAGCAAGAAGGTAACTTTTGGGTCTCCCCCTTGCAATGCCTTTTAGCTCCTGAAAACTGATCAGAGGGTGGGGGGCGGGAGGGATCCTTCTACAAAAGTATGGAAGTCTGCAGGGACGAGGAGGAGCGAATGGACATTGCTTCCATCAAAATCCAGGGCTTTCCAAGGAAGAGAAAGTCTTTCCATTCATGGAATGACCAATCTGGATCCAATCCACCATCTTCAGTTGATGCTGATAATACATACCATTTCAGCTGAGTTGCTTATGTTGTCAAGGATGAAGTATGAACTGAGTCTCAGATCCAGGTGCTCTTTGGAGAATGCTTAGGGTGCTCAGAAGCAGGCAAAATTATATCAGTCCAATCTGTTTAAAGCCACTCATGAATAAAATAGCTGATAAAAGATCCAGTTACAAGACGACTGATAGCAGGATACCCTGGGTATTTAGTTCTGACCCAGCGCATCAACCAAATCTGTCGAGACACCTTTGCAGTAAACTAAAATACTAATCTGGTAGAGTGTTAGAATCCATTTGAGAAAATGGGGCATTTAGCCTGTCAAGTTCATCTACCTGGGGAGGGTGATGGAGCACAATCTCCTGGTCTTCTGCTACATCTGCACCCACCGCCACAAGGTTTGTTAAGGATTTGCTTCTAACACACTGGAAATCAACATGGCGACTTTTCCCCTCTTCCTTTTCCCAAGACATCTGGATGAATGGACGTTGCACATAGTTGTAGATAACTTCTGAGCGCCCTCCAGAACGCCTCTTCACTTTCTCTTTACAGGTGGGATAGCCTGGAAAGCAATTATTTTGGCATCATTATCATCATTGGCTAGTTTTGATTTCTATAAGCATTCCCTTATGTATCCAGGAAAGTGAAAGGATTCCCAAAATCATTATTTGTACACTTCAAAGCCTCATGTACAACAGCTGGAATTCTGCACCACCTATTTAGCTAAACAGATACCTTCGTTATGTAGCTAAGTACTATCTTCCAGCCCAACACCCACAAATCTTCACTTATGAGGCATCACCCTCCTGTGAGCAACAAGGGTTTGTTTCTGTATGGATAAGAAGACAACAACTGACATTCACACCCTTTTCTGTGAGTGATCTCTGGTGCAACAGGCAGAAAGGGGCCCTTATCACAATTACCCCACACACAGAGGGTGGATGGAAACATGAGTCAGCTGCTTCCCAGTAAAAAGGGAAAAGAAACCAGCCATTTGCAGCAGCTGCTCAATAAATGGAGACTGGGGGACTCTGACAGTCCCTATTTATTTATTTATTTATTACATCACTTCTACCCCGCCCTTCTCACCCATCAGGGGACTCAGGGCGGCTTACAGTATAACCATACACATTAAAAACAGTTTTCATCAAATTTAAAAATCCATCAAGATTAAAAATTACAATAAAATTAAGAATAGCCATTAAAATATACATAATTATACATTTAAATATACATTTAAGGCGCTTTCCATGTTCATGTGGGGTCTGTCAGTAGGTCATATATTCTTATCTCATTTTTGCTGCTACTCATGCTCAAATGCCTATCTATTTCATAAACTAGCGAATACACAAGGATTGCAAATACAAACAGTCACAAATTACAATTTCATTCTCAATCTATCTTTGTCTTTTAAACAATAAACAAAATTATAATAAAACAATACAGCAGGTTATAATTAAAATTTGGAGGATATGGAGCAAGACCTAACTGTACTGTTTTAATAGGCAGGTTTATGTGGGGAAAGGCAGTAATTCAAATGCTTGTTTGGGACATGTAGAGTCTTGGGATTAAAGAGGAGGCAGATAAGTTCTCATTTCACAAATGCATTTATCATCAACAACAAAGAAACCACAGCTTTTGAAGTGAAGTATTGCAGCGCTCTATACCAATGACCCATGGAAAGCACTGGTTTTTTTGTGGAAAGATCATGAGGTATAACTATGCCAACATGGAGCCAGCATGGCATAATGGTTTGAATATTGGACTAGATTATGGTGAACAAGTTTAATCCCTACTTGAGTCACTTTAGGATCACTAAAATTCAAAAATGACTTGAACGCACATAACAACAGCAAATCATACCATTAAGCGGAAAACTTTGAACACAGACTGACAGAGCTTACTGCCTATAGCAGTGGTTCTCAGCCTGTGGGTCCCCAGAAGTTTTGGCCTTCAACTCCCAGAAGTCCTAACAGCTGGTAAACTGGCTGGGTTTCTGGGAGTTGTAGGCCAAAACACCTGGGGACCCACAGGTTGAGAACCATTTGGCCTATAGAATTAGTTATTAGGAACTTCTAAAGAGGGATGTCAATTGTGAACTTCCAGTTTCCCCTCATAACCCTAGTAAACACGGCCAATGGGAAGAATTATGAGAACTGCAGTCTAGAGACATCTGCAAAGGCACAACTGTCTGCCTTAGTCTAAAAGGAAACTCCTGCTGGCTTCTTCCTAGAAACCAGTAATTAAGAAGTACTATACTTGCCTTCAATGCCAATCCGAATGTTTTTCAGGCCACGTTCTTTCAGCACAGCTTTTGCCACATCCCGATTCTCAATATACTTGAAGAATCTATACAGCTTATTGCTATAGACAACTTGGAAATGGGAAAGAAGGAGTCATAACTAATAATGTAGAAAAAAGTGCACCTTCTGACAATTTAACAGGAGTTAACTGGCTGACAGCCTTTACAAATAAGTATCAGCATTCAATTTTTCAACCAAAAGCATACTAAAAGTGAGAGAATAGGGAATAAAAAATTATAATTCACGGGAGAAAATTGTCAGTCTGCACTGTGAAATGTGACAGTGCCAAATGTTTTTCATTTTATAATACAGATTATATATAAAACAACAAAGCTGCACATATTTTTTTCAGCATTTCGGTTTACAAAGAAAAACTATAACTGTGGGATATTTATTGTATGCAGGAAAAAGGTTAGAATCGAAGGGCCACCTTCTTGTGCCTAGTATTCCAAACCAACACAAATTTGAGCCCTTAACCCAAGTCCACAGAAACTAATGGGAAGAAGTCATTTGTGCGTCTCTTAGTTAATTTGTCCGTCTCCACCACCACAAAATCCTACTTTTGGGGAACAGTTAATGATGAAGAAGGTGTGAGAGGAAGGATGCAGAGATGTCTATTATTAAAGGAAAGGGATGGTGTGTGATAAAAGATTAGAACCTCTGAAGATGGCAGCCACAGATGCAGGCAAAACGTTAGTAGGGAATGCTGCAGGAGACATGGCCATCCAGCCTGAAAATTCAGAGTAACCCAAAAAGATCTTTGCCTGCCAGCAGGAGCATAGCAAGGGGAGCCACCCAGCGTCTCATGGGAAAGCATTGCATACTCTGGGAGAGATCCACCAAGAAAGACCTCTCCAATGTGCCTGTGACGGTGTTATAAGGGAAAAGGAAATAAGTGAAATAAGGAGAAATCTTTCTCCAAGGATCTCAACACTTGAAGAACAGGCATATATGGGGAGATAAAATCCTTCAGATTGTCGGGGTCAAAGCTGTATAGAGTTCTATAGATTACAACAGTGGTTCCCAATGTTGGTCCTATAGATATTTGATAGACAGCTCACAGAACTCCTGACATTTGGTCAAACTGCCTTGGGATTCTTAGTGCTGAAGTCAAAAGCACCTGGAGGACCAAAGTTTGGGAACTACTGGGTTACAACCTTCACTTTGACTTATGGCTGGAAATCACTGGTTGCCAGGGAAGCTGATACAACAAAGGAGTTATCTGTCTCCTATAACCAGCTGTAGTATTGTAACCAGCTTAATATGACACTGCCTTTGAAAACTGTTTGAAAACAGAGTCCAAAGCATAAATTCTGATACAGTAGACTCTCTCTTATCCAAGCTAAACAGGGCGGCAGAAGCTTGGATAAGCGAGTATCTTGGATAATAAGGAGGGATTAAGGAAAAGCCTATTAAACATTAAATTAGGTTATGATTTTACAAATTAAGCACCAAAACATCATGTTATACAACAAATTTGACAGAAAAAGTAGTTCAATACGCAGTAAGGTTATGTTGTGATTACTGTATTTATGAATTTAGCACCAAAGTATCATGATATATTGAAAACATTGACTACAAAAATGGCTTGGATAATCCAGAAACTTGGATAAGCGAGGCTTGGATAAGTGAGACTCTACTGTATTAGTACTTTGTACGCACTGAAATTTTCAAACAGTTTTCAAAGGCAGCCTCATACCAAGTGTGTTACAGTAATTTAAATGGGATGTTAATGTGTGTGCCAAGTCTGACATTTCAAGGAAAGGATGCAGCTGGCACATCGGCTTTAACTGTGGAAAAGCACTCCTAGCTACTGTTGAAACCTACTTTGCATAGCATACCACAGTTAACAGAAACGGCTTCCTGGAAATCAGTCTCCACACAGCAAAAAAAAAAAAAAATTCTCAAATTAAAAGATTCCTATGAAAACCTATATCCCTACATTGGTAATACATTCATTGGTAATGAAACAAAACAAATGTGGGGTTTTTTTTTGGCATTGTGAGAAGTACTGTACTGTGTGTTTGAATAGCAGCTTCTTTGTAAAAATAATCTCTTATATAATAAAATGTTAGCTTTTTATCTCAGGCCTTTCATAATACAATAAACTATGCTTACAATCTAATGTATTTTTAAATACCTTTCTCACACATAGATCACCTACTTTGTGAGTATTCCTCTCCCATTGGAGGTGGATAGTCTTCATCCCAGTCCACTATGTCTTCTTCAGTTAATACCACAATGTGGCATTCTCGTTCTCCTTTCTTGGCACTGCCCACCATTATAGGGAGAATGAGCTCTTCTAGATAGCTGTCAAACTGCTTGTGAGCCCCATCATTAGACAATTCATGCAATAATGCACCTAGCAGGAAACAAACCATGCATGAGTCCTTTGCATAGAACTGGACATTACCAATTTCACTTTCTAAATTCATAATGTTATCTATACAACAGAAGTCGTAGTAGAATGGCCAGACATATGAAGAGTTCTGAAATATCTTTCCTTTAAGTTGCACAACACTCACTTAAATCTTGACATTTGATTGTGTCAAAGTCAAAGTTGATGCAAAGATAGTCACACGTGTCTCGGAGATCAGGAATAGAAATCCCATCAGGACAGTTAATGACTCCAGTTTTGTAATAATCCTGAAAGTAAAAAAGACACAGTATTTTCTGTATGACTACTACATGTTTGTATTCTTTTTTTCTTCCTTCAAAAATATCAGTATGACATACAATGAATCCTGGACAATTTCTCATTCAATAATTCCCAGCACAGTAGCCTCCGGGTGTGAGTGGAAAAATCTACAATTTACATTCCTTAAAAAAAAAAAAAATTAAACTTCCAGAATCCCCCAGTCAACATTTTCTCAAACTCTAAAACAAGGTGAGAATCATACAATCCTCTACAGCAGGCATGAGCAAACTTCGGCCCTCCAGGTGTTTTGGACTTCAACTTGCAAAATTCCTAATAGCCTACTGGCTGTTAGGAATTGTGGGAGTTTAAGTCCAAAACACCTGGAGGGCTGAAGTTTACTCATGCCTGCTCTTGATACTGTGTCACTTGAACTCCCAGCAATTTTCAGCATTTTCTCTCCTGGCTAGATCTAATGGGAGCTGGAGTCTAAAAATACACTTCTCAGCCCTGCTCTAAACTTTTTCAGGTTTAGAAGTTTGTGTCAAAACTGTTCCCAAAGTCCGCAAATGGCAAACATGATTTGGGGGATGGGACGGGACTAGAAGATATTCACCCAATAAGATACAAGGCAAACACCATTTTTGAAACAGGAAATGGGAAGGAAATGAGAAAAAAAATCTCCCCAAGGTCTATAAATAGAAAGGAACATGTTTATTTGAGAAGGCTGAAAATCTTTTGAACTTGAAAGGAAGAATAAGGATGTAACAAACAGGAGGAACAGCACTGCTTCTCCAACTTTGTGAGCTTTCTCACCAGCACAGTCCGGAAAACCGTGGAGCTGATTCCATCTGCAATTTCATATTCCCCCTTCTCATTTGGCCGAGTGAAGTTGTATTCTCGTCCTGGCCCAAACATTCTGAAAGAGAACAAGGTTTCTTAAGGCATCTATACTGGCACACAGCTAGACAAACAACATTAAGAGCAGCTAAAGAACGAATTATCCAGATAAATGCAAACTATTAGTTTTATACTCATTACTTATTTATGACATTAATAAATGATATCATATCAAAGAGTTTGTTGAGGTATATCACAGATTACAACAGGAAAGTATCAGGGAGAGGGATTATAACAAAAATCAGTAACTTAATAAAACTGTGGATGGAATGTATCAGTCAGAAAATGCTTCTCTGTAAAGAAAGGACTTCATTAGAGACCAAAAATAGAGAAGCATAGACCCATGCTTTGCATCTTACCGGTAATTGGAAGGGCATTCATTGGAAAGTCCTACTCCTGGAGGTTTCTCAAGATCTCAGATTCATATGAAACCTCCAGGAAGACCTCAATGATCCCATAGGGGGTGACAGTGTGTGCCTTTAGGTATCATGAACGGTTGAGGATCTTTGATGAAGAGATAGTATTTTCTGTTGCCTGAAGAAAGGTGTGTAGATCTAGATCAGGACCAGTTCAGACCTAATAATCTTGTCTCAACAAACCATGGCTTATCATTCCGAGAATGAATGAGTGCTCGTGTACTCTTTTCCCTTACTGTTTTCTACCCCTTTGGTTTCAGGACTTTCCACACCAGGAAACTGTGGTTTCTGTTGCTAATAAACAATAATATAAAACTTGAATTTGATCACTAGGCATGACTTTAACTATGTGCTTTTACTAGTCAAAATTCAGATTAGAAAATCTAGATACAGATAGTCCTAATCCATATCAAGATTTTGGCACAGGGAAGGGCATTAACATCCTGTTATGCTGGCCTACTGCCTAAAATGTTTGGGTTTTTTTGCAACTGAAATACTACCAAAAATGCAGAGACGACACCTCAAAGGGCTCAACTGATAGATGTTTCTATTGGCAAAAAAATTAAAACATCTATGGTTTTTTCTATGGACCATAAACTGATCCATCCGATCAGAGTCCACAGAAAAAATCATAGATGCTCTTACCTTGAACTAAATCCTATTAGTTTCCAAAACCAAAAGGAAAATAACTCGAATGTTATCCAAATTCCAGGGTGTCATTATGCCCAGCATTTTTAAAAACCTGCCCTGAAAATCTAAGTCTTTTGAAATGAGTATCAGTTTATGTAAAACCAGGTCTTGGGAAAGCTATTCTTCACAGTAAAATCCCTAGAATTCCTTCAGTTTGGACTAAAACACCTAGATTTTCTCCAATGACCACTGATCATGCTGCCCAAGATAAAGCTGAAATCTAAATTAGTAACATTTCCTTGCTTAGTGTAAGATGGTTGGGTTTCTTACCTGTTAACCATGTTTCTTCGAGTGGTTATCTGTGGAGTGACACGTATGGGTCTTATGTGCAGATACAAGTCAGCTCAAAATTCTCTATAGCGTCTCTATAGCCCACCCTGCCCTGGAGGATACAGCAGTCAGGTGAGGCTAGCACCCCAGTTCTTTGGCCACTATGACAGCAGCTTACAGAAACTGAGGCATGATGAACAGCGGGGAGGATGGGAGGGGATGTACAAAGTTTTGAGCTGTCTTGCACCTGCACATCCATATCTGCAATTTCACAGATACCACGAAGAAGAAACAAGATGTTTGCAGCTATATGTTGACTTGGGTTAACAGTGGTGCCTAGGAGACTCATGGAAAAGAACGTCTGTAATTCTTCCTGCCTCCTGTAGCCCAATATGTTTTTGAAAAGCTGCTTCTGGAGCTGTAGAGGATCTATCTATCTGTCTGACTTCCTTCTTACCTTCCTTTCTTCCTTCCATCCATACCTCTATATGGCCGGAAAGTGGTTTGAACCCAAGGGGTGATTCAGGAGGTAAAAATAATAAAGAGAAATATATAAAAGCTACTGTTCTGTCCTGTTTGTCCTCCACAGAGGCTCTATTGAATCCTAGTGCTTTCCATGAATGAAGCCAACAACCCTCTATTTCCATCTGAAACAGTGACACCACTTACCGTCCCAACATTGTATCAGGATGAGCTGTAAAAATCTGGGGATTTACAACAAATCTAGTGCCATCCACGACAAGAGTCACTTTCTCTGGTGCTTGGAACTGTGGACTGGTGTTCACGCTGTTGCAACTATGTCCAAATTGATCCTGGGTAGTATAGTAGTCTTGATTTCGTTTACCCCCTGCTTGGAAGAAAATGCCTTGAGCTTCTTCAGGAGTATTTGAACATTGTGGACTTCCTGGATGAGAGGAATATCTGCGCTCTGTGTCTAAACACAGCAGACACAAGCAGCAATTGAGAAACTGGCATGATTCATTCCCTTTTAAAAAATCAAACCAACCCTCATCTATAATTCAAAATAAACATTCAAACAGTCTGACATGAAGAAGAGGTACTGTGTTGACTTAGGGCCCTTCCACACAGCCATATAACCCAGAATATAGAGGCAGAAAATTCCGCAATATCTGCTTTGAATTGGGTTATTGCAGTCCACTCTGCCATATATTCCAATTCAAAGCAGATAATGTGGGATTTTATTCAACTGTGTGGAAGAGACTTTAGTAAGTCTAAAAGAAATTATCAAAAATCCTTGACGTATTTGCACCCAGCTGCTATGCCATGTTAATTATACATGTAAGTTTATGATCAGTTAATGCACATGTATGTTTGTCGATCCAAATGTACAAACTGCTGGCATCACAGGCCACAGTATTAGTATGTAAATAGTTTAGTTCTCAAGAACTATTGGGCCAGCCTGAATCAAAGTCAGATGCTCCTTGAAATGGTAGCATGTCATCTAGCAAATGAGATGGTGTCAAATAGGTCTATGTCCCCAGCTACAAAATTCACTACCAAAATAGACTGAATACACAACTTGGTTCTTGTTATGCATTTAAATAGGAACTTTGTGTGAATGTTTTAAGAGTAAGGAAAATCAGGATCATAATGGGGAAAAGTGGTTCTTTTTAACCCTTTCCTCTCTTTTCTATATGCCCCAATGAAATCCAATCCACCAACCCTGAAAGCTTCTAGCTGGCATTGGAAAAAAGTTCCCATGCAGAATAAATTTCCCTGTCCATGCCCAATATGTTAGACTAGAGTTTTATTGAAATTGTATTCAAATTGGTTCACAGGTTAACATAGCACAGTACTATGATGTATTCATTCTCAGAGGGTTAACTGATTTTGTTTGTTATAGCTGAAAAAACAAGAATATTCTGACACTTTAAAGACATTTTATTTTGTCTTAAGCTTTATGGAGTAATAATTAAAACTTCATCCTATGCATGGGCCCTGCATTCCAATGAAGTGGGCTGGAGTCCATAAAATGTATTCATATTTAGGGTGTTGCAAACATTCTGGGGTTTTTTTTCCCAGCAATCCATAAAAATATCAACCACATCTTTTAGCACATTTCAAACATAATGCTGACATTTCCGTAATGGGACCATATTAGGTCCACACCATGGGAGAGCTATGGGGAAGGCAACTGGGGATTGGGAGACGCCAGTGCACCAGTGGGTCGCAGGAGACACCCAATCAAAGCTTGGTCCTATTAGCATGAATTCCTAAACAAATAAAAAATGCCATACCCACCCAGGATACCAAATTATCTGTTTTTCTCTCCCTCCAAACAAGTCAGGTTTCATAGAGATAGCAACAAGCCAGGATTCTCCATTTGGTTGGCTTGATAAATAATTTATTTCTGGTTTGTTTAGGTCATTGTGCAAGCAGTAACAGCCTTAAGCGAGGATGCACTATAATCTTAGCTTTCTGTTCCATGTATTTATGGCCAGCCTGTAGTTTGGCTTCAAAACATAAACATAGCACTGAGTTCTATGTTACACATTTAAGTAAACAATACACTCTTTGACCTTACCGTGATTTCTGAATTGTGGAGAAATAGTAAGAGTGTGGCTGTTCTGTTTTGACTTGCCTTCCCCCAGATCATGGGTTGTGCAGGTAGTAAGGTTTTCAGTCAACTGCAGAGATTCTTGATCGCTTGATTTTTCCATTCCACTGGCATGATGATTAGCACTCATTTGGGTTATCCGTAAAGCACTCTGAGAGTATCTGAAGGTTCTGTTAAGTAAAAAAATAATATAATGAAGGTTAGATCTGGAGGGGAAACCCCTCTCAGTGTGATCTGGATTTATTGTACTGAGGCTGGATCTAAATTGCCCTATATCCCAGGATCTGATCCCAGATTATCTGTTTTGAACTGGATTATACGATTCTACACTGCCAGATAATCTGGGATCACATCCTGGGATATAGGGCAGTGTAGCTCCAGCCTGAAAAAAGTTTGAAGGTTGGAGTTTCTTGGCAGGGGGTTGGATTGGATGGCCCATGAGGTCTCTTCCAACTCTAAAATTCTATGAAACGTTTGAAGGTAGATGTAGCCATTCAATGCAAATTAGGGTGATTATCTGCAACATTTACGCTGGCCTTCAACTGACAAGAGTTCTTCCCTCACCCTGGACTTCCCACAGATATATATAAACCTTCCTTGCTTAGTTTCTCCATACCTCACAACCTCTGAGGATGTCTGCCATAGATGTGGGCGAAACGTCAGGAGAGAATACTTCTAGAACATGGCCATACAGCCCGGAAAACATACAACAACCCAGTTTAAAGGTCCCCTAACAAAAATGCACACTTTCTACTGTAAGTACTTGTTTCGTTGTTGTTGTTGCTGTTGTTGATCTCCAAATAATTTCCATTCTATGGTGACCCCAAGGAGAACCTATCATGGCATTTTCTGGGAAAGATGTCCCCCTCTACACTGATCATTTAATGTAATTTACAGCCGGTATTGAACAAAACGGTTTTGACATGATGCAGATAATTACATGGGAAATCCAGGAACCAGTTTGAGGTCCAGATGGTGATTACACAAACCACAGAACACTGGTGTGCATTGTGGGCTTTCTTTTGTGAGAACTTTGGGAGTTGTTGTCTGGCTGCCTCAGCTTGAAGTTAATTTTAAACTGCATTAAATGCCCAGTATAGATAGAGCGTAAGAGTGTGTGACTTGTCCAAGGTCACCCATTGGATTTTGATGACAGAGCAGGGAAATGCCTTACAAATAGCCCTGAGTCCCCTTGGGGAAAGAGGGTGGGTTAAAAATAAAGTACTATTATTATTATTATTATTATTATTATTATTATTATTATTAATATACAAATTTCGCAGGAAAAGTATGCTTTTTCTCCGTAGAAGCCTAAAGAAGTGCGAAATGGATAATTTCAGCAGGGAACTCAAACCACAAACATTCCTTTCCTTCCCTGTTTCTGTGCCAGGAAATAGCACAAGGGGCATCTGATCCACAAAATAAACTATGAGACACCAACTCTGAATGTATCCAAACCAACTCCTCCCCACTCCTTTTGTGGTGCAGATGAATGCGTGAATTCATCATTTTGTAATGGACATTTTCAGATTCTGGCAACAAGACTCCTCTGCGCAGTTTCAATACAAACAGTTGTAAAAGCGACCACATGGCTAGACCCCTAATTATAGATTTAACTTATCCCCATTTCAAAATCAATCCAGTTTCTGAAAATAGAATCTTGAAATTGTAGCCTAAAAACAGGTAGCATTTACTGGGGGAAGGAGGGCAGAGTTAGAGGTTTTCATCTAAATGCCACCAGTTTGTTTTTAACAATCACAATATTTGCTGTCTGGAAGAAAAAACGTATGTGGCTTGGAGTGGATTTTTGTCTAATGATGTGCTCTATATCCGTGAATTTCCGCCTCCAATAATCATTTCTCTTATCCCTGCTTGACATCAGGGCTATTCTTGGCTAATGAGCTCTGCTGTATTAGTATGTGTGTGCATATGGACTCACAATAGGAAATTGTGTCTATGGCTAGTTCTACACTGCCAAATAACTGCACTGAACTGCATTATATGATTTGATATGGGCCATATAATGAAGTTCAGAATTAGCCTAAGAGAACAACAGACAAAAACAGCATGGATCATTGATTGTTTCTAAACATCCAAGAGAATATCAATTTTTTTATTAAATAAGATCTTTCATATTTGTATTAGATCATAGTTGGAAGAGACCTCGTGGGCCATCCATCCAGTTCATGCCCTGCCAAGAAGCAGGAAATCGCATTCAAAGCACCCCTGACAGATGGCCATCCAGCCTCTGTTTCAAAGCCGCCAAAGAAGAAGCCTCCACCACACTCTGGGGCAGAGAGTTCCACTGCTGAACAGCTCTCATAGTTAGGAAGTTCTTCCTAATGTTCAAATGGAATCTCTTCTCCTGTAGTTTGAAGCCATTGTTCGGCATCCTAGTCTCCAGGGCAGCAGCAAACAAGCTGGCTCCCTCTTCCCAATGATAAGTCAAGAAACCATAAAATAATTTGTTTACCTCAGTACAAATTTATGATGCTCTTCTCTCACTAAACATTCTCCCCTGCTCCATAGAGAACATTTAGGGACATTTGATCTGTCTAACCAAAAAATACTAATTTTCTATTAAGATTTGGTGTTGATTTGCAACCTATATGGGCCCGGACCCAGACGTGTGTGTGTGTGTGTGTGGGGGGGGGGGGGGGTTGTGAATGGAAGCTGCTCAAGCAGTTGGCCTTTCTTGCTCCTTTCTCCTAACTGCATCCTTCCTCCATCTTCTGAGCTCTCCTGAGGGCAGCTCATCTCTGCCTGATTTTTTCTGAGGGTGTATCTACACTGCAGAATTAATGCAGTTTGGCACCTCTTTAACTAAGAGACCACAGGAGCTGTAGTTTTACCCTGTAGTTTTCAGCCTACTCTGCCAAAGACAGCTGATGCCTCACTAAATTACTACTCTCACAATTTCATTGCATTAAGCCATGGCAGTTAAAGTGGAGTGAAACTGCATTAACTCTGAAGTGTTGATGAACCCAGAATTTTCCTTCCTGCTGCAATTCTATCCCTCTGTCACAAACACAATTACAAAGCTTTTCCTTGAAAGGAACAGAAAAAGTACAGAATGTTTCAGATAAAAAAAAAAGGGCCGGGGGGGGGGGGGGGGGGGGAAGAGAGAGCCCTGCATTCTGAGCATGTTTTGTCCAGGCGACTTTCTCAATTTCCTTGCTGGATGGGTGTCCTTGACGTTATCTCCAGTGAGCACTGAATGAGATAATTTACACAATTTTGCTCTACATCATTAACACAAATTTGGAGATCATGTTGCAATCTCAGAATACAATGGGATTTTATAGAACCTTAGAGACTGAACATGAAGTTTGTAGAACAAGCTTTCGCAACTCTGAGGAAGTCGTCTTAGGAAACATCTACACTGCAGAATGAATGCAGTTTGCCACCACTTTAACCGCCATGAGTCAAAGCTAAGGGATTATGGGAGTTGCAGTTTTACATGGCACTTAGCCTTCCCTGACAGTGTGTGCTTGTGCCTCCAAATGACAGCTCCCATGATTCCATAGCAGTGAGCCAAGGCAGAAAGTGGTGCAAAACCTCATTCATTCTGCAACAGATATACTAATCATTTCGTACTTTCAGGGTGCATCTACATTATGGAATTAATGCATATTTTAAAAATGCATTAAGACAATACATTAGTACATATGGGATAAAAAATAAAACCTTTATTTTAAACAAAATGTACACTTAAATACCCTAGATCAGGGATTCTCAAACTTTTCCAGCCGCAGAGCCCTGGAAACTTATCTTAATGTAACACAGTTTTACTGTATTATAATAATAGTTTTGGTCTGCTAAAATTTTATTTGAGTTTAATTTTTATTTGAAGTATTGTTTCTCCTGGGTTTTTTTTTTTTGCCAATTGCTTGAATTCCAATTAACTGAGAGTCTACTATATTTTCATATATCACTAAATGTACTAGAACCCACCTCAGAGCTAGCAAATGCCAAGTGATTAATTAGGCATGACAAATTAACAGTATGTCTTCCATTGATTGGTTGATTGGTTGACTAATTGGTTCCATATTTATTTCACTGCAAAATTCGCTACCTCTATCAAGTTCAGTGTGATTAGGTTATTGTTATTTGTCTCTTTTGTAGGGTTTCTATGGTTAGGGTTAGCACCGTGGCCTTTTGATAAGTAGTACTTCAGTAAGCTGTTTTTATTTTCCCATATGTATATGAACAAGTGGTTGTGTCTGAGGGACAGAAAAACAGGAAATACCAGTTTGAAACAAATCGTGGGAAGAAACTTTCCAACAAATTAATTGTTGTATCTAATTACTGTAATAAAGGTTACAATGTCTGAAAATTAGACAAAACCTTTCTAGCTTTAAAAAAGTGCTGAATACAGTAAAACAGTCAGCAAAATTGGAAATATTAGCTAGATTTGAGCTTCTTATTAAACGGCATTCCTTTCTATTACATGTTGTCATTAATATGATGTAATAAGGAGACTGGAATCTACAGGGACAAATGCAAGATACTCTACTTAGGCAGAAAAAATGAAATGCAAAGATACAGAACAGGGGATGCCTGGCTCGACAGTAGCACGTGTGAAAAAGATCTTGGAGTCCTCGTGGACAACAAGTTAAACATGAGCCAACAATGTGATGTGGCACCTAAAAAACCAATGGGATTTTGGCCTAGATAAATAGGAGTAGTGTCTAAATCCAGGGAAGTCATGCTACCCCTCTATTCTGCCTTAGTCAGACCACACCTGGAATCACACTGTCCAATTCTGGGCACCACATTTGAAGGGAGATGTTGACAAGCTGGAAAGTGTCCAGAGGTGGGTGACTAAAATGATCAAGGGTCTGGAGAACAAGCCTTATGAGGAACGGCTTAAAGAGCTGGGTATGCTTAGCCTACAGAAGAGAAGGCTGAGAGGAGACATGATGAGGGTCATGTATAAATATGTGAGGGGAAGTCATAGGGAGGAGGAAGCAAGCTTGTTTTCTGCTGCCCTGGAGACTAGGACACGGAACAATGGCTTCAAACTACAGGAAAGGAGATTCCACCTGAACACGAGGAAGAACTTCCTCACTGTGAGAGCTGTTCGGCAGTGGAAGTCTCTCCCCCGGAGTGTGGTGGAGGCTCCTTCTTTGGAGACTTTGAAACAGAGGCTGGATGGCCATATGTCGGAGGTGCTTTGAATGCGATTTCCTGCTTCTTAGCAGGGGGTTGGACTAGATCAGAGGTGCTTTGAATGCGATTTTCCTGCTTCCTGGCAGGGGGTTGGGCTGGATGGCCCACAAGGTCTCTTCCAACTCTATGATTCTATGATTTGAATATATGCAAATATACAGGTTCGCCAAGAGTCGGAAACAACTTGAAGGTAAACATATGAAAACAGCAAGTCCAACACTACTACTTATTATTTCTATCCTGCTTTTTCCCTCTAAAAAGAGACTCAAAGCTACCAACACAAAAACAAAGGAATATATTATTTCAAACCTAACAACATACAAACGTTAAAAGAGGATTAAACACTGGAAGTATTAAAAATAAACAGTTTAAACCTTTAAAACCATTAAAAGCCTATTCACATGCCTAAAACACTTCACAGCAGTACAACTCCCAACAGAGTCTCTTGGCCTGAGTTCAGAGGCGGTTCAACCACCAGGCCAACTAGGCAGTTGCCTGTGGCGCCATCTTGTTGGGGGCGCCATCAAGGCAACTCCTGTCTCCTGCGGTCTGCCTTCGCAAGATATTGAACTGCTTTTTCTGTTGATTTGTTGTAAAACATGATGTTTTAGTGCTTAATTGGTAAAATCTTAATGTAATTTGATGTTTAAAAGGCTTTTCCGTAATCCCTCCTTATTATCAAACATTTTCGCTTATCCAACGCTTTTATTTTTTAGTGATTGGTTTGGGGGGGGGGGGGCGCCAAAATTCTGTTTGCCTACACTTGAAAAATACCTAGGGCCGGCTCTGCCTGAGTTAACGTCTACATTTTGAAGAAAGGAAAACACTCATTTAGTATATTTTTAAAATGCAAAAACCTTCCATTTTAAGGAAAGTTTAGCATAATTCCTGCTACTCAGAGGCCTACATTAAACATAGAAAGCTGGCTTCCTTCAAACATAATTTAATTCTGAATATATATACAGTAAACACTCAGTTCACCAGAACATTATCAATAAGAATCTTCATGCAACCAGCAAAAAAATTTAAAATGTAAAAATCAAAGAAATAATACTTTAAATTAAAAAAAATGTAATACAGTAAAACTGTGGTACATTGAGTTTATCTTTAACTGTGTTTTAGGTATGTTGTACCCCACCTTGAACCATGAAGAGAGGCAGGTAATACATAAAATTTATTACTGTTATTATTATTATTATTAATTTGATTTTAATTACTGTATTTCAATATTAATACCAAGTCAATACAGAATTAATGGTATGGTATAGTATGGTATATAGTATTAGTTAGGCCTCTTTTAATAGTAACTCTCAAGCAACCAGACATTAATTTATGTGGCATCTATCAATCCCCATAGGTGCCGGTTAACTGAGAGTCTGCTGTAAATAATATATATATGCCCTAAAACAATGATTCTGCCTTTATAATCTGAAGTTTTCTAATACTAGTTTTAGGATCTCATACTGAAATTTTGTACACATCTGGGTTATATAATCTGCATTTGACCTTCCAGAAACATCAGAGGTTGGTTTTCAAAACACGTTTTGCTCCAAATGTATCGGAAAAGATGTACATACAAGAACAACTAGACACAATGGAAACCTTGACCTACTTAATGTCAAGCCCTATTCTTGGAATCCGGTTCCTACCGACAAAATGCATTTATTTGGAGGACAAATTAAATACATTCCATTCATCTAATTCTCAAGTCTATCTGAGACAAGGATAAATAAATCTTGAAACTTACCTTTGGTGGGGAAAGTGGACGAAGCCAAGCAGCAGAAAAGCTGACCGTGAAATGTGTTTGTGCAGCAGAGCTCCTCTTAGGCATAATCTCCACCCCGCTCTCAACCCAGGGGGTGAGTCATAGGTTCCTTTCAAACTAAGAGTCCCTGATCATCCAAGCACAGAGAAAACAGATGGGGAGAATTATTCCTGCAGCCAGCCTCTGATTTTGCTGAAATTCTGGGAAGTGGAATCACCTCTGTGTCTTCACAAATATATTTTTCCTGCCATCCACACTTTCTCTTTTGATTGCTTTATTAACCCACTCCTGCTGCAAAAAGGTAAATAAAACCTTTAAAACAGTGGTTCTCAACCTTTGGGTCCCCAGGTGTTTTGGCCTTCAACTCCCAGAAATCCTAACAGCTGGTAAACTGAGCACTTGCTGAACCGACCTAGACACAGCATATTATTTGAGAACACAGTAATGCTGGACTACTCTGACAACCACCACGTCAGACTACACAGAGAAACCCTTAAAATCCGCAAGCATGTGGACAATTTCAACAGAAAGGAGGAAACCATTAAAATGAACACAATCTGGTTGCCAGTATTTAAAAAAACTCTAAAATCAGGACAGTAAATAAGGGACAACACTCTGAAAACGGGAATTCCAGACATGAATTAATCAGGCAATATATAATAATAACTAAACACAGGGCCAACTAACACCTCCCAACAAAGGATTCCCACAAGCAGGAAGCAGGCAGGTTTTGAAGCTGCAAGGCTATTCAATGCTAATCAAGGTGACCAGTTGCAACATTCACACTTACCTCAAAGAGACAACCTCTGAGGATGCCTGACATAGATGTGGGTGAAATGTCAGGAGAGAAAGCTTCTGGAACACAGCCATATAGCCTGGAAAACTCACAACAACCCAGTGATTCCGGCCATTAAAGCCTTTGACAACACACAAAACACTTGTTGTAAATGCCTGGTGTAGATGCACCCATTGCTTAATTTGAGTTTTTGGCAGGATGTTCTTAGCCATCCTGAGCACTATTTTTAATGGAAAGGTGGGATATAAACACTGTTAAGCAAGCAAGCAATTTTTATTAAACATGCCGAAACAGGATTAATTTCCAAAAGCAAAGAATCACAGGATTGTGCAAATAAACTACGTAGGTCAAGTACACATGCCACTATTAATCAGGGGTAGTCGTATTGAGGTCGCGATCAAAGAATTTGGGGATCTCTCCTAGCTGAGCAGATCCGCGCAAAGCCAGCAAGGAGGATTGCGCAACACCTGGTGAACCTTCCGAGAAGCAAATCAGAATTTCCCTGTCAAAGAATATTATCTCACCCAAGTCTTGTGAAGCAGAGAGCACAGAAGCCTTTATTCTGTCCAGCTGGTACAGGATGACGGTCGCAATATGATGCAGAAATAAACCGGCATACATTTACAATGAAAACAGCACTTTTAATACATTTCTAGTTTTAAATTTCCCGCCTCCCGCCCACCGGCTGGCTCTGTCCTGATTGGCTCTGACGTCAGAGCTGAGGGGGAGCCACTAGGGGCCTCCTCCAATGAGAGAGTGAGCCCCATCTGCGATCTCACTCCCTCGCTGGCCAATGGGGGAGATGGAGGTGCGGCAACAGGAGAGACAAAGAAGTACACATGTGGCTTATGGTTTCATTGATTGATTTGTCCAGATTCATGAATGGGAGTCTGGCACCTGCTGGTTTGTCCATAGGATCGGTGATAGGATTATCTGTGACTCAAAGTCTGAGGAAAAGGTGGCTTTTGTCAAGCCTTGCCTCTCCCTTCCAGGAAGATGAGTCTTTTATGATGAGTGATTTAAATGTCCAAAAGGTTCCTTTCTTCCTAGATGGTCTGGCATCTTGCCCTCCGAGGTCCAGGAAGGAAAAAAAAATCCATTGTTTCTTTGCAGAGGGTGGTTTCTGATAACACATGTTTGTCATACATAGCCCTGAGGCATCCTGATGTTGTCTGGGCAGGATGGTGTGCTGGCCAGAGTTCAGGTTAAGGTTACCATGCTCCATTTATAAGGGGAAGGATATTATACAGAGAATAAAGGTAAATAATAAAGACAAAATAATAACTAATAATAATAAATGATAGCAGATACAGTAGGAACCCATGTGGGGAGGATTATATGGAGTCCAGCATCCCTTATGGGTTTAGGTAGACAAACACAATCTTCTTTATGACCGTTTGGAGGGAATTCTATCCCCCTCCGCATCTTCATAAGGGTTAAGGAGGAATCCCAGAATTTTCCCCACTGGCCCAGGCAGGCAAATGGGCTTGATAGCGGAGACCCCCGCTTTTAAACTCATCTGACCTGCGGCGGGGAGTTCCACAGATCCGGATCACCAGCGAAGTGGGAAGATGTTCTGACCGCAACAAATTATTATTAAATTCTTTTCACTGCTATCCCCAGCCCTGACATTGTAATTAATCCTTGAATAAAAAGTATCCTCTCCTTTAACCTGAAATCCTCTCAAGTGGTTATTTTGTATCCTTTCTTGACTCCCTCTCTCCTTCCCTCCATTAACTCCTCTCTCCTTCCCTCCATTAACCTAGTCGCGCTCTCCCTGCCATTGAATAACATGGCGAACGGAACAAATTGACCCATAACTTCATCAAAAATATTCCAAGCATGCCTATCTTTTATATCTAACACTTTTTGGGGCTCCTGGTTCCGGGACAACCAACAGTACCAGAATTGGTCCATTTTAAAACTTCAAAACAGCTGACTGTCAAAAAGCCGGTTCCAATTGCTCTTTTGCAGCCCCGCGCCACTTCTCGGCTCCCGCGGCTGGTGGGTTGCTTTTGCGGGGACACAAGTTTCTCCCAGGGCTGCTGGTGGTGGACTGCCATTCCCTGGGAGAGAAGTGTAGTTTCTCCAAGGACCAGCTGTGATCTCGACGGCAGCAAGAGCTCCCTGGATGAATTTCTTTGGTTCATTCATTCATTTTTATGAATGAACGGGTTCCTCATTCATATACTTACCTACAGTTTCATGGATTGCTGGGCTCCCAAGGACAGAAATCAACCTGAATTCCTTCACTTTATTATTTTTATGAACCTCCAAATGCCTGAGATGCTTATGAACTCTTCATGAACTATGACCCACATTTCCATGAATTTCCTCTATCGCCTATGAACTCTGTGCATGAACTTTGACTATATTATGAATTTGCTGGTACACACACTGAATTCCCCAAATACTTTACATGAACTTCCCCTCAGTGAATGTATGGCATATCTTAGATATTATTTTTAATTGCTATTTTAGATATCATTCCCTTGTATGTTTTAATCAATGAAGACATAGCCTGAACTCCAGTTAACCCCAAAGATTCCCGCCTTCCCTTCACCCTATATTCTGGGCTTCACACACAAAAGAGGATAAACTGTCACCATAAGATTTAATCTATGTTGCATCTGCATGGCCCATAGCGAGAGATTGGCCCACCCCAGATCGGAGCAGTCCCCGGGGTGATAAAATCTCATATGGTAATGTTGATCACAAACCCATCCTGGACCCCCGGGGAGCCCTAGGAAAGCTTCCCGCTGGTCCTGCCACCATAATTCCATAGTGTCAATATTTGCTGTCATCTCCGTCACACCTCAGGTATTCATGAACTGTGTACATGCGTAAAGAACCCCGGACATTCCAGATGGTTCTATTCAAAGCAACCATAATCCTAGATTATCTTAGAAGGCGCTAGCCTCAGGTAATTGCTTTGCATAAAGATAACTCCAATTATTCATTCACCAAAACCCATTGTCTAGCTGACTCCCGCCTTCCCCAACCTGATTGGCCCTGACAGAGGCGAAGGTTGTTCCTCATTGGCCAAGGCGCGGGGCGGGAAATCAAACTCCCGCCTAGTGCGGCGCCCTCGACCTATCAGCAGCCAGATGGGCAGAGGGACGGGGCAGAAAATTCAAGCAGACTTCAAACTTAGAAATGTATAAAATGGCTTTATTTTCAATGTATTGTTACATCTCGGATGTCGATCTATCGCGGCTTGATGTCCTTTTCAGCTGAATTGCTTTAATAAACACTTTGATGGTTTTTCCTTCAACTTGGCAGAGCCTTTTCCTTTCGGTCTCAGGTAAATTATATTCCGGGTTATTTTCTACTATTCGGTCGGCTCGCCAAGGTTTGTTCCCTCATCTGGGAGACGGATCAGATCTCCCTCACGGGGCTGATCCACACCGAATCGCGGTCGATAACAGGCTGACTGGGGATACCTGAGACTTGAACAATGCAAGGGAAATGGGGAGCATGCAAGGAGGAGGGGGAAGGGGGGTCCCTGATATCTAAAAGTTTATAAAAGTTCATAAAAGGGGAAATGAATGGCAAGGGAAAGGGAGCAAAAATGAGCAGTAGAGTCTAAAGGAACAGAAAAATGTGTGTCAAAGGTGATACAGAGAGGCAGAAAGATAAGCAGAAGAATACACTTCAAATTTTGAGAAAATAAGGGCAAGATTGTAAAGCATGTTCTTTAAAATTGGCTTTTTTCCTTTTGCTAACCTTCAGCCTAGATATGTCTCTAAACAAAAGGGAGTCCTTTTGTTTGTGAGTCATTGACTGGTGTAGGAAAGGATTAGGAGAGTCGTTAACTCTTGCCTCAGGCTAAAAGGTCAAACACCCTTTGTACCAGGGGTTTAGTAAACTGTAGTAAACTCCAGTAAAATATCTCGGTTACCTTCTGCTATAAATATATGAAATATAGGACACAAAGCCTTGATTAAAATGTACACACTATCTAACATGGGAGGGGCCCTTGTTGTTATTGTTGTTGTCATTGCAATTTGACCAAGACTTAACCCTTATCATCTAGCCTGATGTCCCTGTCCTTAGCAAAACTATAAGTTACTATCTTTTATTGGGGAGGGGGTCATGTTCGACTTCAATATCACAAAAACAATTAAGATTTTCCTGACTTTCCAAACTAACACATCTTTCATGGGGTACATCTACACAGTAGAATTAATGCAGTTTGACACCACTTTAACTGCTACTATGGCAATCATGGGCATGGTAGTTTGGTGCAAGTGCAGTACCAGCACTCTTTGAGAGAGAAGCCTAAAGACCTTGCAAAACTGCAACTCTTATGATTCCATAGCATTGTGCCATGGCAGTTACAGTGGTGTTAAACTTTATTAGTTCTACAGTGTAGATGCACCTAAAATTCACCTGAAACTGTTCCCAAACAATTCCACAAACATCCATTTGTTCCTGATTAATTAACAGGAAACAATTGCCAACTCTTCTGCCTTTATGGATACTTTCACAAACTCAAATTAGAATAAACAAACTAGTGTCCACTGAAAGAATAAGTAATTTGTTAATGACATTAACATATTAATCCTGTGTGATTGTGTTGCATGAAGTTATAGGATGCTTAATGTGAGAAAGGATTTTGGTGCATGTTAATGTGTGGAGTAGTGGCTGTAAACAGCAACAATGACTAAGTGAAATACAAACCAGGAGTAAATATTGTTCTGGATGTATCAGTCAGATTGATTAAATAGATATTATTGACATTTATCTCCCTAAATTAATTAACTAATTACATCAAATGGCTGAGGAGTAATCTTTAAAACATATTATTTTTAATCTTTAAAATGGAGGAATATTATTATCTGACAGTTTGATCGTTCCAAGTACAGTACTCTAAAGATAAAGGACCAAAGAGAGAGCTTGAAATTGCCCTTGAGTTGCCAGCACCTGGACAACAGACAGAACAAGCTCCTTTTACAATTTGTCTAACTAAGGAAAGTATATATTTAATCTCAATTTTAACTGAAACTACTGAGATTCGATTGCAATTGAAGTTATTGAAATTATTCCATCATTTCTCCTCAAGCACATATTAATTTTATGTGTATCTGTATCCTCTTCTCTCTTATTTTTCGGTGATGAATTACCTGTTATGGAACAGTGTATGAATAGGTAGTGTAAGATTGCTCACTGGATTGTATTTTGTTGCTGTTATGTGCCTTCCTGTTGACACACATCTGTAGTAACCTTATCCCAGGTTCCTTTGATAAGATTTATTCAGAAGATGTCTCCCAATGCCAATCTCTAAGGCTGAGAGAATGGGACTTGCTAAAGGTGACCAGTGGGTTTCCATGAGTGAACAGGGATTTGACACTTGGCTTTTCAGAATATGGCTTTCACATTATTGTTTCAATTCTTCTCTACCAATCTTTCTGTCTGATTGTAAGGTTTAGTCAGTTAACAATTTGCCTTTTAGTTCAGTTAAGATGTCCTTATAAAAGTATTTATAGTATCAAATGTTATACTCTTTAAACACACATCAGTCACATAGTTCAAACCATTAGAAACACTGGTTGATATCCTCTAGAGATGCATCTACAGAATTAATGCAGTTTGACCTCACTTTGACATCATGACTTGATGCTCTGGAATCATGGGAGTTGCAGTTTGTTGAGACAAAAAAGGCTAAAGACCTAATAAAACTTCCATAGCATACCAGTTTAAAGTGGTGTCAAACTGCATTAATTTCTGTAGTGTAGATATACCTTAGGACAGAGGAGGACTCTGTGTAGTGCCTGGAACAAAACCCTGAATGTAAAGGCTATCCCTTTCCAAATTGACCTTATTATTAGCTGGTTTAAAAATAATTAATTTTGTTAACTTAAATTATGAGCTACAGTAAGTTTTTGATCTAGTGACCTACACTGTAATTGTCTAGCCCTGCAGATCTCACAGTAGCAAGAGGTGGTTTGCAGAAATCCATGAAACCACCATTTGGATTGCTCTTTAGTACTTTCTTTTAATACAATATCTCAATTGAAACCAACCACTTTGGTTAAAAAATCTGCCTTCTTTCATTAGAAAATATCCATATTTAATAATAACATACTTGATTTTAATTCATTATTTTCTATATATATCCCATTGCCACCTATTCCAGTGCAGTTGTGCTGGCCAACAGGATAATATTTTGAGAGTATCTACCTATCTGACATCTAGAAATGAGTTTGAGTTAAACATTGATTGATTCATTGCTCTTTTTCAGTAGTTCTCAATCTGGGGTCCCCAGATGTTTTTGGCCTTCAATTCCCAGAAATCCTGACAGCTGATAAACTGGCTGGGACTCTGGGAGTTGTAGGTCAAAATCATCTCGGGATCCCAGGTTGAGAACCACTGCTCTATCACTTTAGTATAAAATATAAAAAGGGTCAGGACACCAGGAGGAGAAAACTACCTTCTCCAGTACCGACCCACCATGGATTTAACATCAGCTTGGGAGGGCTTGCTTATGTTGTCCTGGTTACTCAGATACTGATGGAAATATCCATTTTGGTATAAATTTTGGTATTCTTCATTTTTTTGTCATGCAGCATCAACAAAAAAGTATTTATTTTTTGGAGGCTTTCATGTAATAGACAAGTGTTTGACTTTAATCGGATTTATTATATGTTAGTGAAATGTTTACAACATTGCATAAGATGTAACTCACATCTTATACTAAAAGTAAAGGTTTTTCCCTGGCATGAAGTCTGGTCATGTTCGACTCTGGAGGTTGGTGCCCATCTCCATTTCTAAGCCAAGGAGCCAGTGTTGTCCGTAGACACCTCCAAGGTTATGTGGCCAGCATGACTGCATGAAGCACCATTTCCTTCCCGCCAGAGCGATATCTGTTGATCTACTCATATTTGCATGTTTTCAAACTGCCAGGTTGGCAGAAGCTGGGGCTATGAGTGGGAGCTCACCCCACTCCCCAGATTTGAACCGCTGACCTTTTGGTCAGCAAGTTCAGCAGCTCAATGGTTTAATGTCTCTTTTCTGCAGTCACCAAGGTATTTTATTACCCAATGATTTTAGAAAAGGAAAAATCACAAAAAGAGGAACATTATAATTGAATGCCATATTTGGAAGAATAGATTTATTGTGCCTTTGAGTCTGAGATGGGCAAAGTGCTGTTCAAGTGTTACTGAACAACAACCTTTAGAATTCTTGACTATCAGCTCCAGAATTCTTCTCTGAACCTACTGGGGGTTGTAGTCCAACAAAGTTTGTCAACAGTGTAAATTGTGGTGGACCAGAACTAACAAAGGAAAAAGAGCAGATTGACTACACAGCCTATAATAGACTTCCATTGCGGAGGCTTCAAATAAATCTCCCAACGTCTGTCTCTTGACCTCCAAAATGATGACACAATACTTTCCCATCTACATATCATACAGACTGGCTTCCTGGCAAGGCTCCTCTTCAGACATTTGATCAAAACATATTTTTATCTGTCTTTGCTCAGTGATAACAAGGAAGGGAGATGAAAAAAATAATGTATTGGCATCTCTTTATTTTCGTGTGAGCTTTGGTGGATATACAGGAAGTCTCAGTGTTACAAACATCTGACTCATAGTTAAGACCAGGGTTGAGACAACAGGAAGTGAGATAAATCTACCTCTAAGGAGGGAAATCCACTCCTGGAAAAGTTATCATGGAGAAAAGGTGTCTCCACTGAAGCTTTCTCACCTGTCCTTGCTTTCACAGCAAGCCATTTTTTTTTCAAATTCCAATTATCACAAAGACAGAAAGTGAGGTGAAATCTTCTGAAAAGGGGCAGAGACAGCAAAACAAATGCCACAGAGCATATATATCGACACACACACACATTTGGCTGGAGTTACACTTAAAAAATGTACCTGTTCCGACTTTCACAGAAATTGAACGTAAAGATAAACCTACAAAACCTATATTGTCCGGAACTTGGGGATTGCCTGTATATTATTCTAACACGTATACTTACATTACACATATACTCTCATTACAGAGTGATATTAAAGCCTCAGATATTAAAACATATTTTTATAGTTGTGGGAGTGGGATAGAATATAATAGGATCTGGAAAGATGTCCCTTTTTCTAAACAATGTTATTTTTTTTCTAAGTGTTCAAAGGGCTGGGCAAGGTGATACAGGTCTTTTAGATCTTGAGAATGATCAGTTAGTGTTGATGTTGGGAAGCAATGCATCCAAAAGTCAGTGTCCCTGTGTTGAAAATTCTTTAAAAATATTCATTGTATTGTATGTGCAGCAGTGAGGAATCTTATACTAATACATGTAGGGGGGCATGAAGGGATTGCTGTTGTTCATACCTCTGCCAATGGATTTAATTTTATGAATATAATTCAATCCACTCTTTCACTTTCTGGTCTTCCTTTAGCATTTTCTTGATCAAGGACTGCAATTTGTAAGATGTGTGTCCATTTAACCCAGTGGTCCCAATGTTGTCAGCCCATTTCCATACATTCAAATTAGCAAAATGTTTATAATTAAGATCGTTGTGATTTCAACTATTTTATTTATCGTGCCAGAAGCGAATTGAGAATACAGTTATAATGTATAGAAAAACCACAAAGTTAAAAAAAATGGCATTATACTCAATTTCCTTTGTCCAGAAGCTGGCCACTTCAAATGCTTCTGGTGTCACTGTAAGAAGGTCCTCCATTGTGCCTGTGGCAGGGCTCAGGTTGCACTGTAGTAGGTGGTCTGTGGTTTACTCTTCTCCACACTTGCATCTCGTGGACTCCACTTTGTAGCCCCATTTCTTAAGGTTAGCTCTGTATTTCGTGGTTCCAGAGCGCAATCTGTTCAGCGCCTTTCAAGTTGCCTATTTCAACTATCTATTGTATTATTGTAAATACAGTAGAGTCTCACTTATCCAACATTCGCTTATCCAACGTTCTGGATTATCCAACGCATTTTTGTAGTCAATATTTTCAATACATCGTGATATTTTGGTGCTAAATTCGTAATTACAGTAATTACTATGTAGCATTATTGCCTGTTGCACTACTTTTTCTGTCAAATTTGTTGTATAACATGATGTTTTGGTGCTTAATTTGTAAAATCACAACCTAATTTGATGTTTAATAGGCTTCTCCTTAATCTCTCCTTGTTATCCAACATATTCGCTTATCCAACGTTCTGCCGGCCCATTTATGTTGGATAAGTGAGACTCTACTGTAAATAAAAAAGCAATGGAACAAAGGTGAACAGACAGTGCATATGGTATATTAATATGTCTATATAGACACTGATACACACACACATAAACATATATATACAGTATATAGAATATATTACCCACCTTGAGCCACAGGAATACAACATAATGAAAACAAGAAAAAAAACACTATTAAAAGACATACAACAACATTAAAATACAAGTTAAAATCCACTGATACAATGCAAATTAAAATTCACAACTTAAAATTGACTGGGTATATGACATACATACTGTATATACATTCAAAACTCAAAAGATACAGTGAATTCAAGTAAATACAGCACAGATCACATTAAAAGCTGTGTTACATTAGTTACATTTGTTACTTTTTAACCTTTTGCATAGGGAATGACCTGTGTGCGTGTGTGATGCACAGAGTTTAGAGGGGCATTGCTGGCATAGTACAACATACATATATCACATTGCGAGAACAGTAAGTAAATTATGTTCTGGACATTAAAGACATTCTGGAGGCTAGGTTGCACCGATGGATAGACACCAAATAGAACAGGCATGGGCAAACGTTGGCCCTCCAAGTGTTTTGGATGTCAACTCCCAGAAGTCTCAGCCAGCTTACTGGCTGTTAGGAATTGTGGGAGTTGAAGTCCAAAACAATGAAGTTTACCCATGCCTGAAATAGAAGGTCCTTTGACTTTGGGGATTCTGTGGCCACAGAAGAAGCACAAACTGGGAGGGGAACAGAAAGGGAAAGCAGGAGCAGTTGTGCTTGGGGCAAAACATGTTTCACATTCAGCCAGCAGTACTGATGCAACCTGAACCTTCTTGAGGGAGTGTCTCTCCCGAGATGAATGTGTTTGGCAAATGCAACTCAAAGGGCACTTTGTGCTCTTCAGGAAGGTCTCTTCTGTTTGGAACCTATGTTGCATCTAGAACGAATGCAACTTGACACCACTTTAACGGCCACTTTAAATGTTATTGAATCATGGGAGTTGTAATTTTACAAGGTTCTTAGTGTTCTCTGCCAAACAAAGGCTGGCATCTCACCAAACTAAAAACCCTATGCTTCTATGCCATTAAGCCATGGAAGTTAAGGTGGTGTCAAACTCTATGAATTCTGCAGTGAAGATGAGCCCCTGGCTTGTCCCATAAGAGCAGGGAGTAGGAGGAGGGCAGCAAATGGGAGCAGCAACCACACAGGTCTTCCCCACTATGATGGGAGGATGTATGGCATTCCCCTTTGAATTCCAATAATTTAGAAATTCATTCTTAGGCATATACAAATTAGCACAAGCACCTTTTTATGCATGCCCTTTCTTTTGGAAAGAGAGCGGTGCATTTCTCTTCCATCCTTGCCTGTTTCTATTCATAAGTGATCACACTAGTCTCTCATTGAGTGCATCAGCCCTGGAAAATGAATGCAGTTTGACACTACTTGAACTGCCATGATTCAATGCTAAGGAATCATGGGAATTGTAGTTCTACCAGATTTTTAGCCTCCTCCACCAAATAACGCAGAAGCCTCCATAAAGGACAAATGCTAGGATGTGTTGTTGAAGGCTGTCATGGCCTGAATCATTGGGTTGCTGTGAATTTTCCAGGTTATATGGCATAAGCGGCTGAGGGGGAAAAGGAAGGGGCCAGGAATGGTGGGCGTTGAAGTCCAAATAAATAAATAAATAAATAAGTTTGCGCATACCTGGTGTGGATGCCCCAGGAGACCCTTTACTCCCGCAAAGCCAAGGCTCTCTGGAGGTGTAGGGTGTCCTTTTGGGCTCGTTGCGACGCCAAGTCCTCGCCCTGGGCAGATATTCGGGACGCCGCCTCCTCCTAAAGAAGAAATAGAGAAGAGGAAGGAAGGCGCGGGCACCGAAGCGCAGGAGCCCGGAGGCGAGCTCTTCCCCGTCGGATGGGACCAAACTCCAGTAACTTTCGGGTCTTGTTTCGTTTCATTTTCGTTTGCCGGAAGGAGAGTCATCGGGAGTTTACATCGGGGCCGAGGCCAAGGGAGGAGGGAGGTTGGGCAGGCGCTTGCTTCGCAGCCGAAGGATCCCGGGAGAGAATCATACTACCAGCAAAGCCACCTCCACCTGTCATGCAGGTAAGAGCAGGTCGGAGACCGGGGAGGCCGGGGACAAGTTCGGGACAGGAAGGAAGGAAGGAAGGAAGGAAGGAAGAGACAGGTAAGGAGTCTGGAAAGCTTCCTTCCTTCCTTCCTTCCTTCCTTCCTTCCTTCCTTCCTTCCTTCCTTCCTTCCTTCCTTCCTTCCTTCCTCTTTCTCTCTCTCTCCTCTCTCTCCTTCCTTCTCTCTTCCTACGCCTCCTCCGTCCCCACACACGTGGAATTCTGCCGCCTTTGCCCTTCAATTTTCGCTTTTTGTTTTGGGAGCCTTCCCAGTCTTCAAATCCCCATGGATTTTCCGTAGAGACAGCATCAAACCTTCCAGACAGGCTCTGGAAACCCCCAACGCTCAGTTCGCCAAGGGAAAGGCCTGAAGCAGCTGTCCGGATTTGGGAGGGTGCTTCAAAACACTCTCGTAAGAAGTGAGTTCAAGGGTCCTTTGAAGTCTCACGATTTCAGGGAGTTTTAAGAAGTGTCCCCTCCAAAAGAGGATTTTTGTCTGGAATATGGTGAACTTGGTTGGCGTCAATGGTTAATGCAGAGGTTCCCAACTTTTTTAAAAAAAAACAGGGATCACTTTGACCAGGGACCACTTTCCAACATTTGTACCAAAAGGGTTACAAATCAGTTTTTTGGTCAACTTTAGATTTGGTTTGGTTATTTGGGTGCTGGTTCAGAAAATTGCATTGGATAGACCACATCAGCTCAAGTTTCTGATATAGAACATATGCCATCCAGGAGTCGCAATCTGCACACCCACAGAAAACCATACTTAATAACCTAGAGCTGATGTCCTCGATCTAGTGCAATTTTCTGAATCAGCACCCCAAATAACCCCAGGAACAGGCCTAAAAACAAAGTCACCAAGAAAAAAATTTTTTTTTGGTTGGTTTGTGTTATTATCCATGGATTTTGTTAACTTGCATGTAAGAAAAGAAGGGGAGCAGGCTGAGGTTGAAAAAAAAATACAAAAAGCGGAACATGAGACTCCAGAAACTGTCCCTAATGGTTTTAATAATAATAATTTCTTTGGGGGACCAAAGGGCTGCTTTTGCATTATAACTGATGTGTGTCAACGGGAGCTTACAATAATAATAATAATAATAATAATAATAATAATAATAATAATAATAATAATAATAATAATAACAACAACAACAACAACTTTGGGGGACTCTCCTTCTTTCCCTCACTCATACCTCCGGGTGAGTCTTTTCCATCATAGCCTGGGAAGCCTCCCAAGGCTGAGAAAGTGCTGGTGCGCTGGTGTCTCTTTCCTTTCTTCCTTCTCTTCCTCTCCTCCTCTCTTTCGTTCTCCTCCAACAGTGGTGGCGCACCACCGGCACCAATTTTCCTCACATGTCTTGTGGACTTTATTTTAGGTGTTGGGCCATGGCCCACAGGTTGGGAACCACTGGTTTTATGTGTCATATATTTCCAGACCAGAGATTTCATGTTGGTGATACAATTTTTAGACATATATTGTTTTGCAACATACTAATTCAGTTATGCCAGCAAATTGGAAATTACATCAACTCCTTCTAAGAGGCACTTTATATGAATTGCTACAATGAAATGGATAGGGACACAATATATCTCATGACTATCTTTCATTTATATATTTTTAAATATACAAATTGCTTATTTCACATAGATCCAGAAGTTTCTTCTTACATTCATCCAATTCACCTACTCATTGCAGCCGACACACAAATGTGTCAGTACGCATAGTTTGGAAAGCTCTGTCCTAGGCAATGTAGAATGCCCAGCAGCACAATAAAACGATTCTGGTCCAACTTACCTGTCCAAACGTATCTCCCTTTATGAGTCAACAAGAACTTTGAGATTGGCTGGGGAGACCCTGCTCTCGGTCCCACCCTTTTTGCAAGCATGGCTGTTGGGGACGAGAGACAGGGCCTTTTCAGTGGTGGCCCCTCAGCTGTGGAACTCCCTTCCCAGTGACATCAGCCATGCCCCATCCCTAATGGTCTTCAGAACAAAAACTAAACACCTGGCTTTGTACACAGGCATTTGGAGACTTGGCTAACATGGAATTCGATTTCAACAGTTTGGATAATGACTATGGACTAATTACTAAGTATAAAATCAAGATTCGGCAATTTATGTTTTAATATATTATATGTTTTTAATCTGTTTCATTGTTTTATGTGCTTTATTTGACTTTATTTGCTTTAATTGTTTATAGTTTCATAGGATATGTTTTACTGTTATATTGGTTTTATTGTAATGTCTATGATACAGCATTGAATTCTTGCCAGCTTTTGTAAATCGCCTTGAGTCCCTTGTGGGGTGAGAAAGGCGGGGTATAAATGAAGTAAATAAATAAATAATACAGTGGCCGGGAAAGTCAAGAACATGAATAATGGTGTGAGAACAGACTAGATAATTTGCTATCCTCTACGTTTTTCAACATCTGCACAAAACTGCTGGAAGAGGTCACCCAGAGGTTTGGGATTGGGTATATACCAGGCATGGGCAAACTTTGGCCCTCCAGGTGTTTTGGACTTCAACTCCCACAATTTCTAACAACCGGTAGGCTAAATTATTGTCTGGATGCAGTGAAATATTTGATGTAATTGAAAAGACTAAGGAGTAATGCAAACAAGATAGAAGTGCTGCTGGTCAGTAAAACAACTAAAATGGGATTGGGATCACAGCCCATCCTGGATTTGGTTGCTCATCCCCTGAAAGATCAGATGTATAGCCTGGGGGTACTCTTGGACCTAGCGCTATTCTTGGAAAGTCAGGTTGCTGCAGTGGCCTGGAGCCCCTTTGCCCAATTTCGGCAGCACCTATTCTTAAGCAAGGCATATCTGGCAACAATAGTTAATGCCTTAGTTACTCTCAATTAGACATATTCTTCATGAACTTTGAAAAGTGTTTGGGACCTTAAAATGCAGCAACCAAATCGGTGCCAGGCAGGTGCATTACAGAGTCCATATAACACTGGTCTTGCAAGAAGTTTCCTGGCTTCCAGAGCTCAGTTGAAGGTTCTGGAGTTGACCCACAATTCCTAAACAACTTGAGGCCAAGATCTGAAAGATTGCCTCCTCTCCTGTGAGCCTGCCAGAAATCTTCAAAGGAATCCATGCATGTCCCAACACCTTGATGGGCACACATTATAGGGCTTTTTCTATAGCAGGGCTTCAACTATGGAACTCCCTGCCAAAGGAAGTCAGGCTGCCCCCATCCCATTTATTAAACTTCCAGCAGGAATCTTAAAACACTGCTATTCAACATTCAGTATTTGAAAGTGCTATCTTAACTATTTCAAGGCTGTATGACAGCATATTTTTAATCTGCTCTTAGTAGTTTTTAAAGAGTATTTTAATTTGTTTTTTAAATGTCTTAAATTTTGTGTTGTTTTTATTGGGTTTTATTTGTTCTTCACTTCAGGAGCCCTTTCAGCTTTGTAAGCAATATAGAAATCCTTTACATAAATAAATAAGGAAGTAAAAGATAGATATGCAACTTTTTTAAATGCAAAGAAGAAGAAAAAGTATTAACTTTGTTTGCATTTGTTTAAACCAAACATTGTTTTTTAACAACTTACTGATTGTGTACAGACTTCAAAAGGCATTGACATGAGGGGAAAATGTGTGGTGGCCAACTTTCACTTTTATTTTCTCTCTTGCATGGGGTTCAGAATAAATCTCAAACACTTTGTATGTGTCTGTGCGGTTTCATTGTTGAGTTCCCAGTTTTATAGAACTTGGCTAACAAAGCAGATGTGTTCCTGGAAGCAACTTCTTTTAACTGAAAATATACTACCAGAGACAGAAACAATATGGAAATGATAGGGATAGGTTCCTACACCACAAAAAATGAGCAGTTCAAAAAAAATGTAATTTTTTTTTCAAACCAAACAACATGTACATATGAAATGAAACAACCAGGTCAAGCAATTATTCCATAAGTATTTTTAAGTAAATAAAAACATCCTGAACCTTTGAAAGACTACCCGAATTCTTCCAAAGTGTATTCAGGGCTGATTTTTGGGTTTTTTTTTTTACCAGTAAGGGATTTTGCAGGCAGCTGCTGTTTAACTTGCCTACTGTAGGCAGAAACTACACAGTGTCGCAACCTGGCACCCAAAATATGTATTTTTATTTTCTTCTATCCTTCTTTAAAATAAAAAATGAATAGGAATTTATATTTTCATATATATATATATATATATATATATATATATATATATATATATATATATAAGAGATTCTAAATATAAATTCCTATTTACTCTTCTTCTTTTAAAGTACATCATACTACCTTAAATTAGCTTCTGGAGATAATAAATAGTATGCTGGAACCTTTGTTGTATGATAATGATAATAATCTTGGAGAATTGCATTTCATTTATGCCATGCCTCCAATGGTATATTTGGTTTTAAAATTATTTAATTGTTTAAAAAAGCTTCATGGTTGGAGAAAGGAGAGATATTTGGCAAATTTGTTTCCATGCCTCTAGAACAGTGGTTCCCAACCTTTTTTAGACCAGGGACTACTTGATCAGGGACCACTTTGACTGGGGACCACTCTCCAACATTAGTACCGAAAGGGTTACGAATCAGTTTTTGATCAACTTTAGGTTTGATTTGGTTATTTGGGGTGCTGATTCAGAAAATTGTGTTGGATAGACCACATCAGCTCTAGTTTCTGATACAGAATATATGCCCTCCAGTAATCTCCACCTGATCGCCCACAGAAAACCATATTTAATATTCTAGAGCTGATTTTTCCTGCATGTTTCACAGATCTTATTTTATGTCTTGCGGCCTACCAGTGGGCTGCTGCCAACAGGTTGAGAACCACTGCCCTAGAAGGTAAGTTTGAAAATAGGTTAAAAAATTGCATGTGGTACTTTCCCCCACTCTTGGCTAGAGACTCTGACTGACCCAGAATCACTCATGGCTGTATGGCTAAGTTGGATTTTGAACCTGGATCCACCTAACACATTTTTACACCTCGCTACCTCTTCAGTTATATTTCTCTATTGTTATACTTTGACCAGGTTTGAACTTGCATCTGTCTAGCCGAAAATAACACATAAGTTAAACTGAAATTGAGATTATTTCAGCCGAGGCTATAGCACTAATATGTTTCTCCTCTCTTAAGGATGAAGTAGTAACGGGTTCTTCACCTCCTGTGGCAAAGGCTGCTTTGCCCCTACCGTCCACACCTGTGATATCATTGAAACCGCTTCATTGTGGACAAATCTGCACATTGCCCGGCCGACTCAGTGAGTGGAAGATTCCTGTCTAGAATGATGGACATGAGAGCACATATATTTCAAATGTTTATTTTAGGAGGGGAGCTGTCTCCATACTTTAGAATGCTTAGCAAGCAGACACTCTCAGTTTGGTTCTTGGCATTGCCACTGAAAAGTAGCAGGTGATGGGAAAGACCTCTACATAGATCTTGGAGAGATATTACCAGGCAAAGTGCACAATACAGGGCTGATGGACATCAGTTATCTGATTTAAAGAAGCTTTCTGCATTCAGGAGAAAAAGATGGGATTTCAAGCCATCCTTCCTTGAAATGAGATGACAGTTGTCTTTTTGAAACAAGAAATACGGGATGCTAGAATCACAACAGACTTCATTTGTTTTCTCTCTGTCCTTGATTTTCTGCCTCTTTCTCCTTTTGTCATCAGAGTCATTGTCTTTATTGTACTATGGCAATATATTTCATTTTATGGACTTATTTTTACTAGAAAATACTTTAGTTAGCTTATGGATTGAAATATATTGTGACATTTATTCTCAGTGTTAGTCTGGTTCGTTTCAGGAATCCAGCCCTCTCTGTGGAGCAAGGATGATGTGATTCACTGGTTGCGATGGGCAGAAAAAGAGTACTCACTCAGGGAGTCAGACGAAAGCAAGTTTGAAATGAATGGGAAAGCTCTTTGCATTCTCACCAAGGAAGACTTCAAGCTCCGGGCTCCTAATTCAGGTTAGCGATGCTGTTCCTAATTCCTCGCAGGAATTTCCAGGATTTCCAAAATCACATTTCTTTTGAATGAAGAATTGAATAGTGAATAAGAATTTATATGCTACATCTTATTATGGACATCTAAATTTTGCATAAATGTGATCTTGTTTGAGGGCTGGGGCTAGATTTAATTATATGTAGGTTCGACTGCCATGTTTAGAGCAGATCCAAAAAATTAATTAAACTATCAGCATGATTTCATCTGGGTTGTTCTTCTGAACTGTCCTCTTGTGTAAACAGTGCCATGTTTTTTGAACCAAGGCTCATAAAGCACTGTGCGCCAGATGCCAAGATAGTGTATTATTAGGAGGAGTCAATTACCCTCCAGTGCCCCTTTGGTCTCCTTTTTGATAGTACATTTCTCAATGTTGCCTCTGTAGAGCAGAACATTACAAGACTGGAGGCATGAATTAATCATTCTACTTGAGATGCATACTTTGTGGCTTTGAATTAGAAGTGTCATTTCCCCACTTAGTCTGCATCAGGAAAGTGTAGTTCTGGCTTGCAAAAAATTAGAAATTCCTGAAGCTGAAGAAAGTGAAACAAAATGAAATGACATCACAAAATGGCAGACTAGCTTTGCACACAAGGCTTACATCATTAGTCAAGGGTTGCAATTAATTCCAAGGATATATATACAATGTTGTAACCCGCCTTGAGCTGTAAGAAGAGGTGGGTAAGAAATATTATTATTATTATTATTATTATTATTATTATTGGGTTTCTGTGTGTTTTCCGGGCTGTATGGCCATGTTCCAGAAGCATTCTCTCCTGATGTTTTGACCTCTGCCGGACTCTGAGGATGTCTGCCATAGATGTGGGTAAAACGTCAGAAGAGAATACTTCTGGGACATGGCCATACAGCCCAGAAAACTCACAGCAACCCCATGATTATGGCCATGAAAGCCTTCAACAACACGTTGTTGTTGTTGTTGTTGTTGTTGTTGTTGTTATATACAAGAACTGGGATGGATTTCTGTTTTTCCCACTCAGGAGATGTTTTGTATGAATTACTCCAATACATTAAGACTCAGAGACAAGCCCTTGTTTGTAGTCCTTTCTTTAATCCTCCCTTTCGGGAGGTGAAATTCACACAGACCCAAGGCACTGCAGAAGGTGAGTACAATCAGAGCCGGTCCAACAATGAGGCGAATTAAGCGGTCGCTTCGGGTGCAAAACATACAGGGGCGCAGTCGAGACTGCTTTTTCTGTTGATTTCTTGTAAAACATGATGTTTTGGTGCTTAATTTGTAAAATCTTAATGTAATTTGATGTTCAATAGGCTTTTCCTTAATCCCTCCTTATTATCCAACAGTTTTGCTTATCCAACGCTTTTATTTTTCAGTGATTGGGTTTTTTTTGGGGGGGGGCACCAAAATTCTGTTCGCCTACACTTAAAAAGTACCTAGGGCCGGCTCTGAGTACAATGAGGCAGTGGCTTCACCTAGGTAAGTTATATGCAGCGTGAACCCCAAAGGCTGTATCTTGAGTTTCACTACGATGGGAAGACACTTCACTAGTGAGCGCATGCTTAGCATGTCTTTCCAAATGGGATTGCCAAGTCAAGACTGTAATAAGATTCAGCATTAAAACCTGAAAGCTAGGGACAAGTCTTCTGTGATATCAAGGGTTCAGTCCCTGGTGCTGTTACAAGGGGAAACTTTGGGTGATATCGTAAAGCATGCTAGTATCAGCCACAGTTGCACAGAATGTGCCACTCAAAGAAAAAGTTCTAAATTTAAAACAGGGAAAATCAATATCTATTATCCACACTTTTCAAGGCAGCATTTTCACCCTGAGGAATGGAGAAGATAGGTCCTAGGACACAGAAACCCTCTTTTTATGTAGAATCCTTAGCATTTCATCTTGGCCAGTTTTTTCATGAACTGCACACTATTTACATTTATGCCTTAATTATGTAATTTATTAACGTACTGATATACTATCCTGTATCATAAAATCTCAAGGCAGTGTACAGACAAAAAATAAATTAAAACAGTCTGAAATATTTAAAACAATTTGAGCAAAATCAAAAGATTTAAACTTGTCTACAGATTCAAGATAAGGTATTTGAGATCTTGAAAGTGATTACGTTTAGCATCCATAGGGCCATTATTACTTTTGGAAAGCAGATGGAGGAGAAATGCAGGAGGCAGGACAGGGCTGAGGGCCAGAAGAAAGGACTTCATAAGCATCATAAACATATTCCTGCTTGGACGTGTTGGGTTTCAAGTAGGGTTTCAGTTTATGCCACTCTTATTGAAGGCTTCCTCACATCTCTCCTCCAAAAGACTTATTTGTCCATGTTGGCATAGCATCAGCAGTTCTATTGCAGACTATTTTCTGTTTGATCCAACATCTTAAATTGAAAAGTCAAACATGCATTTTTATATCAAAGGAACACTGTGTCTTCCAGGAGTTCATTCATCTCCCTCCTTTTATTGGTCAATAGATTTTTAACATAGTTAAAAATCTCAATGTCCCAAACTTCTTTCCACTATGTTCTCCTATCCTGAGATAATCCTTTACTGGTGCTAATGCCTAAGCAGTTGCAAGGGATTAAAGCTCGGAAAGGATATGGTTTCAGAAAAGAAGCAAGCATCTGCTCCCTAAAAAGATGGCTGTCAACCAAATTGCCTCCTCCTCAACTGATCCGCCGCCAGGGATCCTTTCTGGGCAGCTTTTAAATGTTACTTTTTTGGACTGTAATCCAGAATTTCCCACCTGGCATCGCCACTAGCCATGTTGGCTCAAGGATGCTGGAAGCTGTAATTGTCACTCAAAAAGTAGCATTTTCAAGCTATGCTGAAAACATAGGGGGGATGTTGCCCTGCTGTGCCCCTCTGAAATGACAGGAAACCATGCAGGCAAATAGTAGTAGTTAATTCCTCTGACAGGAGTATGATAGAGCAGTAGCAGGAGTAGTTAATTCCTCTGACAGGAGTACGATAGAGCAGTGGTTCTCAACCTGTGGGTCCCCAGATGTTTTGGCCTTCAACTCTCAGAAATCCTAAACAGCTGATAAACTGGTTGGGATTACTGGGAGTTGTAGGCCAAAACACCTGGGGACCCACTGGTTGAGAACCACTGCGATAGTAGAAGGGGAAGAAGAAGAGAAAATAGCACTGCTTTTTTTTGCTGAGGTTGGCATGTAGATAGCATCTTGCTGGCCTTAGGAACTGGTAATAGATCTCCCATGGATTTCTGCCACATCCATTGAGTTGTTATGTTTTGTTTGAGTTTTGGCTTATTTATTTTCAAGTCATTTTATGATATTCTAGTGACTGAAAATCATGGCTTTGCAAATTTCCTTTCACCTTTTGAAAACTCCAAAACCCCATAGTTACTGTCTGTGTTGGCCATGTGTGATCTTGGGGCTTACTCTCCTAATTCAATTTTGAAAAATAGTCAGATCTGAAATACAGGTCAGAAGCTTTCTCAGCCGATGGTCTTATTCTCTGTACAGAATGTTTGGTCGTCAGTACTGACCATCCAAGCCACACAGAGCAACCTGGATCACCCACGACAACGTTCTACAGTCCTGGGGCAACCTGTCTTTCTCACCACAGCACTGGGATAATTTATAGGGCAGATGATTGTTCTTTTCCTGTAACATCACCATCTCCTGTTAATGGTAAAATTGCAGGTAGGTGTGCTTTTTCACTGACTGTTAGCTCTCACAGGTGATTTAAGTGGTATTTAGCCTACATTTGTTGTTGTGTGCCTTCAAATCTAGCTTCAAGGGATTTAATTCTTCAAAGCTAGATTTGAAGTGCATTAAATGGTCAGGTGTAGATGGGACCCCAGCAATGCCGGGTTTAGGACAAATGAGACCCTGTGGTAGGTAAGTTATGAGACCCCTTCTTTGGCCCCTGAAGGAGGTAGGTCTAGTAGGCCTACATGACCTGCTTTGTGGCACACTCCCATAGACTATCAACTCTATCATCATGTCTGGAATCACTCAAAAACAACTCCTTCAAATTTAGAATTGCACAACATAAGCAAAATCCATTGTAATTTTTTTTGTCAGGTTGATTGGCGCCCCTGGCCAACAAGTCATGTGCTTAAACACAATAGTACATCTGGCACTGACTCCAAACTATATTAAATTACTGTAACGCACTCTACACTAGGTGGTCCTTGAAGATGACGTGCCACCTAAAGCTAGTGCAAAATGTGACAGTGAGATTGTTAACTGAAGTACCATCTGAACAAAACGTAACATCTATCTTAAGGGAGCTACACTTATTGCCAATTTTCTTCTGGTCTGAATTCAATGTGATGGTGATGACATTCAAAGCTTGGGACTCCAATATCAGTATGCAGCTGCCTGATAATTGAGATATGCTCGAGGGCCCTTCTCCATGTCCCAGCAGTGAACATGAAACTTCATGGAAGAGGGCCTTCTCAAGTATGACACCGTATGAATATAATGCTTCATCTTAGAAGTCTGAGCCTATGTTGGTTTCTTTTAGGTGACAGGTTTAAAACATATACATGTTTATGGTCTTGATCGTTTTATCAGTTTCTGGAGGATTGTTAAATATGCTTTTATCCTATTTACATTATTCTGTTTTGATCTGGAATTGTTTAAAATCATTTATATTGTTTTAATTTTATGCATCCCTGATATCACAGGAAGGAGGACAGAATAGATAAATAAGATACCATTTCTAAGTGCTCAGAGCACTTTAGCAGAGGGCAAAAGTTATATATGACTGCTAACACCACCACCTCGTGGAGAGGGCATTTAAGCTGATAAAGTTGGATTGCTATTCCCAGAAGCATTGGTTCTGCTCTTTTGTGTATGTTAGAGGAAAGACTGGTGATTTTCTCCAAAACTGAAACTGAACATCTGGTCACTTCTGATTTTGCAGAGAGACCAGAGACTGCAGTGGGTCACTGGAGCTTATTAATAACAATAAGTGTATTATTATTGTCTGCTCTGACTGTAATTAAATGCTCATCTCCTCCTAACACTGATATAGAACAGTGGAGCTGACTGTCATGAACACAACTTTACAACTATTTTAACATCATATTCTACTGACTCTTAGATTGCAGGTTACTTTGGGATTATGTGTACCAGCTTCTTTGTGACAGCCGATATGAATCATTCATCAAATGGGAAGACAAAGAATCCAAGGTCTTTCGAGTCATTGACCCCAATGGACTTGCCAGACTTTGGGGAAATCACAAGGTACCTAAGATATTGTTTGAGAGCATACAGCAGGGATGTGCAACTTGTGGCCCTCTTGATGGTTTCACACTGCAGCCTCCATGGTACTTCACCACTGGTGTCAGAGACAGAACACCAACAAGTAGAACAAAACTCAGTTTATTGAGGTTGCAGAACTAAAAAACGCCCGTAGGAAACAAAGAACAGGGCAAACACTTGACTTCAGTGTGATAAGTAACAAAAAAACAGCTCAGTTTGAGCTTAAATAGTTCAAATGGATAAACCGGGTTAAACAGAAGTATAATCCGGATTAAATCAAAAGTGCTTACTTCAGCCTGGCAAACAATGCAAACAAAAGAGAATCAGCAGGAGTGAGAATGTAAACAACAGACTGGTGGCAGATTCCTCTCTGCTATTCAGAAACAGCAGGGGAATAAACCAGGCTTGTTTATTCCTTCCTGCAGCGAACGAAAAGCGTGGTCGTAGTCAGGATTCAGCTTAAGATTCAGCGGCCAACGATATCCAGGTCCAGGCACAGCAGTCAGGGTAACGGCAGTCAGCAGGGTCCCAATCCGGTCCAGAGGTCTTTAGCCAAGTGTAGTCATCAAGGAATCCAAAGGTCTCACCGATAGCCAGCAGAAGGGATAATCCGGAATCGAAGTCAGTCAGTCCAGCGTCAATCCAGTGTGAGTAGGTATTGCCCGTCAAAAAGACGACGGAGGTCCAAGCTATCGAGATTAAACACAAGTTGCACAGAGAAAAACCCCGCACAGTTCCTCCCGCCGTCGATGCCCAGTGTCCTTGGTAAACTTACGTATCCAGTAATGAATCACACCCGTCTTCAGGAAGTTCCCCAACAAAAGCCCAAGCGTCCGTCCAGATTACCTTGCCCAACGCAATTAGACATTGATCCCAAACCCCATTTTATCCCAGTTCAAGCTCATCATCGCTGTCAGCTGCCATCCCAATTCCAGGCGCCCCAACATCATCATCCTCATCAGAGCTTAAGCACCTTTGACTACGCCCCACAGCATCCCCAGCTGTGGATCCCGCTCCATCCCTCCAGCCAGTCCATGGGTCTGATCCTGCAACCCGCCAATCACCTCCCATGCTTTCATTGCCTGTTTCCCCAACACCCAAATCCTCCCTCACACGAGTCCATTCCATGTCATCCTCCTCCGAGCTGGCCATCTCTTCCTCCAAACCCTCAGAAAAACCCTCAAATGAGTCCTCATCTGTCGGGGCTGCAAACAAATCCCGGAGCCGCTTTCTTTCACGCTCCTCGAAGGAGTCTGACTCTCGAGGAGTCTTATGACCCCTTCTTCTATTACCGGAGCCCGAAGGCTCAACCATAACAACTGGTGAGCTGGTCAGGGCTAATGGGAATTTCAGCTTAACACCATCTGGAGGGCCACATATTCCCATACTACTATATACATCCTGATGTTTGCAGCTTCCCAATAAAGTAGTTGTTTAGACCAGTGGTTTCCAAACATTTGTTCCCCAGGTGTTTGGGACTTCCAACTCTGAGAAACTCGAATCAGCTTGACCAACCAGAAGGAATTCTGGAAGCTGAAGTCCAAAACCCCTTGAGGACCAAAGGTTGGGGACTACTGGTTTAAACCATTCCTTATAAAAGTGAAATCAGCAAGTGAGTGTTGTACAGAAGAGAAATTCCATGGTACCTTGATTTTTTAACAATTAAGTCAATGCAATAACTTATAAATAGCATTTGTAAAGTCATCTTTAGGTTGCATAGTACAAATTAATGTTTCTGAACTCTGGATCTTAGGGTTCTCCAACATCCACAGCATACTCCTGATGAACTGAAGATTTTTGCATCTCAATTTCATTGTGCTCTCTAGCTCATCCAGTACAAATCAATTATATTCAAAGGAATTTCCCATTGGGCTTAAAATTATTATTCTTTGAATTTTCAGAACCGTAGGAACATGACATATGAGAAGATGTCAAGAGCTCTGAGACATTACTATAAACTCAACATTATTAAAAAGGAACCTGGACAGAAACTTCTATTCAGGTGTGGAAAATAAAATTGGGTAAATCCATTGGGAAGGGTTGCCGGAGAATAGCATGACAGCAGAGTCAATTGTAGGTGTTCCATGCTTTGGTGGAAACCTGGGACCTTATAGCAAATGCTTTGCCTAATAGTGGCCAAGGATGTTGGGCAATCTTTGGACCTATCACACCTCCAGCGAAGAGAGGCTATATGAGATGTATGGTACTATTCACTGACCACCCTCAAGACAGAAGAAAAATGAGTTATGGGACTTCTAAAAATCTGTCAAATTGGAGGACCTTTCTTGAGGAACAGTTTTAGTATACAAAAGATGTAAAAAAAAAAAGACAACAAAGTGAAAGAGTTTTTAGAGTCTTCCTTAAATTTGAACCCCTTGGTGGCATGTGATCCGGGTTGAGGTTGTGTTCTGAGCTATGTCTAGTGTCAGTGTTCAAATAAGTGTGTTAAGTCTTTGGAAATCAAGCTGCTGCTTAGGTCCCAATCTGGATTGGGCTTTTGCATTCTAGAAAACATTACCTACTACCTGATTGCTTTGTGTCCCTCAAAATCCTGTCTACTTTGGAGAGCACCCAAGATGGGGCATTGTTTTTAGCAGACTTCCAACCTAGCCAACCACCCCACTTTTGGAGTGGGGCCATATTCCAGATTTGGTATCCATAGCTATTTTTTCTATAGAATAAAATGACCAGGCTAAGCACACCTCTTTGAGCATTTCTCATGGCCCTGGCAAATGGGATTAAAAGTACAAACACTAGAAAATTGTGAGTTAAATGAGGATATGGACAAACCCAATGAGCATAATATCCCTCCTCGAAGTCTGGAGTCCTAAAGTAATTTAGGTTGGGGAGCTCAGAATATACATCAATTTTTAAAGTAATGCTGAGGTTCAGAGTACAATTCATTGTATATGCCAAGAGTTCAAACCATTCAATATCAAGTTGACCATCCTTCATACAAGCAGCTAAGTATCTTGTTTTTCCATATGGCAGAACTCAGAGTGATTTTTTGTAATGTTCCAGGTTCTTGAAAACTCCTGGTGAAAGAAAACATGGCAAAATCACTAAGTCTGAACAGCTGGATAATGAAGATAATGAAGACTGGAAAGAAGATGAGCTGGAAATCTCACCATAATCATTTGCCATGCAAAGGCTGAAAACAATCAGATGAATTCATGTCCCAACAGTATGTTTGTGCTGTTGTTTTCTGTAGCTGAAACGTGTGAAATTAACCACCGCACCTTTACTGCGATTGCACCAGTCCACCTCCTTTTAATTACCATCAAATTATAAGTACTCTGCATTGCAGTAGGCTGCACTGAAAACAAAATCCTCAGAACCAGCTGCTCACCACTGACTTCTTCATTCCAGTGGCATTCTCTTATAATGCAGACTTTTTTTTACACTTTTGCACACAAACCCAGAAAAATTATTTCCAATATTCAATGATAAAAACTAAACACACAAAGCCACCAGCTTTTCTTGGTGCCACATGTAATGGAATAAAGCAACAGAGCAGTTGAAATGAAAACCACAAGGCCTGATCCCCCAAAATGCAAACAAAAAGTCTATCTGGGATTAAAAAACTCAAATGTTTATATTTTGTGTTAAAAGGTTTGGGTAAAAATGGTTGCGTCCCTAGAAAGTAATGCAGCCTGGAGCTTGCAAGCCCAGCTATCAAGGAGTTCATAGCATTATTGTTTTCACTGTAGGTTGCCTTTTAAACCAGTTCAGCACTGACCCACCGTCAGCTACTAATGTAGATAAAAATCAATATAATTATTATTGAGACAAACCCTTATTTCAAACATTGTTCTCATATTTAGGCTATGAGGTTGCTAGTCCAGTTTTCTGTTGTCTTGGAAAAGGGAAATAGACTCTGATGAGAAATAGGATAACAATATTATTTTACTAGCTCTAACAAAATGATGGCCTTAACCTTGAGCTTCAAAGTGTATTAAGACTATTTCAAGCTGGTAATAAGAATGGAGTCAGCCTCCCAGACACATTAATTAGAAGATAAACAATCTAGTCTTTTCTTGATGTTGATTCCTTAAAGTGCACTGGCTTTGTTTTTTAAAGTCGTTTTTGCTGATTAGTACTAACTGGTTTTCATTTCAAGATGACTTGTTGATTGTGGCGTGGCTCCAATTGCCCATAGTCACTATCCCACTGTACAACTATATGGCACTGATGAGATGCGCTCAAGGCTGCATTAAAATATGTGCTTGACTAGTTGAAATGGCACAGATAAATATTGCAACATGGATTGAGGTGCTCTTCCATAATTGTTTTACATGCAAAAGTGAGAATTCTTCTGAAAACAGATCTCTTTTTATGATGAGCCAAGGTATTGAGATATGAAAGTTCTGCCTTTGATTTATTCTGGTGAATGTAATGGAGAGGAGCTTCATTTTAATGGAAACGACGTGATGTAGGAGCTCAAGAAAGAGCTGCAGATTTCTGTCTGATTCTCCCAAATTCTCTCTAAATTTGCCAGGACTTTCTGATTAGAATAATTTATGCAGGAAACTAAGTTTGTGTACACTGAACCATCAGAAGCAAAGGTGTCACTATATTAGGGCACAATTTTGGAGGATTTGGGATTTCAAAACTCTGGAAGAGGAATTCTCAACCTGTATTCCACTAAAAGGATTGATTAAATGATTGGTTTCTTTAACAGGTCCATCCTAAAATAACTTCTCTATATACAAACTTGTCTCTTTACTACTACTAATTGCCGTTATGCTGCAGGTAATTAAAAGGTGCCATGAGAAGGCTACTTGACAACTCTGGAGGAAAGCACTGTTCTCGAGTATCTACTATTGTGGGGATTTGTTAAATAGGAAGAATTGTACAGGATCAGAACAAAGGCCTGCCTTATACAGTATTTTGTCCCAATGTCAGCCCACGGAAAACTGTAAACACACAAGCATTGATTCCCATTATCCCTAGTAACCCGTGGCCTAAAATATCTTGAAAGCACCAGATCCCATCTGATCATGGAAGCTCAGCAGGGTTAGGCCTGGTCACCTTAAGTCAACAGGTAAGTTGAAGGTCCACAAATGTATGCCCCCCCCCCACCTTACCTGCAAAAATGGAAGTCAGTATTACTAATAGTTACTGATAATTAATAATAAGTACTGATAGTACTTATTGGTACATTTTATTAGCTCATGATGCTGGGGAAAATGGAAGGAAAAAGGAAGAGAGGCCGACTAAGGGCAAGATGGATGGATGGTATCTTTGATGTGACTGGCTTGACCTTGAAGGAACTGGGAGTGGCGACGGCCGACAGGAAAATCTGGAGTGGACTGGTCCATGAGGTCATAAATAGTCAGAAATGGCTGAATGAATAAACAACAACACTGATAGTTCCAGCTTATGGGCTATCTATACAAAATCTCTCACCATCCAACTTCAATTGATGACATGATTTTAATACTATGAAAGGTTGAAAAATGTTTATTAAATTCCTAGAGCAGTGGTTCCCAACCTGTGGTCCATGGACCACCAGTGGTCTGCAAGAACTAAAACATGGTCCGTGGCCTCACCGTTACTACTACTGATAATAACACAGCCCAACCAAAAAAAAAAAATTCTTGGTGTCTTTGTCTTTAGGCCTGTTCCTGGGGTTATTTGGCGTACTGATTCAGATAACTGCATTGAATAAACCACATCAGCTCTAGATGATTTTTTTTTGTGGGCGCTGGCATATGTTCTGTATTAGAAACTCAAGCTGATGTGGTCTATCCAATGCAATTTTCTGAATTAGCACCCCAAAAAACCAAACCAAATCTAAAGTTGACCAAAAACTGATTTGTGACCCTTTTGGTACTAGTGTTGGAGAGTGGTCCCTGGTCAAAAAAAGGTTGGGAACCACTGTCCTAGAGATTTACATATATATGTATATAATGTCATATTTCACCCTTATCCCCCCCATTTAAAAAGTTCCCAAACATTTAGGTATTGATATCTTACTCTTCAAAGCCAGAAAATGACTTCTAATACAGGTAAATTAATATAATTAGAACATTAAAAAAGTAATAGCAACATTACCAGTTAAATTTTCTGGGTATTTTCAAGGGCAGCCTTATAGCATGCCACAGTAGTACAAATGAGATGTAACTAATGCAGGATCTACTATAGCTGCATAATTTTCACTTTAATTGATACTGTATTATTTTTCTTGTTAACTAGTATTTTTCTGGTGATTCCTTCTTTTCAAGCCAGTTATAGAAATGAAAGGTCAATATATTTTTTCCAAGAGGGCAAGTCTTGTTAAAGTACACTGTTGTAGCACTATGCTGCAATGTGTTTTAATATTTGGATTCCAGAAGCAATTTTTCAAACTCTTGAAATTCAAGGCAGCCATTTACAAACTTTTTGCCTCCAATCTATGTTTTATGATGGCTTGTGGAGTGACAAACCACATAAATAAGATCAGGCCATTCTGCAATACTCTATAAAAATGAATATACCTCCATATATCATAGTGATATGACATCTTTCAGCCATTAAAAATATGAACAGCAAGCTCATTTAGTAGGTTCTTACAAGCATTGTATGTGATATATAAAACAAGTGTGAGCAACTCTGAGGCCTTGATATACGGTATGTCTTAAAAGCACGGAGAAGGAAATATTGACTCAACTTTTTCTCCAAGTATAAGAACTACAAGTGATGAGTCAGAAAAGTTTGCCAAGACCTGAAAAGACCTGAGAAAATCGGGATCATCTTATTTATAGCTCTGTATCTTAAAAGCCCAGCCCCTGTTGTTCTTAAATGCCTCAAAACCTAAGTCTATGCTCACCTGAGGGCACCTAAGAACAGGGGATGAGCTGTAAGTTGACATACTATTTGAAGAGAATATGCAATGTACTTTATCTTTTTGAACCATACTACATCAGGCTAACAAGGAAGGGACTTATGTCCAATTTCATGTCCAACACTCCAAACTCTCCATGCTCACTAAAAGCTGAAATTCATTTCGCATGTAGGCCGTTTTAATATATGCAAATTTTTACCACTTAGAATCTGAAGTGGTCTGTCCAGGAAGAGTTTTGCCATGCAATCACATTAGTAAAGCATGCCTGAACTCTTGGTACAACGGAAGACTTTTCCCATTTTTGTACGTTGTATAATGGAATGATGCAGAATCCAAACAGTTCACATTTGACCATTTGGGAACTACTAAGATCCCAGCAGGTGTGATATATGGAAACATCCAGTATGCATCCCATCGGTTTTACATGGGTGGCTTACTGTACTTCCTTAAAATGTTTAGAAATTCTCCATATGATGCCCTCCCAGACCATTCTCTGCCACCAAGCAATTCAAACCAGGATATACAGTTCCATGAAAGTTCTGCCTGAATTTGGTGCTCAATCAAGTTGAGAAAACTGCTTCCAATTTAGAATTAAGCCAAATTACACAGTCCAACAAAAAACATTCTTGGTTTTTAGGCGTTTCTATGGTTATTTCAGGTGCTGATTCAGAAAATTGCATTGGATAGACCACATCAGCTTTAGTTTCTTAGGTCTAACATTTGAGGCACCAAAAGGTGTTAGCAGTGTTATCTTTGAAACCACTTTAAACGTCCAATTGTCATTCTGTCTAACACATCAGCTTTGCAAGCAAGAGGATGCTTGAGTCAATGATTATTAAAGATATGGCAAAAATGCACCATTTAGGCAAGAATGTACTGCTTATTTGGAACAAGATACAGAGGTATTGTGGCATAATAAAAAACATTTCAGGCCAACTTAATGTTCTATGTAGCCACTTGAAGCTACAAAACTGAAAGTTACTCAGTTTGATTCACAGAGATTAATATGTGTAGCCTTCATTATGCAACTATAAGGGGATGATGGCTTTATTTGATACAGAGTAGTAGTGCCTCTCACATTTACAACTGTTTGAAAGAGCTGTCTTTGTTCTTTAAGTGTTTTACAGTTAAATGAAAGTTTTGCATATCTAAATAGACCAGAAGTATGTTTAGACTAGATCTCAACATATTTTACAAACATTTTATTGGCTGGATAGTGTACACAGTACTTACAGTTGTATCTATTGAAGACAAAATACACTTCAAAATGCAGCATAAAAAATTATAAACTTTTGAACTATGTACAAAGTTTTCCTTACAGTTTCACAAATATCACTGCCCCCAGCCCAATAAGTTTTACATGCAAAATATTTCAAAAAAAAAAAAAAGTTTAGTATCACTTGGAGATTGCTACTTTACCCCATTAAATATCAAACTGCTTTAAATGGGTTTAATATTCTAGTGCTTTTTAGGTCAATAGAAGATTTGGTATGTTTCTCAAACTCGCCACAGGTCTGTCCTCTATTATATCATTGTCTGAATATTTACTTCTAATTCATTTTTATCCAGGAACTGATCTTTTTATCACATTTTGCAGTTTGAGACTCTTAATATTAACAAATATTTCTAAAAAGGTTTGACCTACACACATGAAGTCTAAACCATTGGTATTATTGATCCTATTCAGTCATTTTACACCATTACAGGAAAATCTAACTACAGGACTTCTCTAGAGACCAAAAATTAAATAGATGTCAGCATTATCTACATATAGGTATCACAAAAAACAATTTTATTCAATTTTTAATATGGGGAATAATAGTGATGACTAAGTCTTTCAGCTGTAAATGTCTTATGATATTACACACACCAAGAATTAGGGAACACTGATTCTCTCAATATCCCTGCTTGCAGTTATAAAACTAACAGCTGAAAAGGGGAACCATGTAAGAACATCTTGAATCCAGACTATGCAGTGCCCCCCCCCCCTCACTGTGCACGTTGCTATTTCAGTAAGTACCAAAGATTTAAATATTTACAGCAATTCTGAAAAGCAACCCCTCCCCGAAACAGTCACTGAAACCCTAGGTTGGATACTTATTGTAAACTCCAGTGAGGAGAAATGCTGTAAGATACTCAACCAGTCAGATGATGAATGCCACAAGGGCAATCAAAGGCAACTGGGATGCTGAAAATGCTAGAGTGAATTGAAAGAGTAGCAGAGATTTTGTTTTAATTAGAAATTACATGTCTATGATGTTAAATGGAATAATACTTCATTCACTTCCAGCTTAAGTGACAGCACTGGCACTCTACATGACCATATTTAAAACTCTTCTCTGCAGACTGGCTTTCATCAAATTCATTCCATTGGTCTCCTGTGGGAAATCAGCACTGATCTAAACTTTTCATTTACTAACACCAATCATTTTGTCTCTCAAGTCCTCTCTAGAACTGCTGTCCGTTTTGAGTAATAAAACTGAATCTTGTGAAGGTGATCTCCTCCAAGCCATGGCACAGTCACAACAAGAATTAGTTCATTTTTTCACTGGACAGAACTATGGCCAAGCAGTGATTTCTCTTAGGAACATAAAGGTCCCTCTTTAAAACGAAATGGTCAACATCCAGGCATCACTTCTGCCTTGCTACTACTTTCATCATCTTTCAAGTGATAAGCTTGAATAAATAATGGTATAACACAGTGGCAGCTGAATTGTACTGTATGACGTAAACAAGGGTGCAACAGATAAAAAGCAGAAATGTGAGACGTGCCAGAATGAATCTGCGTTCTAACTTTTGGAGTTATCAAATGAGACTGCAAAACAACCCAACAAACAAAAAGCAAACCTCCTCCTCCTCTGCATAGAGAGTAATCATCCAGTTAGAAAAACTATTTGGGGCAGACACACAAAAGGGAAAGGACAGAGTGTCTTTCACACCAGAAATGACAGCTACAGAACTGTTAAGTGCTCAATTTACAAATATAATTAAATATCAACGCTGAAAAGACAGCTGACATTAATTCTCCAGTACACAGCTGTCTGAGCTACAGTGGGATGTAATATTTGTTTGGTTTGGGCAATTATGTGGGTGTTACAGCTTGAGTAATCCTCACCTAATCCTCCAACCCTCAAGAAGACAACTGCGCCAAGGACAGTTCCACTTTACCTATCTGCAAATAATCACAACCTGCATTCACTTGCTTATGGGAAGAGCAAGCCAGAGGGTTCCAAGACGAGTACCATCACCCACTGGTGCATTAATACACACATTACGAACTCCAACACCAGCCTATTCTCCCCACCAATGACCCACCCTGGGTCACCATATAGCTATCCTTTAGAACGTGAGTGCATTACTTTAGGTCATATTCTCCCCAGTCCTTTTGAGATAAGAGATTTCACTGTATTCAGGTGTATATCTGGAGACAAGTACTGGGTAGTACTTCCTCAAAACATGTTCAGTGATTTCAGTTTTATCTGTATAGATGCTTCTGCAGTGGGAAGTTGTGCTGTCAAAAGATTTTACTATTGAGGCTGGAGGGTTCAGCTGAGAGCAAAAAGGTTATAATAAAAAAACCTCAAAATACCACCAGCTCTGGCTGCTTCAAACATCAATGTTCACTGTGGGGTTGAAGAATCATGGCTACCAAATGATGTAAGATAGCCAGTTATTGCTGAGACAGTGGTATCTTCAAGCTGGGCCAAGGTTACAGATGTTAAAAGGTGTGTTTAAGCAGACTTCTCAGCTCTCTGATGTGACCTGGTTGGATGGAGAACCAATGTTCACAGTGGTTTCTGTTGGCTGAGGCCACTGACATTAAAAACCTAAAAATGAATCACTCACTGAGTGTAATATTTGTTCTGAAAAAGAACAGGCTGAGCAGATGGCAATTTTTCCCATTTAGAAATCTGTCCAGTAGGTAAAATAGGGAACAGTCGCAGAGACAAAAGCTATTTGTCCAGATGTTATCCTAACTGGCTGTTAGGATACTCTGATCATCTGTGTCATGGCTTCTTCATTTGCCTGGCTGGGATCCTGTGTGGGGCAAGAGGAAGGTTTTGTTATCCACATACTTCATTCAGCAACTAAATACAAACAGTCTAAATGTTGAGTGCAAGAGGGCAGGACAGGACTTTGCCCTAGTTTTCTCTTCTAAAGCCCAAGGACTGCTACCCATATTCCCTTACAACTCAGCTATGAACCAAGTAGCAGGGAACAGACAGCCACTCCCCCACCATTAATAATGGTGGAGTAACAACAAATATCATATTTACTTGAATATAATGCATCATCGATTGTAATGTGCACTTCAATTTTAAAGATATGCATTGCAAGAAAAGAAAGGAAAAAAATAAAAAGACTTGTTCTGCTGCCCGCCTTGGAATGGCTGACAGACAAGGTGATGCTGGAAAGGTAGCAGCTTCCCACGTAAGGCCTCATTCAGGAGGCCGTCAAAACCAAAGGGGAGGTTTTGAAGGCCTCATGAATGAGGCCAGTTGGTAAGCTGTGCCCCTCTATTAGGCTGAGGCTGGTAAGTTTGCCAGCCTTGGCCTGATGGAGGGGTTCAGATGGGTTTATATGTGTGATTTCAATACACAATGGAATCTAATGTGGACTTCACTTTTGGCAACCTAATTTAGCCAAAAAAAGGTTAGCATTAGATTTAAGTAAATGTGGTATTATCTTTCTCCCCCCCAATGATCTCTATCCCTAGCGCTCTTCCTAGTCCAGCAAACAGTGATTTGACATTTAGGAAGCTGGAAAAGCTCTCCCTGCTGAGTTGAAGCATGTTTTCCCCTTCAGGTAGAATCTTTGAAATGAAGGACAGGAACAAGTACATTGGCAGGATCCATCTTTCAATTGGCTCCCTCATCTGGGAACAAAGGGAAAGGATACATCAACATCCCCTGCTATGAGAGAAAAAGGTGTCTGCACTCAGAGTGGCTACACATGTGTGCAGTCCACAAACTAGTGCACTGGGGGCAAAAAAGGCTCCTCATTATCACACTGTGACAGGAAAACTCGGTAGGAAATAATATACAGATAAATGCAAAGTCTTCTATGCTTACAGGCATTCTATAATTAATTATCATAACATAAAGTAACACTTTTATCAAGTATTGTGTGAAAAACATTGGGAAGAAGGGTGGAAAACCTGTGCTACTTTTTATAGTTCAGGTTTCTCACCCTTTTGCAGACAAATCCTTAAGGGCAGCTCCACCAGCACTTACCTATGCAATGGATTGGAGATGTAAAGTACACAGCTTCTACTCTGAATTGTTACAATCATTAGTCTACTAAATACCAGAACGGTGTCTTATACTTTAAAGCCATTACAGAAACCAAATATAATCAGATACTTCACTTTGGAAGAAAAAATGGAATGCGAAGATACAGAATGGGGGACACCTGGCTCGACAGAAGTACGTGTGAAAAAGGCCTTGGAGTCCTCATGGACAACAAGTTAAACATGAGCCAACAATGTGATGCGGCAGCTAAAAAAGCCAACGGGATTTTGGCCTGCATAAATAGTAATATAGTGTCTAGATCCAGGAAAGTCATGCTACCCCTCTATTCTGTCTTGGTCAGACCACACCTGGAATCACACTGTCTAATTCTGGGCACTGCAATTGAAGGGAGATGTTGACAAGCTGGAAAGTGTTCAGAGGAGGGCGACTAAAATGATCAAGAGTCTGGAGAACAAGCCCTATGAGAAGCGGCTTAAAGAGCTAGGCATGTATAGCCTGCAGAAGAGAAGGCTGAGAGGAGACATGATAAGGGCCATGTATAAATATGTGAGGAAAAGTCATAGGGAGGAAGTAGCAAGCTTGTTTGCTGCTTGCCTGGAGACTAGGACATGGAACAATGGCTTCAAACTTCAGGAAAGGAGATTCCACCTGAACATTAGGTAGAACTTCCTCACTGTGAGAGCTGTTCGGCACTGGAACTCTCTGCCGCGGAGTGTGGTGGAGGCTCCTTCTTTGGAGGCTTTTAAGCAGAGGCTGGATGGCCATCTGTCAGGGATGCTTTGACTGTGATTTTCCTGCTTCTTAGCAGGGGGTTGGACTGGATGGCCCATGAGGTCTCTTCCAACTCTATGACTCTAGATTACCAATTTTGCAATTTGGGTTTAATGCTATCATTACTAGTCAGGAATTGTACAGTTTTGTTGCTCACAGAAGTATATTAGTCCAACTATTACCATAAGACTGACTGGGGTTGAACAGGGTTCAAGGAGAGCGGAGAGTGTATACCAGTTCCTGATAAAGTAACATACACCAGCAATGGAAGGTTAGCAATGTGAATGACAGGTGGTTTCCCATCTAGTGAGAAAGAGAGACCACATGCATATAAACACTAGCTAAAACACGGAAAAACAAATGAGGAATATTTTACTTACCATATCTTTTTCTTTTGGTGAAAAGAAGCGTCCACCTTCTCCCCGCTTCCTTGCCATGGCATGCCTGTGCCGAGACTCATGCAGATATTTCTGGAGACAAGACCATCAAATTGTAAAAAAATAAAATAAATTCTTTAATGCTAGCAAATATACAACTCCAGTTATGAAGATCTCCAAAGCTTCACAAAATTGAAGCAAACTCTTTAGAGAACCAAAAATTCCAAGTCCCCCACCATTGCTTGTAAAGGGCCATACCAAACCTACTTAACTAGTGTCTCCTATTAAGACTGAGTTGTTTTAAAACAGGTTTGCAGCAGTCTGTGTCATCTTCAATTATTTTTATATTTACATGGTACCTTTTCTTTCTTAAAAAGACCCAAAGCAGCTAAGCAACTCACAGGTGATTAATCAGTTACTTCTAGTCAGATATGACACCTGTCTGTTTTTTAATCAAAACCAGTCAAATCTGAGAAAAGTATCCAAAATTATCTTAGTGCCTTGACACTTGCCTATCCTTTATGAAAATGATTCTGCCCTTGTTTCTAAAGATTTGTCACACTGAAGATCCAGTCATTCTGAAATCAATGAAGATTCTCCTTCATCATTTCCAGGAAAACTTTTCACCATCAAAACTACATTGTATTTCAAAACTCAGGCAATCACTCCATTTCTTCCAGAAAATGCCAGCTAAGGCTTTCCTGATCAATCCTTATTTTTACGGCTTACTAAAGTCCAAGTTTGACTCATCTCAGACTATACAAATAAACTACTACTACTACTACTACTACTACTACTAATTATTATTATTATAATATTATTATTATTATTATTATTATTATTATAGAAGGCTTCCATTGCCTGAGTGAGCCACTTTACAATTTGACTATAATGTGCTCTTGAGTCCAGCATTGCACATCATGCCTGTTATAACTTAAGTGGAAGAAAAGTCCAGAGATGAATTGGAAGAAGTTCTGCTTTAAGGGGAATACAAAACAGCTGCAATGGAGCATCAGAAAGAGCCACTATATTCTGCACCTTGGGGATGTTAAAATTATGACCTCACCCTCCTCTCTTTAGGAATCTTCCCTTCTGCTTCCAGCTTGGCTCTTGCTTGCCTCCTCTTTAGAATCCGGTGGTACTGCTTTGCATTCACATACAACGGCTCCTCTTCAAGCATTTCTGCTCCAGGTAAAGGTATCCTCTGAATTGCCGGCACTGATCCAGCACCTGGGACCATCTGCATCAAAACAGGGAAGCACACTGATTAGATTAATGCACTACTCATTACAAACCACATTCAAGAACTGTGAATAGAATAAGAGTTAGATCCCCAGAAATCAGAACTTGAAAGTCTTTGGAAAAACATTTTGAACTAGGGATTTCTTCCAGTCTTGAAATAAGATACAAAAGCATCACAGTTCAAGCATTTGTTAAGCTAGTTCAATTGAACTGGAAATATACACTCAACAAGTCAAACACCAAGTACAACAACCATACATAAGGCTAGTTATTTATAAGCAAAGCAAGAGGTTCCCAAGCAGAACAAGGAATAATTTGTTCTTTTAACTAAACCCAGCAGGAGAAGGGATATTAGAAAAACATAATACGTACCATGACCATCCCGCCAGAATTGACCACATTTCCAGCGACAGGCAGTGTCACGGTTACGGTGCCTTGTCCACTGCTGGTCGTGTTGGTGTTGGCGCCAGTCTGGACTATTTGTGCTCCAGCCAAACTGGCTGCTGGGATGGTGATCATGCCTGTAACAGGGACTGTAACTTTAACAAATGAAAACAAAACAAAACAAAAGAACATACACAAAAGATGAAGGGAACAAAATTAGTCCCACTTCAGATTTTTCCATTCTGCCCTGAAAAATATCTGCAGATTTATTTACTTTTTCAGGAGATTGTAGCAGAGATAATGAGCAAATTCACCCACAATTATATTACACCTGAATATCAGTTCCTCAGGAGCAAAACCAAAAGTGCCATTATATTTTTAATAGTTGCCTTAGGAGTAAGAAAAAGTACTTTTTGTTACTAAGAGTTCAGTTCTAGCATGCATTACTGCAGACAACACAACCCAAAAGACACATACAACTGTTTAGTCAAACAAATTAAAAACAAACCGCATACAACAATAAACTAAAACTGTGGCTAAGATCACCTACACTCCATCTTGCATCTTTCATTTGTACACTATAACCACAAAGCACGCTCTTGTTACATCCTTATACTCTCCGCATTTAGGACTTTCACGATTTAATTTTAATTTTTTTTGCTGAAACTTGGGAACACCTAACTTTCATGAAAATACATACTGAGTATTTCAGGAAACTAGCACTTTTGGGTTTCATGTCAGAAATCATGCAAGGGACACATCATATGCCCATTCTTTGCTACCAAATCATATACTCCTTAGTCCTGACACAAAGTCCTCAACTGCCATATAAATTCCCTGATTACCTACAGAGTACCACAGTAGCAACTACAAACAGGATTAATACTGTTCACCACTAAATTTAACCGTGTCACCTTTCTGTCTAAAACTAAAACGCAAGTAATTACCATGTTGCTCTGTCAATGGCAAGCATTATTTTAGAAAATGCCACAAGAGATTGTGGCATGGAAATCCATACCTTGTTGGAGGATTGTTCCATCAGCATTCACTGGTTGATAGACAATTGTCTGGCCCTCTGCTGTCTGGGCTACCTGTTGTCCTTGAACTGCAATTTGTGGTTGGGTCTGCAAGTGCAAATATACCATTAGATGAAATACTAAATAACATAAACCTGTAATATGGCTTCCCAATTTCCCAATGGTTGAGATCCCTTATCAGCCTAATTTCAGATATATTCTTGGGAACCACATTCTAGTGCTGGGAAGAGCCAAAGGTAAAAGAGGGTCTACAAATAATGTCACTTGAGTTTTGAACCCTTATAATGGAGGGAAATCTGTAGAAAAGCTGGGAAGTCGCCTCATGATGGTGCCATGGGGAAGAGGTCATGACTATCTGAGGAATCCAGAGGATCCGACTAAGAATCCAAGGTTTCTGTCCCCACAGTATCTCTACAAATCTCCTTCCTTCATTCAATGCTTACCTGTGTCTGCCCAGCAGTAACTGCAGTCTGTGGCTGCTGAATGATGATCTGCTGGGTTTGGCCCTGCTGACCTTGAACCTGCACAGCCTGACCTCCCTGAATTTGAATTTGACCAGGTTGGACCAACTGAATCTGTGGAAGAATAAATAAAGGATGGGGGAAATGTTGTAAGCTGCCCTGAGTCCCCTCGAGTGAGAAGGGCGGGGTAGAAATGTTGTAAATAAATAAATGGGACAGTCAGATACAATCCATCTGAATCTAATATTGGCACTGCTGATATATGTATTATTTGAGATCAAAACTATCTTTCAAGACAGAGACCAAAGCCAGCTTCTCTAATAATTGGTAAAAGTTAAGCTAATGCCAAAGGGAGCCTTGACCATGTTACTATACATCCCACCACCTAATCCACTGTTTGCAACAGGAACATTGTAAAGCAAATATGGCAAAAGGAATTACAATGTTGCCACATTTCAGGTATATAAAGCAAGAGCTCTTACTCTAAGCTCTAACAAGCATGCAGTCAATGCACAAGACATCATATCTCTTGGAAGTGGAGGTGGGAACAGAGAGAGAAAGGTAGAATTACTAGGCTTGATCGATCCACGAAAAATTTGATTCTAAACTCGTTGCAAAAGTAGAGGGGGGCAGTGTTTCGTTTTTGAAGGTATTTCCGAATTTTGCCCCCAAAAAATTTCAAAATTAACAAAAATTCGTTATTTTCTAAATTAATTCGTTAATGGCGGACGCGCATGCGCAATTCCCAAAAACAGCACAGAGGGAGAGGACTTTACAGGACTCTCCCACCCTCATTTTTTGAGTGATCTTCTTCAAACTTGGTACAGTGGTAGAACACATTTAACACTGATAGCTCACCAAAATTTGGAACGTTTCCCTTTTCATAGCTTTTATAATAAACCATTTTTTAATAATTGCAGAAATCTGTTCCTGGTTTGAAAGTCTTATTTCCTGTTAAATTGGGTTGTCTTTACTGTGAAAGTCATTGTTCTACTTCAGAAACTTTGTTTTTGTGGCTGAAACTTTGTTAAATTGGTGTGTGTGTGATATATACTGTGTATATATATATATAGTCCCTGCATATGTGTGTGTGTGTGTGTGTGTGTATAGGTAAAGGTAAAGGTATCCCTTGACGTTAAGTTCAGTCATGTCTGACTCTGGGGGTTGGTGCTCATCTCCATTTCTAAGCCCAAGAGCCAGTGTTGTCCATAGACACCTCCAAGGTCATGTGGCCGGCATGACTACATGGAGTGCCATTACCTTCCCGCCAGAGCGGTACCTATTGATCTACTCACATTGGCATGTTTTCAAGCTGCTAGGTTGGCAGAAGCTGGAGCTAACAGCGGGCACTCACTCTGCTCCCGGGATTTGAACCTGGGACCTTTCGGTCTGCAAGTTCAGCAGCTCAGTGCTTTAACACACTTCGCCATCGGGGCTCATGTATATATAATATACATACACATACACACAATGTGGAGAATATGTGGAAAGGTAGATAGATAGATAAGTTGGGAGCCACAGCGAAGGCACCTTCCTGGGAGCAAGGTCTAATAATAATAATAATAATAATAATAATAATAATAATAATAATAATAAATCCCTTACAATATCCAAGATGGGTACCATTATTGGCAGAGAAAGCCAAGCTGTAGGAGTTGAAATCCAATCATTTATCCTCCCTATAGAATCAATTTTATATGCATTTTTAGCTACAGAAAAGCTAAAATCAGGACAGTAAAAGAACAACACCCAGAAAATGGGAATTCCAGACAGGAAACAATCAGGGCCAGCTAATACCTCCCAACAAAGGATTCCCCCAGGTAGGAAGCAGCCAGGCTTTGAAGCTGCAAGGCTATTCAATGCTAATCAAGGTGACCAATTGCAACATTCACACTTGCCTCCCACAGACAAGAGTTCTTTCTCCCACCCTGGACCTTCCACAGATATATAAACCCCACTTGCCTAGCTTCGCACAGACGTCAAAACCTCACTGCCGGGCCCCTCTCTGTCTCTCTCGGTCTCGGCTCCATCCGCCGCCTTCCCGCCTCAGAGAGACACCAGGCCTGAGCTGAGGCGAGGGCGGCCATTTCCCCCCTCCGTCTTCCTCCTCCTCCTCGGCCTCCTTCCCCCTCGCCCCCTCCCATTGGCTGAGCCCGTGACGCCCCTTTTGCTGAGGGGCAAAAGGAAAGGGCCTGAATGGTTTGGGTGATTTGCAAAAGCTTTTTTTTCCTAACGAAGAAAACGACGACATAACGAAAAACGGCCTCTCGCGATTCGAAACCGCGATATCCAGACGTGTGGACAACCAATGCTTCAAAATTGCTTCAAAACAAACGAAAATAACGAATTAATAACGGTTAACGGGGAAAACGAATTATTTGAGCAAGCCTAAGAATTACTGTAGCATAGTCTGTAGAAGCAGATGCCTCTTTTCCTTATAAAGAGCTGAAAAACCAGAGCAACTTGATTAGCTTACTGAAATAATAGAAAGAACCCATAAAAACACTGCTAGGTCAAATAAAAGTTTATTTTACTTCTTTTCTTCCAAGAGAAGTCACTGCTCCTTTATGCAAAACTTGAGGACCATGAGACCTGGATATACTGACCTGCTGAAGTCCTTGTGATCCTGAAACTGGGACTTGCATAATAGTCTGACCTTGACTCCCAGGTACAGCCTGTACCATAATTGGCTGCCCAGTTGATGTGATGAGCTGGCCTCCACTCACTTGTACCATCAGTGGCTGACCCTGTACCTAAAAGATGGGAGGAAAAAGAACAATGAAACAAAAGTCCAACATGCCACCTAAACCAGGAATTGCATGCTACTCATTCGGATATTGTGTAAAAAGGCCATAATCCAGCCGCAACATTATTTCATGCAACACTGTAGGCTCAGACTTCCAACATTGATGGCTTTACAATTCTTCCTTCTCAGAATTTTTTCATTTATTCTTCTGCATTTCAGTCTAACAAAAAGTGTCATGTCCAAGGAAAAATTATCTATCACAAAATGTGCATATTGACGGTAAATAAATACAATCAAAAGTCCTGGAGAGAAGTCAAGATGTCCATTCAATTTTTATATTTTGTTAATTTCTCAAATTCTGTGAACACCTGAAAGTTCTATGGCATATAAGTTTTGACAAGCCACAGCTTGCTTCATTACTTTCAGCAGCAACTCCAAATTCCTTGTAAATACTTAAGTTCTCAACCATGTTGGCTAGGAAAAGTGAGGTAGAGATTTATAAAACAAAGCAGAATACAACATTGTAACATCCGCCTTTGAGACGGGAAAGACAGCAGGAGAAAAAGGCCTGTGGTATATTTACTTCAAGTAGCTCTCAGGGGCATGAAGTGAAGAAAAAAATGTCACAATCCTATTGTCAGACTATCTCTCTGATTTGTCAACTCATTAATCCTAGTAAAAGAGAGGGTTGGGAGACAGTGTCCAAATGTAGTAAGAAGAAATTTCTTGCTTTGACCTGAATATAAATGCACAACGCTCTAATTTGTCTTTCATGTTCATTAAATGAACATACTTTATTTTCCTCAACTGCCAAAATGAATCAGGAAGCCACAGTGATATACTTTTTAAATGATTCTGACAGAAGAGGTGGCAACCAAGTAGGCACTTGTCAGGACACTGCCCAATGTGTACTGTGATGCATTTAAAAATGTCATTGTGGAAAAGAGGTTGCTAGGATTCATAGCCCACCGGTCTTATGCAAGTCCCTACATGTTTATGAATGTGGACTAATTCATGAGGAGCTGAAATTCATTTAGGAAATAAATGAACAGTTGGAGCAAAAGACAGACAGTTAAAATACATTTGATGAAATATGTATGTTGGAGAAATCAAGTACAGTTTTTCAAGGTTCTTAGACAAAATAGATGAATTTCATAATAAAAAATCCAAGCTACATCAACTCCGTGCAAGCAAGCAGTTTTAATCGCTCTATAACTTAGAATACTACTGAATTTTAATTTAAATAATGTAGTAAACAAAAAAGCAAGCCAAACCATAAAACGCCACAGAAAAGCTTCTTGTAGGTATGAAGTGATGAAGATTAACAATGTACTTCATAACACTTATTGTTTACAAAAGACAACAAACAATAAAAAAAATGCCTTTGACAGTCTAGAAATATATCATCAAGCAAGATTATCTTTGCAACATTATTATTTCACAAAAATTGGGGTTTGAAATATCCTCAATAGATTTCATTTTTTTAAACCTTACAGACAACTTACTTTTCATAGATTGTCTTTTTTAAAGAGAAGTTATATTAAAGGTTGCAAGTCTACAGTTCTCGTCCCTGCCCCACAATTTCTTATCTCCATATTCACAATGGGAGAGGCTTGCTAGTACCCGGTTTGCCACATGCATTTTAACTAGAAGACTGGCTCTTAACTCTTTTGTTAATGTTACTGTTATCCATCTACAGTTAGCACAAGCCATAGCTGTTACGAAGCATTAAAACTGCCACTATTTTTTATCTTCCTATTTCAAGCCCCAGTGCAAACACAGCATTGGATGTGGGATGATGGGGAGGGGTAGATTCATGCAGTGCTCACACAAATACAACAGATAGGTCACCACTACCTGGAGGGTCTGGACTTGCTGGCCTGAGGCAGATGCCACCTGAGCCTCAGTCTGCAACTGGACAGCAGTGACACCGCCCTGCTGCTGGGAACAGGAACAGGAAGCACTTGAAACTTTGTAGTAGGAAAAGAATAGCTCAAGACAAGAAACCTTTAGCCTGGGGTGATGCTGTGCTCCAGAAGAAGGGAGAAATTGGCCCACTCTTAATATGTACCCTCCAGTGTTTGGTATGAATAATATTCACAGCTATAGACAGAAAGTGACGATGTTGCCTCAATACTAAGCATGAAAGCTTCTGAATAAGAAATCTTAGATTTTGGGAGGAACACATCAGATCTAACGAGATGATAGGAGGTTCTGCATTCTAAATAATAACTCTGACTCTCCCATAATCATATGATGCAAAATTCAATACAATCTCCATATTGTGGTCTTCAGACTTTGCTCAAAACACACCTAATCTTATCTACATCAATCTGGGGTGCCAACCCATACACTGCTACATTATATTCCATGGTATGGCCTAGATCTAAGGTATACTGCTCATTGGTAAGATATGATTGTTACCATATTTTAACTAAACAAAACCATTCCACACCTGTTGCTGAATCTGTCCAGCTTGCACAACTATCTGTTCTGTTGAGCTGTTGCTGTTTGCTGTGTACTGCTCCATGGTTTTCTAAAGCCAATCTTCTCTTCAATCCTCAACTGAAAACCTAAAAGAAAAAGAAAGATTAGTTCCACAAAGGATCAAGACAAAAACTATTTTATTACAAAAGAAACAAAATTAATCCTTGAAATGAGGGTATCTTAACAAATTAATTTTCCCTGTCAAAGACTGAATCGTTGAAAAGTTATTCAAAACCATATCAATTTTCTGCCAATCTTGTGCTCAGACAATACAATTACATACAGGCTAGCCATGTCCCTTATCCGGAACTTACCGGGAGGGCATTTGCACAACTAAAACTGGTGCGCTAACTGCGATTGTACCTCAAGAAGTCTGACTTGACCACAGTGGTCCACGCCATAGTTACCTCAAGGTTGGATTATTGTAATGCACTCTACGTGGGGCTGCCCTTGAAGACGGCCCGGAAATTGCAGTTAGTACAAAGGTCGGAGCAACTTACAGGGAGCGGTCAACCCCCGTTTAAGCAGCTCCACTGGCTGCCGATAATGTTCCGGTGCAGGTTGTTAGCTATAAAGCCCTAAACGGTTTGGGAGTTGCCTATCTTCGTGCTTGCGTCTTCCCCTATGAACCTGCATGATCTCTAAGACCCTCTGGGGAGGCCATCCTCTCGCTTCCACCTTCTTCCCAAGTACGACTGATGGGGATGAGAGAGAGGGCCTTCTCAGCCGTGGCCCTCTAGCTCTGGAACTCCCTCCCCAGGAGATTAGGCTGGCACCTTCCCTGTCCGCCTTCCAAAAAGAATTAAAGACCTGGATGTTCCGTCGTGCGTTTGAATAGACAGTCGATTAGATTACCACCCCAAATGGAATTAATAATCTATTAATCCTGCACTTTATTACGGTCCTTATTTCTGTCACATGATTATGCACTTTAGTTATTAACCTATTCTGTATTGCTGCATTCGGTCTACTCACCCATGAAGAAAACAGAAATTGCGTCTGGTTGCTGGTTGATGTCATTATCTATTGTGATAATATTGTTGTTTTATACTATTTTATGCTATGAATTGTTTTTATGCAATTTTTATTATAACTGTTTTGTTATAATATCAGCCCCATGTCAGCCACGCCAAGTCCCCTTGGGGAGATGGTGGCAGGATATAAAAATAAAGTAGTTGTTATTATTATTATAACTCTGAAATTCTAAAGAATCCAATATTGTACAAATGAACAGCTGAGATATTGACAACTTTGCTTTATGATGGCTCAATGTAAACTTTATTTCATGTAAAACACTATTAAAAGTATTGTGTATAAAATTACCTACAGGTTATGTGCATATTAATGTATTGGGTCCCACCAGCAAGGTTTCTCATTATGTACATATATACATATCAGGTGTCCCAAAATAATAATAATTAATAACAATAACAATAGTAATAACAACAACAAAATCCAAAACTCTTTTGGCCCCAAGAATTTCAAATAAAGGATACTCAACATGTGCTGGCTTACATCAGCTTGGAGATTACCCAGGCATAAACGTATTGTATATACGTACATTTCATTTGAAGTTCTAATGAAACATTTTGCGTTTTCCATGACATGCAAATATTGCTTCTTCCACCTTAACCCAATTACAGTGAGCTCTCACTTTACTGGAATGCATGGGGATTGGTAGATGCCTGATAAATGTAGTTTCTGGTTGAGTTACTATTAAAAATAGGCTGAATGAATACTACGGTATATCCCATATCCTAAGGTAAAGGTAAAGTTTTTGCCCTGACATTAAATCTAGCTGTGTCCAACTCTGGGGATTGGTGCTCATTTCCATTTCCAAGCTGGAGAGCTGGCATTTTCCATAGATGCTTCCAAGGTCATGTGCTGGCATGACTGCATGGAGTGCCGTTACCTTCCCAGCAGAGCGGTACCTATTGATCTACTCACATTTGCTTATTTCTGAACTGCTAGGTTGGCATAAGCTGGGGCTAACAGCATGTGCTCACCCTGCTTCCCTGGATTCGAACCGCCGACCTTTCGGTCAGCAAGTTCAGCAGCTCAGCGGTTTAACCCATTGCACCACCAGGGGGCTCCATATCCTACCAGACCATAAGCTCTAGATTGACTTGATATGGATACTAAAATACAGTAACCAAAATCAAATTAAGACATATAATGGCAAACCAAAGTTAGTGTAACAATTTAAATGTTTTACTGTATTATAAAAACAGCTTTTTAATTTAAATATTATTTCATCGATTTTGGCCGGTTGCTTGAGAGTTCCAGTTAACTGAGAGTCTACACCAGGCATGGGCAAACTTGGGCCCTCCAGGTGTTTTTGGACTTCAACTCCCACAATTCCTAACAGCTTAAGCGGCTGAGGGGCAAAAGGAAGGGGCCTGAGGCTGTTAGGGATTGTGGGAGTTGAAGTTCAAAACACCTGGAGGGCCCAAGTTTGCTCATGCCTGGTCTACACTATCTTCTTTCAGAGTTCCCATGGTTTGCCAAAGAAAACAAAAGATCTTCCACTGGAGTCCTTGGTCAATACCAATAATAAAGAACTACTGCATAGCACAGGGAGTCTGACTAGGGGCTCTGGCCTGCCAGCTTTACAAAGGTGCATTTCTGCGTCCCAAATGCAGGGAATCCATTTGCGGCGACAGCGGCAGGCAAAGAAAGCGCGAAGGAGCGCTTGAGCCCGCCCCCTCTCCCCAGCAGGGCCGGGGAGCGCGCCCGCCGATCCAATTTGTTATCTCGCGAGCTCTGCTTCCCCGTTACGATATTTGCCTGCGTTTTGAGGCTGCCCGCGAGATTTTTCAAACTTCGGGGTGTAAAGGAGATTGAGCCTCACGAGAAGGCGCCTTTTTGCAAGATCTGAAACGTCATGAATAGGGATATTATACAAGCGTCTCCCCGCCGCCGCCCAAAACAGAAAAATGGACTTAGAAGGTTTTTGTGAGTTACACGGTCGGTCTTAGTACTCCAAATTGAGTAACAGAAAATACTGGATCACACAGGGAGGCATACAGACATACACTGCAAATAAAACAGGCTGCGTGTTGTCTATAAAGTTTTAATAGCCGGAATCACTGGGTTGCTGTGAGTTTTCCGGGCTGTATGGCCATGTTCCAGAAGCATTCTCTCCCGACATTTCACCCACATCTATGGCAGGCAACCTCAGAGGTTGTGACAAGGTATATTGGAAACTAGGCAAGAGAGGTTTATATATCTGTGATATGTTCAGGGTGGGAGAAGGAACTCTTTGTCTGAAGTACAGTAGAGTCTCTTATCCAACATTCTGGATTATCCAACGCATTTTTGTAGTCAATGTTTTCAATACATCGTGATATTTTGGTGCTAAATTCATAAATACAGTAATTACTACATAGATTACTGCGTATTGAACTACTTTTTCTGTCAAATTTGTTGTTAAACATGATGTTTTGGTGCTTAATTTGTATAATGATTACCTAATTTGATGTTTAATAGCCTTTTCCTTAATGCCTCCTTATTATCCAACATATTCACTTATCCAACATTCTGCCAGCCCGTTTATGTTGGATAAGTGAGACTCTACTGTAAATGTGAATGTTGCAATTGATCACCTTGATTGGGCATGTTTAGCCTGCAGAAGAGAAGACTGAGGGGAGACATGATAGCCATGTATAAATATGTGAGGGGAAGTCATAGGGAGGAGGGAGCAAGCTTGTTTTCTGCTGCCCTGGAGACTAGGATGTAGAACAATGGCTTCAAACTACAATGGCTTCAAACTACAGGAAAGGAGATTCCACCTGAACATCAGGAAGAACTTCCTTACTGTGAGGGCTGTTCGGCACTGGAACTCTCCCCGGGACTGTGGTGGAGGCTCCTTCCTTGGAGGCTTTTAAGCAGAGGCTGGATGGCCATCTGTTGGGGGTGCTTTGAATGCGATTTCCTGCTTTTTGGCAGGGGGTTGGACTGGATGGCCCATGAGGTCTCTTCCAACTCTATGATTCTATGATTAGCATTGAATAGCCTTGCAGCTTCAAAGCTTGGCTGCTTCCTGTCTGGGGGAATCCTTTGTTGGGAGATGATTAGCTGACCCTGATTATTTCTTGTATGGAATTCCCCTGTTTTTGACCATATCGGGAAGTTGATGAAGAAACACAACCTACAAATTATCTACAAGACCCACTAAGAAAAGCCAACAAATGCAACATTCAGCAAAGGACAAGAGGGATCTTCTCACCTCTGCAGGAGTCTACCGTATACCATGCAGCTGTGGACAAGTCTATATAGGGACTACCAAACACAGCGCCCAAACACGAATCAAGGAACATGAAAGGCACTGCAGGCTTTCCAATAGACCCCTCTATCTCTGAGGATGCCTGCCATAGATGTGGGTGAAACGTCAGGAGAGAATGCTTCTGGAACATGGTCATACAGCCTAGAAAACTCACAACAACCCAGTGATTCCAGCCATGAAAGCCTTTGACAACACATTAAGCAATCTTTCCTATGTAAAAGCAATATCTCAGGGGTGCATCTTGACGGTTTAATACTTTAATTGCTACGGCTCAATATTATAGGATCATGGGAGTTGTAGGTTTACACTGTCTTTCGACTTCCCTGCCAAGAGAGTTCTGGTGCCTCACCAAACTACAACTCTCTTGATTCCACAGCATCAAGCCATGCAAAGTTGTGTAAAGCTGCATGAATTCTATAACGTAGAATCACCCAAAGAATTGTATCTACTAATTGTATCAAACCACTAAATCATAAATGTTAAAATGGGTACGGAAACAGCAACTTGAGGGCATGAAACAAAATAGATCCCCCCTCCCGCAAATGGTGAGCTAACAAAATAAAGAATTTAAGAGTGCCATTGTCCACAGGAAAGGCTATAAATAGCGAGACACATCTATCTGCATCATCATTCTTCTCATCTCCACTCACGCTAAACAATTACAGTTCTCATCATCATTCCACTTTATTTTCCATGGCTCCATCATATGGGCCCCTGACTTTGTAGCTTGGTTATGCACTGGAGTATGCTGGATGACATTTCTAGAGGCCTCCCCCCAAGCCGCACATTCCAGGATTCCATAGTGCAGAACCATAAAGTGGAACAATAGTGCTGCAATTCGATAGTGTGAATGGGCCCCTGATGTGCCCCTAAATCTGCCTTGCCAAAACACCTCCTCATGAGGTTGTTGCTCCTTCCAACTGTTTTCCACTTTTTCAAAAAAATAAATGTTAGTCTGAATTTGGACATACTGTACTTTAAAGTGACATTTTTGACATTAAAGTGGTAGACAACTGGAGCTATTTTTTGGAGCCAACTGGCCTCCACTACAATGAAGGAAGGAAGAAATGGGGATGGGAAAAAACAATACGCAGTGAACTGTTGGAGGGGAAAGGAGTGGAGTTCTTTAAAAAGGAAAAAGCACCCAATACCAAAAGGTAAAATCACATTAAGAAAACCATCCTAACCCTGATTACTTAATTTGTTTTCATGACCTCCATCACCAACCTGAAACTAGTTATCTGAACTATAGTTATTGTTCTTTTCCGCACAAATAATTACATCTTTTATAATTTTGGCAATGTACGCTGCCAAATTATTAATAAATAATATTACACTTCTGTTTCTAATGTTTTGTGAACTGAGGGTAATTCTTTTGGTATCTTATTGAAGATATTGTTGGAAACAACGAACTTCTACAAGCCTTCTATACTAGTTATTTGTTATGTATATAATTGTGACTGCGTAATATATTGTATGTATATACTGATACGCAGTTTCCCCTTAACTCTATGTTGTTTGAGGTTGTGGGTGGGACTGCAGACCGTGTGATCAGACCTGGGACTATTCACCGAGACAGCATTTTAGAAGTCAGTACATTACAATTAGAAGTCAATCAGTACATTATGCAATTGTCAGTGTTAGTGTAAAGTCGGTGTCAATATGCGGCAGTGTATAGTCAGTCTTTATTGAATCACTGTTCAGTAATTTATCAGACCAGTGGTTCTCGACCAGGGATCCCCAGATGTTTTTGGCCTACAACTCCCAGAAATCCCAGTCAGTTTACTAGCTGTTAGGATTTCTGGGAGTTGAAAGCCAAAAACACCTGGGTGACCCAGGTTGAGAACCACTGTATTAGACTGAAGAGAGTTAGTCTGTATGCAGTAAAGAGACTGAAACAGAATGCTTTAGAGAACTTACTGTTTAAACCCCCAATCAATAAGAAATGTACCTGTATGCTGAATACATGAGGTTTGTAAGTAAATCAACTATATTCTTTTAACTAAGACTATCTATTTTTGGTCTCTTGAGAGCATGATTTAAAAGTAATATATTTTATGGGAGAGTAGGGTTTTTTTGCAACTGAAATAACACTTCTGAAAATCTGCTATATAATTTGTGCATTGGCATATCTTTGTTCCTAACAGTTCAGAGAGATAACTAGGTATATCAGTCTAACAACTGAGAAACTAAGATCCTCATATCTTTTGGAAAGGCATGACCTTTTAAATATAACCTCTGGAAAACCAGGAATCTCCATAGCCTTTTGGAAGCGTGACCCTTTTGGAGATTAATGGGCATTCAACCTTTTTGGAATAATCATAACCTTTTGCAAAGTATGATCTTCCCAAGAAGAGTTAAATACTCATTTGAGTGAATCTTCTCCTTAGTGGTAAATATCCACTAGTATTCATGCAAGGCAAATTAGGCTTATATCCCATGCTGATACTGCATGAGGATATTGCAGTGCTACCTAGATACAACAAAAAAGCTGATAGTGGTGATTTGGGAGAGCCATTTAAAAATAATTCAAATTTTGGATAATCCTGCATTATAAGCAAAATCTATGTGTTTGAGAAAAACATCATGGCACAGGACCAGAAGTACTCTGAATAGGGTCAGATGGGGTACTCTGGCTTCAGATGTAAACAGAGAGATGGGGTAGTTGCTTCATCGCTTTGAAATTCCCTCCCATCTGAGAAATGCACAGAAATGAACATCCTTGAAAGGTATTTGAGTGAATTTATTTTGGACATGTTTAAACTGAAAAGAAGGAAATTTTAGCATGCAAAAGCATGATCTGAAATGTTTAAGAACTTTTTGAAAACTTGAATTACTTTACATTATCTGTCTGCATTTTTTGCATAAAAAGCTTGTCTTCCACTATTTCCTTGATAGCAAATGAAGACATTAATCTTGCTAAGTAATACAGTAGAGTTGCTTATCCAACATAAATGGGCTGGCAGAATGTTGGATAAGTGAAAATGTTGGATAATACGGAGGGATTCAGGAAAAGCCTATTAAATGTCAAATTACATTATGATTTTACAGATTAAGCACAAAAACATCATGTTTTATAACAAATTGACAGAAAAAGCAGTTCAATACATGGTAACGCAATGTATTGAAAACATTGACTACAAAAACATTGACTACTAAAAGGCAGATTGCGTTGGATAATACAGAACATTGGATAAGCAAAAGTTTAATAAATGAGACTCTACTGTATTCGTCTTCAATGCAAAAAAAGTCAAACAGAAAAACATGCAAACTTTTTACTGCTGAACTACATGCACATGCACTCTACAACTACCTTTCAAAAAACAGTACTTCTTCTAAATAAGTGTCATAAAATCACAGTTCAAAGTAAAAATAGAAATCTTTTGTTGAAAATGTAATACCCATATTTACCTGAGTATGTGCCATTGAATGTAATGCACACCTGAATTTTGCCTGTCCCTTATGGCTAGCCTAAGAGAAACCCAAGGATCCATAGCTTTGCCTTTCCATCCCAATGTATCAGCGTGAAGCCTCTGGTTGTACAATGGGTTAAACAGTTGTGCCGGCAGGACTGCTGACTGACAGATCGGCAGTTCGATCCAGGAAGAACGGGTAAGCTCCCTCTGTCAGCTCCCCATTTATTTATTTATTTATTTATTCTTAGCTCCCCAAGTGGGGGCATGAGAGAAACCCCCCACAAGGATGGTAGAACATCAAACATATGGGGGGCTCCTGGCAATATCCTTGCAGACGGCCAATTCTCTCACAGCAGAAGCGACTTACAGTTTCTAAAGTCGCTCCTGACACGAAAAAAGTGTGACACTAATGTCGACTTTCCTTTCACAGCAACCTATGGGAGCTAGTCAAAAAAATAGCAATCAAAAACATCAAGGCCCTCTGCATTCTGCCCTTTGCACTGTAGGACTTTGGATAAGGTAGTTCCCCTCCATCCCAAACAGTGATCTGCATTTCTACATGTTTGGGTTTGTAGAACAACATAACGCCACTGACAGCAGAACATCCTCCAGTAGAGGCAAGTTACAGCATAAATTGTGAACAAGCAGCAACAAGATCAGAATGGTATGTTAGTTGGCTGAGGAATATATTTTCATGAAGTATTCATATTACTTCACAAGGGAAGGAGAAAATAAAGATGTTTATTTAGAGAAAACATCTGGCACAATTAACACATCCAAGCAAATATCAAATGTATCAAATTGCACTTTGTTTTGAGCCAGCTTAAAGTCAAGAGTAAACATGAGACTTTTGTATCACGGCTTCACATTCCTCTTTCTTTACACTGCAAACCTATCAATTTAATAGGGTAAGTGAATGACAGTTGCATATTGTAACAGAATCACTTACATTTAAAGCTACTCTTGTCATTTCTAAATTTTAAACTGTACATTATATTTCACACAGATATTGAATGACATTGATTTTCTCTATCATATACCTACAAGATAACCGCAGGACCATAGAATCAGATGTTAGAAATGATAAACCACCATTCTTCCAGTTTGTAGTTCAGGTAGATGACGGATCACACTATTAATGGCATTTAAAGATAAATGTTTAAGACCAATGAAATCACATGTATTTTATTTTTGCTCCGAGGACATGAAGAGCAACTTCAGAGAATTCACAAGTTCGCTACACTTATAGTCAACAGAAAAATTAAGAATGATTTTAAAACCTGTTGATAGAAAGCCATCCTTCTCAGGCTATGAGAAATACTATAGGTGTACACAATGCATGCTACTTCTGTGAGGTGTGAATCAATGGTCATAGGAACCCAGTGCTGGAGATCTACATAGAGTGCATTTATTTATTTGCCATATTTATATCCCATCCTTCTCACCCGGAAAGGGACTCAGAACAGTGCACAAAAAGGCACAATTCAATGCCATTCAACACATATCCAGCAAATGTACACTGTTGAATTAAAGCAGTTTGATACCACTTTAACTGTCATGGCTCAAAGCTATGGAATCATAGGAGTTGTAGTTTTAGGAGATCTTCAACCTGGTCTGCTAAAGAGTGCTGGTATCTCACCAAATTATAAATCCCCAAGTTACACTTTACTGAGATACGGCAATTACAGTGGTGTCAAATTGCATAAATTCTACAGTGTGGATGCACCCACGGGTGCTATGGACACCAGTCATCAGTAATACGGAAAGAAAAAATTATTTTGGCACACTAAATCCAACATAAAGTGGGAAAATTGCAACTGTATCCAAAGGCTGGGGATCCCATTTAGCCATTCCACCCAAGGAGATCCTAGAGCAGTGGTTCTCAACCTGTGGGTCTCCAGATGTTTTGGCCTTCAACTCCCAGAACTAACAGCTGGGAAACTGGCTGGGATTTCTGGGCGTTGTAGGTCAAAACACCTGGGGACCCATAGATTGAGAACCACTGTCTTAGAGGTCATCAGAGGGTGCTTCTAATGCTATGGTTCTCAACCTGGGGGTTCCCAGATGTTTTTGGCCTACAAACCCCAGAAATCCCAGCCAGTTTACCAGCTTAGTTCTGAGAGTTGAAGGCCAAAACATCTGGAGACCCACAGGTTGAGAACGACTGTTCTAATGTACTTCAACTGCCATGGCTCAATGCTATAGAATCAGAGGAGCTGTAGTTTACAGGGTATTTACCTTTCTCTGCCAAACCCCAGGATTCTATAGTATTGAACCGTGGCAGTTAAAGTGGTGTCAAGCTGTATTAATTCTACAGTGGAGATGCATCCTTTGTCTGCCCCAGTTCTTCCCAAGGCACAGATTCCTAAACTCTAGTTCTCGCACCACAGGGCAATTCTGGTCCCACCTGGACCGCGACTGTAAGGCAGTTTTCTACCACCTAAATGGCCCTGCACTAACTAGTGTAGACCACCATTTAATTACAAAGGCGATGATTTTGGGCGGGAGGCTGGCAGGCAGGACGCTGAGGCTGGTGGTGTTCGGTTACAGTCCAGGGTCTCAGCTTGCCAATAGGCGAGCTTGGGGCGGCGAAGGGCCCCAGTTGCAGCCTTCAAGGAGAGGCCTCGGGGCCCTTCTCCTGATGCGACCCCACACGGGCCTTCCAGAGGCCCCAGGCCCTCAGCCCGCGAGGCCGGCCTCCCCGGGCCCTTCACGCCAGCAGCCCGCGGGCCCCAGCCACTCGCCGCCTGAGCCATTGCTGCTCGCCCAGCCCTAGCCCGCGCGCGGCCTCCTGACTGGCCACTTGGCCCCGCCAATCCCGGCTCTGGGGCCGGCGCTCGGGGGCTCCATATTGGCTGCTCGCACTCACCGTGCCTTGCTCCCCCGGTTCGGGTCCCGCTCTGATTGGCTCCGCCGCCGGTCCCCGAAACCCAATCAGCGCCTCCACTCAGCCGCCGCGCAAAATGGCGCCCAACCCCTCGACGCCCAACAAAAAGAAAAAAGGCCTCTCCCTCCCCCCGCCCCTCCCCACACACTCCGAGCGCAGGCGCAGTACGCAGAGAAGAGAAGCTCCTCCTGACAAGAGCCTCGCGCTGGTTTGAAAGCCAACGCGCACGCGCCGGAGCCGTTAGGAACTGCCGCGTTGCGCTCGCTAGCAGCTGGTCAGTCTCTGTTCTCTTTGAAGCCTCCTCGCGCTTTACTTACTACGCATGTGCAAGGCAGGGTCTGTGCGTGTGTCATGATAACTGGCGCGCCCCTTTCTTCGGCTGAGAATACAGTACATACTGTACTATGTGGGGTGATACCAAAGAGTCCAGTGCCTAGATGGGCATACCTAGTGGCTTCCGTTTTACGAAGAGAAGAAGGAGAGTGGGTTTCCCCCCAAGAGTGAGGGAGGAAGAGCGTTCCTGGCTTCTCCCGGGCGCCGATTGTGGGGAGGAGAGGGGTGGGCGCCATTTTCTCCGGCGTCGTGAAAGGGCTGGGAAGCCATCCAGTCGGGCTCAGCAGTGAGAAGCTGAAGCGGGACTCGGATCCCCAAGCTCTTCTCTTCCAGCTTTTTTTGGACTCCAACTCCCAGAAGCCTCGGCTGCCTTGCCTAATTAGGAATTCTGGGAGCTGAAGCCCAAAACGCATGGAAGGCCAGAGTGTGGGAAAGACTGCCTTAGGGTGCATCTGCGTTACCAAATTAATGCCTTTTGACACCACTGGCACATGGCTCAATGCTGTGGAATCATGGGAATTGTACCTGTACAAAGGGCGCATCTACACTGTCAGATTTATGCACATTCATTACCATGGCTCAGTGCTATAGATTGTTGGGAGGTTTTCTTTTCAAAGGTGGTGTCTCACCAAGCAAGTCTCAAGATTCCATGGCCATTTAAGTGGTGTCGACCGGTGTGATTCCCAACCTGTGGTCTGTGGACTACCAGTGGTCTGCAAGAACTAAAATATGGTCTGCGGCCTCACCGTTATTACTATGTATAATAACACAGCCCAACAAAAAAATTTTTCTTGGTGTCTTTGTTTTTAGGCCTGTTCCTCGGGTTATTTGAGGTGCTAATTCAGAAAATTGCATTGGATAGACCACATCAGCTCTAGATTATTAAATATGGCAAGCAGTTGTGTGTGTGTGTGTGTGTGTGTCAGGAGCAACCTGAGTCACTTATGGTGTGAGAGAGTTGGCCATTTGCAAGGACGTTGCCCAGGGGACGCCCGGATGTTTGATGTTTCCCACCATCCTTGTGGGAGGCTTCTCTCATGTCCCCGTGTGGAGCTGGAGCTGATAGAGGGAGCTCATCTACGCTCTCCCCGGGTGGGATTCAAACCTGGCAGCCTTCAGGTCAGCAACCCAACCTTCAAGTCACAAGGCTTTAACCCACTATGCCACCGGAGGCAAGCAGATGGCAGCTACTGGATGGCATATGTTTTATATCAGAAACTAGAACTGATGTGGTCTATCCAATGCAGTTTTCTGAATCAGCACCCCAAATAACCAAACCGAATCTAAAGATGACCAAAACCTGGTTTGTAACCCTTTTGGTATTAATGTTGGAGAATGTTTCCTGGTCAAAGTGGTCCCTGGTCAAAAAAGGTTGGGAAGCACTGGCGTAGACACACCAGGCATGGGCAAACTTCTATCCATCTGTATGCAGATGATACCCAACTCTACTACTCCTTTCCACTGACATCCAAGGAAGTACCCTGGATTCTGGACCAGTGCCTGGCAGCTGTGATGGACTGGATGACAGCCAACAAGCTGAAAATTCAGACAAGACAGGTCCTCCTGGTCAGTCGTGAGGCTGATTGGGGTATAGAGTGGTTACCTGTGCAATGGGGTTACACTCCCCCTGAGGACACAGGTCCTCAGTCTGAGAGTCCTCCTGGACTCAGTGCTGATGCTTGAAGCTCAGGTGTCGGTGATGGCCGGGAGGACCTTTGCACAGTTAAATCTTGTTTGCCAATGGTGACCATTGGAGCCCTCGGTGGCGCAGTGGGTTAAACCCTTTTACTGGCAGGACTGCTGACTTGAAGTTAGGGTTGTTGACCTGAATTTTACCGGTTCAAATTCAACGTGAGGAGGGCGCGGATGAGCTCCTTCTATCAGCTCCAGCTCCATGCGGATACATGAGAGAAGCCTCCCACAACGATGGTACAAACATCAAAAATCTGGGCGTTCCCTGGGCAGCATCCTTGCAGACGGCCAGTTCTCTCACACCAGAAGCATCTTGCAGTTTCTCAACTCGCTCCTGACATACACAAAAAAATTGCTGTGACCATACCTCAAAAAGTCTCAATTGGCCATGGTGGTCCACGCCTTAGTTACATCTAGGTTAGATTATTGCGATGCATTCTACGTGGGACTGCTTTTGAAGATGGCTCGGAAAATGCAATTAGTGCAAAGATTGGCAGCCAGGCTACTAACTGGAGCTAGCTATAGGGAGCACACAATGCCCCTATTAAAGCAGCTCCATTGGCTGCTGAAAAGTTTCTAGTCCCAATTCAAAGTGCAGGTTATAACCTATAAGGCCTAAATGGGTCGGATCCTGCCTATCTTCATGACTGCATCCCCCTCTGTGAACCGGTGTGGGCACAAATGCGATTGGTGGGGATGAAGGAGAGGGCCTTCTTGGTGGTGGCCCCCCGGCTTTGGAATGCCCTTCCTAGGGAGATTAGACAGGCCCCTACACTTTCCTCTGGGAGGGATTTGAAGATGTGGCTTTTCAAACAGGCTTTTGAGAATGCTTATTCCCTAGTTCTGTGCAGTAGTTGCATATCCTTGCACTTTATCCTATGCCCTCTCTCCAGTAGTTGCAGCTTGCAATTCTAGTTGTAGAGTACATTTATTTTATATTGTGCTTCATTTTTTTGTTTGTTTTTTTAGGCACTTTGTGCTATCTGTAAGCCGCCCCGAGTCTCTTCGGGGAGATGGTCACGGGATATAAGAATAAAGTTATTATTATAACTTCGTCCCTCCGAGTGTTTTGGACTTCAGCTCCCACAATTTCTAATGGCCGATAGTCCAAAACACTAGAAAGGCCAAAGTTTGCCCATGCCTGGTGTAGATACACCCTTCAGCTGCCACAGTCGTTACAAGGTATGGGAGTAAGCTGTCCTTGTGATTTCTGTATTTGGAAGTATGAATAAAGATTTGATAAAATGCTCACATTACTCATTTTATACACAGTAAGACTCAAAATAATTAGAATCTGGAAAAGCCTAGAGAATTTACCAATAAATTATTGGTTAAACAGGATGTGAGCTATAAGCCATATTGGAAAAGTTCACCTATGAATTAAGATTGGCAAAAGGAGACGTGAAAGAAGATCTGTTTGGTAACAGAGAAGCAATTTAATTAGCTTCATATGTAAAAGCAATGGCAAATTCAAGCATCAAACGACCAAGAAAAATTGTGCATGAACAATTAGAAAAATGTCTTGTTGAAGGCTTTCATGGCTGAAATCACTGGGCTGCTGTGAGTTTTCCAGGCTGTATGGCCATGTTCCAGAAGCATTCTCTCCTGATGTTTCACCCACATCTATGGCAGGCATCCTCAGAGGTTGTGAGGCCTGTTGGAAACTAGTCAAGAAGCAGCCAGGCTTTGAATCTGCAAGGCCATTAAATGCTAATCAGACTTGCCAATTGCAACATTTACACTTGCCTCAAACAGACAATAGTTTTTTTTCTCCCAACCTGGACATTCCACAGATATATAAACCCCACTTGCCTAGTTTCCATGCCTTGGTCCAAGAGGTACACATCCAGGAATGGCTAGAGAAACTTTCTCTGGAAGATCAAGTGTGGTTCACTTGTCACATCCAGAGGGGAAAATTGGGACTCTTGATTCATTCAAACGCAAAGCCTCCAAATATGATCACCTTCCCCTTGGCATGCACAAGTGTTTGAGCCCTACAAGAAAAGGAGTGTTGGGCTTTGAAGATATCCATAGCCCGTTATCCAGACTAAACTTGATATCTGAAAAATGTTGTTACTCAAAGTAGAGTTTAGCAGGCACCCTTCTCATGCTTTTATCCCAGAATGTTATAAGTGTAGGGTCTCTTTGACAACATGTTTGTGATTTGTTAAATAAAAAGGAAGTAAACAAACACATTTTCTGTTTTCAAGATTGCCATAGTGTTTCCTAGTGTTCTGATCTTATTCATTTTTTTATTAAAAAGCTATATTTTCCTTCACTGATCTTTCCAATTTATTTTGCTTTTTCTTAAATATGAATGTTAAATTTTGTTCTAGTCTTGAAACTGAAGGAATCCTGAAAAGGTCTCCCATATTATCATGGCTAGCATCAATCCTGAAAAAGAAGAAAGGGTATGTAGTGGAGTTTCTTTTATGTGCTATAATTTTATTTCACTGGTGTGTTGATTGTTGTTTTATCTGTCGTTGCAGAAATCTGGTCTGTACCAGTGGTGTAGGAAAATTTAATTTGAGCTGTTTACTTTCTGGAGAGAATGTATACATTTAAATTATCATAGAAATTTGTTGGATTAATTTTTGATAAGGGTCTTTTTCAGCTGTGTATGCTGTACTAAATAATACATGTTAAACTCTGAAATTCCAGTTGTTTTGGAATAAATTTAAATAATCTGTCTTTTTTGTTGTACTTTATATTCTTGGAAGAGTTTGATTTCCAACAAATAACAGCATAGTTGAGATCACTTTTATTACTACATACGGTACCTTCTTTCTGAATTTAAGGCCATTTGTCCAGGAAGGCATCATCCAAATCCTCAGTCTAGCCTGGGAGTTTGAAGTAGACTGCTGCAACAACACCTATGTTGTTTCCCTTCCACTTAATTTGTACTGAGATTCTCTCAGCTTACCTCTCACAATTTAAGTCATGGTTCTTTTCACAGGTATAAACATCCTTGACATATAATGCCCACTTGTCCTTCTTTCCTTTTTTGATCTGTTGGTCAGAAATAGGTTATACCTCTCTATTCTACATTCCAAAAATGAGACTTATCCCACCAAGTTTCAGTGATGCTTATTGTATCATATTTGCTGTGTTAAGAGTATAAGTTCATCTTGTTTATTTGCCATGCATTAGTGTAAATACATCTAAGGCCATGGGGCATTCCTTGTTATGTAAGGGTTTTTTCCTCTCACTGTTGGATTCTTGTACTTTTTGCCCTATTCTCTATAACAACCAGGGTATTCTCTAGCAGTTGATGAACTCCTTCCCTCAAGAATACTATCTTCCTCTTCCCTTTATTTAAAGTTCTCCTGATTAGGTTTGTGACACTTATAGCAGAAGTGCTCCTGACAATTGCTGTGAGGTGCAGTCCATCACAAGAAGCCATTTTTTACTGCAGACAAAGTCAAACTATTCCTGGTGGCACAATTTGCAGAGCCAGTTGTTCACCACCACTATTCTCTCCCTTTATGGGCTATGTTCTTCAACAGGGAGGAAAGATGAAATTACAATCTGAGCATCAAAGTCTTTCAGCTTTCTACCTAGAAGCCTAATATCCCGATACTTCATGAATTCTTGCCCCCCCCCCCCCCCAAGGATGCAGCATACCTCTCTAGACATCCTGTCAGTCTCACAAACTACTGTTTCTATTCCTCTCATCAGGAGGTCCCCTACCACCACCAAGTATGTCCTATGAAGTTTGGTAGGAGCCATTTCATGTGCTGAATCTTCCAATGTCATCTGCACATTTTCTGAAGAGTGACATTCCTGCTCTTGTTCCTATTCCTCATCAGCATCACTGATGCTGGAGATAGCTTTGAATCAGTTCTGTATCTCCAAATTTACAGAATGGATTCTGGTCCTTCTACATGTCACAGATGTTTGTCCCCTATGTTTGAAAACTGATATCCTCCTTAGAAAGATCACCTAAAACATCGTTCTCCCTAATATGCTGAAGAATAGATACACAGGCCTCTAACTGCTGGACCTTGTCTTCCAACAAGGCCACCTACTTGTGTTTGCTGCAGTCATCCTCCTTCAAAAATACAAACATACCACAACTCTTGCATGTGATTTCAGTAGCTTCCTGCCATCTGTATTTAGTAGTTTTAAGTACAGTAGAGTCTCACTTATCCAACGTAAACGGGCCAGCAGAATGTTGGATAAGCGAATATGTTGGATAATAAGGAGAGATTAAGGAAAGTCCTATTAAACATCAAATTCGATTGTGATTTTATAAATTAATCACCAAAATATCATGTTATACAACAAATTTTACAGAAAAAGTAGTTCAATACACAGTAATGCTATTTGGTAATTACTACATTTACGAATTTAGCACCAAAATATCATGATATATTGAAAACACTAACTACAAAAATGTGTTGGATAATCCAGAACGTTGGATAAGCGAGTGTTGGATAAGTGAGACTCTACTGTAGACACATAAACAGAACTCCAGGCCTTCCTTTCAGAACTGTTGGTTTTGGCTGTTGGCTGAGCCTGCGGGACTGTATTAGTATTGCATTTCCTTTTAAGGAATAAATCACTGGTTGAGACTGTGGAACTCTATAGCAGTGAATATTCGAATACAGTGGTTCTAAATCTTTGGTCCTCTAGGTGTTTTGAACTTTTGCTCCCATAATTCTTAAGAGCCGGTGAACTGGTTAGGATTTCTGTGAGTTGAAATTCAAAAACACCTGGAGGACCAAAGGTTGAGAACCACTGTAATCTAATATATTGTTCTAACACATATACTTACACCCTCATTCATTTTTAAAAAATCAGATTGTGTACAGACAGGGAGACCTGTTTACCTGTCCAGAAACAGATGCCTTGGCTCACTGTATCAGTGAGGACTGTCATATGAGTGCCGGCATAGCTGCAGTTTTTAAGAAGAAATTTGGAGGTATTCAGGAGCTTTTGAACCAACGTAAGTGACATAGTCAAATGAGTGCAATTCATTAAGTTTTGTTTAAAGAGAATGGGTGTTACATGATTTTCAAATCTTCTAACCCTTTTTAAATGTGTCTAAATATAACTTTAATAAAATGGAATATTTTGGGTTATGTCACCTTTGAAAATTATTAAAATATTATTGTCTGCCCTTATGTTGGAATGTTAAAATTCAAGATATTGCTGATTTTTCTGGCAGTTAAGGCTACATTTCCAATCCTGCAGAAAAATATGCTTATTTTTATATTAGTCCGCTTTCTGCAAGGCTAGACATAATTTTGGTGCTTCTTGGATTTCAAATGATATGAATTATTATTATTATTATTATTATTATTATTTATACCCCATTTTATCTTTCCTGAAGGGGACTTAAAGCGGCTTACATTAAAAGTATGACCACACAATTTAAAATATACACATATGCAAACATTAAAATAGAATCCAGCATAACAATATTAAAAAGAACACATTTAAAATCCATTAAAACATATTCAAAGCTAAAAACCACAACACCCCCTGACTTACAAATGGGTTTGTGAACTAGATGTAATCCCATTTTTGAGCTGTTGCAGTTTTACATACTGCATTCATACCTGTGTGTGCAGTTTGTGCCTCTGTTGCCTTTATATGTTCTTAACTTGGAACTGCAAGATATCAGCAGCCCCCCCCCAATACTTCAATTGGTAATTACAGTACATGTATCAAAAGTGGCTCCAGGAGTTATTCAGAAAATGTATTTAAATAGTATGATGCAAGAACTATACATTAGATTTAACTAACCATACTCTGTATCTGTGACTTCAAAGGATTCAACTGATGGAGCTGGAATCCATCAGTATCCTGTAAGTTTCAGGTTTTATATTTTAATTAATGTGTGTGTTTTGTGAAATGCATGTTGCACTTAAATTAGCCTTTTAATACATACTCCTTCAGCTGACTCAGTAATAACATTGTCCATTGGCTAGCAATACAATTTGAAAAAAATGTGGCTTGCTGGTCTATATTTCAGCTAATCTGTTTTTCTGAATGAATTCAATAATAATTGTATGTAGTTGTTTTTATCTCTGAAGTTGGTAGTCACTTGTCTAATCAAGACCATGTATAAGAAGAACATTTGGAACTGTTTCCTGACCGCATAGTTCTCAAAATTATTCCCAATATCATAGTTATTAAATCCTCTACAGGTTTGAGGGCTAAATTATTGCATGGCTATGCATATTTTGAGAGGTATGTCTTATTAATTGATAAAAACAGTTACATTAGTCCATAAATTAGAAGGAGTCATATATGAAGGAGAAATTATAATAAGCACATAAACAGTTTTTAGACATCATGGCAACTTGTAATGTGCTTGAATGGGGCACAGTAGTCCACATAGCATAGTCAAATTGTTGTGCTTGATCCTGTATGTAATATTCCAGAAATTAAAGTTCCCATGCTATAGTCAAAAAGGCTTAGTTGTGCCTTTTTGTTCCTTCTCCCTATTTCCAATCCATTGGGAAAAGAGGAGGGGTTTTACTGTAACTGCATCTTTAAATATGGCTCATAATTCTAGAGTGGATCTGTCCTCCAGATTTTGGAAAGTGTATATTTCTTGTGTGCTTCAAAACATCAACAATTCATTTAAAATGGGTTTAACTCTGTCTTAGAAAAGAAGACTGGAGACGTGGCTGTTCTGAAAAGAGATAACCGATATGTGTACTATCTGGTAGGTGTGAGACATATCATGTCCATTTATGAATGACAAATAAAACCTTACCTTCATGCATTCATCCTATCAGGTTGCATTGACATATGTAATTCAGGGTTGCTATTTCTAATCTCTTAAACGTTGAGTAGAGGGCACTCTGGTATTTTTAACAGTGCAATTTCCATTTTTGTTGACATTAGCATGTTTATAAGTATATTGTTTCCAGATTTCAACCTAAGTGTTATAATTATTGTGTATTCTACCATGTAACGATATGCTCATGTAGCAATTAGCTCAATCTACAGTAGTATGTTCATATGATCCCAGTTTGGGTAGTATAGTGGCCCTTGGTATCCACTGTGGTTTGTTCCAGGAACCGCTGTAGGTACCAAAATCTGTGAATGCTCAAGTCCCATTATACACAGTGATGTAATAAAATGGTATTGCTTATATGAAGTGGGAAAATTAAGGTTTGCTTTTCAGAATATTTTTCTGGGGGGGGGGGGATATAATCTAATGTCGTATAGGAGTTTTAACAACAAATTCATATTCATGAGTAGTCAAACCTCAGTAAAACTTAAATCCATCTTAAATTCAATGGGACCTACTCTTGATCTAAAGCTGAATTCCTTTAGGTTTATTTTTGAATAAATGTACAGTTTACAATACAATGTAGTTGATTCGAAATGCAGGTAACACTCATTTAATTTTACACTTTCTTTCAGATTACCAAGAATAAATATTTTCATAAACCTACCTATGATAATCTGCAAAAGAGTTTGGACGCAATGAAACTCCATTGTGTTGAAAATGGTGTAACTCGTATTTCTATGCCTAAGTAAGCTATTATTATTACTATTATTATGATACGTATGGAGATACGTATGTGAGTGTGTGCATGTACTGTAATTAACTACAGATCTTGAAATGATACATTTGCTGCTGGTGCTGAAATGTGATTAAAAGCATACAGTTCCATAGGCACTGGATGTGTTTGCCATTATTATCCATGATTTCTCTTATCCATGTTGTTCTTATTTGATATTAGTGTGACCGACACAAGTGGCTCATTGATGTTCTTATATAACTTTTAAAACTCTTGCAGCATTTTGTTGGAAGCCCCACTCCCTTGCAACACACATTTCTAGAACACTTTAGACCTTTCTCCTCAGTTCTGATCGTGCTGCAACTTAAACCACAGTGTAGCCTGGGAGAATGACACACAATAGGGAAGGGGAAGGAATTGTGTGAGGCACAGATGGCAATTCCTGCATAGTCTAGTTATTTCTCACTTTTTCAACCTAAAGAACAACTGATTCAGAATATTGGAATAATGACCTTAGGAATGTGCTATGGACATGACAGGCATTGATTCCTGGTTGACAGTTCTAGGGTATTCGAGGTGAAAGCACATTTGTAAGGCTTATGTTTAGAGACCTTTGGAGGCTTTTAAACAGAGGCGGGATGGCCATCTGTTGGAGGTGCTTTAATTGTGCTTTTCTTGCATGGTAGGGGATTAGACTGGATGGCCCGTGTGGTCTTATTATAACCAAAGTTACAATAGTATTTATTAAGAAGTAAGTACTATAGATGAGGTAAATTTCAGAGTAAACATTGAAGTTTTGAGGATATATCTGTATAATGAATTGGGAGATATAAATGTGTAACTGTACAAGTGTGGTGCTATTTCCATAACCACATTTTCACCTAATTCACATACATAAGTCTAGATATTTTAGTCAAAAAAATCAACCCAAAAAACCTGAGTCAACTTATCCTCAGGTCAGTGTGATTACTACCAGTATATTTTAACTCTTATCAAAAAGGAAACCATCCCCTTTTCTGAGCAGAGTGGCAAAGGGCAAGAGCTTAGTCCTCACTCTGTTCTCTCCAGTATGGCAGTGCTAGGCTTTTTAATGCCTGAGCCAATAAGTGTTGGTGATGGCCAGAGATGGCTGATCCCCTGAGGTGGAATTGTTGATTTCCCCTTTCCATAGAATGACCCTTGACTTATCCACGGGTTATATGAAAATCCATAATTTTGGCCCCCAAATCTGCCTTCGACTTAGACAAGAACATGTATGGAATATTTACTTTGACATTGCCTTTGTATTTGAGTACATCTCAAACAAAAATGACCAAGTCAGTTGGATTCTTTATTTTCCAGGATTGGCTGTGGACTTGATCGTCTGGATTGGGAGAGAGTTTCAACAATGCTTGAAGAAGTATTTGAGGGTACAGACGTTTATATTACAGTTTATACTCTTTAATTCTTGCAATAATTGTCTTTCTGTCTTGATTGCTACACTGTGTACCTACAACTGATTTGTAAGAATTTGGTGGTATGATTTTAATGCTATCATTCTTCCATAATTGCAGCCATTTCTTACTTTTCTGTTTAGTTTTCAGGTACACCCTTGTTTTAAAAAAATGCATTGCAATAATTTGCTATTTTGTCTTATATTTTTGAATTAAGCCCCCCAAAGTGTTACACTTTAGTGGTTAGTTGTTACAGATGTATATGTTCAATTAAAAACAATAAATTTGTATTAGTTAAATAACTATGAGTGTTTTATTTTGTTTTCTATCCATTTGCAATGGCACTGTCAGTCACTGGATAAATGCTAAGTTCTAAATATGCATAGCCAATTCCACTTATGAAATTGAATTCTTGGAAAGTTCTCTTAAAGTCATATATAAGAAAATAGCAAAGAAATCATACCTAGACAACACTTAAATATAAAGATTTTTTCCAAATCTTCCCAGATACGATCTTATCCTCTCCAGTATTTGATCTTGTAATATGTCATCAGTGTTTTCTAGAGCGATTATCTATGCATAATACATATTGGAAAATGTGTGTGGAATGGATACATGAATATATCTATAGTATCCATTTATCTTATTCCCTTATTAACTATATTCTGCCCCCTCGGGGATCTAGGGTCAGGAGAACAGAAATGTTAAAAAATAAAGAAACTCTGAGGATCATATTTCATGTTCACTACTGGAACAACTTTCGTCAATAGTATTCCACCCCCAAATTGGCTTCAGAAGATTTGGGGATCTTGTAGGGCATGTGTATAAGGGAAAAGTTCTGTAAGCAATAACTGCAAAAGGTTGTTTTCATGTACATTTCCTAAAAGGAACTCATGAGAAAGCAGATCCCCTTTCCCATCCTCAAATGGGGAGTCACACATACCATACCTATTTGTCAAAACTTTAGCAGAAATCAGGTTTCATTCTTTCAGAGGAGGCTGCTAATTGAGGAGATTTTATAGTTCATTGATTTTCTAGTGAAGAGGTGGCAATATCTTCTACAAATTTCTAGAATGAAATTCTTATTTGGAGCCTAGACGAACCTACAATGTCTGTCATAGTCAAAGCTAACAAGGGTGCTTTTTGAACTGCAGATTTGATAGTTATGCAGGCACATACCTAATGGGCTGCCTTGAATGCAGTAAACAGAACTGACTACATTCACTTTTTTGGGACACAGGTTAAATTTGGCATTGATATTATAGAAACTGGTACTGATCACAATTTTTCTCATAATGGCTTGTGAACCTGTGTGGAAGAAGGGCAAAAAAATTGGAACATTCCTCTGAAATACTGATTTTCCTTTTACTATTTTCTGAAAAATGTTTCCTGAAGGTTATTTTGGTAAGGGTAATATGTTGTTTTTTAATTTTATTTTCAACCATAAGCTTGTTTCTGGTAGAACTAATATCAAACTCTTTTTGCTGTGACACAATTAACCTTCATAATATGCTATGGATATTAATTATGCATTATGAAAAGAAAGAGTAACACACTTTTAATACTTGATTTTCTTTGGTCTTGAAAATCTCATTAAAAATAAACATTGGCTAAATTTGTTTAATTTGCAGCATTATTTTAAGGAGCTTTTAAATTTGTCTTGATTTGGTAATCTAAATAATGCAATGATGAAAGGGTTTTGCACTGCAGTTCTTTAACTTCATTTCATCTTATAATCCATTTTTTATTCCGTATGAACAGCAGTAGTGCTGGTTTATGTGTTTCCAACAACCCAAATGCCTACATGCAGCACAGTAAATGTATTTTTAGTCTATCAGCATAGTGGCATGTCAACCAGAGACTTGTAATAGTGTTTTTTCTGTTTCAGATTGGCTCTGGAGGACTGAATGGGAAGTCCCAGATGTCAAAGTATATCATGCTTGTCTCCACAGTTTTGGCAGATTTCTCCTGGGGAGAGAAAGGGAAACTTAAGTTGATGTTTCACTTTTTAAAAATGTCTGGAGTTTTGTGACTCAAAATAATCAATTTCTTACCAGTTTATGCTTATTGTGAAATGGACAAAATGATACAAAACTGCTTTATTTAGAAGGGAAGCGGGGATGAAGATTAGACGTTTTCCCCTGTGTTCATTCTAAATACGAAAAAATATTCATGTGAAAATGAGAATTCCTTTTGGGCTTGTATAACTCTTCCAGATTTTCTTCAGACTTTTATAATCAGGCTGGTGTGGGACTATAGTTTTTATACTGTTGAAGTTTCAGATGAAGTTTGTAGTGATTCCATGGGTTTTGTTCATAAATTTAAAATGTGGCGTGAAAAATAGCTTCCCTCTTTGTTTCATTGCCTGATATAAATTGATGAGAGTTGGAGCACTAACTTTGTCCTGCGGGAAAGGCAGTACTTCTTGAAGTAGACATCTAGAACCTCTAACTTATAAAATATTGTGCAGAATATACTAAATATAGCTTGGATGTAGAGTATGGGCTCTGTGTGCAGAGTCCTACATTTGATCTCTGGGGGGTATTCTTAGCCATTTTCTAAAACTCAGGAGAGTCACACCAGGGCCCTCCAGATGGTGTTGGGCTATAGACAGCCCCAAACAGCATGACCAGATGGTGACAAGCTATTGGTTATATAGTCACAACCAAATGAAGGGTTAAATGGGCCAGTGTCCCAGCTCGGTGTGAGGCAGCTGCAATGCTTTTGTGCTACTTACACTGACATTACCTGAAAAATTGATTCCATATGCTGGAACAATAGTGCTTCCACATGTTAACAGGAAGTTTATGGTATTAATGCTATGAGGAACATTTCCGAAGGCATTTGTTTTGTCTATTATTTATGAGGCAGGCCATAGCATGACTCTTCTGAAATGGGGTGGTGGGAATATGCGTCTTCTCATTTTTGCCCATCTTAAACTTTTGTTTTTAAGATTGGGCAGAACCAAAATGCAGAGATGGCCCAATAGAGTGAAAGCTACAGTGGCTGTTTCAAGAAGCTCATTTTAGGTTAGAGTTAATTGCATTTTTTTGGTGGGACTTTTGGCCAAAATAACTAAATAAAGGTATATAGCCTTTATTACTATATTCCTTAACTTGCAAACTGGGTCACAGTTTGTTGTTTAAACTCAGCAGAATATCTTGGGCTCACCTTTCCAAACTGTATTTAGGTTGTCTGAGAAGCTGCCTTAAAAAAGAGAAATGTTAAAAAGTAGAAATAAAATTCCCAGAGGTCATATACTTACATGAATCTCAATGTAAAACCTCAGCTAGTTTTTCATCATAATACTGGAAGTTTTCTTGAATGTCATCCCAGGGAGCAAATGCCTTTGGTTCCTCCCCTTCCTCCTGCTCTACAAAATTCTTCCAGACGTATTCAAAGTCTTGAGGCTTCATGATCCTCAGTTTGCAGCCGGCTGCTTTCATTTGCTTCAGGGCTGCTTGGATGTCAGGTTCCTCCCACATGAAGAGACGGCCCACTGCAATGGAGAGACGCAGGTTCTTGTTCTTCTTCAGAGCCTTTACTATCCGTTCAGCGCAGCTCACGCAGGGGCTAGAAGAGACATACCAAGTGACCTCATAGCGAAACCCAGGCTCACAGGTGGGCAGGATGGTATTGAAGAATGCCTCTTCTGCATGGGCTGCTGCGTGTTCATCTTCCAGATAGCCCCGTAAGGTTTTTGATTCTTTGCCTTGCATCTCTATGATGTAGCACAGGAAGGTCTTGTTCCTGCCCGAGCTGTATTCTACATTCTTGAACTGGAATTTGAAAAAGAAGGCTGGAAGACGTTCCCTGTGGAAGAGACAAAGTCACTATTTATAGCCACACAGTCTGTAATACATAATTTTTTTCAGTAGCATATATTGATCTGAACACATCCGATCTTAATTGCTTTCAGAAGTTCACTGTTGGGGTGGGAGACAAAGGGATTTTCTGGCAGAGCTAGGGAACGATTATTGCTTGAAATCCTTGAGAGCCATTACTGGTCAATTTAAGGTATCTTTCTTTTTTCCTTTCTTTTTGCATTAACATAATTTCTCAATATTGCTTTGTGTGATACACAAAAAAAAGATAAGACCTGGGCAATAGCTAAATGTCCTTAGTGTGTTAATTCTGTGTGTAGAAACCACCATACCATTTCAGGTTACCTGGAAGTCTAGGATAGAAATCGGTGAAAATAACAGAGGCTTGTGCTTGGAATTAGAGCAAGAGGAATTACTGCGAGAGAAAATTACAATACAACCTCCCAGATGTTCAACTGGTACCAGTGCTGGTGTTGTAGTTGGGCCAAGGGGCAGTAATGGTTCTATGGGTGAAACAGCTAGAAGGAGAAAAAGGGCTAATAGAGAGCAGTTGCCTGTTCTCCTTGGGTCCTGGCTGTACAGCTTCCTGATGATCCGGATTGAATCCTGCTTCAGTGTTCCTGACTTCTGACTCCTGTTCGGCTCCTGACAACGACGTTTCCAGTTTGGCGTTTGCTTTGGCGTTCCTGCTCCAGCGTTTCCAGTTTGGCGTTGGCTTCGGCTTTCCTGCTCCGGCGTTTCCAGTTTGGCATTTGCATTGGCTTTCCTGCTCCGGCGCTTCCAGTTTGATGTTCGCTTTGGCGACCCTGCTTCAGCGCTTCCAGCTTCGTACTTGCCTTGGCGTCCCTGCTTTGGCATTTCTACTTCGGCATTTCTGGTTACTGAACCCGGTTCGACTCCTGACTACGTCTGTGCTTGCTCCTGGCTTGGCGTTTTTAGTTTCCTCCTTTGGTCTTTGAAACTCGGCCTGGCTTTCGACTACGCTTCTGTTTGCTGCCTTTTGGGAGCGTTTAGCTCCTCTTTAGCTCTTTGAGCCACAGCATTATGTGGCGTCAGCTTTGGTGGCGTTTGTGTTATGTTTGATGCGGATTATCAAGCCAGATAATCCAGATTATCCTTTTGTTCTTGCTTTTTGTCTTCTTTTGAACTAAGACTTTTACCTTTTAAAAGAAACACTGCAGTTAAGTGTTTTTGAGTTTAAAACATCATCTAATAAACATTTAAGAACTTTTATTGTGTGTGTGGCTCTTTAAGAGGCGGCTGTATCACGACAGCTGGGGCCATTTTGACAGTGAGAGAAAACATGGCTCTTAATCAAAGTTGTTGGAAACTTAAGTATTAAATTTTGTAATATGCTATAAGCCTGATTGCTTTGCCTGAGATCCATGGATACAAAGTAGCATATAACTAGTTCAGCAAATAATCACTTGTTTTATTTCAAACTAAAGTAGCTGTCCAGGTTGTTTTATTTCCAACTAAAGTAGCTGTCCAGGTTGATGCTCATACTTGCTGGGGAGATAGGAATTGTAACTCAGTACATCAGGAAGGCAGCAGACCAGGACAAACTGTTCTAATGGGTGTGTTTGCAAGAGCTGTTGTTAGGTTGCTGGTACAACGATCTGCATTCATTCCCATGCCGTTACTATTTGTGTTTTATTTCTTCTGAAATGTCAATGGTATTAAAATATTACAAGGTATACTTACTTTGGATGTGTTTTGGTTTGGCTATTTTCTACCGGATTTTTTTGCCATCTGTGATACCCTGGTAAATTTACACAATTGTACCTGTTCAAGCATATCCATTTAACACATTTCCCTCATCTAATATGGTGTTGTTACAATGAAAGCGATGAATAATGAAATGAAAATTGCCTACATAAGCTTAGTCACAATGTAATTAGATTTTCTGCCTTCAAGATATGTGTCTAGGATAAAAACATTATGTGTGGTCTTAGATTCCTAAAACCACCAAGTAACATGTTGTGTCTCTTGATAGATATGTGTTCAATCAAATAGAAACTAAAAGTGTGTCTCTAGATTAGTCCTTCACCAGTACTTTGTTCTGATTTTTGAACATATCTCCAGATTAAGCTTTAAGACACTAAATTTATCTATAAAGATTTGCAATAAAAATCCAACAAGACTTGCAAATATTGCTCACCCACCGTCTTCTATTTTTATTTTCCAAAAGGGTAGTCTCGGGCAAGTTACATAGCGAAACGTAATACTGAATACATATTGTCAAGAAAACCCTATAAGATCCCATAAATTAAAGTTGATTTGGAGGCACATAGTAACAACGAATGATAAGATTAATCCTTTTGAATGTATTCTCATCAACTTAACTTGATATTAAGATGGGTATCTTCTTCCATTTTTATTACAGCTCATTAATTACAGCCATTCACTCCTTCATTCCAACTCACGCAAGGTAGCACTTAATCCCAATACATATTTTCCTTGCCCTTAGGAATAAGAATCTTCTCTGACCTTTCTGCAGCTTGGGTACAGATTCTGCTTGAGTCATAGATGAGTCAAAGTTTGGAAACCTGCCTCTTAGTTGGAATCTACATTACATTGCAAAAGCTATTCATTCTGCAAGTTTATTAAAGTAAGGAGTGAATTTCATGCAGGAGTATTACTGCAATTATATTTAATTTTCTCTGCAGCTGTACATCAACTTGTTATATGATAGCCATTTTGTAGTTCTTTCGGATATGTGTCATCAGTTGCATTTGGTATTTTTAGTCAGTTTATATCCCTCTATTTTGCAAAAAACTGATCCTCAAATTAACTAGCAACAATACTATTGAAATAAAGAATACATACAGTTGAAACATAAAACAAGGGGGGAACAAAACAGATTTGAAAAACCACAGCAACCAATTTCAAGTAAAACCCAATTAGATGCCAAAATTATCTGAATAAAATGGTTTTTGCCTTGTAGTGGGAGGACAATAATATGGAAGTGCTCACCAGAAAGCCTTCTTACATTTTCATGATCCTACTTCTGACATTTCTTGCTATTGTCTCCTTGTCAAGTTTAAGAATTGCTCTGCTGACTTATTTATCTTCCAAATTTTGGTCTCAGAATTGCAGACCTGACACAGGTATATCTTTCATGGAGGGAACAGAGATTGTTGTTTCAGGGAGGTTATGAATGCTACTATCATGAAGCAGCAGGGTTTGTTAGTTTTTGCCTAGTGGGAAGATCTCTGGTGCAAATATGGTAACATATCTTATTGGTAGAACATGAGCTTTGTATGGAGAAAGTCCTAGGTTCAGTACCCTAATGGACTGGATAGCAAATGATGCTACAGACATCTCACTGAGATCTTAGAAAGCTGATCTTAGATAAAGTTAACAAGCATTGAGTTGGAATAATGTCATTGAAGCTTCTACAAGAGAATGCCTTGTATCTTGCCAACAACCTTCCTTTTGTAAAAGTGTGCTACAGCAAAGTTACAAATGATCAAATGTCAGAGAAATACACATAAACAAGGCTGCACTTAAAAGTGTTGGGGAGATTACAGTTAGTGCAAAATGCAAAAACCAGAGCGTTGTTGGGTGTACATGTTACAGACTATATAACACACATATTGAAAGAACTCCAGTTTGCTTCTAAAATTGCTTTGTTTTAAAATCACATTTTAGACTGGGTTTAAAAATTTTAAATGTGTTTTCAAAACATTTTATTTTTATATTGTTCTAATTGTTTTTATTTTTTTTGTTGTCTTGGGAGTCCTTGTGAGCTGGGAGATGGCATAGAAATACTTAAATATCTATATGGTAAGATTTTTCAATAGACAAAAACCATTTAGGTGACTGCAGTGTGTATCTAAAACAAAGCAGAAAAACTAGAGTTTTAAGTGGTTTTGTGTTAGTACAGTTTGTTCACTGTGCATACCAATGCAGCCAAAAAAGCATAGTATATGTAGTATAACAATCAGTGTTATTTTTGTTGTATTGCAATTAACTGTAATCACAGTGTACAAATCCTTGTGTGTGCATGTGCATGCCCACATGCACTGTTTAGACCTTAGAACTTGCCCTAAGACTTTGAAGTCTCTGGTCTCAGAAATCACAGTTTGTACCAGATGGCTTATTCACCCTGTGGCTCTGAATTGCTTAGTTATTCATCATTGAAAGGGCAAGGGGAAAAGAAGCTGCATGTACTATAAATCATCACATGCACACACAGAGGACAGACAGTTGCCTTTTAGACAGTTTTGCATGCTTTTCAACTGCTCCTAAATAGTTCTTTATTTCTCAACCAGCAAAAACTCAAAATTTACAGCAAATCCAAATTTATAGTATACTGGATTTCTGGTACTGAAAGACATGATCTAGCTGAGTGCTTTTGATATGTTTACTTTTTGTGTGATGATTATTTCTATAACTTATGTATGTGTGTTTCTGTTTGGAAATGAAGAGTGAAAATGTATGTGTATATATGTATGTGAAATGTATGTGAAACAGATACAGCCCATTTATCATTGGGGAGAAATGAGTTGTATAAATGAGCTATCCCATCTGATTCCTTGAAGATAAATGCCAATGGATCTGTAATAATATAGAATTTATTCTGCCTTCTCTTTGTGCTTTGAATGTGCATATCTTGTGTAGCACCAATTGTAGATCTAGAATATGTCCTTTTGACCACCGAGAATCTCTTCTCTCCCCACACCTCACTTCACCCTTACTATTTCCAGATAGAAAGCTGCTAAGGAAAGTACAGCATTTTTCATAGTGGAAAGTAAGCTGTCAACACTGCCTTGATATTCACCTGTTCCCAGCATGTTAAGCAGTTGTCATTGCAGTTCAGCTGTACAAATTAGAGCACGCAAGGATTTGGAGGCATCTGTCTGTGTCATCATTGTCCCTGTACAGTGCATTTCCTTCCCTGGACACTACTCTTTGGAGCTGAGAGAGTGGTTGTTATTTTTCTGATCCATAGAAGCAAACTATTTTGGTTTTGTAAGCTCTATATGAGTTAAGTTCATGCTTATTATGACCATTTTCCCTATTAGCTCAGACTGGCCTAGATCTTTTAAGAAGGAATTTTCCTAATGTTCAATATATAGGTGGTTTTAACTGATGTTACAGAGTTTAGAATTTATTAGTATTGTGGAGACATTTAAATGTGAAATTCATGCTTATGTTCTATGTAGAACTGAGATAAAACCAATTCATAGAGGTAAATTTGTATAACATAATACATTTTTAAGTATGTACTTTGTAGACTTCATTAGACATGAAAGTTGGTAGTGTCAAATGGAATGCTTTATAACTAAAGGTACATGAAGGTTTGATTTAGAAAGTGGAAAAAGTACTTTGTTAGACCACAAGTCACAAAATCCCCTGGTCAAATTCAGTTACACTGGCCAACATACATTTTGTTGCCCCTGTTTCTGGGTATATTTGACCTGCTGATTCCACAAATTGCACCAGTTTTCCTCTATCAGCTCTAGTTTTTGAGATACAAAATATATGCCATATACCAGTCTTCATCTGCTTGCTCATAAAAACTCATGATAACCGTATCTAAGAAACTAGAGTTGATACTTACGTCGTCTATCCAATGCAGTTTTCTGAATCAGCACCCCAAATAACCCCAGGAACAGGGTGAAAAACTAGACAACAATAACTTTTTTGTTGGACTGTGTCAACATCCATTATCCCTTGATGGGCATCGGTTTATTCTGTCGGTGCCCATTTCCTCTTAAAACAAAATTCCTAGCCTCGATTATTGATAGATAATTTGTAATAATTAGATAATAATTTAATGTAATCAATTTTATATGAAGATTTGAGTCTTCGGAATAATTCATAGGTAAACTGGACATGTCCTGGAATGTGGCTATGGAATAACCTACAATATAATGAGCAGAGCAGCAATTCAGCTTTATGGTGATAGTATGCATACATTGCGTATCCATCAGTTCAACCATCTACAGCTTGAACAATTTTTTAAAAAAATCCAAAAAAGCAAGCTTTTATAATGGGACTTGAGCACAATGTTGGTATTTGTGTGGGGTGTCCATGAATCAGATCTCACCAAGGGCCCACTGTTTTGCTTTTCCAAGGGCTCAGCATTCTTCAAATACATTTTGTGATAACTGTTTGTTGTTGTTGTTCAATCACTCAGTCATTTCTGACTATTCGTGACCTCATGGACCAGTCCACACCAGAGCTCCCTGTCGGCTGTCACCGCCCCCAGTTCCTTCAAGGTCAAGCCAGTCTCTTCAAGGATACAATCAATCCATCTTGCCCTTGGTCGGCCTCTCTTCCTTTTTCCTTCCATTTTCCCCAGCATCATGATCTTTTCCAAGCTTTCCTGTCATCTCATGATGTGGCCAAAATACTTAATCTTTGCCTCTAATAACCTTCCCTCCAGTGAGCAGCTGGGCATTATTTCTGGACTATGGACTGGTTAGATCTTCTTGCAGTCCAAGACATCCCACCAATAACCATGTCCAGTGTGCCCTGGCTCATAGATCTTACATTCCAGGTTCCTGTAGTGTGCTGATCTTTAGAACATCGGATTTGTCGTTCACCTCCAGCACCGTCGGCCGTTAGCCTTCCTTTCAGCTTTGAGCTAACTGCATCATCACATCTGGGGCTAGTTGAACTAGTCCTCTGTTCCTCCCCAGTAGCATTTTGACCATCTTCTGACCTGGGAGTTGTACTGATCCATGTAGTTTTCATGGCAAGAATACTGGGGTGGGTTGCCATTACCTTCCCCAGGGATTGTATTTAGTCTGACCTCTCTGCCATGACCTTCCTGTCTTGGGTGGCCCTTCACAGTTTAGCTTATGGCATCATTGAGGCACACAAGCCCCAGCACCATGTCAAGGTAACAATCCTTTGCATGGGGGTGATAACTGTACAACACCTTTAAATGGAGTCACTCCTGTTACTCAACACTAAATTATACTGCTGAGGTTGATAATTAGCTTTTTCTAAGGCTCATTGGTAGTTTCTTGAGATGATATGTGAACCAGGATCTTTCCATTCCACATCGAACTGTGTGGGGTGATAGTATTTTAGGTGCTTCTAAATTTTATTGCCATAGCTTGGGATCTCAATAAAAGAAGCATCTCTCCCTCTATATTTCTGTATGAAAATTGAAGTCTTAGAGTGGCTTCTTTTGTATACCAACAGTGGGGACGATACATTTTGGGAGGGTTGTAGCACACTAATTATGGGGTAGGGTACCCTCCCCATAGAGTCCCAATTGGTGTCAACACTAATGCTTTTCTAGCCCTCATTAATTTTTATTAAAGCCTTTGGGCTCCAATTGATTTTACCCCATTTGTTCATGTGGTATGATCAGCATTATTTTAACTTTTTAAAAAATGTTTTAAGGAATCGTTTTATTTTTAGTCTTTTGACATTATTATTACTGTTGTTTACTGTCCTCATTTTATTTTATAGTAGGCTGGACAAAGATCCTCAATTATAGAAAGGGATATAAATGTTTAAAGAAATAATAGGTACTGCTCCATGTTCTATCTCTCACACTGTACCCAAAGCTGTTAAAAATTATTCCACATATTTGAAGCGCCCGTGGAGTAAGTTAAGTTTTGAAAGTGCTTAGTACAGTGGCTTAATATCCTAGGATGAAAGACTTGGCAATATTTTGTGAGGCTTTGTCTCCATGGAAAAATTGCTGTGTCTTTTACATCTATCATTTAAACCAAGCAGCTGTGCTTCTAACTGAAGCTTGAGTTTCCAGCCTTGAACTTCATTTGTGGACTCTGGCCTCTCTTTGAAATAATAAATAATGTTACAATTAGTCATCTTTGTCAGATATAGAGCTTTAATTTTGTTGGTAATCTCCTTTCAGACTTTCATCTCTAATACACATAATGCGTCCGCTTAAACTGCAAGAACAACTGGAGAACAGTGTACACAATCTCAATGTAGTCTTAGAGCATAGAATAACAACAGTGACCATCAGGTGTCTTTGTATTAAAAATATGATGTTAAAGATGTTTTATTTTATTAAAGGCTATATAAATAGGCAATATAGCAGCATATGAAAAGAGTTCTGAATAGTGCTCTTTGCGAGGATAAACTATGGATTACAAGTAAATATCGGTAATATCTACAAATCAGCATCACTGAGTTTTTAAAATGGATACCCTTGTAGAGCAAGGGTGTACATGTCTAGAAGAAGAGTTCAGTGGGATTTACACATTTAAAGATATGACAGATAATCTTCAATTCTAAAACACACTTTATTCCCCATATCAACATCTCTAAAAACAGGGTGTGTCTTATTTCTGTCGGTGGTACTGAATTGTGGTAATTGAAGAACTATGGTAGTATGCTCACTTTGATCTGGAAACTCTTCTTTTTTTAAAAAAGTGTTTTCCATTGGAAATACAGTAGAGTCCCACTTATCCAACATAAACGGGCCGGCAGAACGTTGGATAAGTGAATACGTTGGATAATAAGGAGGAATTAAGGAAAAGCCTATTAAACATCAAATTAGATTATGATTTTACAAATTAAGCACCAAAACGTCATGTTATACAACAAATTTGACAGAAAAAGTAGTTCAATATGCAGTAATGCTATGTAGTAATTACTGTATTTAAGAATTTAGCATCAAAATATCAGAATGTATTGAAAACATTGACTACAAAAATGCGTTGGATAATCCAGAATGTTGGATAAGTAAGTGTTGGATACGTGAGACTCTACTGTAGCTGTTTGTAGTGTTGCTCACTTCCCATCCTTCTGTTTAAATCAAGCGTGGGAATCACATGCCCCACATCCCAGAGGTTGCTGGGCTATAATTTCCAGCTGCAATGGCAAGGAATTTATGGTGTTATAGTCCAACAACATCTGAAGGGCTGTAAGAATGCCATCATAGATTTAAAGGCAACTTACCGTATTTTTCGCTTTATAAGACGCACCTGATGATAAGACGCACCTAGTTTTCATAGGAAGAAAATGGGGAAAAATAATTTGAACTAAAAGATGACCCACACTTTCTTGTGAACTGCCTCCAGCTTCCTCCGCCGGCCCGGGAGCAGCGCGTCTTCCCCGCTGGCGGGTGCTTGTGGGGCGGGCATTTTCCCCGCCGAGGCCGCCGGCTGCTGTGGGGGCCGGTGGTTCATGCCTAGCCCTTCCTCCTCCTCCTCCTCCTCCTCCTCCTCCTCCTCCTCCTCCTCCTCCTCCTCCTCCTCCGCTGGCTTCCTGGCAATGGTGGCTGCTCGGCCTCGAGGCGGGAGGAGGAGAAGGCAGGCGCAGCAGTGGTGGCGACAAGCGAGGGGCGCCTCCCGCCGCCAGCGCCTCCTGCGGGGCCTACTCCGAGAAATCCAGGCGGCGGCTCAGTCCCGGCCTGGACCGGCCAGGCCTCTTCTGCCTCGGAGGGAAGGGAGGGAGGCGAAGGCAAGAGAGAGCGAGAGAGGCCCGCCCTCAGCAGCCAGGGGGGAGGAGGAGGAGGAGGATGGCCCCTTCCCCCCGCTCGCTCTCAGTTCCCAGTCATATTGCGTTTATAAGACGCACTGACTTTTTCCCTCTATTTTGGGGGGGGGAGTGCGTCTTATAAAGCGAAAAATACGGTATTTGCTTCCTTTTTTATTTCTGTCTATACAGCAGTGTATGTGAACTGCAGCCTTTTATTTGTGGATGCTCTTAAAAGTGATGCCCCTTGGGTGATGTCTCTGCCCACATCTCCAGTTTTAACAATTATGAAGTCATCCTAAATAGTACATGTGAGTTGCAATTCAACATTTATTTAATTCAACATAAAATGACCACTCCCGTGACTCCATAGTATTGAGCTATGGCAAGAGTATATGGCCCTTCTAGTACCTTTCAACTCTGTCATTCTAAAACTGTAATGTAGTAAGATGTGCCAATTAGGCATAGGAAATATTAGTCCTAATGGAGTTCTCATCTTCACAGTAGTGCTGCCAAATCAGATGAGTCTAAGACCACTTGGCAACAATTGCATTAGCAGACATTGGAATTAAGGGCTTTTCTCTAAACAAAATTTATGAACAACAGGAGTAGAACAAACATCCACATTTAAGCAGAACAAATGGCTTTGGCTCTATGTTTGTGCAAATGATTTGAGATGCATTTGCAAAACAATCCTAGGCATAGGATCAGGGGCGGTTCAACCGTTAGGCAAACTACGCAGTCGTTGAAGGCGCCATGAGTTGGAAGGGTGTAGCCTGCCTCTCCCCCCCTTCCTGGCTCCCCCACCCTCTTTGTGCCCTCCGACCTCCTCCCCCTCCCCAGAAGTCACTGCCGCCAGGAGGAGGAGGAGGCGGAATAGGCGGAGGCGGCGGGGACAAAGCAGTGGAAGGAGAGGAAGGCCACACCTGGGCCTCCCTCCTTGTCCTCTGTCCACAGCGCCCTCCGCCCAGGCGTGGCCTTCCTCTCCTTCCGTATGGGATGGAGTGCTATCAGTATGCAAATGCAACCAAATATATTTCTCTGTGCCTTCAAAAACAGCTTTAGTTCTTTAAATGCCTGGAGGAAGTAATGGGTTGGTTGAAGAAAAACAAATGAAAATTGAATCCAGACAAAACAAAGGTGCTTGCCGTCAAGGGTCCTAATCTGAGGGTGGGAGTGTGACCGTATCAACCAGTTCTGGAGTTACACTCCACCTGAAAGACTGCTTTTGCAGCTTGGGAGTGCTCCTGGATCTGTCTCTCCAAATGTTAGCCCAGGTAGATGCGAGTAGAAGTGCTTATTACTAGCTTTGGCTGATGTGCCAGCTGTGCCCCTTCCTAGAGTCAGAGGGCCTAAAATAATAGTGTATGCATTGGTAACTTCAAGGTTGGACTTCTGCAATGTGCTTTACATTGGGCTACTTTTATAAGAAGTTCAGAAACTCCAGCTGGTTCAAAATACAGCAGTAAAATTGGTTACAGGAGCATCAAAGAGTGAGCATTTTACATCCTTGATTACAGTCACTCCATTGGTTGCCAATTCGTTTCTGGGCAAAGTACAAAGTGCTGGTTTTGACTTTTAAAGCCCTACATGGTTTGGGTCCAGGTTACCTACAGGATTGCTTCTCCCATACAATCCGCCCTGAACATGTAGGCCCTCTGGGGGACGGCTACTCCAACCAGCTAGAACCAAACTGGCCACTGTCACCCAGAGGACCTTTTCATCGGCCAACCCAAGACTGTGGAACAACCTGTCAGAACAGCTTGACAACTAAATCAGCTGTTGGAATTTAAGAGACAATTGAAGGCACATCTTTTCTGGCAGGCCTACCTAGTCAATTTTTAATGATGAATTTTAAAACTCATGTCTTCTGTTTACTGCATTTTAATCTTCTGTGCTTTTTAAATATATTTACTTTATAATTATGTGTTTTTAACTGTGTTGTTGTGACAAATATGATAAGTGGTTTGAATGAAATTGTATGGAACATGTATGGTTGGGGTGGAGATGCCATCTTAAGATTGAAGCCTGAAAAACTACAAAAGGAGAATTCATGAACTGTAATTAAAGCTGATGAGCTGCTGACACTGATGACCAGAGACAAATGATTAACTCTTGGTGGAAAACAACATGTTTACATTACCAGATACAATGACTCTTTTTAAGGAAGTGAATACAATGTTCCTTAAGAAGGAAAACCAACATCTGTCCAGGATCTGATGGAGTTAGGATGTCTTAGCTGGAAAACACCTGTCATTCATTTACAACTTTCAGAGCCACATCAACAGAAATATTGCTATATAAGAGACACTTTACCATTCCAAAAATTGTAGTAGACCGGAGGACCACCCGCCATCTTCTGGTCCACTCCCCATCTTCTCCCAGGGATGGAGGAAGATGGTGTATTTGCAGAATAGCTGGGAACGCAATCTGGCCTAGTTCGAGGTCTCTTTTCCAGGAGAAGTAAGAAGAGATGGTAATGTATGCATGATGATGGGTGAATATGTATATGTGCGTGAATGCTGAGTGAAATGTAATTTCCCATGTTTGTTTACCCAATGTAGCTAGAGTCTGTGTGTCTACTTGCTTTATATTGCTCTGTGGTGTACTCTCATTGTGAATAAAATAACCTTTAAAATGCTTTTTAAAGCTTAAAAAGTATTCATGACTATATATCTGGCTGATAGCAATTGCAAAGAGTTATAGCTACTGACAGATAAATTTAATTTCCGTTGTAGAAGAATGTTGTTCTAAATGAATGCATCCTTTGGAGTCTCATGATATCTACTTAGCTATGCTAACAAGAAATCATAACATTCCAGAAAGGAGCTTAATTGGAAAAGCTGGTCAAATTCCCAGAACAGTTTCCATAGCTGCACCTGTCTGTTGGCAACATTTAAAAAATAAAAGGCAACACAACATGAAGCTTTCTTAATCCAAGGATAGCAACTGAAACATTTGAACTATTATGGGATAATTAAACCAAAATGCCAGTTAAGTTTAGTGTTTTTAATTCCTTCATTCACTGGATTAGTGGCCTCGTCAGATTGAAGCTGAAGATAAATTTGAACAGAGGTTCCTCCCTGCAGCTATAGAGGTTACTTTTTGGCTACTGCATTTTAAAAAATGGAAAAAGTTTATCCTGTTGAAGATGCTCAAAGTTTGGACAGAATCGCGAAAGTGATCTTGTGCAGTCTAAATGCATGAAATAGAAATTACCAACTAAAAGCAATTTGGTACAGTGAACAGTTACTGGAACAGAAGTCTAGGTCCAAATGTCATTTTGCTGTGGATACATTGAGGGTGCATTTATACTGTAGGATTAATGCAGTTTGCCACCACTTTAACTACCATAGCTTAATACTGTAGAACCATGTGAGTTGTAATTTGATGAAGTACCAGCAGTATTTGACAGAGAAGGCTAAAGACCTTGTAAACCATAATTCCCATGATTTCACAGCATTGAGCCATGCCAGTTAAAGTGGTGGTAAACTGCATTCATTCTACAGTGTAGATGCACTCTGAGTGGCATTTGGCAGGTAGGAGTTTCTTATTGCCTCATCACACTAGAGCATGGGTATACAGTAGAGTCTCACTTATCCAACACTCGCTTATCCAACATTCTGGATTATCCAACGCATTTTTGTAGTCAATGTTTTCAATATATCATGATATTTTGGTGCTAAATTCGTAAATACAGTAATTATTACATAGCATTACTGCGTATTGAACTACTTTTTTCTGTCAAATGTGTTGCATAACATGATGTTTTGGTGCTTAATTGGCAAAATCATAATGTAATTTGATGTTTAATAGGCTTTTCCTTGATCCCTCCTTATTATCCAACATATTCGCTTATCCAACATTCTGCCGGCCCGTTTATGTTGGATAAGTGAGACTCTACTGTACTTTAAATCCAGTTACTGCTTCCTGCAGAATTCTGGGGTTTGTAGTTTAACCTGGCTGAGCAGGTTAAAGGCCCCTCTCCTAAATTACAAGCCCCAGAATTTTGCATGAGGCATCAATTACATTTAAAGTGGATCCATGTTCTAGTGCAGTGGTTCCCAACTTTTGGGCCTCCAGGTATTTTGGACCAGCTCCCACAGTTCCTAACAGCTCGTAAGCTGGCTGGGATTTCTGAGAGTTGAAGTCCAAAACACCTGGAGGCTTAAAGGTTGGGAACCACTGCTCTAGTGTGATGAGGTCATTAGTTCCCCCATAGGAAAGAAAGGTCTCAGTGATTAAAAATGTGGGAAATATTCAGAGCTTTGGAAAGTTGCCTTCTTTAAGCTGTAACTGACTGAAAGGCAAGTTTGCTGTGAGGATCAACTAAAACCAACTACTCTCTGAAGTGTGTGGAGGAGTGTGGGGAATCCGGCACCCCGTGGCCAGCATTGCCTGGCTCCAGCCAAGGGTGATCAGATTGGGGGGGGGGGGGGGGGAGCGTAAGCTCGCAGCTTCCCCCCATGGATTCTATGGCAACACGTGTTGCCCTGGCGGTGGCATGCGCCGGCTCTGCCCTCCATCGTCTGATGGGAGTCGCGCGGTTCCATGAGTGACCTGGACTAAAATTGGCATATGCCGCCAATTTTAGCCCTTTGTGATGAGTTCGCAAGTATATTAAAATACTATCTGGAGGTGTTGAATTCAATGGCACTGGAAAAATATTCTAGGCAGAGCAATATTTGTCTTCAAAGTGTGCAGGCTCAAATTTTAATGCATTATTTTAAATGTTGAATTATCTTCATGGTATTTTTTTTGTCTCGGAACTGATGAGGCTAATTCTCACAAACAAATGTAACAATTATAGTTGAAGTTGTTTAAATACTGTACAGTAGGCTATTCTAGCTCTAGTCTTCGCCAAAACACATACATACACCAAACATCTCAGAAACATAATATAGCAGCACAGTTACAGTAGAGTCTCACTTATCCAACAAAAACGGGCCGGCAGAACATTGGATAAGTGAATACGTTGGATAATAAGGAGGAATTAAGGAAAAGCCTATTAAACATCAAATTAGGTTATGATTTTACAAATTAAGCACCAAAACATCATGTTATACAACAAATTTGACAGAAAAAGTAGTTCAATACGCAGTAATGTTATGTTTTAATTACTGTATTTACGAATTTAGCACCAAAATATCAAGATGTTTTGAAAACATTGACTACAAAAATGCGTTGGATAATCCAGAATGTTGGATAAGTGAGACTCTACTATATTACTACACTGGTGTTTGTGAGGTTCAATCCAATTCTTTAGTTGCTTGATGGATTACAGTACTGAAGACTCAGATATAATAGTAGAACAGTTAGTGTTGTGGGAAAAAATACTGTTTTAGTCAACCAGAACCTCCAGAGTACAACAGGATGCAACAACAAAAAATACCAGTTGCTTCCCTAGTTTATGGCCAGTGTGAGAGTATGCACCTGTCTTTATCCTCTTGTCCACTTTTATGATCATGTACTGTAACCACAACCATGTCGTCGTTTTTACATACCTGTGACTTGTAATCCATGAAAATTCTTTCTGAAATAACCCATTGCTCCTAGATCCTCCCCTTGCCCCATCTCCCCTTCCTTTTTATGGTATAACAGTAAAGCTCAAAGATATTACTTTTTATATTAGAACTTTCTGGTTGGAGGTTCTGGTTCTGGTTGGCTAAAACTAACTTTTCCAAGTCCTGGTAGTGGTTAGTTCAAATGTCAGGCTCTGACTGGTGAAACCCAGCTTCACATTCTTACCAGATATGTTTGGACCTTTCACTGCCAACCTAACCTCCCTTGTGGTTTTATGGGTATAAAATGGGGTTAAGAAAGGGTTGATCAAATCATTTAGTCCATCCTGAGCTCTTTGATGGAAAGATGGAGTAGCAATTCCATAAACAAATAAAAACATCTCCTATTTTCAGTTACAGGGAAATGTTTTGCTCTTTTTCCTTTCTAGCAGTGTAAACAATTCTGACAAAGCTAAACACTTCAAACTTTTGCCATCCTGAGCCATGACTCAGTTTACCAAAAGCAATTGCCAATAGCCCATTTGAAAAATATTTTGCAACAGGTTTAATGATCATGCAATTGTTCCCTTAAAGTTCCACTGCTTCAAAAGGACTTTTTGTGTTGCTAGGGAAGTATGTTGTTTTATAGGATTGCAGTCAGGAGTTCTACTTTCAAATGATTTAGTCATCTGTGCTGTTGAAGTTAACATTTGCAATTTGGTCCAAAACTATAACTTGCTACTGTTTGCAATTGTACAAAATGAATACAATTTGATTTCTAGGGTTAGCTGAAAGATCTTTTCATCAGCATTTATTCTGGATGAACTCATTCTGTTCCTTGCAATTCCAGTAAGATCAAAATGGCTAGAGAGACAGTGAAGAGCTTGGTGTTACAAAGAGGATGACCCAAATTTCCAGCTAAGATATAATTGCATGTATGTCTTTGATTAAAGTTTATAACCAATTCAGATTTGTCTTCGGAATGAAAAATATGGATAAGCAGTCATAGTAAGGGAATGAAGATAAAGTTATATTACTGAAAACTTGATGCCATGTGCATTTCATTAAGACAAATATTTGTAATAATTAAGGAGAGCAGCTTAAAATATATGTCTGCATAAATCTTCCTTTTGTCCAAGTGGTAGCTATTATTCTCAGTTGTGGAACTGAATTAGATCTTAATTCTTTCCAGTCCTACTCAGAAAGAGAAATGTTCAGAATTTCTCTTTAGTCTTTCCTTCTTTTTAATGGGGTGGCTTGTGTGGAAATAGTTAAATAAATGCATGATATTCTCACAGGCATGTAGGATGTTGCATGACAGACATTTTGCTATATGACTTAAATCCCCTAGTGATTTCAGAGGCATTGATAATAAAATTAAGGGATTTGCCACTAATGTGCTTTGCGCTTATCCTGCTTGATAGCATTTATGGCTCTCTAGGCTTAAGTACCCTAAAGGAACCTGATTCTGTCTGATCTTGGAAGCTAAGCAGCATCAACCCTGGTTAGTACTGGAATGAAAGACTGCCAATGAATATCGGGTGCTGTGGGCTATATTTCAGAGGATGGTAAAGGTAAAGCTTTCCCCCTGACATAAAGTCTAGTCGTGTCCGACTCTGGGGGTTGGTGCTCATCTCCATTTCTAAGCTGAAGAGCCAGCATTGTCTGTAGACACCTCCACGGTCATGAGGCTGGCAGGAGCGCCATTACCTTCTCACCAAAGCAGTACCTATTGATCTACTCATATTTGCATGTTCTTGAACTGCTAGGTTGGCAGAAGCTGGGGCTAACAACTGGAGCTCACCCCACCCCCCAGATTCGAACTGCTAACCTTTTGGTCAGCAAGTTCAGCAGCTCAGTGGTTTAACCCGCTGCACCACCAGAGGATGGAATGTGTATAAACCACCACTGAGTATTCCTTGCCTAATTATAAAACACTTGGGATCACCATATCAACTGGTGACTTGAAGGCACACATCCACACAAACCTTTTTTGGGAAAGCTCAGAAATTATGTCCCCCATTTAATCGGGGGGAAAAAACCTCAATCCTTGAACCTGAGGCAGATTTCTCTTTCCAAGCAAACCTGCAAACAACATGCTGGCCTGTAAAACCCTGAGCAAAAGCGAGGAAAGTTTCTTTTGCTTTTCATGCACATTGCTTCCATCTAATGCAAACAGAAAACCACTCTCTTACCCGGTAACAATTTCAAATGGTGGCAGAGGCTCTAACTTTGGCTTTTCAGCCTCTGCATTTTCTGCACCTTCTGCATTTTCTGCTCCTTCTGCATTTTCTGCTTTTTCACCATTCTGGGAGGCTGCGGGTTGCTCTTGTTTCTCAGCCATCCTGTTGCAGTGGATGCTTAAAGACCCCCGCTGTGGCCAAGAGCTCTCTCTGCTCAGGCTCCAGAAGCAGATATGTGAGAGCAGGAGGAGTGGTTGAGGGGAACGTTAGAGGTGCCAGTTGTCAGGAGCTATATATGGAATGGGAGCCCTGGCTGGGGTGGGAGCAGGCTAGGATGACCCCAGCAATCTCGGGTGTCGCCTTTCCCTCGTTCTCACTCTGGCCCTGGCCTCTTTCTGCCCTCCTTTATTTTAAATATGAAGCGAACAGGTCTGTGTGGGTGGGTTAACTCATGGGTGGAAAATCCTGGAGACAGAAGCCACCTATATATCCACAGCCATGACAGGAATCTGCATCCAAAGTTGGAAAGCTACCCACCGCTATATGTTTCTGGACTTGCCAGGGTGCCCTCCTGCTGCCCTTGAGAGAACACCCTTCCTTCAAAGGTAGAGAGGAAGAGGCAGGTGCAATGCCACTACCATTTTTTTCTTAATTGGTTTGTCAGTTGCTTGATATGGCATTAAGATCTCCTTTGTGTTCCTCTCATGAAAACCACTGCTTTAAAATACTGGTTAAAGCTAAGAGCCAGTATTAATTTTACACCAGTGTCATACAATAAGAGAGCCAGCATGGCCTTGCCAGTGGTTTGAGCACTGGTCGATAATTCTGGAGAGCAGGGCTCAATTCCCTATTCTGACATGGAAACCCATTGGGTGATTTTTGATAAGTCACCCATTCTCAGCCCCAGAAAAGCAAGCAGTTAGGTTCACTTTAATGTTGTCATAAGTCAAAAATGATTTGAACACACAATATCATACAACAAAACACCTGAATTATCCCATTTGTGGAAAAAAAATTTATCAGACGCCACTTGAGAAACTGCAAGTGGCTTCTGGTGTGAGAGAATTGGCCATCTGCAATTGCCCAGGGGATGCCCAGATGTTTACCATCCTGTGGGAGACTTCTCTCATGTCCCTGCATGGGAAGCTGGAGCTGACAGACGGGAGCTCACCCCGCTCCCCGGATTTGAACTGCCTACCTTTCGGTCAGCAGTCCTGCCGGCCCAAGGGTTTAACACACTGTGCCATCGGGGGTTCCTAATTTGTGGAATAATATTCCAGTTGCTACTGAGATAGGTCTTTTTCTTAGTCTCTTTCATGCATTAGCAAATCTGTTGGGCTGGACGATCTGGCTTATGCTGAAAAATTGAGACTGTCAAAACATACTTATTTTTAAAAGCTGGAACCTAACGTTTTCAAATCTGGATACCACTCTTATTACTGCACCAGCCTAGTTACCAACATTGCTGTTGTATTTGCAAGGTGATCACACTTATTGAAAAGAAACATTAGAAATGTTTGTGCTTGTCTTGCTTCTGTACAGTCCATCACATTATGTTTTGCTTAGTTGATATTAAACATCAAGGACTTTTACAGTTATGGAGCTATTAAAATGAATGTTCTGAATGTGCAGACAATTGTGAAAAGGTAGAGATCATGCTGCTCACCAGAACAGGAGTCTGCTTAAGCTGGTTTGGAAATATGGTAAGTGGATTATTTAAAATATAATGGATTTGAAATGCAGCAGATTGGGTCTAGACCTGAGAGGAGGGAAGATTTGGTGAGCTGATCTTGGCTACTGAAACTTTACTAAGGCATGTGTTCATTCTGAAAGTGTATACAGAGCACACAGCTAGACTACATAGCTTTATAAGCATACCTTTGGAATAACTGTATTGATCTGTGCTTAGCTACTCAAACCTTTCTGAAGATGGTGACTCTCTGGAATGGCTTTCATGTAGGATTTGGAATATAAAGATTTTTAATTCCACCACTCATGTATGCAACCATATTAATAATAGAAAGCAGCATTTGTGTTATATATAAAAGGTAAAGGTTTCCCCTGATGTTAAGTCCAGTCATGTCTGACTCTGGGGGTTGGTGCTCATCTCCATTTCTAAGCCGAAGAGCCGGCGTTGCCCATAGACACCTCCAAGGTCATGTGGCCGGCATGACTGCATGGAGCGTCGTTACCTTCCCGCCGGAGCGGTACCTATTGATCTACTCACATTGGCATGTTTTCGAACTGCTAGGTTGGCAGAAGCTGGAGCAAGAGCGGGCGCTCACTCCGCTCCCGGGATTTGAACCTGGGACCTTTCGGTCTGCAAGTTCAGCAGCTCAGGGCTTTAACACACTTTGCCACCGGGGGCTCCTGTGTTATATATACTGTATCTAGATATAAACCTTGCTCCCTCAGATTTTCATCCTTCTCCCCTTCCACACACTATTTCTTAGGTGTTAATATCTTGTTATCCCAATATCTTAAAGGACCCTTGTGTGGCTTTTCTCCCAACTCCAAACTGATCCTGGTGGTGTCCTCTGAGAGCAATATAGAGTATTACACAGAGAGCTGCAATACCTAGATAAAACTGGTGAAAATTTGGTAGCCTAGTTTCAACAAAGATAGTTTTGTCTTGCTACTTTTTCATATTTATATGAAATTCATGGTGTCCTTACCATACATCAAGGGGACTACTGACCGCATAGGGAAGCTGATGAAGAAGCACAACCTACAAACTATCTACAGACCCACGAAGAAAATCCAACAAATGCTACGGTCAGCGAAGGACAAGAGGGATCCTCTCTCTTCTGCAGGAGTCTACCGGATACCATGCAGCTGTGGACAAGTCTACATAGGGACCACCAAACGCAGCGCCCAAACAAGAGTCAAAGAACATGAAAGGCACTGCAGACTAATTCAACCAGAGAAATCAGCCATAGCAGAGCATTTGATGAACCAGCCTGGACACAGAATACTATTTGAGAACACAAAAATGCTGGACCATTCTAACAACTATCATGTCAGACTACACAGAGAAGCCATTGAAATCCACAAGCATGTGGACAACTTCAACAGAAAGGAAGAAACCATGAAAATGAACAAAATCTGGCTACCAGTATTACAAAACTCAAAAATCAGAACAGTAAATAAAAAGCAATACTCTGAAAACAGAGGGTTTCCATACATGAATCAACCAAGGGCAGTTAACGACTCTAAACAAAGGATGCCCCAGAGGCAGGAAGAAGACAGCAGATAAGCTTTTCAATGCTAATTTAAGTGATTAACTACACTACATTCATACTGACCTCTCTCACCCTAGACTTTCCACAGATATATATTAACCTCTTTGCTTAGTTTTCTCCATACCTCACAACCTCTGAGGATGCCTGCCATAGATGTGGGCGAAACGTCAGGAGAGAATGCTTCTGGAACATGGCCACACAGCCCGAAAGACATACAACAACCCTTCTAAATATTGTTGGATTGCAATTCCCATCAGCTCCAAACTAACAATGAAGAATGATGGGAGCTGTAATCCTATATCATCTGGAGGCCCACATGTTCACACCTCTAACTTTTCCTTTTAATATGGGTCGATTATCCATTATCCAGAATGCTTGGGGCCACAAATGTTTTGGATTTTTTTTTTTGGATTTGGAATATTTATGTATAATAATGAGAAATTTTAGAGATTAGACCCAAGTCTAACCATGAAATTTGCTTATGTTTCATACACACCTTGCACACAAAGCCTGAGGGCAATTTTATACATGATTTTGAATGCTTTTTCGTGTGAAACAACCTTTACGCACATTAAAATATCACTATCTCAGCCATTCATGTGGAGAATTTTGAATTCTGGATGTGAGGTGGTCAACCTGTAGTTCCAGCAATAATAATTTTTTTAAAAGACCGCTTATTTGCATGTTCCAGATTTCTTCAACATTCATTTTATTGCAGCTGGACTCATATAGCAACAAAGAGCTGTGGCCTGACAAACAGACATTGTAAAACTGATATACTGCTGCTCAGATGTTTTGTTTTTCAGATGAGACAGTGACAACAAAGGTTATAGGATATTCTATCCATTAGCTCTCATCTTATGCACAGGGGGATTATTTTAATGGTATGGAATATTTTCCTTCGAAAGTGTATTGTTATTCTCCCCACAGTGGTAACTATGTTGAAATACCAACACCCCAACCCTTGACATTTTAGGGAGGAATTGTGGGGATGGGAATCCTGAGCCGATGAATGATAGCTCCTCTGTCCTCCTCCTCCTGTCTGTCTGACCCACTTTATTTTTGGAAGCTCTTGACTGCTGGATTAATCAGGGTCCCGTCATTCCTACTGCTTTAAACTTTCCCCAGAGCCAGCCATTCTGCAAAGATCAGTGCGGAGCTTTAATCTAATCTCTGGAATGTGGTTCTCTCTCTTTCCCAGCTGCTGCTGAACTCCTTCTAGGGCAGTGCTCTGCATTCATATAGGCAGACCACCATGGGCTGTGTGTAGTAGTAGAGCAACAACAAAGATTGCGTGCAGGATGGAGAATAGTGATGCCATGCTCTGCAAATTCGTGCAGCACAGAAAGGTCTGGAGTGCACATGTGGGAAATTTGTCAATTCCATTTGTTTGTTAAACATTGAGGCCTGTCCCTCCTGAATTCAATGGCATTTGTAATTTTTGTATGTGAATTCTAGTGTAGGTACTAGCCAACAGAGAGAGAAGACTTTAAGGTGTCTTATCATGTAAACTTTGATGGTAAGAAGTTCCTCTGAAGAAAGGTGACAACTTTAAGCCAGATGTCAGATGTCGGTTTCACTTATGTTCACGTTTTAAAATTTCTAGTTCTTTCCTGCATGGGTATGAAAATTTATTTATTTATTTATTTATTTATTTCCCTCATTTCTATCCCTTCGGAGAGATAAGACCGTCTATAAATAAAGTTTTATTATCTGTAAATTTACTATAAAAGTACACTGGTGGAGTTCTATGTTTTGCTAGCGTCAAAGAGGATCTCAATCATGATAACAAAATCCCTGAAGAGATATTATTGCATTTAAATTTAGTGATAGGATTGCCTCTCTGAAATGTTTCTATGCCCTCCCAAAGCGATCTTTGATGTTGTTGCTTATAGTTCTTTTTAAAAAGCTTTTACTCTATACAGTTTTTCCATCATGTCATTGTATACATCTAATATTAATCAGGATCTCTTTTACTGCATAGTGAAGAGTTGTTCCGTGATGCTTCAAATATACCTATCAGTGCCACTAACTTCAAACACACATTAAAATCATTAGTAATTGCTACCATTTTATTGTGTCATTAATCATAATTTACAGTCTTTCCCATTGTGAATGAAGTTACTTTATAAATCACTGTCTTATTTAGTGTCATATAACAGTCAAGATGAGCCCCTAGCTCCACTCAATCGCTGACAGGGTTTCTTATAATTGGAGATTGATGTCTTAATAACTTTCAAAGGATTGTGTAAACTTCCTTTTAAAAGGCACTTCCTTTTATGTGTGTGTTTTACATCAGCTGACTGTGCCCCTCCAGCATAGTTTCTATTTCTTATTTCCATTCATTATTCAGTCTAGTTTGATTGTTACCAAGAAGTGAAATATGCAGTCCCAGGCACAGGAAATATTTAGTTGGCCAGAAGCAAAGGTGAAATAAGACACTGTTGGTATCAGGCGGAGACAGGGATGAATAAATAGGACAGCTGATTATCAAAACAAAACATATCCCTGGATACGTTGTCTGGCAGCCATTCCTTGGTGCCTTCTGTTGTGACTATTGCAAAACAAACAAACAATAAACAAACATAATTAGTACCAACTTAGATGACATCGTTTGCTTTTTCTTTCTATTATGGCAACCCATTGCCCGCTCTAAATCTGGAGGTTTTCCAGTAATTTAATGGGCAAATTGGTTTGACTTTGTATACTGTTGTATAGATCTGCTCCATATTGTCAAACAGGACTAATCACCAAAATAGTATGCGGGGAGATATAAGGAGAAGGATGCAGTGACTCATTGCATAGACTGATCTAATTAGTCTGCATATTTTTTTGTTGCATGCCAAGGCCACCCCTAATTGGTTGCATGCCAAAACCACCCCCTAATTGGTTTTCCTTGTTAAGATTTTCAGAAGGCAAGCAAATGTGTTAATCTAGTGGTGTCGAACAGCATGTAAATGTTTTATCAACTTGTTGGCTATGTGCTCAGAGGCAACCTAATCACTATCTAAAACTTTGATGGGTTATTTTATGGATCGGAAAAAGGAAAGCAAGAGTTGAGAAATTTAAAAATGTTGGGAGTGATCATGCTTCTTCATGCTTGGTCCTAGGTTCCTACAACCTGAACCTATGTATATTTATGTAGGTTCAATGTATGTGATTCTCATATCTATCCTTAATGCAATGGCAGTAGACTTGCTGTAAGCATAGATAAAGATAAAGGTGTTCCCCTGACATTAAGTCTAGTCATGTCTGACTCTGGGAGTTGGTGCTCATCTCCACTTCTAAGCTGAAGAGCCAGCGTTGTCCGTAGACACCTCAAGGTTATGTGGCCAGCATGATTGCATGGAGCGCCGTTACCTTCCTATTGATCTACTCACACTTGCATGTTTTCAAACTGCTAGGTTGGCAAAATCTAGGGCTAACGGTGGGCGCTCACCCAGCTCCCTGGATTTGAACCACTGACCTTTTGGTCAGCAAGTTCAGCAGCTCAGCGGCTTAACCTGCTCCACTGTAAGCATAGGACTGTATTATCTCAAAGTTTTATATATATGATATGGGAGGAACAAGCAACATTAAAATTTCAACAAGTAAAATCCAGTTCCCTCAAACAGAAACATGAGAGTGAAGAAAAATTACTTTTAAAAAGCTCAACTCTTACAATTACCCTGAGGCCAAGGTAGCTAGGAATTGTGGGAAGTGTAGTCCCAAAAAGGGAATGTTTCCAAGCTCTGCTTTACACACACATTGCTGAGCAGAATACCAGGCACCAGATGGGATAAGACTGGTGCCAATGGCTAAAGACCATTTACATGTAAAAATCTTTTAATAGCTTGCAAATTTGGAAGCTGGCTTTTGACTATGATCAAGTGAAGGATCAAGTTAGCTGTTCATGAGTTCATGAGCTCATGAGTGGGGTTTTTGTGGAGACAGAAACAGAATGTGATGCTTTCAGATGCATGTCAGTATCAAATGGTCAGGTATTAAAAACAACATGAGACAGGGGGCTGCAGAAACTGAATCAAGGCTTGCAAGAGATTGGCTGGCATCTTGCTAGTAACTTTGTTGTTGATAACTGTGTATCATCAAGTTGACTTCAACTTATGATGAGCCTATGAATAAGAGACTTCCAAGGCACTGTGTCATCAGATTCTGGGCAATACCTTCCTTGATTGAGCCTAGCTATCTAGATTGATCTTAGCCATCTGTAATGTGGTCTTCCTCTTTTCTTACTGTCTTCTAATCAAACATAATTGCCTTTTCAAATAAATAATGTCTTCTCAGCTTCAGAGGAGGGCAAAGGCAATCCCTCTACGAACAGATTCTTCCAAGAAAATCCCATGATGGTTCCCATCAGTTGGAAATGACTTTAGAAGCATGCAACAATATGTCCGCTCATGATATGTCCAAAGTATGACAGTCACCTTGGGTTCTAGGGAAGTTTAGGCCTGATTTTCTTGAGAACCCATTTATTTGTCTTTTTGGAGTCCAGGGTATCTGCAGAACTCTGGAACCATTGGAGAATGCCTGCTATAGGAACACAGCAGAGCATTTTTCTGCCATTTGTCAATTTTTACCAGATAGTAAATGGACAAGTTTGGAGGCTGTAGCTGTTAAAATATGGGATTTGGGGGAGGGAGGAGATATGGTTTAGTTTCACCTGGCACAACCTGATCCAGAATCTTGGCAATCATGAGTTCAGCTTTCCCTAAGGGCCTTTTTATAGGCATTGGAAAGTACAGGTGATACAATGTATGGGGCTGTCATCTTTGAGAAGTATGATTCATGCTATAAAAGCTCCTGTTTCTTCTATCGAGGGTTGAATCTATGGAGATTCTCAGTCAGTTCTCACATTGAGGAGGTGACTTAAGTACTTAAAGTTCATAGATGTTTAGGACTTGAAATGTGAGAATCAGCATGTTAAAACACAAGGTGCATCTGTACTGTAAGGTTAATACAGTTCAATACTACTTTAGCTACCAAGGCTCAATGCTATGGAATCCTGGAATTAGCAGTTTGATAATGCTCTTAGGCAGAGAAGGTACAACAAACCTTATAAACATGGAAGTTTGCCCATGCCTGGTATAGATGCACCCTGTCAGAAACTGAGAGGAAAGCGGGGCAGCTTCAAACAATAGATTGGCAGCAGTTTGCAGCAACTAAACATCCTGGACACATTTCAAGACAGCCTTGTGATAAGTACATTACAGTTGTGTAGTTTTCATATTGCTAGAGCAGTGGTTTTCAACCTGTGGGTCCCCAGATATTTTGGACTTCATCTCTCAGAAAACCCAACAGCTGGTAAACTGGCTGGGATTTCTGGGAGTTGCAGGCCAAAACACCTGGGGATCCACTGGTTGAGAACCACTGGTCTACAGCATTACTATGTTCAAGGCCTGCCTTCTGAAGAGAGGGTATATTCAACACAGCAACTAAAACTGGTATAGGTTGAGCATGTCTTATCCAGAATTCCAAAATTCAAAATACTCCAAAATTGTTCATATGGGTGACTGACAGTACAATCTATATACTCATATATAAATCTAGAAATTTTAAGTAAAAAATTAACCCAAAAAACCTGGGTCGATCTACCCATGAGGTAACATGAGTACAGTATCTTAATTCTTATCAAGAATAAATTCCCAACAGGCAGAAAATGAACCCAGCATGGCGTAGTAGTTTGAGTGTTGAACTAAGACTCCAGCTTATAAGAAATCAGCTGGAAGACCTTGGGCAAGTCACACTCCTTCTGCCTCAGAGAAAGACTGGAAAAACCCCTCTGAATATATCTTGTTAAGAAACCCCTAGGATATATTGGGCACAGATGTGACAGCACAAAATTGTAAAAGTAGTAATGTCTGCTTCTCTTAATATCGCTAGATGGCACTACAGCTCTCTAATAGTTGTGTCAAGGAAGACTGGCCATATGACATTAAATCATGTCTAAAATTGCTTGAAGGTACACAATAACAAAAACACTTTAGGCCAGAGAAAATGATTTGCTACCAGTCAGTAAAAACTTCATTCTTTATTTCCCCCATAGATTTCCAAGTATAGAACCTATAGAATCTTTGCTATATTAATTTTTTAAAAAATATGTCTCTATCCCCTTGTGAGGGTTATAAGCTTACCTTGTGGAGTGAGAGGCTAAAATAAAATATTTCAAGTCATTTGACTTATGGTAATCCTAATACAGGATTTTCTTCGCAGAATTTGTTCAGAGAGGGACTTTGGAGTATTTTACATTTCAGAAATCCAGATAAGGGATGCACAACTTATATTAACACATTATGTCTCTTTAATTATTTGATATGAATACAACAGGGCTAACACTAAATTTCCCAATCCCTGGTATTCATGTTACATCACTGGTTTTCCCCCCATACACTCTTAAAATCAGAGGCAGCCACATTGATACATTCAGAAAAAGTCCACAATTCACAGTAAGGCAATCTTTATTAGTATAAAGCAAAATGATCTCTGGCAATAAAATTGGATTCCTTTGGTTCAAAGTTAATATCTGCTTGTGAAACTTTTCTTCATCACTGATACTATTTGCAAGTACCAATCCAGGTAGTAAATGGCTTGTACAAAGAAAGAACATAAAATGAATTCAGATGCAAAGAACTAATGTCTCATTTCAAGCATCTGATCCTAGTCATATATTTCATCTTTGGAGCAAACACAACTATGGCACAAAGAATCCAAACAAGAGGGAACTATGATCAGCCCCAGTTTCCTAGAAATAGACCCATGTGTAAACAAGGGGGCTGGCAAACCTATGTTTTGTTGCATGAATATTTCACATTTTTAGGTACATATGTAATACATTCATTTCTATATGAATGTATACGGTCTTTTCAATCAGACAAACAAGTAAATGTTCATAGTGGGGGTAAATGACAAGAGGAAAATGTAATAATGTATACAATCTGCAAACAAGAGTGAGTGAAGCAAACCTCATGTCTTTAACACATTTTCACTTTTCTTTAAAAAAAGATCACATACAAGTAGATTCTGAGTACAATGCGCATTCAGAAAAATTCCCCTTTCCCCCTTTGATGCTATTCTCTACACACAATGATAGATTAAATCAAAGTTAATCTCAAGCTTCATTAAATACATCACCATACATATCAACACAATGTGATGCTGAGGTTGCATTCTTGCTCCTATGTACCTGGAAGCAAGGCCTATTGGATTATTTTTAGTAGATGTATAAAAGATAGTATGTTGAGTCCTAATAAGGGTTGAGCTGTGCGGCAGTCTGACAAACATGGCCCCCTTCCTGTTGCCTATCACTGTGCTGAAATGGGCAATGCTCTTGGGTCTGTATTTTCATTTCCTTCTGTAGTACAATTCAAAAGGATCAAAGTCCTGCATCATCCAATGTTACCCAATCCTTTCTTATTCTCTCTTCTTTCCCTTTTCTGGATTGTCTCTCCAGATGCAGTAGGTAAGAGAAGAGGCCAAGGTCAGCCAAGCCAAGTAAGGCACCATCAATAGTGTGGCAGTTTTGTTAATCGGATACCAGGAGTACATAGTGGCCACCACAAGACCGTACAAACCTACGATGTCAATCAGAGCCTGGAGGAGAGAGAGAGAGAGAGAGAGAGAGAGAGAGAGAGAGAGAGAGAGAGAGAGAGAGAGAGAGAAATGTCCATGTGATTAAAACATTTGGCATAATGAAAAAATCATTTGTTTAGCTAGACTATAAGAGAACTATGACCCCTTGACTCAAGGTATGAATAAGACAGTTATATCCTATACTCCCAGCAAATTTTAGAAGACATTTGCCAATTTTAGAAGACATTTTCCAGGTGCTGTGTTTTTTCACCAATGTGTAGCAGTCCAAATAACAGGGCTGAAACGGGACAGGAGGTATTATCCCCGCAGTAGAAAAAATGTCCATTGAAGGGGGAAGCTTTTTTAATCCAAGAGGGTTCCCATTTTCAGATTTATTCTCTCAACTCTAGTCAAACTGTACTACAATCTGAGTCTGCCACTAATATTAAGAACAGGTTTTGGATCAAGTCAGTGGCAAGAAGAAAATATTCTATGCTGGTAGGTTTCATTTGTGTGTGTGTGTAGGTAAAGGTAAAGGTTTTCCCCTGACATTAAATCTAAGTCATGTGGCTCTGGGGGTTGGTGCTCATCTCCATTTCTAGAACAAAGAGCTGGTGTTGTCTTTAGACACCTCCAAGGTCATTTGGCTGGTACGACTGCATAGAAATAACAAGCTGATGCTGACAATTTAGTATCTGCTCCCTTAGGTCAAGGGAGGTGCCTGAAGTGTTTATCTGAAACACACAATTCTTAACAAGGAAAACTGAAGCATGCAGATCATGAGATTGCTAACTTCACAGCCTTCACTGTACAGCCACATCTGCTTTATGTTCAGAGCAAACACAACTGCAAGGGAAAGATATTACTGCCAGGAAAGCAGAAGCAATATTTGACAAACAAGTAATGCAAGCCTTTTGCTTTGGCTTGTCAAATATCTTCTTGCTTTAGTTATGCAAGTCTGTAATAAATAATCTCAATTCCAACATTTTGGAACCAGAAAACCTCACGAATTATCACCACTATCACCACAATTATCCATGAATGTGTTTAATCGGCAGGCTTTGTTCTGAGGAAGTACAGTTTGCCTTCCTTTGGGAATACGGACACGAAATCAAGAATTGGGAGCTACCGAGAATTGTCAGGAACTGAAAAGTTTTGGACTACCAAAACTACCAATAGAAATCTCCCTGCTATTTTTTCAGAAACTCAGAAAATACCTGAATACTTAAATTAACAATCTAGAATGCTAAATCTCAATGCCCAGATTCCTAAACATTTTCCTAAGAGGTTCCAAATAAGCAGAGTGTAAAAAGGTTATGTTTCTGGACTACAATCCTTAGTGTCTTCCAATCATCATGGCCAAAGGCCATTCTGCCTGGGGGATTCTTGGAGTTGAAGTCCAAAAATTATTTGTCCAAGGTGTGCAGCTAGGTATATAAACTAAAGACAGTATGGTAGTCCTACAAATTGGAAGGGGAACATTACCAGCTTGAGTTTATGAGCCCCAAAGAATATAGGAGTCCATGCCCAGTTCAGGGCAAGCTGAGCTCCATAGAGACCCAGGGGGACTACAGCATTACTGTTGAAGCCACCAAGGTCCTTCCATACCAAGTAGGAAGCATACCTGGAGAAAAAGAAATCAGTTTAGTCATTTGCATTTGGACACCCCATTTGAACAAATATTTGAAAAGGAGCTTTTCTCCAGCTGATTACAGTTTAAAAGTTGACTTACTGACCTTTGACACCTTGTTGCAAGCTATCTCAAATGACAAATATTATAGCACCCAACTTATTCTGTGGCAATAACTTCATGAGGTCAAATCAAGGAAGCAGAATATGTCTGTGCCTTCTTTTGGACCCATATATTATTCCATCAGGCAAAGAAAGATTAGGAAAGTGAGCAGGAGCAGTGGGGGGCTAAGGATCTTAAAAGTCTTATTACTTGCATATTGCCTTGTAATGCTACATAAAGAGGGTTAACAGACTAACAAATTAAGTCCATCAGGCCACATCCCAGTGGCCCTAGGTTCACTGTAAAGGATCAAGAAAGGCCATGACATTTGATAATCTATTTGAATATACAATACACACTCCCTTGAAAATCCAGACCTGTCTCTATGCAGAACTATCTGCACAGTTCTTTAGTAGAGGTTACTTGGAAATCTTATGATTAGTGTTACTCTTTGTCCTTGAACACAACCGCTAGTGGAAAGGACTCTAGTACAGCTGGATTTTCACATCTGTGGGTTTGACTTTTGCGGATTTGTACACTGTAACAAAATTTGGAAAAAAAATCAGTTTCTAATAAATTCCACTGACAGTTTTGCGAAATCAACAAGCTGTTGTTTTCTGTATGAAATTGGCAGGCGTAGAAGCCACCAGATATTGAATTTTATCTGAACTTTTAGCTGAACTGATGCAAGTGAGGTTTTAGCACTGCAAGCTATTGATTTTGGGGTTGCTGTTATTTTTTTAATTCAAAACTGAACTGTCGGTTGTGGTTGAAAACCATTATTGAACTTGGGAATAGGTTTCCACCACAATTTTAATGGGAAGCTATAGAGGTGTTTCTCTCTCTCTCTCTCTCTCTCTCTCCCTCCCTCTCTCTCTCATATGCCTGGCTCACCCAGTGAATAACAATAACATTATGTAACAAAATTTGGAAACAAAATCTGTTCCTGGTTTGAAAGTGTTGTTTCCTGACTAATCATGCAGTATTTACTTTGAAAATAGTTGTTATACAGTACTCAAGAAATGTTGTGTTTGTGGCTGCCACAAACTGTGTTGAATTGGTTGAGATTTTATGAGACATTCATTGAAAAAGTATAGCAAAAGGTGCTGCAGGATGTTTTTGCAGTTTAATAAACCTTTCCCATGTTTTATGATAAAACCAGTTAGGAAGTGATATTTTAACTCAGGAACAAAAATCATGTTCTATAATCTCATTTTTAGATTTCATTAAAATCATGGTCTTCCAGTGTGACTTTATGGTCAATTTCTGTCAGAAGCTGACCATGCAGTCATACTGGAGGACCTAGAGATTCCTTGAGAAAACAACTCTCTAAGAATATATAGGTCCTCCAGTATGATTCTATGGTCACCTTCCAGTGACATTCCTAGAGAGTTATTCTCTTCGGTTAAAAAAGGCACTGTTTCTATTTTTTTTCTTCATTTCATGAGGGTCTTGTGACTCTAGTATCACTGAATGTGGAGAGCCAATTGTATAGTGACTCTCTCTTCCTGCATTTCAGATTGGAAAGGAATTGGAAGTAATTTTGGCAACAGTAATTATATCATGTGCACAAATGTAATTAAAAAGTTACTGCAAAGTTGCAATGGAAGCAATTGATGGGATTTAATTTACTCTTAATCTGATTCTCTGCATGTTTTCTTTGTATATTTGCTCCCACTGGGCTGCCTTCCAAGAAACGTATTAAAGATTGTAACCTGAGGTGACAAGGAAGGACATACTGGAAAAGCCTTACCCCATGCTGGAATATAGTGTTGTCCAAGCCACTGGGAACAATTTATTGGGTGGACGCCATGATGGTTTGTTCAGACTTTCAAACCATGTGGGCACTTCTTTCCGGGTCAAGAACCAGCCAAAAAATCCACCCAGATGGGGAAAAGCTGTGAAGCCAACAACGTGAATCAACATCCTCAATCCAGTTCCCAGACAACTGAAGGAATTTCTTGTTGAACTTCAGCACCTTTGAAATGGAAAACCAATAATCAAACACCATTACTTCCCATTGCCATGTATTTATGATCACTTAATATGTTTTGAGTTTCATTTGATAGGTTAAAGCAAGTAGGAATGACTGAAGCAACCAAATAATTATTCTCCGCTATTTTAGTGGCTTTCATATGTCTAATGTAAGGGATCATCTAAACAGGGTTTTCTTAGAAGTTGGCCCACTGACTCCAAGTATATTTAGGATTAAAACCTTCAATTTCTTAGTATTTATTACTGTCATAAACCAGTGAAAAATATAACCAAAGGTTTTCTCAGACATGACAGTAAGTCCCCGGACTTGCAGGACAACAGGTGTCTTCTCAAGCAACCAATATTGTGGTTGTCCTCTTTTATAAAATATGAGAGTGAAAAGTTTCTTCATAGCCTATGTAGAAAACCTTTAGATGTGAGACACAACACACATGGGTGGGAAAGAGGGGAGATCAAACCAAGAATTTGTGATATTTCCATTGTAGGGAGATGTTGTTTTCCATGTACTTCCATACTCTAAAGTTGCTGGATTCCCAATATCTTTTGCTCTTTGAGCTGAGGGATATGGCATGGTCACACAATACTTGTAAATGGAGAAGATGGCTATCAAATTTGGTATTTGCTATTTGCAGTCCTTCATGCATTGGCAGCTCAGCCCAGATTATGAGTCCATCTACACCAGTTGAGCAATTTAGCAGAGAAGGCAAAATACCTTGTAAAACTACAACTACCATGATTCCATAGCATTGAGCCATGGCAGTTAAAGTGGTGTCAAAATGCATTAATTTCACATTGCAGAAGCAATCTAAGGGAGCATCTACACTACTGGTGTCAGACTACAGTTTTAATCTAGTTTGACACCAGTTTAGCTGAGAGCTGTGGTTTGGTGAGGCACAAGCCTTATTTGGCAAAGAGGAAGCCAAAGACTTTGTAGAACTACAACTCCCAGGACTGCTCATCATTCAGCCATGGCAGTTTAAGGGGTGTCAAACTGCAATTAGTTTATAATGCAGACGCATCCTTACACTCTCATATTTCCAGAAAGGCCAAGTTCGTCACAATTAGCTGGGGTTCTACCTGGGAGGGAATGACATTCTCTTTTGCTCTGTTGTTGGTGGGTGCATCTCCACATTACAGAATGAATGTATTTTGACTCTCTGCCACGACTCAATGCTACGAAATCCCAGGAGATGCAGTTTGTTATGGAATCACCATTCTTTAGCGGTGCCAAGTGAAGGTTATTACCTACAAAGCCCCATATGGCTTGGGTCCTGCCTATTTACGTGACCACATCTCTCCCTATGAATCTGCCCAGACTTTAAGATCAGCTGGGGAGGCTCTCCTCTCGATCCCACCTCCCTCACAAGCAAGGTTGGTGGGGACGAGGGAGAGGGCCTTCTCGAGAGTGGCCCCCCGGCTCTGGAATGCTCTCCCTAAGGAAATAAGACAAGCACACACCTTATTAACTTTTAGGAAGGAACTAAACATTTGGCTATTTCAGCAAGCTTTTAAGAATGGCTAAGATTGTATTATCAACCATTAGACAGGATTTGGAATGGCCATGAGATTGTTAATTATAACCCTGGGTAGCCTGATAGCAGGAATAGCTCGTTAAAAGGTGATATATACTTAGATTGTTTTTATATGATAATTGCTTTTAAACTGTTATTATTAATATTTATGGTATTTTAAATTACACTAAATTATAATTGGTTATTGTTTTTTTTTATCATGTATTGCTCATGGAGCCTCCAGTGGCGCAATGGATTAAATCCTTGGGCCGGCAGGCCTGCTGACCAAAAGGTTGGCAGTTTGAATCCAGGGAGCGGGATGAGTTCCCTCTGTCAGCTCCAGCTCTCCATGCGGGGACATGAGAAGAGCCTCCCACAAGGATGGTAAAAGCATCCAAGAGTCCCCTTGGCAATGTCCTTGCAGACGGCTAATTCTCACACCAGAAGCAACTTGCAGTTTCTCAAGTCGCTCCTGACACACAAAAAATTATCATGTATTGCTCATATTTGGGTATTATTACTTGTTGTGAGCGGCCCCGAGTCCCTTTGGGGAGAAGGGGTGGGGTATAAATAAAAATGTATTATTATTTTATTAGGCCAGGCATGGGCAAACTTGGGCCCTCCAGGTGTTTTGGACTTCAACCCCCGCCCTTCCTGACAGCCTCAGGCCCCTTCCTTTTCCCCCTCGGCTGCTTAAGCGAAAAGGAAGGGCGGGAGTTGAAGTCCAAACACCTGGAGGGAGGGCCCAAGTTTGCCCATGCCTGCAAGGGAGCAAAGTCTTGGGAAGCCATACCAGTCTGACAAAGTGCTACAGCTGGGAGCTGCCCTTACCTTTCCCGGCTTGAGTTCGCACTGGAGAGCCTCCGCTTCTGGCTGTGGTGTGTCGGGTTACACAACACAACACAATGCGGCGCCCAGGCAGGCAGGCTCCGATAGTAGCCAGAGGAGGGCGAGGACTCGCCAAGAGCCAGGCAGGCTTGTGTAACGCAGGGCGGAGCAGAGATAGGCGCTCCCCTTCCGCCTCCGCCCCAGGCCGAACTTAGGGCGCATCTACACTGCACAAGGAACGCGGTTTCACGCCACTTTTAACTGCCAGCGCTCCACGCTGTGGAATCCTGGGAGCTGTAGCTTTACAAGGTCTTAGCCTTCTCTGCCAAAGAGAGCTGCTAGTGCCTCACCAAACTGCAACTCCCCCCCCCCCCCTCCAAAGATCCCATAACATTGAGCCCTGCATTCACCTTACAGCGTAGATGCTCCACTAAGTTGCAACTCCATTGTGGAATTAATGCAGTTTGGGTCCACTTTCACTGCCGTGGCTCAATGCTATAGAATCCTGGGAATTGTAGTTTTACAAGTTTTCTCTCTCACCAAACTACAACCCACAATATTCCATAGCATTGGGTTGCTGTGAGTTTTCCGGGCGGTATGGCCATGTTCCAGAAGCATACTCTCCTGACGTTTCGCCCACATCTATGGCAGGCATCTTCAGAGGTTGTGAGGTCTGTTGGAAAACTAGGCAAGTAGAGTTTATATATCTGTGGAAGGTTCAGGGTGGGAGAAAGAACTTTTGTCCGCTTGAGGCAAGTGTGAATGGAGCAATTGGCCACCTTGATTAGCATTGAATGACTTTACAGCTTCAAAGTCTGGATTCTTCCTGCCTGGGGGAATCCTTTGTTGGGAGGTGTTATAACAACACTCTGAAAACGGGAATTCCAGACATGAAACAATTAGGACCAGCTAACACCTCCCAACAAAGGATTCCCCCAGGTAGGGAGTAGACAGACTTTGATGCAGCAAGGCATTTCAATGCTAATCAAGGTGATCAATTGCAACATTCACACTGGCCTCCAACAGACAAGAGTTCTTTCTCCCACCCTGAATATTCCACAGATATATAAAACCCACTTGCCTAGTTCCCAATACCTCACAACCTCTGAGGATGCCTGCCAGAGATGTGAGTGAAACGTCAGGAGAGAATGCTTCTGGAACATGGACATACAGCCTGGAAAACTCACAGCAACCCAGTCTTTAGCTTTCTCTGTCTTACCAAACTGCAACCCACAAGATTCCATAGCATTGATCCATTGCAGTTAAAGTGCTGCCAAACTTAATGGATTTTGAAGTGTAGATACACCCCTAGAGATGCTCTGGATGGTTTTAATGCAGGTTGAGCATCCCATAATAATAATAATAATAATAATAATAATAATAATAATAATAATAATAATAATAATTCTAACCCGCCTCTCCTTGTGGCTTGAGGGAGCATAGTTAAAACACATAAAACATAAAAATTATATACGCACGTACAGTAGAGTCTCACTTATCCAACGTAAACGGGCCGGCAGAACGTTGGATAAGCGAATATGTTGGATAATAAGGAGAGATTAAGGAAAAGCCTATTAAACATCAAATTAGGTTATGATTTTACAAATTAAGCACCAAAACATCATGTTATACAACAAATTGGACTGAAAAAGTAGTTCAGTAAACAGTAATGCTATGTAGTAATTACTGTATTTACGAATTTAGCCCCAAAATATCACGATATATTGAAAACATTGACTACAAAAATGCGTTGGATAATCCAGAATGTTGGATAAGCGAGTGTTGGATAAGTGAGACTCTACTGTATTTCTATAAATGATACATATTAAAATGTATTTCTATAAAATACATATTAAACTACACAAAACAGACATTAAGACAGAGGACACGAGTTGCCTGAATGACTGATGATTCTTTCCTATGCAAATTTTGTTTCATGCAGGAAAATATTTAAAACACTGTATAAATTTACCTTCAGCCTATGTGTATAAGGCAGGGGTCCCCCAACTTTTCCCCTTCAGAAGACTCCTCCCCCTGCCCTGAAACCCTATCTCTGTCCCTAAGCATTGGCCCACAAGATTTTTCCTTCTTTTATTTCCTCCTATTGCCTGGTATTTTACATAATGTAGTAGGTTTGGAAATAAAGGGAAAACATTTTAAATATAACCACACACCTTTATTTTGTCAGAAGAAAATATTGGATTCATACATAAAGTGATGAATGAAATGGTTTCATTTTTGCAGTTAAAATAGTTTTTAAGTTGGGCTTTATGTCCAATAGCTGAATATGTAAATCCAATTTGTTTTTGGGATTTTTGTGTGTGTTAGGAGTGATTTGAGAAACTGCAAGTTGCTTTGTTGCCCAGAGGACACCCAGATGTTGTGATGCTTACTATCCTGTGGGAGGCTTCTCTCATGTCCCCTCATGGGAAGCTAGAGTTGACAGATGGGAGCTCACCCCACTCCCCGGATTCAAACCACCAACCTTTCTATAAGCAGTTCAGCTGGCACAAGGATTTAACCCATTGTGCCACCAAGGGCTCCTTGCTTTTGGGATAAGCATAAGCTAAAATGCCTGACTGGCATTAATAGAAGGGGAACTGCTTGGATAGCCTTTCTGTTTACTGAAAGCTATATGTTTATTAGTCCTACCAATAGCCATTCAGTGGATCAGCATTGAAGCGATGCTCCTACGCCATCAACTTTGCTAGATTGGCCATGTTGTCCGAATGCCCAATCACCATCTCCCAAAGCAGCTACTCTACTCCCAACTCAAGAACAGAAAATGGAATGTTGATGGACAGGAAAAGAGAGTTAAAGATGGGCTTAAAGCTAACCTTACAAACTGTGGCATAGACACTGAGAACTGGGAAGCCCTGGCCCTTGAGCGTTCTAACTGGAGATCAGCTGTGACCAACAGTGCTGTGGAATTTGAAGAGGCACAAATGGAGGGTGAAAGGGAGAAACGTGCTGAGAGAAAGGCGCATCAAGCCAACCCTGACCAGGACCGTCTTTCACCTAGAGACCGATGTCCTCACTGTGGAAGACTGCCAAGACACTACACTTGGATGGCCATCAAACTTGGACAACGAGGGATTGCTTAAGTTAGTACGTAAGTACCCAAGTACAATGAATTTGAATAAGATCTTCATACTCTGGCATGGACTTTAATAAACATTTTTTTAAAAGATTTAAAAGATTTTTCATTGAACCCGAGAACAGTTTGAGAACCACCTGGTATAAGGCGTATATAAAACAAATGAATTTCCTGTTTCGATTTGGTTCCCATTCTCAAGATAGCTCATTATGTAAGTATACAAAAACACGACTGTGATCAGTTTCCAGCAGAAGCTGGCAGTAAAATCTGGGTTCTGAAGGATCTGGAGGGAACATTTTAAATCAAATCCACAAATAATCATTTCTGCAAATGTGAAGGACTGATTTTATTCTCTTTTGTCCACTTAGTTTGTGCCTCCACAAAGCCTTGAAATGGGTCCTTGGTATACCAACCCTGGGAGCTGAGCTGCATCTGAGCTGGTGTCTTTGTAGTTTAATTACTGATGCTTTTTGCAATGCAGCTTTCACTGACCGTATGCCCTTGGGAATACCTCTCTGCCAAAACTAGCAGAGTTTGAATAAATAGTAACAATAACACAGATACATGTTAAACACAAATAAAATCCAGATATCCATCCCCATTAGGGGTTTGCTTGCAATGCATAGAGCACTAAAAACACATTCTCTTTGGCTATTGATAGTTATCTGATTTTTTATTACCCAAAAGAGAGCTGATGTGTCCAGATGGAATTTAATACTATTGCTGTTGCACAGAATTAGTGCCATGTTTTATTGCACTCAAACAACACTAAAGATAATTATTTGGTGGAAAGCACTGTTTTTTAAAGAAATAACTATCCAGCTGGTGTGATTCCTTTAGACTTCTGTTAACTAGCTGAATACAGCCGTCCCTTCAAAGTGGAAGGTGAAATGGAAATATTGATCCAATACAACCTCCTAGATACCACAACAGTGCTCATAGAGTTGAAAGAGACCACAGGGCCATCCAGTCCAACTGCCCCCCCCCCCCCCACCATACAGGGACACACAATTAAAGCACTCCTGACAGATGACCTCTGTTCAAAAATCTTGGACTAAGTAGATTCCATCACACTTTGAGGGTTAGAAGGCATGATTATCAAGTATGCAGGTGACACCAAATTAGGAGGGATAGCCAACACTCCAGAAGACAGGAGCAGAATTCAAAACAATCATAACAGATTAGAGAGATGGGCCGAAACTAACAAAGTGAAGTTCAGCAGGGACAAATGCAAAATACTCCACTTAGGCAGAAAAAATGAAATGCACAGATACAGATATCAATAGAAGTACTTACTTAGGCGATCCCTCGTAGTTCGACTAAAATGATCAAGGATCTGGAGAACAAGCCCTACGAGGAGCAGCTGAAAGAGCTGGGCATGTTTAGCCTGAGAGGAGACATGATGGCCATGTATAAATATGTCATAGGGAGGAAGGAGCAAGCTTATTTTCTGCTGCCCTGGAGACTAAGATGCAAAACATTGGTTTTAAACTACAGGAAAGGAGATTCCACCTGAACATTAGGAAGAATTTCCTAACTATGAGAACTGTTCAGCAGTGGAACTGTTGTGACTGCGCCTTCGGGGATTATGGTTGATGGTGATGGAATTCGAAGAGGAAGAAAAAACCCTCGTGATGAGGGTTCACTGGAGGAGTTGCGCAGGAAGCGACTTAGAGAGCTATATGGGGGATCTTCTGAGGAAGATTCAGATGGGGAGATGGATGCTGAGGAACAGGTGGTGGCTGGGGAAGCGGGCACTGAATGGGCACAGCCACCGGAGATGTCTGGGGATTTGGGCCTATGGATACTTCTGAACCTGGGGTTTCTGCAGGAGCTGATCCCAATTGGGATGCTTGGAGAAGGGAGGATGGTTCTTTAAGTGTTCATGGGGCTAAGTGTGGGCAGGATGATTGGGACTCCGACGAATTGCTAGGTACTCCAGATCCACAAGCTCTAGCTGTGTGGAGTTCAGACTCTGAGTAGATTTGGGACACCTGGTGTTTGGGTGTGAGTGTTTGGTCACCCAGGAGGAAGGGGAATAAAATGGGAATGTTTGGCCACTGCACTTTGCGTGTGGCAAGGTGTTGCTGAGGCGCCATTGGGATCTCTGTGTTTCCATGAAGACTGGACTTGGACTATGATTTGAATCTGCTGATATCACCTAGCTTGGCTCTCGCTGTGTCTTATCGTGGACCTGTTTTGGATGACTGCACCCTCTTCGGACTTTGGATTGAATTTGACCTGGCTTCTGTCTACTCCCTCTGACTGACGGCTATTCCCGGCTTCTGACTATTGGTTTGTCTTTCGGAATTTCTGCTGCCTCCTGACCTGACCTTGGATTCTTCTGACGACGGCTATTCATCATCCCTTTGAGGCTTTCGGCTTATCTGCACCGTGGAAGCAGCTTTATTGCTTTTCTAGTTTGTTTATTTTCCAGCAATTAACTCTATTTGTTTTCCAAAGCTGAATTGAAGCGTTATTTAGTTTTTTATTGAATGCCAGCATGGGAAATTAGCGTGACTCGTTTTTGAGTTATTATTGTCCAATCTACTCTCAAAACACTGAAAAGTGAAGTGTTTCAAGGATATTTCCTGTGTTTATGTTATTTTCTGGCTTATCTTCGGAATAAACTCTGTTTTGTAAGTTAACTGGCGTCTGACTCTTGACAGGAACTCTCTGCCCCAGACTGTGGTGGGGGCTCCTTCTTTGGAGGCTTTTAAACAGAGACTGAATGGCCATTTGTTGGAGTGCTTTGAATGTGATTTTCTTGCTTCTTGGCAGGCGGTTGGATTAGATGGCCCATGAGGTCTCTTCCAACTCTATTATTCTATGATTTTATGAGGAAGCACATTCCATTGTCAAACAATTTTTACTGTCAGGAAGTCCTTAATGTTTTCTATTTTGTTGTACTTTGAACCTGTTGCTTCATGACCTACTGTCTAAAGCAGTAAAAATCAAAGTCATTCCTCCTTCAATATGTCATCCTTTCAGATGTTTAAACATGGCTATCATACCCTCTCTTAACCCTTTAAATTTCCTGGCTAAACATACCCAACTCCCTAAGCCACTACTCATAGAGCTTGGCTTCCAGACTTTGGATCATTTTAGTTGCCCTCCTCTTAATAGGTTCCAGCTTCTCAATCTCCTTCTAAAAAATGCTGGAAGTATAAATCTTTCAATTTATACAACAAAAGAAGAAAAAAAGGGAAAACAGGAAAGAGAAAAAATGTCCCAAAAAGGGAGAGGATTTTTTTTAATCGTGTCAGAAGCAACTTGAGAACATACTGCAAGTCTTTTCTGTTGTGAGAGAATTGGCCGTCTACAGAGATGTTGCCCAGGGGACACGTGGATGTGTTACCATCCTGCTAGGAGACTTCTCTCATGTCCCCGTAAGCTAGAGCTGACAGACGGGAGCTCACCCCATCTTGCGGATTCAAACTGGCAACCTTCAGGTCAGCAAGCCAACCTTTAGGTCAGCAGTCCAGCCAGAAAAATCATTGTGGATTAGACCAAGCCAGTGAGCAACAGCTCCAGCAGCAGCCATTGCGGCTCAAGGGAGAGGATAAGGTTATTAGATTAAACCGTGACAAATATTAAATATATCACAAAGAAGGAAGGGGTTAAAGGAAAAGAGGAAAGTTTACTTAATGTCCTTATTACATCTATTTCCTCATATCAATTACAAGGATTAAATAAAATACCAGAATGTCCATGTACTGTAGGTTGGCTGAGGTCAAGTAAGCACAGCTCCAGATATAAACAATTCCACAGACTGTTGCCTGGTTCTGTCTGCAATTTACCTAATTCCTTTGAGACAAAAACACCTTGGCTACCCCAGGAGAAATGTGTTGTTTCTTCTTCCTTTGTTCATCAGGCGGAGACCTTTTTTTTGCAGAAGTCAGACTTTGTCATCATGATAGCTTTACGATTTGAATAAGAGGGGAAGGAAGTATCCTATATACACAGAGACCTGTGACTCTGGAGTAACATCCTAATGTAACCATACCAATAGGTTGCTGTGAGTCTTTCGGGCTGTATGGCCACGTTCCAGAAAGCTTCTGGAACATGGCCATACAGTCTGAAAGACTCACAGCAACCCAGTGACTCTGGCCATGAAAGCCTTCGACAATACATTAACCATACCAACATTTCACAGGTAAAAATCATGACATGTGGCTACACAACATCAGAGTGTACGTCAAGAGGATAAAAGTTATTAATGAGGGAGAATCGACATGCTGAAAGAGAGACTGCAGTATGTCTTTGCCTGACCCTATTGGGAAGGGCAAGATTCTGTTCCATCCTCTGCTGAGTTGATTACAAGCTATTTTTGCACCTTAAATTCTGTTTCAAAGTAAGCTGGGAATAGAGAAAAGCGAGAAGAGGGAAAAGAAATTGAGACATATAAAGAGCACCTGAAAAAAGTGGGATGAAAGAGAGCTAATTGTTACTCTCCCTGCAAACAAGGACAGCTGGAATGTGTATGCATCTTGAGAGCTAAAGCAAGTTCAGCTCTAATCAGCCAAGGAACATATGTAAGCTTTCTGGGCATCTTCCGTTATATTCTGTGTCCTGGTCTTGCATAATCAACAACTGTATGGTATCTTGTTACACAAGAAGCGTTGATTCATAACCTCTTCTGACTAGCCCCTCAGTGGATCAGGCTCTCAGGGCGATTACTGTATATCTATTGACAAAGAAAAGTAAATGTGAAGAGCTTTTTTATGAGTAAAGAGTGCTTCTTAAGCCTTTTGATGTGTAGGGCCTGCTCTACCATAAAGTTAGATGAGGTGGTTGTTCAGGGCAGCCCTTTGGAGTGGCGTGAAAATGTGGGAAATTGTAATTTTTATTGTTAGGATTGCATTTTTACTGCCAAGTGTGGGAAGGGGGCCCTCTGAGATCTGCTTTCTGTACAAACATAACGTGATCAACCCTCCTGTTTAAGGAGCTCCACTGGCTGCCGTTCACTTTCCGGACCCAATTCAAAGTGCAGGTGATTACCTACAAAGCCTTGAACGGTTTGCGACCCACCTGCCTTTGTGATCGTCTCTCCCCCTACGAACCTTCATGATCTCTTTGTTTGTTGTGGGAGGCCCTCCTCTCACTCCCACATCCGTCACAAGCGTAGTTGGCAGGGACGAGGGAGAGGGCCTTCTCCGTGGTGGCCCCCGGCTCTGGAACTCGCTCCCTAGGGAGATCAGGCAAGCCCCCACCCTGATGGCATTTCGGAAGAGCCTGAAAACATGGCTCTTCATGCAGGCCTTTGGTTAAGATCGTCCATCCTCATTATAATCATAATTATATCCTCGATCTTTATACTGATTGCACTTCTCCAAGACACAAGTGTGTGCTTTCCACCTACGTAACCGTGCAGCCAACAGGAAACTGAAAGTTACTTGGGAAGGCCAAGAGCTCGAACACTGTTTCCATCCTAAATATCTTGGTGTCACCTTAGATCGAACATTAACATATAGGAAACACTGCATGAACACCAAGCACAAAGTAGCTGCACGCAACAACATCCTGCAGAAACTGACTGGCAGCTTATGGGGTGCAGACCCACAAGTAATAAGAACATCAGCCCTGGCCTTGTCTTTCTCAACTGCTGAGTACACCTGTCCTGTCTGGCAAAAGTCTGCCCATGCGAAGCAGGTGGACATAGCACTAAATGAAACATGCAGAATCATTCACAGGATGCCTTAAACCTACACCTGTTGATAAACTCTACAAGTTAGCTGGCATTGCTCCTCCTGACGTGCGACGGGAAGTTGCTGCTAACGGTGAGAGAAATAAGGTTGAACACTGTGAAAGCCACCCACTGCATGACTATCAGCCTCCTCCCACCGGACTCAAATCAAGGAAGGGCTTCATGAGAACCACCACTCCTCTTGATGTTCCTCCAGCAACAGCAAGGGTGTCCCTCTGGGCAGCTAAACCTGGCAATTCTAACTGGATGGCCCCCCATGAGGGTCTGCCCCCAGGGGCAAACCAAGAATGGGCAACTTGGAAGTCCCTGAACAGACTCAGAAGTGGAGTGGGCAGATCTAAAGACAACTTGGCAAGGTGGCATTACCTGGAGGAATCCTCCACCTTGTGTGACTGTGGAGCAGAACAAACAACTCCGCATATGTATGCTTGCCCACAATGTCCTGCCTCATGCACGGAGGAGGAGTTGTTTAATGCTACGGACAATGCGGTTGCTGTTGCCCGTTTTTGGTCTAAAACTATTTAGTTGCTTGTGATTTCCTTTTTTTTCATCATTTTAAATGTATTTGTGTCAAGACCCAGGCTGCAGAACACCAATAACCATGCGCAGAGACCAGAATCTATCTAATATCTTTATTAAGGAAATATATAAAGTTAATAAAAACAAGTGTAGAATATAGTTCAGAAGTAGACCTTTCAGGAAAGGTCAAATATAGTCCAGGAAAACAATGTCCAATATGAGATATTAAAGTCCAAAGTTGTAATCCAATAACCGAAACACACACTTTGCCAAGCAAAGTGAGGGGAAATGACAAGGTCCTTTAGTCCATGGAGCTTGATGCAAGGCTGGGGAGCAAACTAGATTCTTGGCAAACAAGGCTTGATTCAAGGCAACAAGAAGCGAGGAGCAAGAACAGGGTCCGTGGCGAAATCCGTGGCGAGGTCCGGGGAACAAGGCAGGGCTGGAACAAGAGCAAGGTCCTGGAAACTGGAGTAGCGTAGTCCACACACAATCTACTCCCGAAGCTGACGAATTGACTCCGCAAGGATTCCTTTGCGGCTAAACACCTATATAGGATCTTGTTTTCCCGCCAAGGAACACTTTCTCTGGGGAACAAGAAACGAAACCTATACTGTCCAGATGCATGACTCCTTAAAGTTTCCCAAGGGAAGTAGACTTAATCAGCTAATTGTCTGGCAGCTATCCTGGCGCTCCGGCGAGTCGCCTCTCGAGCGCTTCTATCTTGATTATAATAAACCCGGCGAGAAAATGGGGGAGATTTCTGCTCAAGGCTTGTTTGGCTGTCTTCTTGTGGGCAAACATCTTGCAGGTGCAAGGGCTCCAAATCTGGCAGAAACGGTGGGAAACCCAAGTTTTACTCTTCATCTGCCACAATAGTACTTGGAACGGGACTACATGGCCCATGAGTCATCACACTATCCCCGCCCTCAAGGCCCCCCTCAAAAATGGGCCCTCTTCCCGAGGTGCGGGGCCGCGGCTTGGCAGGGTAGGCCTGATGGAAGCGGCGGACTAAATCGGGGGCATGGACTGTGGAAGCGTCTTCCCAAGAGCGTTCTTCGGGGCCAAAACCCACCCAGTCAATGAGATACTGAAGGCGGCGGCAGTGGAAGCGGGAATCTAAAATGTCCTGAACCTCGAATTCCTCCTCCCCATTCACCAAAACAGGAGTGGGGGCCGGCCGGTCTGTATCAGGGTGCACACCATCCGCCGGAAGGAGCAGGGAGCGATGAAACACTGGATGAATGCGCATAGAGCGCGGAAGTTGGAGTTTGAAAGTCACGGGGTTAAGTTGCGCCACCACTGGATAGGGACCAATGAAACGGGCATCTAGCTTCCGGCAGGGACAGTGGGAGGGCAAAAAGCGAGTGGACAGAAGAACCCGATCTCCTACCTTGATTTCGGGGCCCGGCTGGCGATGACTGTCAGCGTGGCGTTTATAGTCCTCCTTGGCTTGGTCCAGTTGCTGGAGCAATAGTTATTGCACCGCTGTGAGTTCTTGCAGCCAGTCCTCTGCTGCGGGGACTTCTGAGGTTTCAATGACAGGAGGAAAAAAACGTGGATGGAAGCCCTAGTTTGCAAAGAACGGGGTTTCCTTAGTGGAAGCCGGAACACCATTGTTGTAGGCAAACTCTGACAGAGATAACAGGGAAGCCCAATTGTCCTGTTGGTAGTTTACATAACAGCGAAGGTATTGTTCCAAAGTGGCATTGGTGCGTTCAGTTTGCCCATCTGTTTGGGGATGGTGAGCCGAAGATAAACAAGAGTCTATGCCCAATAGTTTTTGTAGTGCCTTCCAGAAACGAGAGGTGAACTGAGATCCACGGTCTGTGACTAAACTCTTGGGCAATCCATGTAATCTGAAAACATGTTGAAGAAATAAATCTGCAGTCTCCTTGGCCGTGGGAAGGCCATCGCAGGGAATGAAATGGGCCAACTTGGTAAAAAGGTCCACCACCACTAGGATCGTGGTGAATCCAAGGGAAGGTGGTAGGTCAGTGATAAAATCCGCAGAAATTATCTCCCATGGACGAGATGGAGTAGGAAGGGGATGCAGTAGCCCTGAGGGCTTCTCCCTTCTTGTCTTGGAACGCTGGCATACCGGGCAGGTATTGACATATTTTTCCACATCCTTGCGGATCTTGGGCCACCAGAAATCTCTTAGGATCAAATGCATGGTTTTAAATAGTCCAAAATGCCCTGCTGGCTTGCAGTCATGACACAGGCGAAGAGCCTTTTCTCTGCCTGGTCCTGGAGGGATGTAGACATGATTTCTGTAGCATAGTAATCCATCCTTAAGTGAGAAAGGGAAACGTAGTCCTTGGCGAATTTGATCTTGAGCCCAGGCATCCGCCTGTTGACTGGCTCTAATTTCCTGAGCGCAAAGGGGCCCTGGAGTAGAGGGAGTTGATTCAATTGGAGTGGATTTGGTGTTTCCCACTGTGAGAGTGGCAAAGTTCTCGGGCTGCAGCAATTGGGATTCAAAGGTCTCTCTGCGCCCTGCAGCATACTCTGGTTTCCGTGATAGAGCATCTGCTTGCTTGGTTTGAGCTGGGGTTACATAATGGATCTGGAAGTCAAAACGCTCAAAGAATAAAGCCCAGCGCTGCTGCCTCTGATTTAACTTGCGGGCAGTTCTTAGATGCTCTAAATTACGATGGTCAGTATGGACCTCAATGGGAAATTTGGCCCCTTCTAACCAATGTCTCCAATTTTCAAAGGCTGCTTTTATGGCCAAAAGTTCCTTCTCCCAAATAGTGTAATTTCTCTCTGGGGCTGTTAGTTGACGGGAGTAAAAGGCACAAGGGTGAAGATGTTCTCCCACTGGTTGCAAGAGTACAGCCCCAATTGCCACATCGGAGGCGTCAGCCTGCACAACAAAAGGGGTTTTAGGATCAGGGTGCTGTAGAATTGGCTGGGACGTGAATAATTTCTTTAGTTGCTGGAACCCTTTCTCTGCTTGCTCCGTCCAGCGGAAAGGCTGTTTTCCACGGATGCAGCTGGTGATTGGGTCAGACCAGCAGGCAAAGTCTGGAATGAACTTGCGGTAGTAGTTCGCGAACCCCAAGAAACGTTGCACCTCTTTCTTGTTGGTTGGCGCCCGCCATTCCAATACTGCTGAAACCTTTGCCGGGTCCATGGAGAGCCCTTGTGGCGAGACACGGTATCCCAGGAAATCAACCTCTTCAAGATCAAAGGCGCATTTTTCCAACTTGGCATATAGTCCATGATTCCGCAAACGTTGTAACACCATTCTGACGTGCTTCTCATGTTCTGATTGTGATCTAGAAAACACCAAAAAATCGTCCAAGTAGGTGATCAAGAACCGATCTAGATAGTCCTGAAAGATATCGTTGACAAAGTGCTGGAACGTTGCGGGAGCTCCACATAAACCATAATTCATGACTAGGGACTCGAATAATCCGAATTTGGTCTGGAAGGCGGTTTTCCACTCGTCCCCCTCCCTGATGCGAACTAGATTGTAAGCCCCCCGAAGATCCAGCTTGGTGTAAACCTTGGCCCCTCGAAGCCGGTCTAATAGGTCCGAGATCAAAGGCAGGGGATAGCGATTCCGCTTTGTGATATTATTCAATGCTCTATAGTCCACAACCAAGCGTAGGTCCCCTGACTTCTTTTTCACAAACATCACCGGGGAAGCAGCTGGGGATTGAGAGGGTCTGATGAATCCCTTGCGAAGATTTGACTCTATGAACTCCCTGAGAGCTTCTTGCTCTGGTTCAGTCAGGGAGTAGAGGTGTCCTCGCGGGATCGGGGCCCCCTCCACCAAGTCAATGGCACAATCGTAGGGTCTATGTGGGGGTAGTTTCTCGGCTTCCTTTTCATTGAAAACGTCCCAGAAGTCTGAATATTTTTTGGGCAAGGTGATGATGGGCTCTGCGTCTGTGGCATGGCAGACCTTGGCTACTAGGCAATGGTTTTGGCAATACTTTGAAGCAAATTGTAGTTCTCTGTTGGTCCAGGAGATGTTTGGGTCGTGGAGTGTCAGCCATGGAATCCCCAAAATCACAGGGAAGTGGGGCACCTCGGTGACGAAGAAGGAAATCTCCTCCATATGTTCCCTTATCCACATTCTGGTGGGTTCGGTCCACTGACTCACTGGACCCGTCTTTAGGGGACGACCATCTATAGCCTGCACCACTCGGGCATTCTTGAAATCATGATATTGTAATCCCAGAGAGTCGGCATACTCTCTATCAATGAAATTGTTTGTTGCTCCTGAGTCTATCATGGCATGGATCATGACGGGCCCCTTTTTCTCTGACCACAACGTGACCACTAGGAGAAATAGGACCCCCGTCTGCGGCTCTTGAGTGGGGTTTTTGACCGGGTTGGCGAGCCTCTCTACGCCTGGTCGCTGGCTTCCCCCGCCGGCTTGGCTCCAGCCGCCTCGGCCGTCTCCGGCTCCACGGAGGACGCCGCTGCCAGGCGGGCGGCGGGCTTTCTTTTGGCTGGGCATTCTCTGGCGAGGTGGCCCCCATTTCCGCAGTACCAACACAAATTCAAACGTTGGCGGCGGGCCTTTTCGGCAACATCCAGTCTGGGGCGCACATTGCCCAGCTGCATTGGTTCTTCCTCGCTTCCCATGGGGTTTGGGGCTGGCGGTGGAGATTTCCATACTGGTCGTGGCTGAATACTGGTAGAAGCGGGGGGTCTCACCCCGGCTCTTCCACTCTGACCTCGGAGCCACTGTTTTTTGTTGGCAAGCAGGACTTCGGCTCGTAGACAATGATTAATGAGTCTCTCAAGAGTCTCTGGGGGATCCACCTTAGAAATTTCTTCCTGCATCTCGAAGTTAAGGCCCTCACGAAACTGCCCTCTGAGGGCGATATCGTTCCAACCGGTGTTCTGAGCCAGCACCCAGAACTCGGCTATGTACCGGGACAACGGCCTGTCCCCTTGAAGGAGTCGTCGGAGTTTATGGCCGGCCGCCTCCTCGTTGTCCTCGATTCCCCAGGTCCTCCTAAGATGGTTTAAGAACCCTTGCGCGGAGCTTAGGTGCGTGGAACCTGCATCATACAGCGGCGTCGCCCAATTAGCCGCTGGTCCATCCAGAAGACTATAAATCCACGCCACTTTGACATCTTTGTGGGGAAATTCAGCTTGGCGGGCTTCTATGTACGCCTGGCACTGGCGACGGAAAACATGAACCTTGGAGGCTTCTCCAGAAAACTTGGTTGGAAGCGCTAGGGCAGGGAGGCGCACTCCACGTTCCTTCAAGCCCAGAATCTCACCCTCCTGTGTTCGGAGAGTATCTCGGATCCGGTCGAATTCTTCCTTGGAAATGGTGTAGCTGAGCGGTTGGTCTTCCGCCCCGGTTCCCGTAGACATTCTGGCCTTAGGTTAATTGGTGCTTAGGGTGGCGGAGTCAAACTGTCAAGACCCAGGCTGCAGAACACCAATAACCATGCGCAGAGACCAGAATCTATCTAATATCTTTATTAAGGAAATATATAAAGTTAATAAAAACAAGTGTAGAATATAGTTCAGAAGTAGACCTTTCAGGAAAGGTCAAATATAGTCCAGGAAAACAATGTCCAATATGAGATATTAAAGTCCAAAGTTGTAATCCAATAACCGAAACACACACTTTGCCAAGCAAAGTGAGGGGAAATGACAAGGTCCTTTAGTCCATGGAGCTTGATGCAAGGCTGGGGAGCAAACTAGATTCTTGGCAAACAAGGCTTGATTCAAGGCAACAAGAAGCGAGGAGCAAGAACAGGGTCCGTGGCGAAATCCGTGGCGAGGTCCGGGGAACAAGGCAGGGCTGGAACGAGAGCAAGGTCCTGGAAACTGGAGTAGCGTAGTCCACACACAATCTACTCCCGAAGCTGACGAATTGACTCCGCAAGGATTCCTTTGCGGCCAAACACCTATATAGGATCTTGTTTTCCCGCCAAGGAACACTTTCTCTGGGGAACAAGAAACGAAACCTATACTGTGTCCAGATGCATGACTCCTTAAAGTTTCCCAAGGGAAGTAGACTTAATCAGCTAATTGTCTGGCAGCTATCCTGGCGCTCCGGCGAGTCGCCTCTCGAGCGCTTCTATCTTGATTATAATAAACCCAGCGAGAAAATGGGGGAGATTTCTGCTCAAGGCTTGTTTGGCTGTCTTCTTGTGGGCAAACATCTTGCAGGTGCAAGGGCTCCAAATCTGGCAGAAACGGTGGGAAACCCAAGTTTTCCTCTTCATCTGCCACAATAGTACTTGGAACGGGACTACATGGCCCATGAGTCATCACAATTTGTTATGCAATGCTTTTGACATGAAATAATAATAATAACTTCTCCTGGTTACTTGACATTGGTCTCAGGGCTCCTCTCTTCCCAAATTGACCCCAAACAAACTTGTAGCACTTTATCTAAGTTTTAATTCGCAACTTATACAGTGCACTTTGCTGATCTACTATTACGGCCTCACTGTTTTTAATTCTATGTTTTTAATAAGTGTTTTTTAATTTTCTGGTTAATGTGTAAATGCTATTACTGGTGCATGTTATTGTTTGTTGATATATTGTATATTGTAATTGCTCTTGTATCTGATATTTCTGTGAGCCACCCCGAGTCCACTTCGCGGGAGATTGAGGCGGGATGTAAATAAACTTATTATTATTATTATTATTATTATTATTATTATTATTATTATTATTTTGATTTGTTTACTGAGTAACTGAACTAAGGTGGTTGGAGGTGTCTCAGGCAGCAAAATAACAGGCCTCTGAGTCTGTGGCATATTTACTTCTCATAGTTCTCTTGTCCTGTCTGTTCCTTAGGTCACTCATTCCCAGGACAACAAATTTAAAACCCCATATCTGAATTTAGGCCTACTGATGCAATTACGAGATAGTTGCAAAGTCAGTTCTGGGCTTAGATTTCTTGGTTTCACGTACGTAAACAGGTAAATCTTTTGTCAGTTTAATAGACAAGGCAGATATGTTGTGTTAATGAATATTATAGTTTGGTGGATTTGACAGCTGTCCTTTTTATGAGAGCAGCTGCCTACAGTTTAGCTTTCCACTAAATAAAGAAGAGAGAGAAATCTACAGTAGCAGATGTTGTTCTTTCTTGTGTCTTTTTATGGGCACCTACTCAACCTGTTAAGAGACAGACAATGCTTGAGAATACGCGACTCTGATCTCATGTACGTTTGAGCATGCAAATTCCCATTTGCTCAGTACATTTTCCTGCCTCAAGTGGAACTGAACACACTAATCCTTCTCCCATGTACTCTCAAAACAAAATACATAAGCAAATTTTACTCATGGGATGGAATAAATAGCTCCCCACATCAACAGCAGTAAAGATTTAAGAACTAGCAACTTGCTGCTCTTTCAGGGCTCTGGAGATCTATCTCAGATGGTTGTCTCACCTTGGTTAATAGCAGGGCCAGCCCTTCATCAACACTGGCTTGACTGATGCTAGTAAGCAGAGCAGGTTAAAAATATTGTTGGTCCTTCCATTTAGAGTATTTGCTGCTCTTTCTGTTTGTCTTCTAAAATATAGCAATGGTTTGTATAAACTGAAATAAAGCAAAACAAAGCATAGAAAACTAGTATGCGTAACACTCTTTTTAAAAGTAGAAATTAGAACCAAATGGGGAGGGGTTACAAAGATAGAACACTTTGGCTAGTACATAGTACATATGTGGCTAAATTTGATGTTAAAATAATTTTCTGCCTTTGTGGATGTCATAATTTTCTGAAAATGTTTGATCTCTTTGGTGGAACTTGATCTATTCTAGTATTATTCTAGCTAGCGCCTATGCCATTTCAGAATGGTGGATAGATAAACCAATATAATATTTCCTATTTTTTAAAAAATAAACTCATAATATAGACTTAATGTGGGTTTATTAATCGCAAATATTTTAAAATCATCCTTCATCCTTGCAAATACCAGGGCTATTTCCAAGGGCATATTAAAACATGATCAAAGCAACATCAAAAGGAAACAAAAGACAGTAAATATAGCAGACAAATACTGTAATATCAACCAGCTAGTGGTGAAAGATTTCAGTATTAACACAAGACATACCTGTATGACATGGGTCTTTGCACCATTGGGGTCTTGCTGAGAATGCCCTCTTTCTTTCGGTGACACATAATGCAGCCAAGGTACATAGAATCAGTGTTGGAAGGGATAATATGACACGAATGCTCAGGGCACTGAGAATGACCTTTGTATCCTGAGGTTTTCTCCAGCATTTCCTGTGCAGTATAAAACTTGTTTAGTCACAACAATCTTTCACCGATTTCCCAGTCCAAGAAGTATTTAATGTTATTTCTTTGCCTACATGATGTCCTTGTGCAGGCTGTTGTATTTTTGTATGCTTATTTAATAGTGTCAGAACCATCATTGTGATTTATGCTAACCTAACTATGCTAACCTCCGGTGGCTCAGTGTGTTAAAGCACTGAGCTGCTGAACTTGCAGACTGAAAGGTCCCAGGTTCAAATCCGGGAAGCGGAGTGAGCGCCCGCTGTTAGCTCCAGCTTCTGCCAACCTAGCAGTTCGAAAACATGCAAATGTGAGTAGATCAATAGGCACCGCTCCAGTGGGAAGGCAACGGCGCTCCATGCAGTCATGCCGGCCACATGACCTTGGAGGTGCCTATGGACAACGCCGGCTCTTTGGCTTAGAAATGGAGATGAGCACCAACCCCCAGAGTCGGACACAACTGACTTAATGGCAGGGGAAACCTTTACCTTTACTTTAACTAGGAATTAGTCTAGCAAAACCTTTCCTGATGTTGTGCAAGAAGGTATCCAGTACAATTTATTCAATAGTTTTTCCTCATAAATGGACTACCTCTGCCTTTGCCAACTTGTGGTCTCCAACTTGTTTTGGACTACAAGTTCCTTGATGTTTGTAAGTCATACTGCCTATGACCGCTAGAAGCTGACAGCCAAATTATGAGGGCAAAACATTGAATACATTTGGGACAAAGATAGAACAGTGTACAATATCAGACCCTTTTAGCAATATATAGGAGTTGCAGCTAGTGCAGAATGAATCTTGCATGTTGATGAGAAAAGGATAGGCTAAAGGAAATATATTATCCTCAACTACAATAATTCTCTGTTGGCTCGGCCCTCTTCAAAAGGATGGTTGTAATCCATAGCCCTTCATGATTTGGATTTCTTCAGTCTGAAACAACTTCGTTTTTATCTATTTTTCCTAGCTCCTCTCTCATTGTTTTCTGTCCCTATAGGTGGGTTGGAAGGAAGCTAGCCAGAGTAATAATTCACACGTATATACAATGGGAACCTATGGTTGAGGCAATTTTTTACTTTTTTCCTTCCCGTTCAAAATTGTTTAGGGGTCTCTTAAAGCTGCAACTATGAGAGAACTTCAGACATAATTTCTTAGGACTTTACATCATCTTGGATCACCTTTCGTCGGCATGTTGTCATGTTTGGGTTATGCCATTGTCAGATGTAACTATAATGACAGAACTCTGTCATTGTAAGTTACGCCTGCCGATGCAGGATCATGCACACTGTAAACTTTCATGCATTTTAACATACTTCTCATGACATTTGTCTGGCATGACAAACTCAGTAAACTGGGATGGTGTAAGAGTAAAGATAAGGCTTGGGAAGAACAACTTTACTTCCATTTGTTAAAATCAGAAAGAATGAAACACAGTCCCCTTCTTTTCATTAATGACAATTCATAGTAAAGAAACCAAAAAGTAATCTGGCTTTCATGTCTGCATGGTTGAACAGGACACACATAACACCACTGAAATTTGCATATAACTTTTATTCTGAAATACATACCGCATATATATTACAGCTGCTTGACATTCTCAACATTTAACTATTTAAATTTTAGTGCCAATAGTGTGCAATAGTAAATGGGGCACTTAACAATTTAGAATTTTTAAAAAAGTACATAAAATAAGCAGCTTTCCAGTAAACAAGCCAGTGCATTCCCCATGGATATGCCATGTGATGAAACCATCTCACCCCACAAACTGATTTGGGATGTGTGAGCAAAGAGGCACGTCTGCTGCATATCCTTGGGGCAGGAGCACCACCATCTCCACCACACAAAGATCTCTTCTTGTCTTCTCTGATGGAGGTAGAATGGAATATATTTCTTTTATTTGCCTGAAAAGTGATTGCACTACCTTATTTATCCTTAGTCCCAAATAAATCTCCCCTGCTTTCCTCCTTGTTCTTTTTTAAGACCAGAAGAAAAATCATGGCTGGATGTATACATTATATTGAACATTGCATACAGCTGTCCTGCAAACTACAAAACAAGTGGAGACCAAAAAACCTGACCCTCTATCTGTACAGGACATGAGTTCAAAGCTGTCAGTTCTCCAAAGTCCAAGCCACATGTATCTAAATGCCATCAATCCAAACTAAGTGATTCCAAGGTAACAGCATTTTTCTCTGCATTTAAAAGTAACTTGACATTATTAACATTTCTAGCACCTAGCTTGGAATTTAGGCAGGGAAGATAATGAACAAAAAAGGATTCTGCCTGTTCTTTAGATGTACTGAGTACCTCTTGATCAAGTATGTGGCTTGCAGACATTGCTGGGCCACAACTCCCAAACTGCATAGTAAGGTTATAGATGGGAGTGCAATTCAAGAGCATCTGAAGATATCTCCCATCCCGATTTTAGAGTGTTGGCTTTGTTCCCTTTGAATCCCTGAGGGCAAGGGGTGGTTGAAAGCTGTGTATAAAGCGTGTCAAATAAATATAATGCAAGGCAAAAAAATAAGAAAGGCAATTCACAGCTACATAATGGCTTCAAGTATGTATGTCATTTAAAAAAGGACTCCCCGGCATGGCTCATGTGGTACCCACTGCTAGGTAGTACTCATCTGAAGCAGCCCCGCATCTATCTTTTGTAGATATGAGGCCCAAGCTCATTAGGAGTGTGTGTGTAATGTTTTGTTGTGGCAATGGTTCTTACATCTCAGATGGAGAGGTAAATGAACCCCTTCATGGTAAGACTTGGTGATGGCAAGCAAAATAATGCATTTAAAATATGGGTGAGGGAGAGAAACAATGGTACGTTTCTGCTAGCTAGGGAAATATCTATTGTGCTAATCAGCTCCCAAAAAAATCAAAATAAAAGAATCATAGAGTTGGAAGAGACCACACAGATCATCCAGTTCAATCCCTGCCATGCAGTCCAATCCCTGCCAAAGGATAAAAGCTAAGCTAGAATAAGATATTGTTTGGACTACAGCTCCCTGAATCACTCTTTGGAAATATTCCTGAAGTTGTTGTCCACCCCACAAATGGTAACATTTTCAAGCTCTGGTGATGGAATTTCTCAAACCAGCATGTTGGAACCTGTACCCTTACCACTATAAGGTTTCCTACCCCAGCAAAGAATCCACAGGAATCTACAGTCAAGAGTCAGTACTTTAAAGCCAGAAAAAGGCAGTGTGACCATTACTAAAATTGTATATTGCAGGAGCAAGATGGAAAAACTCCTATCTTGACTGTCTTCTGCAGGGAAAGAGAGAGGATGGGAACTTGACAATTGTTCGAACAAAGACAACATGTCCGGTATTAATTCTGCAAATCAAAATATATATATATGCTTATATTCTGTTTATAAGATAATGGGACCTACAAAGCTTTGTAGTTTGATAAGAACTTCGTCCTTTAAATTGCAGCTCCATTCTGCTTCCAATATGCCATCTGGCATTTTCTGTGCATTTGCAGCCTTGACTTCACAGTCTCCTCCAACCTACCACCTACCAGATTTGTTGGATAGTAAATTGTGTTGAACTATGTATAGTAGCAGTACTGGAGGAGGGGGGAGAGGTCAAACTGGTGAAAGATCTCAGATACAAAAGCAGTGACACAACTGCTAACACTTGTTATTACTGCACAGGAGGCAGAGTAAACTTCTTTTTGAATATATTTTACTATGGAAATCCTATGATGAGACAATCCAAAATGAAATAAAGAGATAATGCCAGAAGGTGAAACTCAAAAACCAGAAGGCACTCAATGAGTTACTGCCACACACTACCAGCCAACTACAAGTTGTGCTGGGATTAATGATGCAAATGGACTCAAGGTGAAAGGATGTTCAACTCTTGATGGACTCAGACATGAAAGAAAAGTCGGAAATTGCGCTACACATCTTATAGGAGTATGAAAGGAGAAAAGCATGAATCAGGGGAATACAGATATAGTAAAACAAGTAATGTTATAAACATTGCTATACTTGGAGTGAGTGAGCTGAAGTAGACAATAATTGACATTTTGAATCACATTACATAGAATTTAATTGAGGAAATGAAAATCTACTAAGAATGGAGTGGCATTAATAACGAAGAATGCAAAAGCAGTCAAAGGATTAAACAAAGTCTAACAGAATAATATCAGTAAGACTTTAGTGATATTACTATAACCTAAATTTATGCTCCAACTATAAAGGTAGAAGAAAAAGAAATGGAAAGATCACAGGAAAATGGATTGGAAAAGCAGGAAACACAGTAGAATCAATGTTGGAAGATCAAAAATGTAAGAGAACAATTGATTGATCAAATAAATGATATAATTGAAGGAAAAGATGGAGAAGTTCCATTATCTCTTCAAAAACAGACCAGGAATAGATTGTGGCATAGATCATAAACTCATAATATCAATAATCAGAGTAATGTTAAAGAACAATAAACCAACCACAACACTAAAATAAAATCTGAAGAACATTCCTGTAGAATTTAATAGATTTGCACTATTAATTCTATTTGACTGGGAGCCAAAAGAACTATAGACTGAAGCTAGGGACGTTATCAGAAAGTAATGCAAAAATATACTATCTGCAGTCAAGAAGCCTGAACTCTCCCTAGACATCAAGGGGAATAAACTGGGACCCTAGTACTTTAACAATATCATGAAAAGACAAGATTTACTAAAAATAATGTTTAGGAGTGTAGAAGGCAGTAAGAGAAGAGTAAAACTGCATTCCAGATGGATAGATTCAATCAAGGAAGTAACAGCCCTGAGTTTGTAAGACCTGAGTTGATGATAGAGTGACATGGAGGTCCCTTCTTCATAGAGTCATCATAAGTTGAAGTTGACTTGATGGTGGTTAACAACTCCCATCATTCCCAGCCCATTACTTAATACATTTTTGCACACTCATTTTGCTGCTAGAAGTGGCTCCCTGAAGTCAACATGCAGTCAAGTTATTTTGATAATCAAGGCAGAAAATCACACAAGTGTCTCTTCCTTCCAGGAAGTAAAACAGCCAAATAAAACAAATTAATTACATCTGATAAACTGAACAACTTGCTGTCTTTCCATGACATCCAGAATTAGTCACCTAAGTTAGCTGATTGTTCTGGTGAATTTTAGGAAAGTGGTTTTCTGTACTCTGTACTTACATGGGTTTGAGCATGGCCTACATTGAACCCTGCCTGTTACAATGCAATAATGACTGTGGTGGTGGGAATAATGTTGCTTAACATATCAAAAAAAACCAAACAAACTTCTAGAACAGTGGTTCCCCATCTATAGCTCTCTAGATTATTTGAACTTGACATTGGCTATAGTGGCTGAAGCTTCTGGGAGCTAAAGTCCAAAATGTTTGGAGGCCTATAATTTCAGAACTGCTGATTTAAAGTACCAGAACCATCATGGAGAGTATTAGCAGCATTACCACCAATGACAGCTTGTTTATTCATACCGGAGAGCCTGCAGTGCAAGTGTTAAACAGAACATAGGGTAATTAGAAAGTAGTTTTCTTATGGTGCCCTCATCCCAACTACAATTTTCTGATAGTTTGTAGCCTTTTCCGTCTGAGCAGTAGCTTTTTTCTCCTTCCCAAATCAATTTGAGTGTTTTGAGGGCAAATGCAGGCTGGGGGTGGAGGTGCAAGGAAGGGTCAGCCAAGAGACATGGGGGAAACAGGACCAATCTTTTATCCCAAGCTTCTGGAGGACATTCCTAGCTCACACTCTGGATCAAGAAAGCAGAAAGGGGCTACAAAAGAAGCTCTAAAACTCATGCCACCAGAAGGAAAGCCCTACTCTCATCAGAAAACCATCATAAAGTTTGCCTTCTCCAAGATTGTACGGCTTTATAAAAGTTGCAGTTATTTTTGCCCAAAATTGGTAGAATATCATAGAGATGGACCTATGCAAAGATTGTAGAGATGGAAACAGGGTTATTCAGAAGTAAGTACCATTGAGTTCAATGAGATTTACTAAGACTATGTGCATAGATAGGTCACACAACATAATTTTAAATCTTTGAAACAATGAAAATGGCAGTCAGGATCAGTCATGGACTAAATGGAAGACTAAACTACATTGAAAGGTGTAAAGAATTATGCCCCTCTTTATGTTAGAATCACAATGAGGTTGTTTTTTTTAAAAAAAAAATCTTGTTATACAAGAACAACAACAAACATATTATTTTAAGCCCTGGAATTTACTGGCAACTACTACAAACAAAAAAAAATCTGAAATTTGAAAGTAACACAAGGATGCCCCCTGGAAACAAAATGGGATTTAATTCAAAAGTAATCTTGCATAAAACTGGCAAGAAATACACACGAGATACACATGACAATTCTGTTTGCCAAATTAATATTTCAAGAAAAACAAATATTGTTGCCATGTGAATTCAGAAGGTTCAGTCTATGGAGTGACTTAAAAAATAAAATGCACAGAATATAAAAGCTTAGTTTTCAAGTTTTCAATTTAAAGAGCTTTGGGTAACAGAAGTTATGGAGAAACGATTAAGCAGGTGTATTGACAAAGCTCTGTCAAGCGAGGAAAAAGAACTCAGTTGTGTTCTAAATCTTGGCTTCACTGAAGTCAACAGTAGTTTTATGCCAGATTTCAACCATGTGAAATCTAACACCAAGAAAAGATTATGCATAAAGGAAATGTTAAGGAAGGAATATGTTTTTTTAGTCAGAATAGACTTTAAAGAAAACCCTTTGAAAGAGACACTCCAGCTTTACAAACCTGCTGGCTTGAAATGTTTGGTTTACTGTATTTCCTCTGAAATGTTTGGAAAAACTCCAGAGCAGCATGATCCAGAACAACGGTAAACATATCTGCAGCCCATCAATTTCAGCTGAGAGAAAGTCAATGTTCCTGTTGAAAACCTTGGACATGCCGCCTGATCATCTTTATATTTACTCAGAAACAAGATGCAGACATGTCAATGAGAGCAACTCTTTCTGTATGAAGAGTAGTATGGCTTTCAAACGGGCTCAACATACCCAGTATGTTTTTCAGCGACATTTTGATTGCTTTGTTAGTAAGAAATCACTTTTGGATGTTAATGTGTAAAACACATTTAACTTTTGGATAGTGATGGTCAGAAAGCTAAAGAATACAATGGAATCTGGATCCCCTCCCAAAAGATCTTAACTTCCCATCTTTCTCCAGCTCCTCCTAAAAAAGCTTGTTCCTTTTTAAGGTGGACAGAAATAGGGAGGGAGGGCTTTCTTTTGAATTCAGTTGGAAGAGAAGCAAGCCATGTCTGGACTCTTCTGAAATGGGCTTTCTCGCTGTCATGACAAAGAGGGATCATTGCCAAGTAGCTGAAAACAAGTGAGGTGATAGAGCTCCACCAAGATCTACATCTGTCTTATGAAGTAATTAGGTGGATGAGAGAGGTTCATATATGATATTGTAAAATCCATGCCATTCCTCAAAATGCATTAGGTACACATTCTTTGAGAATATACACGGATCTTAGTGCAGGGGTATGGAATTGGTGTGGTCCAGAAACCTACCCAGTGGTACTTGGTGGCTACGATTTGGCACAATTGGGCTAAAACCTTTCAGCCTTCCACTTTGGCCAATAATCCAGTTTCACTCTACCCACTCCCCTCCTTGAATGAGGAAAGGGTGAAGACTTTGTAGTGCTCTCAGCCAGTAATGCAAGCACTGTCCAAGTTTCAATCAGGACTCAGCTACTGCTTGCAAGTTTGGATGAGTGTCAAGTTTAGACTTCCTTGCGCTGGAAAGGTCTGAGGGAAGCAACATGATTTCAGAGATTAAGATAGTATGTTCTCCCCACTGGTCATCTTTGGACCAGAGAAAGCAACAGGATTTTCAGTCAGAACTTCCAGAGATGGTTGGAAGTCAGTATCAGTTGAGGGTGAGAACTGAATCCACTCCATCATATTTGGTTAGAGATTATGGTAGGGATATCTTTCATTCCCTTTAGCTGGGACTGTGGTGGAACAAAGCCTCCTGCAATTGGAGTCCAACCCCCTGTAGGAAGGATAAGGCCTATGGGCTACAGGTTTTCCCCAATCCCTTTCAAGATGGTGCTAAGTACACACATGATCTTCAGATAAATCTACATAGATTTACATAATTAAAAGCCACATAATTATTTCAGTGATAGAAAAACTAAAAGATGTTAAAGGATTGCTCCCAACACATTCAGGGGGAGCAAGCAGCCATACTACATCGGGCTCATGCACTTGCTTTTCAGAGGGATGAGGATTCAACTGGCCCTGAGAATGTTGTGGGGTTGGGGGAGAAAATTCACTCTTCTTAAGGTTTGTGGAGGAAACGTATCCCTTTTGCCTTCTCACAACACTGGACCCCTGAAACCTCTCAAAGTGATTACCTCATTTCCTATGCTTACTTCCACCCCCACCCCCTTTTAATACTATGTTCTGGATTTGCTTTTTTTTGGAGTCTCCATGTGAATGATTAATAAATTGGTGACAATTCTGGAGCACAAGCTGGCAAAGCACATCTGGCTTCCTTTGGTTGTTTTTGGATTCCTCCTCTCTTCAAAGTGATCACCGCAGAGCAGTGAGTCCATGGCTGGCCAGCAGCTGGGGCCAGCAACCTCTTCTTTCAGGTCATGGGTTGAAGAAACGCCGCACCACAAACTGGCCTAGCAAGATCACAGCCGCCACTATCAGCACATACTTCAAGTACACGTTGCTTAAGTCCAGTGCTGCCACCTAGAGAAGAAAAAAAGCACAGTCACCCATAAAACTCCCAAGGCTTTTTAAAAAATGAGTCTTGCTATATTATTTTTGGACTGTAATTTCGAGAATTCTCCAGCCTGTGTGACCAACAATGAGACTCATTCTGATTGTTTATATTAGCTTGTTTCACAATTGCTAAATGGCAATATACAATTAATGGGAAATGAAGAATCCACATGGTTGAAGTTTTGAAGACATGCAAGAAAGCTGGGCAATAAACTAGTATACTATTTTGCCGCTCTAGCTGGAAAAGCAAAACCATTACCACCATCACATCATCATCATCATCATCATCTCCTCCTCCTCCTCCCCCCTCACATTCCTGTCCCTAGGGATTGCCATATCTTTAATCCAAGTTCCAGTTAGTAACATCTGGTGGACTATAAAACTGAGGCTCCTTCCACACAGCTGAATACAATCTGACATTATCTTCTTTGAACTAGAATATATGGCAGTGTGGACACAGATAATCCAGTTCCAAGCAGATATTGTGGGATTTTCTGCCTTGATATTCTGGGTTGTATGGCTGTGAGGTGACACCATCCATTGTCAACATCACCATTATTTGGATAATAGGGACAAATGTAAGATACTTCACTTCAGCAGAAAAAATAGAATGCAAAGATACAGAATGGGGGATGCCTGGCTCGACAGCACTATGTGTGAAAAAGACCTTGGAGTCCTCGTGGACAACAAGTTAAACATGAGCCAACAATGTGATGCGGCAGCTAAAAAAGCCAATGGGATTTTGGCCTGTATCAATAGGGGTATAGTGTCTAGATCCAGGGAAGTCATGCTTCCCCTCTATTCTGCCTTGGTCAGACCACATCAGGAATACTGAGTTCTGGGCACCGCAATTGAAGGGAGATGTTGACAAGCTGGAATGTGTCCAGAGGAGGGCAACTAAAATGATCAAGGACCTGGAGAAAAAGCCCTATGAGGAGCGGCTTAAAGAGCTGGGCATGTATAGCTTGCAGAAGAGAAGGCTGAGAGGAGACACGATAGCCATGTATAAAATATGTGAGGGGAAGTCATAGGGAGGAGGGAGCAAGCTTGTTTTCTGCTGCCCTGCAGACTAGGACACGGAACAATGGCTTCAAACTACAGGAAAGGAGATTCCACCTGAACATCAGGAAGAACTTCCTCACTGTGAGAGCTGTGGTGGAGGCTCCTTCTTTGGAGGCTTTTAAGCAGAGGCTGGATGGCAATCTGTCGGGGGTGCTTTGAATGTGATTTCCTGCTTCTTGGGAGCGGGTTGGACTGGATGTCCCATGAGGTCTCTTCCAACTTTATTATTCTATGATTGTGATGGTGATATCCCACCCTATATCCAAAAATCTCAGAACTTGGCATGATAAATAAAACATTTTTAAAACAAGGTAAAACACTGAACACTGTCCAGCATAATCAAATACCAAGAATTCCACAAAGTGAATGATATCATCTTCCCACCACATCTGTTCAGAGGCTGTGTTTCCTCATATTCCTCATGGTCAAAAGAAATCAGGAGTATCTGAGGTGGCAGTGGTGGAAGTCCTGCACAAAGAACACTAATTTGGCTTTCAGGTCCACCTACCCATCCGCCCTGCTGAGCAATCCACCGGGCAATGCGGTTGCGAAGCACAAAATCAGCCATGTAGCGGGCAATTCTCCTCAGGAAGCCGGTCATCCCATGCTGGTATACATGGATCGCCATCCTGTAGCCGAAGCCCAACAGTGCTATCACACGGCCCCAGTTTATGCCACTTTCAAACAAACTGTGGGAGAGAGAATACATGTTTTTATTAAAGAAAGGGTTACTTTTCTAGCTGGCCCTTTGCTGACCCCTATTGGGATGCAGCCTAGTGCAAATTTACATCTGTTACCAATATATATTGTGGCCGACCTCTTCCAATTTTATATTGAACTAGCTATGCCCGGCCACGCATTGCTGTGGCAAAGTATGGTGGTATGGGAAATAAAGTATTGAGGAATTGGTGGTAGTCAAGGTAAAGGGTAAAGGTTTCCCCCTGACATTAAGTCCAGTCGTGTCTGACTCTGGGGGTTGGTGCTCATTCCATTTCTAAGCCGAAGAGCCGGCGTTGTCCGTAGACTCCTCCAAGGTCATGTGGGATGACTGCATGGAGCGCTGTTACCTTCCCGCCAGAGCAGTACCTATTCATCTACTCTCATTTGCATGTTTTTGAACTGTAGGGTTGGCAGAAGCTGGGGCTAACAGTGGGGGCTCTCTCCGCTCCCCCAATTCAAACCTGCAACCTTTCAGTCCAGAAGTTCAGCAGCTCAGCGCTTTAACACGCTGCACCATCAGGGGATATTATTTCCTAAAGGTTGTGAATATACAATATTTTTTAATTTTTTTGTCTGTTAGCTGGCCCTGATTGTTTCCTTTGTGGAATTTCCAATTTCCCTGCTTTCAGAGTGTTGCTCTTTATTTACTGTCCTGGTTTTAGAGATTCTATTGTTCTGTATTATTCTATCACAGTAATTATTTCATATTAAAGTAGAATCTCACTTATCCAACATTCACTTATCCAATGCTCTGGATTATCCAACGCAGTCTGCTTTTTAGTAATCAATGTTTTTGTAGTCAGTGTTTTAAATTCATTGTGATATTTTGGTGGTAAATTTGTAAATACAGTAATTACTACATAGCATTACTGCATATGGAACTACTTTTTCTGTCAAATTTGTAACATGATGTTTTGATGCTTAATTTGTATGATGACCTAATTTGATGTTTAATCGGCTTTTCCTGAATCCCTTCTTATTATCCAACATATTCACTTATCCAACGTTCTGCCGGCCTGTTTATGTTGGATAAGTGAGACTCTACTGTATATTGATAATCTTATATTATCTGCTTAGAACTGGATTTTATGAGGCCCCTTCTTCACAGCTGTATAAAATGCACATTGAAGTGGATTATATGGCAGGGTGGAGTCAAGATAATCCAGTGCAAAGCAGATAATATAAGATTATAAATGGGTTATATAGCTGTGTGGAAGGGCCTTGAGACTACACTGCCATATAATCCAGTGCAAATTAGATAATCTGTGGAAGAGGCCTAAGTGAGACCTAACTCTGCCTGTCCCCTGGGCTGAGTGGGTTGCTAGGAGACCAAGTGGGTGGAGCTTAGCCTTCTAACTGGCAGCAATTGGATAAAAACAATTATTCCTCTCCCTCTAATTAGGACTTTATTTTTCTTTTCTTTTTGTTGTATCAGCCTAGAGGCGTGGATGATGGGTTGTGTTGTCAAATTTCGAGGTTGGGGAGCCTGGAGTTTTGTTGTTTTGTCGGTCGCCGGGATTCCATCACTCTTTTATATATATATAGATAGATAGATGTGGAGTATTATTTTGGCAGAGTGGTTGAGATCACATAAATGGGAAACAGTCCATTATACTACCTCCATACTTCAATTCTGCTGCATGCAGAAATCAAATCCAAAAACACTAAATATGTCTTGAGATACCAAAACCAAACCATGTCAAAACAGGACTGCAGCTCAAATTTCCTGCACTTCCACGTAAAAGAGAAAAAACACACAGGGCAGCTAGATTGGGTATATATCCAGAAGTTCACATTATATTCTCATTTGCTCCAAGGAATAAATACTTGCCTGTTGAAAGACAAGCATTAAACTGGCATATTGTGGCAATTCCCATCTCTAGATGGAACCCCACTGTGTCCTTTATCTCTACTATAACTCTAACTTATTATAGAATAACTCATCAAGAAACCTGACGGGGTTGTGGTTTCATGTTAAATGCCAGCCAAAAGGAAGGGGGAGGGACAAAATAAGATGAAAGCAGAACTACTGCAGTCAGTTGTTTAAGTTGTTTAAGGAGATAGCAACCCCTGCTAATGTCTTGCTGTGATTTTTGAGCCAAAGCAAGGTGAGATACTTTGGGAAGATAAAAATAATGTTCTACATAAACACGAAGCACACCATGCCTGCTCTGGATTTCGAATTTTCAATTGAATTCTTTTCTGGGCATACATTCTTTGAAGGTAAGAGTAGAGAGTTTTGTTATTTTCCCCTGAGGTGGCACTAATCCACAGAATTCTACTTCCTTTGGTGCATGGCCAGAGCGGGTTAGCCGGTGTCTCTGCAGCAAGAGCGTTTGGATGATTTCTTTTAAACAATAGCCAAAATTTAGCATTTTAACAGAATAACAGGATAAGACCAGTTGTATGCAAATCATTGTTATCTAACCTTGGAATACTGTTGTGAGCAAGCATGATAGAAGTAAGAAGAAAACTGACATGTATTGCCACATTGAAAAGGAGGAAAAAGAGGAAGTATAAGCACTGTAGCTGAATTTACCTGATTGCAGTACACTGACCACCGCAATGTACAGGTGGTACAGCAGCGAGAACAATGCCATTTGGCTTCCCAAGGAGGGGAGAGCAGAAAAAGAGGACAGAAGAAATAGTTAAACAACATTAACAGAGAGCAAGGAGTGGATCTGTGTGCACTGACATAAGGGTGCAGATGTGGTGTGGGATCTTTTGTAGAAAGAGATACCAACTGGCCAAAATCCCCCTTCCAATTGCCACAGTGGAAAGACGACTCAGGCCTCCCCAAATTACTCCAATTCATTTAATTAATGCCATCTTTATAAAGAGGGCCCTCCACATTTGGATATGTAACTTTTGCCAAATAGTTTATTTGATTAGTATGTTCTCTCTAGGAATTTCTACCCCCCCCCCCCCGGTCCAGCACAATGCTAGAATCAACTTCCACCAGAATTTCTTGAAAAAGTTGACCACAGTTGCCCTGGAAGACCTAGAGATTCTTAGACAGGTCTTTTCTCAGATTAAAAAATACTCCCCACTTTGGGGTATTTCTATTTTTGTAGGGATTCTGTGTCCCTAACTCCTGAAGAAGTGGTGGGCCTACTGTGATGTCCTTTAAAACTCCAAAAAAATTACATACAATATTTTGAAAGCATGGATAATATAGACCAGAACAACAACATACGGAACTTAATTCTGGCACCAGGGTAAAAGCCAACATTAGGCAAAATTTCTAGGAGGGTATAGTTTAAAGAAAAATCGCTTTATAAAGGCTTATTAAGTCTCTGAGGAAGGAAAAATTAGAAATCTGCAGATTCGGTTCACAGCTTTAAATAAAAAACTTCCCAGAGATGAATCATTCACTGAAATGCTGGGGTAGATCGATTGCATATTCAAGTTCCATCTGCCTTGTTCATGATGAGTGGACAAGGGCAATGAGAGAGTTATAGACCAACAACATTGACAAGGCCACAGTTTCCGATTGAAGGCTATGCTCAGAAATTAGTCCTGCAAGAAGAATTATCCAGGCTCTTACATACATTTTGAGGTACCAAAAAGGAGGCTGGGTGTCTTGACCTACCTGCTGGCTATTCTAATAAAGTACTCATAGGCGTTGTCCTTTGTTGGCTGGAGTGACTTCAACATTTCCGAGAACTCCTTGTCATAGCGGGCATTGATGTCATCACCAATAGTGGCCAGGCGCCTGCCCACCTGGCAATTTGTGCTGGCAGAGAGAGAGAGAGAGAGAGAGAGAGAGAGAGAGAGAGAGAGAGAGAGAAATATAAAGGTTAAGATCACATGTGTGAAGGCAAGCCAGAGACACACAACCCTGACTTGCATTTGGGGAGGGCACAAGGTTAACCCCTCTGCCACTCTACCTATTTGGCTCATGCGGGATCGCAGCTATTTCTGGGTCATGTGGCACATCCCCCTCAGTCTGCTCCCGCTCCTGTTGATACCGGTAGAAAGCGTAGCTCTGGAACACCTCCTCCGTCTCCTGAGCCACCTGGTCTTCTGCAAAAGGAATGCAATAGGGAACATCAGAAATCAGGCAACTATCTATAAAGAGAACCCAGTCTTAGAATATCTATGCACTATGCAGACGTCAGAGATTGCTAAGCTTTGTTGGACAGCAGCTCCCACCAGCCCTAGCTAGCACCGATGGTGGTGAAAAATGCTGGAAGCTACAGTCCAACAGCACCTGGAACACCACAATCCAAAGATTCACGTGAACGGAACCATCGATACAGATCTATTTCCGACTTCTCGGTTTTAAGGTCAGGTAGATAGATATGCTCAACATAAATTGAAAAATTGACTACATAACTCATATTACAATTTCCCACTACAAATGGGAAAATTTTGTTTGTATGTATTCTTAACAATATTACTGCAATTGTATACCCCTATAACCTACTGTAAACAATATATATAATAACAGAATGCCTGTAAACTCATTACGTTCCTCATCTGAAAAAGGGGTCCTTTTGTTTCTATAGTGGTATAACTCAGATTCTTACACAACCAAGACATAAAATACAAAAGATTGAAAACAATGATCACAATGGTCCAAGTGAGCAATAATGTTATTTGTGCAAAGGAAAAAAAATTCTCCAGAAATGTAAAAAGCCATCTTGGACAATGCAATGCAATACTTTTGACTTCCAGCAGAAATTATATCCATCTCACCTGGCTTTTCAAAAAAGTATCAGTTTCAATGAACCCAAGGAAAATTATGCACACTGAATTCTTTCTCTTTGCAATTTGATAAGCAAAACTGGGACAATATTTCAGTAGTAATAGCTGATTATGCCCAGAGCTACCTTACTGGTGACCAGAAAATAAGCAAAAATGGTAGTAAAAGCAGTTGGGGAGATTTGGCTTTCTAGTATACAGACTGCCTGCAAGGATGTGCCGGGATGAAGGTGCCAGTTGTCAAAAGTCACTGCAAAGGGAGCTACTGAGCTTGGTGGAAACCAAAAAGTCTTCCTCTATTTTTGATGCCTCACTTTCTGATATGTTTCTTTTTTAATGCTTGCAAAGTACAGACACATTCTATTAATTTGGCAAGGGGTCTGCTCTTACATCAGTTTCTTCTGGCCTATGAGGCTTGCCTGGGACTGCTTATGTGCACGTGTGGAGTTCCAAGACCTCCTACGGAAAGAGCAGGCCCCTCCTTGAGTCACTTTTTAATGTATGAAAAAGTTCTTTTAGCTTTAACATGCATTCAAAAGTGATATCTGGCATGTTATTTATCTTTTTAGAAACTAAAATAACCTAGGTTCCACTTTTCAATAGATTTCACTTTCTGACAGTGCTCTGGTCCCTAACCCATCAGATAAGTGAAGGCTTCCTTTAGCTACCTGGAAAATTGCAACTGGCAGTTCACAGAACAAATGAAGCTCCTCTTTCTGCCACTCTTTGTAGCAATTGACTCCTCCTTTGCTGCTCTGATTAAAAATCACTAATGTAATATCTAGTTGAGAATTTTGATTCGATTCCGAGTCACATAGCTCACCATGGCTGCTGGTTATATTCACTGGGGAATTTTAGTAGTCCAAAAAAACTAATTTTCTAAGTCTTGTGGGCCAGAGCTGACACTGAATTGAGCATAAGCTTCTATGTCTTTGGGGAGCAAAACTAAAAGTAATAACATTCCCTTTTAATCTGCAACTAAGTTGCTCAGAGAGAATCTGGAACAGTTACTCTTAGGGCCCTTCCACACAGACATATAATCTAGAATATCAAGGCAGAAAATCCCACAATATCTGCTTTGAACTTGGTTATCTGAGTCTACACTGCCATATATTCCAGTTCAAAGCAGATATGTGGAAGGGGCCTTAGATTACAGAATCCAAGAGCAGTTTGAGAATTCTGGTAATTCAAAAAACAACGAAACTCCAAATGTTGCCAGGTTCTGCAGACTATGGTCTTACAATGTCTCACTGTTTTTAAACATGAATGTGAGAACTACCGTATATGGCCAAGACAGATTTGTGTCAAAATCTCTTCTCTACTCTCCCCATCATTCAAATCTAGCAGTATTTTCCCACATCTGAAATGGGTAAAGCTGGATATATTTTGAAATCAGAGAACTAGCTTTAATTTGAGGTTTCTGTGATGTCATTATGCTCTTTCTTTGCACCTGATGAAAAATGTTTTATCACTGAAACTGGTACACTGCTAGACATATAAAAAGCATCAAAGGAAAAAACCGACTCATGAATAACAGAAAAGTTTGGCTCATTTCTGAGTTTTGAGATATTTCAAACCAATATTAATTGGCTCACCACACCTTCACTCGGGATTCAATAGTGATAATTTCTTTTGGTTTGACAAAAAAACTGTTGTCTTAACTGGTTGTCTCAATGAGAGCATTTCCATGTCTGATTCATCCCGGGCAGAGATTTCTTTCTGTTTTTTGTTTTAGCAAACACAAGGAACAACAGACAAAATAATACCATGCTGAGATGATATATAAAGGTACAAAAGGGAAGGAGAGAGCCTGTTATGTTAAATCGTCAGACTATCATTACCATCAAATAATGCAACAGACACCTCAAAACAAGGTGTGGCCTTCAGGATTTAGTAATATGTAAGCTACCTGAGGTCTGTAGTAAAAATGTCTCTCAGTTCTGAAGAAGACAGAATAACAGAGCACACACTAACAGAAATCTAGATCCATTCCTACAGCAGTCTCATCCTTGGCCTACTGTGTATTTGTGAAGCAGTTCTGCACACCATTTGAGGCATTTGGTCTTCAATGATCCTGGGACCACCATTTGAGACAAGTTTGTAAAAGGAGGCATGGAGGTTTGATTTACGTTAGTTTGAGAGATGTCAAGGTACACAGAAGGTGATTGGTAGCAGTCCCAAACAGTATTTTGTTTGAATCCATGCATGTGCATGCTTCAACTCCAATTAGTTTTTGAGACAAAAGGTAAGAGAAAACATCTCCCCCAAGTAGATTAAAAGTGAGTGTTGGTATGTATTCCATCTGTTGTGGTGTACAAAATGAACACTGTGTGCCAGACCAGGAAGGAGAAAGAGAGAGAACTCAGCAGGTCTCATCTAAACAATCCTTGTAGTGGGAAACCTGTGGCCCTTCACATGTTGCTAGACTACACCTCACATCATCCATGACTACTGGCCATGCTGGTTAGGTCTGCTGGTAGTCCAGCAGCGCTTTAACCCTTTCTGATCTGGAACTTGTTTTTTCTGATCCGGGTCCCACCAACCAGCTGTTTTTAGGTGCTTCAACAGAAGTCTGGACTTACCACCAGACAATTAGTTTGCTCCAACACTGCAGAAGAGAAGGCTAGAGTAAACAAGGCTCCTTATGCTAACGGACTCAGAAAAGCAGATTCAGCTGGGGACACTGCAGGACAGGGATTTCTTTTTCTCTTTCAACTTCCTCAATCTACTTCTCCAGCACACAAACACACACACATATAACTTTGACCAATTCAGATTTATTGCACTAAACTGGAGAGTCAGGGAGATGCCGTGGTTTGAGTGTTGTACTAGGACACTGGGATACAAGGGCTTGAACCCCTACTCAGCCAAGGAAACCTACTGGGTGGCCTTAGGGAAATCATACCTTCTCAGACTTGAAGGTCAAAGGCACCCCCCTCGATCTAATTCTATCAAAAAAATTGATAGGTTCACGTTAGGGTGATCATAAGCCAGAAATATCTTGAAGGCACACAACAACAACAACAGCTTTCAATTCAGCCAAGAAGTCTTCAGAGAAACCGTTGTTCTCAATCTCATCTCATATCAAAACCAACACTTTGAAGGCATTTTTAAGAACTGCAGCTTTCAGAGTTTCAGAAACCAATTGTGCTTTCTGGAGATTCTAGGAATGGTAGCCAAAGAGGCAACTTTCTCTAGCTCTGTTAACAGCAACATAGTGAGACTTCTCTAATTCACTTCATTGCAGCACGTAAACAAATAAGAATAAGGAGTACCATTTCTAATTGCAGAATAAGAATTCACATGAAAGCGAAAGGCAGCAAACAGTGCTGGAATGGGGTCACCTAGGAATAAGCCCCAGCTGAGCCACAAATCTTTTGTGACCTTCAGCCACTTGTTTTCTCTCAGCCTAACCTATTTCACAGGGCTGTTATCAAGATACAGTCTGTGTGGGAGTTCCTTGCCTGACCTTGAGTCTCCTGGAGGAAGAGCACTATAATAAAGCCATATTGCAATCATGAAAATATATCTTCACTGATGTGTGCAAACAAGGTTTCCAAATCTATCTTCACCACATGCAATGCAAAAACCAGCAGCAATCTGGTGCACATTTCCTTGAGTAATCCTTATGAATGTGATGGGATTCACTTCCATGGAAGTGTGCATCAGAAATGGCTAATCTGTTTCTTTTTTTAAAAAATCAATGATTTGCACAAGCACTGTGGCTTCCCACTTATTTTCCTGATCTATTGCTTTGGTGGAGGTGAGATTCTGGGGGGGGGGGGGGGAGGATAATCTGACCCACAAGTGCTCCCCATCTAGCCTGCAGAGGGTTTTGGCAGCCCTTGCTCCCTCTATGGGTCCCATTTTGCAGCAGGGATGCCTTTCCTGTGTTTGCTTCCCCTCCCCCTTTCCCCTGAAGCACATCTCCTCCCGCATTCCAAAGATGAAAACTGGGACACATGTGGCTAAACAATATCAGGGGATAGCCAAACAATATCAGGGTCAAACTTATGAATCTGAAGTAATATGCAAGCAATAATGTTAAGTAAATCTTCCTTGGAATTTCTGTACTGACTTCAGGAAAATTTGGAGGACTTCAGGAAATCTCAAAACAATAAATTCTGTCTGTGCGCACACGCATGAATGCAGCACAATAAATACAATGTTATATACCATTGGCCCTCTAGACTTGCAGGTTTAACTTCAGCAGATTTGACTAATATGTTATATGTAGAAATCTCTAGGTCCTCCAGGACAATTTCATGGTCAACGTCCAGCGGACCCCAAGGATTCAAAGTGCGGGGCCAGACTGGAAATGGGATCTGTCATAAGGCTTCTTTTCAACTCTATGCTTCTATTATTATATCTGAAATCTATTAAAGGAGGAGAGGGGTATCTGAAAGTCAGAGAGACACTGAGTGACACTGATTTACGGTTCTGGGACTGCTCTAATTCAAAGGGGGAACCTTTTAAGAAAAGTCTGGACGCATTTTTAATTTTTAAAAAGTTTTTATTAAATGAATTAATGGCACACAGAATATAAGAAAGAAAAACGTTTACAAATAATCAATCACACATAATAAAAGTATGCCATTCCCTCTTCCTCCACCCCTCTCCCGACCTATGAACCAATTAAAGACAAATGGCCAAAAGTCAAATTATATTGAGATCCAAAAAGGAATGGGACAAGGGTATCCTTTGTTACCTTTGCTTCTATATGGATGCTAGAAATATGCATAGATGTGGGCGAAACATCAGGAGAGAATGCTTTTAGAACATGGCCAAACAGCCCGGAAGATTCATAACAATCTAGTGATTCCAGCCATGAAAGCCTTCGACAACACATTAAATATTAGAATTAAGGAAGACAGCTGTATTAAAGGGTCGAAAATAAAAAGACAAGAATTCAAAGGCCCCTTCCACACAGCTGAATAAAATCCCACATTTTTTTGCTTTGAGCTGGGATATATGGCAGTGTGGACTCAGATATTCCAGTTCAAAGCAGATATTGTGGGATTTTCTGCCTTGATATTCTGGGTTATATAGTTGTGTGGAAGGGCCCAAAGTTAAAGCACAGGCTGCTGATATGGTATGCATGATAAAAGACCCATTAAAAGTATTCAAAGCTTGATTGAAACTATTAATAAGTATGGAAATGTGGCAGGATTTAAAATAAAGAGAAGTCCATGTTTTTAACCAAAAATCTGTCAAAAAGCAATATTGAAAAAATGGAGAATTTATCAGCTTGTAAGGTAGCCTCGAAAGTAAAATATCTAGCATTATGGCTAACCAACAAAATATTTCAAAATAATTATGAAAAAATGTGGAAGGAGATTAAAGAAATTTGGAAAGATGGCAAAGAATTTGATTAACCTGGATGGGGAGAATAGCGGTGATAAAATTGATGATTTTACTCAAAATACTGTTTTATTCCAAAATCTACTGATAATTAAAGGAGTGAGAATTTTTGAACATTGGAGGAAAGATCTGACTAAATTTAAATGGAATGGGAAAAAAAAGCTAGAATTGCTTACAGAAACCTAATAGATGCCAAAAAGAGAGGGGGTTTAGCGTTACCTTCGGGGAGCCCCTTCGGGGACAGAGGGAGGTTAAAAATAAATTATTATTATGATAATTATTATTATTATTCCCAGACCTTAGGTATTACTATGAAGCGGTGGGCTTCAGTTGGCTAAAGGAGTGGATTAGATTAGAAAATTGTGCTTTACTCAACCTAGGGGGATATAACCTAAGATTTGGCTGGCATGCATATTTATGGTACACAAAAGAGAATAAATAAAGATTCCCATAGACATCCCATAAGAGCAAGTCTGTTAGTGATTTGAAAAAGAAATAAGGCAGGGATGGCTACAACCCTTCGGGGCAACGTTAAATCCAATTTTAATGAGGAAACGAGAACCTATAGGGAGTATAATGTTCCCTCGCTACTTCGCGGTTCGCTTATTGTGGATTCGCTGTTTCATGGTTTTTAAATAAACACTAAAACAATAGTATAAATCATAAAATAATATTATAAATCTCTCTTTCTACTTCCTTCCTAAGGAGAAGCCTAAGGAAGGACAGAAGGAAGGAAGGAAGAAGCCAAAGGGAGAGAAAAAGAGGCTGAAGAAGCTTTGTTTTCGCCTCAAGCGTGCATGTGCGTGATTGAGAAGCGAGGAGGGGACAGATTGTAAACAACAGTCAGATTGTAAACAACACAAATATAGCGTCCCTACTTCACGGATTTTCACTTTTTGTGGGTGGTTCTGGAACATAACCCCCACGATAAGTGAGGGAACACTGTACTTAATTAAAGAAAAAGAGCACTGGAGACTAAAAGGAAGAGAAGAGTTAGGGATAAATCACTGGTTTCACTACCACCAATTATATGATATATTTTAAAAAGTAATAAAGTAGGATTCAATAAAAGAAAATCAGAATTGGAAAATATATTAGAGAGGAGAAATAAGGGATTAATTTCTAGATTAAATAGGTACATATTAGAATACAATCTAGAAGACAATTGAATACAAACAGCAATGGGCTAAAGATTTTTGGAAAAATATTGAGTTAGATCAGTGGGAATATTTATGGGAAAGAGGATTTAAATTCTTAATAGCAGGCTCTATTAGAGAGAACATAAAAGTTATGTAACACCTGAGATAATAGCTGAAATAGACAAATCTCACTGGGGGAGGGGGTGTTGGATATACAGTACAGAAAAGTATGTTTTTTCATGCCTGGTAGACATGCAAGTTGGTACAAACCTTTTGGGAAGAAGTGATTACGGAAATAAATGATATGATCACTAAAAAGGCTAGGAAAAATCCAGAGATGTGCTTCTTGGGACTATGTGGTGAAAAATCCAGCAAAGAAGATATCTGTCAATACAGTTTTGTTGCAGTGAGAATATTAATAGCAAAATCTTGGAAAGGAGAAAAAGAGGTATTGCTAAAAGACTGGTGAGAAAAATTATTAGAGTATATCCAAATGGCCAAGCTATCCAATCCTATACGGGGAAGAAGCGATGAAGATTTTGTCAAGAAATGGAGGCTTGCATATCTAGAAAAGAAGATAAAAAGAGATTTCAAAGTAGTCACAAGTGGAATTTATTAATGGAGGATAAGGGTAGGCTTTTTTTGAGACACTAGTTTCACACTGGGTGGTGCCGGAAGTAAAACATCTTGACATATTTGATACTCCTCTTCCATAGCTGCAGTAACCTCTGAGGATTACTGAAACACTTTTGTTGAATAATGTAGCAACTATTTCCTACTGGGCTGTGAAGCATTTAGCCTAGTCTGGTGGCTCAGAAAAGTTGTTCTAAAACTTTGGACCTCCAGATGTTTAGGGCTTCAGCGGCTAGAAGTTACAGCCAGCTTGACAATGTTCATGGAATATAGGCACAAAAGGCCAAAGCATATGAAGGACTGATGTTTAAGAACTACTGGTTTAGCAGACAGGAACAAAAACACTGTGGCTTAGGAGGGAAATCTGGGACTTCTGAAAAAAAGAGAATCTGTAAAAGCAAAGGAATAGGAGAGCTGTCCATCTGATCCGTGGGTACTGGAATATATTTCAAGTATTTTCCTTTTAAAATGTATTTACAATGGAAAGGCAGAGCATTTCAGTGACATAATCCAAAGAAATAAAAGACAGCAATGTCACAATCACAATTATATCATGTTGTGGTGCACTGTCTTCCTCTATTAGGCCACACAAGTTTGGCCTCTGGTGTGAGTTTATTTTAAATGTTATGGAAATTAAAGTACTTTCATCCTTTGTCTTGGAATGAGATCACGATGAACACAATTTCGATTCAGATATACCTCTTCTTTTCTGAAGGAACATTCGGCAGTCAAGTAAAGAATCCAACAAGACAGGCTAGAGTTAGAGCAGAAACTTCTGTCCGTGCTGAATTGATATCCCCACACTCCGGCATGGTGGAGGCTCATTCCTTTGGCAAGAGGTAATCTAGATTTTGTAGATTTCTATAAACCAAATCATAATTCCTAACAAAAACGTGGCTATGGGACCAGGCATTTGAGCATGAGTAGCAGCAAAAATGAGATATGAATATATGACCTCCTGACAGACCCCACCTGGACATGGAAAGCGCCTTTAATGTATAATTATGTATATTTTTAATGTATATTCTTAATTTTATTGTAATTTTTAATCTCGATGGATTTTTAAATTTGATGAAAACTGTTTTTTGATGTGTATGTTTATATTGTAAGCCGCCCCGAGCCCCCTGATGGGTGAGAAGGGCGGGGTAGAAGTGATGTAATAAATAAATAAATAATAAATAAATAATAGCTTCTACAAATGCTTTCCTTTCCTCACTTATATCTAGAGATAAGGGGTTAACAACAGTGTGGGAACCAATTTTTACCATGTACCCAACTCCTGGCCACACCAACACATCTTGGAGAACTAGAAATGTTCCCTTCTCATCAATGGGTTCAGCCTAAATTATTTGATGCTTAGTTTTGGTTTTTTCCCCTCAGTCTCCTCAAATACCAGTTCAGGTAACAATTACATACCACAGATGGAGTGCAACTTTTGGTTCAGGGGCCAACTCGTATATACTAATAGCTAATTTGGGATCTGTGCAATGATAGCTATGTAGCCAAAACAAGGCTGAGCAAAACAAGGAAGGTATCAGTCTGCTCTGGAGAAACCTTTAATTTGCAGGAGGGGAAAAGTACTTGTTACTGTATTTTTGTAACACCCAACAATTAAATCTCTGTGGCAGGTCACAAAAATCAGGCAGAGTCACTAAAACACACCAGAACAATAAAACAGGATAGAAAATCACAGAAGGAAAGCAACCAAGTCAAATGCAAACATCACATAAGCATTGCAGTGCAAGAGTCTAAAACTCAATTTTTCAAAAATGGAAAACCTGAAAGCGCCTATGAAAAGAAAAGGTCCTTATGGATTGTAGAGTAAAAGATGATTACACAGTTCTGTAGGAAAACTTTTTTGAGAAGGTTTTACCATAAATGAGAAGTCATCATCACATTCTAGTAGTGAATAGAACTTGGAAAAGTTACTTTTTGGATTCTATCTCCTAGAATTGCTCAGCTAGCATGACTACTGACTGGTAACAAATACATTACCACAATGAGAACTATAATAGAGAATTTGACCAGGTGTGACACAGAGATGACCTGGTTCATGGCAGAGCAGAAGTCTGAATGCTGCTCAAGACTGACAATTTTCCACCTGTATCTAGTCTAGAAGATGAACTAAATACCCTAAAGGTGCCAGATCCCATCTGATCTTAGAAGCCAAGCAGGTTCAACTCTTGTTAGTATATGGATAGGTGACCACCAACAAATAACAAATGCTGTCGATTAAATTTCAGAGGCAAAACAACCTCTGATATTTCTTGTCTAAGAAAATCCTATGAAATTCATGAGGCTGCTATAGGTTGACAGGTGACTTAAAGACACACACACATCCATTGTAGAAGACTCTTAGCCGCAAACTGTATGCAGGACAAGTATTGGCTTCAGCCAAGATAAATATATAACACTATTCCTGGAAAGTGTACTACAACTAGCAACTATTTTAAGAGATTGACTTGCTCTTCATAAAAATAATTTCCACGTACAACTTAATAAAAACAGAAACTTTAAATTGCCCAAGGGCGATGCAGGAAAAAACTAAACTAAATTTATGCATTTCAGTCAAGTATCCCTTTGTGTGTTGTAAGTCATAAATTTACTGAAGGGGGAAAAGTGTGCATACTAATCAGTTGCTATTATAATAGTTAAATCAAGCCTGGGAATCCTGTTCACATGGGAAACCTCCACATGAACATGCATTTCTTCTTTTTGGATGCAGGAAACTTTGAATCTCTGTCTTTCACTCAACAACAAGTCAAAGTAAGTGGTGTCTGGAAGAGAGGAAACATCAATATCAGACCATATAAAAACCTCAGTGGGGCCTCAGCATTTGGTCAGTTCTCATCACACCTCGTTCCCCATTCCTTTGCTCTGCTTTATCAATGCTTTTCATAATAGAGATTGCAAACTCTTGCATGGATCTTGGAATCTTTCTTATGGTCAGCGTCGCTAACTTGGTTTATTCTGGATTCTTTTTGATAAAACTCTAAAGCATCATAACCTTAACAGAACTTGGCTGAACTATATTATAGAAGACAAATTGTATTACACTTTCTCATTTGGAGGTTTGCTATATTACTGATCACGCGCATGAGGAACACCTCTATGCTCCCATTTATTAATTAAAATATTTAAATGCCAACCTATTTCTTGAGATATCTCAAATATCTGTCTAACACATACTCTATGTTGTATTTTACAGATGATTTTCTTATCATTATTCAGATACAACCACACTGATGTAAAGATGGCGGCTGATCTGGGGAATTTTACATATCTAAAGTTTCTGCTTAAAAAAGGCAATGGGTGTACTTTATATAAATGTATCACCAAGCATGTTCAGAGTTTCAAAGCCGAATTGGCATTAATGCAGATATTACTTGCAAATGTGAGAACTGTGTGGCTTTCCAGATGTAGTTGGATTGCAGTTACTAGAAGTCTTAACCAGCATAGCCAATACTGAGAGGACTTGGGAGACATCTAGCAGGCCATGATTTTATAAAATAATTCTTATACCCTGACCAAGAATATATCAAAATATATAACACAAAAGGTATTGCTGATGAAGCCACAGTGACTAATTTGCAGTGCTACAGGTGAAAAGGTCACATTTGCATAAATGTTCACAAAATAATAGTATAATTTTAGCAGTTAAACCAGACTTTTTTTTCCTCCTTCTTACATCAATGCTGACACTCTTCTGGTACCAGCTTCAGGAAATACATCAAATACATCTAGAGCCAATACTGTCTGCATGATCCAATAAATAATATTTACAGAAAGATGACTGTCTTCAGAGCACACTTCTAAGAATGTCAGTCTTTCTAGATGATAGAAATAGATAGATCTATTTTGCCTATTTAGGTTTAAATTTAAGCTAAATGTAGTAAGTTTGAAATAACCAAGATTGCTAGAAAGCAATGAGCTCATCCAACAACATCTTGTTTTTAAGGATGAAAACACACCTAGGAGAACACTTTCTTAAACATGGTAGGATTACGGAGTAAACACAAACAGGAATATGCTAAAACCCAAACAACCATTAGAATTACGATATGTTATTTAAAAAACATTATCTAGAAGGAAAAACTCACATTAAGGTCTGACATATTTTCTAAACACACAGGTATCCCACTGTATTTCAGAAGATAAAAATGTACCATGATTACACAGATCATTATTGGTATTTATTAATGAAAAAACCTAAGCATCCAGACCTAGAAATATATATTCATATGAGAAGGAAAAATTTTGCTGGAGGACTGGAAGACTCTCATTTATGCAACCCAGAATATTACCAGTGTTATTTACAAATTGTAGCAATACTACCATTGCTATTTGCAACTAAAAACAAAACAAACATTTTATGATACTCCAACTTAGGAAACTGACAGAAACAAGCACCGTTTCTGACTGTAGTAGACTTCCCCTTGTTCCACGAAATGAACAAGTACAGGTTGATTCTTCCTTTTCAAGAACTCTGAAAGACTCCCAAACCTGAGATGTTTGATCCTGCTGCCATTTCCATCGCTGAGGAAAGGGGACTAGTTACACATCCAGTGCACGTTGAGTATTTCTCAAAGAGCTCTCATTCCACCAGTGTCAGAAATTTGACAGGGGAAAGGAAAGTGGGAGAGGACCTGGGATTATGTGGCTTGATTTACATAAAGCCCCTATAAAACGTGGCACCGGGGAGGGAAAATAATATCATCATCATTATCATAATAATTTATTCATTTCTATTCCACTTTTCTCCCATGGGTGGGACTCAAAGCGGCATATAAAGTTTAAAACCAATACAAATACATTGACACACAATACATAATCAACTAAACATAATATACAAATATAAAAATAACCCAATTTAATATTTAAAACTCAGTGCAGGCACTATTTAAAAGTATCCATAACCTTTGGCTAGTGAGGTTACTGGTAAAACTAAAAAATTATATACTCCTAGGACATCCCCTTTCAGGTCAGATTGCAGTTGCCAGGGCCAACAAAGTATTCAGTGGTGAACCTCTATCAGTAGTTATCTGGCAGTGCCTGTTATCATTCAACTGGGAAGGTGAATATATGAAAAGTCCAAATGTATCTGACTTCTGTGGGTTCAGGGAATGCCAGAAAGCTCCGGCTGTCTGGCCCATCAATGCCCCACTTTCCTTTCGCCCAGGCAATGAAAGCTAGAAAAACTCAGCCGGGGCTGGGTAGATAGCCCTTTTCTCACTATCCCTCATTCACTATGTATATGCAAATACAGATATCCCCAAAGCAATAGAAAAAAGTTTTGTTGCAAATCCAAATCTGAAAAACTTCTGATTAAAGGACATTCCACCTACACGGCCCCTTGTTTCAAAGATTATATGGTAAAGAGTGCTTTCTATGACGGGCAGTTCAAAGATTTCTAGCAGTGTTTCTTTGTTAGCACCTTTCCTTGGCCGTGGGCATTCTGTTGTCTCCTCTGGCTGCTCAGCAGTGAACTGTCTCTGCTTGTCTACACCAAGTCCTTTCATCACAGCTTCTCATGACATCAGTATCTCTATGTGGGCCCTTGCTGCTTTCCTATCTGTGAGGTGGAGGAAGGATGCTTACTCATCTGAGTATTCATACCAGCTTCTCTGCATCCTGTTTTGACCACAAATTGGTGTACAGCAAGGAAGAATTCCAACGCAAAATGCAACAGGTTTCATTGGGATATTTTTTTTAAATAACCCTTTTCTCTCTCTTTAAAAAAAACCCGTGTACATTGCAGATGACTGCTTAAGGTTTTTTGAATAACAACATTGCAAAATCTCTACCTTGTGGATCTAGTGCAGTCGTTCTCAACCTGTGAGTCCCCAGGTGCCTTGACCTACAACCCCCAGAAATCCCAGCCAGTTTACCAGCTGTTAGGATTTCTAGGAGTTGAAGGCCAAAACATCTGGGGACCCACAGGCTGAGAACCACTGATTTAGTGCAATATGAATTATGTATGATTCTGGCATACCCAAACACACCACCTGATATGATGATAGATAAGATGGGCAAATGTAGGCTAAGGAGGCTATAGTTAGAGCTATTGAAACTACTGTAAAGAGCATTTTGGTGAGCAGAATGGCTGCTATGACATTTTAGGACATCAGAGAAAATGTCCACCAAAAATGGCCACCAGTTTTCATGTTGTTTTGTTTGGGTTGCTTTCATTACACTAAATTGATCCACAATACTAGACAAATTTGGAATTTCCCTTTAGAAAATTCATATAATATGAATGTGTGCCACACATTGCTAGTACAGATTAATCATCCCTTATCTGGAATTCTGAAATCTGAAATACTCTGAAATTGCACACATGAGTGGCTAAGGACATTTTTGCTTTCTGATGGTTCAATGTATACAAAATTTCAGGCACAAAATTATTTTAAAAATACTGTATAAAATTCTCTCAAACTATGTGTATAAGATGTTTATGAAGCATAAATGAATTTTATGTTTAGACCTGGGTCCCAAGATATCTGATTATATAAGGTAAAGGTTTCCCCTGACGTTAAGTCCAGTCATGTCTGATTCTGGGGGTTGGTGCTCATCTCCATTTCTAAGCCGAAGAGCCGGCGTTGTCCATAGACACCTCCAAGGTCATGTGGCTGGCATGACTGCGTGGAGCGCCGTTACCTTCCCGCCGGAGCGGTACCTATTGATCTACTCACACTGGCATGTTTTCGAACTGCTAGGTTGGCAGAAGCTGGAGCTAACAGCGGGCGCTCACTCTGCTCCCGGGATTTGAACCTGGGACCTTTCGGTCTGCAAGTTCAGCAGCTCAGTGCTTTAACACACTTTGCCACCAGGGCTCCATCTAATTATATACCTATATGTAAATACAGGTATTCCAAAATCTGAAATCCCCAAAACATCTAGTTCCAAGCATTTTGGATAAGGAACACTCAACCTGTATAATCATGCATCAGTATGCCTCCTTTAAAAAGTTTTAGATAATATCCATTATTATAAACTGTTTGAATCCAACTTGTTTTAACTATATAATGCTGTTAGACAAAGCTGTCAATGGTATTAATCATGACTACTATATATAAAAATCTAATCCTGATTAATAGTTGCTGGGAGAACAAACAGGAGAGGACTGCTACTTTCACATTCTGTTTGTGGACTCTCATGAGCATTTGGTTTACTGCAGTGGAATATAGCTGCCAGAGTTGATGGGTCTAAACACGCCTTAAGTATAACAGAGAAAGACATGTTTTTACAATATCAGGATAGGCAAAATCAATGAAAGCCACAAGCACAGTCTATATCTCATTTTTTCCTAAAGCGCCATCTGCACAGACCATTGAACGCAGTTCAAAGCTAGCTTCAAACTGTGGCAGCCAGACGACAAACACCCACAAAAGAACGTGAAAGAAAGTCCTTAGTGCACATCAGTGCTCTGTGGTTTGTGTAATCACCATCTTGGCCTCAAACCAATTCCAGGATTTCCTATGTAAATATCTGCACAGCAAAACTACTTTCTTCAATATCCGTTTAAAACTACATAACACTACCAGTGCAGATGGGGCCTAAGTAGAATAGCCATCTAGGCATGGGCCAAGAATGAGCATTCCCCAGAAAACAGCATGGCCATAGTAAGTACAACAGACACATTAGGTACAACGTGTATGTAGAAATGGGTTGGAATTAGGGGACTTGCACAGAAAGCAACACAACATCAGCATAGCCAACTACTGTAGTTCAATAGTTTTATCAGAACAATGATGGATACAAATCTTTGGTTTAGCAGAAACTCAAGGTTTACTTCACACTTATATATCATGTGATTTGAGCATCCATGGGTTTGATATCCAATGTGGGTCCTGGAACCAAACCCCAGCAGATACTGAGGGCCACTGTTTTTTTAACTTATGAGTTTGGTATTTATGTACTTAGGCATGCATTAATTGTTATTGCTATGGTACAATTGGTCCTCCTTATTCATGAATTTAATCATTCAATATTTCCAAAAATAGTTTGACTTGTATGTCTATTTTATATGCCTATATACTTGGCACATATAAATGAAAAAAAGTTGTTGAAAGTTTAAGAAGCTCTGCATTACATTATGAATGCAACATGTCAGAAATAACTTCAACCCTTTTGTGGTATTTTTGTTTTATTACTGGTGTTGTTATGGAGATACGGCCTCATGAAAGAGAAAAGGGAGAATACTACATGATCCAAGTGTTTACTCCTCCTATACCTTATGCTTCCACCTCATTTTCTGTTGCAGGTGTTGAGGTGACAACAACGTAAGACAGAGGGAAAATGTGTTTATATCAAAGGACAGCAATTTGTAGCATTCAAAATGTGTGTTTGAAAGGTATAAAGATAACAATATGTGTCAAGGTAGAAGGTAGTAGAAAAAAAAGGAAGACCCTGTTACAAATCAAGGAACAGGGTGACTTGGAGGTCTCTCACTCATAGGGACACCAAAAGTTGACAAAACATTTTTCATTTATTTTGAAAAAGGAGAAAGTAGAAAGTGCCTTTCTTAAAAAAAATCCACAGCTATAATGACATTTGGAGCCTTGGCATGATAACTGTATAGTTACTTTGCAATGGCAACTTTTTCATCTCTGGTACACAATAGTATGACAGAAAAAGACTGGATTTTTCCAACATAACCTATACATCAAAGACTATTGACTTACAGAAGCGAATTGACTAAAACATTCATAAGGTGTCCTTCATTCACAAGAAATCCCAGGGAGGTGAGTATGTGTGTATAAAATATAATTAGCAAAAATAAAATTATAAGGTAAGAGTATACTAACTATTCCAAGAATCTCCAGACAACAAACAAACCAAAATAAACATTTAACATTTAAAATACATGAATACATGCATGTCCCAAAAATACATGAATGGCACAAACAACGAACTGGTTCAAACAAGCCCCAAACCTCTAACTAGAAATCCTTTGACTTGGAATTGCTTTAAAATAAAAACAGGAAAATAAGCCAACTTACAGCACAACGCTATACATGTCTACTTAAATGCTCAGTTCCACTATGTGAAATGGATTTTGCTCCAAGATAAGCATGCAAATCCTGTAGTTAGGAATGTCTTTGCTACACTCTGGCAGACAGGTGTGCCTGTTCTTTCAGTCCCAAAAGTATGATTTCTTTCATTATTTAATAACAAAGTTAAAACAAATGAATGAGGGTTGTCACAAGCAGCTCACCTAATGCAATTTCCATGGATGGTCTGCGTATCTCTGTCCTCCTCCTGTCTGTTGGGTCGTTGCCATTTCTTGAGGCCATGCTGCAGTGGAGTTTCGAGAGAAGAAGGTGCCAATCCACAAAAATCTACAAGAGAGAGACCAAGCAGCCTGTAACTGCAAGTTCAAGGGTTTGAATGCATAAGCTAGAGAGAGTCCTCCGAACTAAGGCATTGCTTTCTCTCAGCTGCTTCCTCTTTCCTTAAGAGCCATCTAGCTCCACCTCTTTGAGAAACCTGACTCTGCTTTGCCTTACTCACTTGCACACCCAGCCTTTCCTGCTAGTACCGTGTCTGCCTTACCAGGGAAAAACAAGTCGGGCTCCTCTTCCTTTTTTATCATTCCCTTGTTGCATAACCTCTTAACCTAAACTTTTCATTTACTCTCTTAATCCCATCATTGGGGCTTCTTCCAATCTTATAAAAAATAAACTCTTGAATACCCGGACACTGCTACTGTATTGAAACACTCAATGTTCTCTCAACGAAACTGAAACTAACCAGTGAAGGTTACAAATGTTTCTTGAAAAGTTAGAATTGAATGGAATAGAATTAGATTGCCCTGATCAAATCAATGAAAGACTGTCCTTCTCCCCATTTAGGTCAATATGAAACGTAATTGGACAAAAGGCACCTAGCATGTTTCAGCTGGGATTTAAATCCAGATTTCCTAAAACTCAGTTTTCCCTACTATGCCACGGAACTCCACTGATAAAGCAACCATGATGGAATGGAATGAAATATACCGGTAGTTGTCTCATCTCTTTCTTTGAAGAAGGAAAATTAGGGCCCCTTCCATACAGCTGTATAAAATCCCACATTATCTGCTTTGAACTGGGTTATATGGCAGTGTGGACTCAAATAAGCCAGTTCAAAGCAGATAATGTGGATTATCTTCATTGATATTCGCGTTATATGGCTGTGTGGAAGGGCCCTAAAGCTCCAATCCTACATCTTTGGATGAAGAGAAGCAGTCTAATAAATTCAACCTGAGCAAGAAAGTACTGGATATCTCTTTCCAAAGTGACTCCCAAACTTTCTATATTGGCATAAACTTGATGGCAGAGACCTATACTCCACTAGTGGGTTTAACGGATGTCAACCAACATGTACTTTTACATGTTTATGTTTTTTTAAAAATAATACAACAAAATGCAAAGCTAAACAGCAAGTAAACATCATTTTAAAAGTGACATCAAAGTCCTGAATGAATTCTTTCAAGTGCTTGAAATTTTACTTTCAGTAGTAATAATATTTCAGTTGTTTCTGAAAGTACGCAGTTCACAGCTAAGCATTAAACTTCACTGAAAGACTAAAATTTGATGGTTCAAAACTGATGCTACACAGATCTTCAAAATTTTGTATTACTCAGTATGAGTATGTTTGGAAGATTTGAATAGTTTCTGATTCTGAGTCAGCTATTTGGACAAAATCAGCTTGAGTCAGTTAGATGTTTGTCAGAGTCTTGAAGACAAAGAGCAGAAAAATTGCAGGAAGTTTTTGTGGAATAACTTTCAAGAACGCACCTAGAGAAATGCAAATTTCTAGAGTCTTGTGGCACTTTTAAGATGTGTATTATAGCATGAGTGCTCATGGGCCATAGATGACTTTATCAGATTCTGGGAGCATACTCTCTCCAGCAAGGATGGGATTCATACAATTCTCAAATCTCATCAGCCTTTACCAGCATTACGGATACTGAGGAATACTAAATGTTGCAATATCCTGAGAGTTGCATGATTATTGATTTAAGGGTATTTACATGATACACATAGCTAGTGGGATGTTGACGGTGAGGTTCGTTGTTTGGGGAGAGAATTTATATGCAAATTTAGATTTGAATGCTGACAATTAAAATATTCAGTGATCATTCACCCAAGTATTGATGGAAATGTGACAAGACATGTTTCCCCATTGAGACCTTTAGCACAGTGAGATTTGGATGTACAGTATAAGGATATTTAATCTCTGAGCTTCGATGAGGCAGGAATTTTGCTAAGTGGAAAGATTTAGGTGGCCCCACTGTGACAGTTTCATACTGAATCCTCTAGTCGATCTGCCTTATCTATGATCTCCTGACTTGATTTAATCAGGCACAAAAAATTAACGAAAATGACAGCAGTGGTTTGATCTCTGCAAATTTACTATTTGTAGAAAGATCAGTTTTTAGCAGCAATTTATACATGTATCTATATAAACCCTAACAGTTCAGGCCCTGCCTATCTTTGTGACCGCATTCCCCCCCATGTATCTGCGTGATCATTAAGAACTGCTGGGGAAGCACTTCTCGTGGTCCGGCCACCATCACAAGCAGGGTTGGTAGGGACAAGGGAGAGGGCCTTCTTGGTGGTGGCCTCCCTGCCCAGGAAAATTGAGCAGGCCCCACCCTGTCTTCCTTCCGGAGGGAATTGAAGACCTGGATGTTTAGACAAGCCTTTGAGAATGTTTAGCCCAATGGTCTGCAATTATGATACAGCACAGCACTCTGCCCTGAAAAACTGGTCAATTTCCTTCTGATTCTTTACTACTGTAAATTATGCTGCTGCAAATTTATGCTTCTCATTTATCTGATATACCCTTATACTGCAGACTACTACAAACCTTGCACAAAATAAAATAAAATACAGAACACAGAAATTCCTTGAGTGGGTCATCTATCATATTTATTGTAAAACAGGGAATCTCTCAATAGATTTTGCATAATCCTGGACCTACCATAAATTCACTAGGAAGTCTTCAATTCAGACTACAGATCCCTCATCTACAATATAGGATTATGATCTGAATTATGACCATACTATTGCCTAGAATCATAGAACCGGAAGAGATTACAAGGTCTAGTGGCTAGCCAGTCCCACCTGCTGCCATGCAAGAATACACAATCCAGGCTTTGTTTTAAAACTTCCAAAGTGGGAGATTTCATCACACTCTCAGGCTGCAGTGTATTCCACTGCCAATCAGTTCTTAGCATCAGGAAGTTCTTCCTAGTGTTTGAGTGGAATCTCTTTTCTTATGAATCCATATCCTGTCTCTGGAATAGCAGAATACAAATTTGCTCCCAACTCAATATACTATTTCTTCAAACATTGAAACATGGCTACCATAATAATAATAATAATGATAATAATGATAATAATAATCATCATCATCATCTATATTCCACCTTATCTTCCCAAAGAGACTCAGAGCAGATTCCAACATACAATGGCAAACATTCAATGCCTCCATAAAACAAACACTGACATAAAATTGCAGAAAAATCCTGCATGTGAAAACAGCATTAAAACTTAACATCAAATTAAACCTGACATCAGTGAATTAAACCTAACATCAATAAATTGAACCAACGCATCCAGTCAAAAATGATATAATGACATAAATGTCCCCTCTTAATCTTCTCTCCGCCAGGCTAACATATCCAGTCTCCTAAGCCACCGCTCCTAGGACATGGCTTCCAGATCTTTGACCATTTTAATCCCCTTTTTCTAGACACATTCCAGCTTGTTATTATCCTTCTTGAATTGTGATTGCCCAGAACTGGACACAGGATTTCAGGTGAGGCCTGACCAAAGCAGAATAGATAAGATACTGTTACTAATCTTATCTAGACCCTATACTCCCACTGATCCAGACTAGAATCACACTGGCTGCTGCATCGCACTGTTGACTCATGGTCAGCTTATGAGCTACTTTCAGAGACATTGTTGTCAAGCCACCTTGTATATGTGCATTCCATTTTATCTACCTAAGTGTCGTACCTTACATTTCTCCTTTTTGAAATTTATTTTGTTAGTTTTGGCTCAGCTCTCTAACCTACTAAGGTCCTTTTGAATTTCTTGGGTATTAGTCAATAAGGCTTTTTGTACATACCACATGGAAAACTTAGAAAAAACCCCACAAAGCATCACCACAATCATCCAAGCTCTACTGGACAGCCCTAGAAAAGTCATCCTCAATTTTTGAATCTACAGTTCAATAACCTAAATTCAACTATTCCAATGAACAATATTAAACTTTTGCCATCATGTCTCAGGGATACTTACAATTGTTGAAGGCTAGACAAAACAACAACAAAGCAAAACAAAACAATTCCCTGCAGCTTGTTAGGCACAAAATTGCAATTGTGATTTTTCAGGGATCAGAGAAGAAACAATTTTTTTTTCAAAAAATGAATAAAGAACCCATTAATATGGAGGGCTACCGTAAACTAAAAGAGAAAAGGGGGTTGTTGCATGCAAAGAGTAGATGGAAAGAGGCAGAGGGTTTAATTCCAGATCAGTTACTTTTGGTTTTCAACATAAATATACCTATATAACATAGTGTGGTCCCAAACACTTCACTAAATTTGGTTCTGCTGAGAAAGATACGTGCTATTTACTGATTTTTGGCTTGAAAATCCGATTGCTAATCACAACTAGAGCAGACCCATTGAATCTGTAAATTTTACACACATGTCAACTCACCATTCAAAAGATCAGTTCTAACTTTACTTTATTGTGTCAGAATCAAGCAAGTCGCTTCTGGTGTGAGAGAATTGGCTGTCTACAGAGATGTTGCACAGGGATGCCTGGATGTATTACCATCCTGTGGGAGGCTTCTCTCATGTCCCCGCATGCGATGCTGGGGCTGACAGACAGGAGCTCACCCTGTCTTGCAGATTCGAACCGCCGACCTTCACTTCTTCAGGTCAGCAGTTCAGCCGGCACAAGCGTTTAAACCATTGCGCTACTCTCTAACTTAGACTTAGCAACAAGATTCAAGTCTTTGAAATCACCAGACGAACCTGTGTGTGTGTGTTTTTGTTTGTTTTTAAAAAAAAGAGGAATCATCACTCTGGTGAAGTCAAGAAGGTGCATCATGAAAACCACTTGGAAAGGGAAATAATAAATAAAGTTAACTGTGGTGAGGTGTCTAGTAGCTGGGAAAATGTTAAATTCATCCCAAAGATCCCAGAATTGTCAATAGTGGTTAGGAAAAAACCCACAAAGTAACAAAGGTGATTTCTTCTGCAAAACCAATTGATACTCAAGAAGCTTTTGGGTTAGATAAAATTTAGTTGTAAATATTCTAAGCAAAATTGTAACAAATTTACAAGAGTTACACGGACATGCTGTGTTAGCATGGTTCAAGGGACTGTTACACACTCTCTGCCAAGTTTTCCTGTGGCTGGCAGATAATAAATGAGCCGCAGTGTATGTTGATTCCTCAGAGAGCAGCAATTGTTTAATAGACATACTAATTAGCTTACAAATTGTCTGGTCTTGCTGGAGGAATTGAGCTACACCACCCTCCAAGCAATTAGGCAACAAATAAGGCAGGGCTTAGAAAAGACACTTCAAGAAGAAAGGAAAAGGAGTATTAAAGAAACCAAGATAGAACCAAGTCCAGTTTTTGATCATTAATACCAATGTGAGGAACTGATTTCTGACTGTTAGAATCAAGCAGAACAGGCAGAAGAAATTAAAGAGAATTGCTTTTCCTATTATAGAAGGCCCTTGGTATCTGTTTCGGCTTAGTTCCAACACACACATACCTGTAAACCAAAATGTGCAGATACAATTATATATGATGGCACAGTAAAATGGTGTCCCTTATAGAAAATGGCTTTTAGAACTTTTTTTTTTGGGGGGGGGGGAGTATTACCAAGTCATGAATCTGTTGAATCTGTGGATATGGAGGGTCAACCATACTATCTCCGCATGCTAGAAAATGCTTCACTTGTTGAATTTGCTTCTCAAGAAGTTTTAAAGATACAGCCACTGTTCAGTGGGGGAAAATAAGAAGAAACAAAAGCTGAGTATCTACTCCTGGAAGACTTCTCTGACTTTCACCACACATACATTTTACAAAATCAAATGGTTATAAAGGCAGGCATAGGGTCACAAAAGGGGCAAGACCAAGTACAATCGGATAATTTAGATCACTTCCTGTCAATAAGAACTAAGTAAGGTAAGGCTTTGACTCTGGAGGTTGGTGCTCATCTCCATTTCTAAGCTGAAGTTCCAGCATTGTCCTTAGACATCTCCAAGGTCATGTGGCCAGCATGACTGCATGGAGTGCCATTACCTTCCTGCTGGAGCAGTACCCATTGATCTACCCACATTTGCATGTTTTCGAACTGCTAGGTTGGCAGAAGCTGGAGCTCCCTGGATTCGAACCATCAACCTTTTGGTCAGCAAATTCAGCAGCTCAGCAGTTTAACCTGCTGATTGCAAATCAGGGGACAAAAGAAAATTATCCCAAAGGAATGAAAAACCTCAAGTCTTGGTTTTAAAACACAGGAAGATATAAGTAAAGTACCAGGCAAACAACCTACAAATTAAAATAGGATAACAAATATGGACATGATGGGACTAAATTATGGCATGCCAAATTATCTTCCCGGTATAATGACACATTAGCAAACACAAGAACTGCAAGACACATGGACTTTTGAGCTCTGCAAAGTTTGATAGGTTTCTGTGCAATATTTTGGTTCAACTGACACAACAAGGCAAAGTGGTGATTTATCCATTGACAACTTTCCCATTGAGAGTCAGTGTCATAGAGCAGTTTGGCTACGTAAGATCTGCATATTGCTTCAACAGAAAAGCTAACACTTTGGACAATATTTAAGGTGTAAATACAAACATAGAAATAACAGGACCTCCAGGTCATGTCACTCACCTTTGGCGAGATAGTTGCTTGAAATATCTTGCCAAAGTTTACTTGTAATGAGAGTGAGATCCAGGAAAGCAACAAAATTTGAAAAATATAAGGACTGGCAAACTATAATGAACTATGCACTGAATATAAAAAAGCAATGCCTCAATGTTTTTGTTGTGCTCTTTGTTATCAGATTTGGGTTAGTGTCTTGCAATGTTGTAGCTTATTGTTGCTTATTCTTTGTTGGATTAGCATAAAAATTAAATAAAAAATAATTTTTTTAAAAATGTGCATAACGCAATCCAGGGTGAATTAAAAAAATAAAATTATAATCTTAAAAGTTAAAAAAGGCAGAATGAAGAAAAAGGACAGTTCACATGTTTAATGGAAAGTGATGTACCTTGTACAAGATGTGGCCCAGGTCAGATGCCTTGCTAGAGGACATCCAATTAATGGGACAGAACCTTCTTCCAGTCTGCATAGCAGAAGCCCTTCTACACTTTAAGTATTATCGGTCTATCTGATGAAATCGTGAGGTCTGTGTTTGGGGAGGGGGCATTTAGCATTCTCAGTGAAAGAGCTCTAGTGCAGTGGTTCTCAACCTGTGGGTCCCCAGGTGTTTTGGCCTACAACTCCCAGAAATCCCAGCCACTCTAGTGTCTCCAAAACTACCAGTCCCAGGATTTCATAGGATGCATCCATGTCTAAAGCGCAATGATAGGACTATATCTATGCAGAATGAACGGTTCCCTGGTCAAACATACAAGGAAATAATTTAAGAACTATAAAAGGCATACATTCACTTTCCTTGGGTACCTACTTATGGGCTGAATAGATATTCTTCTTTGCCTCAGGGATTATGAGCAGAAAAGCAGGATGTGGTAAGCATTACCACAAGGCTATCATTATACAGATAATGGCAGCGTTTGGCCACTGTCCAAGGATCATAGCACATTAGGAACTTGTCTATACATTTATTTAGCATACCTGACCTTCTATTATAAATGAATCCAAGACAGAAGTACAGTAACATCATGTTTAAACATTTCAAAGAAAACATTTGAGGAATTTGAAGAAAAGGGGGAACAAAATGAACATTGCATATTGAACTGGAGATGAATGTAGCACGTTCATTGTTGTTGTGTGCTTTCAGGTCATTTCTGACTAATGGTAACCCCAAGGTGAACCGATCACAGGCTGAGAGAGTCAAAGTCATCCAGAAGGTTTCCATGGCTGAGCCAGGAATTGATCTCTGGTCTCCCAGTGTCCTAGTCCAAAACTTAAACCAATAGTTTAAGTTGGCTCTCAGGAGATACTTATCTTTGTTTCTGTGAGAGAAGCTGGAAAGAATCAGACAAATCACCTAGAACATAACGCCAGGGAGAGGACAAAGCTGTTTATTTTTCTACCAGTAAGTGCGTGCCATCGGGGTATGCTGCCTACTTGGCGCCAGCTATAAAACAGACCTTTGCCTCCTATGTTTCCAGCTCCTGCAATACGCAACCTATTTATGCAGGAACCGCGCTTTGCACAAACTTCCTTCTAGGACTGAACCAGCTAGGGTTGACACTCTCATCAGCTAAACCTCTCTAAAGCATTTATTTTTAAAGGGGATCCATAAAACAGTGGGGAAATTAGGAGAAGAGGGGAAGATTAGAAATCTGACAAACCCAATGGCATTAAAGACTAGCAAAACAGAGAATTCCTAGAATCATTTAACACATATCACTTTATCTGCACCACAATAAAGCCTACTATACAGAGGTCAAAAGTGGGTATTCTTTTATTGGAATGTGAATTTATGAGATAAATTGTATTTCAATTTATATTTGTGACTATGAAAACAGAGATGCTGGGCTTTTTTTTTTTGATAAAGAGATGAGACTGGCTGAGTGTAGATTATCCAGTGTTTGAACTGTTCTTTTAACCAAAACTGGATTCTGTGTTTTACTAGCATATTGTTTAATTTGTTCATCACCTTGGGAGGGCTTGGGAGCTGGGAGGTGACACAAATACCTCCTTTAAATCTGCTCAAAGCTCTAACTTGCTGGCCTTTATAAAAGAATACAAAGCTACTACATGGCATATTGTAAAATGAAGATAAATCTGAGACATTACTATGTCTTTTGGGTAGTCTTGATGAATATATTAAGATATCATATGATAGAGTGTGACATTGTATTATCTTGGCAGCCAGAATCTCACACATACAAAATTGGGGGGGGGGGGGGGGAGAGAGCAGAGATGCCTACAATAGATGGCTGGATACTGACAATATTTAAAACAGCTGAAATAGATGAATAGTCAACTATGATTAAAGAGAAGCCAACAGATACATTTATGAAGGACTGGAAACCATTTTAAATTTTTTACTTTAAAAAAGGAGGGTGATAGTATAATTGGAGAGCTTGAATAGTAAATCTTCTGCAAAGGAAAAATAGCTAGTAGATAAATATATACCATGCACAAACATGGAAGTGATTGCTCCTTTCACTAGTGTTTTCTGCTTGAGGGGTAGACAGTCGTAAGTTAATATGCACTGTGTGTGGGGAGGTGAAGTTGTGATCTTTAATGTGTCAGTTGGTGTTGTCATAGTAAGTATCTATGATATTAGATTTTTTAGTGTGCCTGATCATTGCTGAAATGTATAAAGCCATACTATAATTTTTAAAAATAATACAAGTTGATCCATCAAATTCATGGATTCTGCACCCACAGATTCAACCACATGCAGCTTGAAAATATATATTTTTTAAATTCCAAAAACGAACTTTGATTTTGCTATTTTTATATAAGATCTCATTTTACTATAGGTAAAGGTTTCCCCCTGACATTAGATCTCGTTGTGTCCGACTCTGGAGGTTGGTGCTCATCTCCATTTCTAAGCACAAGAGCTGGCAATGTCCATAGACACCTCAAAGGTCATGTGGCCAGCATGACTGCATGGAGCGCCGTTACCTTCCCGCTGGAGGGGTACCTATTGATCTACCCACATTTCCATGTTTTCAAACTGCTTGGTGAGCAGAAGCTGGGGCTAACCGCAGGAGCTCACTCTGCTCCCCGGATTTGAACCTCTCACCATTCCGTCAGCAAGTTCAACAGCTCAGCAGTTTAATCTGCTGCGCCACCTGGGGGTCCTAATTTTACTATACCATTATATATAATGGGACTAGAATATCTCTATATGTGAGTATCCAAGGGTGCATCTGCATTATAGAATTTGACAACACGTTAACTGCCATGGCTCAATGCTATGGAATCCTGGGAGTTGTAGTCTGGTGAGAAATCTGCACTCTTTGGAAGAGAATGGGAAAAACCTTGCAAAACTACATGTCCCAGGATACCACAGTGTTGAGCCACAGTAGTTCAAGTGGTGTCAAACTGTGTGCATCCTAGGAACCAAATCCCAGCAAATACCTAAGGTCCACAGTCTTCCATTTCAGCCTCTCTGACATTGTTTCCATTTTCCCACCCACCCAACTATTAATCAGTGTTCTGTGCCACTAATTATGCTCTGTCCTCGTTAACCTGTTATTTGGTGCCCAGCCCCAAATGCCAAAATTTCCAAATGCTTCTGCACCTTTGTTAACATTGATATTTTCCCAGCTCTGCTAATACTTACACATAACCACCAGAATTTGGAGAATAAGTTTGCTATTAATATATACAAGCAAACCTCAGTTAACAGTCTCTAACAAGGTTCCCACCTACACCAACTATTTAAAGCAGTTTCAAACCAGTGTTTACTAAAGTGATTTCCCTGTGCATCTGATTACATATGAAATCCTGGAACCAGTCTGAGGCCTGGATAGTGATTATACAACCATAAAGCACTGGTGTGCATTAAGGGCTTTCTTTCGAGCACTACTGTAGGACTTTGTTGTCTGGCCGCCGCAGTTTGAAGATACCCTCAAATTGCATTAAATAGATAGCGAAGATGGATCCAAAGAAGTCTTTGAAAGTTAAAGACCTTGTAAAACTACAACTTCATATAATTGAGACAGGACAGTTAATGTAGCCCTAAACTGCATTAATTCCACAGTATATGTGGCCCATAGTTTATGAAACATTCCGCTACTCTTTTCTCTCTCTCTCCGTCTATAGGAGTCCTATGCATATTAATAGTATTAAGCCCAACTGCACAATTTGAATAATTTGGAGTAATTCCATTCCTCAGATATAGGGGAGGGGAGGCTCCTTCTTTGGAGGCTTTTAAACAGAGGCTAGGTGGCCATCTGCCAGGGGTACGTTGATTGTACTTTTCCTATATGGCAGGAGGTTGGACTAGGTGGCCCATGCAGTCTCTTCCAATTCTATAAATATTCTAGTACTTCCATGATGTCCTAGCAATAATCCAAGTTGCCGACTATCAGATCGTTACAAAGCGGCAACATCACCTACGCAAACATAAGCTTAGTCACCTGTATCTCTTTATGTAAGCTGGGAGTAACAAGTCACTTCTGCCAGATGTAGTGCACAATCCTTTTATAGAAAACTCATCAGCTTGCTTGACACAAACAATTCCAGGACATACTCCATGAACAAGAATCGAAACTTTCCACACCTTGGTTACATTGCCAGCGTCTCACAGTCCATCCACACAGTCTTTTGGCAAATCATTAAAAACATACACAGTAGAACTAGTTTGCCACAAATATTAAGGCAAATAAATTAAATGCTTTAGAAGGGAGATTCTCAAAATTTTTGGAACTCACATTTAATGTCATTTTTTTAATTAAAAAAATTCTTCCAGTTTTTCAGGTCCTAAACCACGTGCGTCAAATCCAAGGCCTGAGAGTCGAATTCGGCCGCCACATCATTTTATGTGGCCTGAGAGGTGCTGGTACCCTACTGCTGAGTGATGGACCTAAATTATCCAATAACAGACCATGACAAATTTTGAGTGGCACCTGCCCTTTAGTAAATCAGCACCGAGCATTAGGGTGGGAAGAGCAAGAAGATGGTGTGTGTGTGTTAAAGGCTGTCTTCACTTGAGGGGCACCATGGAGAGGGAACAACAGTCAGAGGCAGGAACTTGGCTTTGGTTGATGACTGAGGGAACCAGCAGGGATGTGATGTGACAAGCTTCATGAGCGGCCAACTGCAGTATGGACACCAGAGAATGAGAAATATAGGGCTGGTAGGAGGTATCTTGTGTGTGGAAGAAAGGAAGAATGAACTGCTTAGGGCGGGAGGGGGAGAAGAAGAGGAGGGGTGGCAGTCAGGAGGGGGAGGGGGAGTCTGTTGGAGATGTTTGGCATATGGGGATGAGGGGAGGCAGGTGGTGCTTGAGTTCCCAGGTTACAAACAAGATAGGTTCTGTGGGTTTGTTCTTAAATTGAATTTGTATGTAAATTGGAAGAGGTACGTTATTAAGTATAACTCCAGCTAAGTATATATACACATGCCATCCAAAGCTTTCCTGTGTGAACATGTATGTGTATGAGATACACATGCACGCATACACACAAACAAACTTTGGATAGCATATGGAAGAGTTAACACCCCTGTGGTGTTTGTGTTACTTTCTGTGTCTCTGTTCTGTCTTTGTGATTGGATTTTGAAAAAATTGGCTTGTTGTGGAAACAAGGATTGGTAAGACAGCTTCAGTGGAGACACTCCCCCCCCCATGGTATCTGTTTCCCTTCTGAGGGGTAGATTTTTCTCACTTCCTGCTGTTTCACACAACTTCCTTAGCAACTAATAAGCCAGCAGTCACTCCCAGCACAAGTGACGCAGCCCCATACAATGTGGCCCAAAAGACCAGGGTTCAGATGATAATAATAATAATAACTTTATTTTTGTACCCTGCCTCTATCTCCCCAAAGGGACGCAGAGTGGTTTACATATGGCACAAAATGCCTAAAACAACGTATAAAATAAACACACAGAACAAAACAAAATAAAACCACTAGTATATAAAACAACAATTTGAACTCAGAACAGCACCAATAACCTAAAGTATAATCTGTCGTAAAAACATGGCCAACTGTAAGGAAGAATGAAAGCAATAGTGCAAATCATAGCTAAGATCCCTGCTTGGCCATGGAAACCCAATGGGTGCATCCATATTGTGGAATTATTTTTTTTTTCGTGTCAGGAGCAACCGGAGTTGCTTCTGGAGTGAGAGAATTGGCCGTCTGCAAGGACGTTGCCCAAGGGACGCCCGGATGTTTTACCATCCTTGTGGGAGGCTTCTCTCATGTCCCCGCATGGAGCTGGAGCTGATAGAGGGAGCTCATCCACACTCTCCCCGGGTGGGATTCGAACCTGGCAGCTTTCAGGTCAGCAACCCAACCTTCAAGTTACGAGGCTTTTATCCCCTTGGCCACCGGGGGCTCCTATTGCGGAATTAATGCAGTTTGATACCACTTTAGCTAGTGTCAGTGCTATGGGATTTGGGAGTGGTACTTTGATAAGCACTCTTTAGAAGAAAAGGCTCAAGACCTTGGAACAGTACAATTCCCATGACCTGATGGCACTGACCTGTGGGCAGTTAGTGGTGTCAAACTGCGTTCATTCTACAGCGCAGATGCACCAACACTCTCCCATCCACCAAGGAAGACAAAGCAAACCCTATGATAGAGCTGCCATGAGTTGAAAAAGGAGCACAATGACAACATAAGAAGCTATTATGGAGATGGGACTCAAATCTTGAGTCTCTTCTATCCGAAATGCTTTGGATCAGAAACGACTTGAAGGCACACAACATAACTATACTGGCTGTATGGTGTCTCAGGTTATTTAGCAATGTGTTAAGAAGTAGTCACATTTATACAGTCTTATAATTTCAAATGGCCCTTTGAAGGTAACCATAAGGCTGATAAGGCCTTGGGTGAAATGAGTTTGACTCTCTTGTCCTAATCAGTACATAGCATTCAGCCAATATCAAACATTTGGGAAGTTTCAAATTGTGGATATATACTAAGTCTTTTACCACAAAAATATGGAACATTTTGTATTGTAGTTGTAAATTAGCATGGTTCAGTAGTCAAGCCTGTATCACTCTTTATGTACTTTGCCAAGAAGTATAAGAGATTTAAATCAAATACGCTCTCACTAATTTTAATCACTATGACTTCAATGAGGGGTGGAAATCTTACAGCTCTCCAATAACGGATGGATTGCAACTCTTAGCCTCAGGCAATATAATAATTGGTAGAGATCACTGGGAAATGTGAACCAATCATATGTGTTAGTTTTAAGGTACTACCTTAGAATATTTATTTTTATTTTTATTCCAAAATGCATATGATTGAGATTATTATAATCCAAACAAAATGATATCAAGAAAGGACTGTTAATAGTATAAACCTATGCATGTCTAATGCAAGATACATTCTACTAAGAACTTGCTTGCAAGTAAGTGTGCATAGAATTACAGACCAATAATGCAATTTTATACATGTCTCTGTGGGCATGTCTTTAACGCACTTGTCATCATACATTTAGACTAGGCTCAGAGGTGATTTTGCCAGTTCCTTCCTCTGAAATATAGCCCACAGTTCCTGGCATTCATTTATGGTCTCCCATCCAAGTCCTAATCAGGGCTGATCTTACCTCGCTTCCAATATCAAACATGTGACTTTTGAGTGTTTAAGCAGGCGTTATGTCTTCTCTAAGATAAACTTCCACTAAGATCAGTGGACCTAACACCAAGGTAAATGTATAATACAGAAGTGAAAAAGGCATAATATTAATGGGTATGTATTACATACGTATGTTTTTTTTTCTGTGAAAATGTCCTCAGACTAGCAAGTATGTAATAAAGTCCAAAGGACAATTTCAGTTTGCTGTCACCATGACTGACATTCAAGAAATGTCACTCCATCCCAAATTAATGATTTAATTCCTAGAGGACACTCCATTTGCCACATGGGAAGATTAAGATGTGGAAAACACCCCCAAACAGGAATTTATGTTCATTTAAATCAGGCATGTTAGGAATTGTGGGAGTTGAAGTCCAAAACACCTGGAGGGCCCAAGTTTGCCCATGCCTGATTTAAATGGTCAAGTGGGCAAATTCTTCTACCCATGTCCATTTTAACTAAGCATTCACAAATGAACTAAAACTAGTTTATACTTAAAATTAGTATTGTTGAAATACCTATTGCAGCAGGAGATACATTTCTCTAGAAATAGTTCTGTACAAAATCTAGGGAAGCCTACCTAGCTGATTGGCATATTCCTTAAAAACCAATTTTAACACTAATACTGTGTAGAAAGTAGAGGTCAAGTTCTACTGAAATAAAAAAAAGATCTCACACCTCTGAGGATGCCAGTCATAGATGTGGGTGAAATGTCAGTAGAGAATGCTTCTGAAACATGGCCATAGAGCCCGGAAAACTGAAAGCAACCAAGTGATTCCGGCCATGAAAACCTTTGACAACACATTAAGCCATTTTTTTTTATTATTTATTCACCAGAAGTTTGTCATTGCATTCTTTTACAGATGAGAGAGGCAAAGACCACCCAGTGATTCTCCATGACAGAATGGGGATTTGAAATCTGGTCTCTTGAAATCCTAGGCTAACACTCAAAACACTACAACTGGCTTACTGCACCATGTTTAACAGGATGCAGAGCTCTCAATGCACAATGTGCATTCAGAGTAACACTATGACTTCTAGAAGCACAAACACAGACTTAGTGACCCACTACTTAATGTTTTTAAATGGTTGCCACACATCTTAGTTCGGATTCAAGAGACCCACAAGATCAGTGAGAGAAGATGAGAAAGATGATGAAGACCATCCAAGTAAAGTAAGTGTAGTGGGTGCTGCTCAGTGAAGATCACACACTATATACCCATGTATATGATGAGAGGTTTTAGGGTCAATATATGTATTCTGATATGACCCATAAATTACACTATGTTAAAAATTGGATTTTTTTTTCTGTTCCTGGTTTGAAAGTGTTATTTCCTGTATAACTGTGTGGTGCTTACTTTGAAAGTAGTTTTTATACTCTGGAAACTTCTTTTTTATGGCTGCCATAAACTGTGTTGAATTGGTTGAGACTCTATGAGATATTTGTTGAAAAACTATAGCAAAATGTGCTGCAGGATGCCCCACAAAATCAAAGTTTTTGCAGTGTGTTGTCAAAGGCTTTCATGGCTGGAATCACTGGGTTGCTATGAGTTTTCCAGGCTGTATGGCCATGTTCAGAAGCATTCTCTCCTGATGTTTCGCCCACATCTATGGCAGGCATCCTCAGAGATCTGCTGGAAACTAGGTCAGTGAGGTTTATATATCTGTGGGAGGTCCAGGGTGGGAGAAAGAACTCTTGTCTTTTGGAGACAAGTGTGAGTGTTGGAATTAATCACCTTGATTAGCATTGAAAAGCCTTGCATCTGCAAAGCCTGGCTTCTTCCTGCCTGGGGGAACCCTTTGTTGGGAGTTGTTAACTGGCCCTGATTGTTTCTTGTCTGGAATCCCCTTTTTTCTGAGTGTTGTTCTTTATTTACTGTCCTGATTTCAGAGTTTTTTTAAAATATTGGTAGCCAGATTTTGTTCATTTTCATGGTTTCCTGCTTTCTGTTGAAATAGTTCACATGCTTCTGGATTTCAATGGTTTCTCTGTGCAGTCTGACATGGTGGTTGTGAGAGTGGTGCAGCATTTCTGTATTCTTGGACAATATGCTGCATCCAGGTTGGTTCATCAAGCGCTCTGCTATGGCTGACTTCTCTGGTTGAGTTAGTCTGCAGTGCCTTTTCATGTTCCTTGGTCCATGTTTGGGCGTTGCGTGGAATCAGCCAGGCTTTGAAGCTACAAGGCTTTTAAATGCTAATCAAGGTGATTAATTACAACATTCACCCTTGCCTCCAATAGACAAGAGTTCTTTCTCCCACCCTGGACCTCCCACAGATATATAAACCCTACTTGCCTAGTTTTCCAACAGACCTCACAACCTCTGAGGATGCCTGCCATAGATGTGGGTGAAACAGGAGAGAATGCTTCTGGAACATGGCCACTCAGTTTGGAAAACGCATAGCAACCCAAATTTTCCCAGTTTAATAAATTTTCCCATGTTTTTATGATATAACCAATTGGGAAACGACCTTTATAACTCAGGAACAAAAACTGTGTTACATAGTGTCATTAAACATGCCCTTCCAAGGCCACATCCTTTACTTCGCCCGCAGCACCTCCAGAAAAGCAGAGAAGCGCGTGAGACTTTCTTGAAGGGTGCCTTTAAGTCTTCTCCAACTTTTTGGGACCCAGTCGTGATAAGGTTTCAGGGCGGAGGCGTGTGACTCGAGCAGTGACCCTGTTCTCCAGTAATCAGGGGCATCTACACTCCAGAATAAATGCAGTTTGGGAACACTTTGATTGCCTTGGCTCAATGATTTGGAATCCTGGGGCTTGTGCTTTGGGGAGGCTCCAGCAAGTCGGAGGGCAACCGAAGGAGGCCAAGGGCGCCCAAATCCGAATCCTCTTGCTTCGAATTTCCCTCCACTTTGCCAAGTGGACGGGGCTGTTGGGGGAGGAGGCCCATTGGGGGTGAGTTTGGAAACTCCGCCGGATCCCCCTCCTCCAGATCCCCCCCCCCGCCCTTAAGACCCGGATGGACCCCCACTCACTCACTTACCCTCCTCTCGGGCGAGCCGCGCCCTTCCCGGCCGGCGGCCTCTCCGCTCTTCGCCTCCGCTGCGGGAAAGACAGGGATGAGCCGAGCTCCCTCCCAGCAGCTAGCGCATCCTCCCCCTTCCTGCTTCGTCGGCGGGCGGAGGGCGAGGCCACAGCCTTGACCGAGCCAGGAGCCAGGAAGGCGACCATAGACGCCAGGGTTCAGCGCCCTCTAGCCGCGGCCGCGGGCATTGCACTCTCCCACCCAGCCCCCTTCCACAGCGTGTGCCTCTTAAGTAGAAGTTGAGTAGCCCTTGAGACTAGAAGTTCTTTGGTTTTGCTATCTTTGCACTCATATAATGGATTGGTTGTGCCTTGTGGTCCCCTCCAACTCCTTGCTTCCATAGTTCTATGATGAGGTGTCTTAGGAACGGACCAAATCCTTACATGAAATGTTTCATATCATCAAGGGTTCCGTCCTGGGCCCGGTTCTGTTCAATATCTTTAACGACTTAGACGAAGGGTTAGAAGGCACGATCATCAAGTTTGCAGAAGACACAAAACTGGGAGGGATAGCCAACACTCCAGAAGACAGGAGAAGAATTCAAAACGATCTTAACAGACTAGAGAGATGGGCCGAAACTAACAAAATGAAGTTCAACAGGGACAAATGCAAGATACTCCACTTTGGCAGAAAAAATGAAATGCAAAGATACAGAATGGGGGACAATGCCTGGCTCGACAGCAGCACGTGTGAAAAAGATCTTGGAGTCCTCGTGGACAACAAGTTAAACACGAGCCAACAATGTGATGCAGCTGCTAAAAATGCCAATGGGATTCTGGCCTGCATCAATAGGGGAATAGCGTCTAGATCCAGGGAAGTCATGCTCCCCCTCTATTCTGCCTTGGTCAGACCACACCTGGAATACTGTGTCCAATTCTGGGCACCGCAATTGAAGGGAGATGTTGACAAGCTGGAAAGCATCCAGAGGAGGGCGACTAAAATGATAAAGAGTCTGGAGAACAAGAGAAGGGTGAGAGGAGACATGATAGCCATGTATAAATATGTATAAATATGTGAGGGGAAGTCATAGGAGGGGGCAAGCTTGTTTTCTGCTGCCCTGGAGACTAGGACGCGGAACAATGGCTTTAAAGTATAGGAAAGGAGGTTCCACCTGAACATCAGGAAGAATTTCCTCATTGTGAGAGCTGTTCGGCAGTGGAACTCTCTCCCCCGTACTGTGGTGGAGGCTCCTTCTTTGGAGGCTTTTAAGCAGAGGCTGGATGGCCATCTGTCAGGGGTGCTTTGAATGCAATTTCCTGCTTCTTGGGAGGGGGATGGACTGGATGACCCATGAGGTCTCTTCCAACTCTACTATTCTATGATTCTATGATCATCACACCATCATCATAGGCTATCACTCCTGGCTGACTAAAAGCCAAAACCAAGGTCACAACAACATCTGTTATAGAACTCCAATATGCCGATGATAACGTTTGTGCACGTTCAGAAGAAGACCTACAAGCCACCCTAAACACTTTTGCAGAAGCACATGAGAAGCTTAGCCTCTCAGTGAACATCGGGAACATTTCTGTTCCTAAGACCAGAAAGGTTTAGGATTTGCGTTTTGTTTTTGCATTTCAGCATACCTGTATTTGCATATACTGGTACATGTATGAGACCCAAGTCTAAGCATGGCTTTCATTTGTGTTTTACATTAACTTTACACATAGACTGAAGGTAATTTATACACATTTTTAATAATGTTGTGCATGAAACAAAATTTCAGAATATTGAGCTATCAGCATGCCAAGGTATCACTATCTCAGCTGTTGTGACTGCGCCTTCGGGGATTATGGTTGATGGGGATGGAATTCGAAGAGGAAGAAAAAACCCTCGTGATGAGGGTTCACTGGAGGAGTTGCGCAGGAAGCGACTTAGAGAGCTATATGGGGGATCTTCTGAGGAAGATTCAGATGGGGAGATGGATGCTGAGGAACAGGTGGTGGCTGGGGAAGCGGGCACTGAATGGGCACAGCCACCGGAGATGTCTGGGGATTTGGGGCTTATGGATACTTCTGAACCTGGGGTTTCTGCAGGAGCTGATCCCAATTGGGATGCTTGGAGAAGGGAGGATGGTTCTTTAAGTGTTCATGGGGCTAAGTGTGGGCAGGATGATTGGGACTCCGACGAATTGCTAGGTACTCCAGATCCACGAGCTCTAGCTGTGTGGAGTTCAGACTCTGAGTAGATTTGGGACACCTGGTGTTTGGGTGTGAGTGTTTGGTCACCCAGGAGGAAGGGGAATAAAATGGGAATGTTTGGCCACTGCACTTTGCGTGTGGCAAGGTGTTGCTGAGGCGCCATTGGGATCTCTGTGTTTCCATGAAGACTGGACTTGGACTATGATTTGAATCTGCTGATATCATCTAGCTTGGCTCTCGCTGTGTCTTATCGTGGACCTGTTTTGGATGACTGCACCCTCTTCGGACTTTGGATTGAATTTGACCTGGCTTCTGTCTACGCCCTCTGACTGACGGCTACTCCCGGCTTCTGACTATTGGTTTGTCTTTCGGAATTTCTGCTGCCTCCTGACCTGACCTTGGAATCTTCTGACAACGGCTATTCATCATCCCTTTGAGGCTCTCAGCTTATCTGCACCGTGGAAGCAGCTTTACTGATTTTCTAGTTTGTTTATTTTCCAGCAATTAACTCTATTTGTTTTCCAAAGCTGAATTGAAGCGTTATTTAGTTTTTTATTGAATGCCAGCATGGGAAATTAGCGTGGCTCGTTTTTGAGTTATTATTGTCCAATCTACTCTCGAAACACTGAAAAGTGAAGTGTTTCAAGGATATTTCCTGTGTTTATGTTATTTTTTGGCTTATCTTCGGAATAAACTTTGTTTTGTATGTTAACTGGCGTCTGACTCTTGACATCAGCCATCCGTGTGGACAGTTTTGGATTTCCATATAAGGAATACTCAACTTGCACTTTGCTCAGCTGTGTTTCAGTGCCGCGCTTTTATGCTGTAGTGTCTAACTTGTTTTCAGTGTTGCTTTGAACTTCCTGGCAATGTAGAGAACCCTCCCAAAAACAGATAGTACAGTACCCATATGCAGCAATACTAAAGCTTTTGCATCATTGTAGAAAGCAGATAATAAGACATGCTACAGGCAATAGGACCAATGGAGGGGTAATGAGTTGCCCTTCAGATTTTATTGGATTGTAGCTCCCATTATCCATCACCATTGGCTAGACTGACTAGGGTTAATGAGAACTGCAGGTGAACAATACCTGAAGCTCTGCATGTCCTGGAATAGGATGATCAAGAGTCTGGAGAACAAGCCCTATGAGGAGCGGCTTAAAGAACTAGGCATGTTTAGCCTGCAGAAGAGAAGGCTGAGAGGAGACATGATAGCCATGTACAAATATGTAAAGGGAAGTCATAGGGAGGAGGGAGCAAGCTTGTTTTCTGGTGCCCTGCAGACTAGGACGCGGAACAACGGCTTCAAACTACAGGAAAGGAGATTCCACCTGAACATTGGGAAGAACTTCCTCACTGTGAGAGCTGTTCAGCACTGGAACTCTCTGCCCTGGAGTGTGGTGGAGATTCCATCTTTGGGGACTTTTAAGCAGAGGCTGGATGGCCATCTGTCAGGGGTGCTTTGAATGCGATTTCCTGCTTCTTAGCAGGGGGTTGGACTGGATGGCCCATGAGGTCTCTTCTAACTCTACTGTTCTATGATTCTATGATTTTAGGATAACTCTGGAATAGGATAATTGTAGAAAATGAGTATGACAGCTGAAATATAAAAACAGCCTTCATTTGACCAACGTTGATACCTGCCTCACAATTCAGTTTTGATTGTCTGTTACAGCTGATATGCATGAAGAATCTGACCCCTTCTACACTGCCATATAAAACAGATTATCAAAGCATTATCCACATTATCTGCTTCAAACTGGATTATGAGTCTACACTGCCATATAATCCAGTTCAGAACAGATAATCTGGAATTTATCCGGCAGTGTAGAAAGGGGCCTGTGTTTGGCAGTTAAACCTACACTAAAAAGGAGATGAAGAGTGCTACAAAATGGGAAATTTAGTATTTAATTAGTAGCATCTGCAGGATACAGAATAATATGGAAGATACATTAAAATAAAGATACATGGCATACGGTATGTTACAATTTTGTTTTGAAAGCATGCATTCTAGAAACTAATGTAACAATACTGTTTGTTTTTTAAACTCAATTTACATCAAGAAGCGGCAGAGGTACTATTGAAGTAAATCACTGATGGTTGTAGGATTTTGGCATGTGCTTCATATTTGTGATATACAGTATTTTTGCTCTGAAAAATTAATAACATTCATACTTGAATGGGCAATTGGAATATACAGTCTTTTTGAGAAACAATCTGGTGGCACATTAAAGATAATGCCTGTGACATTAGCCCCTTTGTGTCAGATGCACTCAAACTTTATGATAAAATAGCAAATTATTATGCAGTTTTATCAGAGCTTAGAAAAATTACCAAACCTATAGATGGACTCAATGGTTGATTGAGTCAGTGTTTGTACATGAGTGGATTTTTGTTCTTTCCTTAAGTAAGCAAATGTCTTGAACCAGGAATGTGATGCAGAGGGTACAACTGCGTGGTAGAAATAACACAGCTTGACATCCCTTTAACTACCATGACTCAATGCTTTCGAATTCGGAGAGTTGTAGTTTTACAAGGTCTTTAGCCCTCCCTGCCAAAAAGCACTGGTGTTTCACTGAACTTCACATCACAGGATCCATAGCATTGAGCAATGGCAGCTAAGGTGGTGTCAAATTGCATTAATTCTAGATGAGCTGTGAGACTGCATTATGTAAGCAGGTTCATGTGAGTGGAGGGGAATTTTTTAGGTATTCAGCTCAAGCTCAAACCTTTTCAGGGCTTCAAAGATCAAAACCAGCAGGGCATCGTGCACCGTAGGAATTGCATAATCAAATAATCCGACTTTTGCCTGTCTTCTCCTTTCAATACTTTTCATATCATCCTCACAGTGTGCAACTAATATATTCAGGATGTAATCAGGGCATGTGGTAACAGTGGTAAAATCTGAAAATAATACCATTGTCCCTGAAAAATAACACTTCAGCGGGAACTGTGTCCATTTACATTTATCTGACTGCAGAAAAGCTGGTTGTTTCACGGTTACAAAAACTACGAGCAAAACTAACAAAGGGTCTTGTGGAGCTCTTAACGGGGGGATTTTCACAGATCACTGGATTCATCTTTGAGTCTTTGCTTACTTACTGTCTGTTCGTGTCTATGTCCTTTTGATTGTGAAGTAACCTCATTTTAAATATGACTTGATGTTGAACAAAGGAGTAAAATCACAATTACATTCCAGCATTTTTGAACCATCATGGTCCAGCTGGAACGGATTATTGGCCTGAATACAACGAGATTCCTGAATATATAAAGCTGTATGTCATACCTTGAACTAGATAAGTAGGAAGGCATTTATTTCATCTATGCTGGAAGAGCTGTTGGTACCCTTTAAAGTAAAAGAACTCTCCACTGATAAATGAAAGAAATATGAATGAGTGTTGTCTCAAGTGATAAATGATGCACTTGTAAAGCTGCACACGAAGCTAGACTGGCACAGTACATTTGGCTATCTGATGAAAAGAACAAGACATCATCTGCTCTATGACTAGCAGTGGAAATTTACTTCAACACTGATAGTGGAATACAGTCACACCTGAGGACAACAGTCTGGAGCTGGATCTACACTGCCCTTTATTTCAGGATCTGATTCCAGATTATCTGCGTTGAACTGGATTATATGAGTCTACACTGCCAGATAATCTGGGATCAGATCCTGCAATAAAGGGCAGTGTAGACCCAGTCTGGTTTATGTGATAAAGAGCTCAGCAGAGTGAATGGTGCACACAACAATATGATGTGAGACTGGAATGATTAAGGAGCTCAGAGAGAACAGCTACAAGTCTTCTATTGGGTTGCTGTGAGTTTTCCAGGCTGTATGGCCATGTTCCAGAACAATTCTCTCCTGAAGTTCCACCCGCATCTATGGCAGGCATCCTCAGAGGTTGTGAGGTCTGTTGGAAACTAGGCAAGTGGGGTTAGATATCTATTTATATATCTCCTATTGTTTCTTCCCAAAATTTGCCACTTGAGCATGCCTTGGTGTAAAGAAAACCTCTATTATACAGATGGAAATAAGTTCAGTTTTAGTCATAGGTCATATGTCAATAGATTGATTTATAGCAGGGGTCCCCAAACTGTGGCCCAGGGGCCGGATGCGGCCCTCCAAGGTCATTTATCCAGTTCCCATCCTAAACTTTAGATTTAAGTCTGAAATGGCTTCAAAGAACACAACAACAATCCTAATTAATTAACTTGACTATCTCATCAGCCAAACACAGGCTCACATTTCCCATTGAAATACCGGTAAGTTTATGTTGGTTCACATTGTTCTTCATTTTAAATATTGTTTTGTTCTTTTATTTTTTTGCACTAAAAATAAGATATGTGTAGTGTGCGTTGAAATTTATTCATTTTTTTTCCAAACTATAGTCCCCCCCCCCCCCAACAATCTGAGGGACCGTGAACCAGCCCTCTGCTTAAAAAGTTTGAGGCCCCCTGGTCTAAAGAAATGTGTTTTCACATCACCTCATTATCTGCTTTGGTTTTGCTGCATTTTGCTACTTTCTGCCATCTGGATTTATGGTCATCATATTCTTTCTGCTGCCTTTACAGTATCTTCTTGGCCCCGAGCCCTTCTGAAACAACAATATGACAAACAGAATCCCTGGGGCATGGTTTGCTGAATTGGTCCTATAGCCTGAAGGGGAAATTTTCATCCCTCTATTTTTTAAAACAGCCATAGTGTTAAAGTGCAGAAGTAATATTTCACAAAGGCGCTTTAGTACTGGAACTCTCATTTTTTGTTTTAAAGAGTTTTTGTTTTCTGCTGCCCTGGAGACTAGGATGCAGAACAATAGCTTAAAACTACAGGAAAGGAGATTCCACCTGAAAATTAGGAAGAACTTCCTCACTGTGAGAGCTGTTCAGCAGTGGAACTCACTTCTGCAGAGTGTGGTGGAGGCTCCTTCTTTGGAGGCTTTTAAGGACTGAATGGCCCGTGAGGTCTCTTCCAACTCTATGATTCAATGATTCTAATTCAGTATTGATCATTATAGTGTTACTTATAAACATACCCCTGATTTAAGAAGAATTGGTTTAGTAGGTTTCCAAGTTCCTTATGCAATTTTTTGTGTGCTTGATCTTATCTGCATTTGTCTTAATAGAACAAGACATTACAGGAAAGACTCTACTAAAGTTGATTCTTTGCTTGGTCTAGGGGGACCCATTACCACGATCCTGTTCAGAAGTCTTATTAAGAACTCATGTACATTAGCTTGAACATAACAGATCTTGTCTGAATTGTAAGAGCAAAGGGGATCCATTGTTTTGTCTGCAGGGGTGTTATCTCTGCTGCAGCTTTCTAAAAACAGATACTCAAAACCCTCCCATGTGTCTCTGTGGCTGAAGTAAGACGAGCCTAACAGCTGTTCCTTGAAGCTGAAGTCAGAAAGAGGCTTGAGGGCCTGGGCAGGAATGCCATGTGTACATGTGGTTTGGGTTATGTCTGAGATATTAAAAAGAATGTAATTCAGATCAAAAGGAAGTGAAGTGGGTGAGGGAATCCGCTGATCTGAAAGGAAGCACACAGCTGGTGCCGGGTAGACTGTATGCTGCCCCAAACATGAATTTAGTGCTTGGGGGTTTCCCTAGATTCTGTTTTACTAATTTAAACTGGATCTACTCTTCCATATAATCCAGTTCAAAGCAGATAACCTGGATTCTGTTTAGGCCACAGTAGAGCAACGGGTTAAACTGCTAGCCGCAGGAAATCTGCTTACTGAAGGGTTGGCAGTTGAAAGCTGCAAGTCGAGGTGAGCTCCTGACTGTTAGCACTAGCTTCTGCCAACCTAGCAGTTCAAAAGCATGCAATGCAAGTAGATCAATAGGAAGGTAGGAAGGTAAAAGGGCACCCCACACAGATATGCAGACATGCTGGCAAAACATGATCAGAGATGTCTATAGACAACAGGCTCCTTGGCATGGAAAATTGAACAAGAGCACCTCCCCATGGCCAGAGTTGAGCATTGCTTCCAGATGCCAGAGATGAAAAAAGGGGAAGACATTTACCTTTGTTTATGTACATGTATTGTATGTTGTTGTTGTGTAAGAGTGTACTGTAATTCACTCTGAACCCCTCTGGGGAGATAAAGTGGAATATAAATAAAGTGTATTATTATTATTATTATTATTATTATTATTATTATTATTATTATTATTATTATTACTGATTATCGGCTTTGAATTGGATCAAAGTGAGTCTGCACTGACATATAATCCAGTTCAGAGCAGATAACTTGGATTCTGAAACTGGATTATGTGGCAGTATAGATGGGGCCTGAGACAAACCTAACACTGGTGGCAACCAGAACCTGTTACCAGATTTAGCTGATGATTTAATGCAGTTTCAAAGTGGTTTTGCTGAGCAGATGATTATATAGGAAATCCTGGAACCAGTTACCTTGTTTACACCCAGGACAGAGTCTTGTGTCATGAATTGCTTGGAGATGATTAGCTTTAAAGATAGTTCTATAGCTTTAGCACAGGCATGGGCAAACTTTGGCCCTCTAGGTGTTTTGGATGTCAACTCCCACAATTTCTAATGGGCTCAGGCCCTTTCCTTTTCCCCCTCAGCCACTTAAGCCTGAGGCTGTTAGAAATTGTGGGAGTTGAAGTCCAAAACGCCTGGAGGGCTGAAGTTTGCCCATGCTTGCTTTAGCAGGAGCCAAGAGACCAAAGCACACAATACCTGCTGTGTACCAACTGAATGGATGGATGGATGGTGAAAAAGTTCCTCCCTAAATCCTCCTCCTTCCGTTCTAGACCACCTTATAACAGGACCAGTTTGGGGTTATTGTTGATTTTATAACTTCATTGAAAGAATGCAAAAATAAACATAAAAAATTAATAAAATATCAAACAAATAAACATAGGCATAAGACATGGGTTTCTATCTTTGATAGTGTACTTTTCGATTATGGATTCAGAGGATAATAAAGGTGATAAATTGTACACCCGTGGTGTTAGTCAGTTTTGCAACGGGTGCATCTGCACTGTCAAATTAATGCAGCCTGACATTACTTTAACTGCTAAAGCTTAGAACTATGGAATCACAGGAGTTGTAATTTTATAAGGTCTTTAACCTTGTTTGCCAAATAGTGCTGGTGCCTCACCCAACTACAACTCCCATGTTCTCACATCATTGAGCCATGGCAGTTAAATTGGTGTCAAACTGAGTTAATTTAACAGTGTAGACACAGGGCCCTTCCAGAAAGGCCCTTTATCCCAGGATCTGATCCCAGGTTTTCTGTTTATCCCAGATCATCTGCCAGTGCAGACACCCATAATCCAGTTTAAAGCAGAAAATCTGGGATCAGATCCTGGGATAAAGGGCCTGTCTGGAAGGGCCCACACATTACATTGTTGTTACCACAGAGAGGAGTATAAAAACGGTATCTTTCAAAAAGTCTAGTAGATCAGAAGGAGACTGTAGTTGGTACAAGTGACAACATATTCAATTTATTCTCAAAGTGAATCTTAAATAAATACATTAGATTCCCAGGCCTCTTCCACACCTGAATAAAATCCCACACTATGCATGGATTCAAACAAAATACTGTTTGGGACTGCTACCAATCACCTTCATTGTACCTTGACATCTCTCAAACTAACGTAAATCAAACCTCCATGCCTCCTTTTACAAACTTGTCTCAAATGGTGGTCCCAGGATCATTGAAGACCAAATGCCTCAAATGGTGTGCAGAACTGCTTCACAAATACACAGTAGGCCAAGGATGAGACTGCTGTAGGAATGGATCTAGATTTCTGTTAGTGTGTGCTCTGTTATTCTGTCTTCTTCAGAACTGAGAGACATTTTAACTACAGACCTCAGGTAGCTTACATATTACTAAATCCTGAAGGCCACACCTTGTTTTGAGGTGTCTGTTGCATTATTTGATGGTAATAATAGTCTTAGTTTGATGATATAACATAACAGGCTCTCTCCTTCCTTTTTGTACCTTTATATATCATCTCAGCATGGTATTCTTTTGTCTGTTGTTCCTCGTGTTTGCTAAAACAAAAAACAGAAAGAAATCTCTGCACGGGATGGGTCAAACACGGAAATGCTCTATCTCATTGAGACAACCAGTTAAGACAACAGAAATTATCATTATTGAATCCCGAGTGAAGGTGTGGTGAGCCAATTAATATTGGCTTGAAATATCTCAAAACTCAGAAATGAGCCAAACTCTGCTGTTATTTATGAGTCAGTTTTTTCCTGCTTTTTATATGTCTAGCGGTGTACCAGTTTCAATGATAAAACATTTTTCACCAGGTGCAGAGGAAGAGCATAATGACATCACAGAAACCTCAATTTAAAGCTAGTTCTCTGTTTTCAAAATATATCCAGCTTTACCCATTTCGGAAACGGGGAAATACTGCTAGATTTGAATGATGGGGAGAGTAGAGAAGAGATTTTGACACAAATCTGTCTTAGCCATATAGTTCTCACATTCATGTTGTACCTGTCTTTTAAAAACAAAGAGACAGTGTAAGGCCGTAACCTGCAGAACCTGGCAACATTTGGAGTTTTGTTGTTTTTTTGAATTACCAGAATTCTCAAACTGCTCTTGGATTCTGTAATCTAAGGCCCCTTCCACATATCTGCTTTGAACTGGGATATATGGCAGTGTAGACTCAGATAAGCCAGTTCAAGGCAGATATTGTGGGATTTTCTGCCTTGATATTCTGGGTTATATGTCTGTGTGGAAGGGCCCCCAGTTAACTAGCACTCGTGGTAGATGCTGGATAAATGTATTTTCTGGTTGCTGGTTACACCTGTTTGTCCCCACCAGCTCAATAGACATCTTGAGCAATGATCAATCTATTTGCCTCAAGGACTTGGGAAACTGACTTTTTTTTGATGTTCAGTGTTTTGTTTTATGTCAGATATAACAGGTTGCGTCTTTTATTTATTTTTAGTTGTTAAGTCTTAATTTGTTTTATATGTTGGGCTATCAATTTTTCATTGTTATGCGTGTATTGTTGTTGTGCTTGCCTTTTATGTTTGGAATCCGTCCTGAGTCTCTCCAGGGAGATAAGATGGAATGTAAATAAATAAATAAATAAATAAATAATAATAATTATTATTTATTAAAATAGCCCAAACTAATACTACACCCCTATTATAAAAGGTATAACTCTGACTCTGGGGGTTGGTGCTCATCTCCATTTCAAAGCCGAAGAGCTGGCATTGTCCATAGACACCTCTAAGGTCATGACTGCATGGAGTGCCGTTACCTTTCCACCAGAGCAGTACCTATTGATCTACTCACATTTGCATGCTTTCAAACTGTTAGGTTGGCAGAACCTGGGGCTAACGGGGAGCTCACACCGCTTCCCAGATTTGAACTGCCGACCCTTTTGGTCAACAAGTTCAGCAGCTCAGTGGTTTAACCCGCTGCGCCATCGGGGGCTCCCACACCTATTATACCATACTATGTATTGGCTTGATACTAATAATGAAATGCAGTGATTAAAAGCAAATAAAGACAAACTTAAATTAATGTAATTTATAATACAGTGTGACAAAAAACTAATTTTGCTGTATTATAAAAACTGATTTTATTTTAATGTTTATTTAAAGTATTTTTTCTTTGATTTTTTTTGCCAGCTGCTTGAGACAAACTTAACGTAATGTAACAAAGAGTTTTACTGTATTATAAAAATGGTTTTATTTAATTGTATTATTTAAAGTATTATTTCTATGATCATTTGCTGGTTGCTTGAGACCAACCTATCATCATGCCCCCTCGATGGATTGTCACCTTGACGTGGTGAGGGGGCTTGCGTGTTCCAATGAACCTGAGGGCACAACCACGGGATTCACACACTCCCAGGAGTGGCCACAGGGGAGGATCCAGACCAAGAACAATCCGAAGACCCAAAGACCTCAACGGCAGAGCAGGCGGAGCATAACATGGTACGTGTTACAATGGCTGTGAAGGCGGAAGAAGTTTGCAACAGACTCTCGTTACCACTCTCGTTGCGTTAATCACACCACTGCTGGGACCTCAATCTGTGAAGACTGTGTGTTGACCGGCCGTGCACCGACCTCCACACATTAAAAAAAAAATCACGCACAGGCATCTTCCAAGAAATGGAGGACCATCATCCTCGAACTATGAGGGATTGCCTAAGAAGAAGATCGTCATGTAATACAGTTTTACTATATTATAAAAACAGCATTTTTAAAATTTAAAAAATATTTTATTTTTTATTTGAAGTATTATTTCTTCCATTTTTTGCCGGTTGCTTGAGAGTCTCAGTTAACTGAGACTCTGCTGTCATGCCTGATCAAAGAGACATAAAAGCAGCCTGATGAAGTGGGCGGAGCCTTTCTTCAGTTAGCCCCGCCCCCTCAGAGAGCCTTGGAATTCTCACAGGATTCTAGGCAGTTGGGCTTTCAGTTTGAAGCCCGTATTCCAGTCGGTTGAGAGAGCTTGCCTTTGCTCTGGTGCTTCACTGCTAGCCCAGCAAAATAGCCCCCAACGGCGACCACTGATGGAGACTCTGACCGCCTCCTCTGTTTCCAGCAGGCCCTGGGTGCTCCAGTTCTTCCGCAACCTCTTTGGGAGCACCAGGCATGTCTCACAAGAGAGGCAGCCATCCAAGGTGGAGGCAGAAGAGAAAGAGGCGGTTGGAGGCCAGCTCCTGGACTGTCCTCTGGGACTGTCCGATACGGACGCCATGTTGCCACCGGATGAGGAGCCTGCCATGACTGAGCTGCCCTCCTGCGATATCCATGAGGATGTGATAGAGAGCCACATCGAAGGGCTGTCGCTCCGAAAGGATAGCAGATTCCGGCAGGCCATCCCAAGAAATAAGAAGCTTTCTGATTTGCTTCGCTCGGCTGAGGTGGAGAAGAAAGGCTCGGAGGGCCTCACTAGCTCCATGATAAGTCAGTTGGTGGAGCAGCCAGGAGAAGGAGCTCCAGCCGCAGGAGAGAAGAAAAATGAGCCTAATGTCAAAGAAATAGTGGGAAAGTCAGTATCCTTTCTACAACTATGAGATCACATTCTCCTGTGGGCTGAGATGCTGGCACAAAGTGTTTAAACTCTCATTTTTCCCCCATCTAGGATCCAGGAGTCATTTAGCCTTCAGTGTGGAGAATCCAAGGACGCATCTACACTGTAGAATTAATGCACTTTGATACCACTTTAACTGCTGTGGTTTAATGATATGGAATCATGGGAGTTGTTCTTTTGCAAGGCCCTCAGCTTTCTCTGTCAAAGAGTGCTGATGCTTTGCCAAGCTACAATTCCTAGAATTCCCCAGCATTGAACCATGGCAGTGAATGTGGTGTCACAGTACATTAAGTTTACAGTGTAGATCAGGCATGGGCAAACTTCTGCCCTCCAGGTGTTTTGGACTTCAACTTCCACAATTCCTAACAGCCGGTAGGCTGTTAGGAATTGTGGGAGTTGGAGTCCAAAACACCTGGAGGGCCGAAGTTTGCCCATGCCTGGTGTAGTTGCATCCTAACTAAGACTGGCTCTTTCTCTTGGACAAACAGTTGTATTTACTTCTAAGTCTCAGCCTGTTTTAATGTAGCCCTGCCTCAGTTACAGATGGGTGGAAAAGATGAAATAGCTAATTTTGTGACTCTTCTTCAGAATACAACTGTCCCTCTGTATCCATGGGCTTTGCATCCACAGATTCCACCATCCACTGCCCAAAAATATTTTAAAAATTAAAGAAAGCAAAACTTGATAACAGACACCATTTTATCATACCATTGTAAATCATGGGATTTAAGCATCAACAGATTCTAGCATCCATGAGAGGTCTTGGAATCAAATCCAAAGGATACCAAAGAACCACTGTACTGCTAAACTGACTACTAGTAGTTGGAAGTTGATTAATAATTGAATAGTATAAATCAAGCATCCTCAAGCTGCGGCCCTCCAGCTTCTTGGGCCTCCACTTGCGAGAAACCCTAGCCAGGTTGTTCAGTGGTCAATAATTCTGGGAATTGGAGGCTCAAATAGCTGAAGGACCACATTTTGAGGTTGTTTGCTCTATGTGATTATTCTTGCTATGAGAGGCCAACAATAACAATAATAGGCGAGTCCGAATATCACAGGGAATTGATACCTAGGGACTTTGTTAACTGAAATTCACTGTTATGAGTTGCTACCAAGAAAGATGAATGTAGAAGTATTACTAGCACTGGCAGCCAGCCAGAATTTTCGCTGGCCTTGCTGGTTATCATTTTGACTGGCTGCCAGTTGGAGGATGTAAAATCTGAAAAAATCCTGCAGAACTAGATTTAGCACATGTTTGTGCAGGCAGGCACTATTAATGTACAGCGAGATGTAGATTGTCCTATTTTTTAAAAAAAATGTACAGAAGTGGGTGGTGGTATTTTCAAGAGTTCCTCTGACAAGACTGCACATGCATGTTTGTTTGTGAGCCACTGCCTAGCAGATGAGTGAAAGGAAGGCCCATCCTTTCTCTTCTATTAGCCAGTTGTGACCACAGTCTTTGGAAGACAGGCTGAATGTAAAGTACAGAGCAGTGGGAGTTAAAAAATCATTTCACAATAGACAGATCAATTGCACATGTTCCAGTAAAGTCATTGTGCCTATCTGTAAAGCAGTACCCAAAGCATGGGAAAGTTTTAGTTTCAGATTGCAGTACCAAAGATCTTCTGACCAGTTTGGTCAATTTATACTGGACCTCCAAATTATACTGGGCTGTAACCTCATTTATAGCTACCAGTAATGCTACATATGTAGCACTTGCAAATATATTCAGGGGGCCACAGGTGCTTACGCCTATCTTAAGAGGAAAAATATGGTACTTCTGAACATATCCAGAGGCATCTAGCCTGAGATATCAGCATTTTTAAAAACAAATCTTAGTAGTTCTTCATGATGGCCCTGCATTTCAATTGAATGGCCCTGAATTTCAATTTTCAAATTATGTGACATGGACCATTCAGGTTATGCTTAGATGCCTTTATATAAGTGGTGCAATCATGAACAATACTTCAAGTAAGCTTCCTGTGTCAACAGGTTTCCATACTTTGTTATTATAAGCCATATAATACAAAAGAGACCGATTACCTGGGACTTACAGATAAAAGTTAATCCTTTTGCTGATAGCATTTGTTGCCTTGAGGCATGGCTTCCAGACAGGATTTATCCCTGAAGCTTTTTGTTTTGTAGAATGTATTAACCATAGACAGTATTGGCTTAACTCTCTCCAGCAAATACAAATCGGTGTTAATGGGGTAGAGAGTAGGAGTTAACTTATTATATATAGAATATAAGTGAAAATATTGGAGTGGGTCTGTCTCTCTCTCTGGACTTCATTCTTGTCTTCCAATCATTTCATCAAAAGTTTGAATGAACCACTTTTAAAGATCTGGGACATCTTCAGGAATACCTCTTAATCTAAGTGAAAACTTCCTTTGGAGATTGTCCAACCATTGTAATTGTATGCTTTCTTGTTGAATTCCATCCGTGGTCTAATTTGGTGTTGTTCCAACTGATCTACAATATTCCCTCACTACTTCGCAGTTCACTTTTCGCGAATTCACTGTTTTGCGGTTTTTCAATAAACTCTAAAAGATTATTATAAATCATAAAAAAATACAATTTTCAGCCTAAGGAAGGGAGGAAGGAGAAGCCAAAGAGAGAGAAAAGGAGCCCAAGCGGCAACGGGAGGAGAAGGTGATTTATCAACACACGATTGGTTGATAAAGACTTAAAATAGTGTATAACTACTAAAATAATTCACTTCACCCAGTTCTTTCCTCATTACCTGCTGTATTATATTCAATATTGATCATGTTTGTGAGATAAATTGTCAACTTTTTAATGCACTTCTTCTACCATGTCTGAGATTTTGTCCAGCCTGTTATTCATTTTATTCATAGATTCAGTCAATTCCTTAAGCTTCTCCTCTCTTGAAAGCTTACGTGTTACCATTTTGACGATTTCTCCAAGATAAAATTCGGAGTTCCAACCCTATGAAGATCATAGGATCAACACAGGGAACCCTTCCTGGTATGGCTTGCCTGTGATAAATTTGTTTTGGTTCTAGGAATGAAGTCTTACAGGATCTGCAGGAAGATGAAGGAGTCTCCATGGTTGTGGACTCCATGGCAGATGTTAAAGATTGTAGTGTTGAAGAGGAAAAAGAGCATCTACTGAAAGGTGAGGGAGTTGTCTACTAACTTATTCAGCAGTTTCAGTGTACTGTAATAATGTGTCTTGCCAAATAACAAATATGATTTCATTATTTACATATTGTTTGATATCTGAATCTGAGGTTTTAGACATGTCTTTTAAAATCAACAGAATGGTGGATAGTGGCTCCACATCAGTGAGTCTGTTTCAGATTTTGGATAGCTTTAAATGAGATGCCTATTGGCCAAACTTATTTTAGTCAGCACCTTGGAAAGCACTTTTAAAACGTAAGTGAAAACCAGAAATAGATTTACCTCCTCACTGATGGCAGCTGTCAGCAGTGAAGAGAAGACAAGGCTTTTAACTAAAACCTACTGTGCTCAATCTTACATTAGATAATCCAGGAGGATGGGTCAGAGAGAACAACCACAGGTGTAGTCCTTGACTTAGAACACTGAATGAGAGTATTAAGTTGGAATTTGCATTTGTTTGGAGTTCACTCAAACTATTTTACTTCATGACCACATATTAATTTTGTGTTCTCCACAACTGCATATCCTTGTATGTTGTGGATTTTATTCTTTCTCTAATAGCTTTCCCAACATGAGTTATTTTTCTTTGATTCAAAAAAGAGTGGAGCAAAAGGGTTAGAATGAAGATTTGTTTAACCCTATTACTAATGTGTGTGGACCTTGAATTTTCCCACCTTCTCCACTCCCAGCTGCCAGGACCCGCCCTGTACTGAGGAGCCCATTGCTGTTGCTGCCCAAACTCCATTTTGGCCCCGTTCTGGAACACGTCTGCTCACTTCTGCATCAGATCTTTTTCCCCACTGCAACCATTTCTGGCTGGTCTGGGAGAGAAGGGCAATGTACAGGATTGAGGAAGGCTGGGGTGGGAAAGAAGGGAAGAAAAAGAAAGGAAAGAAAAAGAAAGAAAAGGAGGGAAGGAAAGAGCATGCTCTTCATTTTAAAGACTGTATTTTAAATTGTATTGTTCTTCCATGGTTTTTGCACTACAAATACGATATGTGCAATGTGCATTGGAATTTGTTCATGTTTTTATCAAACTATACTCCAGCCTGAGGGACCATGAACTGGCCCTCAGTATTTACTTTAAGGACCTTTGGACTAGAAGCACCAGTGATATATCTGGGAAGGAAAAAATGAATTCACCTTCTGAAATAAGAATTCTACCCTTCATAAAATTTCCTTTCAGTTCCCAAATTTTGTACTTCAATTAAGCATAAGGATGAAGGAAGGGGATGAAACCTACAAAACCTTGGCAGAAAGAGACTTTATGATTGCTCAGCAATATGGCTTTTCTTTTAAACAGAGGATGAACAAACAGAACCTCCAAAAGCTGAGGTTTCTCCTTGGAACAGACTCATCAATATGTACAAGCAACGTCGGAGGCTTCCTGCTTCAAAAGTGGTAATTATGGGACTGAGGGAAACTTTTGACAGGTTTTTCTCTGTCACTATCATTTTTATATTGCAGGCAAGGATAATGGTGCAATTCTACTTAGTAGACGGAAGGTAACAAAGTCATTGCATGAGCTGCCCTTACCATGGCTGCTAAGTAAATTTGCTGAAGAAAATTAAAAAAGCACTGATGGGACAGGCATAACATCTGTCCAATCAAGATTTCTATTCCCAAAGTAGGCACTCAGATGCCCATGATAAACCCAAAAGCAGGGCAATAGCACATAGTCTTCATGATTAGCACCCATTGAAAACTTGTTCTCCAATTATTTGCCCACTTTTCTTTTAAACCAGTTCCAATTAATGGTGATCACCACATTTTACTATATGCTATGTAAAGAAGTGCTTCTTAATACTCGTCCTAAATCTTCTACCATCTAGCTTCAATGACTAGCTCTATTTCCTTTTCAAAAGAGGGGAGAAATTGCTTTGTAACTTTATGCTGTCTGTACTCTGTTTTTACTGTTGTGTGCCTTCAAGTTGTTTTTGAATTACAGTGACCCTAAAGCAATTCTATCACAGTTTTCTGGGACTGCAAGTGTGTCTTTTGGCCAATGTCACCCAGTGGGTTTTCATGGCTGAGTGGGGAATTCAACCTTGGTCTCCAGACTTGTAGTTCAGCACTCAAACCACTAGCTCTCATGTAGCTCCTTTGAATAACTTGGCGTCATTGACAAACATAGCAACTGTACACTTCTCTCCTTGTTATTTATGAGCAAGATAAAAAGCAGTGGTTCCAATAGAGATCCTTACGGGCCTCCAGTTCTTACATGACTACACTGAGAATTTCCTATTTACTCTTGCTCTCTACAGTCTGTTATTTAACCAGTGATCAGTCCATAAAGGAACTTCTTACTGTATTCAGAGGTCTTTGATAAATCCAGTTTCATGCTTTGCTTGAAATTCAGAAGATTGACATTCACAAATGAATTCTGGGAGCAATGTTTGGAAGACCAAAGTTTTGGAAATATTGGTATAGACCAACACACACACACCATTTGTACTTTACACGGAAGATATCAAGATACATTTTATAAATAAAAGTTGGAAGTCATGCTCACGAATAAAACAATATTAGTAAAATCTAAGCCTTGATATGATATTTACTACATATTTTTAAACAAATTCTGTACACAACTCAGAACCTTCTTTAATCCATATGCCTATGGCCTAGACAAAGAAGTAAATAACCAGGGCAAAAATAAGTTCCTGAAGGTGATTGTCCAATAGTAAAAAAAAGGGTAAACGTTTTCCCCTGATATTAAGTCTAGTCGTGTCTGACTCTGGGGGTTGGTGCTTATCTCCATTTCTAAGCCAAAGAGCTGGTGTTTGCCTGAAGACGCAGATTTGAACTGCTAACCTTTCAGTCAGCAAGTTCAGCAGCTCAGTGGTTTAACTCACTGCACCACTGGGGGCTCCTGCCCAATAATACAGAGTTAAAAAAATCAGTGGCACTGGAGCTGAGAACATCCTTACCTAGATCACCAAAACCCTGGAATAAAGATTTCTTTTTTTACATTTAATATTTATTTATTTTAATTCATTCAAATATACATACATTTGCGAGTGTTTGTTGCATACAGTGCAATACTTTCCAGCTATTAGTCTTTCATAATTGTTTCTCAGATAATATATTTTCAATAAGGGGTCTTCTATTTGAATAGTATTATAGGCTCCAAATTAATATCCATTTCCTCTTTGTTTACAGTCTTATAGCTTCCCCTATGTACATTTTTAGATTAATTTTACATTAAGATACTGGATCATTGGTTGCCATTCATTAACAAAGATAAAGATTTCAAAGCCTGGGCTGATTTGTACTAGAGAAGCATGTCAGCAAACATTAGGGACTCAAGCTGTTTAGAGCCTTGTAAGTCAATATCATTTCATTGGAAAGTAATTCAGAAATGAGTTACCAGTCAGTTGAAATCACAGAGAACAGGAGCAATGTGATGATTCAGACTTTTCACACTGCCTAGGAACTCAACAATGACATTTTCTATCAGCTGAAGGTTTCTGAACTTTCTTCAAGGGCATTCCCATTGCTCTAGGCTGGACCAGTGCTTTTCAAGACCAGGAACCCGCCCCCCCAACCCACACACACAATGTGCCAGGAATCAATCTCATATTTGTGTCCATTGTCTACAACTGTATCTTCTCTGGACATTGCCTGCATACTGGCAGCTGGTGGCTCACTATTTTGAGTAATGTGACTACATTCAACTGTCAGAGGAGGTAGCATAAATAAGGGGGTATGGGTCTGGTAGTCATTTAATGTCTACTATAATACAATGATTAAGAGTCACAAATCCTTCCTCATATAGTACAAATCATATTATATCACATTAGATCTAGATCTACCTACTACTTATCCATTCTTAGAAGAGCCTGAATGTAGAGGTCTTCTTCATTACTGGCTCAGTGATTCACAGAAAAATGTACATGTATACTGCATAAAGGGGCCTAAATACTCAGATCCTGTCTGATCTTGGAAGCTAAGCAAGGTCAGTCTCAGCTAGTACCTGGAAGAAGGTTCATCAACAAATACCAGGAGATATAAGCTATATTTCAAAATGCATTATTGGCAAACCACCTCTGAGTATTCCTTGCCTTAAGAAACACAATGAAATTCATGGGGTCACCATAACTCAACAGGCAATTAGAAAGTGTGTGCATCTGCATGCACGCATGTTAAATAACAGTAGAATGACAACAGAACAGCAGAGGCACTCAACACTCTTGAAATATGGAATGCCCAAACTAATGACAAAATAATTCACAGTCTACGTTCATGACTGCATTGCTGATGAAATACTTCAGTTTTCATACTCCCCATAATCTGTAAAGTGGAAAAAAGTCTCTTAGAGATAGATATGAAATTTTTTTTTTAATTATTTATGAGACAGTTATGAAGTTTAATGAATGGGCGAAACACTTTTGACAGAGAAGAGTGATGTACGGGAAGCACTAAGAAGGTTCCTTGTGAAATCTGTATTCAGACAAAAGCCTGAATAGGGATGGATCTTGAAAAAGATACTGATGCTCCATTGCGATTGAGAAGGCAAATCATTCCTTTATTGTGTGAATAACACATTCACTGCTCAGTTGCTTAATCTATCTTGCCTGAAGACATTTCTGTAATGATTGTGCCACTGCAAACCTGAATAAGATTAGATAACCATACGCTCTAGCCAGGGGCACATCACCTTCTTTGTCAATTGAAGTTATAGGCTCTTAATAGAAAGGCAGAGTGCAGGCATTTTAAAACAAAAAGTTTGCCAAATGTGATGTTACATCCCTTCCCCATGAATCACTTTCCCTAAAGCTGTTTTTTTCATATTAGATGCAGCTGTTAAAATCTATGTAACCTTTAGTTGAGCCCCTGGTCTTTTTGCATTAAGCATCAAATTAGAAGTTTTCTTCCACTGCATTTTCTTTCTTAGTTTCTTTCATCTCTGTCAGCCATTGGGTGAATAATGGTTGGTTCCATTTAGTTGCAGGCCAAAATGTCCCGTAGGACTTTTAAAAATTGTACCATTTTTATTTATTTATTTGATCTGTGCAATTGGTTCAGAACAGCATACAACAGCTTCTTTTTAATCAGAGATGGGTTAATGCTAGGGGCCACATAGGTTGTGAAAAATATCGGACACATTTTTAAAAATGCTTTGATGCCTATTTTTGTTTATGAAATACTAGTAATTTTCAATGTTGCAGAGCTGGAATCTATTTAAGAGATGACTAGCATCTCTTACATGTTTCTACCTACTTGTTCAACATTTCACAGATGAAATCTGGGATGCCAAGCAAGATCAGAATGTGATAAAGAGCAGGACTGTAGCCAAGGGGTGGGGGTTGGGGGTTCAACCCTTCCCCTGAAATTTTTCAGTTTTTTTAAAAACCTGGTTTACTCATGAATTTTAACTGATTAACCAAATCCACATGAGTGTCCACTGAAGTTTATCTGTCTTGAGTGTCCACTGAAGTTATCGATGGAGTCTGATTTCTAAATTATTTTGTGTTATGAAACTACTCTTCATGATTCACTTAAAAAAAAAGATTCAGCCTCCCTCCCCTTGAATTTTTTTTTCTGGCTATGGCCCTGGTCAAGAGAGCCAATGTTTTTAATGAGACACAGTCTATGACAGGCTGTGGCATTTTGGTTTTGTCTGAGCTTACCAAAGAGCAAGATTCTGCCTCCTCTTTTTGTCTCCTTCCAGCTAACTGAGTGTAAACTACTTCTGTACTTTGAACTCGGTTTATAGGAGATTTTTAAACAGAGGCTGGATGGCTATCTGTCAGGGGTGCTTTGAATGTGATTTTCCTGCTTCTTGGCAGTGGGTTGGACTAGATGGCTCACGAGGTAGCTGAAGTAAGCTGAGGACAAAGAGAGAAACTGGAAGTTTCTGAAAGTGGAAAAAGTGGAATGAGAGAGGATTAATGGGAAATATTTCTGCCTAATCAGGACAGTTGGAGGATATATTTCCAGAAGAAGAAAAAAAGCTGGCTTGGTCATTCTGAAAAGGACAAGGGGTTGCATAAACAGACTTGGGTGCCATAAATGACCCCACGGAAACTCTTTGCCCGTTCCTACTTTGATGGTTAAATAATCCTACCCTTCAGGGAGCTTCAGAGTCTAAGGCAGTGGTTCCCAAACCGCCCCCTTTCCAGAAAAAATATTACTCAGCGCCCCCTGGAATTTTTTTTTAATTTTAATAGCAATTAAACAGAAATATATATGTATTAATGTTTCTACCTTTTTCGTAAAATATAGTAAAGAAAGGTGTAAATTAGAAACATTGAAGTTTGAAATTATGATACTGTTTTTTGAACTCAGAATAGAAAGGTAATACAGTTATTTGTCGCCCCCAAATGCACCTGTGGCCATCACCGCCCCCTTGGATCGCTGCAGTGCCCACCAGGGGGCAGTAGCACCCACTTTGGGAATCACTGGTCTAAGGTTACAGATATTGTGGTCTGAGCTTAGGTGCAAAGAACTCTATTCATTTGATGTGTTAATCTTAACTGGCACCTAGATTAATATTTCTCAGTATGTAAATAGTGGGTCAAGTCATGGAATTGGGGAGATAGTTCATAACATATATACAAAATAAGCATTGGAACCCAGCTTTGCTGTGCTAGTATGAAATTTTAATAGTGTATAATAGACACAATTTCTGATGGAGTCCTAAATACTGAAGACTCAACAGTAAAGTGTCCTGCAAGCATAAAACACAAGCCTGGTGTTAGTTTTGCTCTTGTCCCTTTAGAGACACTAGTGAGTTCTGACAATAATTTGCCTAGTATCTACTATTTTATCCCCCCCCCCCCCGCCCACAGTGCCTTGCACAATGTGTTAGTCTGAAGCATTTTTGAAGAAAGAAAATGAACTTCACAAAAGCATAATTTATTAATGATACTAAGGGTGAAATGTAACTGGTATAAAATGGATATTATAATATTAGCATGAGATTCCAAAACAAGTTACTAAAATACGTCCTTTGCAGATTTGTGCAGTGAAGATTCAAGGAGAAACCTAAAATACATGTGGAAAGTCCATTGCTATATCTAGAACTGCTGCACATGGCACATTAGCAGTGGGAAGTGAAAAGTATCATATAAACAAATCACAGACTTAACTTATTGTGTTAAGACATTTCAAGAATTGGCACTCCTGTTTCTACAGAATAGTTATCAAATCAGTCTGTAGAATAATGTAATGCAATATAATACTAATAATATTACAATATAATAACATTAATTATATATTATATATTAAATGTAATATTACTAATAATATTACACTGTAGTGGTATAGTACAATATAGTAATACATAATGCTAATATTATACTATGCTAATGATATAATATACAGTATTGTATGTACATATAACTTGTAAGCCGCTCTGAGTCCCCTTTGGGGTGAGAGAGGGCGGGGAATAAATGTAGAAAATAAATGAATAAATAAATAATAGAAAGGAGAGTCAGACCTCTTCTACACTGTCCTATATCCCAGGATTATTATTATTTTTTACTTTGAACTGGATTATATGAGTCTCTATTGCCAGATAATCTTTGATAAACAGATAATCTGGGATCAGATCCTGGGATATAGGGCAGGTTAGAAGGGATCTCAGTCTTAATTTCCATAATGTACAAAGAAGTTATGAATATTCTTTTTATGACAATGAGCATTTGAAAATTTGGATTAGTGAAGAATGTGGCCACTATAGTTCTCAGCCCTGCTTTCCAGAACACACATGGTTCTGTTACATTTGCACTGATTAACTGTGTATTTCTGGGCACAGTTTAAATGGCTACTAGCTAGAATGTTCTAAATGGGATGTGATAGGCTTGTTTAACCATAATGCAATATAAAACCATGTCAGTGGTAAGCATGCAAGAATGCAGAAACCAATGTATTGTGTTAAGGGAATGAGTCACCATAACTGTTTACAGTGTTAGGCTTTAGAAAGCTTTTAATAGTTTTCTGCTGCCAAGACAAAAGTTGTGGCAGGTGACATTTATTTCAGTTTCCCCAATATGTGGTTGCTGTAGAGCAGTGTTTCTCAAACTGTGCTCCTCTAGGTGTGTTAGACTTCAGCTCCCAAAAATCCCAGCAAGTTTACCAGCTGTTAGGAATTGTGGGAGCTGAAGTTGAAAACATCTGGAGGAGCACAGTTTGAGATACTTTGCTGTAGAAAATTAACTTTGCCACAAGACCCGACACCACTCTTCTGCTGGCTGATCTCAGAGATCTGTCAACAGAAAAATCTGCCAATAGATAGGTACCACTCTGATGACTAGATCTGTTGAAGAGCCTAAAAGGGCCCAAAAAGAGAGAGGAAAGGGACAAGTTATGCGGATTCTGCAGGATCCAAGCCTTCTCTGGTTGTGTGAGGTAGTCATAATGCCAAACCAAAGTTAGACCAGCATGAGGATGGTGTTATCTTAAGGAATTTCCAATACTCTTAGGTTGGAAGAAGTCTTGTTTTACCCAGTTTCAGTTATTAGAATTTAGTTCAACTGAACTTTAGCTAATGAGGATGGCAAAGCAAATGTTATCTTATTTACAATATAGCCCTATGAATCAATTAATACGTATTTTCATTTTATATAGAATTCCATCCTCAATTGTATTATAGCATGATGTTCAACTGGATTGAAAACCACCTACAACTTTTTTTCTTTATTCCTGCAAGAATTATAAACTACTACTTCTTCTTTAAAAAAGAAAGCTGAACATGAGAGAATATCTCCAAGGGTGGCCAAGCCTCACAAGTAGCCCTGCATGAAATGTATAGTGTATTGTTTGAAGTCATATAGCTGTGAAGCTCAACCTGTAAAGAAAGCTTTATAAGATCATGAAAGCAACTCTCCATAATATGGGATCCTTTTATGCACCTTTACAATGGGGGAAAACAAACGCTTTTGAATGTAGTCCATAATCTTTAAATACTGTAATTCTTTCTTCTATTTTTGACCAAACCTTTCATATATTCTACCTCCACCTTTTGTAAGAGAAGTAACTCAAGGCCATGTTGCTGACAGCATTAGTCATCTTTTGAGCTCTCTGGAGTGAAGGGCCTGCTTTCTAGGCTGCAGTCGTATTTTATTTTTTCCTGAGATTAGAAGTACCTGCATTTCCTTCAGCACCTTCAGCAGAGTTTGCTCCGAATGTTCTGTGGAAGCATTGTTACGGCTTTTACAAATTCGAATAATTGTTATGCACTGAATTAAACTGTGATTTGGAGTTTCACTTTTTGCTCTGAATATGGGGGGAAAAAAGAGCTGGGGCAGTGAGGTGGACTCTGGGAGATCAGGGTTTGAATCCCTGCTTGGCCATGGGAATCTACTGGGTAATGTTGGGGAGGTCATATTCTCTCAGCTTCAGAGGAAAGCAAAGGGCAACCCATCTCTGAACAAATCTGAAAAAAACACCATGATAGTCATGTCTTAGGGTTGGCATAAATCAGAAACACTTGGAGGTTCACAAAAGCAAGGAAAAATTGAACCATACTAAAATGTCACTACCTGAAAGGCTCTAGGATTTGGCAGAAAGACTGCTATATTGGAAGATAACACCAAGACAGATCTGCCAGCCTTGCCCTTCTGTAGAGTGGTGGCCACAGAAGTTGGTGTGGGGGAGGCAGCAACAGTAAGATATTGGAGGATAGTGGTATATGTCAAATGGCCTATTATGTGCCTCCAAAGCTAGCCTGCTATTGTGCTTTCTTGTAGACTCACCAAGTGATTCCACCACAACCGCTAATTGAAGATGAAGCCACACTGGATCTAATGATATATGGAATGGCAGCACCTAAGGCCCATGTCACCTTATCAAATTCCTCTGGGGCTGACTGTGCCTATGGGTAAGATGTGTGTGTATGTGATGCTCTTCATTTTCAATTTCTGAAACATTGAATAGTTTCCTCTCCCCTCTCCCCAGATGATTTGTCATGTGAGTTGCTGACCTGTGAAGTCAAACCAAATACAGTGCTGGGTTTAATTTTCAGCAAAACAGCCTACCTTGGTATGGGAGCCCTGAGATTGTTGTGGGAGGTTTTAGGAAGCAGGGCCAGGGAAAAGTAGATATCTATTTCTTTCCCACTCTTCTGAAATGATTGCCCACTGTGCTCTGTAGTGTTAAAGGTTTTAAACTCATGATTACTCAGCATGAGTACTTCACTGTTATAATAGCAATTATGTGCTCAGATACTATGGCAAAGAGTATATAGGGTAGGTAAAGGGGTTTCTGGAGAGTGAGAAGCAAACAGTATAACTTGTCTTTTCCTCCTGCCTGAAATCTATCTAAAGGGAGTTCCATAACTTCATGGGCCTATATCTTCCCCATTAAATTCCAGGATAAAGTCCAGGTTCTCCCATTTGCTGTACCTTCAACATATATTCCTAGATCTCTGCAGTTCTTGCAGGCCATTGAGCAGGTATAGACCTCGAGGAAATTGCTTGCTTGCTTATTTGAATTTCTCATTAATTTAGAAAAGTAATCCCACCCACATGGCCAGGCTACCAGAAGTGTCAGAATCAGGCCCGTAGCCAGGATTTTGATTTGGAGGGGGCTGGGATTTTGGGCCTGGGGGGGTGGGGGCTGAGTCTGGGTGAGGGGGGATCTACCCTAGCAAACCCTTTGGTATCATTATCCCAATACCCCCATGCATATGGGATATATTGAGCATGGTGATCAGATCATGATATGAATAAACATAATAGTTTAAATAATAAACGTAAGGCCTTCTGGCGGACCATCCTGAGAAATTTGGGGGGGGGGGCTGAAGCCCTTCAAGCCCCCCCTCCCCTCCCCCCCCCCCAGCTACATGCCTGTGTCAGATAGAGAAAGCTAGCTGCTACAGATAGCAATGTTGTGTGTCATGAAGGGGACAGAAAATTGTTAGCCATTTTGTTTGTTATGACTGTGTTTTTATTGCTGGGGATGGAGAGGTGCATGTGGAATATCTACCTCATGTGCCAAAATCTTACCAGGCTTTGGGCCTTATGATGTTTGTGTATACATATACACACACACATATATAGCAGGACAATTGTTGATTTGCATATCTATACCTACAAAATATACTGAAGCAGAAAAATGCATTTGTCAAATTGGAGAGCAGGGAGCAATTTCTGATACTACTTCATGATGATCACTAGGTGTCAGTGTCTGGTTGCAAATGAATTCACCTGGTTTAAGTGTACCTCTTATAGCAGCAGCCAACCTGTTTGTCAAATATACCCTGGGCTAAGTCCAGAGAGAGCATGCTTATAATATGCACACATTTCCACACCATACATTTTTATGGTATTTTGCCTTCAGTCTGCTTGAGAAAGTCTAGTAAAAATACAGCCGTTTTGACATTATAGCCATGTTCATTGTCTGCCCCTTGTGACAGCTGTCCCAAAGGTTGTCTATCCATGATACAGAACTGGGTAGAAAGGACTTAATAGGGCAACATTTCATTGCCTCGAGTGTATGAGTTTATACAGATGGCAAGTGACACTCCTCTTCGCATGCCTGTCTTACTGAGGGAACTTTAAAAAATTGTAATGGTAGTGTTTGAATTAATCTTTAGAACCTAGCTTTTTCTACTGCAAATAGCTAGTATGGTTGCAGTTCATCAGCATTCTGATTAAACAAAACGACAAAAACAAGATCAATTTGCCTTCTAATCATAGCTCACAGTTTCATTCATCTTTCCTTTCCCTAAATATGATTTTGATTTAGGCTGTGTGCTTCCTCTCTATAGCACTACATTTAATAGATATGTGTGTGCTTGCATAAATAGTAAACAGGTAATTGTCTCACAGCATAGAGAAAAAGCTGTTTTTCATTGTAGGTGTTTCACCAGCAAGAAAATGTTTGGCTATTAGTATTACACCAAAGCTTGAAAAAGAAGAGCCTGCAAACTTAGAAAATAAGAGGAATTCTGTTTTCAAATTGTAAATACCATCAGAAAGTCCTCTATACAATGAGAAAAAGTGGGTGGGTAACATATTCTCTATGATCATCTGACTAAATTTTGGTTTGGTGTCAGTGTAGCAGCAAGGAAGGGAACACAGTATGGCAAGTAGATTAACCTGAACTTATTTTTTTCAACTTACACTGTAATTCCAAAGGCACAGCACCAGATTCTTATTCAAACAATACAACAATGCAAACATACAACAATAAAGTCATTGCCCTTTATGGATCAAGCTTTAAAACACCTTAACTTGTCCTAAACTAATTTATTTTTAAGTTAATGCAGGTAAAAGACCTGGCTTACATTTAGCCTTCTTTGTTGAAGCTGTAGATTTTGGAGAGGGGATTGAGAATAACGATTACAAATTATCATATTTTGTTCTTAGTAAATTCACATCTCTTTCCTAATATGTAAAACCAAAACAAGCAAGCATATGCTAGGTTCCTTAGTGCTAGAGGTGCTTTTAATACAACCTTTTGCCTTTCTTCATTTCTCATCAAGGCTTCCTGAAACCGAGGCCAGAGAAAATGCTGGTGATTGTGAGGTAACAGAGAAAAATGCAGGATCAAATGATGAAGCAAGCCTGGAGCATCCTAAGGTATTGCAGAACCAAATAGAGTCTGGAGGCCTATTTAGAAGGGTACTAAATGTGCGAGGAAGGTTTCCCTATAGTCCTGATGAAGAACCTTGAAATACACATTCTCCAGTCATAAAATTCATTAATAGATATTGCCAGTTGTGAAAAAATAGCACGGATTTGAGCACATTGCATACCTGGATTACAGGGATCAGAGATACACCTTAGGTTTCCAAATTACATCTGCCAGAATTTTCTTTAATTTACTGAAAATCCCTAATATGCATCCTGCTCTTTGTACTTTTACAATAAGATGGACAGAGAATGGAACTGCAGGTAGTTCAGACTACAGTCAAATTAGACATTAAAGGGGATGCTCCTTTTGAGTAACCAATTTCCTCTTCAACCAAAGGATATCTTAGAGATGCATATCTCAGCAGTTACACCTACAGATGAAGCATGTATTTACCTTCCAATGATTCATCACAAAACAGAGTGCTAAATGCAAAATACATAGCAGAGAAAATCCTGTGCCATGACAGACATCTTTCACGACAATGAGGAGCACCTGTTCTCTAGACATGCTGAATATATAGTCCAGTTTCCCCAGCAGGAAACTTCTCTATCCAAAATCTATCTTTGGAGATTGAAAATCGTATCTGACTAAATTTGTTAAGCAAACCATTTAACTTGTGTAGCAAGCAAAGGATGATAGAAAGGGAGAAAAGAGTTTTAACCCTTCCTTGTGGAGAAGGAAATGTGTCTAGAATTTAACAAGGCACAATCATATCTGGCTTGGAGCATAGCATGATACCTAGCATGTATGCTTATGTGAAATCCCTTCCTCCTTTTTTAAATCTTTCAGTCATTTCCTTGCTCTCTCCTTCCCTCAAAATATGGAAATGTTTTATGACAGAAATATTTAGACTTTAACTCTCCAAGGGCCCATCCAGACAAGACCCATAACGCAGGAGCCCCCATGGCATCCAAACGACATCTCCGGTAAAACCAAATTAATTTGATACTCCATTAGACCCAGGTCTTCCTGAAAGACCCAGGTCTAATGGACTATGGGCCCTATGGGGACTGAGCCCTCGGTAGTCCTGAGACTACCGAGGGGTCAGTCCACACAGCCCAATTCACTTCTTCAGGCCCTGTGGGCCCAGAGAAAAATGAGGGAACCTTCCTCAAATCCCCCCTAAAACTTTTAAAATAAAAGAATAACTTACTGGGCTGCAATTAGGCCTCTCGGCATGCTTCCTGGCTAAGAGCCAGGGGGATGGGATGGGACCCAGGAGTGATTTGGTCCTTCGCTGTCTCTTAGCACTACATTGGTACATTCCAGGAAGCATGCAGAGAGGCCTAATGGTGTCCCAGCAAGTTTTTCTTTTATTTTAAAGGTTTTAGAGGGGATTTCGGTTGTCCCTATTGTGGCATGGTTGTTACCGTGCTACAATGGGGACAACACATGAGAAAGCCCACTTCTTTTTGGTGCCTGCGCGGAGAGCAACGTGGGAGAAAATGGATTCCTTTAACCCATTGTGTCCGATGATAAATTGCTGTCTTGAAGCGGCCCAAGTAATCTGGTGCTGATCAAATTGCTGGAGGGGACAGGAATTCCTTTGCCTATAGGGCATTGGCAGCTGCACTAGTACACTATGTGTTGATGCCACTGGCCCCAGAGTTATGTTGGTTTTCTATACACCGGCCATTTTATCATATTGCCCATGGACCTTCCCTTTCCTCTGTTGGTGTAATGCACCATGGATGAATGGATCCATGACATATTTGTAACATTCTGACTTCAGTCTCTAGAGCTATTACCTTGTTAAACCATTTGAATAAACTGAGCATCTTTCAAAGAACACTCATGCCACCAAGCAAAGTCTCCCTCGCACTCAGTTGCCTCCCTCGTTGACCCTCTTGTCTATCTTCTGAACCTGCCAGTCATATATTCCCCTACCCAGCCTAAATAGTTTACCTGATTTTGTTGGGAACCAACAGGGGAGTGTTCCCACCTCTCCAAAAGGCTGCTGCCGCCACGGTAGTGCAGTCACGTGGATATTCTCTTGCCCAACAAGCAAAGCTAACTCAATCTTAACTGGTAGTGGTAGCATCTTTATGTCAAAATCAAGCTGCTCCCCAACTTGGAAGAGGCAGTCATCATATTAAATTCCCAAAATGCAACACCAAACATGACATTGAAAAGTCAGGTATAACATTCTAGGGGGTTTCAATGGAGCTGCCCCATGCCAGTGTTCCACAAGTGAGTGGAAGTTAAACTTAAAATGGGTTGTGTGAGCAAAAAGAGGTTGGTGGTCTGGGGAGGTGAAGTTTGTTTCACTGCCATTCCCTTAAGTGCCATATCAGACAAGAGGCCCACTAAGGTGCATATAAGGGGCATCTTACAGGGTAGATTCACAAGGGCCCTCTCAGACCTGGAGGTAGCCCTGCCTATCTGTAAGCCACAACTATTCTTCAGAATTGCAGAGTGAACACTGGTGAAGGTGGAATGTAAATGTCCAAGAAATGCTATTGATGTTACCATATGATGGTCGGTGTGCCTTTGTAACATTCTTTCTTTCCACATTTTTTAGAATGTGTACTGAAAAACTGCTGTTGGAGTCATCTTGAGCCTGACAACTGTGTGTCCTTCTATGCTTTGCTCACTGGAAGATGATCTACTGAGAGTTCTTATTTGCAATTTGTAAGGAATTGTTCAAATCCTTGACTTGTTTTTGTGGATTCTTCTTTTCTTTCTTCTTTTATCTTTCCTTTTCTGTCTTTGGAATAAGCAGACATGGGTTTTAAGAGTATTTTTCACATTGATGGATTGCTCCATCTTCCCTTCCCCAAATAATACTCCATCTTCCTTCCCCACTCAGCTCATTAAATAGAATTTTACAGTGAATTCATATCTTTTGTGTTCTTTGGTGTGTAGGTGGGCTTTTTTAACTTCACACATTAAAAGAACAAGTAATAGTTTGATGTTTCATTGATCACAGAGGCAAAATGCTCCACATTTGTGGTACTGTAATTCTTCACATGTAGAAATGAAGGTTAAATTGAGATGTTATGCAGTGTCCCATTTTTCTGAAGTACCTTCACAATGTAATAGGAAAGGAAAACCACTTTCTGCCTCCAAAAGATTCATTTGTTTGGCCCTCTGCTCCTTCACATTCTTTCTATAGTAATAAAGAGAAAAGATACTGATTTTGAGTGATATAAGACTCCATATCATATATTTTCATACTGATTATACAGATAATCCTATTGGAGTTTTGCCATTTCATTTTTGGATAGTGGGTTATTTCAAGAATTTAAATGAATCCCCACTTTAAAACTCAGATATCATCCAAATTGTGATGTGGTTCTGACCTCAAAATTTGACAAAATCTAAGCCATTTGGATGCATGTAATCTCTTAGCGGAATAAATTATCAAATGTCATAAACTGTTGTGAAAGTCAGACAATGGCAAACAAAACACTTCAAACAATTACTCTGAAATACTAGAATATGCAAAAGTCTGGTGTCAAGGTCTACATATTCAGCAAAGATCTGTTATTAAAATATACAAGGAAGCCTGTAATAAAAGTCATTATGAAAAGGTTGAATTTGGTTCAACATTGCCTGGTTCCTGGCACCATCCATTCTGTTCTTTCAGCTTTGTTTGATGAGGGAATTGCAACCACTGTTTAGCTTGAAACTCTGGAATGGCCCCCAGCCTTTTAAACTGCAGGCTATGAAAGCTGAATAGGAATAGTTACGGCAGTCCAAGGCCCCTGCTAATTTGAGAATTCTATGAGAGGAAGAACACACCCGGCCAACCTGCCAGAAGACAAAGCCTTCAACATACACGCGCACTCCTGGGGGTTCCTGTATACATCAGTTACTATTTGTGTACAGGATTTAGTGATGGCTTTTTAGGAGGGTTTAGATTTCCTCTGTTCAAAACTGGAATTCAAAATACTGCTAATTAGCACAGCACACATTCCCTGGGTTTATAGCTCTGTAGGGTGCTATCAAGCTCAGAAAGGTCAAAGTCATAAGTGGCTCTCATCTGCATAGGTGTTACTGCTAACTTTCTAGATGTATGCAAAAACCTTTGGTGAACTCCTATTGGGGAGTTACAAATATGTAGGCATTGTAGTTGTGCTAAGCAATAAATCTCATCTTGATCCCACCAATCTCTGTTTACTAGGTGGCAGCTGCTGGAATGGAGCCTTCAGTGGCGCAATGGGTTAAACCCTTGTGTTGGCAGGACTGACAGTGGTTCAAATCCGGGAAGAGCATGGTGAGCTCCCTTCTGTCAGCTCCAGCTTCCCATGCAGGAACATAAGAGAAGCCTCCCATAGGATGGTAAAACATCAAACATCCGGGCATCCCCTGGGCAACGTCCTTGCAGACAATCAATTCTCTCACACCACAAGTGACTTTTTCCTCATTTCCATCTAATCTTCTTTATCATGATTCAGGAGTGCTTTTGCAACACTATACTACTTAAACATTAGGATTTTTTGTTTACCTCATTTGATCCTTGTTGAATTTGTGCCCAGGACAAGAGCTGTTCTTTCTGGCAGTGGTTATCTTAGCTAGTGCTGGGATAATACAAAGAGATGCATTTTATTTTGGAAATTTTTTTAATTTAAACTGAAATGGAAAGTAGCAATGAAAAGTCCTTTGTAATGCTAGAAGTTCTCAGGATGTATTTCAGGATGAAGAAAATCACCAAATTAAATTTTACTTATACAGGAATAAAATCTGGAACTTTCAGATTTTTTTTCCTGGAGGTGCTCTCACATTATTTCTTAGTATGAAATTAGAATCTTTTACTGAGGACACGATTGGACTCGATGTCCCATGAGGCCCTTTCCAATTCTATAGTTTCATGATTCAATAGGATGTGACATATTCATTCTGAAACAGATATTACTGATCTAACAGTGACATTTTAATTTCAGAACATTGAACAATATAAGTTGCTTTCAGTCTTAATGTATGGTCCTACCGCACCACACTCTTATAGTAATATATTCCACTTTACCTGCAATGGCAACATTCTATGGAATTCTAGGGTTTGTAATTTAGTGAGGCCATAGAAATCTCTGGCCTAAACAGCTATTCTGCCTTTTGAGATAAGGAAAGAGATAGAAGAGAGAAAAAACACAGGAGGATCATGACAAAAAGCTGTCTTTTGGACATCCCTCTCTCCGTTCCACAAAATTCGTGGAATGACAGAGGGTCATCAGCATTACATGATAAAAACCTTGTCTAAAAAAACTGAGTCCTAGTTTTAGATCTAAAGGCATTTTTATAAGTGAAGGTTAAAAGGGTTGTGATTGCCGTTGTAAAAAAATAGTATTAGTAGCAATGAACATTTCATTTTTCTTCTCTCTTGCTAACATTCACACATGACTCATGTAAGCCCAGGAGGCTGAGAGCCTAATTACACATTATATTAAAATATATGCACTTCAATATTATTTTTTAAAAGAAAAACCAGATGGAGGTGTGAAGAGAATTTGGATTGGAGAAATATTGGTTTGGAAAGGAGCTGAAACTCCTCCCATTCCTACTGTCAACGGGAAGCTTCCTTTCTAGGAAACAAATAGATTGGAGGGTTGTTGTATGTCTTTCGGGCTGTGTGGCCATGTTCCAGAAGCATTCTCTCCTGACGTTTCGCCCACATCTATGGCAGGCATCCTCAGAGGTTGTGAGGTATGGATAAACTAAGTAAGTTTATCCATACCTCACAACCTCTGAGGATGCCTGCCATAGATGTGGGCGAAACGTCAGGAGAGAATGCTTCTGGAACATGGCCACACAGCCCGAAAGACATACAACAACCCTGTGATCCCGGCCATGAAAGCCTTCGACAACACATTAAACAAATAGATTGTTTCGGAGTAAATATGTATGTGATTATGCTGTTTGTGCTCTATGTTCCTACTCCCAAAGTAGCTTTTTTCAAACGGTATCAGGTTTCAACATGGATTTAGAGCTACCTGCAGTTCCCATCATATAATGTCCCTGGGTGTAAACTTCATTGAACTAAATGGTTTCCTTCTAAGCTTTGAAACCTTTATATAAAATACTATTTTCCCTTTTATTTCTTTGAGAAGTAATTCTATTAATTCTCATAAAAACTGTTATGTACCATGTAAGATGTACTCTTGGCATCTCTATATTTAGTGATGACAATGAGATTTCTACTCCACTGAAAGCACATTAGAGGATTGGTCAAATTGCCTGATTGTTTTTTGTGTCAGGAGCGACTTGAGAAATTGCAAGTCACTTCTGGTGTGAGAGGGGACGCCCAGATGTTTTGATGTTTTTACCATCCTTGTGGGAGGCTTCTCTCATGTCCCCACATGGAGCTGGAGCTGATAGAGGAAGCTCATCCACGCTCTCCCCGGGTTGGATTCGAACCGGCAACCTTCAACTCAGCAACCCAACCTGCAAATCATTAGTCCTGTCACCATAAGTGTTTAATCTACTGCGCCACCAGGGGCTCCAACATTGCTTGATAATAATACCGGTAAGTGTTGTTGATGATAATTTTAAAAAAATTATGACAGTAAAACAGAATTTGGAAAGCTAGAATGAATAAAATACCGGCTGTTAGGAATTGTTTTATTTGCTTTGTATAATGTGGCATTGCATTTTTGCCTAAATATATGTTGTACGCCGCTCTGAGTCCCCTGCGGGGTGAGAAGAGCGGGATAGAAATGAAGTAAATAAATAAATAATTGTGGGAAATGAAGTCAAAGACACCCGGAGAGTTGAAGTTTGCCTATGCTTGTTCTAAACCATTGCTCAGTTATGGATAACCTCTGCATATCATTATTTTTCTTTAAAAAAATAACCTCTACAACAAGACAATATACTTTATTCCCCAGAAACCTTAGAAGACCCAATATGGTTATACTTGAGTAAAGGTTTTCAGCATTTCTCATAGAAAGGTATTCTTCCCCATTATTTTCACAATTTCACTAATTGTAGATTTCACTGATACATGTCTTATTCTCAGAATGCTAAAGTGTTATGAGATTGACCTGTAGGAAAAGGACCAATTTACTGAGCTCTTTCAGCTGTTACAAACTTGGACCAAAATTCTATAACATGGCGTACATTATGTAACTTTCTGTACACTTACCAACATGGCAGAAGTGCTAAGTGTTCCTGATAGTGGATTGTGAAGATATGTAATAGGACGATGGCAAGAGACTCTAACAGGCATCAAAAAGTGCCAATGTATATTGGTGGCCATTGCACATTAGTGCCAGTTGTGTATTGGTTCCAGATCCTGTTGGCTACCCTGTATTTCCTTGCATAACAGCCACACTCCCCCCCCTTTTTTTTAGTTAAAAAGGGGTGTGTAACTATTACACGAATGGCAACTATTATATGATGAAACATGGTAGTCCTGTCACCATAGCCTTGTGCTGAATATAGACATTATGGAACTGCTCTAATTCTATTTCACACAAGCTTCAGTCCACTTACAAAGACTCAAGTCTCCAAGTGAATTCCAGTCTGTGCTAGAAGTGCTAAATCCATGACTGCATTTGGAAAAGAGTGGTTGCCCACTTGATTTGCAACAAGATCTCCACATTGATTCACCACATCCTCATCATGTTCTCACAGGCCTTTTGGAAATAGGTTGAGAGAAGGAATGCTGCAAGCCCTAATAATTTGTGGTCATGTTGAAGCAAGCAGATAAATGTGTCACAGATACTGGGATCAGTCAGAGCAATGTTCTGTACTTTGTAACAAGTTTGAATGATCTTACCATAAGTATACAATGCCAGAGAAATGCCAGTATATGTATATTGGCAACCACAACACTTTCTCTGATTTTGAACACCTTGCTCGTAGCAAGACTGGATTCTCATGTTTATTTTAGACATGACAGCACCATTGGTTGGTAACTTTCACTGGTCATTTTTTCATGTTTCCCAGTGTAGGGAAATATTAACAACATAACCAAAACCCCTGATAAAGTGATTTTGATCAGATCAGAATATAGTTTTGTATATTGAAACATTTTTCAAGAACATTTTGCTCATAACTTTTTCAGCTTTTGGGGATATTTTGTTTTAGGATATTTTGTTCATAACCTTTTCATCTCTCTTTTTAAATATCTCTGACACTGACTGCAGCACTAGCTTGGGTTTAATGCCACAGCAGATGGTCTATAGTGTTCATACAAATTAAACACAGAACTTCAAGAGGTTACTTGTTTAGACTATAGGTTCTGCCAGAGAGGACATCCATTAGCCATGCTTGTTAAGTGATTATGGAAATTATTATTTCAAAACTAACTTTTCCAAGCTCTAACTAAAACCAGGTAGCAGTGAGAAAATAAGGCAAAGGTAAAGGTTTCCCCTGACGTTACGTCCAGTTGTGACCGACTCTGGGGGGTTGGTGCACATCTCCATTTCTAAGCCTAAGAGCCGACGTTGTCCATCGACACCTCCAAGGTCATGTGGCCAGCATGACTGCATGGAGCGCCGTTACCTTCCCGCCGGAGAGGTACCTATTGATCTACTCACATTTACATGCACTCATTCCACTCCCGGGATTTGAACCTGGGACCTTTTGGTCTGCAAGTTCAGCAGCTCAGCGCTTTAACACACTGTGCCACCAGTGTGAGAAAATAATTCTGGTTTATTTGTGGCTTGAGGGAGTACCTGATGATCCTAGCAAAATTAGGCCATCTGCCTAAAACAAGCATCCTAAAATTTCAGTGTTGCCAATTACATTCAATCACACTGTTGATTTCTGCTTCTCAAACTCAAGAACCCCTCAGGGATGGTTCACACATTTTGAAAAGCAGCAAAACATAATTGCACATAGAGTTCAGGCTTTGCCTTTCTTCATACCAAAGGGGAATGTGTATGACTTTATCGTGTTCTAAATGTATGTGTAACTCATGTTTTGCCATGGGAACTTGTGTGGCATGAATTCTTCCTTTGAATGTTACATACAAGGTGACAAGTAGAAGTGGGAACAATGCATGCATCCCAACTTGCCCCATTTCACACAAGCTCCTCTCGTTTGCCCCTTTTCAAAGCATACAAAGTAACAGCAACTTAAGGCACATTCATGTTTATCTTGCCAATTAGGACTCTTTGGAGCTAGCTGAGATAGGGAGAGGTGTTCCAATTAGTCATTAATCTGATTTATTCAACAAATATCTATGGCAATTTAACAGGCACTGGAGTGTTTCGAAATCATAATGACATTTTAATTGATGTGTACTCTATCTTCTTAAAGTTACAAGAAATCTTGGGTATCTTACTTTCTGCCAGATACTGTCATTCAAGCAGCTCCTGCTTCCTACACTCAGACTTTGAGACCTCCACTGAGCAATGCTTACAGAAACAACTCATTCTGGTAAAGCAATTACATATATATGCTGTGTTGAAACTGAGAAGACCCATATTATATTCAGTATATTCAGTGTTATCACACCATGCTTTATAACATATAGCTATGCTTTACTCCCACTGATGCTTCAGCATTATTATACAATGTTGTTCTCAAGGCATATTTTCCAGTATTTTTGAAAAGGTAGCCCCCCCCCCCCCAATAATAATTTGTGAATGATCACCTTTCCCTGCTACAGATCTGGGCGCATATTTCTGATAGTGCTTTTCTTTCTCAATAAAATGACAATTCTGGTAGAAAAGCACCAGACAATTTCTGGTGTGTCATGGTTTGCAAAGATACCATATGTGTGTTAACTAGAAAATCAAATGCATGAAGCCGATTGGCTGAGTTTGCAAGGACCTGGGAATCGGTTTGCAACTGTTGCTGTCCTGCTGCTGGAGAACCGGTTTGAACAGGCTTTCTTTCTGTGTGTGAGTCTACTGAGTACTGGCTGGAAAGAAGATGGCTTTGTACTCAGAGAGACCTGACTATTTCTGAGGCCTTATTCACTGCTGATCTTCACTGAAGCAGATTTATGGATTAAGAAAAGACTGCCTATTACTACTGATTTCTGTAAGCAAACAGAGGGACTACTGTAAATATCATTGTTCAGTTGATCTTTTGGAATCAGTAATGGTTTCTGTGTTATTTGTTCTGCAAAGTTGAGTGGTGCATCATTCTGCAGGGTGACTCTGGGCTCATGAGCACATGTAAGAGCTTTTATCTATCAACCACAATCCCCAACATGGTGCCCAGTAGGGAATATGGTTTTCTAGTATGTTTAAACTCTTCTTAACCCCCTTTTCTGATTTTTTCTTGTTTCCTGTTATCATATTGTTATAGCATATCCTACTGCTGTACTGTCATGCTACCATAGCGCTAATAGATTAACCACTCACAAAGTGAGGGGTGGGGTGCAGGAATTTGCAAGGATTTCAGTAATGTAGATGAAAACATGGTGTAAATGATGGCTTAAAATGCAAGTGTGGCTAGCGTGCAAAAAAGAATATCAACAATCAGCTACCATCAGTGATGTGGATTTCAAATGGAATAAGAAGGCATAAAAGAGTAGGGTAATAAGGCTGCTAGACTCTCTTTCTCCTTTCCTTTCTTGACTTACTATGGTGCATACACAGCTGAGATCATATTCCCAAAGAGCTCAGCTTCAGTTTATATTTTAAAGAAATGTTTACTGGTACATGTGTTTTTAAAAAGGGTCTTAAATCTAACGATTGCTCTCAGGACACAACTGTACTTTATTTTACAGTGTGATGTAAGTTCTTCCATCAGCCTAGTACCTTCATACTCCTATTTGAGACATTAAGCTGCATTTTTGGACAATTCTTCAAAAGATTTAGTCAGCTTGCATCTAGCTGATGACTGAATATTGCTTGCAAAATACTTTTAGATAAGTTGGGATGAAAATGCTATGTGAATGTAATATAATATAGTACCTCCAATGCATTTTGTGGATAAGGTGTCAAGATCCTGTAAATAGAATCCACTACATTTCCATTTTTATAGGCTATGAACTGCAAATGGCTCTGCCTCCCTCCTTTCCATCAAGACTTCTCTTTTTATGGTTTATAGCTTAATCATCAGGACTTCCTGATCAATTTACTGACAAGTAAGCAAACAAAGTTTGATGATTTGATCATCATTGGCACAGGAAATTATGATGGCTGATACGTCTGAATTAGCTGATGTGTGGGAGTGGCATTGCCAGCTGCTCTGTATGTTCCTAAATTGATTTTGTTAACAACAGTCTCTTACAGTAAGATCAGGTTTCCAGCAGAAATACACCTGGAGGAAGTATTTCAAAAATTATTAATGTAATTGGCTCAACAACCACAGTTTCCAGGTACTTATAGTCAGAATCCCACCAATGGAACTATTTTTCCACAATTGCATGCTTCTGTGAGGTAAGAGGGATGGGAATCAGTGCTGTTGGGAGGGTGTCCCATGTCTTGCAGGCTTTTGTTGAGGAGTGAGATTGAATGTACTTTACACAGCTACTGGCAGCACCAGTAGTAGAAGTGATCTCTCAGAGACAATGGCAGTGGCACCATAGCTAACACTGGGTGGTACTGCACAGAGGAGGGCACGGTAAAACCCTTTTGGGTGTATTTTACTATGAAAATCCCATGGTGAGACAATCCAAAAGGAAATAATAATAATAATAGTAATAATAATAATAATAGTAATAATAAATCTGTGCGGTTTTCTGGCATTGTATATTTCTGCCGCTTCTGTGACTGCTCATTTGTATTTTGATTCCGTAGCCCACTTGTCGATATATGTCCAGAATCAGCAGCATCCACCGCGGTCCTTTTTATCCTGGGCGACAACCGAGCCAGTATAGACTTCGTTTTGGTTTGATTCTCCATAATGCTAATGGGTTAGGTGCTCTTAGTTCCACTCCTCAGCTGAGGCCTCTCTGGCTTGGTTGGACCTGCCGGTAGTTCCACTACTGCCAGCACAGCTCTCAGCGTCCTCGGAGCAGTCAAGCCCCCCCCCCCCCCCCGGATCTGCGCGCATCATCCGAAAATACATCACTTGCGAAGTGTTTGACTTGTGATTTTGTGATACGAAATCCAGCATATCTATCTTGTTTGTTGTGTCATACAATAATAAATAATAATAAATCTTTATTTATATTCCGCTTTTCTCCCACAAAGAGACCCAAAGCAGCTTCTAACATGTTAAAATACAGTAAAATAAAATACAATGCAAGATCAGCAACAAAGACACAAATATAAAACATAATAAGCAATCAATAAAAAAATAAACATAATAAGCATTTAAAACCAGTATACTTTATTGTGGTGTCTTGCCAAATCTTATTGTACTTCACACCACCCAATGAAGATTAATCTTCCTGTCACTTCAGCCTAAATTTATTAATTGAAGGCATGTTTGAATATGAAGGTCTTTAGTAGTTGTTTGAATGATGTTAGGGAGGGAGTCATTCTGATCTCCCTGGGGAAGGTTTTCCAAAGCTTCGGGGCAACCATTGAGAAGGCCCTCTCTCTTGCCACTGCCAAATGTATTTGAGATAGTGCCAGAAGCGGGGGTAGGGCTTCCCCTGATGATCTTAAGGTTCGGGAAGGTTGGTATGAAGAGATGCAGTTGGATAAGTAAGTTGGACCTGAACCATTTAGGGATTTAAAGGTTAAAACTAGCACCTTGAATCAAGCTCAGAAACAAACTGGCAGCGAGTGGAGGTGCTGTAACGGGGGTGGGGGTAGGGTGATACGCACCCCGTGTCCAGCACCTGTAAGTAATGTGGCTGCAGCTCTTTGGTTTAGTTGAAGTTTCCAAGCACTCTTTATGGGCAGCCCCACATAGAATGTGTTACAGTAGTCTAAGTGGGATGTATCCAAGGCATGGACCACCATGGCCAGATCTGGCTTCTCAAGGTACAGGTGTAGCTGGCGCACAAGTTTTAATTGTGCAAAGGCCTTCCTAGAAACTGCCAACACCTGAGCCTCCAGGTTTAGCAATGAATCCAGAAGGACACGCAAGTTGTGAACATGTGATTTCAAGGAGAGAGTTATCCCATTCAACACAGGATACCACCCTATACCCTGATCTGCCTTATTACTGACCGGGGACCTCTGTTTTCTCTGTATTCAATTTCAATTTGTTTGCCCTCATCCAGTCCATTACTGATGATAGGCACCAGATCAGAGTCTGGTCTGCGTCCTTGGCTTTTGGTGAAAATGAGTAATAGACTTGGGTGTCATCTGCGTACTGGTGGCACCGATCTCCAAAACTCTGGATGACCTCTCCCTGTGCTAAATGTAGATGTTAAACAACATGGGGGAAAATCCAGAACCCTGCCGGACCCCGCAGGACAATGGCCATGGGGTTGAGCAGGAATCCCCCAATACCACCTTCTGGGTCCATCCTTCTAGGAAAGAACAGAGCCACAGTAAAACAGTGCTTCCGAATCCCATCCCCGCCAGGCAGTCCAGAGGATACAATGGGCTGATGGTTTCGAAGGCTGCTGAGAGATCCAGGAGAACCAACAGCCACACATTCCCTCCGTCTAGCTCTCAACGTAGATCATTTACCAAAGCAACCAAAGTCATCTCAGTCCCATAGCAGGGCTTAAAACCAGATTGAGACAAAAGATAGCGCCAAAAGAAGACACTCTGGGAGGTTCCATACATCACTTAAACCCGCACCGAAGAAACCTACTTTGGCGTGGGTTTAAATCCCCATGCCCCTCCAAAACCTGGGCTTTCCTGGAGGGAGGGAGTGTCTACATGCCAGAAGCTCCTCAAAACACCCCCCCTCCAAAGTTGGAAAAACTTAGCCAGCTGCCATAACTGTCTTCGAAAAACCAAGATGGCTGTGTGGATTGTGCCCGGGAATTTCGTGATCATGTCCCTGAGCTCCACACTGGGCCCACTTCTGGTCAGACCCGGATCTTGCCTAAGATCCAGATCTTACCAAGTGTCTAATTAATTCGGTTTTACTGGAGGCATCTTTTGGATGCCTCCGGTAAAACCGAGATAGTCTTGGTTTTTAAGGCCTGTCTGCATGGACCCTCCCTGGTCTGATGGCATTCAATGAGCTACTAGGGCACAGCCGAAGACAATAATAATAATAATAATAATAATAATAATAATAATAATAATAATAATAAAATAAAACTTTATTTATACCCCGCCACCATCTCCCCAACGGGGACTCGGGGCGGCTTACATGGGGTCATGCCCAAAATAATACAATGTAAACAGCATATAAAAGAACAGCACAACACAATACAATAAGCAATACAGTAAATAATATCCATTACAAAATAAAACAAGGAGACAATAAAAACAAGGGCAGACCACATGAACATTAAGTTAAAACATAAAAATAAAAGACATAAAAATAAAAACCACAGCGAACAGGGTCATAAGGGAGTGGGGTATTCTGGAGGATAGATATTAGGGGGAGCAACGGAAAAGAAATATAAAATGGTTACTCTCCAAAAGCACAGCGAAAGAGCCATGTTTTCAACTACGAATAGTGCTGTGGCTAATGATGCAATTGGAGTTAAGCTGAAAGGACATTCAGCTGTTGACATGCTCAGAAGTGAAGGGAAAATCCAAAGCAGAACTAACTCTTACTACACTGGCTAACACACATTTTGAGGCTTCAAATGTTCACCCTGTTTCTAGGTATATTTGACCTTCTGATTTCAAAAATGGCACCAGTTTTCCCTGATCAGCTCTAGTTTTTTAGATGCAAAACATATGCCATCTGATTCTATGATTCTAACAACCATCTTCTGCTCTCCAATAGAAAATCATGATAATCATATCTAAGAATCTAGAGCTCATGTGGCCTATCCAGTGCAATTTTCTGAATCACCACCCCAAATAACTCCAGGAACAGGCCTAAAAACCAAAACACCAAGATTTTTTTTTTGTTGGGCTGTGTTATAGGAATGTGAGTAAATTAATCAGAGAAGCTAGACATAGTAAAACAAAAAAGGGAAGATATAAGCATTGCAGTACTTGTGGTTAATGAGTTAGGTGGACAGGAATGGGACATTACAAGTTAAATAATTTTTACTCAAGAAAGGAAAATCTAAGAAAAAGCTGGGTGGCAAACCCTCACTGTCAAGGGTTTGCCATTGCCTTCCTCTGAGGCTGAGAAAGTATGACTTGATCAAAGTTTCCATGATTGAAGAGGGATTCAAACTGTGCTCTCCTCGTTGAATATTTAAACTACCAACCTATGTTGGCTCTCATATGAATTTTTAAAAATTCTGGTACCTTTGGTGTCATTCTAACTATCCTGTCCTTTTAAGGAAAATTAAAATAATATATTTTGGACACCTATTGCTGCAAAAAACAAGAACAACCACAAAATGATTATAAGATGTGCAGTATTCAGAGTGGATATTTATATTTCCCACAAGACGGCTGTGCATCCATATCAGACATTATCTGTGAGTGGACATAGGACTGTGAGTCTACGAGAGATCTTCATCTGGTACCATAATCACAAAGCAAACACCGTCACTCCCTAAGTAGATCTGTATGGCTTGGCTAGATTTCAGAAAATAACTGGGGCATGGTCTATTTGTAACATGAGAAACCTTTCTATAATTTCTTCCTTATACTAATATTCTACACTTCCTCTTAGGAACTCTGAGCACATGTTATGATAACCCTGTCAGCTGAGATCTATCATTTCTACAGCAAGAGCATGATATGGGTCAGCAGAGGAATGTGGAACCTATGGTATCTTGTATATTCTGAACTGTAGCTCCAACCAATTTTTGCCACTTAAACCACTGAGAAGGGAATATGGGACTGGCAGTCTAACTGTTGGACTCCAGTAACATCTGGAGAGTCTCACATGTCAAATATTTGCTGTAGTGATCTTAGGCTGAAAAACAGTAAACCAAACAAATCCATGTGCTGGAAGGAACAACCTTCACAGATGATGCTTAAAATCTGTGTTAGGATTTTCCAGTTTTTTATTGAACTGTGATGACTGAACATGGAATAATGAGACCAGATACAAAGATTGGGTTGAAATAAGGACCACTTTATTTAGCATATATATGATATTGAGCATATTGCCCTATGAGAACACTGATACTTGTACAAGAGGGAATGATTCCCTCCCCAACATGAAGAGAGACTGTGGGGACAAGAAGGTTATAACAGCACTTCTATGGTTAAGTGGTTTATTTCAGCATGAGCTTTTGAGGATTGCAATCCACTCTTTTCAGTGCATATGAAGAAATCAGAAATCTATGAAAGCTCATGCTGAAACAAATTGGTCTTAAAGGTGCTGCTAGATTCCTCCTCTGTTTCTTTTTATGGCATGATAGATTAATAAGGTTACATCTTTGAAAAATCCTTCTCAAGTGACATTTTCCCAGTCTAAATTGCTCCACAAAGTATTAGTTGTCCCATGGGGTGGGGATATTTGCTCAATACCTGCATAGAGATTTGAACATGAATTTTCATACTCTACAGTAGAAACTACACTAGCCTGAATCTGTCGAAAGGGCTATGGATGGCAGTTGAAATTGACTACACACACCAACATAAAGAAATAAATACCTGTGTATGATGATGATGTATGATAAATCATAGTTTTGTACTTCAGAGGTGAAAATATATCTGTAGTTAAAGATCTGTCACACGCTTTATTGGTGTCTACTCTTCCCTTGTCTGAAGCAGGTATTTCTTAGAAAAATGGCTGTAGCAAAATCCAAAAATAACAGGGATAAAGTCCAAAGGAGCTATAAATGTGCTTATTTGTAACATACCTAGTGTATTTCTATATAAACCTTTCTTCGGAGACAGTGTCTTTATATATTACGAGAGATGATTGAAACTCCTTCCTTCTCTCTTCCTTGTAACAGTCTCAGGGGTGCTTTGAAAGATACAATTTTCTTCCATGAAAATTATATCTGTGCAGGAAAAATTACGAAGGCTTTTGTGTATGATGCCTCTTCATTTTCCCTGCATGAAAACACAGTGTATACATGCTGGGGAAAGGTGTCCAACTACAGCTTCCCACCACACATGTACATGGACAAGGTAACAGTGGCTGAAACTGCTCATGTGTTACATCGGTAATACAGAGAATTGTAGAAAGAGGAGTCTGTTGAAACTATGGGGCACCAGTTGTATTTGTGTTAAGCCTGAGTTTAAAAAATTGCATTCTGCCAATGTAACAACAATTGTGGCGAAGCTACTGTTTATACCAGAGAATTACCAATCCACTTAATCTGGTTTAGCTTGACGTTGGACGTTGTCAGTTTTGAAGTAGAAAGTGGATGGAAGGGTTATTTATAGTTTAAAGTTTGACAAATGGCCTCCACCAATTTTATAGAATGAGACTGAGACTCTACATTAGGCATGGGCAAACTTGGGCCCTCCAGGTGTTTTGGACTTCAACTCCCACAATTCCTAACAACAAAACACCTGGAGGGCCCAAGTTTGCCCATGCCTGTTCTACATGGTTGAGAATAGTGTAAGGAGAAAGATCTAATATGAACAAATAAACCCATACATTTTCACTTGACTCTGACATTGGATATGCTGGTACCACTGATTCTATTGTTCCTCAGGGTCCAAAAAATGAATAAGATGTTTGGAGTTTAAAATCTGACATGCAATTTCAGACCTTGTCAAAATGCTACATCACACTGGTGACGGAGTGCATTTACATTGTAGAATTAATGCAGTTTGACACCACATTAGCAATGATATGGAATTGTAGAAGTTGTAGTTTACAAGATCTTTAGCCTTCACTGCTAAAGACTGCTGGTGCCACACCAAACTGCATATCCCAGGATTTTGTAGCACTGAGCCACAACAGTTTAAGTGGTGTCCAACTGCATTAATTATACGGTGTAAATTAATCCAAAGCCTCTGATAAAAAAGCTTTTTTTTTACAAGAACCTTTCTAATTCATCCTCTGTTTAACTCAGTGATTCTCAACCTGGTATCCCAAGATGTTTTCGGCCTTCAACTCCCAGAAATCCTAACAGCTAGTAAACAGGCTCGGATTTCTGGGAGTTGCAGGTCAAAAACATCTGGGGACCCCTTTAGCTGGAGAATTGTTGACATCATCAGTTTTGGATAATGATGAAGGACAGCTAGAGACTCTTGCCATGTTTTTTCTGCTTCTGCTACCAGATTTTCTGTTAAAGAAACAATGCCCCCAAACACATCTAATGTACATTGTTAACTGCGGTATCTCTGTATTTATGATGGTTAATAAAAACAGTAACACATTTATTTGTTTCCTGCCTCTTTTGGCTGCTCAAGGTGAGGTACAACATGGATAAAAATACATACAATACCAGCACCAATAATAAGAAATTAGTAATGGTCAGGGCCCTTACCGCTGCAAATTCTTGGAAAGCTGTAAACACAACACATTAAACTGACATGTTTTCAGTTAATTGAATTTTGTAACATAAGAAGCAACTTTCAGTCTGCATTTCAGGCGCTGACAACTTCCTTATGTAAAAATAACCTCTTTTGATCTAAAAATGTTCTAGGTGGCAAAGCTACCTTCATTCAGCAGGATGGCTACTTGTTCCCAAGTGATATAGAAATAACATTTCCACTGTGTAATGCTCTTAAAACAAACCCATCTGTTGTTATGCCTGAAGGGAAGGAAATTAATTTCCTCTGGGAGCGAAGAAGAGGCACAGTTCCTTCACTAATTAGCAGCGACAGAGGTTGCATTTTCCAGCCCTTTGTCCAGCGAGTAGCAACATCAGAGGCAGAGCCAAACTCTTATTTTCTCTTTTGCAGCTGCAACAAAGGCTAATGTGATTGTGCTTGCATTAATAGAACCATAGCTTCTGGTTTTGATTACTTCACAGGAAATACTACTACTACTACTACTACTACAACATTCTTCTGCTCTCTGAAGTACTGTGTATGAGTTTGTCCTTTCATTGCAATGTAAACAAACTGGAACTGGCTTGAAGGAGAACAAGAAAGAGGATCAATGACTTGGAAAACAAGTTCCTTTCACAAAAAGCGGAAGGAACTGGATGTGTTTTGTTTGGAGACAATATGTGAAGGTGTGGGACATGGTTGCTCACTTCACTGAAAGTTTGTTACACATGGAGAGTAAAGGAGCATATTACATCGCCTAACAACACAGGGTGCATCTATACCAGTGGCTCTCAACCTGGGGTCCTCTGATGTTTTTGGCCTTCACTTCCCAGAAATCCTAACAGCTGGTAAACTGGCTGGGATTTCTGGGAGTTGTAGGATAAAAACATCTGGGGACCCAGGTTGAGAATCACCAATCCACAATTGATTTAATGTTGTTTGACACCACTTTATCTGCCATGGCTCAATGCTATGGAATCGTGGGAATTGTAGTTTGATGAGGTACCAACACTCTTTGGCAGATAAGGCTAAATAACTTGTAAAACTATGACTCCCATGATTTCATAGCATTGAGCCACAGCAGATAAAGTGGTGTTAAACTGTGTTAATTCTACAGTGTAGATGCATCCACAATCACATGGCAATTGTAGTGCCTTCATTCTGACTTTGTCTATAACGTAGCACACGACATTGTACCACATACTGTGCTGTATTTCTGTAAGACCATTTGGAAATCAATACTATTCCTACTTGAAATAATCCATTAATGTCCTCCTATGGTCTCATGACCACTTTAGGCAGGAACACCTCATTTCACTTCACTGTAATAATGGGAGCATAGTGGGCACAGTGTGATTTCATTTTTCTCTTCTCCAGCACAGAAACACCAGATTGCTTCCAGTGGTTGGGTTAGAAGGACACTTAAGAGCTCCCAAGAGCACTACAGTACATTTGTTATTTGTTTTTCAGTATTTCCCTATTTTTTAATGGTAGTGTAGTGTAGGAGTGCAGTACTAATGTAATTCTACAGAGAAACAACAGAGTTTAAAAAGTAAATAAAGAGTAAATAAGCTAGAATGTTAAGAGTAATATACAAAAGGAGAACTAGGCAGGTGTTCCTTTTCTGGAAAAGTACAGAAAAATGGTTTTGGAACGGTTGCAGTATGTGGTCATCTTCCCAATCTGGAAAATGAGTGGGGGTTCCATAATTGCGCCATTACATAATTGTGCAATTTCATAATTATGGCTTCCTATAGGTTCATTTAAAAAAAAAACTAATAAAACAGGTTGATGTAAATGGTCTTGTATTGCACTTGTGAAAAAAAAAGCAAACACTAGAACTAATGCCACTGAAACACAAATACAGTGATGGTTTGAAAAGTTGTGTTTATAAACATAGGAAAAATGAAGTTCAAACAGAACGACCTGAAACAACTAATAGAGTGTGATAAGCACCAAATTTATTTACTTGGTTTTATTTCTCACCCTCTATTCCTCATGTTGACTACTTGCAGATGTTGCTTGGCCATAGGTGTCCTGGTTTTCATTTGTGAAATGTTAGAAGGTATGTGTCTGATTCCAGCATGGTGTAGTGGATTGAACATTGGCTTTGAAGACCAGGGTTTGAATCAATGGATGGTGACCTTGGGCATGCTGCACTCTCTCGGCCTAAGAAAAAGAAACAGGCAAATCTCATCTGAACACATTTTGCCAAGAAACCCCCATGGTAGGTTCACCCTAGAGATACCATATGTTGGAAATGACTTGAAAGCACACAACAATGTGTCTTATATACCATTCAACAGAAGAAGCAAAAAGTATAGTTATAAACCACCAGACCTGTATGATCAATGAAAACAATGTTTCAATACTCATTACTTAATTGGGGGAGGGCAAATAGTTTCTAAAGTGTTTATAAAATATCATTGGGGTCCATATTGTAACTATATTGATATAACAAAATTTCAGGTACTTTTTTGTTAAATAATAGCTTAAGGAGAGAGAGTTTCTGAGGCCCCTTTCTCCCTAATTTTTAGGGCTATTGAGATGAAACTTGCTACAATGGTTAGAACACATTTACCACTGTTTTACCCCTGCACCAAAGATTCAGAACATTTCACTTATGCACTGATTTTTGGGAATTTTTAAATGTTTTTTATTTTAAAAAAAACCCTACAAGAGCTATCTCCTTGAATTTCTGTTTTCAATGATACAACATAGAATCATAGAATAGTAGAGTTGGAAGAGACCTCATGGGCCATCCAGTCCAACCCCCTGCCAAGTAGCAGGAAATCGCATTCAAAGCATCCCTGACAGATGGCCATCTAGCCTCTGCTTGAAAGCCTCCAAAGAAGGAGCCTCCACCACAGTCTGGGACAGAGAGTTCCACTGCCGAACAGCTCTCACAGTGAGGAAGTTCTTCCTGATGTTCAGGTGGAATCTCCTTTCCTATAGTTTGAAGCCATTGTTCCATGTCCTAGTCTCCAGGGCAGCAGAAAACAAGCTTGCTCCCTCCTCCCTATGACTTCCCTCACATATTTGTACAGGACCAGTTCTTTAACCCGCTTCTCTTAGGGATTGTTCTCCAGACCCTTGATCATTTTAGTTGTCCTCCTCTGGACGCTTTCCAGCTTGTCAACATCTCCCTTCAATTGAGGTGCCCAGAATTGGACGCAGTATTCCAGGTGTGGTCTGACCAAGGCAGAATAGAGGGGGAGTGTGATCGAGGTGACCACCCCCCCCCCCAGGACTTTGTAAAAGATAGTTCAAAAATCAAGACTTTATGTTCTATATTCCATATATTTATAGTAGAAGGTGATTGAGACTTTTTACTGGAGTTTACTGTGGATTATCCCTGCACCCTGAGGCAAGAGATAACAACTTCATGAATTGTAAAATCATGCTGCTAAAACTCCACTTTTATGAATTTCCATATTGGGTTCCACAGATGTTATGAACTTCGTTCTTATCAAATATTTTCAATTGTTTATATCATTCATGATTCCCCCTTATGCAATGTAACTCACTTTTATGGATTCTCCCTTATTTCCATGAAATCTATCTATCTGCCTATATGTATTTGTACTCTTTGGGATCCCCGGAAAATATGTATTTTTCCCAGCAGGGTTTATATTCCAACTTTATTTTATTTTTCATTTTATTTCATATAATTGCCAAGTCATGAAATCAAATAGGAGATATTTTGAACTCAACCTGAACCCCAGAACGTGTCCCATTTTCTATGACCCAGGCTTCCCTTCCCAAAAACAAAAGGATAATCTGCCACCGCTTAACCCAATCAAATTCAGATTGCATGGACAATATAGGGCTTGAGTCGCCGAATTCGGAGTATTGACCTAAAGGTGATTCGCCCCAAGGCAAACATTGTCATATCTCATCCAAAGGAAAAACCAGGACACCTCAGGAAGGCGCCCTACAGAGCCTGTAAATATGGCTCATTACCACCCATCACTACTTCCACCCCTGACACCCCAAGGCATATCTAAAATCTGTATACGTGACAGAAACCCGGACATTCCTTGATTGCTGCCATTAATCCCTTTAGAAATCGGCCTAGCAGGAATTAATCCGATCTTTTCCTGCTCTGTCACTTCATTGTTTCAATAACTCCCGCCTTCTCCTTCCTGATTGGCTCGAGTAGAGACAAAAAGCAGCTTCCTATTGGGCCAACAGAGCAAGGCGGGAAACGAAAGCCCGCCTTGTTCAACCTTCTAGCCTATCAACGATCAGGAGGGCGGGGGAGCGGGGCGGGAAATTCAAAGGGCTGTCAGACTGAAATTTTGTATAAATATGGCTTTATTTTGATAATATGGTACCCTAGTAGACTGAATGATCACTACTAGAGTCCTTTTCAGCTGAATCGCTCAATAAAGACTCCTTGGCGGATTTTCCTTCAACTTTGGCGGACCTTCTTCATTTCGGCTTCAGGTTGTATTGCGGCTCATATTTTCCTATTGGCTCCGCCAAGGACCGGATCGGCTCTCTCCTTAAGGGCCCGATCCCCTAAAACGCGGTCGACAACAGGAGCATGACTTCCCTGGATCTAGATGCTATACCCCTATTTATGCAGGCCAAAATCCCGTTGGCTTTTTTAGCAGCCGCATCACATTGTAGGCTCATATTTAACTTGTTGTCCATGAGGACTCCAAGGTCTTTTTCACATGTACTTCTGTCAAGCCAGGCATCGTCCCCCATTCTGTATCTTTGCATTCCATTTTTTTCTGCCGAAGTATCTTGCATTTGTCCCTGTTGAACTTCATTTTGTTAGTTTCGGCCCATCTCTCTAGTTTGTTAAGATCGTTTTGAATTCTGCTTCTGTCTTCTGGAGTGTGAGCTATAACCAGAGCATCATTCCTCCAAGTATCAGAACGATTTGCACATCCACAGATTTTTAGGGAATTTTAACCAACAAACCTAGTAGTATTTCAGTGGAGGATCCCAGGGGCTATCTAGTCCAACCCCCTTCTGCCAGGCAGGAAAAGCACAGTCAAACCACCCCTAGCAGATGCCCATCCAGACTTTGAAATAATAATAATGTTAACAACAACAACAGCAAAACAACAACAACAACAGGAAACCTACTAGGTAAATTTGGAGTTACTGCCTCTCAACTTTGCTTGCATTACAGGTTTGATTCAACTCCCAACAGTCCCCTTCTATCTTGAAATCCCTTTAGAAAACGAATACAGGTTTCCCCCCACCAAAACTTTCAGGGAGGAAGAAAAGGAGAAGGAGGCACAAGATTGCAAGCAGAATTCTGGGAAATGTAGTTTAGGAAAGTTAAGACCCCTGTGCCAGAGAATTCAAAGGACCCTGCCCTAAGCTACATTTCCTAGAATTCTGCTTGCTTCCCACATTAAAACCTCAATGTGAGTGTGGTCTCTGTCTGTCTTTCTCTGGGCTGGCCATGTGCCAGAGGGGCTTCTTCTTTGCCTGGCCATCCAGTCGGGCATCCCCCCCCTCACTGCCCTTTTTGGGGAAGGAGCTGGGCTTCTCCCTCGACTCCGGCCTCACCCTCCTCCTCAGCGCCCTTTGGGGGAATGAAATCCAGCCCGGAAAGAATGCTTCTGGAACGTGGCCATATAGTCTGGAAAACTCACAGCAACCCAGAAATCCAGCCCTTTTGGGGTAGAAGTGGCACCTGCGATGGAGACCTGTAGCCATTTACGAAACTTACATAACTCTTCTGACAGTCATAGGTAAGTGTTTTGAATCCTAAGTTTTTTGTGTGGCTGCCCTTGCCTTTTGTTAATATCACTTCGTATGTGCGAACCTTATGAAATAGATACGACAAGCAATTTACAAACAAAGTTTTGCACAGCCCTATTAACCACTCAAGTCTTTCAGTAGAAGAGGAAATATTTAATCACTTGACAGGGACTTTCCAGATGTATTTTTAGGGTTTTTTTTAAAGGTACTAACTCTTCTATATCTTTTCCTCATCTCCTATTTAAGGTTAAGTAATGAACCTTTCCCCTTCCTTTTGAACTGTTATACAGGTTGGTAGTAACTGCTTGGAATGGACAATGGCATGCATTGTAAATTGCCTCCTGTTCTCTTTCTCCAGCAAAGGCATGCTTTCTTTATTGCCTTCCATTCTAAGCATAGAGATAACACATAGCTTGTCTGTTCTCCAAGAGCACAGATGAAGCGCTGGTGCTAGATGCATTGCAGATTACAGCTGCAATCCTCAGCATATTTACTTGGGTGTTCCATGGAAGCAAACATGCTTTACCAAGTCAACAGCTATAAGGTCAGGACTTAAGTACTCATAGGAAGTCTGAATGAAGTCAGTTTCAAAAACAACAGACATCCTGGACACTTAACTTTTACTGAAATCAGATTTTCTAAGTTGATTATAAATTTTTGGCAAGTCTTCATTTAGGTATGTTTTCAATGCAGATAGGCCGGTCTCTAGAGGAAGGAAAGGCTTATAAATGAGAGGAAAGGCTTCATAAGAGAAGTAAAGTTTCATCAAGGGATCTTGGAGATCATATTGTCTAATGCCCTATTCAGTACAAGAAGTTTAAGACACATGAAAAAAAAACACAATTCTCCTCCCCCTTCTTCTTTCTCTCTCTTCTGTTTCTTCTCCTTCACCTCAGCACCATAAATTCATTTATTTTTATCCTGCCTTTCTCCCCATCTGGAACTCAATGTAGTTTAACAGCTCAAAAATTACATCATCATGCAAAGGTTAAAAATATAATCTTATTGTCAATAAAGTAAAATAAATTAAGATGTAAGCATTGAAAAGAACAATAAATATAAGTAACACAGCTCATGAAAAGCCATCCCCCCAGCAGTCACCTCTCAAAGGCTTGATGAAACAAAAAGGTTATCCGCTGCCTATGAGAGGATAGCAACGAGGATGCTAGTCTGGAATTGGGTTCCAAAGCTGGGGCAGCTACTGAGAAGGCCTTCTTTCCCATGTTCCCACCATATGTATCTGAGCATGTGGAAAGACAGAGAAAAGGGCTCTCAAGATCTCAAGACATGGGCAATCATGGGTAGTCTGGCACTGAAGCTTTATAGGTAGATCCCTTGGAATTGTGCCTAGAAATAGAAGTGTTGGGTGCTTATTCAGTTCAAACCCTAAGGTTGTACCCATAAACAGACTTCTTATGGAGTAAACTCCACTGATTGTGGTAGGACTTAATTCTGAATAAGTATGCATTAGATAGTTTTGTTCCAACCCCGCTAAAAAACAACCTATAAAATACACACAATCAAATTCCAAATTCTTGTGTGCATAATTCCAAATTATGCTCAAAATGCTCATTATAGAATGGAGCAGGGACTTTTTTGTTCCTGGTATGAGTCACGTATTAACCCTCCAGCCAGGTTGCAGAAAAGGACCTCTGTAAATTACAAGTTGTTGTCCCACAAGGGGAATTGTTTCCACTTCTTCTCTACTAGTTGCGTCATGAAATGTTCCATGACATGGAAAATATCACAGTGGTGGAAGGATATCTTAATGGCACATACTTTACTTTTATCATCTCTGACTATATACACTGCCCTGGCTCAAAGCTATGGAATCCTAGAAGTTGTAGTTTTACAAATGTCTTTAGTCTTCTGTGCCAAGGAGTGCTGGTCATTCAACGGACTACAACTCCCATGATGCCATAGCATCGAGCAATGGCAATTAAAATGGTGCCATACTGTCTTAATTCTACAGTGTAGATTCACTTTGTGTTTCAAGTGTAATTAAATAGATGAATTAGCGGGTCAGGGAAGTGATCGATGCCTCCTTGCACTACGGCAGGCCTCAAGGAGGCTCTTTTAAAGAAACCTTTAACTGTACTTGACAACTACAGACCAATCTCCGATCTCCCATTTCTGAGCAAGGTACTGTAGCATGTGATGGCTTCACAACTCAAAGGGTTCCTGGATGAAGCAGATTATCTAGATCAATTTCAGTCTGGTTTCAGGCCTGGTTATAAGACAAAGACAGCTTTGGTCACCTTAGTGGATGATATACACAGAGAACAGAACAGGGGAGTGTGTCCCTGTTAGTTCTCCTGGACCTTTCAGTGGCTTTCGATCCCATTGACCATGGTATCCTTCTGAGGTTCCATAATATGGAGTCAATCTATCTACATGGCTTCATATGTGACACTTATAAAATCTGTGGGCATGGGTAATAAAATGAGTAAATTAAAACTTTATCTGCTAAAATGATCCACAAACTGCTTCCTTATTTTTACAGCTGTCACACAAAACATAGCCACTCTAGTTTATAAGATGTTTTAGATAATATTCTTATTTTCTGTCAGTGGAATTGTGAGTTTTAAATGTCATTTTAATTGTATTTATTGTATTTTAACCCAAATCCACACTGTACTATTAAAGTGTCTTTTTTGAATTTTTGTGTTCAGTTTGTTTTAAATTGTGACCAAATTGTGTAGTTGTTAGCTGCCTTGAGTCCCCACAGGGAAAAGGTGAGATATAAATAAAGGGAATAATAACAATAATAGTTTTAAAAATAAAATTGCTTATTCAATGGCTTTGAAAAATGTTTGTTACTAGATTTTTAATGGTACATTATTTTAATCTATATTGTCAGTTACCTTGCGTCTCATTTTGAGAGAAAGGTAGGATATAAATTGAATGAATAAAATGTCAACCCTGGAAGGGGGTAGATGATCCTCCCTTTTTGTTTTTGGAATGTTCTCTTTTAGGAAATTTGCTTGGAGCTGGAAAAACTGAAATATAAAAGTAGGCATGAGACAAAAGCCATCGCAAGAATTCTTTAACTGTTTTTAAAATGTTCTCTGCTCTGGCTTTAATCCCTGAAAAAAAAAATTGAGTTGTTATTTTCCTCTGATCTTTGATTGTTAAATTGTTTTCATATGCTGCTAGTTTGTTATGCTTGCAAGCTACTTTAGAGACGTTAACATGAAAAGGTGGGGTCAGTAAAATAAACAAACAGCTGGGAGTGTGCAGGGGTTCTTATGTAATTGTGCTTAATTGCATCAGTTGCTGGTTTTCCAAATAACTTACCATTAAAGAGCCAATTTGGATAGGTATAAATTGGCCCACGGATGAACATCATTTCTCATAGTTTCCGTTTGGCAGTTATTTACTTGGCACATAGTCCATCTCGTCCAAGCCCCTGCCATGCAGGAAAAGCACAATCAAAGTATCCTTGCCAGATGGCCATCCAGTCTGTTTAAAAGTTTCCAAGGAAGGAGCTTCCACCACACTCTGATGCAGAGAGTTCCGCTGTTGAACAGCTCATAGAGTCAGGAAGTTCTTCCTAATGTTCAGGTGGAATCTCCTTTCCTGCAATTTGAACCCATAGCTCTGAGTCCTAGTTTCCAGGGCAGCAGAAAACAAGCCTGCTTCCTCTTCCTTATGACACCCTTTCACATATTTATACATGGCTATCATGTCTCCTCTCAACCTTCTCTTTTGCATGCTAAACATACCCAGCTCTTTAAGACCCTCTTCATAGAACATGGTCTCCAGATCTTTGATCATTTTATTGCCCTCCTTTGGACACCTTCCAGCTTGTCAATGTCTCTTTTAAACTGTGGTGCCCAGAATTGGTCACAGTATTCCATGTATCTTATACTTGTCCTTGTTGAAATTCATTTTGTTAATCAAAGTTCAAAGCAGATAATCTGGGATCAGATCTTAGGATATAGGGCAGGGTAGATCTAGCCTCAGAAGCCAGAATCTTTTTTGTGGACTTTGGCGAAGGCAGCCAGCCTGGGGGGAGGGGGGCAGCTTTCATTCATATATCCTCTCACTCCAGGAAGGTCATAAGGTATTTCCAGGCTGTATATAGGGCAGCGTACATCCAGCTGTAGATGGAGCCTCAGAGTCCCCTCTAGCAGATCTGTTAGTTGCACTTTATTGTATGTGTTCTGTTCTGTTATTAAATGTGTTGAATGTGTTAATTCATTGCACAACTTTGGCAGTGATTTATGAGGCAAAATCCAGTTTTGGGGGTGCAAGATGGATTGAACCCTTCTTCACCCTTTTGAGGGGTGCTTTTAATAAATTCCCCTTAAGCATCTGGGGATATGCAGGCTATTTAGGATCAGGTCCAGCTCAGGAACTGCTGGGCTCCATCTAAAGGTAAAGGTTTCCCCCCAGAGTTTTGCCAAACTCTGGGGGTTGGTGCTCATCTCCATTTCTAAGCCGAAGAGCTGCCGATGTCCATAGACACCTCCAAGGTCATGTGGCCGGCATGACTACATGGAACGTTATTAGAAACTGCCTTATATGGCCGGTGTAGACTCAAATAATGCAGTCCAATACATTATATGAGTCTACACTGGAGTTGTAGTTTGTTGAAACACCAGCACTCCTTGGATCTTCTACACAGGCCCAAAAACCCAGGAGGAACTGGGTTTTTTTAACCCAGGTCCTGCTGGGTTTTTGTTCCCATGCCCTCCCACAACCCCAGGCTTTCCCTTTGGGGTGGCTAGATGCCATCCTGGATAAACCAAAGGTTGATCTGGGATGGCATCCACCCCCCTCCCGCAGTTCCCAATTTCCCCCTCCAGATCTTACCAAAGGACCTGGCGGCAACCTCCGCCCACACCTCCTGACACGTCAGGAAGTATTCTCCTGAGAGGTCTGTGCTGTTGGCTGGCCCCTCAGGCAAAAGGAGGGGGAAATGGGGGACTGGGGGAGAAGAGTGGGTACCGTCCCACTCCTTCAGGCTCCAGGAGCCCAAAGTTTTGGAAAACTAGGAATTTCCATAGGCTTTTGTAAGCATGACCCTTTTGGAGATTAATTGGAATTCACACTATTTGGAATAATCATAATCTTTTGGAAAGGCACGACCTTTTTAGAGATCATAACATTTTGTAAAGTATGATCTTCTTGAGAAGAGTTTAAAACTCACTTGAGTCAATCTCCTCCTCAGTGGTAAATATTCACTAGTATTCATGCAAGGAAATTTAGGTTTCTCAGCTGTTAGACTGATATGTCTGGTGATTACCTCTCTGAACTGTCAGGAACAAAGATATGCCAATGCATAAAATATATAGCAGATCTTCAGAAGTGTTATTTTCAGTTGTCCAAAAAGCATCTATTCTCCTGTAAAATATATTGCTTTCAAATCATGTTCTCAAGAGACCAAAATAAGTAATCTACATTAAAAGTTAACGTAGTTAATTTACTTACAAACTTCATGTATTCACATACAGATACATTGCTTATTGGTTTCATGTTAACTAACACTCTTCAGTCTAATACATTACTGAACATTGACTTAATATAAACTGGCTATTCACTGCAGCATACTGTAATATACACAACTATAGTCACTGACATCATACATCAACTATACTGTAATATACTTCTGATGCAAACACCAACTGATGCAAACTGAGTCATATTCTAGCTGACATCAACTGATTTAACTGACTTCCAACTGACTTCTGAATCAAATGGATTCTAAAATGGAGTCTCACTCTGAACATTCTCAGATCTGGTCACATGGTTTGTAGTTCCTCCCACAACTTCAAATAGCATAGAGTTAAGGGCAGAGGCGGTCCAACCATAAGGCAAACTAGGCACTTGCCTGTGGCGCCATCGTCCCAGGGGCGCCATCGTCCTGGGAGGAGGGCACCACTCTCCACCTCCTTCTATTTTGGGCCTTCCGGCGGCCACGCTGGGCCTCCTGGTGCCCGTGCTGGGCTTTCCGGCCGGCGCAGACCCACCTTCGCACCACACGAGCCCACCTTTGGGGCCTTCAGAGATTGTGAGGTCTGTGGGAACTTGGAAGCTAGGTATGTGGGGTTTATATATCTAGAAGGTCCAGGGTGGGAGAAAGAACTTTTCTTTGAAGCAGGTGTGAATGTTGTAATTAATCACCTTGATTAGCATTTAATGGCCCTGTGGCTTCAAGGCCTGACTTCTTCTTGCCTGGGAGAATCTTTTTTTTGGGAGGTGTTAGCTGTCTCTGATTGTTTACTGTCTGGATTTCTTCTGTTTTCAGAGTGTTGTTCTTTATTTATTGTCCTGATTTTAGAGTTTTTTTTAATACTGAGGGCTATCTGGGTTATCTAAATCCACACTGCCCTATATCCCTGTTCAAGGTTTAGTGCTAAATTCGCAAATATAGTAATTCCTACATAACATTACCATGTATTGAACTGCTTTTTCTATTGATTTGTTGTAAAACATGATGTTTTGGTGCTTCATTTGTAAAATCATAGTGTAATTTGATGTTTAATAGGCTTTTCCTTTATCTTTCCTTATTATCCAACATTTTCGCTTATCCAACGCTTTTATTTTTCAGTGATTGGTTTGGGGGGGGGGCGCCAAAATTCTGTTCGCCTACACTTGAAAAATACCTAGGGCCGGCTCTGGTTAAGGGAAAACTGCATACCAATATATACATACAATATAGTAAGCAATCACAATTATATACATAACAAATAACTAGTATAGGAGGCTTGTAGAAGGTTACTATTTTAACACAAAGAACCCAGATGGCTGTGGGTATTGATCCCTTGGACTTTGGAAGCAGTTCTGGGAATTAATTCCCACAATTCTAGCACCTACAAAGTTCCGGACCTTACCTTAAGTTCCGGATCTTTGCAGGGGTCAAATTAATCCAGAGTAAGACCTCCAACCCCACTTTTAATAAACCTCACTTCTAATAGTATCGAAGACCCCCAACCCCACCCCTAATAAAAAGGAAACGTGAATTGAGCCTTGTGATTTGTAGTTTTACAAGGATGGAGGACTTAATGAACTAGAAATGACCTCTGTCCCCATGGTCTCCCCCGAGCCTCCCAAGGACCAGCAGCAGCCCACCCGCCATAGCCTCAAGCCCCCCCCCCCCCCCCCCACATAGGCATGCACCCTGGCTCAGCTGCTCAGATCCGGGCTGGTCTGCCCAAGCGGATCTCTGCAGCTTCTGTGGAGATCAGCCAGCTGATCCTCTCCCTCCCAGGCAGGAAGCCAAGCAGATGGCCACAAAGTAATGGAAGCACCTCCATTAACCAAACCTCTGCTACCATGTATCTCTTTCCCTTCTACTACTGGTATGTATCTCTCATTTATTTTAGTTTTTCTTTCTCTTCTGCAAACATGTGCATGAACAGAAGAGATAAACATATAACAAAATACTGCAGATGACCTTTCCAGCTGCTACTCAGCCTTGACAAGACTCCCCCTTCACCCCTTTCTCCCTTCTTTAGATGTTTATACCAAGCATCACACCAAGTCTATTCTTTATTTTCATCCATTATCATTAAACTCTATAAAATGAAGGCAAACACAAACCCATGAACTCCAATAACCCCTTTCTTGAGTCATTCCAGATGCCATATCTACACCATGGGTGGAAGCCAAGGATGGGACATAATCCGTAAGACAAAGGACTTTCCTGGATCCCAGCGGGAGCCCATCTGCTTGCTGCCCAGCTGTTTCCCTTTGGGGATCTCAGGCATCCGCAAAACAAAAGGTCCAAACTGAAACTATGGTTACAATCCCATCAACAAAAATATACATTTTAGAGACTCTTTCTTTGTCTCCTGGCATGGAGATATGTCTAGGACAACAACTCCCATTGTGTTCTTCAGCGGGACCCAGTATCTGCATAATCCTGTCAGATTGACTTTTAGACATTCCTTTGTTCACTACATTTCAACACCACACACACACATGCACGCACTCCGCCAGCTCATTGGAAGCCTTGGGGCTTCCCTGCCCAGCTGGGAGGAGATCCTCATCTATGTCACCGGTGCCTCCACCAATCAGGGCAAGCGCTGGCTTGAACCCACCTCCCAGCTAATCAGAGGACAAGGAGGCTGCTGGCCAGCTTCTTGGAGCCAGCCAATCAGGGAAGAAAGAGGGAATTTTCGAAAAACTACAGTGCCAGTGAATGGAAACTTATGTGTATAAAGATGAATGTATTTTTACACTTGTACCCTTCAAACATCCCTTTTACGCAAATTGAATAAAGTCTTTGTCGTTTGCCTTCAATTTGGTAAGATTCTCATTTCCTGATTCCTGATTCACCACTCGCTGTTAGCAAGCTTGCCAGGCATCCCTCAGCTATCCACGGGACTTTGAAAACTACAAATTTTGGCATCAATGGGTTGTGGGTTTGGGGCCTGTGTAAAAGGGCCCTTTGTCAAGCAAAGTCTAAAGACCTGTATAGACAACAACACAGTTAATTACTAGCATTGAGCCATGTTAGTTAAAGTGGCTTTAAATTGCATTATTTGCACAGTATAGATGTATCTTAGATTGCCCTTTGCTTCAGGAAGCAAAACATCTTGGGTTAGCCCAGTGAGCAATCAATTCCTCTTCGTCTTCCAAAGAAATTGCAAACATAAGGAAATACTGATGGCTCAGTGTTTGCTTTTGATTAAATTACAACATTTTTACCTGCTTAGTATTTTTCCTGGGCAAGTTGCCAATGGAGTTTCTCAGAATACTAAATCAAGGGCCCTCAAACCCAGTTGCACCGACTCACCCACAAAGAGCTGAAATCTGAAGGAAGTCGGCCAACAATTTCTGATAGCTGCTGCTTAATGCCTGCAAGTTTTCCCCAGCCTTCAACCTTTTCCCACCCTGCTTTGGCCTCTATCCCATGACCAGTTGGTCCAGCACTGCTCTCAGCAGCTGTTAATTGTTCTTGTGTTCCATGCTATATTTAAATCTCCACTAATTTTTACCCTTCTTAATCATATTAAAAAGGTTGAATTTCCCGCGGGAAGGTTATTGCCTCGGCTATGGAAATGTACCTGCAAATTGCACAGAACTGTGTCAAGAGGGGACTGGATGTATTTTTAAACCAGAACTCAAAGTGAGCTCACTTCTGAATGCATTTAACTCTTTATAAAAGGTAAATTTGGTTGAGTTATTTTCACCATTTATGTGCTGTAAATTTTTAAAAAATGTTCTTCTTTGGATAACTTAGGTAAGACATAAAAAATAAAACCAAAAAGGGAACAAAGATTAAAAATGGAATATGAAAATAAACCTAAATAAAACAAAAGAACATTAGAATAAAAATGCAATACATCCAACAACAAAGAAGGCCAGTAAGAATACATCTCCTTCTATTTTCTGTGCTTAAGAAATATTGGAGGAACCCCATGGCTGTGAGATGGAGTTGAAACTAGTTGCACTATGTAGCACATTTTTTGTTCCTGGGTTATAAATATCATTTCCTAATTGGTTCTATCATAAAAACACGGAAAAGGCTGATTAAACTGCAAACACTTTGTTTTTGTGGGATATCTTGCAGTACATTTTGCTATAGTTTTTCAGTGTATATCTCATCGAGTCTCAACCAATACAACATAATTTGTGGCAGCCACAAAGAAAAAGTTTCTGGAGTATAACAACTACTTTCAAAGTAAGTACTGCAGAATTAAACAGGAAATAACACTTTCAAACCAGGAACATATTTTGTTTCCAAATTTTCTTACATAGAGTTATTGTTGTTCACTGGGTGAGCCAGGCGAGAGAGAGAGAGAGAGAGAGAGAGAGAGAGAGAGAGAGAGAGAGAGAGAGAGTTCTATAGCTTCCTATTAAATATGAACTGTGAATTGTGGTGGAAACTTATTCTCAAGTTCAATAATGGATTTCAACCACAACCCACAGTTCAGTTTTGAATTAAAACATAACAGCAATCTCAAAATCGATAGCTTGCAGTGCTAAAAAACACTTGCACCAGTTCAGCTAAAATTTAACAGGCATGATTCAATATCTGGTGGCTTCTACACCTGCCAATTTCATACAGCAAACAGCAGCTTGTTGATTTCACATAACTGTCAGTGGAATTTATTAGAAGCTGAAGTCTAGAATTTCAAAACAAAGATTTGGACACAAATTAAATTGGGCAGCTTTCAGACTAGTCTGAGCCAAAGTAAATTATCTGAGGATATGCATCTGGACTGAATTTTGGGATTGGTGTTCATCCCTTATATAAATCTTCAGATGTGGCACTTAAATGGACAGAGACTGAAGACAGAAAGGTCGAATTAATATAAGCCAGCTCCACTTCCCAGTTTTGATTATATATACCAATTTCTGTTTCTCATTCACAAATGAGGGATATCTTTATTTTGGATTTGCTTGGCATTCAGCAGTTGCATTACCAGACTAGTAAGGTAAGAAGGAATTGTTCAGCTGGAAGAATCAAAAGTGGGTGCAGACGTAAAATGCCTTTCCTTTCTTCTTTTCAGCTGAGGAAGAACTTTCTGATAGTACTTTCTGTTCAGTAGTGGAACTCTCTGCCTTGGAGTGTAGCGGAGGCTCCTTTAGAGGCTTTTAAACAGAGGCTGGATGGCCATCTGCTGGGAGTACTTTGTGCTTTTTTTGCATGGCAGAATAGTTTTGGACTGGATGGCCCATGCAGTCTCTTCCAACTCTATGATTCTATGGTCTGCCACCCAATCAAGAGCTGGCTATTTTCTTAAAAGAATAGCATCAAAATTCAGTTGATACAGAAGACACATGCTAATCCTGAATATGTATGACAGTTATTCAATTGCATGGGAAGAATACTTTATACTTCTTATTCAATAATGGGAATATGCTGTCTTAGAATGTGGTGAAATCTTTTTCTCTGAGTTTTTTTTAAACAGATACTGGATGGCCACCTGTTGAGAGTGCTTTGATTGTGTATTCCTGCCTGGCAGGGAGTTGGACTGGGTGGCCCTTATGGTCTGTTCCAAGTCTATGAATCTATCATTCTATATCCAGAATTTATTTTGTCTAATTATTTTTCAAACGGTAGCACTAAGGTTCGGATACTGATCACAATTACTTTTATAATGTTTCTCAATGTGACTAGCTTACACTCTTGTCCCCCCCCCCACTCTCCGGTGGTCTCCGTTTACCAGCTGCCACTGATAGTCAAGATTATAAACTCCCTCCAATATTTCTATTCTCTCCAAAGCTATAAACTGGATGTGTGACTGGTGACAACTGCTGTGTTCTTTTCTCTTACACATACTATTACATTTGTAACAATATTCTCATTTCATTATTGTCTGTAGGAGACAATAAGATTACCACCACAATTGCTGCTTGATAGAGTTAAATCGGCAAAGTCTGCTCTAAATTTGTAGGGAGCCTGTCTGCCAACCTTTGATAAGGATTGTGAAAGCATTGTAGAATGGGCAGGAATGAGTACAAGTACAAATGCAGGCCAACAAGAAAAGAGGGCTGGGGCAGGAAAACCTCTTGGAATGGGTGGTTCCTGCATAACATCCTTTCACCTAGTAACCCACTCAATAACTGCCCTGTTTCCTAAAGATTAGCAAGTGGCTGCAGGGAAATTTGTGCCATGACTAGCCTTGCTGAGAAAGAACTTCAGTTTCAAAAATAGTTGGGCTTTGTAACATGCTTCTTCTGTTTCTTGGTTCTCTTATGCCCAATTCTGTCACTACTCCCCACCTCCACTTTTCATTTTTTTAAAGTGGTTCAGTGGTTTGAGCATTAGATTATGATTCCTTAATTGACCAAAGAAACATACTGGTTGACCTTGGGTGGGTCACATACACTCAGCCTCAGAAAATCCAACAATAGGTCCACTTTAGGTGCTCCATAAGACTTGAAAGCACACAATAACAAAATAAGCACAGCCAATGAACTTTTGATTAGCATGTAGTTGAGAGTAGATGTCTATCAACTTAAGTCCAGTCATTGGAAAACTTTCTGCTTCTCCAAAACACTCTTTTGCCATGTAATTCTAGTCTGTCTGTTCAAGGAGAACTGTGAGGGGTTTCTCCAAAAGGCTAAGGTTGCAACTTTTTTTTTTTTGCAGATACTATGTCATGCTGTGGTTGGGTTGTAGTTATAATTTAACATGAGGGTTCTAATCAGAAATCTGTGTTTTGAGTTATGGTCCAAATCTTCTTTAGGCTCCTTTGGCTATCCAAGTGGCCATAGAGTGATATAATTGGAAGATACCACAAAAGTCATCTAGTCCAATCCCTGAATGCAATCAAAATATCCAAAACAGACGACCATCTAGTCATTATTTAAAAACCTCCAAAGAAAGACTCCACCATATTCCGAGGCAGCAAATTCCACTGCTGAAGAGCTCTTACCACCCAATATTCTTCCCAATATTCAGGAGGAATCTAATTTCCTGCAGTTTTAATCTGTTGCTCCACGTTATAACTTTTGGAGCAGCAGAAAACTAACCTATTCCACCTTCAGTATGACACCCTTTTAGAAATCCTTACTTTCGTTTTCTCAAAATGTAGACTGACAACCTGCCTTCTTTTTGGAACTATTCTTCCCTCCTTCTTTCCCATCCACACTATGCCTGGCTCAACTGTGCAAATACTCCAGGTGTTTGCTCAGGGTACATTTTGTTTTAGGGCAGTGCTGGGTTTTTAGGGCAGCTTTGTCTCATGTCCTGAGCTGCAACTTCCAGCAGTCCTTGCCAGCGTATTGTATATTCAGGAATTTATGGAGTTGCAGTTCAACTGCCACTGGAGGGCCACCCAATTCCCACTCCTGATTAGAGCTTTAGAGAAGCCTGCAACACACTTAAGCATTTTCTTCTTTGCATACCTCTTACAGTTATAGTTTGCCTGGTGACCTTTTACTTCATACAGTAATTCTACGTTTTATCAGGGGAATGCAAATGATGTTAAGACAACTTCAAATCAGAATCTCCCCAGGTTATTTCCCCTCCCACCTCTGTTTTCCTGCTTTTAGCACTCTGCACATTTTTCAAGGCTGGACATGGCATGAATGATCCTACAGAAAACTGATTCTTGTTCATTGTACTTCTGTTTAAAGGCTAAGGCCAGCAGAGTGGGAGAAGATTTATCTCACAGGCCAAGAATTCCTCCTTTATAACTTTCTCTCCTTAGAGAATTCCTTCTCTTCCAGGCTTGGCTGTGAAGACAAAGAGCTCAGTGTTCCTCCTGTTCCTTTCAATACAAAGGCAGTTAAGAGTCATTTTCACTTTCACATTAGTAGCCGCTCATCTCCAAATGATTGCTCGCTCAGCCTTAGCTGGCTTAATGATGACCACATAACATTGCAGTGCAAAAATAACACTGCTGTACACATTACTAGTTAGGCATTTCATCCAGGGGATTTTGTTTTATTTTGTGTGACTACTTATGACCAGTTAGAACTGTTAACTTTCAATATGAAGTATTTGAAGGCTAATCGAAGAAACTGAGGATGTACCAGACTTTAAGCGGAGGGATGTTTCTGCTGAACTTATGTGTAAAATGCAAAGAAAAGTCACTATTGCGGCCATTTGACCTATCACAATTCCATACTACAGAATTATAGGACTTGTATTCTATTGAATCCTGAGGTTTGAGTTTGTTGATACACTTAGAATTCCCTGGTAGTCCAGGAGAGCACACTAGAACTCCCTGAGACCAAGAGTCCTAAGAACCTCACGAATTATGACTCCCAAAATTCCATAGGATGGCATGTTGCTAGTTAAAGCTATATCAAACCACTATAGCCGTGAAATGTAGAAGCCTCCTTGGTCTTTTGCATAACAGACATACAGTTTAATTATAGTCTCTTCATGTACTGTTTTTCACTTTCTTCTATTCACTACTTTATGTGGGTGGAAAACCAAAATTCAGAACTTATACTGACTGACTGCCCACCTTCCCAGGAAATGGAGAAAGAGGTGATCACCCTAGAACATAGTCAGTTTCTTTTATTCAGTCTAGAGCAGGTATGGACAAACCCAGGCCCAGGGGCCAGATGTGGCCTCTTGGGCTCTTTTCTCAGGCCCACCATCCTATCCTTCCTTCTCTTTCCTTCCTCCATTCCTCCTGGGCGATGTTTATCTGGGAGAAGAGATGATTGAGAGAGAACATGAGAACCATGTTTCAAGATTTAAAAGGGTGTCACATTGAGGAGGGAGGGAGGAGGAAAACGGACTTGCTGTTGCTTTAGAGACCAGGGCTCAAGGGAGTAATGGGTTCAAATGGCAGGGAAAGAGATTAGGAAGAGACTGAAAAGATTAGGAAGAACTTCCTGGAGAGTGGCATAGGCTGACTGGGAGTGTGGTGGAGTCTCCTTCTTTGGAAGCTTTTCCACAGAGGATTGTCTATTGGGAGTGTCTTCTTGCTTGGCAGGGGGTTTGACTGGATGGCCCTTGGGGGTCTCTTCTAGCTCTAGGATTTTAAGATTCTATATCAGGAGTAGGCAATATGGAGTCTCATTGATATACTTTTTGTCTCCCATCCACCATCTCATCCTGACCAAGGCCAACCCTTTTGAGATCCAAATGTTTCCTGTCCTTCCTTCACTTACTGCCTCCAAAAGAGAAGAGGAACAGGAGAAAAGGAGCCCGTCCATCCTGCTCCGGTCCGACATGTGGCCCCCAAGTTAGAAAGTTTGCCCATGCCTGGTCTAGAGACTTCTGTATGTGGGATTACAGCTGTTACAGTCTTCCTCAATAAGTTGATTTTATATCTTTGGCATATCCTTTAGCATAAAAGAAGGCTTGACATCATACTTTCCCTGCTTCCCCAACACCTTTTGCAAGTGTGTTTACAATTTTTTTATAGACTCATAGAATTGTAGAGTTGGAAGACACTACAAGGGGTATCAAGTCCAACCCCTTCCATGCATAATTAAAACACTCTTGACAGATGGCCATCCAGCTTTTATTTAGAAACCTCAGAGAAGGTGACTCCACCACACTTTGAAGCAGCATATTCCACTGTTGAAAAAGCTCTTCCTATCAAGATGTTTTTTTCTTAAAATTATATGGAATATCCTCCTTGTAGTTTAAATCCGTGACCCCCATGTCCCACTCTCTGGAGCTGCAAAAAATAAGATTGCTCCATCTTCAATATGACATCCTTTCAAATATTTAAACATGACTATCATATCCTGAATCAACCTTCTCTTTTCCAAATCGAACATGCCCAGCTCCCTAAGACACTGCTTATAAGGTTTGGCTTCCAGATCTTTTTCATGTTGGTCCCCCTCTTTTGAACATCTTCCATCTTGTGAATATCCTTCTTGAATGGTTGTGTCTTGAACTGGACACAGTATCCTAGATGCTCATTTACAAAAAGTCTGGGTAAGTGAATTCTACTCATGTGCTTAGAATAACTTTCTCCCAGTTTATTCTACCTCTAATTTTTCCCACAAAAACATTTATCTTTTATCCTCACTTTTATTGTCTATTTCCTACTGTTGTCATTCAAGTCAACAACATATGGTGACCTTCTCATATATTTGGGGGAGCGGGGAGATTTATTTTTAATGAATTTCTGCTTTAAAGTGATTTTCCATGCACAGCCCAGGTGGCATCACCCTTTGTCACTAGCAGCACATGAAAGCAGGATTCTCTTCACCTAAGCCTGCTGGAGACTCCCAAAGAGTCTAGAAATATCATCCCAATAATTTCAATGATGTGAAAAACATGACAAAGTCTAAGCTGATCCAAGGAAGGGTGTGTGCACAAGGAGTGGGTGGAGAGGATCTGCTTCCAGAGGAAACTCCAAGCCTGTCAGGGGATCCACAGTTTGAACAGCTTCCCATTGAAGAATTGCAACATGGAAAAGGAATGCAGCTCAGCTAAGAAGAGAGCCTATGCCATGGAGACAGACGACTCCACTGCCACAACCACACTGAGTCACACTGAAATGCGTCCTGCAGTCACTGCTCTTGCAGGAAAGCTCCTGTCTTAATGTGTCCTCTAGTTCATAAGCATCGAGGAAGGAAATACATTTATAGTTTCTCCCTTCCCCTGTAAGAAATTACAGGACTGGAAGCAAGAGATATCAAATTGTATACCGTGTTTCCCCGAAAATAAGACAGTGTCTTATATTAATTTTTGCTCCCAAAGATGCACTAGGTCTTATTTTCAGGGGATGTCTTATTTTTCCATGAAGAAGAATTCACATTTATTGTTGAACAAAAAAAAATGGACATTTATTATATACTGTACAGTAGTGGTCATCATAAACCAGCATAACCAGACAAACTGTGAATCCTATCAATAATTTCTTGTTACTACCAATATTTCCATGTATGGTATGTACATTTACCAATCCTGCATGCTCTGGTGTTCTGTTCGTTGGACATGCTTCCAAACAAAAACTTTGCTAGGTCTTACTTTCAGGGGAGGCCTTGTATTTAGCAATTCAGCAAAACCTCGGCTAGGTCTTATTTTATGGGGATGTCTTATTTTAGGGGAAACAGGGTAGATCAAAACAGAAAGTGTGTTACTGGGCTGAAGAGTCATCTTCTTGGCATACCCTAGTCCACACGTGTCAAATTCAAGGTCTGTGGCCAAATTCAGATATCCATGTCATTTTATATGGCCCTCCAGATGCTGGACTACAATGCATGTATTCCTCTTTGTTAGACATCATGATTGTTGCTGATGCGAGTTGTGATACAGTAACATCTGGAATGTTGCAGTTTGTTCTGCTTAGTCAGGATAGTAGGTTTTGGATTTAGATACAAGGCTTGTGGACATCTGGCATTAATATGTCCTTTAACCTTTCTGCAACTTCAATGACATCTGGGGACCCAAATTGGGTAAAACCTAAGCAGCACTGATCACTATGTAAAAAAAGGCCATATTTATGTTCTAATTTCCTAGGAACAAAGACAGAAATTTTGGTCTATGAGAAAACAACAACAGCTGCCAAAGTTGAATAATACTCTTATTAGGAAAAACCCAAATGTCAGAAAAACCTTTAGATTTCTTCATAGCCCAAAGTAGGAGATGGGAGAAGAATCAGAAAACTCCCAAAATGAGCCAGATATTGAAGTTGTGAGGTCTGTAGAACAAATAAATCATTGATATAATATCTGGTTTAACAGATTATGCTTAGCAATGTACACTGGATCAGAAGAGACAATTACTTGCAGACATCATGGTCAAGATGGCTGAACTTCTGTAGGGTGTTTCTGCTTTTTCACTCATCCTTTTTTGTTTTCTGTCACCTAGCCTAGTGAAATGCTCTAGAGAACTTAAAAATTTGAACACTTCAGGTGCATTTTGTTTGGTTCTACTAAATATGCTTTTCAACTGTGGATATTATTTGTTTTCTGAGAAGATATCCCACCTATCCAATTTTCTCCCAAATGCCCATCGACCAGCTGAGTAATTGACCATTCTGCAAATCTGGTCTATACTGATTTGAAACAAGGACTAAGAAATTTTCCAAGTGGTGAGTTCCATGTTTCCTCTTCTTCACCATCAAGCCCTTCTTCCACATATTCTCTTTTGTAAAGATTTCACTCTCCCCCCTCATCTTTTTGAGGGGGTTTGAATCCCTGCATAAGCTGTGTCTACCCACAAAGCCAAAACAACAGACTTCTTGAAACATATTAGCTCCATTAGTTCAATTCATTCTGAAACAATACTCACTCTAATCTCATGTTTAAAGATTCAATGTGGTCTTACAGCAGAGGAAAGAGATGCCAGCTAGACAGAAGCTTAGTATCAGCATTTCCTGAACAAAGTCTTCCTGGTTTCATCATTACGGGCCCCTTTGTAAAACCTGACATGATCATTATACTATGCATTCAGCACTAGTTAAATTACAAAATTCACTGAAAGAATACAATAATGGGCCACAGGACAGTGAGATGTGGTTCAAATATTTGCACTCTTTTTATCCATGTAAACAAGAGTTGCTAATTCAGCATAATAAACCAGAATCAACAGTCTCTGAAATGAGCTGAGGTATCACATTCCAGTGAGTCTGTTACAGCCAGCAGCAGCAACAGTGTGTGATATTTAAATAGTTTTTGTAGATTTAATGTGGCACAAATCCTCCTTTGAGTTATCCTCAGTCTGAGCTCCCAATAATTTATAACTCCTGGGATCTAGGAGGAGCCTGATTTCTCAGGGAATATGTTTGAGAATCCTCTCTCTCCTCCATATGAAGAAAAAAATGCTTTAGAGACAAATGACAACCAACTTTAGAGAGCAATAGTACCTGAAGGGCATTGGCCATATGAGTATAGATATGAGCATACCTGATTTCTGAGTTGGGAAACTACTTAGGCTTGTCCTAGTTTGTACTTTGATGAGAAACCATGAGGGCAGATGTAAGAAAAAGACTGTGGAGAGTTACTTCCAAATACAATATTGGACCTCATAACATTGATGAAAATAAGTGTCCTGGGACGCTTAGCCATCACACGATGTAGTGTGATTCCCAGCTGTGGTTGTGCCCCCAACTGGAGTGGAAAGGTCCCCCTCCCAAAACTCGGGAGCCAGACCGCTTCTGCCCTGTTTGGGTAACACTCTCCCCATGTGATGGAAGAAGCATTGCCCTTCTGGGAAGCCTCCCATGTTGTGGAGAAAGCACCCAGTGGCACTTTCACCCTGTTTGGGGGCAGGCCCTCTGCTGGAAGTCACATGGCATCGTGTGATGGCCAGATTGGAGGCTCAGTCCATTAGATGTGGTGAAAGCATCCTAGGACAGTAAATTTCCCCTATCTGATGAGATCCTAAAGTAATGAGGCTTTGGATCCATGGCTTTGTGCTCCATGGAGCTCTTAGGGCTCCACGAGTGATAATCAGGGGCTCCATGGTGAGATGTTGCTTCCTGCCTCCTCTTCTTTCTTCTTCCTCCTCTCCTCCTCTTCCTCCTGAGAAACGCATGAAATTTAAATTTTGTGTCTGCCTAAACAGGAGCAGCACCCTCCAGTGGCACAGACCCTTTCTTTCCCACCTCCCTTGTTGCCCACACTCTTTTCCTTGCCACACAGACCCTTCCCCCCTCGCATTCTTTGCTTTCAAAACCCTATTTCCCTCCCACCGTTCAGGGAGTGCTTTGATTGTGCTTTTCCTGCATGGCATAAGGGGTTGGACTGAAAGGCCCCTGGGGTTGCTCCTGTTACTATTGTTGTTACTACTTACTTCTAATATCATTACTACAGAGCCTGGATTGCCATCTACCCTCACCTTTCTCAGTAAATTGAGATGCAAAGGAAGGCCAAAACTAAGACAAGTCAAACCCGCATTCTGGACTTTAGGAGAGCTGACTTCCAAAAAATGAAGGAATTACTGAGTGGCATTTGATGGACACCAATACTAAAAGACAAGGGAGTTAAGGATGGATGGTAGTTTTTCAAAAGTGAAATACTCAAGGCACAAATGCAAACAGTTCCAACAAAGAACAAAAATAAGACAAGTGCAAAGAAGCCAGAATGGATGTCCAAAGAACTTCTAACTGGTCTAAGACTCAAAAAAGACATGCACAAGAAGTGGAAAAAGGGAGAAATCACCAAAGAAGAATTCAAACGAATAGCCAACTCCTGTAGGGAAAAGGTTCGCAAGGCTAAAGCGCAAAATGAGCTCAGGCTGGCCAGAGACATTAAAAACAATAAAAAGGGCTTCTTTGCTTATGTCCGTAGGAAAAGGAAGAACAAGGAGGCGATAGGGCCTCTGCGAGGAGAAGATGGGGAAATTCTGACAGGGGATAGGGAAAAGGCAGAATTGTTTAATGCCTTCTTTGCCTCAGTCTTCTCACAAAAAGAAAGCCAGCCTCAACTTCAGCAACAGGAGTGGATGAAGGATTGGGGGAAATCCAACCCCAAACAGGGAAACATGTAATCCAGGAATATCTGGTCACTCTAAATGAATTCAAGTCTCCAGGGCCGGATCAACTACACCCAAGAGTATTGAAGGAAGTAGCGGAAGTTATTTTGGAACCACTATCAATCATTTTTGAAAGTTCTTGGAGAACGGGAGAAGTCCCAGCAGATTGGAGGAGGGCAAATGTGGTCCCTATCTTCAAGAAGGGAAAAAAGGATGACCCAAACAATTACCTTCCGGTTAGCCTCACGTTGATACCAGGCAAGATTCTGGAAAAGATCATTAAGGAAGTGGTCTGCAAACACTTAGAAACAAATGCGGTCATTGCTAATAGTCAACACGGATTTACCAAAAAAAATCATGCCAGACTAATCTGATCTCTTTTTTCGATAGAGTTACAAGCTGAGTAGATGCGGGGAATGCCATAGATGTAGCCTATCTGGATTTCAGTAAGGACTTCAACAAGGTCCCCCATGACCTTCTGGCAAATAAACTAGTAAAATGTGGGCTAGACAAAACTACGGTTAGGTGGATCTGTAACTGGTTAAGTGAACGAATCCAAAGGATGCTCACCAATGTGTTGTCTTCATCTTGGAAAGAAGTGACGAGTGGAGTGCCATAGGATTCTGTCCTGGGCCCGGTTCTGTTCAACATATTTATTAACGACTTAGATGAAGGGTTAGAAGGCACGATCATCAAGTTTGCAGACGACACCAAACTGGGAGGGATAGCTAACACTCCAGAAGACAGGAGCAGAATTCAAAACAATTTTGACAGATCAGAGAGATGGGCCAAAATTAACAAAATGAAGTTCAACAGGGACAAATGCAAGATACTTCACTTAGGCAGAAAAAATGAAATGCAAAGATACAGAATGGGGGACGATGCTTGGCTCAACAGCAGTACGTGTGAAAAGGATCTTGGAGTCCTCGTGGACAACAAGTTAAACATGAGCCTACAATGTGATGCGGCAGCGAAAAAAGCCAATGGGATTTTGGCCTGCATATATAGGGGTATAGCGTCTAGATCCAGGGAAGTCATGTTCCCCCTCTATTCTGCCTTGGTCAGACCACACCTGGAATACTGTGTCCAATTCTGGGCACCGCAATTGAAGGGAGATGTTGACAAGCTGGAAAGCGTCCAGAGGAGGGCAACTAAAATGATCAAGGGTCTGGAGAACAAGCCCTATCAGGAGTGGCTTAAAGAGCTGGGCATGTTTAGCCTGCAGAAGAGAAGGTTGAAAGGAGACATGATAGCCATGTACAAATATGTGAGGGGAAGTCATAGGGAGGAGGGAGCAAGCTTGTTTGCTGCTGCCCTGCAGACTAGGATGTGGAACAATGGCTATAGGAAAGGAGATTCCACCTGAACATCAGGAAGAACTTCCTCACTGTGAGAGCTATCCGGCAGTGGAACTCTCTGCCCCGGAGTGTGGTGGAGCCTCCTTCTTTGGAGGCTTTTAAGCAGAGGCTGGATGGCCATCTGTCAGGGGTGCTTTGGATGAGATTTTCCTGCTTCTTACAGGGGGTTGGACTGGATGGCCCATGAGGTCTCTTCCAACTCTACAATCCTATGTTTCTAAGGGGCTAATGCCTGAGGAATCTATTTCAAATCCAACAAAGTCATTGCTGGCATTGACCTAAGACTGTCTTAATCCCACTGGTTGTTTGTATTCTCTTGGCATCGAGTTTAACGAACTATGATAGCCTTGATCCATCACCTCACCCTCTCATAGAAAGTAAAATTGCTGAAGGTCTTGCGTTTTGTTGCAGTGCTTTACCATTTTATTTTGGAGACTCACAAATGTTTTCCATATCTCTGTGTATTTCCTGTGGGCTCCCAGCAATACCAAAGTCTTTTCATTCCCATTTCCCAGATCAGTTTAAATTCACCTGGAATTTTCCAAACTGAAATGTACCTGTATATATTTGTTGTATCTCAGAAGCAGTAAAGATGATCCCCATCAGCAAACACAGCTATTGTTTTGAGGACAGCAATCAAACAAGGGTACGAGGAACGCTAGCACTGAAGCCAAATTATTCTAATGCTTAACTAGTTTAGTATTGCTGAAGCACTTTAGCAGCTGAATACCTCCTGAATAATAATGTTAAGAGTCTCAAAGTAAATTGGTGTAATCAATTTCTCAAATGCTTCATGAGACTGGATGTGACATGTAACCAGAGAGAAGAGGCAGGATATAAGGAAGTGGGAAGGGAGAGGATCACACTGTATTTCAAGAAAGGACTAGGAGCAACTTGTGAATATGCAGGCACATTCAAAATAAAAAATAGACAGTCTTGAGACTTTCAGAGATTTTTCTGGCCATGCCCTCTTTCAACTAACTATAACCAGAGTTGGATAGCTTTTCAAGATGATGGACATAAGCCAACACCCTGTTAGGAACAATCATAGAATCATAGAATAGTAGAGTTGGAAGAGACCTCATGGGCCATCCAGTCCAACCCCCTGCTAAGAAGCTGTGGTGCTGATTTCATTTACTTCAAACAGCATGAGGATCAATGTTGGATACAGCAGGTGGCTTCACTAAGGGGAACAAACAACTAAGTTTGTAACGAAAGAGTGAAGTGCCAATCTTGTTGAGTTAGAACTGCAACACAAGTCATAAATTTAAGCAGAGAAACAAAACTTTCAAACAGTAAGTCTCACTTGGCCCATTTGTATGCCCCTGAGATACTTTTAAAGGAAAAGGATGACAGGAATTTGATTGGGGCAACCACGTTCAGGTATCCCATCTGGCTGTGAAACAGTATCTCAATTTAATAAGTACTCTCTCAATCTAACTCTCACAGAAGTGTTGTAAGGATGAAATGTCACACTCTGTGCATATGTTGTGGAAATAGGCACACTTCCTCAGAGGAAGGGTAAGAAACGAGTGTGACAACTGCAGAGTAGCTGGCAGGCAAGGCAACTGTTCGGAGCAGTTCTGAAAACCTGAGACCCAATTTAAAAATCAGCACTGCAGCTAAAGCCCAGTGAGTTTTATTTCTGATGGACTATATTCCATGTGGGATAAAAGATTCTAAATTTGTCTTGCTCTTACAAAAATGCAACATTTCCTGACAGACCTGAATTTGCAGTTCACATGCAGGAATACCCTTTCATGATTTTGCCAGTCGGCTCTATCTAAAGAGGAAATGAAATAGATGCCTTTGAAGTCTAAAAATAATTTGTGTTGCAGAAAAGAATGGGGGATATATTTGTTATTACAACACAGGCAATAGGTAAATTTAAAAGGCAGTATATGAAAATGCAGAGCAGGTGTGATGTGTGGTTGCTGTGGGTGATGATGCCTTAACTTCCTGGGTGGGATGGAGAAGTTCAGAAGAAATCTCGTTTGGAGCAATGTTTTATCTCTCTGCAAGAGAAAAGCTTGGAATAGTTAAAGTTTTAGGTTGTTACTTCCAAGATCCTTCAATTTGCAGGCAATGTTGACTGGGGGATTCTGGGATTTGTTGTTGTTAACCACCATCAAGTTGACTTTGACTTACAGCAACCTTATAAATGAAATACCTGTAGTCACTATCATCAGTAGTTTTACAGATTTAGGGCTGTGACTCCTTTGATTAGCTATCAAGTATTTTTGTTCTGATTCACACTGCAAGTTACTGGCAGTCACCAAGTTATGAACAACGACCTCATCACACTTATCTTAAGAAGTGTACAAGAACACTTTCACCCTGTCTTCTGTCAGAGCTCCACACTGGCCATCACATGATGTTGTGTGACTTCAGGCGGAGACCTTGCCCCCAACCAGAATGAAAGCATTCCCGGAGGCTTTCCCCACAACAAGAGAGGCTTCCAAGGATCCTCCGTGGAAGGGTGGTGTTTCCCGTGTGATGGGGAAAGCATCACTGAGAAGGAGCTGTGCGCGGAATGACAGATTTGCCCCTCTCTTTTCTCCCCAAAGCCAGGCAAAGTGGGATGAGGCCCCAAGATAGGTTCTGTAGGTTTTTTTGAAAGTCCAAACAGGTACATTTTAAAGTGTAACTCCAGCCATTGGATGGTATAGGGAAGGGTTAACACCTCTGTGGTGTGTTGTTGAAAGCTTTTGTGGCCAGAATCACTGGGCTGCTGTGAGTTTTCCAGGCTGTATGGCCATGTTCCAGAAGCATTTCCTCCTGACGTTTCACCCACATTTACGGCAAGGATCCTTAGAGGTGTGAGGTCTGTTGGAAACTAGGTAAGTGGGGTTTATATATTTGTGGCAAGTCCAGGTTAGGAGACAGAACTCGTGTCTGTTTGAGGCAGGTGCGAATATTGCAACTGTTGCAATAAGATTTCCCATCTTATTTCCGGCATCTTGGAGGCTGTGCTCGACTCTGGCCATGGGGGTGTTGTTGTTCCATCTTCCATGCTGAGGAGCTTTGTTGTTCTTAGACATCCTCCCGATTGATGTTCTTAAGGGCGCCTTTATTACCTCCCTGCTAAAAGTGGTACCTATTTATCTACTCACATTTCTGCTTTCGATCTGCTAGGTGGGCAGGGAGCTGGGGCTGACAGTGGGTGCTCACCCCGACCCAGGCTCAAACTGCTGACCTTTTGATTGGCAGGATTTTCTGCAGCTGGTAGGTTGACAAGCTTTTCTGCAGCTAGCGGTTTAGCCCGTTGTGCTAAGCCCGGCCCCAAGATAACTGACTCATTTAAAATGTGATGTCAGAGAAGAGTTGTACAGCAAAAGAAAAACAAACATACGAGGACTTCCAGAGTTATTAAGCCTGACCTTTTACTAGAAGCTGAATCTAAATTGGTAAGATCAGTTGCAGGTTTCTCAAGGTGCATCTTCTAGATTGTAGATTTAATGCAGTTTGACACCACTTTAACTGTCATGGCTCTATGTTATGGAATCATAAGAGTCGGAGTTTGGTGACACACCGACACTCTTTGGCAGAGAAGGCTAAAGACCTTGTAAAACTACATCTCCCAGGATTCCGTAGCCTTGAACCATGGCAGTTAAAGTAGTGTCAAACTGTAGATACACCCTCATTCACCACCACTCAAAGCAGACAATAAGCTTTGTCAACAAACAACCAGGAAAGGAAAACTCTTCCAGGTATTTCCCCTTTCTACTTTTTCCTATTCTAATACCGCTGAGCAGTACATCATGTCAAAAAGAATTTATGAGAGTATGTCTAGCAGATAGACTTGTGGACTTAATGTTTTTATATATTAAAAAAAAAACCACTTTCAAAGTAACTATATTTATTGAACTCCCCGCCCCTTTCACTGAGCGATCTGAAAATTCCTTCTTCCTTCCTGATCGAGCTGTTTAAGCGAACAAAAAGGACGTGTCTCCTTTAACAAACAAACATTTTGGGGTTGCCTTTGAAGACTGCTCGGAAGCTTCAAATAGTCCAACAGGCGGCAGCCAGGTTTCTAACTGGCGCAGTGTACAGGAAGTGTACACCCCCCCCCCCCCCGGTTGTGTCAGCTCCACTGGCTGCCAATTTGCTATCGGGTCCAATTCAAAGTGCTAGCTTTGGCCTATAAAGCCCTGAATGGTTACATCCAACTGTTTGTCCCTATGTCTTCGTAAGCACATTTGGTGGGGAGAGACAGGGCCTTCTCAGTGGTGGCCCCTTGGCTGTGGAACTCCCTTGCTAGTGACATCAGGCAGGCCCCATCCTCCTGGTTTTTAGAAAAAAACTTAAGACCTGGCTTTTTACGCAGGCATTTGGTGAATAGGGAACTACGGAATGAGACTTTAACAACTTGAACAATGGACTATGGATTTTGAAAACTGATTATGGATGAGATCATGACTTGGAATTTTATATGGTTTTTTATTTGTTTTATTGATGCGTGTTTTAATTATTTGTATGTTTGGACTGTTTTTACTTTGATGCAAATGTTTTTTTCTGTGTCTTTGAGGCATTGAATTTTTGCCAAATTTTGTAAGCAGCCTCGAGTCTCCTCCAGTGTGAGAAAGGTGGGGTAGAAATAAAGTAAATAAATAAATAAACTTTGCTGCTCCTTTTCCTTGAGAAACTAAAGTGTGCTGGTGCCCTGCTTCCAGCTCTTTTTGGCAGAGAAAGACAAAGACTTTGCAAGACTACAACTCCCAGGATTCTGGGCCCTGACAGTTTATGTGGTGTCAAAAACCATTCATTTTGCAGCAAGGAGTCACTTGTAAATATTAAAAGTGTTTGACTTGCAAAGGAATCTTGGTGCACAGTGATTTGAGGCTGACTGAAAGAAGTGGGGAACATCTGTTTATTTTATTCATCTATTTCAAACATTTCTATCCGTCCTTCTCACTCCTGGCAAACACAAAAAATTATAAAACAATTACAGTTAAAACAGACAGTTAAAACATCAATTATAAAAGCATTAATTTAAAAATTATACAAATTCAAGCCATAATCCAAGGTCTGTCCATTGTCAGTCACATAAATAATTCTCATTATTACTACTGTGTCTGCTGCTTGAATTCTTGGTCCCACAGCCATGTTTAATTTTTTAAAATAAAGGACAAGAGGGAGGGGGCTGCCCTGATTTCATTAGGGAGGGAGTTCCACTGATGCGGGTTCACCACTGAGAAGGCCCTGTCTCTTGTCCCTAACAATTGCACTTGAGAGGGTGGTGGGATCGAGAGCAGGGTCTCCCCTGATGATCTTAACCTCCAAGTGGATCATAGAGGGAGGTATGTTTGGACAAATAATCTGGGCTGGAACTGTTTAGGGCTTTATAGGAAGGGGCCTGAGGCTGTTAGGAATGGTGGGAGTTGAAGTCCAAAATACCTGGAGGGCCCAAGTTTGCCCATGCCTGAGGTAGACTGATTAAGCCCACTGAAACGGATGCTCCCGACTTTCTTCAGTCATCCTGAAATCACTGTGCCCCAAGATCCCTTTGCACGTGGAACACTTGTAATATTTACTAGCGACTCCTTAATGGTTTCTGACCCCACTTTAACTGCCAGGGCTCAGTGCTACAGGCTCCTGGGCGCCGCTTGCCCATGCCCGAGGTACTAGACGCAGTCCTAGCCACGCTCGCCCTCCCAAGGCATCAGCTTCCGCGGTTGGAAAAAAGTTTCTCGCGCGTGGGAGAGAAGGGGCGTGGCCGAGAAGGGGCGTGGCCTTGCCCTCTCCGAGCTCCCTTCCCCAAGGCAGCAGGCACGATTTGCATGGAGCCTTATTTCATCAGGACTTCCTGATGAGTTTCTATTGGCTGCAGGTAGAAAGAGTGAGAGAGAGAGAAAGAGAGAGAGGGAGGGGTGCCAAAAAGAGAGAGAGAGAGAGTGAGTGTGCCGGGCGGAGGAAAACTCATGCCAATCTCCGTCCGCTTCGTTTCCCGTCACCCCCAGCACCCCGGCGCTGACACGCGTCTGGCTGGCTAGCTAGCGCGGAAGCACGTGTGAAGGCGGCAGGCAGGCGCGCGTGCCAAGGGGCGCCTTTCCCGACCTCGCTCTTTCAATCCCTCGCGAAGAAAGACCCACCGTGGGGACGGACACGCAGGCCGGCACCATGAATGAGATGTCGAGCTTCCTCCACATCGGGGACATCGTCTCCTTGTACGCGGAAGGCTCGGTCAATGGCTTCATCAGCACTTTGGGGTGAGTGGATGGTCCCCGCGGGAAGCAGTCCTGCAGGGGAAGGGAAAGCAAAGCTTCCTTCCTGCCCTTCTCCCCCCGCTCCTCCCTCTGCATCCCTTCAGCACTTGAGTTCATCCTTGCGAGGGGCGTGGGCGTGCGCAGGACTCGGGTCGAGAGGGAAAAGTTGCTCTCAAGTTCCGGGAGGAGCCCACCTCCTCCCACCTGGCCGGACGGACCGGCAACTTTTCTCTTTGCCCAGAGAGAGATCGCGGCGCGCCACACTGCTTAAAAGGAGCAGGGGGTCTTTCTTATTACCCTCCTGCCCCTCCCCTTCAAGGGATTGGGAAGGAAAACGGGTTAACTTGTGCATGTCCGGCAGGATCTGCTGGAGCCAAAAGCCTTGAGAGGTCTTCCTGCTCCGGCGCTGCAGTCTCTCCCCTCACCGGCAGGTGGCGCTGGAGGGAAGATGGCAATAACAGAGGGCCGCCTCGAAGCCTGGGGTCTTCCTTGGGTGATGGGCTTTAGCATTAAGGAAGGAGCTAGGTATGTTAAGTTTGTGCAGGAGACTGTTCATAACAGAAGGTTGGCTAAGAAAAGGCTAAAAGGGGACATGGCCCAGGGGTTCCCAACCTTTTGGTCTCCAGGTGTTTTGGTACCTCATCACACTAGAGCTTGGATCCACTTTCAGTCCACTTTAGGGAGAGGTCTTGAAACAGCTCAGCCAGAGAGGTCCTGGCCTCACAAAACTACAAACCCCAGATTTCTGCTGGAAGCCGAAACCGGATTTAAAGTGGATCCATGCTCTGCTGTGGTGAGGCAGTTGGACTTCAGCTCCCACAGTTCCTAATAGCTGGGAAGCTAGCTGGGATTTCTGGGAGTTGAAGTCTAAAACACCTGGAGGCCCAAAGGTTAATGTAAGGTAAAGGTTTTCCCCTGACATTAAATCTAGTCGCGTCCGACTCTGGGGGTTGGTGATCATCTCCATTTCTAAGCTGAAGAGCTGCCATTGTCCATAGACACCTCCAAGATCATGTGGCCAGCATGACTGCATGGAGTGCCATTACCTTCCCGCCAGAGCGGCATCTGTTGATCTACTCACATTTGCATGGTTTCGAACTGCTAGGTTGGCAGAAGCTGGGGCTAACAGCAGGAGCTTACCCCACTCCCCGGATTCGAACTGCGAACATTTTGGTCAGCAAGTTCAGCAGCTCAGCGGTTTAACCCACTGTGCCACCAGGGGCCCAAAGGTTGGGAATGGGAACAACTAATATAGTCATTTTATTTATCGTATCAGAAGCAAACCAAGGGTACAGTTGTAATGTATTTAAAAACACAAAGTTAACACACTTGGCATTATACTAAATGTCCTTTGAGCAGTAGCTGGCCACTTGGAGTGCCTCTGGTGTTGCTGTAAGAAGTCTTCCATTGTACATGTGGCAGGGCTCAGGCTGCATTGTAGTAGGTGGTCTCTGGTTTGCTCTTCTCTACACTCACTTTCTTAAGGTTGGCTCTGCATCTTGTGATCCCAGAGCGCAGTCTGTTCAGCACCTTCCAAGTCACCCAGTCTTCTGTGTGCCCAGGAGGGAATCTTTCATTTGGCATCAGCCATGGCTCAGGGTTCTGGGTTTTAGCCTGCCACTTTTGGACTGTTGCTTGCTGAGGTGTTCCTGTGAAAATCTCTGTAGATCTTAGAAAACTATTTCTTGATTTAAGGCATTGGCATGCTGGCTGATATCTGAACAGAGGATGGGCCGGAGATGTCACTGCCTTGGTTCTTTAATTATTGGCTGCTACTTTCTGGCGAATGTCAGGTGGTGCAATACCGGTTAAACAGTATAATTTGTCCAGTGTTGTGGGGTGTAGGCATCCTGTGATAATGTGGCATGTCTCATTAAGAGCCACATCTATTATTTTAACATGGTGAGATGTAGTACATACTGGGCATGCGTATTCAGTAGCAAAGTAGCAGAGCGCAAGAACAGATGTAATCTCTATGTATGGTTGTGATCCATAGGTTGTGCCAGTCAGCTTTCGCACGATACTATTTCTAGCGCCCACTTTTTGCTTAATAGTCAAACAGTGCTTTTTGTAAGTCAGAACATGGTCCAGGGTAACTCCCAAGTATTTTGGTGTGCTGCAGTGCTCCAGTGAGATTCCTTGGGTAACAGAGAAGATGATGGGCAGCTCCCTTTAGCATTAGAGAGAAGGAGCTAGGCATGTTTAGTTTGTGTAGGAGACTCTTGATAAGAGAAGGCTGGCCAAAAGGGGACATGATATAGCCATGTTTAAATATTTGAAAGGATGTCACATTGAAGAGGGAGCAAGCTTGTTTTCTGCTCACCTGAAGACCAGAACACAGAGCAATGGCTGGAACAGAAATTCCACCTAAACATTGAGAAGAACTTCCTGATGTTAACAGCTGTTAAACAGTGGAGTATGTTGCCTTGGAGTGTGGTAGAGTCTTCTTCTTTTTTTAAGTAGAGGCCATCTATCAGGAATGCTTTGATTGTGTGTTTCTGCAAGGCAGGGGGTTGGACTGGATGGCTCTTGTGGTCTCTTCCAACTCTATGATTTTGTGATTCTTTGAATTGTACTTTCACCCCCATTTCACTTATGCAGAGACACACCTGTGCATGTACACTCTTTTGTTGTTTAGATCTGCATGTCAGCTTTAAGATAAACATTTGGCATGGGTCATTATATACCTATGGCCAATTTTAAAGGGCTAGCAAAGTTTAAGTGTGAGATTAGGATTTCAGGACACCAGGTTTCAAATCCTCACATAGCCATGTGCTCAATTTTGCTCAATTGTATTGTTCGGGCCTTGCCCCATGTGAGCCGCCCCAAGTCCCCGCGGGGAGATAGTGGCGGGATATAAATAAAGTTGATTATTATTATTATTATTATTATTATTATTATTATTATTATTATTATTATTATAAATGTATTGTGTGACTTTGGGCAAATCCCACTCTCTCAACGTTAGAAGAAGGTAATGGCAGACCTCTGAATCAACCTAGCCAAGAGAACCCTAGGAAAGGGTCACCGTGAGCTGGAGTCAACAAGTTTCTATCCAGCCTGCTCTTCTTGGTGAGCAAATATGTTTAGACAAATGTATTTACTTCAGTCTAACACTCACCTTTTTTGCTAAACGACCTTGCCAAAATTACGGTGTGCATTAGATTTGTGTCATACAGTAATTTTAGTGCTAAGCAAAAGTAAAAGAGGAAACTGCTTCAGTAGCTGCACCTGGAGATCCTCTTTGAGGAATGTCATTTCTAATTTAATGTGTGATCCTGGGATGTATAGTTTGGTGAGGTATCTGCATTCTTTGGCAGAGAAGGCTCAAGACCTTGTAAAACTACAGTCTCCAGAATTCCATAGAATTAAACCAAGGCAGTTAAAGTGGATTCATTTGACAGCATAGATTTTTTTTTCATGTCAGGAGCTACTTGAGAAATTGCAAGTCACTTTTGGTGTGAGAGAATTGGCCATCTGCAAGGACGTTGCCCAGGAGACGCCTGGATGTTTTTGATGTTTTTACCATCCTTGTAGGAGGCTTCTCTCATGTCCCCTCATGGAGCTGGATCTGATTGAGGGAGCTCATCTGCACTCTCTTCGGGTTGGATTCAAACTGGCAACCTTCAGGTCAGCAACCCAGCCTTCAAGTCATCAGTCCTGCCGGCATAAGGATTTAACCCACTGCCTCACCGGGGGCTCTGACAGCATAAATGCACCCCAATGTTTTCTTTTCCATCACTGGAAACGTTGGTGGTCTAACTGTTTTGTTTTGAAGAAGGAATTCTAAGCATGCAAATTACATGCATGCTTAGAATTCCTTCTAGAATTCTAAGCATGGTCAAATTACAATTTTTGCTTCTGTGTATTACATTTGGCAGCAAATACTTTTTTGATTTCAGTGTTTTGAAAATTGAGGTGCACATTAGACTTGAGTTAATACTGGTTATTTTTCATTGGGTGATAATCAATACAGTGAGTAGAAGTTCATATTAGACCGAAGATATCTAAACATTTGTGACTATTATTGTGGCCTGTATATGTGACTGCCGCACAGCCGTTTTGCCGAAAGTGTCTCACCTGGAACACACATATATACAAAACCATTTAGTCATAATGTTTGCATTAATCTGGCATATACCTGCTTAGATTTCCTTTGAGGCATAAAGTGTTAGGGGTTTATTTGTCTCTTGGTCATTTTTATCTTTCATAATACACTGTAATGATGCTGTTTTGGAACCTCCCATGTATAAACCCCTAAACCTCCCATGTATAAAGTCATGAATGGAGGATGTGTTGTCGTAGGCTTTCATGGCCAGGATCACAAGGTTGTTGTATGTTTTCTGGGCTCTATGGCCATGTTCCAGAAGTATTATCTCCTGACATTTTGCCCACATCTATGGCAGGCATCCTCAGAGGTTGAGGTATGGATAAACTAAGCAAGGAAAGTTTATATATCTGTGGAAGTTCCTGGGTGGGGGAAAGAATGGAGGTGTTGCCATTGCTGTTGTGTTGATCCATGCACCTGATGGAGTGGGCTGGAGTTCATGAGAGCTTTGCCAGATAAAACTGGTTAGGTGCCATCAGCCTCATTGTTGTATAGACAAGTAATTCCCAGGTGCTTGAATTTCCAGATGTTCCAGGCATTCACTTGCAGAAACAATAGTATAGCCCAAGTAGCTCGGAATTCTGCCTATTGTAGTCCAAAAACTCTGGAAGACGAAAGGTTGAGAACCATTGGTACAGATTAATATTAACTTCTAGTGTCTAAAAGGCCTTGCTTTTTATTTTACTTCGTTTTCCACAAAAAAAAGTATGTGGTTTCACGAAATATAACTGCCTTTCCTGAATCACTATGACCTTGCCTATTCTTGCTGTCTGCTCCCAGTTAGCCTTCCCACCCATGTCCCGCCTTTCTCCAAATCTCTCCTTTCACTTTTGTCTTGCCTTCTGCTTGAGAGTGTATGCCTGCTGGGCAGGGACTTTGTCAGTTGTGTGTTCTGTGCTGTGCTTAGTATGTGGTGGCTGGCGCTGAGTAAATGCTAATTAGCAGCCATGAATCAGTGCCTGCAAACTGTGACATAACTTGCCAAGTAGCTTGTCAGCAGCAGATAGTACACTCAGTTGCTGCTAAAGCTTTCCATCCAGCTGTGCTAATTTATTCTTTGCTCGGGCGGCCCATTTGTATCCTCAGCAGATTCCATACGCTTCAAGAGGAGAAAAGGAACAAGAGTCATGTAACTGGCTGGATCCGTGACTTATCTTTGTCCAAGCTCTCAGGATGGCATTGCAAGGAGCTTCTGTCTATTTACTATAGGAACAGTATTTGGGAAAATTATTTGGATGACAACTCCCACAATAGCCCTGTTAGTACAGCCACTGGAATAAACAAAGTAATCTTTCCAAACTCAAGCCTCTACTCAGCAGCCATGGAACCACCACCTGCAACCTAAGCCATTATTTTGCTACCTCATCTTCATTTGGAACAGAGGTTTGGGGAGAATTCACCATGATTTATAGGAGTTGTAGGAACCGGGATGTATAATTCACCTGCAATATAAAAGCACCCAGAACCCCACCAATGATGGATCTGGAACTAACTTGGCACACAGATCCAACATGGGCAACTTTGCATACTGGCGGGGTTGATTGACCTTAATATCTACATGTTATAGTTCCCCTGTATTCAGAGAGCACTGAATCCATCTGATGACAGATCTGGACCAAACTTGACATACAAATTCAACATAGCCGATTGGGAATACTGGTGGACTTTGGGGGGTGATTGGTCTTTAACTCTGGGAGTTATAGTTCACCTGTATTCCGGGAGCCCTCTGAACCCCACCAATGATGGATCTGGACCAGACTTGGCACACAGACCCAACACTGCCAACTGTGCATACTGGTGGACTTTGGGGTGATTGACCTTGGTATCAGAGAGTTATAGTTCACCCGTGTTCAGAGAACACTGAACCCAGCAGATGATGGATCTGGACCACACTTGGCACACAGACCCAATATGGCCAACTTTGAATACCGGCAGAGTTTGGGGCTGATTGCCCTGGGAATTGTAGTTCACCCTTATCCAGAGAGCACTGAACTCAGCCGACAATGGATCTGGACCAAACTTGGTGCATGGATCCAACATGGCCAACTTTGAATAATGGTGGGGTTTGGGAGTGATTGTCCTTCAATCTGGGAGTTGTAGTTTACCTGCAACAAGAGAGTACTGAATGCAGCTGACGTCGGATCTGAACCAAACTTGGCACACAGACTAACTTTGAATTTAGGTGGGATTTGGGGTGATTGGACCATGATTTTGGGAACTGTAGTTCACCCACATTCTTATGCATTATCTAATAATCTAATTCACAAAAAACCACAGGAAAGACTGACTTTTTTAAAATAAGAAATAGAGCTATAAATTACCAAACTGATATTATCTATGGTAACATCTAAACACAAACTATAACTAGCTGGGTCCCCAAGCTAGTATGCTATAAAATTGAGTTTACGTGTGTGAAGATCATTGTAGTCTTCATGGTACACCATAGACTAAAATCAAGTAGACATTGGGTGGATTCATTCTTTATCACTCTTTTGAGTCACTGCACAATCTTCTACAAATATTCACTGGCCATTTTCATCCAGCTATGTGAACTCTTAAATAGTAGACAAAAAATCTGTGTTCACGTAATGGTAGAAGAGGGGTGGGAAACATGCAACCCTCCATATGTTGCTAAACTACAACTCTGAATATTTCTTGAATTGAAGCTATCATGCCTGCCATGTGCCAGAATGATACTCTAAAAAGTGGTTCTCAATATTTCATCCTTCTGATGTTCCGGACTTCAATTTCCACAGTACTTGACCACTGGTTTCAATCTTCTGGGGCTTGTAATCAAAAGCATTTGGAGATCAAAATCAAAATCAAATGGACTGCCTCCACTTTATACTATATATCACAGTTAGCTTGCTAGTCAAATACCCTAGCTAGTTTTGGCCATAGTACCTCATACATGCCTGCTTGATGAAGAAAAGGCATAGAGACTCCAAATTTACCCATGCAGATTTTCCTTTTTGTCAGTAGGGACGAACATGCAATATGAGTTTGGGAGAAGAATTACTTAGTCGTGAGTGATGAAAACTTATTTCAGATTCCAAAAACTTGTGTTATAGTCTGGAAATAGTCAGAATTCTACTGCTTGTTCAATGATCTTGGTCATTTCCATGTACCGTATTTTCTGAGCACAGCGCTGCTCTATCTCTTTTTTCCCATACCCTGGGCGTCTTGGATGCCTATAGCTTGCTCCGCCTTTCACTTACACCTTCCTGTTGTGGTACCCCCTCACCTCATCATCGGGACTGCATTAAGTTACTTTTTTCCACGAATCCTGGTGAGTGGATTTTCTTCTACTGTACTTGTACAGCGCCGCCTTTGCTGCTTTCATATGGTCACCGCATATGGCGGTCATTTTTGAGCTCCCCTCACCATATGTGGCGACTACAGATTCTCCAGTCCAGCTCAGAAGTTTCAGCACCTGCCCTATAAGATGACAGCTGCATATAAGATGACCCCTGACTTTCAAGAAGATTTTCGTGGGTTAAAAGGTAGTCTTATATGCCAGAAAATACAGTATATGTTTATAGTTTCAGATAATACTTAACTGAACTGGTGGCAGTTTTCTGAAAAGACAGGAGCCAGCATTACATTGTGTGGCTTCTACAGGATCAAAAAGGGCAGTGGCTAACTGGTTTTTTCTTCCATAACAGTGGAACACAAATTCCTACCTTGACTCTTCTTGAATTTAGCTCTAGTAATGTAAATGATATAATGAGCTTTATAATTCGGTTTCTTTGCATTTGTAGTTATATCATGATCACTCAAACTGTTCTGTTCTCAGAAAAAATGATTTCTGTAGAAATGTTTGGCAATTCAAGCTATGTCTGCATTCACTTGCACTTTTGGCTGGTTTCCCTGAACCATGTACTGTCTTTTTAGGAATCAACTGTGAAGTATGATAACCGTAGTGCTGAAACTGCTGAGCACCAGTCTTTTGTCATTACTTCTTTTCTTCAGACTGGGTTGGAACTTCTGAAAGTAGTCATTAGATTTCATGATGCTTGGTGTAGGACAGCTTTGCTTAACCATACCCATCAGATATGACAGATCACAATCGTTATGCTGTCTGAGGTTGATTGAAGTTTCAGTTTGACAAATTTAGAGAGCATCAAGTTGAGCAAACTATCATATCATGGACAATGCATTTTTTTGAAATATATGTTTTTTATTTTCTCCACATGATGTCCAACTGTGGACTGAAGGCTAAAAGTATGCTTTGCCCGGATTTGTCACTGCAAGATCTGTTGAAAGTTTATTCATCTGATTTTTGTACAGTTCCCTTCTCAGAGACATAAATACCGTCCAAGAATTTTCTGATATCTTTGTTCTTGGATCGAGGCAGCACAGTTAGATACCAATTCAATATCATTTCCTTTGAGGATGAGCTCATCCTTCTGGGCTTGAGATACTATACAATTGACACCTGGCCTCATGTGCACTCGGTAGATGAACTTTTCTCCAGGAAAGTTATGGATTTCTAAAAGAGAGCCAGACTCCTGTATAACCACGTTGATGGGGAAGACCTCATCTTTTCCGCCTTTCTGTGAAGTGAAAGGTTTAAAATGAAGACCATCCTCAGTAACCAGACTGTTGACATCCCTGAAAAAGATGACATTGCCCTGAAGGGGTGAACAGTCATTGTCAAGGGGCCCAGAGGAACCCTCCGACGAGACTTCAAACATATCGATGTGGAGCTCTCTCTTTTGGTGAAAAAGCACAGGAAGCTGCATATTGACAAATGGTGGGGTAACAGAAAAGAGCTGGCGACAGTCTGCACAATTTGTAGTCACTTTCAGAACATGATGGACAATGTATTTTAAAAGGTCTAGTGCTATTGGTTCCTTGCTCTGAAGTGTAGGGTGTGGCTGGGAAAAGATGAGATAAATTGGTCAACTGTAGAAGTGATATTGAGGTTCCTACACCCTTTGAACCAACTCATGCATTATTCTGAAAGCCTGCTTTAGTTCTGATGCTAAACAACATTGGCCTTACTAGTCAGGATGTTAGATTGCTGTTGTTGTTGTTCAAGATATCTGATCACTGCTATTTATGAGAGGTTTACATATATAGTATGACATGAAAGAGTTGCATTTGATATTTAAAATCAAAGATATGAAAAAAGAAAACATAAACTTCTGAATTAATCTGTGTTATGTGCCTTCAGGTCACCACTGACTTATGGTGACCTTATGAATTTCATAGGGTTTTTTTAGACAAGGAATACAAAGAGGTGGTTTTGACAGTTTCTTCCTCTGAAATTTAGCCTGCAGAAGCTGGCATTTTTTGCAGTCTCCCATCCAAGTATTAATCAAGACAAACTCTGCTGAGCGTTTAGGACCAGACAGGATCTGGTGCCTTTAGGGCAAGGGTCCCCAAAAGTTTTAAACAGGGGGCCAGTTCATGGTCCCTTAGACAGTTGGAGGGCCAGACTATAGTTTTTTTTTTTAAAAAAACTATGAACAAATTCCTATGCACACTGCACACATCTTATATTAAAGTAAAAAACAAAACAAAACGGGAACAAATACAGCCTCAATGTTCATAATCATCATTATCATAAAGAGGGTTGGAAGAGACACCTTGGGCCATCTAGTCCAACCCCCTTCTGCCTTTGTGTACCATAACATAATCAAAGCACCCCTGACAGATCGCCACACAACAACACCATAATTATCAGGGTTGGGAGAGACCGCCAGTCCAACCCCCTTCTGCCTTTATGCACAAAAAGCACAATAAAATCATCCCTGACAGATGGAAGGTGCGCACGGGGCAAGGGAGGAAGGGGGAGAGGTGTGTGCCTCTCCCTCCTCCCTCACCTCGCATGCATCTTTCCCGCCTCCTCCCTTGCCCCTCGCACACTCTCCTTGGCGGCGGCAGTGGAGGGAGCCGCGGTGGCGGGGTTTGTCCCCACAGTGACAAGGTGTGTTCCTGCCACGGTGGGTCCCTCCTCCATCGCCAAGGAAGGTGCACACCGGGTGAGGGAGGAGGCGGGAAAGATACATGCGGGGCAAGCGAGGAGGCAGGAAAGGCACGTGCCTTTCCCTCCTCCCTCGTCCCATGCACATCTTCCTCGGTGGTGGGGGGAAAGGTGCGTGTGGGGCGAGGGAGGAAAGAAAGGCACACACCTTTCCCTCCTTCTCCTTCACTGCGGGGGGCCGGATAAATGGCTCCGATGGGCCGCATGTGGCCTGTAGGCTATAGTTTGGGGACCCCTGCTTTAGGGTATTCGTCTTAATTGTCTGTGATACATTTAACCTAATTGCTGTGTAAATGCTCTTGTAAGTTATACATGTCATTTATACTTACATTGCGCTTACAATTACTAGGTGCTTTGATGGTCACTGGGAGGTGAATGGCCCAGCCTCTTCATTTCAGCAGAAAGGGGAAAGAAAGAAAAGAGCACAGTAACTCTTAGTTTTCAGTTTCTCATCCTTGCCATATACAATTGCTGTAATTGAATTTCAGGTTTTAACTTGGGTTAGACCATGTCCTTTGGGTTCAAGTTTCAATCCTGGCACATATTCTTTGCTGAGACTGGTATTGAGAGCTGGCCAAAATGGTAAAATTACATGAAATGACAAGGTTGGGATGTATGCAGAGACAATTAAAGGCTCCTTGCTGAAATGAATGGTTGCTGTCTTATAAAAGAAGAATCCGGCAGTGACTGAACATGTCAAAAGAGAATTAGCCCAGGGCTAAATAAAGCTGCCAGTTCCGCCCATTAGCTGCAGACTTAGTTTTGAAGTCTTTGCATTAATCACAGTTTGTGTCTTCTGTTGTGCAAGTAATACTCCTTTGGAGTTGATTCAGATCTTCAACATTGCTTTCACAATGGCCGTTTTAAACCAGCATCGTCGGTAGATCATTTGCTCATGTCTATACCTGGCTATTATTGAAGTGACAGTCCAAGAACATAAGATCTCTTCCCAAAAACCTGGACATGCTGGAGATTGAACTTGGTACAGGTTGCCAGTAATAGCAAGCATTCTTGCAGTCCATTACAAAATTGGGCAGACAGATATATTTCAGAAAAGGGGATGTTGTTTCTTTCCAAAGTTTAAAATCCTTTCTGGCTATGTTTGTTGGGTGATTCTGGGAGCTGCTGTTCAAAAAGATGACTGAGTTCTGCTTCTTTCATGACATGTTGAGTTAGTGGTACAGACGGAATCCTATGAATTCCTGAAGATACTGAAACCGATCCTTCTGCTCATATCCATGTAGTTAGTCTCCACTGTTCCCTGGGGAGATGCAGTTATTGTTAATCCTGTTGATGTCTCCAATACAGATATACCCTGAGGTTCAAAGGGATAGCTATGGAATGTCTTTGCCAAATTTTAGGTTTTCTCCTCATGTTTGGGTGAGCCAGCTAAGCATCTTCTTCGAATCTTGACAATAACTCCCACAATCTCCTATGGTCTAGATTTGCCTGTGCTGGTAGATAAATAAAAAGAGTTGTAGCATAGAAAACTATTTATTCAACGCTCCTTTTTCTGGTTCTAAAGTATGCTGCCCCAATAGAGCACCTAGTATGGTCACCAGCAAAAGTGCATTCTTATGTTGCTTAAGCAATTGACTTAAAAGAGGTGATTGGACTAGGTTAAAGGTAAAGGTTTTCCCCTGATATTAAGTCTAGACGTGTCCAACTCTGGGGGTTGGTGCTCAACTCCATTTCTAAGCCAAAGAGCTGGCATTGTCTGTAGACACTTCCAAGGTCATGTGGCTGGCATGACTGCATGGAGCACTGTTACCTTCCCACCGGAGAGGTACCTATTGATTTACTCACATTTGCATGTTTTTGAAATTCTAGGTTGGCAGAAGCTGGGGCTAACAGCGGGAGCTCACCCCGTTCCCCAGATTCGAATCACTGATCTTTTGGTCAGCAAGTTCAGCAGTTCAGTGGTTTAATCCGCTGCACCACCGGGGCTCCCTTTGACTAGGTTATGCGTGTCAAATGCACGAGCCGTGGGCTGTATTCACTCCACCACATCATTTTATTTGGCCTGTGAGGCTTTCAATGCTGAGGCAACATAGTTACATTTATACAGTTTTACAATTACAAATCGCCCTTTGAAGGCAACCAAAATGAATTTGATACTCCTGGACTAGGTGATCTCCTAGGTCAGTGGTTCTCAACCTGTGGGTCCCCAGGTGTTTTAGCCTACAACTCCCAGAAATCCCAACCACTTTACCAGCTGTTAGGATTTCTGGGGAGTTGAAGGCCAAAACATCTGGGGACCCACATGTTGAGAAACACTGTCCTAGGTGAACTTTGTCTATCATTATAATTCTAGGGTTCCCCACCCCACTTCATAAGTAGATTGGACACCTATGATGCCAGTCCACTTCTCTTATAGAACTTGTTTTGGATTGTTTAACTAAATCCTGTAAACATATATAGCAGCGTTTCTCAACCTAGTGGTCGGGACCCCTGGGGGGGGGGGGTTGCAAGGGAATGTCAGAGGGGTCGCCAAAGACCATCAGAAAACACATATTTCTGATGGGCTTAGGAACCCGTTTGGCAGAGGAGGCTGAATATCTCTTTACCTCTCCTTATCTTTCTTTTGGAAACAGAGTATTGGTGCTAGGTTTGGTTGAGATCCATCATTGTTTGAGTCCACAGTGCTTTCTGGATGTAGATGAACTACAACTCAAAAACTCAAAGTCAATGCCCACCAAACCTTTCCAGGATTTTCTGTTGGTCATGGGAGTTCTGTGTGCCAAGTTGGGTTCAATTCCATTGTTGGAGTTCAGAGTGTTCTTTGATTGTAGGTTAACTACAACTCCCAAATAAAATCAACCCCCCCCCCCCACCCCACCAGTATTCAAATCTGGACGTATCAGATAGTTGTGCCAAATTCGGCCCAGTGAATGAAAATACATCCTGCATATCACATATTTACATTACGATTCATAACAGTTCCAAAATTACAATTATGAAGATGCAACAAAAATAATTTTATTGTTGGGGGTCACCGCAACATGAGGAACTGTATTAAGGCGTTGCAGCATTAGGAAGGTTGAAAATCACTGATATATAGTGATTTGAATGAATGATTCTTGATGCCACAAGCCACAGGCTTACATTTCTCCAGGCAGGGCTGCTTGCTGTGAAGAATGGTGCATGCAAAAAGTATGTCAGAGAGTGAATATGACTATGTGCTCTGACTGCACTCTGACCTTGTTGAAGAGGAAGGGCTGTGAGTAAACATGGCAAAATGAGTGACTGCTATTTAGTTTTCAATCACACCTTTAGATAACTATTATTGCGGTTGCAGATGGATTTGAAGGGTGGGGCTCCAGGGAGCAAGAACAGCATGCAAAGGAACAGTACGACATTACACGCGATGCAAAATTTCGTTCTCTATGTTGCTTCTACAATCACTGGTTTTTAGAACAAGCAGATCTGTGTGGACCATAAGAAAAATGCCAAAATCCATATCATGGAAATACTTTTATTTGGCCAGCTGAAAGATCATAAAATGTGTGTAAGCTTGTGAAATCTCTAGCATTCCTGTCAGGCAAGAAGTTGCAAAATTACGGGAACTTTCCTGATCCTGAAATCACATTGTCTGATTAATTTCTTAGGAAGGAATAGAGGAGGAGGGATCTATAGGCTTTCAAAACTGTATTGAGACATCTGATTGTTTTATATTTAATCTGGTGGAACTACTAGGAAAGGAAAACACTTTTTAATAATCAAATATCCATGTGTAAATTCCATCCTCCAAAGCTCCTTCTTTAGAAGCTTTTAAACAGAGGTTGGATGGCCATCTATCAGGGGTATTTTGTTTGTGCCTTTCCTGCATGGCAGGGGATTGGTCTAGATGGCCCATGTGGTCTCTTCCAACTCTATGATTCTATCCTGAGCAAAATGTATTGGCTTCTTTATCAGTGCAAAACAGAAAATGGGCATTTTTGTATCAGTAGGACTGGGGCTCATTTTAGGTGAATTTTAGATGGCATCATATTATATTTCATTATAGAATCATAGCATCATAGAGTTGAAAGAGACCTCATGGGCCATCCAGTCCAACCCTCTGCCAAGAAGCAGGAAAATCACATTCAAAGCACCCCCGACAGATGGCCATCTAGCCTCTGCTTAAAAGCCTCCAAAGAAGGCGCCTCCTTCTTTGAGTGTTAAGAAAATGTGGGATCTATTTCCGTTGGCTGATTGGGATGTTTGAAGGGCAAATAATAGCTGCGATATTCTTGCTCAGTGAAAATGATTTTCTTGTTCTTATATTTATTTATTTGCACAAAGTGGCTCACAACCTTTAAAAACTATACAGTTTTTAAACCTACAACAATAACAATTAAAATAGAATCAAATACCACAAGGACAAAAAATAATCAGTCAAAATATTATGAAAACAAAAAAATCTAAAACTGTTAAAAACACTATAGTACCACTTTCACCATTCTTAAAGACCAGTTTCTAATGTTCTCTGGTATCTACTCTTTGACTCAAATGTCAAATCAGGGATGCACATGTTTTTCAACCATACACTAGTCAGTTTGTCCATAGAGTAGTCATGAGGTTGTGTGTCATTTTTTGAAAAAAACTAAACAGAGGGGATGTGTGGATGAGAACAAAATTGATTTCCTCCCTTGCCATACCCCTCTTTATTGCTTTAAAGGTATGATTTCTTCCAACAGCATTAGCAGCGAACTTTGGGATGTTTCCAAGCCACTAGGCCTTTTATCCTGCAAAACCTTCCAGTAGCGCAGCGAGTTAAACTGCTGAGCTGCTGAACTTGCTGACTGGAAGGTTGGTAGTTCGAATCCGGGGAGCAGAGTGAGCTCCCGCTATTAGCCCCAGCTTCTGCCAACCTAGGAGTTTGAAAATATGTAAATGTGAGTAGATCGATAGGTACCGCTCTGGCGGGAAAGTAATAGTGCTTTATGCAGTCATGCCGGCCACATAACCTTGGAGGTGTCTATGGACAACGCTGGCTCTTCGGCTTAGAAATGGAGATGAGCACCAACCCCCAGAGTCGGACACAACTAGACTTAATATCAGGGGAAACCTTTACCTTTAAAGCCAATAGGCCTTTTATCCTGCAAATATCCTGCCCATGTATGGGTTTTATACAAGGTGTTCAAATGCTGTTGTCTTAGATTTTTAATCTTTTGATGTTTTCCCACTACCATTTCTTTATTTTCTTAGCAAAAAAAATATTCAGGAGGAAATGAGGTTGAGAAGTAATATTTGCCTTTTCCCCTCTTGGTTCTGTTGTTCACCCAATGTTTGTTTTCACTTCTGTTTTTCTTTCTATTTTAATATTTATTAATTAATTTATTTATTAAAATAGTCATACATTTGTACGTGTTTGTTGCGTACAGTATTTTCCAGCTACTCTATTAGTGTTTCATTATAATTTCTCACATAATATCTTTTCCTTAAGGGGTCGCAGTCTTCTATTTGAATAGTACCTATAAAGATATCATTGGCTGCATTTACAATCCTGAGAGATGTTCATTTTAAAAAATATATTTCTGAACATGCTGTTTTTGACCAGATGTCAACCTGAATTCAACACTGATCTGGTCATCTTTTGCATCCATATTTCTCTCTGATGCTTCCTTTTCTTTCTTCCAAAGCAGGAAACCGAGCCTCTTCTTTTTCTCCAATTGCCACTGCTGCAAAATGTTGATTGCTTTCAGCCTTTTAAGTATTCCTAGTTTGATGCTTTATTGTCCCCCCTTACTACAAGGCAATGGTTGGACTAGTACTTAACCAATGAAATACTGTTGATGACTTCTTTTTCTTGTCTTGCGGTCTTCAGTTGGTAGATTTGCTTTGGCATATGAGCAAATTGAGTTACGAGCTTGGTCACAGAACAGATTAAACTCGTATGTAAAGGAGACTGGAGACTGGCATTTGGCTATCTGGAAAAGAAGACAGGTAGATTTGAAAGGAGTCACAAAGGGAATTTATTAAGATAAGAAATAAGTGTAGATGCTTGTGAGATCCATATTGAATGGTGTTGGAGGTCCTGGATGATGGGTTCACAGGTGTGGGGTAAGAGGGGTAGGGGTTTGATATGAAGTGACAATTGTACAGTCATTCATATTCTGTATATGATTTGCATTATATGGCTGTATAACATCTTGTTCACATTTTCTTTTCTTTTTATATATGTTTTTTCTTCCTTTTTCTTTCTCTCTCTCTCTTTTAGTTTACACAACAATTTTTTTCCCCTTACTGTAGTCATCTCTAAACTCAAATCCCAGGATTCCTTCGGATGTTGTCATGCCAATTTGTGAGATCATAGCCTTATAACTGTGGGATGTGAAAGTGCTCCAGCTAATAGGCAGTATTTCTGGCCAGAATGAATAATTGAGGAGTATTGAGTATAAATAATAAAATCACAAATAATAATAAAATCAAACCCTATTTTTCCACTTTACTCCTCACCCACATTTTAACTATTGTCCAGTAGCTTTAATCTCCTATCTCTTATAGACATCTCTAACATCTCTGCATTGATACATAAGGTTGATTACACAGCATTGTAGTTTTAACACCCCTGTGGTGTTTGTTTTGCAGTCTGTGCCCCTGTTCAGAAGATTTCACTTCACTTTCTGTCCCTGTGAGAATTGGATTTTGAAAAAATTGACTTGTTGTGGAAACAAGAATTTGGATAAAGCTTCAGTAGAAACATTTTTATTTATTTATTTTATTTATTTACAGTACTTATATTCCACCCTTCTCACCACGAAGGGGACTCAGGGCGGATCACAATGCACATATACATGACAAACATTCAATGCCATTAGACATATGACATATATAGACAGACAGAGGCAATTTAACATTCCAGGTTCCAGCTTCATGGTGGTATGCTCGATTTCAGACACAGGGGGATCTGCCGCTTCACCATCCACTTCTGACATCGAGTCCTTGATGGAGTACTTCCTCATTCTTCCGCACACTGCTGTGTTATAAATTAGTTAAATTAGCCTCCCCGCATAAAGTGGTACTTAAATTTCCCACTCGACAGATGCAACTGTCTTTTGGGCTGCATAGGTCAACAGCAAGACCAGGCCTGTAGGTGGTGGTGGTGGTGGTGGTGGTGGGGGGGGGGGGGGGGGTTAGGGATTCAAACCCTCTCCCTAACATTTTTCAGGTTAAAAAAACCCCTGGTTTACTCATGAATTTTAACTAGTTAACCAAATCCCCATGTTAAGTCTTTGAGACGCAAAAAATTAAGAGTCCCTCCAGGCACTATCTCAAGCAGATATTGACAGGCCTGTAGCTGGGGGGGGGGAGGTTAGGGGTTCAACCCCCCCCCCCCCGAAATTTTCAACCCCCCCCCCCCGATTTTTTTTTTTTGGCTATGGCCCTGAGCTAGACTATTTAATGGTCAGGAGCTCACTCCAACCTGGGCTGGATTCGAACTCATGACCTCTCGGTCAGTAGTGATTTATTGCAACTGGCTACTAACCAGCTGTGCCACAGCTGGTTAGTAGCTGTATTTTCCTTTTGAGGGGTAGATTTCTCTCATTTCCTGTTGTCCCACCCCCATTCTTAATCATGAGTCGTTTGTAAGTAGGATGTTTGTAACTTGGGGACTGCTTGTATATGCTTAATTTAAACTCTTGCCAGTCCCACCCATCTTGGGCAATCATAATAGCTTATGGAAGCTATAGTTCTAATTAGTCTTGTTCACCACCCTTGTGTTCAGAAATATTTTTTTAAAATGAGCATCTCTCAGGACCATAAATGCAGCCGATGATATCTTTATAGGTACTATTCAAATAGAAGACTGCGGCCCCTTAACCCTATGGAATTCATGGGGGCACCATGAGTCGGCAGGCAACTTGAAGGCACATACACACATGTATTCTACCGGCATGTATTTGTAGCATAGTGTATGCATACAGCATAATCTATGTATCTGTGGGTAATAATAAACCCTTTGTTTTGATGTGTTGTCGAAGACTTTCATGGCCAGAGTCACTGGGTCAACATCTCTCATACAAAGGATACCCCCAAGCAGCAACAGCCAGGCTTTGCAGCTGCAAGGCTTCTCAATGCTAATCAAGCTTGCTAATTGCAACATTCATACTTGCTTCAAACAGAGAAGAGTTCTTCCACTCTGGACATTCTACAGATATATGCATGTATACTCCCCACTTGCCTCATTTCCACAGACCTTTGAACAAATATCTTAGGATGTCCTCCATAGATGCGAGTGAAACGCCAGGAGAGAATGCTACTGGAACTGGCCATACAGCCCAAAAAACTCACAGCAACCCTTTGTTTTGAATTTACTTGTGCTAGAAACATATTGTAGAATTGCACTGGATAGTCGAGAGAAACCCACAAATACTTTAGAGAGGAATACTTTTTTGGAGCAGAGTAAATGGAACTGTGGATATCAAAAGGTCTTCATACTGTATCTGGTTGCCTGGGGCACAGATGTCTGTACATTTGATTCTGATAAGTGCAGAGTTTTGTTCCGATATTTTATAACCTGTCTCCATGAAGGTACAATAACAAAGTACAGATGCATTTTCTTGCTCCTTTCCTGTTGAGAAATTAATCAATCTTTATCACAATGCACGTTAAAACAGTGTTACCAAGTCAGAATCATGGACTCATATGACATGGTATTTCTTTCCCTGAATAAGAGATGTGTAACAGAATATAGCTGAGAATTAAAGAAAGAGCACATTCCCTAACAATCGCTCATAGCAATTTAAGTCAGTGCACTCATCAAATGGCAGCTATAGCTTGCTAATTCAAATATGTAAAATGTGCCATCTTCTCTTCTGTTCCTAGTTTTGTTCTCATTGTATTCGCTTGCACAATTATTCGGTCATACAGTATTCACAAATTTACTTGCATTTGTTGAAAAGTTGGAGGATAGGGAGACAGCACCACACTATTTGTCCCTGCTTTCCATTCATACAGGTATAAGTGCGACTACGACCTGTATACATTTGAGAGAATTTGTCTTTTATAGGGTTCAATCATATGGGAAGGGCCAATGGATGTACAGTAGAGTACATAAATGGGCCGGCAGAACATTGGATAAGGAAAAATGTTGGATAAGAAGGAGGGATTAAGGAAAAGCCTATTAAACATCAAATTACGTTATGATTTTACAAATTAAGCACCAAAACATCATGTTTTACAACAAATCGACAGATAAAGCAGTTCAATACACAGTAACGTTATATAGAAATTACTGTATTTATAAATTTAGCACCAAAACATTGCAATGTATTGAGAACATTGACTACAAAAACATTGACTACTAAAAGGTAAACTGTGTTGGATAATATAGAACGTTGGATAAGCGAAACTCAACTGCATATATTTGATGCCCTGTTCAATGTGATATCTGAAGGCTGGATGTGGGAGCAGTTTGTTTCCACCCTTTTCTTCGATGTTTTCAGTGAATATAGGAAAATGAACAAAGCTTATTGTAAATAAGTGTGGCCTGTATCAGTTTGGTTATTGCCTCTCAGTTTCAGTCATATGTGGGCTACATTACTTGTACACCACTTGGTATATTTGAGTCATTGTTGTTGTTACATGCTAGCAATTCAACTTTAGTTTATGGCAACCCTATGAATAAGAGACATCCAAGTCACCCTCTCATCAACAGCTCAGGTCTTGTAGGCTCAGGATTGTAGCATTTTCTGGATAGAAATCCTGCGCAGAAAAATGCTTCAGTTGGGTCCTGAATAAATTCTGAAAAGTGAAATGTATTTGAAAGCTGTATATTTATACTTTATTTCTACTGTTTCAGAATTTTGCAATGACCAATTGTTCAACATTTAAAAAGAAGTCTAGGGATGCATCTACACTGGTGTCATCCCATTTCCTTACCCTACAGGTGCAGTAGAGTCTCACTTATCCAACATAAACGGGCTGGCAGAACGTTGGATAAGCGAATATGTTGGATAATAAGGAAGGATTAAGGAAAAGCCTATTAAACATCAAATTAGGTTATGATTTTAAAAATTAAGCACCAAAACATCATGTTATACAACAAATTTGACAGAAAAAGTAGTTCAGTACGCAGTAATGCTATGTAGTAATTACTGTATTTACAAATTTAGCACCAAAATATCATGATATATTGAAAACATTGACTACAAAAATATGTTGGATAATCCAGAACATTGGATAAGCGAGTGTTGGATAAGTGAGACTCTACTGTACTATTTTTTTTTTGTATTGTTTTAATTTTTACTTGCTTTAAGCTTCCCCGAGTCCCTTCCGGGAGAGGGTGCAGGATATAAATAAAACAACAACAACTACTTCTTCTTCTTCTTCTTCTTCTTCTTCTTCTTCTTCTTCTTCTTCTTCTTCTTCTTCTTCTTCGCCCCATGGGTATGGGAATTGTACTGTATTTGGCTACTGACCTATGCTACCTCTCTAATGATCCATCATGAGGTTATTCTAAATTGATAGCAGACGAAGCTTGACGTGGAATAAATCACACTGAAACCCAAGTGTGTGATTTAACTACATTAAATAATTAGTAGCTGCCACCCTGATTTTTCCCCATCTAGATAAAAACACTTCTCATGCTTTCCTCTTCAATTATCTCTACTATTATGACTGACCGATTTACTTCGGCATCTGACTCTATTGCCATAATGTTTTCTGAGATCCACTGTTTTCCCAGTGTGATAGCTGACACCCAAATCTTATTTGAGGAGAAGTAATTCTTTTCAACTTGAGTGAAACCAATTTGAGTTGCTTCAGATCAAGGCTTTTAGAAGAACAGAGACAGTGAAATGCTTTTCGCATCTAATCCAACATCTTCAGATCTTTTTGAGAACTGAGACTTAGAGTTTAACTTTCAAGAGGATGAGTTGACTTTTTATTAATTGAAATGATGTCTCAGATTTTAAAGTCAGATATGATACTGGTTTATGTCTGTTTCCTGAGATAGAGGTGTCTCTATCGAATGGTTTTGTGGACTAGATTTGCTAGGGGCTAATCATGTTAGTGCACAGACCACAATTATTCTGAAGGGTGGCTACAGTCCTCACCTCATTCAAATGAATGGCACATACAGAGAGGGAACAGATAAAGAGGAGAACAAAAGGCAAGAATTTTAGAAGAGTTGAAAAAAAGATCAATTTCATGGAACCAAATACAGTAGAACCCTTTTTCTCCTGCTGAGACACCTAGTTACCTCGTGTTCATCTTATCATCCACACACCTGACCTTTTCTTAGTTCTAAAAATATGTTTTTGTCATTGGGATTGTCCCAGATCACTGTTTTGCAGATTCATCTTAGCCAATGCTTTGAGACTGAGCCATCAAAAAGTGCAGTATTTCTATTTCTGTGAGCTCCCTACTGGGACCATGCAATGCTGAACACAGGAGTGGCTCAGTCAGGACCTGTGCTAATTAGCACCAGCTAAACTTCTTTAGATCACTAATTGCCCAATTCTAGCATTTAGATAAGGAATCTTGTATGGCCTCATTACAGTAAGGTTCTCATGGCTTCTGCTGGATCTGTGCCTATATTAAACACTTAGTTAACTGTTTCATGTTGACAGTATTCACTTACATGTGTAATTCTGAAATGAGAGAGAGAGAGATCAGTTGCATTTTAACTGCTTATTGACTGATTGAGAGTACAGTAGGCCCACATATTATACACGGGACCTTTCTAATACTATTTGGAACACTTTCCCTTGACTGACATGCCATTGATGCATTGTCAAATACTTTCATGGCTGGAATCACTGGGTTGCTGTGAATCTTTTGGGCTGTATGGCCATGTTCAGAAGCTTCTGGAACATGGTCACACAGTCCGAAAGTCTCACAGCAACCCATGCCATTGATGGCTAAAAATATTGGACAATAAAGTCAAAATACCTGTTGCCCAATGGAGGAGAGATTGGTTAAAGGAAAGACTTGCATGTTGGTGTGCAGTCTGCCCATACTGTCTGCCCATGCTGAACTCCTGAAAGCACCTTCTTCCCTGGATGCCAAATCTAATGGGAAGCTGAGCTCTACAGAGCCAGACACCTTTCATCGCTGAGAAAGGTGTCTGTCTCTTTCCTCTGCAGAAAGAAGTGATTGAAGCTTGGCTGCATTTCTCTCCTTGTGCTCTGCAAAGCCCTTGAGGCTCCACAAGTTATAGTAAGGGGCTACGTGACACCATGCTGTTTCCTGCATGAAAAAATATTACTATTATTATTATTATTACATAGGCAGGATGGCCATCTATTGGGGTGCTTTGATTGTGCTTTTACTGCATGGCAGAATGGTGTTGGACTGGATGGCCACAGGTGTCTTCCACTGGAATATTGTTAAGTTTATGTTGGTTAAACATTTTCCTCATTTTAAATTTTCTTTCTTTCGTTCTTTCTTTCTTTCTTTTTTGCACTACAAATGAGATATGTGCACTGTGCATAAGAATTTGTTCATTTCCCCCCCCCCAATTAGTTCACACAAATACTTTCCATGCATTTGCCACTGGCCTGGCTCGTCTGTCAAATTTTAAAACACAATGTGGCCTCTGTGTCCAAAAGTTTGTCCATGCCCATTGTGTGTGTGTGTGTGTGTGTGTGTGTGTGTGTGTGTGTGTGTATGTATGTATGTATGTATGTATGTGAGTGTCTATCTATCTATCCATTATCTCAGTATCATTTCTTGGGGCTCTACAATAAGATTTTGCTTCTAAAAGCAAAGGATTCCCCCAGGCCAGGATGCAAGGCTGGGAAGGCCATTTAATGCTAACAAAGGTGATTAATTACAACATTCACCCTGGCCTCCAACTGACAAGAGTTCTTCTCTCACCCTGGATTTTCCACAGATATATAAACCTTGCTTGCTTAGTTTTTTCCAATATACCTCACAACCTCTGAGGATGCCTGCCATAGATGTGGGCAAAATGTCAGGAGATAATGCTTCTTGAACATGACCATACAGCCTGGAAAACACACAACAACCCTGTGATTCTGGCCATGAAACACAAAGAACCTATAGACAACACATAGAACCTATATTGTTGACAACACATAGAACCTATATTGTTCGTAACATGGGAACTGCCTGTATAGATGGGCTTGGGTTGCTTCTGTCCGCTAAAAAATTGAGTCCATTTCTTTTCTTGGATGACAGAAGAAGGGATCGAAGCTTAACTGCATTTTTGTCCACTGAGAAAGGAAATTGACTCATTTCTTGGTGGAGGGGGGTGTTTGGCTCAGCACTGCAGGGGAGGTGAATGAGTTAGGGAGTTCAAGTGCGGGCTGTATCCACAACTGACTTCACCTTCATACATTTTACTTCACCATTGTACAAAATGGGACTTGAACATCCACACATTTTGGTATCTACTGGCAAGATGGGTGTGGTGGTGGTCCTTGAACCAAACTCCAAGTGTCCACCGTACTACTCTGTGATATAACCCTGTGATATAGGGCAAAATATGAATATTTTAAAAATAAACAAACACATGTTTATAACACAGAATATCTGAAATCCTCTTTCTTGTAATTTGCTTTGAATGCAATTTTCCTGCTTCTTGGCAGGGGGTTGGTCTGGATGGCCCATGAGGTCTTTCCCAACTCTGTGATTCTATTAGTTTGTTACATCTGTGTGACAGCTGTTCATATCTTTGAATATTGTTATATTGCCTCTTAATTGTCTTCTCCAGGATAAAAACACTCAATTCCTTCTACCTTTCATGCAATACAATCCTCTTTAAAATTTGTGTACAATGTATTAAACATATTCAGAGGTAGCATTGTAAACCATGCTTATTGTAGACAAGTTTATTGGCTCATTTATTGGCCAAGAAAATGCACAAAATACATCATGCAAGCTTTCACTGACTTCATTGCACAAAGATGTTGAAAGAAGAAGGTGACTACCTTATAACCAGAGGCCTATATTTTGACTCAGATATTACTTCTGTTTTCAGTTAAGATGGTTTGGAAGTCACTCACTTCTTGGTCATGTAGGGAGAAAGGGCATTAAAAGGCAGGTAGTAAAATGTCAACTCCATTAGCAATAGAAATTCTCTTGTAATTTTAGTTATAATTATAATTATTGCAATTGTAATTTGTAATTGCAACTTACAACTTATTGTAAAGTTTTATTAAAAGAGAAAATGTCTAACAGAGCTCTTGAGTCTGATTAGTTCATCTCTAACTTGCAGAAGTAATGAATGATACACTTAAGAACATAATTCAGTCAATTAAATCCTGGCCTTTCAAGCCTCAGGTTTGGTTAGTCTCTTCTGGGCCACGTTATATAACTTAATTGGTGTGTTCTGCTTCTAGTGTTAGAATTCTATTGGAGTTAAGTAAATTTATTTTAGAAATTAGGTTTAATATCATAGGACTTAATTTCTTTGAACACCATTACTTCTTTGCTTTCGGAATGAATAACAAGAACTATGAATATTTGGAAATAGAGAACATGCTGAACATATTTAAAAACACATATGGACATTACCTCTGGTTCTTTTTATTTGCACTTTGATTAGCAGAGTAGAGGTGTGGTAGTTTCATCAAGATCTTTAAACAACATCCAGATTTTGTTTTTTGGAGAGGTAAACAATGGATCTGATATTGGTGGTGTAGTGAAATTGCCTCAGGTTTTAGTCTGAACTTTTAAAGGGCTGCTTATGCATTAATTAAAATGTTTATATCCCGCCCAATTGATAGCTTTGTTGAATAACCATGTTTTTATTTGGTGTTGGAATGGTACAATGTTGATATCTATTTCTCTTCATCCCCAAATATTTTCAGCACCATGGATAGGACTACGGTGTTGAGCTAAATGGCCCTTGTGGTCTCTTCCAATTCTATGATTCCATGACTCCTTTTAAAGTTTGAACTAAAATCCAGGCTAGCAATAATGTTGAAGCTGCTAGCCACTACCAAATTTTGGGGTGTAATTTCATTTCTGGGCATTATGTTTCCTGGTGTGTTTTCACTGTCCATACTTGTGCGGAAGGAGGGTGTCACCGTGAGGGAGCCCATGGAGAATGATAGAGCTGGGGAGGAGATGGTCCCTAAGGTATGTGTCAGGCATAGCTTAGTCATCACTGTTTTTGTCTTTGCGAAGTGAATCTTGGTGACTCATAGCACCGGAATCAGAGGCTCCTTTGTTTCTTCTGTTTTATTGTTGAACATTGTTCCATTCTGTCAGAATAATAAAAAAACCCTATCATGTTTGCTCCCCCTTTCTCCACGTGATGGCTACCTTGAGAGTAAAAATGCTATTTCTGTTTTCTGATTTATTAGTCCTTGTGCCAACTCCAAGCAGAAAGCTGGGATATCTTGTAAATCAAGTTGAGTGTCTCTTACCCAAAATGCTTAGAACCAGAAGAATTTTGCAATTATTTGAATTCATTTGGATTTTGGAATATCTGTATCTATCTATATATATAAAATGATAAAGTTGTTTGCGCAGTGACTATAACAACAAAACTAAACATCCCAGAAATACGAAATTTGGAAACACAATGCAAAAGGCTTGCCTCCAGGTTACAACAACACAACCACACCACAAAACCACAATCCAGACCCACAAAACTCACAACAACGCATCATGCGATAACAACACAACTAAACGCCCCAGAAATACAAAACTTGGCAACACAATGCAAAAGCCTTGCCTCCCAATTGTAACAACACAACCACACCACAAAACCACACAGGACCCACAAAACTCACAATAACGCATTGTGACTATAACAACACAACTAAATGCCCCAGAAATACGAAACTTGGCAACACAATGCAAAAGCCTTCACTCCAGGTTGTAACAACACAACCACACCACAAAACCACAATCCGGACCCATAAAACTCACAACAACACATCGTGACTATAACAACACAACTAATTGCCCTAGAAATACGAAACTTGGCACACAACTAAACGCCCCAGAAATATAAAACTTGACAACACAATGCAAAAACCTTGCCTCCCAGTTGTAACAATACAACCACACCACAAAACCACAATCTGGACCCACAAAACTCACAACAATGCATCGTGACTATAACAACACAACTAAACGCCCCAGAAATACGAAACTTGGCACACAACTAAACGCCCCAGAAATACAAAACTTGACAACACAACACAAAAGCCTTTTCTCCCAGTTGTAACAACACGACTACACCACAAAACCACAATCCGGACCCACAAAACTCGCAACAACGCTTCGTGACTATAACACAACTAAACGCCCCAGAAATACAAAATTTGACAAAACAACGCAAAAGCCTTGCCTCCCAGTTGTAAGAACACAACCACAACACAAAACCACAATCCGGACCCACAAAACTCACAACAACGCATCATGACTATAACAACACAACTAAACACCCCAGAAATACAAAACTTGGCAAAACAATGCAAAAGCCTTGCCTCCCAGTTGTAACAACACAACCACACCACAAAACCACACTGGACCCACAAAACTCACAACAACGCATCATGACTATAACAGCACAACTAAATGCCCCAGAAATACGAACCTTGGCAACACAACGCAAAAGCATTCCCTCCCGATTGTAACAACACAACCACACCACAAAACCACAATCCGGACCCACAAAACTCACAACAACGCATTGTGACTATAACAAATACAAAATTTGACAACACAACTCATCCACCTCCCCAATCCCTACATTCACACTTGGCCTCCAAAAAAACAATTACAATAATAACAATGACAACAACAACAACAATAAGAATCAACACCATCACAGGCAAGAAACAGCCAGGCACTGAGGCTGAGAGGCCAGTCAGTGCTACACTGGGCCTCCAAAAAACAATACAGTCGCATCTAACTTATCCAACCTTCATGACCACTACAACAACAATAATAATAAACACCTACACAGGCAAAACAACAAAAAGACTATTGTACCACAATAAAAATATAAACCGCACTCAGCAGAATCAGACATTACAATTAACAACAAACCAAAGACAACAGGGATCTCAAGCAATTATCAATCAACACAAAAAATGAAGAAGGTAACAGACTTCAAATACTACGACTAATGTGAGTATAAAGAAGGTGGAGGTCACAGCATAAATACAACCTAATGTAGACTGAACAACACCACCAGACTCAGACACAGCAACGCGTGGCCGGGCACAGCTAGTATTATATATATATAAAAGGGTAATGAAATTTCGGCCTAGGACAAAACAACAAAACTACACATCCCAGAAACACTAAACCTGGCAGCACAACCCCTCATCCATGCCTCTACGTTCATACAACAAAAAGCTCCAGTTACTCCAGAAAACGGCCAGGCTTTGAGACTGCAAGGCTATTCACTGCTATTCCACCTGGTCAACAAAGGATTCCCATAAGCCACAGCAACGCGTGGCCGGGCAAAGCTAGTCTATATATATAAAAGGATAAAGTTGCGGGCGCAGTGACTATAACAACAAAACTAAACATCCCAGAAATACGAAACTTGGCAACACAATGCAAAAGCCTTGCCTCCCGGTTACAACAACACAACCACACCACAAAACCACAATCCGGACCCACAAAACTCACAACAACACATCATGACTATAACAACACAACTAAACGCCCTAGAAATACAAAACTTGGCAACACAACGCAAAAGCCTTGCCTCCCGGTTGTAACAACACAATCACACCACAAAACCACACTGGACCCACAAAACTCACAACAACGCATCGTGACTATAACAACACAACTAAACACTCCAGAAATCCGAAACTTGGTGACACAATGCAAATGCCTTCCCTCCCAGTTGTAACAACACAACCACACCACAAAACCACAATCCGGATGCACAAAACTCACAACAAAGCATCGTGACTATAACAACACAACTAAACGCCACAGAAATACGAAACTTGGCACACAACTAAATGCCCCAGAAATACAAAACTTCACAACACAACGCAAAAGCCTTTCCTCCCAGTTGTAACAACACAACCACACCACAAAACCACAATCCGGACCCACAAAACTCACAACAACGCATCGTGACTATAGCAACACAACTAAACACCCCAGAAATACAAAATTTGACAATACAACGCAAAAGCCTTGCCTCCCGGTTGTAACAACACAATCACACCACAAAACCACAATCCAGACCCACAAAATTCACAACAACGCATCATGACTATAACAACACAACTAAACGCCCCAGAAATACGAAACCTCGCAAAACAACGCAAAAGCTTTGCCTCCCAGTTGTAACAACAAAATCACACCACAAAACACAATCCGGACCCACAAAACTCATAACAATGCATCGTGACTATAACACCACAACTAAACGCCCCAGAAATACGAAACTTGGCACACAACTAAACGCCCCAGAAATACAAAATTTGACAACACAACGCAAAAGCCTTTCCTCCCGGTTGTAAGAACACAACCACACCACAAACCACAATCTGGACCCAAAAAACTCACAACAACGCATTGTGACTATAACAACACAACTAAACCGGATGGCCATCTGTCTGAGAGGTTTGGGTGGGTTCTTCCTCCATGACAAAAAGAAAGAAAGGGGTTGGACTGGATGCAAACTACAAATTCCAGCACCCCATGGCATGGAGTCCATGCATTTCAATTAGAGGCCTCTTCCTTCTCCCTTTCCCCGCCATCCGACCCATTGACCCAGTTCCATGGCTCCGCAGGCAGGAAAGGCTGGGACGGATAGAATGAAGGAAGGAGGGAGGGAAGGGAAGGGAACGCCAAGGACAAGAGCCCTCCCTCTCTGCCCGGAAGGCCAAGAGCAAAAGGGAGAGAAAGACCATTGATCCGGTTATATTTACCCTCCTTTCTGACCAGTGTGTTCTTATCAGCGAGCTCAGGATCGGAGCAGAGAAAGGGAACAGCATAGGAATAAAGGAAACAAGGAGAGCACCCAGTGGCCGGGCACAGCTAGTATATGTAAAAATGTAATGTGCCATTTTACTATGCAGTAAACAACAAAACCACTGAACCAAATCACACCCAATTTGGCCACAAAAGACATAGTCATCCAGTCTATGTCTTTCAAGCAAAAAAACCTAGAAATTAGAGGACGAGAAAGAGATGTTTTCCCCCTTTAGAAACGGCTCAGAAAGGTAGGCCCCGTCCCCTTTAGGCCCCACCCACTTTGTATCCTAGCAATTCCCTCTGCCAAAATGGTGCCCAGGGCACAGGCAGAGTGCATTTAGGCCTCATCCACACTGCCTATAAAATACAGATTATCGGACTTGAACTGGATTATATGGCAGTGTAGACTCAAGTCCCTCCACACAGAATGCCAAGGCACATAATCCACAATATCTGTTTTGAACTGGATTATCTTGAGCCCACACTGCCATATAACCCAGTTCAGTGTGGATTTTATACATCTGTGTAGAAGGGGCCTCATATAATCCAGTTCTAAGCAGATAATAGAAGATTATAAATATAATGTATAGTAATTACTGTGGTATAATAATACAGAACAATATAATCTCTAAAATCAGGACAGTAAATAAAGAACAACACTCTGAAAACAGGGAAATTCCAGACAGGAAAAAACCAGGGCCAGCTAACACCTCCCAACAAAGGAATCTCCCAGCCAGGAAGTATCCAGGCTTTGAAGCTGCAAGGCCATTAAATGCTAATCAAGGTGACTAATTGCAGCATTCATAATTGCCACACCAAGACTATTAATTGCCATTCAACCTAGGCAACCAAGGATTCCACAAGGTAGAAAGCAGCCAGGCTTGCAAGCAGCAAGACTATTCAGTGCAATTCAAGCTGGCCAAAAAATGATTCCCCTACAAAGCAAGTAGCCAGGCTTCAAAGCGGCTCTTTGATTGAGGGTGCTACTCCAGCTCGCCAAACAAGAATTCCCCTAGCCATAACACAGCCAGACATTGAAGCTGCAAGGCTATTCAGTGCAATTCAACCAAACCAACAAAGGATTAACCTTGATAGAAGGCGGTCAGGCTTTGAAGCAGCGATACTACTCTGTACTATTGAAGCGGACCAACCAAAGATTCCCCTAGGTAGCAAGCAGCCAGGCTTTGAAGCAGCAAGGCTATTCATTGCAATTCTAGCAGCCCAAAAAACAATTCCCCTAGAACGCAAGTACCCAGCCTTCCAAGCAGCAAGCCTACTCTATTGCATTCCAGCTCACCAAACAAGGATTCCCAAAATAAGAAAACAGCCAGGCTTTGAGGCTGCAAGGCTATTTACTGCTATTCCACCTGGCCAACAAATGATTCCCATAAGCCGCAGCAACGTGTGGCCGGGCACAACTAGTTTTCATATAAATACATAATGAACTATCTTGGAGGTGAAACCCAAATTTAAATGTGAAATTCATTGTTCATATACCCCTATACACATAGCCTGAAGTTCATTTTTATACAATATTTTAAAAATAATTTCATGCATGAAACAAAATATGTATACATTGAGCCATCAGGATGCAAAAGTGTCACTATCTCAGTCACATGTGCACTATTTTGGATTTTGGAATATTTTACATTTTGGAATTCAAATTTTTATCAACTGTTTTGATTTGATTTGTCTCCTGTTTGTTTATTATGACATTATTGTTTGTAACTTTTGTTAGAAGCCGCCCTGAGTCCTCTCAGGGAGGTAGGGTAGGTTAAAAATTATTATTATTATTGAAGCTCAAACTGTACTTAATAGTTTATTTTGATTGCGAAGTATTGACCATCATCATCCTATGGAGAAGCTACACCAAAGTTTTGTAATTTGGCAAGGTATGTAGTAGTCTTTTAGATTGCTCTTGTGCTGTATTTAAGGGGTAATAATAATAATAATAATAATAATAATAATAATAATAATAATAATAATGATAATAATAATAATAATAATACTTTATTTATATACCGCCGTATCTCCTGGATGGGACTCAGGGCGGTTTACAGTCATAAAAGCAACATAAACATTACATAACAACATAATACACATTATTAAACAAAGTAAAATAATACAATTATAACAATAAATCACACTTACTTGACCAGATCAAGGGGATGGGAACCATAAACCCAATATATTAAAATGTATCATTTTAGGCTAGGGAAATCTTGTGCAATATATTCAGGCCCAGAAATCGGCGGTAGTCCAATGTAATTACTCAAAAACCTGCCGACACCACCAGGTCTTCAGTTCCTTATGGAAATTGGATAATGTAGGGGATTGCCTGATCTCTTTTGGCAGTGCATTCCAGAGCCGGGGGGCCACTGCCGAGAAGGCTCGTTCTCATCCCCACCAGCCGCACTTGAGACGGTGGTGGGAGCGCGAGAAGAGCCTCCCCGGAAGATCTCAAGGTCCGCACTGGCTCATAGGAGGAGATGCGATCATGGAGATAGGTAGGGCTCGAGCCGTATAGGGCTTTATAGGTCAAACCCTTTTAACACGCCCTGCTGTTTTATTCTGCATCAGATCCCAGCATTCCTTAGGATGAAATTATGACAGCTGAGGTTCAGGGCATTAGTACATTGGTTTTCTACTGTTTCAATGTCTTTTGCTTGAGTTGTTAGGCCAAAGTCATCAACATATATAAAGCTCTTTGTGAGTGGTGGCTGTAGCAGCTTGTTAGTAAAAATATTAAACAAGGTTCAGTGTAAGAATGAAGTAGACCATTCTTTTGTCTTCTCCATCTACTTTTCCTGCCCTGGAACTCCACATAGAAGCTGTGGTTTTCCAGGAGGGTCTGGATAGTTTTTGAAACATCTCTAGGATTTAATTTAATGATGTTTGGTCTCAGCTATGTTTTCAGGTAACATATGTCCCCCAGATACTGTAATGTCAAATAGAGTCACAGGATTTGATCCACATAGGTCAATGAGCTTTTCAAGTTTTATGTCTTACTATGAGGAAGTGCATGTTGGCTACTGGCTGTGCATTGCATTTGAATGGAGCTGGAAAGGATGCACAGCATATATTCATTTGCCTTCCCCCTACTGATCTCTAATTGCTTATTCTCTCTTAGTTCCCCTGCTACAAATGGACAATTGAGAGATGGGTTGGATGAAACAAGTGCACCAGGATGTTGCTGATAAGATTAGGAGGAAACATCCCTATGCATTCCAATTATTTTCATTTTTCTGAAGCAAATATTGATGTCAGCCTCATCTCTAAAAATCAATAATTCAGATTAGAAATACTTCCTTTCAAGAATAAATAAACCATAAACCGATAAATAAATTAATAAAACCTGTGTATTATATAGGTGCTTGTGTGAGTTTCGGTAAGTGGTGAGGTAGTAACTGTAACCTTACCAGAAAGAAGAAAATAATCACACTTTCTTCTGCTTTGGTCAGATCTTGCCTAAAATATTGTGTCCAGTTCTGACATTGGCCAGCTGGAATATAGGATCTAAGGAAAGGGCAGCTTAGATCATAATATGCCTGGAAACCATCTAGAACAGTGGTTCTCAACCTTTGGGTCCCTAGGTGTTTTGGCCTACAAATCCCAGAAATCCCAGCCAGTTTACCAGCTGTTAGGATTTCTGCAAGTTGAAGACCAAAACATCTGGAGACCCACAAGTTGAGAACCACTGATCAAGAAGATAGCCATATCTCACATGTGAATGCTAGTGGAGTTGGGGAAAATAGATCTTGATATTTGGGAGTTGTAGTAGCTGGGATTTATAGTTCACCTACAATCAAAGAGACCCTTGAACCCCATCAACAACTGAATTGGCCCAAACTTCCCACACAGAACCCCCATGACCAACAGAAAACCCTGGAGGGATTTGGGAGGAATTGATAGTGATTTAGGGGAGAGGTAGTTCACCTACATCCAGAGAGCACGGTGAACCCAAATAACGATGGATCTGGACTAAATTTGGCAGAGAGATCTTCAGTCTTCTATCCTTCTCATCCTTATTTTTCTGTTTCTTTTGCTTTTTGTCATTTCTAAAGTATAGCTTGAGTAGTATTTTTTAACCTGGCCAAATCTTCAGAACCATTTTCCTGTCTCCATTATAGAAACTATGATCCTTAGTACTCATCAACACCCTACAAATCTTCTGTTCACATGTACCTTATGAGTTCAGGGAAACCCCCCACCTCCAACAGATCACTATTAATTTCTTCGTAATTGTAACAAACCTACCATATATATTCATGTACAAGTCTACTTCATGTATAAATTAAGGTCAGGTTTTGGGCGCCAAATTATGGATTTTATGGGCCATTAAATGGAGAGGTGAAAGTGTCAGTTACCACTCAAGAAGCCAGTTGCCCCAGGTCATGCCCACTATTTTCCTGTCCAGGCATTCAAAAAGATCAGGAGATGCAGGATGCTTTTAAACATGAAACTTAAGGGACAGCACTTACAGTCATCTGTGGACTGGTTGATCCATTTTTGGGGGTTAATTTTTGGTTAAATTTCCAGACTTATACATGAGTATTCAGGGAGTCCCTGAGTTATAATACCTGAATCAGAAACAACTCATAGTTAAGAATGGAAGTGAGATAACTCTACTCCTCGGAAGGGAAATTCACTCCTGAAAGAGGTATCTTGGGGAAAAGGTGTCTCCATTGAAGCTTTATCCCCAATCCTTGTTTCCACAACAAGCCACATTTTTCAAAATCCAGTTATCACTGGGACAGAAACTGAGGTGAAGTCTTCGGAATATGGTCCAGATAGTAAAACAGACACCACAGGGATGTTAATCCTTTTCTATGCTATCCAAGGTTTGTGTATGTATGTGTGTGTGTGTGTGTGTGTGTGTGTGTGTGTGTGTATACATAAATTTGGCTGGAGTTACACTTTAAAATGTACCTGTTCTGACTTGCATACAAATGCAACTGAAAAGCAAACCTTGTGTATAACATGGGGACTGCCCTGTATATGGTATCTATTATTTTGCAGCTCAACACTGCTACAAAATTGGAGATTTTAGGTCCCTACTGCAAAGCATGTTGTATATGTATATTTCAAGGCTTCCGTTTTTGAATAAACACCCAGTTAACCTTTTTTCACAGTGCTACAGTTATTTGAAATGGGTGAGTTCATTTACACATAATGGAGGTGGTTCGTTCAAGCTTAAACATATTCCCATTAGCTAGTTAGAACACTGAGATCACTAAGGCTATTTATCACAAAACCCACAAAGCAGCATCCCATCTCTGCTAAGGGTTTAATGTTAATTGAACTCAGGTTTGCATGCAGATTCACTTTCAATTTCTGTCTCTCAGTCTACTTGAATTATAAGTTCAGAGATGCACTTTCTCCCTCTCTCAAAAACATCTGTTCTCCAAGGAACTCTATATCTTTTTGAAAGATTATAGTCAATTGATTAATACGTAACTTGCTAAGATAGACAGAGCTGAGATGGAATTTGATTGTTCTTACCACAATTATCAGTCTATAGTGATATACTTTATAATATTAATGATAACAACAACAGCAGCAGCAGCAACAACAACAACAACAACAACAACAACTTCTTTATTCTTGTATCCCACTATCATCTCCCAGATCCATAACACCCTCAGTGAGCCTTGTTCAGAGATGTGCAGAATCACATACAGGACTTCCCATTTTTTTCTCTTCCATGTTTTGATTGATGCAAAACTCAATGATATCATGTATCAGATTAAGAGTTTTGTTACTACTATGTATGAGAGCCAGCATGGTGTAGTGCAAGCCTGCAGAACCTGTGGCTCTCCAGATGTTTCGGACCCCAACTCCCAGAAATGCTAGCCAGCTGATCCAATGGCCAGAAATTCTGGGAGCTGAAATCCAGAGCATCTGGAGGGCCACAGGTGTAGTCCAGAGCATCTGTGTAGGCCTGGTCTGGTGTAGTGGTTTCAGTGTTGGACTACAACTGGAGACTAGGGTTTCAATCCCTGCTCAGCAATGGAAACATTATCTGAACAAACCCTGCCAAGAACATTTTGTGAAAGGGTTACCATAAGTCAAATAACTTGAAGGTACACAACAGCAACTATCACTATGTATACCACACCCATTGTCCCAAACTTAGCCAAAAATATGTTCAGTTAACAGAAGTGCAGTCAAAATAGGACTTTGGGACAGAGTCCCAAGACCCCACTGAACAGGAAGAACCTGCAAATGACATACCACGTTCTGAAGTGTGGAATAGCACTCTTTTATTACCCTCCCACCCCCACACGCACAATAAGATAATTGATATAAATGTCTAAAATTACTTAACATGCATTGTCTGCAGACACACATAAGAATACATTATTTTCTTTGGAAACCTTATCCCTTCTTCTGTTGACTTTTTACTTGATACCTACCCTGTGTGAAAGTTAGTACCAAAGTTGCCAAATCCTCAAGTAAACATTGGTTTTGCAACACCTGATCTTTTTGAACATTTTGTGCAGTGATCCAACCTTCCTTAATTTGCACAACTGGTTTTGCTGTTAAAATGAGAGCACTAAACTCATGAAAAGTAACAATAGGGCTGCCAAATACACATTATGGCCAATTCACATGGAACATTCCTTTCAGTAGTGCTAACACAGAAGATTTTATTATCAAAAGAGGAGCCCTTCCACCCTTGCTTGGTGTTAACATTTTAAAAATATCTTGCAATTACCCTTTCCTGCCATTGTCTCTTGCTTCCAACTGCCATATTGTCTGCCTTGTCTTACTCAATGTCATTAACAACTTGACCTTTACATAGGCATTGTTGATACACTTATTCCAACTGATTCGGAACTGCTTACAGAAAAAAAAGCAAATTCAGAAAACAGGAGAAAATATGCAGACAGTATGAACTAGCTTAAATTTTGATTTTTCAAAAAAAAAAACCAACAACACCTTGTCTTTCATAATGTATATGGAAAGCTTGAAAACAGCGTTTAAAGACATCAGTTATGGGTCTAGTAATGATTTCAGGCTGTATTCTGATTTTTATTGATACTGGTATTAGCTTGATGCTATTTTTTTAGCTACATGGTGCTAAACTGGATTTGGTGCAAAAAATAAGGTCCTTCCTCTTTTGGGTGCATTTTTATCTGATATTTGCTTCCTTACATATTTGATTTCTGCGATATTATACCCTTGTTTGTAGATAAGGCTGGGATCCTTAGTAAATTAGAGAGCATGAGGCTGAAGTTGGCTGAGAAACATAAAGACTCAGATTGTGAAGGCAGTTCAGGGGAAGAAAGAGAGATCTTGTATAATCTTTATAATTTGAAGTAGCTACGAAGTGTTGGACTAAGAGACTTTTAGCTAGTTTATTTTTCTCACTTAAGAGTAGAAGCAAACAATGTGTGGCTTTTGGGTTCATTCCAAAGCACTCAGGAGGTCAGTGCTGCTAAGTGCTTCATCTATTTCCCCGTTCTTAGTTTCTTTTTTCTGTCCTTAACTTCCAAAGACTTTCATTCCTTCAAGTAATGTAAGATTATGGGTATGAGATTATCCTCACTTGGAAATTTGAATGGGTACAAAATGAAGCAGCAGGGTTTTTAACTTGTATATAACACAAGACCATGTTATCCTCCGCCTGCTCCGCCGTTGAGGTCTTTGGGTCTTCGGATTGTGCTTGGTCTGGAACCTCCCCTGCGGCCACTCCTGGGAGTGCATCACTCCAGTGGTTGTGCCCACAGGTTCATCGGAACACACAAGCCCCCTCACCACGGCAAGGTGACAATCCATCGAGGGGGATTATCTTTATTAACGACTTAGACGAAGGGTTAGAAGGCACGATCATCAAGTTTGCAGACGACACCAAACTGGGAGGAAAAGCTAACACTCCAGAAGACAGGAGCAGAATTCAAAATGATCTTGACAGACTAGAGAGACGGGCCGAAACTAACAAAATGAAGTTCAACAGGGACAAATGCAAGATACTTCACTTCGGCAGAAAAAATGGAATGCAAAGATACAGAATAGGGGACGCCTGACTTGACAGCAGTGTGTGCGAAAAAGACCTTGGAGTCTTCGTCGACAACAAGTTAAACATGAGCCAACAATGTGATCCGGCAGCTTAAAAAGGCAATGGGATTCTGGTCTGCATCAATAAGGGTATAGCGTCTAGATCCAGGGAAGTCATGCTCCCCCTCTATTCTGCCTTGGTCAGACCACACCTGGAATACTGTGTCCAATTTTGGGCACCGCAGTTGAAGGGAGATGTTGACAAGCTGGAATGTGTCCAGAGGAGGGCAACTAAAATGATTAAGGGTCTGGAGAACAAGCCCTATGAGGAGCGGCTTAAAGAGCTGGGCATGTTTAGTCTGCAGAAGAGAAGGCTGAGAGGAGACATGATAGCCATGTACAAATACGTGAAGGGAAGTCATAGGGAGGAGGGAGCAAGCTTGTTTTCTGCTGCCCTGCAAACTAGGACACGGAACAATGGCCTCAAACTACAGGAAAGGAGATTCCACCTGAACATCAGGAAGAACTTTCTCACTGTGAGGGCTGTTCGACAGTGGAATTCTCTCCCCAGACTGTGGTGGAGGCTCCTTCTTTGGAGGCTTTTAAGCAAAGGCTGGATGGCCATCTGTCGGGGGTGCTTTGAATGTGATTTCCTACTTCTTAGCGGGGGGTTGGACTGGATGGCCCATGAGGTCTCTTCCAACTCTACTATTCTATGATTCTATAAGACCTAACATTTAACAATGCTCTTGCCATTATTGCTGAGATCAGCTTTCAATAGAGAGCTGTGTCAGTCTGTTTCAGTCCAACAAAGTAAAAAAGAATAATAAAAATATATGTGTGTACATATGCACACACCTGCATATGTTTGTGATGGGAAGAATCTAGCAGCACCTGTGAAATTTACTTATTTTAGCATCAGCTTTCATAGGTCTTAAACTACTTCTTCAGATGCATCCACAGAATACAGTGTTAATCTACATGTATTTAAGCACAGTCCCATAGTTGTGGGACTGGGATCAGAGAATGGTGGGATACTCTGATAATAAAAGCTCTAAGAGCTGTTTAAGATGATACAACTCTGTTAAGCAATTTGACAGTGAATAAATATTAATTCAGTTAATCCTAGAATGTGAAAGCAATATATTATGCTTACCTGGCAGTAAGTTCTCTTGTGTGGGAAAATTTTCTATAGTTATTGTTAGGTAGCAATCCAGGTTGGTCCAGGATATTTTGCTGTCTAGGCAAAGGAAAAAAGTGGATCTTTGCATGTACCCAAGGCAACAGGATGGGTATTTCAGTGTCAATGGGAATTACCATCTCACAACTCCTGAGAGGGGAACAGGCCTATTTAGAGTTGAAATGCATGAGGTGAAGAATATACAGTTCAGTCCTTAGTGACAAAGTGGCGGGTTCAGGAGGAACAAGAGAGAGGCTGGCATTGTTGCCCCCACAGCATTTGCCACTTGAAACAGGTGCCCCATTTTGCCAAATGGTAAAGCTGGCCCTGTCAGCTATTAGAACAAAGCTTTTCATTACAGTGATAGTGCTGAAATTTTCTCAGCTTGTTTCCAAAAGGCATTAACTACTTTTCTTTTGAATGTGACATCTTAGACCAGGATGTCTGAGGCCTTATTCCTCAACGGTATTTCCACAAGTGACTGGTTAAATTGGCCTTATGTCTGCAGTCTGAGTGAAAAACTAGTCTTGGGAATGCACTTTTTGTCTGGAATTAGTTGTCTGCCACTTTTCTGTTTCACATTAACTACAGTTGCAAGCAATGCACCCAAAACCAATGGATATTCTCTATGTCACTTGTGAAAATGCCCCCTAACCCTTTTTTTTTTGGTGGAAATCTGGTTGGTGGAAGGGAAGCACTACTGAGGGAACAACAGACAAAGGCAGAAGGACTGAGCAGTAAGGAAGAAGCTGAGGGCATGATGGAGTTGTTTGAGAGTGAGGGCCTCAAGTTGTTTGCTTGAGACTTAGTGTCACTTGTGTCACTTTCTGCGACACCAAGATTCACTGCGGGGGAAAATGAAATAAACAAAATATCCTTTTGTGTTGGTTGAAAAGAAAGAAGCCTTAAATGCAGAGGAGTGTAGTATCATTCATGGAAACTAATGTCAATGTGAATCTGATTACTTAATGTTGAATGATAAAATGCCAACAAAGCGATCAGTAGCAGACACACCCAAACATATTAAAGCTGACAACATTGCCAGCAACCTGGGAATCTACTATGATCCAATTATGAGCTCTTCTGATCCAACATTCTAGAATCAAGAAGATCTCCAGTTACTACAGTAAAAGGCTTTTTTTTCTTGTGGGATCCAATAGCCATTCTAATATTTCCTGCTAAGCATAGCTTGGCATTCTTTGAATGGTTTGACTGAGATCCGGAGTGCATTGGAAGTCTTTGGCTGCTTGATTTATGTGCTTTCCTAAGTGCCAAGAGCAGTGAGCTCTTTGCTTCATGGCTGTAGGAAGAGCTGGAATGGAGACAGATGGAGTTAAGTGGTTTAGCAGGCAGAGCCTGATTCACTGGAGGAAGCTTTGTCCCCAACACAAAAGCAACTTGTTGATGACCATCGTAAGCCTGATATTAAACCCCACTGAAGTCCCAAACATTTCTTTTTCTGCAAATGATCCATAGAAAGGTTTATTAATAGCCCATAACACGGTACCTTACTGCTTCTCTGAAGCTAATATGCAATGAATTCTTTATTATTAAAACCATGGGCACTAAAAATGAAAAAAACAACAAGTGCTCATTAATTATACACTTCGTTTTTGTAATGTACCTTCACGTTGACTCAGACCTATGAAGAACTGTGGTTGGGTGTACTTGACAAGACTTAATCAGAGGAGGTTTGGTATTGCCTTCTCCATAGAGAGTGATTTGTACAAGATCAACTAATGGGTGTCCATGGTTGAGCTGTGGTTCAGATCCTTGTCTCCCATGGTCCAGCACCCAAATCGTTACATGACACTGACCCTCCAGTGTCTATACATGTACATACACCATCTGTTTTGTTCATTTCTCATTTTGTGGTTGTGTACTTTCAGATAGTCTTTGACTTATGGTGTTTTCTTGGTAAGTTTTTTTCAGAAGGGGTTTGCCTTTGAGGTTGAAAATGATGGAAAGGTGATGATGCCACTGGCAGTATAGCAACAGAGAAGCATAGGGGCAGCAGAAAGTGTGGGGAGAATAATAAAATCTGCTAAGGAGAAACCTGTAAATTTGGGGGGGGGGGAGGAGGACATGGCAGGTTTGAATGCATTTCTCATTATAATAACTCCCAGGAACAAAATAGGATTTAAACAAAAACAGCTTTTGGTGTCAGGCTTCATTAATATCATGGAAACATAAGGTTTTCATAGAATCATAGAGTTGGAAGAGACCTTGTGGGCCATTCAGTCCAACCCCCTGCCAAGAAGCAGGAAAATTGCATTCAAAGCACCCCCGACAGATGGCGATCCAGCCTCTGCTTAAAAGCCTCCAAAGAATGAGCCTCTACCACACTCTGGGGCAGAGAGTTCCACTGCTAAACAGCTCTCACAGTTAGAAAGTTCTTCCTAATGTCCAGGTGGAATCTCCTTTCCTGTAATTTGGAGTTATTGTTCCTTGTCCTAGTCTCCTAGTCCTAGTCACATTGACTATTTTTTTCCTGAGTGTGATCAATACTGATTCTTACTGTTTTAAGGGAACTCATACAAAGTGGGAGGTACAGTTCTCTTGAATTCTCCTTTCGTTCAACTACATGTCTTTCAAGACCTGCATGCCATTTTGCCCCTTATTTTCAGCCTCATTGATTAAACAGAGACAACTTCTGAATGATTAAACATTTAATTTACACATCCTATCTGCTAATGTTTGCAGCCCTAATAAAGAAAAAAAGAGAGTTATTAAAATTGCTGGTTTTAAAAAAATAACATGTGAGCTGCTATTGGTGACTATTGATAAATGCTGACAGTTTTTGAAGCCACATTGCAGTTGGAAACACACATGCCAAAATGCTTTTTAAAATAATGCTGAGAGAGTTTGCGGCAGGTTGCCAAACCACTTTCTTCATTTTCATAGTGCAAAGAGATTGTGTTGACAAATAGGAAATAGTTTTTTAATTGCATATAATGTTTATGTGTGAGGTGATTTTGCCTGAACAGATGGAATGAGTTCTTGAATAAAAACAAGGGAAGGACTACACTTCAGTGCTAGAATTCATGCTTTGTATGGAAAGGATCTCCTTTCAGCCTCTGGTATCTGTAGTTAAATGAATGCCAGGTAAAAGGGAAAGGTGTGGCCACCAGTTTGGATTAATATAAAGCAACATGCCCAGTCACCTACTGTTGCTATATGAGCTTTCTGAGATGTGGAGAAAGAGTACATGCTGAGAATATCAATGTGTTCAGCATTAAGAATCCTGTTGAAAATCTATCATAATCAGGGAGGGGCTGTCATATCTAATGCTGAGATTAAAGCTACCTTCTTCCCTTCAGTCCATGCATCTCATTAGTGGACTAAAGTTTAGCAAAACTTATGCTACCAAGTCCTTTCTATCAGTCTCAAAAGTGCTATTGATGTTCCAGACTATGGCCATGTCTTTTAATTCTACTACTGAGAAGTCATTAATGTTCTCAGGGGCTATATTCCTTCTTTCTTCATTTTCTAATGCTTACAGTTCATCAGATACACTTTTTAAAAAGACTTTTCAATGTTTGAAAATTAGTTTACTGTAGATAACAGAAGAAGTAATTGGTGCATAGTGGAATAATTCTTCTTGTGTTTTTGAATTGGTTTAAAATAATGCTTTGCTTTACCCATTGTTTTAAATGGTTGTAACATGTGGCTAGCCTCCTTGGGTCCTATGCGGGGGGGAGGTGGAATATCAATCAATCAAATCTACTAATGATTTCAGTTACCCATGGAAGTATTTATATTTAAAAGTAGAATATTTTTAAACCAGTTTATTTATCTTCTATTTTTTATTTATTATCCCATTTTTCATTTTTGCATAGAGAGGTACAGATTAAAATAAAGTACTGTATAAATGTTAGGAGCCCCGGTGGCGAAGTGTGTTAAAGCGCTGAGCTGCTGAACTTGCAGAACGAAAGGTCCCAGGTTCAAATCCCGGGAGTGGCTTGAGCGCCCGCTGTTAGCTCCAGCTCGTGCCAACCTAGCAGTTCGAAAACATGCCAATGTGAGTAGATCAATAGGTACCGCTCCGGCGGGAAGGTAACGGCGCTCCATGCAGTCATGCCGGCCACATGACCTTGGAGGTGTCTATGGACAACGCCGGCTCTTCGGCTTAGAAATGGAGATGAGCACCAACTCCCAGAGTCAGACATGACTGGACTCAACGTCAGGGGAAACCTTTATCTTTTTACCTTACTGTATAAATAAAAACCTAATATTAAAAACAATTATTAAAACCCTGTTATATAAGCAATCCCATTGAAAATAGTAATTTAAACTAGTTTCATTCAATTCATCAGTATCTGTTTTCCAACTTGAAATAAGTGTTAATTTGAAGATGTTTTGAAAATCATAAGGCTTCATGGAGGTATCAATTGGAATCAAAGTGACTGATACTCTCTCCAACACCTTGATTTGGCAGGGACAAACCTAATAAACCCTCTGTTCTCTTACTTTTTAGAATGTTTTAAATATGTCCTTGTTTCTTTCTCCACCTTCTACTTTCCCCCTTTGTTCCCAGCATATTTCAATTGCTTTTAATTGAGTTCAAAGTCAAAGATATTTGTTCTCGGCTAAGTGAGGGAAAGGAATACTATTGGACAGATTCTAGCCCTTCCCTGCAGTCTCAGGAACAAGCAAACTCCTGCAGCTTCTGCTAGCTTTTCTGCTTTTCTGCCATCTTGACCCCACTTTTGAGGTTGCTTGACAAACGTTCTCCAGTTTTCACCTGCAAAATGTAGGAAGGTGTGTAATTGGGTTTGAACATTTGTGCTGCAAAAAAGCTATTGCACCACTTTTATATGTTTGAATGATTCAGAGGTTTGGTATGGTTGCTTCCAGATGTTCCAAGTCATAGATCAGTTCCCTTGAAGTCTTAAGCTTAACTTTAAATCATTTTGAGATTTCAACACATAATATGTTTATAATGGTTTTAAATTCCAGTAATCACTTACGTTAGTATTTCTTGAGCGATTATTGTGACATTTTCAAGATTAGTTCTATGACTGCAAGTTAAAAACAATTCACAAGAAAGGTTTTAATATTTATTTGTATTGGTCCACAAACTATGTATTGCACACACCTAAACAACCATTTATAAACCAGAAATATGTACAGTTTGTTGGTCCCGATTAACTCTATACTAGTAGATATCGCTAGGGGAGAGAGCAGACCACATTTTTGGTCATGGGGATAAATCACAGAAATCAGTAAAGGTGCAAAACAATATATTTCAGTGTATTTTTCTCCCTTTCTTTTCAGACTGGTGGATGATCGGTGTGTGGTGGAACCAGCAGCTGGAGATTTGGATAATCCACCCAAAAAGTTTCGAGGTAAGAGATCAAAGAGTAAAGCTAACTTGTCATGTTTAAATTTATTGTCTTTTCTAGTTTGGAATTTTTATTATAATGAGCATGTTATTGTCTTTTTATACTTTTGATATTAAGTGATGTAGTTGTGGCATTGAATGTTTGCCATTTGCGAGTATGTTAGCTGCCCGGAGACCCTCTGGGGAGAGAGGGTGGTCTAGAAATAAAGTTTATGATTATGATTATGATTATTTTGGGGAGAATCGGCTACTATTTTAGATTCCCTAGAAATAATGCTTCATTGCATACTTGCAGTACCCTAATTTGCTTTAGTAGTGATGTAACATCATTGTTCCTAGTTAGCACCAGGGGCCCTTTATGACTGCTTTCCAATTACATTAACAGTTTTGTTTCTGAATAACAAAGTATTTTTTTAAAGAATCCTTGTAAATTAACATTAATGTAATAGTTGGTCCTCAGAATTTTTTAACATTGTCACTTATCCAATGTTTTGCTGGCCCGTTTATGTTGGATAAGTGAGACTCTACTGTAAACGGGCCGGCAGAATGTTGGATAAGCAAAAATGTTGGATAATCAGGAGGGATTAAAGAAAAGCCTATTAAATGTCAAATTACATTATGATTTTACAGATTAAGCACCAAAAGATCATGTTTTACAACAAATCATCAGAAAAAGCAGCTCAATATACAGTAAACATTATGTAGCAATAACTGTATTTATGAATTTAGCACCAAAACATCGAAATGTATTGACAACATTGACTACAAAAAATTGACTACTAAAGGGCAGACTATGTTGGATAATACAGAACGTTGGATAAGCGAGACTCTACTGTATCAATAATATTAATTATAGTAATTGTAGTGTCTTGCAATTCCCTCATTAACCTTATAAGTTTTGCTAATAACATTGTCCTGGATTTTAGCCTTTGCTGTGACAGTATGACCTCTATTAACTTATTGATAATAAGAATTTATGAAACCATTATTTCAGGTAAGCTGCAGAATGGTAGGAATGAATGTAGAATGCAGAGTTGGAAAGCTGAGCAAAGTTAATAGGCTTGAAAACCAAAGGCTACTGTTGGATCATCTCTTTCTCACCTTGCAGCAAGTTTTTCTATTTCAGTATTATTATTATTTATTTATTTCCGATATTTCTACCCCGCCCTTCTCCCCGAGGGGACTCAGGGCGGCTTACACAACTGGCAGGATCACTACCAGATATCATAATACAATAAAATAAAAATAAAAAACAGTTAAAATAGTTAAATAACATAGTAAAATACAATATATAAAAGATTTAACACAGTGCAATGCTGAATATATATGCCAGTCATCCATCAGACCTTGTGCAAGAGCCTTAATCCAATCCATGTCAACGCTAACTGAGTTCATTCATTAAATGCTTGCGCACATAGCCAGGTCCTCAACTTCTTTCTAAACACCAGAAGGGATGGAGCCTGCCGGATGTCACTGGGGAGGGAGTTCCACAGCCGAGGAGCCACCACTGAGAAGGCCCTGTCTCTCGGCCCCACCAGCCGCGCCTGTCAGGCAGGTGGGATCGAGAGCAGGGCCTCCCCGGATCATAGAATCATAGAATAGTAGAGTTGGAAGAGACCACATGGGCCATCTAGTCCAACCCCCTGCTAAGAAGCAGGAAATCGCATTCAAAGCACCCCCGACAGATGGCCATCCAGCCTCTGCTTAAAAGCCTCCAAGGAAGGAGCCTCCACCACGGCCCCGGGGAGAGAGTTCCACTGTCGAACAGCTCTCACAGTGAGGAAGTTCTTCCTGATGTTCAGGTGGAATCTCCTTTCCTGTAGTTTGAAGCCATTGTTCCGTGTCCTAGTCTGCAGGGCAGCAGAAAACAAGCTTGCTCCCTCTTCCCTATGACTTCCCTTCACATATTTGTACATGGCTATCATGTCTCCTCTCAGCCTTCTCTTCTGCAGGCTAAACATGCTCAGTTCTTTAAGCCGCTCCTCATAGGGCTTGTTCTCCAGACCCTTAATCATTTTAGTCGCCCTCCTCTGGACACTTTCCAGCTTGTCAACATCTCCCTTCAACTGTGGTGCCCAAAATTGGACACAGTATTCCAGGTGTGGTCTGACCAAGGCAGAATAGAGGGGGAGCATAACTTCCCTGGATCTAGACGCTATTCCCCTATTGATGCAGGCCAGAATCCCATTGGCTTTTTTAGCAGCCGCATCACATTGTTGGCTCATGTTTAACTTGTTGTCCACAAGGACTCCAAGGTCTTTTTCGCACACACTGCTGTCAAGCCAGGCGTCCCCCATTCTGTATCTTTCATTTCCATTTTTTCTGCCGAAGTGAAGTATCTTGCATTTGTCCCTGTTGAACTTCATTTTGTTAGTTTTGGCCCATCTCTCTAGTCTGTCAAGATCGTTTTGAATTCTGCTCCTGTCTTCTGGAGTGTTAGCTATCCCTCCCAGTTTTGTGTCGTCTGCAAACTTGATGACTGTGCCTTCTAACCCTTCGTCTAAGTCGTTAATAAAGATGTTGAACAGAACCGGGCCCAGGACGGAGCCCTGCGGCACTCCACTTGTCACTTCTTTCCATGATGAAGACGACGCATTGGTGAGCACCCTTTCGTTCGTTCGCTTAGCCAATTACAGATCCACCTAACCGTAGTTTTGTCTAGCCCACATTTTACTAGTTTGTTTGCCAGAAGGTCGTGGGGGACTTTGTTGAAGGCCTTACTGAAATCCAGGTACGCTACATCCACAGCATTCCCTGTATCGACCCAACTCGTAACTCTATCGAAAAAAGAGATCAGATTCGTCTGGCATGACTTGTTTTTGGTAAATCCGTGTTGACTATTAGCAATGACCGCATTTGTTTCTAAGTGTTCGCAGACCACTTCCTTAATGATCTTTTCCAGAATTTTGCCTGGTATTGATGTGAGGCTGACCGGACGGTAATTGTTTGGGTCATTCTTTTTTCCATTCTTGAAGATAGGGACCACATTCGCCCTCCTCCAATCTGCTGGGACTTCTCCCGTTCTCCAAGAACTCTCAAAGATAATTGCCAGTGGTTCTGAAATAACTTCCGCTAGTTCCTTCAGTACTCTTGGGTGTAGCTGATCTGGCCCTGGGGACTTGAATTCGTTTAGAGAGCCCAAGTGTTCCTGGACAACTTGTTTCCCTATTTGGGGTTGGATTTCCCCCAATCCTTCATCCATTCCGTGTTGCTGAGGTTGAAGATGGCTTTCTTTTTCTGAGAAGACCGAGGCAAAGAAGGCATTAAGTAGTTCTGCCTTTTCTCTGTCCCCTGTCGCCATCACCCCATCTTCTCCTTGCAATGGCCCTATCGCCTCCTTTTTCTTCCTTTTTCTACCAACGTAAGCAAAAAAGCCTTTTTTGTTGTTTTTTATGTCCCTGGCAAGCCTGAGCTCATTTTGCACTTTAGCCTTGCGAACCTTTTCCCTACAGGTGTTGGCTATACGTTTGAATTCTTCTTTGGTGATTTCTTCCCTTTTCCACTTCTTGTGCATGTCACTTTTGAGCTTTAGCTCAGTTAGAAGTTCTTTGGACATCCATTCTGGCTTCTTTGCACTTGTCTTATTTTTCTTCTTTGTTGGCACTGTTTGCATTTGCGCCTTGAGTATTTCACTTTTGAAAAACTCCCATCCATCCTTAACTCCCTTGTTTTTTAATATCGGCGTCCATGGAATGCCGCTCAGTAATTCCTTCATTTTTTGGAAGTCAGCTCTCTTAAAGTCCAGAATGCGTGTTTGACTTGTCTTAGTTTCAGCATTCCTTTGTATTGCAATCTGCAGGAGCACATGGTCACTTGCCCCTAAGGATCCAACCACTTCAACTGTATTGATCAGGTCTTCCACATTTGTTAAGATTAGATCAAGAGTTGCTGATCCCCTTGTTGCCTCTTCTACCTTCTGGACCATAAAATTATCTGCAAGGCAAGTGAGGAATTTGTTGGACTTTGTACTCTTGGCTGAGTTTGTTTTCCAGCAGATATCGGGATAATTGAAATCGCCCATGACTACTATATCTCTTCTTTGTGCCTGTTTGGTCAGCTGTTGACAGAAGGCTTCATCAAGTCCTTCATCCTGACTCGGAGGTCTGTAGTAGACACCCACGACAAGATCTTTTTGAGTCCCGGTTCCCTTGATTCTTATCCAGATGCTTTCAAGCTGGTTTCCCGGATTACAGTCTTGCATTTCTTCTGCAACGTAACTGTTTTTGACATATAAAGCTACTCCCCCTCCTCTCCCCTTTGTTCTATTTCTGTGAAAGAGGTTATAGTCCTCAATGGTTAAATTCCAGTGATGGGAGTCATCCCACCAGGTTTCAGTGATGCCTATGACATCATATGTGTGGTGCTGTGCTAGGAGTTGGAGTTCGTCTTGCTTATTTCCCATGCTCTGAGCATTAGTGTAAAGACATGTAAGCCCCTGTGACCTCCCCTCGAACTGTTTATTTGGGATTATTGTGCTCTCTGTACTTGGTCCTTGCTGTGTTTGTGCAGCCCTCCGTTTAGCCTTTCGGCGGTTCCCTGTGGTCGTGGGTAATATAGTGTTCGCCAGGCTGTTGTTCCCCTCCCCCAGTGGATCTAGTTTAAAGTGCGCCTGATGAGGTTTGTGAGTCTGTGTGCAAAAAGATGTTTTCCTACTTGTGTGAGATGCACCCCATCGCTTGCCAGTAGTCCATCCTCTTGGAAGAGTAGACCATGGTCAAGGAAGCCAAAATGCTCCTCTTGACACCATTTTCTGAGCTAGTTATTGACCTGTACTATTTTTCCGGCCCTTGTAGAGCCGTGTCCTACAACAGGGAGGAGGGATGAAAAGATCACATGTACATTATACAGTTTTAGCTTTGTTCCCAGAGCTCGAAAATCATTTGTGATCTTTTGAAAAGTATGCCTAGCGGTGTCATTGGTACCTACATGAATCAACATAAGGTGGGGAGGGTGATGGGGCTTTAGGAGCCTGCTGAGCCTCTGAGTGATATGGTGTATTTTTGCCCCCGGGAGGCAGCATGTTTCTCGAGCCATCCCATCCGGTCTGGAAATGATGGCTTCCGTTCCTCTAAGGAGGGAGTCACCTACTACCAAGACCTGTTTCCTTTGAGGATTGACAGGGTCCCTTTTGTGCAAGACAGTGTGTATGTCCCCTGAAGAGTGTTCCTGTTGAAGTGAATCATGTAGGTGTAAAGTGTTGTCCTCCTCCTCAACATCCCCAGTGCATTCATCAATGACAATCCATTGAGATACATCCGAGAGCCCATTACTCTCCCAAGGATGTTCCTGTTGCTCCTGGTCTATGATTGGGGATGGAGCATTTGCATGATTAAATAAGTGTGACTGTGGTGATGCACTGTCCCCGTCAGGGCTATCCCCTGCGCATTGATCCAGGGTGGTCCACTGAGTGGTATCTAAGAAACTGTGGTCCTCCACAAGATGTGTTTCCTGATTGTATGTTAATGATGTAAGAATTTCAAATCTGTTGTGTAAATGCAGCTGAGCAGAGGAGTTCTGCGGAGGCTGCCTGGTCCTGCGTCTCCTTCTATGGGTGACCTCCTTCCAAGCCTGAGGGTTGTCTACCTTTGAGTTGATCTCCCCATAAGGTTCCTGATCATGGTCTTGGTGGTGTTGGTGTGATGCAGGCTGCTGATCTACAGCAGCGTGTTGTGCAGTGTCCAAGAAGAGCTCGAGTGCCTGAATGTCCTTAAGGGTCTTAATACGGTGCTCGAGCTGTTGGATCCTCTGCTCCATCAGAGTCATCTGTTTGCATTTGGAGCAGATGTAGTTGTCTAGTTTTTGTGTGAAAAAGCGGAACATGCCACAGCTGGTGCATGTGATGGGAATGTTTTGCTTTTGTTGCATCTCTTGGTGAGCGTGGTGGCCAAGTGGGATCTTTGTACAGTTAAGTAATATGCACGCACTTTATGTGCAAACTGCAACAAACCACCTCTTTGTGTATTTGTTTATGTTGCTTTGTTTCCTGTATGTACTGCAAAGGATAGTTAGTAAAGGTGCCTTAAAGGGGACAATGCCTGCTGTCAATCAACTTAAGTACCTGGCTCTCTTTCAACACAACAGTCACACAACAGTTAGACTTTGACCACAGGAGCCAAGCCCACACTCAGTTTAAAATCTTAGCCAAATCTTAGCCAAATCCTACCTGAAGCCAGGGAGCAAAAATGTCCTCCTGCTGCCTCTGCTTCTGCGAGAACCAACTGCCCTTCTGGGATCAGGCTCTGGCAGAAACTCACACTGGCAAATAAAGCTTTCCCAGAAACTCAATTAACAGGGGACAATGCCTGCTGTCAATCAACTTAAGTACCTGGCTCTCTTTCAACACAACAGTCACACAACAGTTAGACTTTGACCACAGGAGCCAAGCCCACACTCAGTTTAAAATCTTAGCCAAATCTTAGCCAAATCCTACCTGAAGCCAGGGAGCAAAAATGTCCTCCTGCTGCCTCTGCTTCTGCGAGAACCAACTGCCCTTCTGGGATCAGGCTCTGGCAGAAACTCACACTGGCAAATAAAGCTTTCCCAGAAACTCAATTAACAGGGGACAATGCCTGCTGTCAATCAACTTAAGTACCTGGCTCTCTTTCAACACAACAGTCACACAACAGTTAGACTTTGACCACAGGAGCCAAGCCCACACTCAGTTTAAAATCTTAGCCAAATCTTAGCCAAATCCTACCTGAAGCCAGGGAGCAAAAATGTCCTCCTGCTGCCTCTGCTTCTGCGAGAACCAGGATGATCTTAAGGTTCTCATGGGCTGATGAGTACTACAGAAAGAGAGTTAGTTACAGGTATGGTTAAATAAACATGGTGGAGAGATGCTTTGTCTGTTTTTGGGGAACATTGGCGCTGTTTTCCACACTGCATTTCCTCTGTCCTGTTTTTTTCTTTTGTTGCTTTGGACAGCTGCTGTCAAAATTGTATGGTGCTGTCCTAAAAAAATTAATATTTGCTTCAATGGAAGAGCTGTTTGGAATATTTTATTTTACCAGCCTGAAGCAAGTTCAGATTCAGCCCCATTTTTTTTTGTACAGTATGATGTATCTCCACTCAAGAACACTTGAAAATAAAACAGCAGAGACAGAAAGTTAAAAGGATGGAGACCCTTTGCTTCCCCAGCACAGTGAGATGGATCACAATATACTCAGCAATTCACATTTGAAGGTTCAACTTTTGTGGATTTGATTACTTGCAGAATTGCTTAATATTCTATCGCTGTTGGAGATTGTCCATAAAATCATGTTGCATGGCCCAGAGATTCCTAAAAAGAATGTTTCTCTAGGAATTTGTAGGTCCTCTAGCATGATTCTATTAAAGTTGATGGTAGAGTTTTCTAGGGACCTCTTAATATGGGGCATTTTTGCCCCGATTTGCCACTTTTATTAATTGTAAGGACTGGGCATGCAGTGCATCATCACACGATGCACAGCTGGCCCCACCCACATTCCTCCCAAAGTGGAGGGGAAGCGCCGAAAGGTGCCTTCTCCACCACTGCTGGGAGGAAAATGTAGCTTGGGTAGCTTCAGTGGAGCTACCTGCATTTTCCTCCCCTTTTTACCGTATGATGGCAGAAGGGCAGTGGGACAATACGCGTTGCTGCCCTTTCTGCCATCTGATGGTGACAGGCACCCTCTCCCGTCCCCACTGTGTGATGGAGGAAGGAGGGAGAGAGCACAAGGCGCCCCGAGCAGCCCGTGCACCTTCTCTTTTGTGGTGCAACAGCACGGCCTGATAGGGCCTTGTGAAGAGGTCCTTAGAGAGGTGTTTTCGCAGGTAAAAAAGAATGTTTTTTAAAATACACGTGAACACTTCAAATTAACATTTTACTGTAAATATTTGTGAATGTTGAGTTGTCTGAGCTGAATTAAAAAATTGTCTGAGTTGGTAACTCAAGGTGGCGACCCTTGGTCTAGTTATAGTCCCTGAGCAATGGCTGCTTGTCCCCAACAGGTTTCCAAGAAAGAGAGACACATCTGTAATCCATCAGTTTAGTGCTACTCCATGATACTTTGGCAAAAAATAATTTCCCACCCCCTACATAAGATAGCCTATAAGCACGAATCTAGAAGAATGCAGTCCATCAAGAGGTGAAAATCAAAGAGAATGAGGAACCAGACAAGTATCAATGTTTATAGTAGGGGTTGATAAAGAGTGGTTCCAGAACTGAATGTTGAACTAAAGGTTTTTTTTGGACACATTGGCAAACATTTTATTGAAGAGGGAATGCTCAAAATGTATAAATCTCAAATGGGAACTTGTACATTATGATTGATACTGCACTCAAATGGGAATTGCCAATGTTTGTCCCCTTTACTTCTTCAACAAAACAAAATAATCTTGCTAAATTATTGATTTTATTATTTTAATGTGTTCTTTGATGTATGAATTTGTGATGATTTCACTCCCTCCTATGCTTGATTCCCATGTCTTTAATTAAGAGCTTCCTTTTGGCAATTTTTTGCATAGCTTGTGTTTCTTTTGTTGTTCTTCAAGGGTAATGCTGAATCCCCCTTAATTCAGTTTCTTCAGTTTCTTAGGTGGCAATTACTATTAGTTTCCACATATATTTTTTATTAATTGGGACTTATTTATGAATAGAGTTACTATATATCTATTGATCATTTAGAAAGCTGTGACAACATGATGCCATGTGGAACTACCATTTTAAACACTCCTCCAGCTTATTGTGAAAAAGACTCAATCGGACATAAGGGCAGCAGTGCTGTGTTAATATAATGTATGTTTGCCTTCAAGTCTTCTGTGGACTAATGGGGACCCCATGAATTTCATAGGGTTTTCTTAGGCACTGCCTCCCTTTGAATTAATAAGCTTGTTAGCTAAGTATGACTACACTTGTAATTTTGTCCTCCTTGGTAAGAACCCGAGAGCAGTTTTGTTTTGTATGTAGCTGTTAGCCAGAATGTTACCTTATATTATTCTATTTGATAGAGGCAGAGTTTTTTTAAAAATAAGAAAAAGCTGAAGGTAAGAATTCAAGAGTGAATATCCAGAAATAAGTAGCCACATTAGCAGTGGTATTTGATAACATACAAATCTTTCAGAAAGATTGAATTAATTCATACAAATGTTGTCCTTTTTATTGGGGAGAGTAGAAACTGACCAAGATGAAGGTTGCAGGAAAGGAATGGGAGACTGAACATCCCTGATTTAAATAGAATTTGAGGAGAGGCATTAATACAAACCACTCCTGTTTGGCACAGTTCAGCAATCCTTTTCTTGACTAATGTTTTGGTAAATAGTTCTCATTCATGAAACAGCCACAAATTCTAAAGGATCACTCTGTGTGCTGGTTGTCTGAACTCCTGAATCCAGATCAAAGTAAATGTGTCATTAAAAGGGTAGGGCACTTTTTGGCCCGTGAGAGAGGAGGCCAGAGCCAAAGCAGCTGCACAAGCAAGCCAGATTCTTCTCTTCTCTTTTCTAAAACTCCCCTTTTTCTACTCCAGCCATCTCCAGCCTGGCACCCTCTAGAACAGGGGTGTTAAACTCATTCTCATTGATGGCCACATCAGCCTTATGGTTGCCTTCAAAAGACTATTGAATCCAAGGGTGGAGAATCAGTGGATATAGAGGGCAACTATATTTGTTTTACATAGGGGTCGGTACTCTTTGGTTTTTACCAAATATGGGTCCCCAGACAAGACCTTCCATCACTTTTGATTATCTACAGTGAGGACTGGGGATAATGGGAATTGCAACCCAACAGCCCTTGTTGGCGTTCCATGCAGTCATGGCGGCCACATGACCTTGGAGGTGTTTACGGACAACGCCGGCTCTTCGGCTTAGAAATGGAGATGAGCACCTACCCCCAAAGTCGGACTTAATGTTAGGGGAAACCTTTACCTTTACCTTTACCTTAGCCCTTGTGGGTCTGCAGCTGGGGAAAGGTTAAAGGACATCTTAATGTCAGACATCATATCCACAAGCCTTCCAGCTAAATCCAGATCCAGGCTAAAGACAACAAACTGCAGCCTCCAGATGTTAATGTAGCCCAACTCTCATCAGCTTTAGTCATAATGTCTAATGATAACAAATACAGGCGTTGTAGTCCAGCATCAGGATGGCCACATAAAATGAAACAGAGGGCAGAATTCAGCCCACAGGACTGGAGTTTGGCACATATGCTCTAGAAATACTAGTCTACACTTTCTCTCATTGCTTGCCAGTGTGGCCAGCACCGAACTATTGATATCAAACTGTATGGACAATTACATTTGTCAAGTCTACCTCTAAGCTTGGAAGAGTGTGAAGCTGGCTTGTTACGGATTGAATATCCCTTATTGAAATGCTTGGGACCAGAAATGTTTTTGGATTTTTATGAGTTTTGGAATTCTTATGTTTGCATATACATACAGAATAGGTGTTGTGACTGCGCCTTCGGGGATTATGGTTGATGGGGATGGAATTCGAAGAGGAAGAAAAAACCCTCGTGATGAGGGTTCACTGGAGGAGTTGCGCAGGAAGCGACTTAGAGAGCTATATGGGGGATCTTCTGAGGAAGATTCAGATGGGGAGATGGATGCTGAGGAACAGGTGGTGGCTGGGGAAGCGGGCACTGAATGGGCACAGCCACCGGAGATGTCTGGGGATTTGGGGTCTATGGATACTTCTGAACCTGGGGTTTCTGCAGGAGCTGATCCCAATTGGGATGCTTGGAGAAGGGAGGATGGTTCTTTAAGTGTTCATGGGGCTAAGTGTGGGCAGGATGATTGGGACTCTGACGAATTGCTAGGTACTTCAGATCCACGAGCTCTAGCTGTGTGGAGCTCAGACTCTGAGTAGATTTGGGACACCTGGTGTTTGGGTGTGAGTGTTTGGTCACCCAGGAGGAAGGGGAATAAAATGGGAATGTTTGGCCACTGCACTTTGCGTGTGGCAAGGTGTTGCTGAGGCGCCATTGGGATCTCTGTGTTTCCATGAAGACTGGACTTGGACTATGATTTGAATCTGCTGTTATCACCTAGCTTGGCTCTCGCTGTGTCTTATCGTGGACCTGTTTTGGATGACTGCACCCTCTTCAGACCTTGGATCGGAATTTGACCTTGCTACTGCCTTCGCCCTGTGATTGATGACTACTATCGGCTTTTGACTCCTGACTTGCTCTTTGGACACCGCTGTTATCTCCTGACCTGACCTTGGAATCCCGGACGACGTCTTTTCACCATCCTTTTGGAGCCTTCGGCTTTATCCACATTGTGGAAGCAGTCTACTGCATTCTTAGTTTGTTTGTTTGTTTCCTGACCAATTTGGTGTTTTCTTTTGGGAACTGTTCCTTTGAAAACTACAGAGCCGGCTAGCAGGGCTTGGACTCAGAAAGTGCAGTTTGCACTAAGTTTGTTTAGCTTTGTTTTTACCTGCTTGTGTTGCTGAATTACATTTTTGTTTGAACTGCTCTTGAAGCATGGATAGTGAAGTGTTTCAAGGTTTTTTCTGTGTTAACATTACTTTTTGGCTTATCTGCTGAATAAACTCTATTTTTGTTCGCTAATTGGCGTCTGACTCTTGACAATAGGATATCTTGGAAATGGGATCAAAGTCCAAACTGGAAATTCATTTATGTTGTATACACATAGCATGAAAGTAAATTTAATAATTTTGTACATGAAGCAAAATTTGGGTACACTGAAACTTCAGAAAGCAAATGCATCACTATATCCGGACAATTTTGGAATATTTCAGAATTCCCGATAAGGGATGTTCAACCTGTGTTGTATCAGGAGATATAAAATTTATCAGACAGGGTCTTCTGCCATATATAATAGTAATGGAGTAGGACATGGACAATGACAGTGTTCGAACAGAGACATTTGGAGTATGTCCCTATTTTAGTCTGCACAGTGTTGGAATGTATGACCCATGCATTGCTGCTTCTCTATACATTGTGATATCCGACCATCCTTGAACACCACCTTTATGATTTGTCACTTTCTGCTTAAAACTTCCTATCTGAACTGAGTTTAAAAGTTGCAAGATGTTGTTTCACAGCAGTGGATTGGGTTCGGTTCTACAAAGTTTTTATTTGTGAAACATACAGATATTTAAGCTATTTGAATAGTTTCACCCTAGAACTGGTCATTCTGTTGTTAGTGTCTTACTTTTGAATTTTTAAAAGTTAGATGGATTATTATTATTATTATCATTAGAAAGTGAAAAAGTATCAGTATTTAAAATAATGGAGCAGTAGACAAAAACAGTAAGAAAAACAATTTAAAACATAGGGTTTTGCAAAGCTTGGGTTTTTTTTGTTTTGTTTTTTTTAATCTTTGTTAGTATTCTTTGATCTCCCTGTTAAAGAGAGTGCTACATTTCTGGGGGAAGATAAACTTTAACACATGAATGGGAAAATAAAATAAAATCATGACCTCAGTTCTTCTTGAAACACAGGGCTGACCTGTTGTTCAAAAGAAAGAGATGATGCAAAATTCCAATATGCATTCTGCATTCTGTGATTTCGGATTAGGGTCATGGGAGGAGAGTTATCTTCTGGCTAACTGTAGTCTTAAACAGAGTGACTGGCAAATTGTCTTTGTTATCCTATGGGAGTTAATCCACTAGTACCACTTGGCTTAATATTTCACTTAAAAAAAACCCTTTGTCCTTATACTTTCAATACATTTTACAGAAATAATTAAATATAATTATTTTCTTTTTCTTTTTCATTAGAGATGGAAAGAATTTCAATTATGCCATTGATGAAATCATTGGTCACTTCATGGTTGTGTGTTTGTTGATATGTGTTATGACATGTTTACTAACTTATAAGCATAATTGTTTGCTAATGCTCTTCCCAATGGATGCAATAAGTGATTTTTGCAGTTTCCTTCTATTTGTGAAAGAGGCTTCAACAATTACAATTTTCAAAGACTATTCACAGATTAATTCTTCACAAAATTCACACTTGACAGTTTTGTGCAAAAAAAGACTTAATGTGAATTTTACACGGAGTAAGTCTCAAACAGAAGCATTTGTCATGCAAAAATGAAAATTCTGTGTAGGAAATGCTCTTTCCTGAACAAAACAACCACATGCAAATTTTGCATAGAATAAGATCTGAACTGTGAAAGTTCTTCTCAATCCAGTATTCTTTTGACCTGAGTGTATTGACACTTAAGAAACATATTTTTTCAGTCATTTTACATGTGTTTTGAATATTCTTCCCATCTCCACTACTACTACTACCGATTTTGGGAGAGAAATACCACCCATTACTCTCCTTTGTCTTGTATTTAACTTGTTTCCTTTGCCACACTCTGAGAAGGAAAATCAAAAATACATCGAGTGCGATATGGATTTTTTCCAGCTTCTGATGAATTTTCTACAGAAATCCATGACCTTCGCCTAAAGGTGCTTTAAAGATGGAATTTACTCTACAAGGTTATGCAACAATTAGTTAGCATAAACCTCCACATGCTTAATGCTTGCCAATCTGGGATTTAGTGTAACTGACCCTGGATGCAATGCCATTATGGCTTGTACTGCTCCAGGGCTGTTTCTGTTCTTGACGTCAACTGGTTTCAATAGGAACAGGTTCAAGAAAACTATGGAAGTAATAACATCATAAAATAGCTGGTCCTCATAAAACATAGTAAATGTCCTCAATGTAACATTTGTGTGACACCTTCTAGCTTTCAGGTTCTTTCAAGGGCAACTTCTGTTATTTTTGCCTCCATCAGCTACCCACAGAGAAATTCAACATTGTTGCTATTGATTGATAGCTCATATAGTATTGTATTACTATCATGTTCAATAGCTCATTTAAAGTTTAGACTGATATCTAGAGCAGATTTAGCATCTCAATGAAGTCTAAGGGCAGTTTAGGAGTTTAACAGGTAATTTCTAAGAAAGGAAAAGCTAGTTTTACCTCAACAATTGTAAAAAGAAAAAGAGAAAGATCATCTGTTGTCCAAAGAACAACTTGCAAGCCATTGGATTTTTGTGTGTGTCAGGAGTGACTTGAGAAACTGCAAGTAGTTTCTGGTGTGACCGTCTGCAGACTGACCGTCTGCAAGAACGTTGCACAGGGGACATCCGGATGTTTTGATATTTTTACCATCCTTGTGGGAGGCTTCTCTCATGTCCCCGCATGGAGGTGGAGTTGACAGAGGGAGCTCATCTGCACTCTCCCTGAGTTGGATTCGAACTGGCAACCTTCAGTCAGCAACCCAACCTTCAAGTCAACAGTCCTGCCAGCACAAGGGTTTAACCCACTGTGCCACCGTGGCCTCCAGCCATTGGACTGACCAATAGGGAATACAACCTTCAATCAAGTCACCTTCAATTAAGCAGCTTTATTTGAGACCTGGCCACATTTTCCTATGTTTAACTAATTAAACCTTAAAGCTTTTCTTTCAATGCTTTGTTTTGAGTGCCTCCACTTCGTAACATGGAGACTTCGTAAGACTTAGTTCCAACTTAAAAAAGAGAGGGTCCTGAGTTAGGGCTTCCTAAAGTGGGAATCCAGGGACTAGTTTATGGTGAATTTCTAGGAAAAAAGAAATAGTTCTGACTAACGATAACAGTGAAGAAAAGTAAAGAAATGCTGGTGCTCCAAACTTGATTATCCTGAAACAGCACAGATATAGGAGATACCAATCCAGCTGTGAGCCTACCCTGAGAGGTTCATTTGGCACCTTCTTTATGGTCTTATGGAGTGTTTATATCTGTGGTCTTAAAATCTAATTCAGTCTCTCAAAATCTGCATATTGAGTATTAGATTTATATCAAGGTCTTGGTTTTCGAAATAGATTTTAATGATATTTGAATGGATTTTCTCATTTTCTCTTCAAGTCACCCGTAAAACTATGCTGTTGAGTAGTAGATGTAAATAAATAATTCAGAAGCATTGATTTCTTTCTGGAGATATATATTCTCATCTGGACCCTGGTATTAATTAGTATGTGTTCTGTTTGGGTAGACTAATCCTGACAGGGAAATTGCGGCTTCCACTGGGAATTTCCTTTAAATGTACACATTCTGCACTGGCACTTCTTTTTAAATGGACCCATGGGAACATTGCTGAAGAAGGGCTTATATAATGGTCTCTGTTTCATTACAAAAGATGCACACTCATGTAAATGCTTCTGGTGGTTTCTTAAATGAAACATTTTAAAAAAGCAGAGCTTGGATAGGAAAATACATTTTGAATTACAGTGTGGCTTCTGGACATACTGAATTTGGGGGGGGGGGGGGGTTGTGTCTTGCAGTTCCAGAAGTAATCCCCTCTTCCCAGCTCTGTTTGGGAACACATTAACAGCAGTGCTTTTGAATCCAGCTAACAACACGTAGTCCCACTATGAGGTGCCTGAACTTGGCAAGGTTGGCGGAAGCCTCTGCTCAGAACTTGGCAGCTCCAGTTCCCCCACTTATTGTGGTTTCCCCTGAGGCTCCTCAGCAAGTCAGGCCTCCATGTTCGAACATGTCAGAAAGAACAGGCAAATAGATGGCAATAAATGGTTTGGGTTTTTTTTTTTAATTCAGTGACTGTCTACATGGATGGATATATCAGGGAGTAGAACTGGCTTGTTGCTGTGGACATAGAACATGAGCACATGTTTGATGCACTTCTCAGTGTCCTTCAGAAGATGCCAAGCTTTTATCATGGATTAGCAAGAGGCAGAAAATGTTTTAGCAATGCATTTGCACTTTGCTTCTGCCCTTGTCTTCAATTCTCAAGCCAGTTCTTCAGGCAAGTCACTGAATCATCAGTGCATTTCAACCCTTATGTAACTTGCCTGAAAATATACACATTTTCTTGTATGCACATATAAGCCATCAGTAGACTTCAGGGTTTTCAGCTACAACTCCAGGAACCCATTGCCATTGGCCATGTTGCCTGGGGCTGGAGGAATTCTCAGGAACAAGGAATGGGAGAAAGAACGTGGTCTGTCCCAAACTATGCTAAAGTATTATTCTGTGACTTCCTTTCCAAACTGCTCAGATATGTAATTCTATGTAATTAACTTATAGGATATGATTGGCCACTACAACCACATCAGAAAGCTGTAATAATAACAGTAAGCATTACAAAAATGGATGATATTAATGTGGGACCATTCTGACTCCTTGACCTCTTTCCCTTACAGATTGTCTTTTTAGAGTATGTCCCATGAACCGCTATTCTGCACAGAAGCAATATTGGAAAGCTAAACAGACCAAACAGGACAAGGATAAGATAGCTGATGTAGTGCTGTTGCAGAAACTTCAGGTATGATAAGCTCCAAACCTATATTAACTAGTTTCTTTTTCTTGTTCAAAGTAACAAAACCAGAAAATACTTACAGTGCTTCTTGGTGTAGTCCCTAACTTGAATAAAGTATTATCCTATCATACCTGGTGTGCTTGTGGTTTAAGCTGTGTGTCTACAGGTATTGTATAGTACCTTCAAGTTGACTCTTACTTATGGTGACCCTATCAAAGAGTGTTAATAGCAAGATTTACTTGACGGGGGCTTGCCACTTCTTTCCTCTTAGACTGAGAGAGTTGACTTGCTCAAGGCATCCATTTGGTTTCCACGACAGTGCAGGAATTTGAACCTGACTTCCTAGAGACCCAGGACAACATTTGGACTACTACACCAGTGGTTCTTAATCTTTTATTTACCAGAGACCCCCTTTCAATATGTTTGTTGCTGGAGACCCCCAAGACATAACTCAGTTGCTTTTCTATAGACTCAGTTTCTGGGCACGTGTCTCTTCAAGACTTTGTGGATCTCCTGTGATGACATGAGGGACACCTGGGGTTCCACAGACCACAGGTTAAGAACTGCTTCATGGCACCATGCTTGTTCTCATATTCAGATGTCATTCAACTCTAATTTCCAGAACCCTTCACCATTAGCTATGCTGGGTGGAGTTTTTAAATCACTACCCCCAAATGCCTTGGTTCATACCACAGCATGTTGGTTGTAAGGATATCTCATATTTGTCCCTATACCTGCAATCCCAGATATTTAACATTTCTAGAGCATGACTAAGGATGCATCTACTTTGTAGAATTAATGTAGTTTGACAACACTATGGAATCATGGAATCAGCCTTCTCTGCCAAATGGTATCTGTGCCTCACCAAACTACAAATTGCGTGATTCCATAGCATTGAGCCATAGCAGTTAAAGTGCCTCATTAAATCCACAGTGTAGATGTACCTCTAGAGATATCCAAATATATCATCACTGCTTGAAGGATTAAAAATATTCTTTTTAAAAAGTGAAAACTGATCTTCTCAGGTTGCTGAATTCATGCCTGATACCAGTTTCTGCATCTGTGTAGTATGCTTGTGAAATGTGTGTTAGCCTGTCTGCATCATGGCTTACACTTGTCTTTCCTGTAGTTTTTTTTACAATGAGACCCAGCTGCTCTGCTGGTTTGTTGAATCCTGGCCAGTGCCTTTTATATTGTATAATGAGATTAAAATAGTAACTCCACACCATCAGCAACTGTGGTTAGTTTTCATGGAGGCAAATTAGTAAATTATTGTTGGAAATCCAAAGGAAGGGAATGTTCTAATTTTAGGGGAAGCATGACTTTGCTCCTACTTTGTTTAATAGATTTGCATGCAGTTTCTCAATCATAATATAAAGAGAGAAAAAATCAAATCCAACTTCCCCACAAAGACCAGCTGCTGTAAAGCAGATTTTAAAATAGTGGATTTTCTGCTGCTATAATATATCTGCTTATTTAAAGACGCTTAGCTGAATGGCAACACATGATCAAAATGTGGAAAAGTCACTCTTGGGGTTTTTTTAATTCTCTAAATCCCTCTAGCCAGCTTGGTTACTAGTTGTAGTTTCAAATGTAACCTTTCTAAACTCTACAAATCACATAATCTACAATACAGCCAACCTTAAGAAAAACAAAATCTATTGCTGTTTGTCAAGGAACTTTGTTCTCCCACTATCAAGTTTAAATGGATACACGTTTTTAGTCAGAATGTTGCCATCAGAGAGAGTCATGCAGGTCTACTTGGAGGTAAGCCTCAGTGGTTCCAGTAGAAATTCAGGCATCTTCTGAAGAGGGCGAAATATCCTATATGTGTGAATTTGGTTTTTTAAAACTTTAATTAGAATAAATTTGTTGAATTTAATTGTATTAATTTCAGCCCAGTTTTCTAGTTTATTAATGTCCGTTTTGCTCAGTTTTCTATCATCTACAAATTTAATAAGGATTCCTTTTACCCCAGTACTTCTCAACCTATGAGTCCCCAGGTGTTTTGGCCTACTACTCCCAGAAATACCAGTCAGTGTACCAGCTGTTAGGATTTCTGAGAATTGAAGGCCAAAACATCTGGGGACCCACAGGTTGAGAACCACTTCTCTACCCCATCCTTTAAGTCAGGGGTGTCAAACTTATTTTCACCCCGAGGGCCACATCAACCTTCAAGGGGCAATTTGCAATTGTAAGACAGTATAAATGTAACCATGGCATAGAAAGCCCAACAGGCCATATAAAATGACATGGCAGGCCAGGTTTGGCCCACAGGCATTCCATTTAACATGTCTGATCAAAGTCATTAACAAAAATATTGAAAATGGTCAGCCCCAGGACATCATCCTGCAGCGCTCCACTTAAGACTGTGCATCTATTGAAACTGGCATCTGCTAGCTGCTGCTTGCCTGTTCCTTGTCATCAAGGATCTTACTCTAGATGCATACTTCATGATAACCAATAAAATATTATATACAGTTTCAAGTTTGGTAACTGTAGTGAGTCAACGGTCCAAATGCTGGGACCCTTCAGGCTGACATAAATTTCCAGAGAAACAAGGAAGAAAGTTGGAAAGAAATAGGAGGAGGAGGAGGAGGAGGAGGAGGAGGAGAGAATGGAGAAACCAAACATAATTGGCAAGACATCTATTTTTATGTTTGAATAATTTTTTTACATTAAACAGCAAGGTGGATGCAGTCAATTTAAAAAGTGAATTGCTATTCCTGGCAGGTCCAGGAGGGAATGCATACACATTTGGTACACCCAGGGTGGGCCAGAGGCCACAGAGACCAGCCTTAGCTGGGTTGTATTTGGCTGCAGGTCTGTACTTTATCTATTTTTGGTAAATGCAACAGATTCATTGCATCCTTTTATTTTTATTTTTTTAAGATGCCTCTGGCAGGTACTATATTTTGGGTTGAGTACTAATAAAGGAAGCCAAGGCTGTCTTTTTTGTGTGGAAGCAGAGACAGAGAGTACTCATTATTCAAAGTACCAGTACAAACGTCTCTGTCAAGGTAACCCACATTCTGTGTTAATTAACCTGAAAAAGCCAGCGTACATAATTCTATCTATCTAGATATAGGTATGTATTGTGATACATAGATATAGAAATATATTTGTATATATCAAATGGCTCTATCTATATCAGACTTCTCACAAGCAGCATTAGACACGTTTTTGAACTACTGCTGGTAGAATGCAGAGTATGAGTCTGCAGACTCCACATGTCTTCTGCTTATCAACAGAGGTCTTACTAAACTCTTACTTAGCTCTTGAATTTTCATTATGCACTTTCAGAATTGTTGCAGATTTAACGGTCAGCTGCAGGATGCTGAATTCTGCATCCAGGTTTTGTTCTACGCATTTGGAATTGAGATGAAAAATAGCAGTGAGTAAAGAGGCTAGATCTAAATTTATTTTTATGTTCTATAGGGTTGCCAGATTAGGACTATGTTGGGCCCTGAGATTTTAGGGTCAAAATCTGAAACCCAGCAGGACAACTTTGTGTAGTTTTACCAGGCCATAGTTACAACGATGATGTTATTAGCATACTACATTAAGTATCACCACAGCTGTACAAAGTATGTAATTTAAATAACCCATCCCCCCACACTAAGTTTTAAAAATATTAACAATATATCCACCCTTTCAATGCAGTGCTCTTGCTCTGAGATTCCTCTTCCACAAGCAGAAATTATAGGAAGAGGAGCAGAAAAGGGAAGGCAGGAACAAAAGAAAAAAAGTAGATTCTTCTTTGTGCTGTAGAAAAGGTTTGGAAGTATATATTAATGGTCAGGTTTGTTGTTCCCTTGACCTCTCCCTGGGCCAAACGAGCATACTTTCTCAGTTTTTCCTTTCTAGATCCATTTCACTATCTGTTCCTTCCCATTCTTCCTGTGGTTTGCCAAGCCTAGAAGCCTCAAGGGTTATTTGTTTATTTTTCTTTGAGGTTTTTTTTTTGCTGCCTCTGTTTCTTCACAGCTCCAGCCCTGTCTCAAGTTGTCCATGCTCTGCTTTTGTCGGCTTTGCTGCCAGACTGAAAACCCAGTCAAATACTAATCCTGTTCTTTTGGGAGAGATTAGAGTGTAATTAAATAAAAGTGCAGTAGCATTTCTTAAAGCTTTGGATTGCCAGTGAAGCATCCCTAAAGAGACAGGCTCTGCCAGGGTGGATTTCTGTTTTGGGAACCACCTACTAGGAAGATTGTTTGATGCCATGGCTTTGAGGAAGGTGACTCATGGCACATGGAAACTCATTTGCAACACACAGGTCCTTTGCTTTTCTTCAAGGCAGGCTCAGAAATCTACTCTCTATTTTTTAATTAGGTTGGACCAGCCATTTTATTACATTTCCATCACTCTTAAGTGAGCTGAGAAGAAGGAAGGAACTTAGGGTGCATGTACACTGTCAAATTAATGCAGTTTGACATCACCTTAACTGTCATGATTCAATGCTATGGAATTCTGGGAGTTGTAGTTTTACAAAGTCTTTAGCCTTCTCTGCCAAAGAGTGCTGGTGCCTCACCAAACAACAATGCTGAGGATCCCATAGAATTGTTGACATAGCTCAAGGGGAAATGGGATTTACTCCAGAATCTCCAGGAAATTCCAGAATGATCTCACAATTTTTGACATGTGAACAGTTAGATCAGACTGGATCTAGTCTGATCTAGCTGTTCATACCTCCAGCTGACCCACCACCATATTGCTGGCCATAAGTAGCTCCCTGGCAGAGGCTTGCTAGTGATGTAGCTTCTGTTGGGATCACATCAGAAGCTACATCATTAACAAACCTCTGCCAAGGAACTGCTGGTAGCCAGTGAGCCCAATTCGTTCTTGGCCCTGCCAGCCATCTGGATTGCCAAAAGGCTCAGGGGATGCTTTCCATCTGGATCAGGGCATCTGCACTCATGGATTAACCACATGAGTGCAGAAGTAGTCCTTGTGGCTGTATGTCCTCCAGTATCAGAGACTGCATGTATCTCAGGTTCTTGGTGACCTTGGGCAAAGTGCACTGTGATAGCCTTAGAGGCAATGGCAAACTCACTATATTGCCCAGAAAACCTTGTGACATATTCACTATAAATCAGAAATAACATGATGGCACACAACAATAAGATTTGGTCCAGAAAAGTCAGTCCTTTGTTTTCATATAAATAATACTAATAGTAGAACTGTCACCAAAGAAATCTTAATAAATACTGCAAATCTAGATATTTACTGTGGAATGAATCCAACCGGAAGTATTTTCTGATGTCCTAGTAAACATACCCAGGACTGTTCTGCAGTTCAGTCAAATAAATTTGCATACATTTGCATACGAATAACAACATTTTGAAGGGTTTTCCTTGTTTTCTGGTGATGAATGCACATGCCCGAGCTGCTTAGAAGAGGCAGCCAATCTTGCCTGAGACAAAAAGTCAGGTTGGGTGGAGCACCTCTTCTATGATATCAATCATACGTCTGTCATTTTCATAAGCAGCTGTGTTAACAGTAATGGAATTTCCCCCCTGCTAAATGATGAATCAACAGAGCTTGAATCAGTTAAGCTAACTGGCAAAATATTGGTGCCCTAATTAGTACATATTTAAGCTTGTGATATTAATTCAAAATTCAATTAAGAACATAGGGTTGTCACAGCAGGATGGAAATCTAATGAGATGAAAGACGACACATAACCTTTCCCCATCTGAAACAATTACTTCCTGAACAAAGCTAAAGATATAAAAACCAATGTCATTTATTTATGTATTTATAGTATTTGTATGTTGTGTCCTGGCCCGCTACGACTCATATGCATGCTAATGACAAACTAAAACAATATGAACAACAAATGGAAACAAACACCTAAACTATAAGAAATAGGTGTCCTACTTTTCTACTAATAATTTTTTTAAATGTATGCAAACTGCCACTGCTTTTCTACACTTTAGACAGCCTCCAATTAATTGTGTGAGTTACTTTCCAAAACTCACAAAAGACATTTTATCTTTCTCAAACATATAAGAAATGGCTTCCAGTCTTTCATAAAATTATCTGTTGATTTTTCTTTTATCAACATAGTTAACATTTCTGCCATTTCAATATTTTTGTTTTAAACTATTTACCAAAGGAATTTTTATGTTATTTCACAATTGAGTGTAAACATTGTATCTGCTGTGGCCGTATATAAAAATGTCTTGCCAGTGTTTAACTTGACCCTTTAACAATCCTAACAAACATTTGTCTTGAACGGGATTTCAGATTGAAGCACCTTTTGGATTTCTCCATGAATTTGTTTCCATTTTTCCTTTATTGCAAGTCAGTCATAAATGGCAGAATATCATTTCATGCTTCTGACATTGATTACATTACATTTTTGCTAACTTTACTGGTATCAAATGCGTCCCGAATATTATTTTATAAACATTCTCCTTCATATCAATACAAAGTATAAATTTCAACTCCTTCCCACACAATCTTTTCCTTTGTCCTCTAAGAAAGAATTTGTTTTGCTGTAAGAGTAAAAAACCATTGCTGCTGTCAATTTTGACTGACTTGCATTGATCAATGATGGAGCTTTTAAGGCTAACAACATCCCATAAAGACAAATGAAACTGAGGCATGCTGAAAGTCTATCTACCCTGTAGCATTAATGCAGTTTGTGTCAAAAGTCAGACACCAATTAGAGAGCAAAATAGAGTTTATTAAAGCAACAGTTCAAAAAATAGCTCAACAAACTAAAAAGACTTAACTTTCAGTGTTATTAAGTAGAACAAGCGGGTAAAACCCCAAAAAACAAGAACTGGCAAATAATCTGGATTAGCCAGAGATATAATCCGGGTTAAATTTAAAGTTCTAGAACTTGACCCAAAAGTTCACAATGGGCTGAAAAACGGAGGCATGAACTAAAGCAAGTAGTATTGAAGCCCAAAAACCTTTCCCAAAACTCAAAAGTACAAAAAGGAGTTCAAAACAAACAAACGCCCAAACTGAGCTAGGGAACTCCCAGTTAAGAACAGCAAAGCCAGCGAAACAGCGAGACACTGGCAAGTTTGCAGCAACCGCTGCTGGAACATACACCAAACCAAGAATTAAAGGAGCAGAGCGGGAGAACATCGTCAAGCTGGTCCGAAGTCAGTATAAGCAGACACCGTCGGTATCAGGAGTGAAGGTAGTAGTCAGTAACAGCAGACAGCCACGGAATAGAGAACGACGCCAAGCCACGGATTGAGAGCAAAGAGTAAAGCCGAGTCAAGTTCCAGTCCAAGGTCCGAGAGGTTGAAGTCATCCAAGAAGGTCACAACACGAAATGGCACAGAGAGCCAAAGCAACGAGGGCGAACAGCAGCTAATACAAAATAGTAATAACAGTGCAGTCCTGGAAAACCCACACAATGCCAGCCCTCCGTTGCAGAATAACCCAGATTAAACTTACATCCGTTGCAAAGTCCCAGTCCAGTCTTCAGTAACACACACAGGAAACCCAATGGCGCCCAGCAACACCTTGCCACACGCAAGGTATAATGGCCAAACAACCCCAATATATCCAGGTCTCCCTGGGCATCCAAACTATTCACGCCCAAAAAGCAGGTGTCTCAACTTTTTAATCTGAATCAGAACTCCACACAGCCAATGCCCTTGGGTCAGGTGTTCCGAATTCCTTATCAGAGTCCTAATCATCCTGCCCATGCCCAACTCTATCCACACCTGTGGACCCCCTCTCACTCCTCCAAGCAGACCAAGTGGGATCTGCTTCTGAAGACACCCAAGCTTCCCCAGCATCAGCAGTATCCATGGGCCCCGATTCATCCCCAAGCATCTCCGGTGCCCGTGCCCAATTCCTCTGTTAACACCTGTTCCCCAGCATCCATTTCCACCTCAGGATCCCCACATGAATCCTCCTCAGAAGACTCCCCATCAGTCTCCCTGACCCTTTTCCTAAACAAATCCTCCAACGAGCCCTCCTTGTGAGGGTTTTTCCTTCCTCTCCTGATTCCACCACTATCATTCACAGTCTCCAAAGGCACATTCACAACAGTTTGATACCACTAAATGCAATGGCTCATTGCTATGGAACCTGGGAGTTGTGGTTTTAAAAGGCCTATAGCCTTCTCTGCTAAAGAGTTCTAGTGCCTTGGCAAACTACATCTCCTAGGATTCCACAGCATTGACGCATGGCATTGAGTTCAAGTGGTGTCAGATAGCATTAATTATAGAATGTAGATGTACCTGGAATGTAAGGTAAGTGGTAGATTTGTGCACGGATCTGTTTTAGCTGTTTTCCTTTGTATTGATTCCTCGGCTTCTTTGGTTTGTTCTGCTTCTCTGTATGACTGTAACAACAAGGGTTCAGCTGCCATGTTATTTTCACCTGAAACGCCCCATGTGGCTTCTGGGCGTGGCTTCTTCCCTTCTATTTGGGAGCACGTGGTGCATGCATCTTTAACTCAGGCTCCCTTGAAAGGAAGAAAGGAAAGAGTCTGAGGAAGGGTGCTTCCTAAACCCCATTCCTGCATGTAGATTTTGTATGTTTGTGGGATCTGAGATCTTGCATTTTGCATATAGTGTTCTCAGTTTTCAATTGTATGGAAAGGGCTAATATTTTTGGTACAAAAGAAAACCCTTCTCTTGTTTATTTCTATGCTGCTGTCACAGAAGCATGTGTCCCAAAAGTTTCATAACATCTTAAATGAACTGTAATGATTAAATAATTCAAAACATGGAATAGCAACAGTAGCAGATCACTGCAGTATCAATAGTCGTTCTTATTATATTACCTAAAATAAAACAAAAACAAGTGGTTGTAATCCAACAATATGACAATAAACAGGAAAAAGAAAAGTCCTTGTATATGAATACAATACATAATGACAAATCTCAATTCTACAAATGCATTGTGAGATTCTCTGTGATTACTCTACATACATTGGTTTGTAGCCACACTTCTGGTGTCCTCCCTCCCAGCTCCCTCCTGGTTTTTCTCCTTTAATCTTTCAACTCAAAATGTAAATCTTTAGTCTAAGGCAGTGGTTCTCAACCTGGGGCCCCCAGATGTTTTTGGCCTTCAACTCTCAGAAACCCTAACAGCTGGTAAACTGGCTGGGATTTCTGGGAATTGTAAGCCAAAAACATCTGGGGACTCCAGGTTGAGAACCACTGTTCTAAGGTTTATCCTAAGGGGGAAATCCTCCCACCTCTCTGCATACATGCCTGCTCTTTTCTATGGATTTGCATAATTCTCATATTTTATTTTAACACAGTGTTGGGTGGGATGGTAGAAGCTATGAAAGAAAAATAAATGTGAATCAGGAGAAGTAGAGAAGGATTGTTGGCAGAGGCAAGAATTTTGGAAGGTACAGTGTTACTGATTTCTGTAAGAGCTGCTGTTCACCTGGATTTCAGGTGTTATAATTTACTATTCATCAGCTATTATTGAAATCCTGAAAACTAAAAAAAGGATTTTGGTTTAATAGTAACTACCATTCTTAAAAATTCCATTCTGTGCTGGAGTTCATGTTTGTTGCAGGACATAGAATGAATATTAGTTCAATTTAGTTGGTGCTTATCAGAACCAGTTTTGCCAGAAGGCCACTTTTAGAAAGTAGTGGGAGATGGTGGACCAAGCCGCCCAAATGCCCTTCTCATTAGCTGAGCTGCAACTATCTCTGATCTCTGGGTTCCTTTTGCTTCTGAGCTGAAATTATTTCTCAGTTGGGTTGGGACTGGCCTAATTATTAACTATGATCTATGAAATTGATAGACATGTCTCCATGCCTTTATACGTCTTATACTGGCTAGAAAGATTATTTGTAACTCCTCGCCCTCTTTTCCTCAGGCATCCTATCTACTCTTTGATAGTGCTTTGTTTGGATTCATTCTTCTATGGTCTGTGTTTTCAAACAGCATGCAGCTCAGATGGAACAGAAGCAGAATGAAACGGAAAATAAGAAAGTGCATGGGGATGTAGTGAAATATGGATGTGTTATACAGGTATGGTATATTGTCTTTCTCCTGTCTCTACCTAGTGTTGCATTTCTGAATCTACATTTCCCCTTAGGATTTTTGAATTCTATTAATCCCAATAGGGTACATGTCTTTAACTTCCCAGCATTCGTTATTAATCAGGACTGGGGGAGTGAAAGCTATAACTAGTACTGGGTGTTAACCACTACTATCTAGGGCAGTGGTTCTCAATTTGTGGGTCCCCAGATGTTTTGGCCTTCAAATCCCAGAAATCTTAACAGCTGGTAAACTGGCTGGGATTTCTGAGAGTTATAGGCCAAAACACCTGAATACTCACAGGTTGAGAACTACTGATCTAGGGCCACATGTATATTAGCCACTTACATTGGTTCAGAACTGGTTTGGTAGAAGCCAGTTTCACTGGGTAATTGAATTGCCATTTCTAGAACAGTTTCGGGACTAAGAAGGTGATTACATTAACCATGGAAGGTCGCCTCGAAATAGTTTCAGAATCTGCAGTCACCTTGGTTTGATAGCCATCAGAGAATAATTTTTCCCATTTCCAGGCAAGATTCTCACCAGTGCTCTGGGGACATATGGTCTGGAAATAATAATAATAATAATTTTATTCTTATATCCCGCCCCATCTCCCTGGAGGGACTCGGGGCGGCTTACATGGGGCCATGCCCAGACACTACAGCACAAATCAGATAAAACATTAAACCGAGCAGTAAAACTTCAACATGATTAAAAACAGTCATAAAAGTCAATATACACAATAATATTAAAATCCCGACTTGGGTCAAAAGATCCAGGCCAAGGTGCAAAGCAATATCAAGTTATCAGGGAGGGATAATTGTACAGCAGGTGTAATACTTAAAGTGCTGAATGAATCCTAAAAACAATCCAGAGGGTCTACTGCTTAATAGTTAAATAACATGATCCCACAAGGATCAGTCAACGAAGGCCTTCTGGAATAGCCAAGTTTTCAGGCTCTTCCTGAAGGAAAGTAGGGCAGGGGCCTGCCTAATCTCCCTGGGGAGCGAGTTCCACAGCTGGGGGGCCACGGCGGAGAAGGCCCTCTCCCTCGTCCCCACCAACCGCAACTGCGAAGTTGGTGGAAGCGAGAGGAGGGCCTCCCCCGACGAGCGAAGAGGTTGTGCGGGTTCATAGGGGGAAATGCGGTCTCGAAGGTAGGTGGGTCCCAAACCGTTAAGGGCTTTGTAGGTGATAACCTGCACCTTGAATTGGGCTCGGAAAATAAATGGCAGCCAGTGGAGCTCTTTAAACAGCGGCGTTGAGCGCGCCCTGTAATCTGCCCCAGTTAGAAACCTGGCTGCCGATCGTTGTACTAGTTGTAGTTTCCGAGCCGTCTTCAAAGGCAGCCCCACGTAGAGCGCATTGCAGTAATCCAGTCTAGAGGTAACTAAGGCATGGACCACCATGGTCAGATCTGACTTCTCGAGGTATGGTCGCAGCTGGCGCACAAGTTTTAGTTGTGCAAAGGCCCTCCCATCCACGACCAACACCTGGGCCTCAAGTGTCAGCGCAGAGTCCAGGAGGACCCCCAAGCTGCGGACCTGCGCCTTCAGGGGGAGTGCGACCCCGTCAAGCACAGGTTGCCACCCAATACCCCGATCAGACGTACGACTGACCTGGAGGACCTCTGTCTTGTCAGGATTGAGCTTCAGCTTGTTTGCCCTCATCCAGGCCAATACAGCGGCCAGACACTGGTCTAGTATCTGAGGGGCTTCCTTGGAATTAGGTGGAAAGGAGTAGTAGACTTGGGTGTCATCCGCGTAGAGATGGCACCGCACTCCAAAACTCCGGATGACCTCACCCAGCGGTTTCATGTAGATATTAAAAAGCATGGGGGACAAAATGGAACCTTGCGGGACCCCACAGGTCAATGGCCAGGGGTCCGAGCAGGTGTCCCCCAGCTTCACCAACTGGGAACGGCCCTCTAGGAAGGACTGGAGCCACTGCAATGCAGTGCCCCCAAGGCCCATCCCAGAGAGCCGTCCCAGAAGGATACCATGGTCGATGGTATCGAAAGCCGCTGAGATGTCCAAGAGAACCAGCAGGGTCACACTCCCCCTGTCCAGCTCTCTGCGGAGGTCATCCACCAAGGCGACCAAAGCCATCTCGGTACTGTAGCCAGGTCTGAAACCAGACTGCGATTGGTCCAGAAAATCCGTATTTTCCAAGAATCCCTGGAGCTGGAAAGCAACCACCCGCTCCAAGACCTTGCCCAAGAATGGAAGGTTAGAGATTGGTCTGTAGTTACTGAGGTTAGCCGGATCCAAGGAGGCTTTCTTCAAAACAGGCCTCACCACAGCTTGTTTTAGGTCAGATGGAAATATGCCCTGCTTCAAAGAGGCATTGATTAATCTCACAAACCAATCAACTAGCCCTCCACTGGCTTGTTTTAAGAGCCAAGATGGGCAAGGGTCAAGGGCACAGGTGGTCGCCCTCACCGCTCCAAGAATCTTGTCCACATCATCAGGCTGCACAAGCTGAAACGAATCCCACAAGATCGAACAGACAGATGCCTCGGTTACCTCACCTGGCAATGCATCAAGGCCGGCGTCTAAGTTGGAACGAATCTGAGCGACTTTGTCTGCAAAATGGTGAGCGAACTCGCTACACCGAGTTGACGAGATGTCGGGTGCTCCCCCGACCTGAGGAGGGTGGAGGAGCTCCCCGACAACTCGAAACAACTCTGAAGATCTATTTGTTGCAGACGCAATGCGGGCAGTCGAGAAAACTTTCCTGGCTGCCCTCAGTGCCGCAGAATAGGCCCTAATAGCGGCTCTAGACCGTGCTTGGAAACAAGAAGACAAAGAGACAGTTAGCATTGAATGCAAACAGTTACTTGTTCAAGGGGTCAGTTTGCTTCCTTCTGCCTAGCCATGCCCTTGGGGCATTTTTGACAACCTTGCCCTCACGTTCCAAACCTTGCAAAGTGCTTCTGCGTGGTGTGTTCTATGTTCTGTGGAGCTGATTTCACCATGTGATGTGTGCATTATGAGACTTTTTTTTCAGAATGTCCTCCAACTTTGCTTGATGTGCTTTATTGCTTGGCCGCATGCCTTAGCTAGCTGCTGCAGTTTAAAACTAGCTTCAAACAGCATTTTATGTAGTGTAGACAAACCGTGGGTTAAATTAATCTTTAATACAATAGCCTACACTACGTTTGGTTTTCCAGCTCCTACACATGAAGAGTAATAAATATTTGACAGTGAACAAGCGCCTCCCTGCCCTATTGGAGAAGAATGCCATGAGAGTGACACTCGATGCTACAGGCAATGAAGGCTCTTGGGTCTTCATCCAGCCTTTCTGGAAATTGAGGAGCAATGGCGATAATGTGAGTGTGTGACAAAGAGCTCACTGGTTCTGGTAATGTCATGTGGAGATAATAAAGCCACATGGGTGAACAAAATGCTTATGCATTTGTGTCAGCCCACTATAGATCACACACAATGCTTCTTGACAGAAACAATAGATACACTTAGTTAACTGAAGAGCACAGTAGTTTTCAGTATGAGATACATTGGATAAGTGTGAATGCAGCCTATCTACTGGTACTTCAAGTGTGTTTCAAATTTAAGAAGTAAATTAAAGATATTTATTTATTTATTTATTATTCAAACTTGTATGCCACCACTCCCCTAGGGCAGAATATGAAAGTTACAGGACTCTAATTACTTTGGAGCAAATCTCCTAGAGTTTAATTCGACTTGCTTTTGAGTAGATGTTTGTGGGATTTTGCTGCTAGTTATTCAGCCTCCCAGATCTCTTTATATTTTACTCAATCTTCCTATGCTTCATGTCAGTACTTTTAACAGTGATGTGATCCTTCCTCAGGTAGTGGTTGGAGACAAAGTAATCCTGAATCCTGTGAATGCTGGCCAGCCATTGCATGCCAGCAACTATGAACTCAGCGATAATCCTGGATGCAAAGAGGTACCTAGCGGGTTGGGGGGGAAAGGTGTGGGGCATGAGTGTGGGGACTCAATCACAGTACTCTGTAATCTGTTTGGGATCTAGACCACTATCCTGTTGGCTGGCATGGCTATGGTGGTGAATGAGATAGCTCAGCACTAGGAGTAAAGGAGTTTCAGACATCATGGCAGCAGCAGATGTCAGGGGTGGAAATGTAATATTTGTCAGGGAAAATCTATCCTGGTTCCCAAGATTTTGAATCACAGTTTTAAATAGAGATGTTTTAAATTACTTTAATACTCTAGATTAGGATGTGTGACTGTGAGAGGGCAGAATTGGTCCCCTAGATGGGATGCATCTGGAAGTGACACTGCATTATTTCTGACTGCCATTTTAAGTCAAATAAAGCCTATTTTCCCCTTTTTGGGGGATGTTGAGGGGCTATTGGAGGGTTTGAAAATATTATTCGCAGTTTGAGACCATTTTCAGGTGAGAAATCTAGTGAAAAGTTACTCGATTTTCCCCAGGAGGGGGGAGCTATCAAGGGGTTTCCCAGGGAGGTTGAGAGCCTTAGGTGATGCATGGGTTGTACTTGTCCCATCACTATTACAGATAGTTCAATGCCATTTATAGTTTTGTATATTTTCATATATCTGAACTTTTAGTTGCATTTTTAAAATCTTGTCACCCACCTCTAGTACCAGCTTTGTTGGGGGGAAAATTTGGCAATGCAACATAATTTTTAAAATATTTTTCAGTGGTTTACCTCTTTATGTGTACTCCATTTTAAACCATATTTTAAGCCCTCTTAGGTCCTTTATTATAAGAAAAGTTATAAATTGATTGAATGATTGCCTTGCAATGGCTTTCACTTCTCTCTCTGCCCCCCTCCCAATTGCACATTGTTCCCAAAGTACCTTACACTGATTTATGGTAGTCTTATGCTGACTTATGTCACTGAATAGATTCTGGATTTAATTTGCAGCTTACCTTGTGTGTACCATCTCCCACTTTCTTAGCTTTGCCTGCTTTTTTTTCTTGTTTTACCAGGTGAACTCTGTCAATTGCAACACCAGTTGGAAGATCAACTTGTTTATGCAGTTCCGGGACCACATGGAAGAAGTGCTTAAAGGGGTAAGGAGTATGTGCTTGTCAACCTGGAACCATTCAGTATATTTTCTGCCCCTTATTCTACTGTTCTTCCTGTGTCCTCAGTGGACAGCTCCCAGTCTTGACTATGTCATTTTAGATTATTCTCCCAAGAGATTAAAGGTAGTGGAGAGTTGTGAGCATTGCATGCATACCTTTTAAGAGCTGAAGATTCCCAATATGAACAGGTCAATTAGCTGGCAACTAAGCTGGGACAGGTGAGTGATAAAGAAACAAATAGACAGCCACATGGATTTAGTATTATGTTTGGTCCTTAAAGAAGACGCTTGCTTGTTAAGTGTAACAATCCTTGGAATGTAATAGTACTTGGTAGGAAGAGTTGATAAAGACTGATGACTGAAAAAGTGGCACTGTTTTAGAGAACAGATGACTCTCTGAAGTAAAGATAGAGGCATGTGGACCCTTCTGTAGCTGCCCATTCAAATTCAAAATTCAAAAACCAAACATTCACTTGACCATCTTATAAAAGTGACATAATTGTATTATGCTACCGTGTGTGTTGGGACTTGAGCATCCATACGTTTTGATATCCACAGTGAACCAAATTCCAGCAAATACTAAGGGCCCACTGTGCTAAGAATTTTACAGAGGAAATGTTTTCATCCTCTGCATGCATTGTGAATTACAGTGAAAACACAGAAAGCAACCCATAAACCTTGCATTTGAAACTTTTCTCACAGGGAGATGTGGTAAGGTTATTCCATGCAGAGCAGGAAAAATTTCTCACATGTGATGAATACAAGGGCAAGCTGCATGTTTTTCTTCGAACCACCTTGCGACAATCAGCCACATCAGCCACAAGCTCCAATGCCCTTTGGGAAGTTGAGGTGAGTTTCAGGTCTACTTGCAAGGGCAGCATACTTGAGTCATGCTAATTAACCTTTCCCTTATGTTATCTTACATGAAAGAATTATCTGTTTCAATGTAGATATCCTAGATATCCTAGCCCTGATTCTTACCAAAAATAAGGAAGTGGCATTTCAGAATTGATTTAAATATACAGAAAGTAGACATTAATTTGTGCTTACAGGGGTTTATCCCTGCCATTTATTTTCAGTTTTGGAGTGTTGGCTTTTCCATTGTTTCAAAAATGAAGCACCGGAATGAAACAAAATTCCTCAAGTTAGAAGATTGTTACCCCAAAGTGTAATGCTCACAAGCTCTGGTTTCTGTGCAATTTCTCTTGGAAAATGGCAAGTAGCCTCATCACGGGAGGCAAAATTGAGCTTCTTTCAAGTGAATAATGCTTCAGAGCTTTTCATCTTGTTGAGCTCAAGAGTGCGCACTAGAGCTTTCTAGGAAATAATTTTAAGTACCTCATTAAATGCAAGCCCTAACTTTCCACAGAATGAAACCATGATAGTTAAAGTGGTACCAACATGCTTAGCTGTTTATTGTAGCTTTCACTTCTAGTTTGGAGTGCTGGGGTTTGATCACCATCCAGGGCTTGATAATGAGAATCCCTAATCCAATTAGCAGCAAGATTAGCCCTTTCTTTCTTTACTGAGAGGAAGTATAAAACCGAGAGCAAAGAACTGTTCCTATAATTAAATAGTCAGAACTCCACTTCTGTTGATCCTTTAAATTAAATAAAGTTAAATTTTCCTTCTGTGGCTTGGAAGTGATGGTGAGGGCACAGAGAAAACAAGAGTCATTCTGAATAAATGTATAACAGTAGTATCATTACACAACAGTCAGTGTTTACCAAAAATCCTAAAGTAACTTAGTAAGAAAGGTTTAGAGTCTTGGCCAAACAACTATTATGGTGTTACAACACTTGGAAGAGTCACATTGTTCTTTGTTTAAATGCATGAATTCTCAGAGGTTGATGAAACTGCTTGTTGCCAATGTTTTAGGATGAAATTGCTGACTTTAGCTTTAATCAAATAGCACAGATAGGTTGTCATCGCAAAGCTGAATGATTTAAATATTCCCATAATTCTTCCTGCACTTGCACAATGCCAAGTATGAAACCAAAAACATGTGTATGGTTTTATTTTACAGGTGGTCCATCGTGATCCATGCCGTGGTGGAGCTGGGCACTGGAATGGCTTGTACCATTTCAAACACCTTGCCACTGGGAACTATCTAGCAGCAGAGGTGAGAAGAATCGGGGACTATATCAGGGTTGTATGAATATGGATGAGTTGGGTTGGGTTTCCCTTAAAGATGTTTGGGCAACTGTCGGAGGCTGGAGGGCAACATGGCCCTCCTAGAAGAGCTTGGGAAGCTGCATTCTTCTATTTTATCGCCTCTTGAAAATTATTTCTTTTTGCCCCTCTAAGGGGCATTTTTGTCATAGATTGGGCCATTTTACACTCAGAAGGGGCTTGTTTTTAAATCAGGAAGTGTTTTGTAATGATTTCAAAATAGTTGAAAGAATATTATAAGGAAGAGGGAGTGGCTTGTTTTCTGCTGCCCTGGAGACTAGGACTTGGAGCAATGGGTTCAAATTAAAGGAAAAGAGATTCCACTTAAAGTTTATGAAGAACTTCCTGATCTTAAGAACTGTTCAACAGTGGAACCCTCTGCCTCGGAGTCCGGTGGAGGCGCCTTCTTTGAAGGCTTTTAAACAGAGTCTGAATGGCCATCTGTCAGGGGTACTTTGATTGTGCTTTTCCTGCATGGCAGGGGTTTGACTAGATAGCCTATGTGCTATCATCCAACTCTATTAGTCTATGATTCTATCATTCTGTTCTATGATTTGGGAAGCCAAAATGTGGCAAAATGCCACTTTCTAGAGGGTATTTTTGACCTTTGTAGAACCTTGAGGGGCCACAAAAACAGCTCTGAGGGCAACAAGCAGAATTTGAACCATACTTGCCCTCCTCTGCTTAACATTTCACTGGCTTCAGGAGTTATGGCACCAAATTCAGAATATTCTCATTACTTTTCAGACTACACATGAGGACAAGCACAAATCCAATTGTCTTTATTCGTTATGTGGAGGAAGGTTTGCAGGATGGTGGAAGTTTAATAGTTTATGTGTACGTAACATTGACAAACAGTATAGTAAGAAAAAAACCCAAGAATTTTCTGCCTAAAACTGGGAGGGTTTATTTTCTATATTGATCATGTAGAATAGTGGTGGGAATTATTTGGCTTTTTAGATGTTATAGGATTGCAGCCCCCAGTATTCCTTGTACTTGGCAGGGGTGATAGGGCTACTAGAACTTGTAATATAACAACGCATAGCTCCCATTCTCATCTTGAGCATCACAGTATGTGAAAACTATGTATACATTACAACTAATTTGAAGTGAACACCTTTGTAATAGGGTTATTCTTTCTGGAAGCTCAGAATATGCAAGGATTATTCTTCCTTTTGGCTGCTGCAAAGGAGGAAACTTGAACCAATTCCCCCGTTTGAAGTGATATCAGTTTGAGAGATGTTTTTCCATTTCTTTAACAAAAGAATCACTAAACTGTAAGATTATAGCTTTCCAAGAGTCCCTGTTCTGGAAATGTGAAGGTGCTGCTTAACTGTGTTTTCACAAAAGCTGGCTTCTGTGTGATGGCTTTAATGTATAATATTATATTGACTGCCATTGTGCAAGCAAGACTGATTTGTAGAGAGTATTGTACTCCTAAGATTTTTATCAGAGCCTCCAATTGGATTTGGCCATTTAGATGTTCATCATTTGCTACTTTCCAGTATTGAAAAGCAACATCTAGAGGGGCATAATCACAGCATATTTCAGAATGATAGTACTCATTTCTTCTCTGGTAACCATATTGTTCAGTAATTTTGGTAGTGTTAAAAGTGCCAGCAACATTTCATCTGGATTTGGCTATTACATTGGCTATACCTGGGATTATTTCATTTCTAACATCTTACTTTTTTTTACTGGTAACACACAACTGATACAAACTGTTTTTTGGGCTGTGGAAGAGGCTGGCCAGTTCCTGTTTCCAGAATTTACTTTTACGTGTCCAGAGTCTTAACAATTTTTTTGGTGATTCCTCACATTGTGTTTTGGTTTTCAAATGTTTTGGAATAAATAGCCCCCGCATTTGCTGGGCTAGAAGCTGCAGTTGAGTGTGTGAATGTTTTCCTGCAGGATGAGAAAATTCTGATGGAGGAAGATATATGTTTACCTACTGCAAAGTAGATCTTGTCTTTCCAGACTATCTGACATAAATACTTAAACTTCACTCAGTGGCCTTATAATTAAGGAATATGTGCTCAGCTGAGTCTAACTGCATAAAGGAATAATAATTACAGCGACCCCCGTATCTGCAGGAGACATGTTCTTGGATGGTTACTGCCACTGAAGTATCCCATTCCTGGTCCCAGCCTACCATAGTGTTGTTTTGGAGATTCCCAGAGAGTTATCTTCTCTAAGAATTGTCTAGGTCCTCTGGCACAACTTTGTGATAACTTCAAGGGGAAGTATACCATGAAATTGCCTAGAAGACCAGGTTTTGGTTGTCTTTTATTTTTTATATTTAGAGAATTTTTACCTCGTTCCTCAGTCACAAAAGTAGTCAGAGTGCCCTACAAAATGTTAATTTACCCTCAGGCTTACAATACGCATAATATAAATAATTATTACATAAATATTATATAAGACACAATATTGCTGTGTCTTGCTGGCTGCTTCCCTCCTGCTCAATGGCCAGCAGAATGGACACATTTTAGGACACAATACCTATATCTCCCAGTCATCATGAATGGTAGTGTGCTACCTGGAGGATCCTGGGCAAGATAGTCCAAAAAACGTTTTCAAACTCTGCTTGAGCATCAAGTAACCACGGTGTTTAATTTTTACAAACCACACTTTACATTTCTAAGATCATAGACTTAGGAGGGACCACACTGACTTGTCATGAAACATGAAGTAGTCCTGTTAACAAGCCACAGGTTACTTGTAAAAATAAAACATGCTTCCATATAAACATTCTTTACATTCATAGCTACATTTTCCAGTTCTTCCACATAATGAGGCCAGTGAAATCTCATGAAAATACTCAGTGTTCTCCTGTATTTTACTTTCTATGTGGGATGTAGGATGTTACATAGAAGTAACTCCATAGGAAAACCACTTTGGGGGAACTTGTCTCTGGACCTATCTTGCTTGTACTGGTAGAAATGCTTTCTTGTTGACTGTTAGTTCTTCTCTTAGCTTTTCCTTGTTTAGTATGACAGAAGTGGAAAATCTTGGGAGCAAGCCCATAAACAATATTGTTGCTTGTCTGTCTGTTGTCATTGCTCAAGTCCTCTGTTCAACACTTCTGCCCTATTTTCAGTCTCTTCCAGCTCACCATAAGCTTTTTCATCCTGTTCTGTTTCTTGACATTAGTTTTGCTTGATGGGGACAGTGAAAGAGCCTTTTTCAAATGTTTGCTCACTATGAGTCACAACCTACTCTCACTTCTAGAGGATTACGCACAATGTTTAGGTAGCTCTAAAAATGTGGTGTGGCAGGTTGTGGTTCTCCCAATACTCTCCTGCCCAAATCCTGTTTCTTTGAGAACTTGGATTGTTCAGCAATCTAATCGAAGTAACTCTAATTGTTCTACATTTGCACAGGTGTCTCCTGGAGTTTGAGTGGGTATCATTATGTATAGCCATGTTGTTTAGCCTAAATATATTAGTGTAGTTCCACTGATTTTAAAGTATTTAGTATATACTTAACCACTTACTGTATATACTCGAGTATAAGACCAAGTTTTTCAGCCCTTTTTAGGGCTGAAAATACCCCCCCCTCAGTTTATACACGAGTGAGGGTCCTGTCCAGTTTATATTGGGTCGGCTTATACTTGAGTATGTAGGTGGTCAGAGTTGGACAGTCTTATCTGATTGAAGTCTTATTATCTTAAATTACAGTTTAATGTAAATATTGAAAAACATTTAACCTCAATTGATGTCATTTTATTGGTATCTATTTTTATTTTTATTTTTGAAATTTACCAGTAATTGCTGCATTTCCCACCCTTGTCTTATACATTTTTTGTGGTAAAATTAGATGCCTCAACTTATATTTGGGTTGGCTTAAGCTCGAGTATATATGTTAATTCATCTACAGACACAATAGAAAACAAAAAACAACAACAACTGTCAAAACTGAGAGCAAAATATAGTTTATTAAAGTAATAGTCCAAAAATAGTTCAAAGAATTAGCAGAAACTTAAAACACTTCAGTGTTATTAAGTAGTTAAAACAGAAGAAATGCCAAAAATAAGAACTGACATATAATCTGGATTAACCAGAGATAAAATCCGGACTAAACATAAAATACTTGAACTCAGCCCAAAAGCACAAAACGGGCTTGAAATGGTGAAACAAACAAAAGCAAACAGCTACGAAGCCCTCAAAACCTTCCCAAAATTCAGGAGTACGAAAGTAGCTTTAAACCAAAACAAACACCCAAACCGGGCTGGAGAACTCTCCGTTGAGAGCAGCAAAGCAAGCGGAACAGAAAGACGCTGGCGAGCCCACAGCAAACCGCTGCTGGAGTGAAGGCCAAGCCAGGAGTTAAAGGAGCAGAGCAGGAAAGCGTCGTCAAGCCGGTCTGAAGTCGGAATAAGCAAGTAGCGTCAAACCGCTGCAGGAGCAAAAGCCAAGCCAGTAATTGAAGGAGCAGAGCAGGAAAACGTCATCAAACCGGTCCGAAGTTGGGAAAAGCAGCCAGCGTCAGGGTCACGAGCGAAGCCAGTAGTCAGCAACAGAAAGCAGCCACGGAATTGAGAATGACGCCACAACACATTTTGGGAGCGAAGAGCAAAGCCGAGTCTAATTCCAGTCCAAGGTCCAAGGAGTTGAAGTCATCAAAAGAAGGTCCACGTCACGGAATGGCACAGAAAGCCAAAACAACGAAGGCGAACAGCAGCTAATGCAAAATAGTAATAACAATGCAGTCCAGGGAAACCCACACAATTCCAGCCCTCCGATGCAGAATAACCCGGATCAAACTTACATCTGTTGCAAAGTCCCAAGCCAGTCTTCAGAATCACGTATAGGAAACCCAATGGCGCCCAGCAACACGTTGTCACACGCAAAGCATAGTGGCCAAACATCCCCAATTTATTTAGGTTTCCTTGGGCGTCCAAACTTCTAACGCCCTAGGATCAGGCGTCCCAAACTCTTCATCAGAGTCAATATCATTCTGCCCACACCCAACTCTGTCCACACCTGTGGAACCACCCTCATTCCTCCAGGCAGACCATGTGGGATTTGCTTCTGAAGATACCCAAGCCTCTCCAGCATCAAAAACATCCATGGATCCAGATTCCTCCCCAAGCCCTTCCGGAGCCCGTGCCCAATCTATACCAGCTTCCTCCATCTCCACTGGTTCCTCAGCATCCATTTCTACCTCAACACCCTCTCCCAAATCCTCACATAAATCTTCCTCAGAAGATTCCTCATCAATCTCCCTGATTCTCTTTCTATATAAATCTTCCAGTGAGCCCTCCTCACGAGGATTCTTCCTTCCTCTCCTGATCTCACCATTATTACTCACAGCCTCAGAAGACTCATTCACAACAACAACAAAGCAACTTATAGCATGGAAGAGACAAACCAGCATTGAAGCAGATTTCAACTGGGTGCATCTTGTTAGGATAAAGCCATCCTTCATTACTGAATGGCAAAACCCATCAAAATTGCCAATCAGTCCACATTTCTGTTACCTACCTGGTGTAATGGGACCATTCTGCTTCTGTGTCAACATGCCTCCTTTCCCTCTCATTATTCCCAAGGCAGTAATTTAGTTGCATTTGATATTTTTATTAACCATGTCTACAGTTGCAAAATTGCCTTTAATTTTTTTAAAGTTTAGAGCAGTGGAGTGCAAGAAGGCAGGTTACAAGGATATGTAGAAGTAGAAACATGGGACTACAGATTGGCAAATTGGTATAGTTGTGTAAATGAAGGAATGTTCAATAGCAAGGGTGCTCGTGCCATCATGTAGTTGCTGTCAGTGATTGTGTGACTGCTGTGGAATAGTGACTTGGTGTCACAAAGTCCTTATTCTTCACCACTCCTTTTTAGAGGCAATTGGGTGAGGAAGAGCACTAGAGAAACATGCAGTGTTGTGAAAAAGCAACCACTTAGATATCTAGAATGGTATTTAGAGCAAAAATTGTTGGGGCAACTTGAAATCTTACACATTTTATTTGATATAAGATTTTGTGGATTCTGAATTCATGAACCATGTATACAAGTCTTTAAGACTTTTTTGTTGTGCAACATTCTAACTTGGCCTCTTCTGTGGAAAGAATTTATGCCAACTTCATATTTGTTTTAAAAATCTCTGAGTATTAAAAATCTGGGGCAGGGAAATGTATAAGACATAACAGTTTTGTGCACAGTAGCAGCTTGCCAGCTTCTGCCACTACTGATTCTTTCATATTTTTGGCATTGTTACTTTACATTAAATAGCTGATAGATGATGTTTTTGAGATTCCCTGATAGCTGGACTGTCTAGTCCCACTGAGATTTTACTGTCATATCAGAGATAAAGTAGTCTCAGGAAAATACATCTTTTCTTTTCAAACTGGAAAGGTCAAGTTGTCTTTTGTAGTCTTTCTGCACTAACCCTGTCTATTTCTTTAACTTTTCAGGAAAACCCTAGTTACAAAGGAGACACAGGGGAACCCAAATCCTCAGTAAGTTGTCAGTGACATTTAACTTGCTTGTGATAGATTGGCTTGGAGGTAACATTTTAGTTTTTGCTTTTAAAAAAATGCAGTTTCTATGTTCATTTACATGCTGTTTTCTGTTGATCTCTATAGGATGATTACAGTCTATCACAAGTAGAATCTCTAATACTTTCTCAGTTCTTCATGGTGGCGGTAAACACTTCAGTGGCTGCCATTCATTATAGCAGAAGTAGGCAATCTCAGGGGTTAAAGCAGTGGTTCTCAACCTGGGGTCCCCAGATGTTTTTGGCCTTCAACTACCAGAAATCCTAATAGCTGGTAAACTGGCTGGTATTTCTGGGAGTTGTAGGCCAAAACATCTGGGGACACCAGGTTGAGAACCACTGGGTTAAAGGTTTTACTAACCTCTTTTGGGGAGCCCTCTAGACCAGGGGTCTCCAAACTAAGGCCCGTGGGCTGGATGCGGCCTTCCAAGGACATTTATCTGCTCCCCACCATAAACTTTAGAGTCTGAAACCATAGTTTTTTTTCAAACTATAGTCTCGCTCTCCAACAGCCTGAGGGACTATGAACTGACCCTCATCTTTAAAGTTTGAGGACTCCTGCTCTAGACCCGCTTTAAGCAACAAATAATCATTTTGAGAGAATCAAAAGTGATATTTTAGTCAAATTTGGTTCCTAATTTTGGATTATTTTGTTGTTGTTCTGCAGTGCCCCCAAGCAGTTGATTAAGCACAAAACTGCTCTTCCTAGAGAGTTCTGGATATGCAGTTGGGGAGTTTATGGGAAATTTGTTTACTTCCAATTCAGGGTGTGTGTTTTGTGGGGAGCAGGAACCTTGAGGGCAAGTTACGTATGATTTGTAGACAATAAGATTCCCATTCCTACATTAGAGAAATGACTGTTAGGCATCAGGAGGGCATAATGCGGAGATACTGATATTACTGACATGCAACTGGTATTAAAGGATGTGTTTTAGCAATAGCAGACAATTGTGCTGGCCTATTTTTGGGGGGAGGGTGAGATTTGCATTGAAGAGGATGGGAGAGAAAAATAATTTAGGAAATGCTTGTCCCGGTTTTTAAAGGACACATTTTTTCTTAAAGAAGCATGATGATGTTGAGTAGCTGGCCAGACCTCCCAAGACACTTTCAAGCTCTGGTCTCTCCCTGCCTTTGAGTGCTCTGTAGCTGTGCATGATACTATAGGTAGTTTCTCCTATTGGCAGATGGACAATTAATTTTGAGACTTACAGCATGAAAAATTCAACCACATTCAGCTTCTTACAAAATGCTGCAGTTGTGTCCATGTTAGTGCATGAATCTTGGTGGCTCTGCTAACTGAAATAAAAACTTCATTTTGTGACAGCCTGGAACCAGTCGCTCTAGCCGGCGATACACAGGGGAAAAGATCAAGTACCGATTGGTGGCTGTGCCCCATGGGAATGACATTGCTTCCCTTTTTGAACTTGATCCTACCACACTGCAGAAGACTGACTCCTTTGTCCCCAGGTACGTTTTAGCTGAAGTAGTATGGAGATACCAGGCACAACCTAAAAGAATATACTTTGGTTTGCATGAAAACCATGTTCCATTATAGAACAAAAGAAGAAAAGGTAGAGTATGTACACATTTAAATAAAATAACTTCCATCCAATAGCCAGGCAGGTCAGAAAAGTATCCCTTTCTTCCTCTAGGGAGGGGTGTGTGGTTGTATTGTGAATACCTTCATATCCTTTTTTGGCATGAGAGTTTTGTGTCAAGAAACTCATTATATTATTTCCAGCTTCTTTATTTATGTACTAGGTTTACTTTTCTTCTCTTCCAAATCTTCAGACACTCCTCACTTGAAAAACTGCTTAAGTTCCATGATATATACATTAGGCATTGGATGCATTTTGGAGACTATATGGGTACAGTTCCATTGATATAATTGGAATTTGAGTATTTAACAGCTACAGTCTCACTCTAAGTGAGGCTTCACATGCTCAATATTTCCTTCCTTCTGATAAATTAAAGCCATCAGACAAAATCTCTAAAGAAATAGGAAATGGAATTTTGTGTTTTTATGCAACTGAATTAAATGTTTCTAGACCATAGAATTGGATGAGAAAGTATTGATTACGCATTTGAAATTTCAAAAATGCCCACAAATGCTCACAGAAAGGCTATTTGATTATTTTAACTGTTTTTAATTATTTCAATTGAATTCTTTGTTTAATTCTTTCTTAATATTTATATGCTATAGATTTTAAGTTGTATTGTCTCTTAATGTTGTGAACTGCTTTGTGTCTCAATCAAGAAATAAAAGCAGGCTATAAATAAATATAATACTAAAAAAGAAAACATCACAGAACTAAAATGTACTTTCTCTTGATTTCAGAAACTCCTACGTTCGACTGCGTCATCTCTGCACCAACACTTGGATTCAGAGTACCAATGTACCCATTGATGTGGATGAAGAGCGGCCTATTCGCCTTATGGTATGTTCTTTTTTTTGGTCAAAGGCCGCTTCTCCTGTAAATGGGGAAAGGGCATAATTGAACAGTTGCAGAATGATTTAGGGGATCTGTGTCACAATGGGGCTGGAATGGAGAAACCCAGCAATCAAACTTTTCCCAATACGGCAAACAGTGATGGAAAGTGTGTAACATCATCTACAATGCTCTAGTTATCTCTCTTGTAATATCTAGTATACTTATCAATAAAATTTTCAAAGTTAATTGGAGATGGCACTATTTTCTTATCATTCTCAGTGTTAAAAGAGTAGTTTAGGGTGAACAATTCTGCAGTTTCTTTTACAATGTCTTTACACAGCATCCAGTGTTGGTGACAGCTGAGAAACAGTATTGTCTAGTTGGGTTTGAGGAGATTCTGAAGTACTATTGATGGTTTCTTCCTTCTCTAATACAAGTAGCAGCTGCAAAACAGCTCTAAAAACATTCACAAGAGATGCTCTGATCAAGGTCTGCTATACAGGAGGATTCTCTCTCTTTTTCTCTCAATTGTAGAGCTTTCCTGGGATGGAAGCTAGGTTGAAACTTTTTTACAGAAGAATTAAAACTTCTGTAAAGAAGCTATTCCAATAGAGTGTTATATTCTACTTTAACTGCCATGACTATATTCATTCTTGGGGAAAATGTTGGATATAAATGAAGTGATTAGTTAACAATTGATTGATTGAAAACAACATCCTATAGAATCTTGTAGTTGTAAGGCACTAGAGAGCTTGGCTAAAAATACTAACCACCATCACTTTAGACTAAAACCCCCAATATTTGAAGGAATGTTGCCATGGCAGTTAAAGTTATGAGATGCATGGGCCCACTAATGTAGGGAGGAGGCTTTAGAACAATCCCCATTCCAGTAATACTAGTAGATATTGCTGAGATAATGAGGACAATAAAGTCTGTCCCTCACTACAATAACGCACAGTAGGGGATGGGTGTTCAAAATTACATGCGTTTCCCAGTATCCCAGGCAGCCCTTGGCCCAAGGGAAGTTGTCCATTTCTGACTAGTTCGTCACTTACTTGTACTGCTGTAATAATATTATATATAATCCCAATTTACATTTCAGTTAATTTATTTAATTAAAATAATTTTCTCCTGCTGCTCCTCACATTTAAAAAGGACATTAGAAGCGGCTCATTGTACAATTAATGTAATAAAATATACAAAACACCAATCAGCACTTCATACAATTTTAAGGCCAGCAGGATAAAATCAACAGGAACAACAATAAAATCAAAACAGACAAACAGAAACCACCTAACATTTCTTAAAACCTATGGCTCTTGCCCAGATTAGATATTTCCTGGGACGATAGCTTTTTGACCTGGTGCCTAAGACAAAAAAAGGAATTAATTGGCTAGAAAATGTGCCACCCCAGAATGGAATTGAAGGAGGTTCAGTGTGCTAGGAGGGTTTGTGCAGATACTTGGTACTTTGGAAGACAAAGCAAATTGCGGCATTAGATGAACAATTTTTTTTGCTGAAATTAACTTATATGAAAAATGTTGAATTGACATGCCAATTAAAATTAGTAAGAAAGTGTCTGAACAATAGCAAGAAGAATAAAAATGCATCCGTGATCCCACCAGATTTTTCTTTTCAGCTGGGGACATGCCCCACCAAGGAGGACAAGGAAGCTTTTGCTATTGTCTCTGTACCAGTATCAGAAATCCGAGACTTGGATTTTGCCAATGATGCCAGCTACATGCTCGCCAATGTGGTGGAGAAAATGAATGAAGGATTCCTAAGCCAGAATGATAGGAGGTAAAAGGGTGACTATTTCAGCTATGTGAGATTCTAGTAGAACATGAGCTGGAGAGAGCTGGTGGGAGAGCATCCATTGATAAATTTAATCACTACAAATGGTATTAAGCCCATGGCCTGGAAAACAGAGACAAGGTTTTGTTGTGCAATAAAAATGTTCTTTTTTGCCAGGGGAAAACTTAAATATCCATGAGATGACCTGAGTGTTTTGTATTGCTCTGCATAATATATGTTCAGTCTGAGTGTTGCTAAAGCATTTGTGTTGCAATAGACCCTCTTATTATGCAAGCTCATTGAATGCAGTTTTATTCATACATGAAGACCTTTGAATATCATAGAATTGCTCTGTCAGACCTAGAAAATGCTTAGAGAAGTGTTCTCTTCGCACAATTCTATGGTCAGCTTCTATCACAAGTTCCATCTGAAGTTGACCGTGGAATTGCCCTAGAGGCCTAGAGAGAATACTTATCTAGGCATTTTCTAGGGCTGACAGAGGTATTCCATGATATGCTTTGGCTGGAAGCCCAAGACATAATTCATTACAAAATTTTAAAAAACAGGGTTACAGATTATGTGAAAAAAAATTATTAGAGGGGTTCTGGAATGGATCCCTCATGAGTCCACTGTACTTTAAATGAGAAGAACTTTGGCAAATAATTAAAATTATGATGAAAAAATTACATAGGGGAGATACTAAAGACTACTGTGTTGATATTATTAATGGACCTAGTTTTAGGGAGTGGGTTATCTTTTTGATGATACTAACCATGGTATTTTTGGCAGGTTTGTGATTCAACTACTGGAAGACTTAGTGTTTTTCGTCAGTGATGTGCCCAATAATGGTCAAAATGTTTTGGATATAGTTATTACCAAGCCCAACCGGGAAAGGCAGAAACTCATGAGAGAGCAGAACATTCTGAAACAGGTGACTAAGTACCAGGGTGGAGGATTCTGTAGAGGAAAACAAAAAGTAGAAACCAAGTATTTGCAACATTTAGTGAAGAGTTGTGGATACTTCTACAGCTAGGGTATTCTTACAAGGCTACAATCTAAACACACTTACTAAGAAATACTTTTTGGTGTGCACAAACAGTATGAGTTACTTTTGAATAGCTATGCATTGGAATATACTGCACACGGCTGTTTTTTCTCCACCATTGAACAGGTTGTTTAGCCTACTTGGTGGAATATGGAAGGATTTTTCAAATTAGGTTTTAAATCCTCATCTCTAACAATCAGAGAAATTGTTCTTTTTTGTCATTCAGTTTCACAATGATAGGATTCTAAGGAAGCCTGTTTCTATTTCTAATTTTACTTGACATTGGGTGAACAGCAGATAAAAAACCTTTTCTGCTTACCGAGACTCCAACTGGAAATCACGGCAGAAAGTGAGGTTGTCGTTTTGAATTCCTTAGAGAAAACTATTTCATCTATTAAAATGGTTTATCTTCTGCCTTCGGTTTAAAGAAAAGAATAAAATGAGATAACAATTTGCTGAGTGTATTCCATTAGTATAAGTGGCCGGTAATTATTTATGACAGATACAAAGTAGTAAATCTAGATAAAAGCATTCAGAAATACAGGCAGTCCCAGAGTTACAAACATCTGACCTACAAATTACTCATAGTTAAGAATGGGGTGAGACAGCAGGAAGAGATAGAAATTTACTCCTGGGAAGGGAAATTCACTCCTGAAAGAGTTATCATGGGGAAAAGGTGTCTCCACTGAAGCTTTCTCAACAATCACTGTTTCCACAACAAGCCAAATTTTTCAACATCCAATTATCACAGGGACAGAAAGTGAGGTGAAATCTCAACAGGGGCACAAATAGCAAAACAAACACCACAGGGGTGTTAACCCTTCCTTATGCTATGAAAAGCTATAAAAGATATTTGCTTGGTTACACTTTAAAAACATACCTGTTCTGACTTACAACTTAAGAACAAACCTACAATACCTATCTTGTTCATAACTTGGGGACTGCCTGTAAATAAGCATAGGACATGAAATGCCTCATAATCACTGGTTAGTAATTAGTCTTTGGAAGATGAGTTTTTCAGTTTGACCACTGTATTTCCTTTTGTGTTGGGTAGATCTTTGGGATCCTGAAAGCACCATTTAAGGACAAGGGTGGGGAAGGCCCACTGGTGCGTTTGGAAGAGCTATCCGATCAGAAGAATGCTCCTTATCAATACATGTTTCGGCTTTGCTATAGGGTACTCCGGCATTCCCAGGAGGACTATCGCAAGAACCAGGTAGGCTTTTAAATATGGATACTTCTGGCACTAGGTTGCACCTAAAACATTGGGTATAGTTGATCCATGTGTGAAACAAAACACATTTATTTGCTCTTCAGTGGGATTTCATTTCCTCAGTGGACCTATAAGAGAAATGCCAATCAGGGACTAATCTGTTTGGAAAGATTAATGGGTTCTCTGATATTCCTGAATTAGGTTGGAAACATGAATGCAGACTGATCCATTTATTCAGGTATGAACTCTTTTTCCACAGGAACATATTGCCAAACAGTTTGGCATGATGCAGTCCCAGATTGGTTATGACATCTTGGCTGAAGACACTATCACTGCCCTCTTGCACAATAACCGCAAACTTCTTGAAAAGCATATCACCAAAACAGAGGTGGAGACTTTTGTGAGCTTGGTGCGAAAGAATCGGGAACCCAGGTGGGTGCCATTCTATTGGGTAGTGAGTTATTTAGAGTTTTGGATGAATCCTTTCTTCTGTCGGCAATAATATTTATTTTCGTGTCAAAAGCTGTAGCTGCTGTTAAAGAACAAATATGAAACAATTAGCTAACTAGATTTATTTGATTTAAATATTACCAAAACGTTTGCAATATAGAGGAGTTTGCTACAGATTGCTGAAGAGTAGCTATCATACTCAAATTTTAAGGTACTAAAGGAATTGGAAGGAAATAAGAGGAAAGCTATTTTGCAAAGGAAATAGTTAGCTTTTGCAAACTCTGTATACTTATTGTATTCAGGATGGGCAAAAAGAATAAATTATATGCATACTGTGAAATATTGGGGAAAAGGAATGCAAATAATGAGATTTGAGAGAAATGCTCTATGTCGATGTATTATATTGCATCTTCCTTGAGTACAAAGCAATTGACACTGAAGGCATGATTCTATCTTTGCAAAATGATTTACAGTTATACAGTCATGTTTCCCTCTAGAAAAATGTCTGATGGTCTCACCTGCCTTATAAATATTTGTGTTTGGAGTTCAAACACATTTTCTGAATTTGAAGATATTTCATTTGGGGATTATGTTTGATAATTGACAATTCCAGCCAACAGCAATTCAAGGAATTGTATAGCTAACTGGACAGAAGGAAGAGAGAGAGTTCTCTTCTCCCAGTGCATTTTGATTAATAGGTAATGTAAGTCTCTTATGTGTATCCTAGGTTTTTAGACTATCTCTCAGACCTATGTGTATCAAATCATGTAGCCATACCTGTCACTCAGGAGTTGATCTGCAAGTGTGTACTTGACCCCAAGAACACTGACATCTTGATCCAAACTGAGTGAGTATACAAGGAGCCCTTTCTGCTCCAAACACTGGAGCTGGTTTCATCTTTTACCCCCTTTTACAAAGTGATGGGGAATTGCTTCATGTCCATCTTAAAACAAGTTCCTTTAGATGTTCTTAAGTGTTATAGATATTTGAGGTTATTGTATTCTTCATGTGGGCAGATGTTAGCTTGAGCGTGTCATATAAGTTGAATGTAAACCTCAGATAGTTCCCTAAGTTGCCTTGTTCTTGCTATTTTAGATGAAAGTTCTGCAAATGTTGGTTATTTTTCAAATACAGTTCTTTGCTTGATATTGTATACAGAGCCAGTATAACACAATGTTGTCTCTAAAGCAGTCAGGCTATCAAAGAAATTATAGTAAAACCCTGATATCCATGGGGGATGTGTTCCCAGAGTTCATGTGGATAAACAAAACTATCGATAATAGTGAACCCTATTGAAATGAAGGGCTTCTGGCCACAATATACCATATGATGTTGCTGGAGGACGTAGAAAATGCCTAGATAGAACATATCTTGCTGGATGTGGATAAATGAAATTGTGGACACTGGTCCTGTGGATACCGAAGCACTTAGATGACTAGAAAGTTGTTGGCGAAACTCCATTTTTAAGCTGAAATGCAAGTTAGAAATATATATGGTTCGGTATAAAAAAGAAACATAGATGCATAAAAATGGTCATTAAATGGCATTGAACTGGTCCAGGACAGCTTTCTCCATTGAACGTTTGGGAATGGCCATTTCGTCAATGTTCTTTATGATTTTTAGATTGAGACCTGTGAAAGAGATGTCACAAACTCATGAATACTTGAGCATTGAATTTTCTGAGGAGGAGGTTTGGCTCACCTGGAGTGATAGAAACAATGATCACCATGAAAAGAGCATTCGGCAGCTAGCACAGGAAGCACGAGCCGGCAATGCGCACGATGAAAATGTTTTGAGTTACTATAGGTAAGAAGTGCTTCTCATTTTGGTCCCAGTTATTACAGAGCCATTGGCTATATCTGATCCTTGACCAAATTTCCTGTAATTGTACAATTCTCATGGAGTAGACCAGGAATGGCTTCTGGAATGTCCTTGTAACCAGGCCCAGTTTTTATTAATTTGGTTAAGTATATTAATAGAAATAAGAAATTAGTGGTTTACGTTTCCTTTTTTACTGTTACTCCTGTTTACTTTTCCCCTGCACAGGTATCAGCTGAAACTGTTTGCCCGTATGTGCATGGACAGGCAATATTTGGCTATTAAAGAAATCTCCAAGCAACTTGGGGTGGAGCTAATCTTCCTTTGCATGGCGGATGAAATGTTGCCTTTTGATCTTCGAGCCTCCTTCTGCCATCTCATGCTTCATGTCCATGTGGACAGAGATCCACAGGAGAAGGTGATGCCTGTGAAATTTGCTCGTCTCTGGACTGAGATTCCTACAGCCATCACCATCAAAGAGTAAGGCACATGAAGGATCTCAGAATAAGAGGGAATGGGGAGAATAGCATAGAAGAGAATAACATCTAGCACATCCTTCTAAGCGCCCTATCCTTTCGCTAGTAATAGCACATGTGTGGCACCTTGTGGAAAGCACATGTTTGTGTGTGTTCTCATCTTCATGACCATCAAAGTAGTTCAGTGGTTTCTGGAAGACTAGAAATTGTACTAAAACCATTGATTTAACTCAATCAGTCATTCCCTTTGCTTTGCAGCTATGATGCCAATGTGAATAGTTCAAGGGATGACAAGAAGAACAAGTTTGCCAGTACCATGGAGTTTGTAGAGGACTATCTCAACAATGTGGTCAGTGAAGCAGTACCTTTTGCTAATGAGGAGAAGAACAAGCTCACTTTTGAGGTGAGAAACCTATCTATGCTATTTTGTGAGTTTTCACTTGCCTTTGAAAAATGATCATTGTACTCAAATGTTGACTTCTAGAAAGAAGTCATATCTGGTGTTCACCATGTGCTTTTTGTGTTTCATTTTTTTCTCTCCATTAAAGCTGGCTGGTTAAATTAATCTGGTAATTTTCAATAGAGTGGAGAAGTGTATTTATACAAGTATTCATACAATGCTCAAATAATACATTGTGAAAAGCAAATTGAGTCTTTTCTCCATCCTCCAGTCTTCGTAAACCGGTCTAACCGCTATCTGATATATACCTATTCACATGTATCTTCTGTGTGTGCGAGAGAGAGAGGGAAAGAGAGAAAGAGAGACTGATATATGGAAACCTATGCCTCCTAAAAGCAGTTCTCAATGTAACAGCATCATGTAAACACTATTCCACCCCCCCCCCCCCAATAAATCAGGCAAAGCAACATTGAATCAGGGGACTTTTTTTCTACTCCCACACCACACACCACAATGCACAAACACTTCTAATAGTTTCTAAAAGGCCATGTCCAGATTTTTTTTAATGTGGGAAACAGCATCTAACACAAGTTTAAGACTACTGTTGCTGGACCTTTCCAAAAACAGATAAACTGATTTTTTAAAAATTAAAACATTATTGTTTGGTGGAATGGGAAAAGAAATGCATATAGGTTGCAAAACTGCACTTTTCCAACTGCTTTAATAGATGGGCAAACTAGTATCAGTTTTGACTTTTACCAACAGTAATGAGATTGTTTTACTTCAGCTCTTGGAATTTACGAAAAATGACAGAGAGGGTCCAATACCACTTTAGGGTGCTAGTATGTTTTGATCTTCTCCATGTGATTGAGTCTGTTTTGTTTGTTTTTAGGTTGTCAGTCTTGCCCACAACCTCATTTACTTTGGCTTCTACAGCTTCAGTGAGCTGCTACGCCTGACACGAACTCTGCTTGGGATCATAGACTGTGTGCAGAACCCTCAGCTGATGATGCAGACCATGTACAATGATGATATGCCTGGTATGTCCAGTGAGGCTTTACTGAAGATGAATCATATTGTGCCAGGTTTTGATATAATTGCTCAGATTAATAACAGATATGAACACAACGTTGATTTACTTCATTTATGTGAGCTATAATTTTTGGATATTAGTCCAGATTATACACCATAGTCATTGGTACTTTTTGTACTTTAGAGCCAAATAAATGGTATAATATGTATAATTCAGTTAATGTTGATTGAACAAGGGATGCACTGCTAAAGTGCTTTGCAGATATATTCATTTCACTTTGACTTTTCCATGTATTGTGGTGTTGCATCCTGCAATTAAAATGGATTTAATTGGCAATGTGACCACTTGATATACACTATATACTCAATACTGTGAAGATGAAAGCTATTTTTATTGTGTTGTAAAGTGAAGTCAACAAAAAACCCCTCCAATAACAGTACTGTAAAAAGGCATTGTAAAACTGGAGAAAGTTTAGGAAACTAGTATGTTATTACATTAGCTTAATACATTATTTTTATTTGATTTGTTTATTATTTATCATTTCTTGATAAAGTTCACCATGGCCTTGGGTTTCCTCTGCCCGTGGTATTATTTGGCAATCACAAAATCTGGAAAAACTCTGTAGATTCTTTTTTGGACCAGATTTCCCAAAATTCCCTTATGATGCCAGAGGAATTCTAGGAATTGCAATCTAAAAAAGTAACTTTCTGTGATCTGAGAGATGTTATTTAAGGATTAGCAAAGACATTCATGCAGTGGATAATATTGTTGAAGAAGATACCAGCAGCACAACTATGAAACCTAAATTGGAATTTTCCACAAAAATGAGTAAATCTCTTTCATTCAACTTCAAATTAATCTTTGAGTCAGTGTGAGCCTTGGGAAGATTTTCACCCTGATTCTCAATGTGGCTGTAAAAGCCGAGCAGAGAGCCATTGCCAAGATCTGAATGCAATTAAGACCAGCTTGAACCTAGTTGAATACGGTTACTCTTTCAGGAAAGAATGTCCGGAGATCAATCCATGGTGTTGGTCAAATGATGTCTACTATGGTGCTGAGCAGGAAGCAGTCTATCTTTGGTCCCTCAAATATAAATGCTGTGGTAGTTCCTGAGCCAGCAGAGAGGGGAAGGAGCACTGAAAATGAAAACATCGTGGTGATGGAAACAAAGCTAAAAATTCTGGAGATCTTGCAGGTCAGTGTTAAGTTGTCGCTTTAGAGACCGAATAGTTTTTGCTTGTAACACCATGGCTGCTTCTGGTGAGCCTTTCATAGATAGATTTGGGACTTATTGAGCGGGAGGAAGAATGAAAGGTATGTGGATGGCATAGATTTAATGTCCTGTGCTCTCTCTTTTTTCTCAGTTCATCTTGAATGTACGTCTGGATTACAGGATCTCCTATTTGCTCTCTGTCTTCAAGAAAGAGTTTGTAGAGGTCTACCCTATGCAGGACAGTGGGGCCGATGGAACAGCTCCAGCCTTTGACTCCACAAGTAAACTTGGCTTCTCTTTTTCATTTTCTTTCTGTTTGATCTGTTGAAGCCTTATTAGCCAATACATTCTCTAAAAGTAGTTTGGTGTTTCACTTTTGAATAAACTTTTGAATAAAAGTTCTATTGTATATTTTGTCATCACAGTGTCAATGGGAATTATGTGTGTTATAGGACATATCAGAAAAGAAGGAAAGCCATGTTATTAGGCCAGGAATGGGGACCTAGGGCTGCATCAAGACCAATATTTTTGTTTATTTCTTAGATTCCTTGTTTATCTCCTAATTTGTATCTTCATGGCACACAGTAATACTTACTTATGTGTTTCCTTCATGCAGCTGCAACAATGAATTTGGATCGGATTGGTGAGCAAGCTGAGGCCATGTTTGGGGTTGGGTGAGTTCTTATTAGTTATGACTCTTCCATTAATCATCTTAATTATCTTTTCCATAGAGTGTGTGTATATGTGGAGAAAAAGAGGCATAAATAGCAAGAGAATTCAGTTTTTATTGCTGGCGGCATCACAGTTTAGTGGCAGTTCATGGGAGAAATATTTCAACATGAATAAGATGTATTACTTTGACTGCTTTATATTTGTGCTTTTACCTATCTCTCCCTGAGCTTTATATGAATTATTAGCATATGGTTTAATCTTATTATGTATTTCTCAAAACATATATAATTATCTACATATTCTTGTCTTCAACTGTTACTGAATTATCTTGACATTTTGCATTACTTTTTCTGGTATTGTGTCCTGCTTTGAGCATGGCTTACCATGGGAAAGCAGCATACAAATGCATTTGGTGATGTTTGCAAATGTAGGTGGTTGCTTCGTGCTTTCTGATTTCTTTTCCCTCACCCAACTTTGTTGCAGGAAAACAAGCAGCATGTTAGAAGTGGATGATGAAGGTGGGCGGATGTTCCTCCGTGTGCTGATCCATTTGACAATGCATGACTACCCTCCACTTGTCTCGGGTTCTCTTCAGCTGCTTTTCAAACATTTCAGCCAGAGACAAGAGGTCCTACACACCTTTAAGCAGGTAATTTCCAACCCTGTGTGACTTCCACACATCTATATTTAGCATGTTTAAGTGCCTTCATCTTTTCTTTTCTTTTTACCAAATGGCATTGATCAGGAAGCTAGCTTGTTCTGTTTGGGTTTTTTTTTTTTTTTTTTTGCTTTCTTTTTAGGTACTACCTTTCCTTAGACCTGTCTATGGACTAAGTCAAAAATGCCTTCATACTGTGTGCATTCCATATTCTGGCCCATTTGACGTCTTCAGATCAGCAAGGGGCTGTGTCTAGTATTCAATATGAATACTAGTTAGGCAGGAGTTGTTTACATCATACATTGACTGCTTTAATTGGAATGTGTCTTTCCTTTGTTTAACACTGATCAGTTCACTTGATGTGATGGCAGTAATGACACTAAACCAGCAGCTGTTCTTGAAAGTAATTTCACTAAATGGGAAACAGCAGACAAAATTCAAAATATCTCATTGCTGAGGCATTTTTTAATCTCCACTTGTCATTAATATTATTTTTTTAGTATTTATAAGGCTTCTGAAAAACAATACACTGTGCAATAATTACTTTAAGAAAAACAAATGCTGCCTCAAAATCTACAATCTTAAGAAATTCATGAGCAGTAGTGCATGATACCTGCACCACAGTGTTTTATCTTTATTCCATTTCTTTGTGCCAGTCCGACAGTGGACTTCCCATGTACAATACAATCATTTTGTGCATGGAAGATATTTCCTTAGAAGAGGGAATCCTTATTCATATAGAAAAAGAGTGGGGAAAATGTGGCCATACATGCTCTCAGGCTTTTATTGTTCTCTCTTGAATCTTTGTGGGTGAATGGAAAACCACAACATTTGAATTTTATTCTTGGATGTTTCCAAGATTTGTGCTTTTGCTGAAAAGGGAAAGCAGGGTCTGCAACCTAAAATTCCCCCTACCAGCAAAAAGAGAAGTAGGCCTCTGTGTAACTGGGGAATAAACATAATTGTTATTGAAAATGTATAAAATTGTAGCCTAAATGTATTATATGCCATCTTTAATGGCATATAATGCCTTCTGTCTTGGATCATTAATCTTTTTTTCTTGAATGCACTGATGTTCTTTGTGGTATCTTAATCCAGGTCCAGCTACTTATCTCTGCTCAGGATGTTGAGAACTACAAAGTGATCAAGTCAGAATTGGATAAGCTGCGCATGATGGTGGAGAAGTCAGAACTTTGGGTAGAGAAGAAGGGCAGCTCCAAGGGGGAAAATGGACAAGAGGGAGAGAAGAAGGAGAAGAAAGAGGTAGAGTCTGAGCAGCTGCAGAGAAGACAATGTGAAACAGCTCTGGAATGCTCTGTAACTTACATACTATATTATGGATGTTTCACATCTTGTCCTTCTTTTCCCCTTTGTTAATTTATTTGCACCAAAAAAAGAATTTTGGTATTTCTCAGTAGGATTTTTACAATTCATTCTGTTTTGCTGTATATTTTAGTATTGGATGCATATTCCTTATTTCTAAACATAACACATCATGACATACTTTATCCTTTTTAAAGTATACTCTTTCACTGTGTGATTCTTTTAAAGTAATGTGTGAGTTGCTTCTGAGGTTGTAATTGAATGGTTCAGTGCAGTAAGTAATCTAGTTACTCCAGTGAACAACTAACAGGGAATTCTATTCCATTGGCTGTTTACTGACACCACATCAAGTTTCCAGAAGCTTTTAATGATCTATGAAAATGTCATCAGGCTGGAGAGGCAGAACTTGCTTTTTTGTGCCAATATAACTCTAAAATATTCAGTTTAATTAGGATATAATAGGGACTCCAAACTTTTACTTCCCCAGATTTATAGGACTATCCTTCTCTGAACAGAGCTACAACTCATTGGTCACAGCGGCTGTGGCTTCTAGGGAAAAACGTCCAGAAATGTCTAGGGACCAAACATTGGGAAGCACTGCATTTTTTGTTTGTTTCAGCACTGCACCTTTTGTCCCTTGAAGAGTATACTTATCATTATAAGCCAGTGTGGTATGTAAATGATTTAACAGTAGGGTTTGGAAGGATGTTTTTTCTTTTTCTTTTTCAGTTATGTTCAGTCACTTGAATCATCTATCTCTTTCTCTTCTCCTTCTAGAGTACTGCAGATGAGGAGCCTGGAACTCCTGGAGAAAAAAGCAGTGAGAATTACCAGCTGGTAAAAGGAGTAAGCAGTTTCATCTGTCATTCTCCTTAGACAAGCTGTCAGAAAAAAGCAGGGAATCATTCAAGCAGAGCACAGATAAGAGAACTGGGTTACAGAGCCAATTATAGCCTAATCTTAATAAGCAAGGTCCCACAAAACAAAACTATGTATATTGCATTGAATTGTTTGAAGAAATAGGCATGAAAAAAAGAATGAATGAATAAATAAGTAAATTGGGATACTTCAGCCATAAGCTAATTTTTCAAGGGTAAGGACATACGGAAGTGTCTCCTTTTCCTTCTCCATCTTTAAAGCCTAGAATAAGACTGCTTAATACTTTCTTCCTTTCCCTAATTTCTATTCCCTCTGAGTCGGGTTTTTCTTTGTTTCTCTCTAGATTCTGGAAAGGCTGAATAAAATGTGTGGGGTTGGTGAGCAGATGAGAAAGAAGCAACAACGGTTGCTGAAGAATATGGATGCTCACAAAGTGATGCTAGATCTGCTACAGATCCCCTATGAAAAGGTGGGAAGAAAGATGGATTGGAAAATCAGGATGGGGACAGAAGACCACCCAGAGCCTTGAATAAAGGGATAGGACACTGAGTCATCATTCACAACCAGAGATTAGAAATAATGCATTACAAGTGCTTATGTGTCCTGTGACATGTTATTTTGGGGTGTAATGACATTACTAACATCTTTCACTTTAAAAAATAATATAAAAACTGTTAATATCTTTATTTTTGTATAAGAAATGATAGTTGCTCTGTCCTCCTAAAGCATTGCTTGTACGTGTGGTTTGTAGGAGTCATTTCTGGATATTTTTTGTTTTAGATAAATTTCTCAAAAGATAAACAAGTCAAGGTACACTAGTCTGTTTATCTTCTGGGAAGGCTATTTATTTGCCAGATGAAACATGGTCTTCAGGTGTCAACCGAAATATCTGGCTCCATTTAGTCATATAATATATAGTATAAAGAAGCAGAACCTTCCCTGTACTTTTTGGTTGTATCTGCTAGCAAAATGCATGAGATGACTGAGCTATGTGCTCAGTTATAGTTTTAAAGATCAAGGAACTATCAGTGATAGTTTTCAAAGATTTTGAAAAGTAGGGACTAAGCCAGATCTTTGTATGAAACATTTGCAATATATTTTATTCCTTTGAATACATGCAGGGTGACATCAAGATGTTGGAGATTCTGAGATTAACTCACCAGTTCCTGCAGAAGTTCTGTGCTGGCAACCAAGAAAACCAAACCCTTCTACATAAGCATCTCAACTTGTTCCTCACCCCTGGGGTAAGAGAAAGGGGGCAAGTAAAGAAGGTGGGGAATAAAAATACAATTGTATCTAAATAGCCAAGAAATCTCATAGATCATTTGCTTCTGCTGAGGCTTAATCATTGCTGCAGAGTTTATCCAACAGATAATAGTTCTGTTGCCTCCTTGAGGTGTTTGGCCAGATAAGACTGTACCCATGCAAGCCATTAGGCCATGAATAACATCTCCTCCTCCTCACAGTTGCTAGAGGCAGAGACAATGCAGCACATCTTCTTGAACAACTATCAACTCTGCTCAGAAATCAGCGAAACAGTGCTACAGCATTTCATCCACTGCCTAGCAACACATGGGCGCCATGTGCAGTACCTTGACTTTCTGCACACCATCATCAAGGCTGAGGGCAAGTACATCAAGAAATGCCAGGACATGATCATGACTGAGGTGAGGTCCCATGGAGATTATCATGTGAGAAAGAGGGTACAGAATGGGAGTAGATCAGGATACAGAATGATGACAGCACTGAGAGGAAGCTCTCATACACCAGTAAGGAAACTGACATTGTAGGTTAATGGAGGGAAACAGGCAACATGAGAAGTAGGCTTACACCGGGCCCCAAGAAACCAGCTATAATTCTCCTGTATTTATTTATTTACAGTATTTATATTCTGCCCTTCTCACCCTGAAGGGGACTCAGGGTGGATCACATTACACATATAAGGCAAACATTCAATGCCTTAACATAGAACAAAGGCAGAGACAAACGCAGGCTCTGAGCTGGCCTCTAACTCATGACCTCTTGGTCAGAGTGATTTGTTGCAGCTGGCTGCTCACCAGCCTGTGCCACAGCCCGGGCCATCAGAGTATAGATGATATACTATTGAGACAGTTTTGAATGAGGAACGGACTATTTCTGGTTGGGTTTGTGTATGTTATGCAACCTATAGGAGATGTAATAACAAAATCATAAGCAACCCCCCCCCCCTAGTTTGCTTGCGGTTGTTGGAAGGTGGGAGTGGGAGATGACTTTGAATTGGCTGTGATTACACATTTCTCAGTCAAATGTCAGATGGTTAAAGGACGAAGTTATTGAACTTTCTGCCATGTCTTCAGTAGCCCACATATGTAAACGTGTATCTACAGGAGTGAACTCAAGGAAAAAACTGGAATCTTTGACAGAAATGTAGCATACACATTGTAGACTCTATATGTTGCTTGATATAGTGGCAAATTAAGCTTCAGAACACTTGTTTGAACAGAACTTTTTAATTTTGCTTCAGGTATATGTAGAAAAGTTAGTATTCCATTTTTGGGCTTTATGATTCCTATAATACTTTTCACTTCTCTTTATTTCTGTTAATATGAATCGTAACAGAAATAGAGCAGGAGAAGACAGAGGAAGGGAATTATAATTTGCCCAGTAAGGATGGTGTTTGGAAGTTTCAATATAATGGGGAAAAGTCAAGGTTAATTATCATAGATCTGGCCCATAGAAGACAGAATGGACAGATTCAGGATTATATCAGCAGAGCTAAGCCACTATCAAACCTTAGAAGATGTCCCATCTGCTCTTAAACCTCTTCCATGATCTCTGTTGAACTGGAGGCTGTGATCTCTCAAGCTGATTCTTAATTTGTCAAACAAGTATTGATTATACAAAATCTGAAATGCTACATATGCAAGGTAAGCAATAAAGCAGCTCTAGAAACATTTGTGGAAAGATATAAAACGTTACCTTCGCTATTTCATATAATTTGGCAACAGTGAGTGAAAAATGAAGGTGAAGTTGTACTCCATCTAGAAGTGCTGTTTCTTTGGTTTCAGACCCACATCCCTGCAATTCCATTATTTGTCCCCCTCATTTCTCTGTCATCTAAACAATTTAGTAGTTCAGCACGGAGATGGGGTGCTGCACAGAGAGTGGAGTTATGACCCATTTTCAAAATAATTTGTCATCAATTTGTAGTACAAATCAGACAAGTTGTACTAAAATGTTCTGAATGCCCCCCTCAGAAGAATGTGCTATTTCTCTGAAGAGTGCTATGCTGTTAAAATACCAGATCACAGGGTTTTAAAAGTGGTTTTTGAACTGAGTATTTCTTCCCAGTTGCTCTGATCAGCAACTAAGTTATATTTAGATTCTTTTCCCCTGACAGTTGGAGAAATAATTGCCCTCTTCCAGTGCTAAGCCTGCAGCGGTCCATGGAAAAGGATTAAGAGCAAATGGGGGCATAAAACATTGTGACCACCTCCAAGACGTTTTTCAGATATAGTTGGTCTCCATACCCACAGATTCTGCTTCCATGGATTTGACCATCTGTGACTTAAAAATACAGTAGAGTCTCACTTATCCAAGCTAAATGGGCCGTCAGAAGCTTGGATAAGCGAATATCTTGGATAATAAGGAGGGATTAAGGAAAAGCCTATTAAACATCAAATGAGGTTATGATTTTACAAATTAAGCACCAAAACTTCATGTTATACAACAAATTTGACAGAAAAAGTAGTTCAATACGCAGTAATGTTATGTTGTAATTACTGTATTTATGAATTTAGCACCAAAATATCATGATATATTGAAAACTTTGACTACAAAAATGGCTTGGATTATCCAGAGGCTTGGATAAGCGAGACACTACTGTATTAATAAAAATCCAAAAACAAACATTGATTTTGCCATTTTATATAAAGGGCATCATTTTACTATGCCGTTGCATATAATGGGACTTGAGCATGCATGAATTTTGGTATCCATAGAGGGTCCTGGAAACAAACCGCAGTGAATGCCAAGGGCCCACTGTAGTTCAAAGAGGGCACTGGAATGAGTCATTAATATTTATGTGCTCTGCTTCAATAAAATGGATTGCCTGGTGTCTTTATTTACCACTGCCTCAACTCATTTTATAAGGTCGTAGTAGTGGTCCTACAAACCAGTGGATGAAAAAGATCTAAGATACTTTCACTTGGAAGTTTGACGATATTGCTACTTCAGCTCTGTGTTATATGCACTAGCTTTGTACCCAATATTACACAAAATCTAAGCAGATAATATTCAGGGTCTCTATTTTTGAAGTCCTTTGAAGTTCCAATCTGAGATGAAGAAAGAATGCAATTGGATAGCCAACATCAAACCAGGGAGCTTAGCATAAAAAGGGGTATAAAAGTAACAGCATGTGCAGATGTTATAGTAATCTTAGTTTTGGGAGCTGTAAAATTCAAAAGTGTGCTGATGTTTTTTAGAGATTTTGGCAAAGCCTCAGGAGCTTATTTAAACCCATTAATGTTTTTATGGGTTAAGGAAACTGTACATATTCATATTTGACCGATCGGAAATCTCAGTAAAACAGCTGGATGATATTGTCATGGAGTCATTCAGATTTCTGGGAGTGTGTGTTTGTTGGTAAAGAACAATATGGACATCCAACTGGAATTACTAGTTAGAAAAAATTAACACATACTTAACAAGTTTCAAAATACAGCTTATATTACAATTTACTATATGTAATATAGGTAAACCATATGTAATATGGTAAATATTACATATGGTTAATATTGAATGCGGTTTTTAAATGTTTAATATGTATTAATTTTAATTCAGTTTATTTTAAGCATATTTTTATGTGTTTTTAAGGCATTGAATAATTGTCTTATGTAAGCTGCCTTGAGTTCCCTTCAGGGTAGAGACAGGCGGGGTATAAATAGGGTAAATAAATAAATACTCATGTATAAGTCTAGGGCAGGTTTTGGTGCTAAAATTAATTTTTAACATCAGATAAGCCAACAGGTTGGTTTTTAAATGTACTTGGCATACAATTCCATCCATAACAGATATTCTGCCCAGAGGACTAGTACCTACAGTCACCTCAGTAATTGACATATGAGCAAAGATGAAGGTTGCAAATGGGAGATACTAGTATAAACACTCAAGTGTTGTTGGTTCCCTTTGGAATTATTTGGAGAAGCAGGAACTGGGGTTTTTTATGATGGCAAAAAAAAGAAAGGTTAGATCATACAGTTACCAAAATCATGCAACTGTATGGACCTGATTGTTTCAAAGAAGCATGTACATTGCCCAACAATGGGAACTGAAAGCTGAATTGATTAAACAACATCAGAAAGGAAATGACTTATTGTCTGGTAAATAATTTTAAATCTGATATAGAGGAAGATTAGATGAATCCTGACATTTAGAAAACCCAATCTCCTGTCCAGACTTTTACAAATTATGAGGGCCTTATTCTATGTTGGTATCAAATGGATATCTTATAAGGTGAAAGAAGTCTGTATATGATTGAAGGATATGGATTATGTTCAAGACTGATATAAATGCCAAACTGTCCTTAGCAATTGTCCTCAGAAGAAAAATTATAGAATCTTTTACTGAATGATGCCCTTTATCCAAGTGTACTTTAGAAAACCCTGGTGGTCTTCTGTCAAAGATCATCAAATCAGTAATTTCCTTGGTATACAGTCAGAATTAGCAAACCAGTTATGTTATGATACACTTGATGCCACAATCTTCCAGAGGAAAAGATCACAAGGAAGCAATACGTAGAAGGCTCAGTTCAGTTTATGATTTTAAGGTTTTAATAAAAATCAACAATAGAATACTGTCAAGAGGGGAATCGGTTATGGCAAGTAAATAGCAATTAAGAATGTAGACTTTTCTCCTAACTTGATGTAAAATGTATCTCTTAATCTGAAAGGTTGTCACACACAAATATGTAACTAAATTATATATATTTATATTGCTAACCTGTAAATACTGACCTGCAAATATGATAACTGTATATTTATTAAAAAGACATCTATATTTGAAATATTTATTTATATCTGGGAAGTGGAGTGAGTTGGCACAGTCTTTGATGTTTAATTATAGTTCAGATGAATCTATATATATCTCCTATAAGGATCTGTCCATGCTGCATCTGAAAGCACAGTAGAAACCAACAAATAATTTTATGAAGAGGCCGTCTCATTACTGGTGCACACAAGGGTCTTTAATCACTTTGTCAGCCACATCGTTTAAAATAAAAGGAAGAATAATATCAATGCAAGCCATGAAAGTGTCTTATATGCTGGAAGATTTGCCTTGTATGTACTGTCAGCTTTAGTTTTACTCCAAATGGGAAATAGGCTTGGTGGGGGGTAGAGGTGGGTCAGAAAGTTGTTTATTTTGCAAATAATTGCCACCCTTCTTTTGGAGACATCTTGCTTGTTTCTTTTGTCCCTTTTCTATAGCTGACCAATGCTGGGGATGATGTTGTGGTATTCTATAATGATAAGACCTCCCTAGTCAACATGTTGGAGATGATGACAGCAGCCAGGGATGGAATAGAAGAGAACAGCCCCCTTATGTACCACATTTCTCTGGTAGATCTTCTAGCAGCCTGCGCTGAAGGCAAAAATGTCTACACAGAGATCAAATGCACGTCCCTGCTTCCATTGGAGGATGTTGTGCGGGTGGTCACTCATGAAGATTGCATCACTGAGGTAACAGTAAAGATATAGATAGTTGTGTCCAACAGAATAGTTGTCCTAGTGGGCAAGGTTCAAGTAAAGATATAGATAGTTGTGTCCAACAGAATAGTTGTCCTAGTGGGCAAGGTTCAAGCTGAGTGTCCAGTTATATGGACTCTACAGGGGAAAAAATGGATGGTGTGCTGGAGTGGACTCCATCTTCCTCAGTCTCTGGCCAGTATGATAGAATGTCCAGGATTTGGAATCCAGCACATCTGGAGATCAAAAGATTCCCCAGCCTTTGTGTCAGACTGGAGAAACTGTTACTTAGCCATGTTGATCTTACGGACAGTCACTGTGAATATATAAGACTAAGAACAAAAGCCAAGCCCTGCTGGGTCCAGCCAAAAGCCTGTATACTTCAGCATCCTTCTCCACACCAGCCAGTTGCTTCTGAGGGCTCATAAGATTGGCATGAAGAAACAACCTTTTCTTACTGTTGCTTCTGAGCAGCTGGTATTCGGTGAAAAACTTAAACTTTGAGTTTCCAATTACATTGGCTTCAAAAGTGACCATGATTAATATGGAGGGACGTTCCTTTGTTCTTTTCTCTTTTGACACTATGCAGAGATCTTTAACATGTTTTTCTTTTATTCTTATCTTTCAGGTGAAGATTGCCTATGTGAACTTTGTCAACCATTGCTACGTAGACACAGAGGTAGAAATGAAGGAGATCTACACTAGCAACCACATCTGGACACTGTTTGAGAACTTCACTCTGGACATGGCTAGGGTGGGTGTTAGACATATGGTGTTTTTTTTTTAATGATTTCTGGGGTCATCATTCTTCGAAAGCTGAAAACAGTTGGAGCATGTCAAATTTTTCAGGATAGAGCCTTCTGTATAGTATGTTCACACTGAACATGCTCTGGCGGACAACATAGTGGATCTTAGGAGCTTGGGCCTTAGGAAGAAGTTCTCTCTACATGACCTAAAAGACTGAATTTATCTGTAATGAGAAGTTTTCTTAAGTAAACAGGTTCTAAATTCTGCAGAAAGGAGTTTTGGGATTGAACACCAGGAGAAATCTCTTGGCAAAATGTCAGCCTGATGCTATGCTGACAGTAGCTATGTGTTCAACTACTTTATGAAATGGTTGGAAAGATTACTTTCTGAAACAACACTTCATTTATTTGTGGAATTTGTTGTTGACAGTGCTTTGTTGGCTATTAGCACAAAGAGGGTTTTTTTTTATTTAAAAGGAAGAAATGGAATCATTGGCCACATCTGAAGGATATGTCAATTAGTAGCAAGTAGTCATTATATAAAGGAGAAAAGGAACAGCAAGAATGGGAAGAGAAAGCCTCTAGGGTACACTAAATTATAAAGCTCAGTGCATTTTGATTACGATTTTCATCAGAGGCACTCTAAAGCAAAACAACATTGAGCATTTTTTATGTTCTTTGTTACAAAGTGATTAACCATGATAGTCAGTGTAATCTCAGAGTTTTAACACAGTAAACCACTGACTAAGAAATGGCACAAGCTGTCAACAGGGAACGGATATCACTGCTGTGTCCTCCTTGTGAACTTCCCTTTGGCATTTGGCCAGCCAGTTTTGGAAGACTGAAAGCTGAATTGGATGGACATAACTCTGGCGTGCTGGATCTCAGTAGGCCATTCCTTGAGCAGGTGATATTTTATTGTTTTTGCATTCCGCTTAACAAGGAATTGCTTCCACATAATATAGTTATACTATTAGAATTGCAGGTAATACACATTTGTTCCTGCTTGGCTGAACTCTGAAGTGCTAGAATCTCTCTGCCAGGCATGCTATTACAGAATATGAAAGTCTTACTATTGACAGGAGCAATCTGAAAAGAAATCCTTTGTTTTGGGATGAGGGAAGAAGAGATCCATCTGCTGCCCCTCTGATGACACTTGAACTCATCACACCCTGTAAATATTTTCTCCATATTGTTTGCTTTTGTGTATGTGGCTGATCTATTGCTTTCAGAGACGTGGCACAGTTTATTGTAAAGCGTGTGAGTTGGGAAATCCAAAATACAAAGTTTATCTCAACCTCGAACATCTAAGGGTTCCGGAAGCAGGTCACTCACTCAAAGGTGCAGCTATCCTTCTGCAATCCTGGAAGAATAACTGGCCTATCTTATGGGATTGTTGAAAAAAGTTCTAAAATAATATTCATGGGAAATGCTTCAAAACTGTCAAAAAGGCTAAATCCTATATTATCCTATTTGTCTGCAGTCCACTCCTCCTTCACACAAATCTATCATTCGCCAAAATATATGATCCTGTGCTTTTCTTTTCCATTTCTGGCCAAATAGCTTAACCATTGGTTTGTCCCATCGAATATGAGGTCTGCCCATGGGCCACTCGTAGTCTCTTGGCATCCAGTTCATTAGTTGACAGATCCGTCAGTTGTCTTTTGTTCATGCTATAAGCCCTGCCCATCTTTTTGCCTCATAGATATTTCATTGGCCAGGTCACGTACCTCGGTTCTTTGATGCAGCTTTATATTGCCGACTTTATCTTTTATTGTCACACCATTGTTATTATTTTGCCTTCAACCCCACAGGTGTGCAAGAAACGCGAGAAGCGCTTATCAGATCCAGCCTTGGAGAAGTATGTACTCACTGTGGTGCTGGACACAATCAATGCCTTCTTCAGCTCACCTTTTTCAGAGAATAGTACTTCCCTACAGGTACAAATGAACAACTTTGGACTTTTGAATTGATTCACTTTTTCAGAATAGAAATCTGAATTGTCAAGGCCATGGTGTGAAGGGCTGGGTAAGGGAAAGAAGAAATCTTACTTTTTGTGCTCTTTCCAAGTCCAAATCTCAATACCCCATACACCATCTTTGCAACAGATGATAATGTCCATCTGGAAAAAATAATTTGGAGAGGAAGAAGTTTGGATGGGGAAAATTGTGTGACGAAAGGTGTAACTACCAAACCATTGCACCTGATTCCATTCAGGCCCCTCTTCTACGCCAGCTTCTATTAAAATTTTAAAAATAGTGCAGGGGTTCCATGATGGATCTCTTATGATTTCCTCTAATTTCCCCTAGGTCTAGCTGATAAAGCATTGAATTCAAGATGCTTTAAAACGCTTTCCTCTCTTTCAGACCCATCAGACAATTGTGGTGCAGCTCCTCCAGTCTACCATGAGGCTCCTGGAGTGTCCTTGGCTGCAGCAGCAACATAAGAGTTCAGTGGAAGCTTGTATCCGCACGCTGGCTATGGTTGGTAAGGAGCAGGATCCCCATGTAACTCAGAACTTGTGGACTTGTCAGTGGATTTGCTTGGAGGTTTATCCCTATGAGTTCAGAGTGAAGAAACAAGTGCAGTCACCCCACATGTAAAGTCCATCCTTCATTAATAATTTGGCTTCAGAGAGCAGGCAGATATATTCTGCACATTTCGATTGAGCTTGGCTCATTATGGTACAATTACGGCTGCACTGGGTATACCAGGTGAGCTGTACCCTTTAAAACAGAAATTGTTAATGTAAAAAAATATACTAGAGCAGTTGTGTGGTTTATGAACCATTTTAAAAAATCCTAGGTGTGGAAAGGACACTAGCAAACTTAAACATGTTTTTCCCCTGCTCAAAATCCAACAGAAATTGCTATCCATCCCTGTGCAGCACTTAATGTTAAAAAATAAACATCAAGTAGTGCCAATAGGAGCCCTTTATCTAACTGCAATGTAGGGTGGGATGATTTTTGTTGGGACTGTGAAGAGGGAAGCAAGAGTGGTGTAGTGGTTTTAGTATTGGACAATGACTCTAGAGACTAGGCTTTGAAACCTCACTCAACGATGGTATCCATTGGGATACTCATTCTCTGTCAGTCTTCTGAACAAATCCAAGAAAATTCTGTGATAAGCCCACCTTAAGGTCACCATAGTCTTAAAATGATTGAAGATACACAACAGGGGAATGTTTAATTCCTGCCTCTCCCTACATATACATTTAGATTTAATTTTTTAAACTAAAATCTTTACCTTGCAATTTATATACTGTGTAGCCTGCGCCTTGATTTCTGAAAAAAAGTATACTATGAAAGAAGTGTCACAAGTGGTTATTACCTTATTCATTAATAGAATTAAACCCCTTTCACCATAAACCTTTTCTCCTTTCAGCCAAGAGTCGTTCCATCGCATTGCCGATGGACCTTGATGCTCATGTGAGCTCCCTGCTAAACACCTCCTCCATCAACAGTGCACAAAGGAATGCCTCGAACTACAAGACAGCTGCACGCACCTTTCCTCGAGTCTCAGCTGCCACCAACCAGTGGGACTACAAGAACATCATTGAGAAGCTACAAGTGAGGGAGAGAGATTCATAGACATGATGTGCAATGCACTCAAAGTACATCTGTCCTAGGGACAGGCATGTGGGTACTCTGCACCCTGAAATATAAGTTCACTAAATTCCACTCTAAGATGATCCAAATGTTGTAGACAAAAATTCTAAATTTAGAAGTGTGTGGAAATTGTCTATAGCATAATTTTGCAAATTTTGCATTATTATTTTTGTTTCTACAAGTCCTAAGGAGAGACAAGTCAATGAGATGTTAAAGTAGAGATAACCTGGCCTTTTATGTTTGTCTATATTTTCATGTTTATTTTTGCTGGCTTAAGGAGCACTCAAAACCAGATTTTTTGGGGGAAAGTTAAGGGCATCAGAATTCGGAACCAGTTTTTAGCTGTAAATGTACCCTTCTATGGCATAATCGTGGAATTGCAGAACAGACATATCTTTGTTCTGAGAATATTGTACTGTTGCAGGACATTATCAATGCCTTGGAGGAGCGCTTGCAGCCCCTTGTGGAAGCTGAACTTTCAGTGCTGGTGGATGTTTTGCACCGTCCAGAACTGCTTTTCATGGAAGGGACAGAGGCCTATCAGCGCTGTGAAAGTGGTGGTTTTCTTTCTAAGTAAGTGAGTCCTAGAAGTTAGTATCATTGTATCCTTTGGGGAATGACCACCTGTGCAGGCCAGTCCTATTGCTTGACCTGGTATCCAGGAGCCTTGACCTGACATGGACTCTTGCTGGCTCGGTTGCAACTGACATGATTGATCATATACAGTGTTCATTTTGTTTTTACATTGAGCACATACAGTATTATATGGAATCAGGAAAGGGGAGCCCATGGGTAGAAGCAAAGAATAAGTGCAAGAGTAGGAAATAGAATGGGAGAGTTTGAATCAGACCACACCTGGAATAGTGTGTCCAATTCTGGGCACTGCAGTTGAAGGGAGATGTTGACAAGCTGGAAAGCATGCAGAGGAGGGCAACTAAAATGATTAAGGATCTGGAGAACAAACCCTATGAGGAGCGGCTTAAAGAGCTGGGTATGTTTAGCCTGCAGAAGAGAAGGCTGAGAGGAGACATGATAGCCATGTATAAATATGTGAGGGGAAGTCATAGGGAGGAGGGAGCAAGCTTGTTTGCTGCTGCCCTGCAGACTAGGACGCAGAACAATGGCTTCAAACTGCAGGAAAGGAGATTCCACCTGAACAGCTGGATGGCCATCTGTTGGGGGTGCTTTGAATGAGATTCTCCTGCTTTTTGTAGGGGGTTGGACTGAATGGCCCGTGAGGTCTCTTCCAACTCTACAATTCTATGATTCTATGATAGGTGTAAGTTATCCATCAAGACCTTGACGAGATTTAAGAACTGGTTCTAGTGCATGGGCACTAGAACTTGGGGAAGGGGACTCAAGATTTCAAAAATGATTTGGAAAATTGGACTACCAAGACCTCTCTAGAATTTTAAATCAGACGTTTATAAAATGATCAAGCACTAAGAAATATTATGGCAGAAATGTCTGTCTTACTGATGCTGTCTGCAGTCTGTCTTGTTTATACTTGCCTGGGAGCAACCTACATTGGCTACATGGAGGGCACTTCAAAGTATATATTGTGCTTGCAAGAGTCTTTAAGATGTTTGAGTGCTAAATATTTTAAGATGTTTGAGTGCTAATGGGTGGGAAATGTGATCTATCCTCTGCTGCAAGTAGCCTGCAAATAGGCAAAATTAATACCAACCTGCTTTCAAGGTTGAGCCACCGTACAATAAAACCAGTTCTGGGGTCCTTGATATTTCTTAACACACCTGGTCTCTGTAGATGGCATGCATGTTGGCATGTTGGGCAAATTCAGTGTATAAATTCTTTTTTCTGTGTAACTAGATTAGTCCAACATACTAAAGACCTGATGGAAGCTGAAGAGAAGCTTTGCATTAAAGTACTGAGGACACTGCAGCAAATGCTGGTAAAAAGGAACAAATATGGAGACAGGGTGAGTAGTTGAGAAGTCTTGTGCTCACCTATAGATATGTGAATAGCAAAAAATAGAAAAAGAAAAAATCCCATTTAAAGTATCCCCATTGGGATTTTAATATAAAGATGCAGGCCTGATTTGCCATTTTCCTTCCTGAAAGCCCCCTTATATTAAGTAAATTTCTTAAAAAGACATGATTGCCCAATAATTCAATTTGTTTGCTAGGATCCCAAAAAAGAGCTCTCTTGCATCTGTTCAGAGATCCTGTTAACTCAGTATCTCCACCCTTCATCTAGATATTTTCTAGGAAAACCTAAAACACAGAAGCATGCATATGATGTCTGGAGACCATAATTTCACTTAGCTGATAAAACAGTTCTTCAAGAATTTTACCTTTAAGAAGAAATATATTTTTTGAAAAAAGCAGGCAAAAGGAGTTTATCTTATTTCTTTTTCATGCCAGGGCAATATGTTGAGGAAAATGCTTTTGACGAATTACTTACAAACCAAACGGTCTGGTTCCAAAGGGGAGATTGTTGATCCTTCTGGAACTGGTAAGTGGCTTGCAGTACTAGTTGTTATCTTCCTGACTTTTGTAAAGTGAGTACCTGAGAGAAACAACCAAGAAAGGCTTGTGGAGGACAACAGATTACACCATGTAGCAACATTTGAAACATTTCTTGCTCCTGGTTTGAAAGTGTTATTTTCTGTTTAATTGTGTGGTACTTACTTTGACAGTAGTTGTTATACTCCAGAAACGTTGTTTTTGTGGCTGCCATAAACTGTGTTGAATTGGCTGGGACTCTGCGAGATATTCATTGAAAAACTATTGCAAAATGTGCTGCGGATGTCCTATAAAAACAACGTTTTTGCAGTTTAATAAACTTTTTCCATGTGTTTATGATAGAACCAATTAGGAAATGACATTTATAACCCAGGAACAAAAATCATGTTACATAGTATTATTGATTTGATCCTGAGCCTCAGTGCATTGTAGAATGAACCCTGTTTTTCCTTTACCAGAAGAAAATATATTTTTATGTATTTGACCTTTTTTCATGGACAATTGAATTAACTTTTTTGTGCTTGTGTCATTAACAAGAAAATCACTTTACAGTAAGTGCAGCTTAGTGGTTTTGTCTCCTATCCAACCTATTCTTTCTCTAGGTTTCTTAAATTCAGTTGCTGTTTTCTATTGTTTAGGCGTATATGAGAAAAATATAGGACAGGTTTTGCATGTTATTCTGGGAACACATGATACTGAGCCATCATCATTGGTTGCACATGTGCTGTTTCTAATTCAATATTGTCTGGCAGCTGTTCTCCTTGACTAGTATTATGTGGAAATCCTAGGGATTGGAACAGAAATGTTCCCTGGGCAAAGCATGTACTCTGCCACTGAGTTGCAGTGAGCTTTCTTTTGTCAAGGCCGTTTGTGTCAGGGCTTTCAGTACCTTCTGTTCTATCAAGTTGTCATTGTAACTAAAAGGAGCTATCCCTAGCCAAACAGAGAGAAGACTGAGGCTCAGAGTCATGAACATTACAAATAGTATTCATGTACATATACTATCCATCATCAATTCCTTAAATGGCAATCTGCCCCATATGCACTTCATTTGGAGCAGTGATTTTTGTATCTTGATTTGGCCAAAGTCACATACATTGTCTGCAGGAAAGAATTAAATTTTCCATGTCTAATGCTAATACATTAACTGCTGAATAGGATTTCCTCCCTCCATTAGATAAGATATATTTTCAGGCTACTCAGCAGTATCTTTACACCTTTCTCTATAATGTTCTTTTGCATCCAGGCCAAGACCAAGACTGGTCTATCATTGCTGCCATTCAGTGTCGTCTAGACAGAGAAGGGGCCACAAAGTTGGTTTCAGACCTCATCATGAATACCAAAAATGAGAAGATTTTTCAAGAAAGCATCCGCTTGGCCATCCGACTGCTTGATGGGGGAAACACAGAGATACAGGTACTGGCTCTATGACAGCTTTTGCTCGTCTTGAAACAACTCCACACAATGCTTCTTCACTTTAAATTTTCATGCCACATTGTACATGTGGGACATAGTAGCTCTTCCAAGGCTGGGAAAGAGCTCCCAACTTTTAACACTTTATTACACAACAGTTACCTTGTCAGAGCAGTAACGCACAAAAGTGTATTCAGTGAAACACTGAGGCTTGTTGATGGAATAAGTAATTTTGTCAGCTATCTATCTAGGTTTCATTTTCCTCCTGAGAGGTTGCTGTCATAATCAGTTTTCTTAAACAACTTTTGCTCCCTCTCCTGGGTAATTTTAAAATAACAAGCTGTGATAAATTTTACTTTTTCATTTAACATTTCTTTATTTTGCAAACCCAACTTAAACACAACTACTCTGAAATACGCATGTACATATTTCTTTCATTTAAGCTTTTTAAAAATGAAACTATATGGTTTCTATTCAGTATGACAAATCCTAAACCTTCTAAGGGCCCTTCCAGACAGGCCCCATATCTCAGGATCTGATCCTAAGTTTTCTGCTTTAAACTGAGTTAGATGAGTCTGCACTGTACTGTTGGATAAACAGAAAACCTGGGTTCAGATCCTAGGATATAGGACCTGTCTGGAAGGGCCTTAAGACATTAACTCAGCCACATATAGGTACAACTGAGAAATTATATTATATCATAAACCCTGTGGCATGGAGAAAACAATTGGTGACTTCTATTAGTCTTCATGACCACCGCATGTGATGTCACAATAAGTGAGTTTAGCTTGTTAGCGATTTAGGTAACAACCACCGGTTCCTATCTGTAATGGGAAACCTAGACGCAGGGCCAGCCCGAGAAAATTTTAAACATTAAGCGGCCGGTGAAAATTGCGACTCCCCTGCGCCGTGGGAGGCGGGGCATGGCCAGACCTGGCCCCGCCTCCCACGCTCTGGACCCGTCTCCCACGCTGCCCACCCAGACCCCGCCTCTCACGCAGCGTGAGAGGCGGGCCAGGGCGCGCAGGCTGGGAGGCAGGGCTCCGCCCAGACGGGGCCTTGCCTCCCGCCCCGCGCGCCCTTGCCCGGCTGGCCTCCACGGCGCCCCCGGGACCATGCGCCCGAAGCGGGTGCTTCAGTGGCCTCCGTGTTGGGCCGGCCCTGCCTAGACGGCATATCAAGACCTTTGCTGGTAGTCTTGGATTTTAAAGAAGGGTTCTCACAAGAATCCATCTAACCACTGTCTCCATTTGATTTCTTCCTCATTTCACAAGAAATCATTCTATAATTTGATGACTGGTGACAAGAAATCTGAAAAGTTCTTTAAAGTATTGCATGACCGGATGAAGAAGGCTCAGCAGGAGGTCAAGTCCACAGTGACAGTGAACATGAGTGATATTGGCAACAAGCCTCGCGAGGACAAAGACTCTCCTGAGCATGGCAGTAAAGGTAAGTAAAAAGTGTAGATAATACTCTGGCCTCAACACATTATGGTTCAAGAAATGCTCAGTACCCTATTGAATCAGTAAGGATATTTGAAAATGGCTCCACCTAATATCTCTCAACTTCTAGATTTAAAAGGTAGGTCAGTAAGTGCTTATGGAAGCCCTGTACACATGCTCTTCTCCTGTAATTTTTTAATCAGCTGTTTCCTCAAGTTGTCCAAGAACAGAGGATCAACTCATTTAATAAACAGAAGCTTTGATGGAAGCCACATCACAATTTATACAAAGAACTGTCTACATGCCACAGGCTGATTGCAACCATGTTAGGGAATCACCTCATTATTAGGGAAAAGGGGGGGCGGGTTCCTTGGTGTGGTTAGTATCAGCCTGACTTGACTTATTTGCAGTTCAGCTTCATTGTCGTTTCTACCCTTTGGGCCTCCGGGTGTTTTGGACTTTTGCTCCAAGAATTCCTAATTGTTGGCTAAGTTAGATGATTTCTTGTCATGGGTTATCAAGTTATAGAATGATTTCCTTGGGTTCTGGGAATTAAAATCCTCCAGAGGACTAAAGTTTGAGAATCGCTACATTACACAATTTTAAATCAGTCAGTCTTCTTGAATGTCAGTGATGTGGCATTCCTTGACTTTCTGGATTTGGATGATGAACCTTTTCTGCCCCACCCTCAAGTTTTGAGCTACAGTGCTTTACTATTAACTATATATGAAGTGGAGCTGAATGGGAGTTTGGAGGGCCAGGTGTTCCCCACCTCAGTTCTAAATGATGCTTTCAGAAAGAAAGAGAAATAGTATGATAAAGCAGAGTGAATGATGGTGGCTCTTTCTTTGAAAAGTGAAATAAGCTGTTCTCCTTGGCTTTGATATTTTGTGGTCATCTACTGAATCAAATTAATTTTCTTACAGGGCGAGTAGCACCATTCATGCTGCCCAATGCTCCTTCCCGTTATCCAGTGGGTGTTGGGTTCAAGGCTGGCCATGATGCAAGAGACCAGAGCAGTGAGATGGGTGCATCGGTCTTGATCATGGAACCAATTCTTCGCTTCCTGCAGCTACTATGTGAAAATCATAACCGGGATCTCCAGGTAGCCTATCTTTCAATGAATTAGGTGTCTCACAACTAATTTTATGATTTATTCACAATGAATGCTATTAAATATGAGTTCACCACTGAGATGTTAATATGCTCTGTCTTTTCCTAGAACTTTCTTCGGTGTCAGAATAATAAGACCAATTATAATTTGGTGTGTGAAACACTGCAGTTTCTCGATATCATGTGTGGTAGCACCACCGGACGGCTAGGCTTGTTGGGCCTCTATATCAATGAATACAATGTGGCCCTGATCACCCAGACACTAGAGACTCTAACAGAATATTGCCAGGGACCATGTCATGAGAACCAGGTAATTCTTGTGGCAAAAATACCCATTGTTTCATAATAGATTGAAATGATTTGGTTCCCATGTTAAGAATAATGAGTGTTTATTAATCTTTGAACCCCTGAAGAGTAGCAGGGATTTGGGAATAGATGTATTCAGGTGTGAGCACTGAGTAATTCCATGTATTAATTCACAGAGCTGCATTGTGACCCATGAGTCGAATGGCATTGACATAATCACAGCACTAATCCTCAATGACATCAGCCCCCTCTGCAAGTACAGAATGGACTTGGTTCTTCAGTTGAAGGTAGATGGGGAAGCTAGAAATGTGGTGGTTTGACAGGGAATATGGGATATATAACAGTAGGATTTTTTTCTGTATGTGTGTGTGCTTCATGTTGGTGGGAAGTTCATTCTTTAAATGAAGCTTTTATCATAGGAATAGGCAGTCATAAAGTCTGGCTGTATTTGTTAAGATACATCACGCTTCTTGTGGTCTCCTTCCTTAAAACACCCCTTTTATCACAGCAGCATAGATTATGATACTGTGAAACTACAAAGATAGGATCCTAAAGTGTAAAGATATGTGACTGAATATTAAAGTTAAGATTACCCCTGCCATTGTATTTTCTATCTGTGGTTGTGAAAGCTGGCAAATTGAAAAAAAAAAGCTGATAGGAGGGGGAAAATAAACTCTTTTGAGATATAGTGCTGGAAAAGAGTTCTGTAGATATAGTAGACTGCTAAAGAGAAAAATAAATTGGTTCTAGAATAAATCACACATAGAAGCTAAGATGACTAAACTGAGCTTTAGCCATATCATGTGAAGAGATGACTCAGTAGAAAAGCTGATAATGCTTGGTAAAGTGGAAAGAGAAAGATGGATAGACTCAGTCAAAGAAGCCACACTCCTGAGTCTGCAAAACTTAAGCAGGGCTGTTGATGGCAGGGTGACTTGGAAGTTTTTCATTTATGGGGCCACTGTTAGTTGAAGTTGACTTGGCAGTTAACAACAACAATAATAAGAAACACAGAATGAGAGTGAGCAAGCCAGTGGTATGAGAATAACTCAAAAAATAGATTAATTCAAACTTATGCATCAATCTATATGCTGTATGAGATGGCAAAATGTTTATATGGCAAGTTAACAAATCTGATCTGGATTAAGAGTTTCTTATAAACTTCAGATAAAAAGTTTATCTGAACGGGCATCCTTACACATGAAGTGAAACCATATGCCAACATATTAATACACCCAACAGAATCATAGCATTTTCAGATATCCTAGAAGACACATGGCAACTGGTGGCCCATGAAAGTGCCTTATCCCCAGTTAGGCCATTGTTATATCTTGCCCAGCACTGCATATCAGATCTGTGGAAGCAGCTACCCAAACTCATTAATTTTTTTCTACTGTCTGGTTTTATTTCAATTCTGGCAACTTTATAAATGGCAAATGTATATTCATTTGTAATTTCAAATATAGCATAGTAAAATGATGGCCAAAGGCATTTCAGCACCACCACTTGAATCATTAAGAAGGAAAAAGTATATCTTTGACTCCTTTTAAAATTGCTTTCAGTTTGAATTACTAGCTCTCACTCCAATTCCACAACCCTGATGTCTACTTTCAGTGGCAACAGCTTTCTTAAGATCTCTGGCAAGATCTATTGCAGCCCTGCTGTTGGCAATCCTATTAACTAAAATGCTAAAAATTAAACTTGGGATTGCCTACAGTGTGCACTCTTTTACTAAAGTAGCGACTTTGTACAAAGAATGATTTTGTTTGATTTCCATGTCTTGTTGAGTCAGGAATCTCAATATGAGGAATAATCATGAGTTGCCTTCAATTGTTTATTTGACCCCAGTGTTGGATTCTGCTAACTTATCTCCTCCCTGCACCCTTCCCTACTATTTTTGAATCTTATAAAATACTAGCTGTGCCCGGCCACGCGTTGCTGTGGCGAAGTATGATGGTATAGGAAATAAAGTATCTTATATTATCTGCTTAGAACTGGATTATATGAGGTCCCTTCTACACAGCTGTATAAAATGCACACTGAAGTGGATTATATGGCAGTGTGGAGTCAAGATAATCCAGTGCAAAGCAGATAATATAAGATTATAAATGGGTTATATAGCTGTGTGGAAGGGCCTTGAGTCTGCACTGCCATATAATCCAGTTCAAATCTGATCATCTGTATTTTATAGGCAGTGTGGAAGAGGCCTAAGTGAGGCCTAACTCTGCCTGTCCCCTGGGCTGAGTGGGTTGAAGGAGACCAAGTGGGCGGAGCTTAGCCTTCTAACTGGCAGCAATTGGATAAAAACAATTATTCCTCTCCTTCTAATTAGGACTTTATTTTTCTTTTCTTTTTGTTGTATGAACGTAGAGGCATGGATGAGGGGTTATGCTGCCAAATTTAGTGTTTCTGGGATGTGTAGTTTTGTTGTTTTGTCCTAGGCCGAAATTTCATTACCCTTTTATATATATAGATTTTGCCTTTTGTAGTTGTGATGAGAGAAGGCTGATTTGAGCAGAGTGAATGACACACGGATGACCTGCCATTTACTTTCAGTATGATGTCTTTTTGTTAGGACAATGCCTCCAAGCTTTTGTTGGCTTTGATGGAGAGTAGACATGACAGTGAGAATGCTGAGCGGATTCTTATCAGCCTCCGACCTCAGGAATTGGTAAGAAAGGTGGAGGAGGTTGGGAACATTTTGCTTGGTGTTTGCTGCTTTTGTGTTGGGCTCACATCATGATTGAAAAAGTGAGGAAAGACACTGTGGATGGAGACCAGGAAAAGGAACTTTTCCTGGTCTCCATGTCTGTCCTCTGGAATATAGGACATAGTTGCCTACATAGCTTTTGGTCCTTTTTTGTTAATGTGACATATTACCCTTCTGCTAGAGCTGTGTGAAGATGCAGTCTGCTGTGTTTCATGTTTGCAATTGCTCTCAGACAACTGATCTTAAGGCTGCATGGCTGTCCTCATTGGGAAGTCTTCTTGGAAAATGCAGTAGAGGGACCAAGAAATTAGTGGGCTACAAGGAACTTATTATACATTCTAGCTGAATCGCAAAGTAAGACATGCTAGTTTAGCAATTGAAAGCCGTTTGTCTTACTGTTCTATATTTTACAAACTACTTGGAAATGTTTGAAAAGGATTAAAATTAAATAGGCATTTGGTATGAAGAGTTGGAGTTGTGAGCTCTGGGAATACAGGACAGGATAGCAACGTGAGTAAGATAATGACCCTCCATGGTATTTGTTTCATCTTGCGACCACTGAAAATATTACTCATCTCTGGGTTTTGTGGTTTTCAGTGATTTCCTATAGGAGTTAGAAAACTTGGTCTCATTGCAAGCTATGGCCATGATTTGTAGGATGTGAAATTCTGTCTGAATAGCTTGTTCTTGCTTTTACTAGGTGGCTATGCTATGGTTCTGCCTACACCAGATTAGTGATTTAATCTCTGGGTCTTCTGTGCAAAATATTTTGCAGGTCGATGTGATTAAAAAAGCTTACCTTCAAGAAGAAGAATGTGAAAATGCTGAGGTTTCCCCTCGAGAAGTGGGACACAACATCTACATTTTAGCTTTACAGGTATCCTGTGTGTGGATAGTCTATTCTTTTATAAAGATGTGTTTCTCCTTTCGGTATTATGGTGTTCTTGTAAACTAGATGAAATTGGGATGTTTTCCCCACAGTTTCTGTAGCCTGGGTACACTAAACAGAACAATTAAAATAGTTTATCAATTATAGCACAGAAAGATTTCAGCTTCATTGAAGTAAGGGTGGCATTCAGGTCTTTATTGACACATATATTGTGATTTATTTTCCATGAAATGAACTAAGGATTTGTGATCATGTTCTCAGTTTAAAGTCAAATATTCCTGACACATACATAGAAATATAGATGTATTGTATTCTGTTTATTTAAATGATTTTATGCTGCTACTAGGGATCTCAGGAATGTTATACCCTTTTCATGTAGTTCCAGCTAATCCTTTAGAAATAATGTATTAGGTTTGCTTAGGGTTGCCATTATTTCACTAGCAAGCAAAGACATTTTTATTTTAGAAGGCTTTTAAAAATTGACTATTTTGGAAGAAGACCTGTACACTATACAATTTTATCATTTGCTTGTAAATGTATATATTTTCATGCTTTGAGTTATATATACAGTATAATGATATTTTAATGCATTTATCCACCTTTGTTTTTACTTGTTTATTTTTTTTATTCTTTACCCTGAATCCAACCTTTGGAGTAAAAATGGGATATAAATCAATATGATACAATACAATATGGCACAATACAACATATGATACAATATAATGCAATATTGTACCATACCCAATCTCACCCATAACTCAGATGCACATGCTGTGCCTGCTTGTAGAGAATGTGTATTTTGCCAGTGAGAGAAAGTGGAACAATACAGCAAAGTTGAGAAGGAAGCAGTGAGAGTCACAATCTCCACTTTGTCTTCACTTTCATTAGAACTCAGAGCCCTTCTGCGCTGCCATATAATCCAGAATATCAAGTCAGATAATCCACATTGTCTGCTTTGAACTGGATTATCTGAGTCTACATTGCCATATAATCCACTTCAAAGCAGATAATGTAGATTTTAGACAGCTGTGTAGAAGGGGCCTCAGTGAAAGACTAACAAGTAATTTTCCAGGACTTGGTGAATGAAGAAGGGACTATCAAGACAATACTTTTAGACCACAGCCACCACATTTTTCACTCAGCCCTTGAAAATGCTAAGATGTACTACTTTAAATCTAAACAGGCTGTGTGTATTCTAGCATCAGGTCGTGAGGCAAAGGCACACTGCTTTTTGAAGACTGGAATCGCTTGAAATTATACTTCAGTGCAATTAACTTTTGACTCACCCACAACTGCCTCTAAGCAGCCAGCTCTTGCACTTCTGTTCAACCATTTGTTTTTCTATTTCTCTTCACATTGTCAGCTTTCTCGGCATAATAAGCATCTTCAGCATCTCTTGAAACCTGTGAAACGGATTCAAGAGGAAGATGAAGAGGGAATCTCTTCTATGGTATGTACACACAGTGAAAATCTCCATTGGAAAAGAAAAGTGTAGGTGTCCGTGTGGTGTCGTGGTTTGAGCATTTGACTATACTTTTGGAAACCAGGATTTGAAGCCATGCTCAGGTAGTGAAACCCAGTGACCTTAGGGAAGTCACACTCTCTCAGCCCCAGAGGAAAACAAAGCCAAACCACACTCTGAAAAAATCTTGCTAAGAATGATAGGCTCACCTTAGGTTTTGCTATAAGTTTGAAATGTCTTGAAGGAATACAACAACAACAATGGAGTGGTTTTTCATTGCACTATGATGGAAAAAAATATACACTAAGTCAGTGGTTCCCAACCTGGGGTCCCCAGATGTTTTTGTCCTTCAACTCCCAGAAATCCTAATAGCTGGTAAACCAGTTGGGATTTCTGGGAGTTGTAGGCCAAAAACATCTGGGGACCCCAGGTTGAGAACCACTGCACTAAGAGAAATACAGTGTTCCCTCACTACTTTGCAATTCACTTTTCGCGGATTCGCTGTTTCGCGGTTTTTCAGTAAACTCTAAAAGACTATTATAAATAATAAAAAATTACCATTTACAGCCTAAGGAAGGAAGGAAGGAGAAGCCAAAGGGAGAGAAAAGGAGCCCAAGCGGCAACAGGAGGAGAAGGAGGCAATTTATCAATACACGATTGATTGATAAAGACTTAAAATAGTTTATAACTACTAAAATAATGTATAAATATTAAAATAAATATAGCGTCTCTACTTCGTGGATTTTCACTTATTGCGTGTGGTCCTGGAACCTAACCCCAGCGATAAGTGAGGGAACACTGTATTCACTTCTATGTACCTTTAAAAGTAGTTTAAACCCAAGGGCCCTAGGAAATGGAGAAGGGGCCTTAAATGCACCAGTCACATCCAACAAGGAGGGCGAGATTTCACCTTTGAAATTTTTCATCTGATACCACTCCTGAGTAAAACATGATTTTGGTCTCCCTTCTTTTCCTTAAGACTTCCTTTTGTATATGGGCTACTGGTAGCTTGCTTGGAGCTATGAACATTCTGAGGAATTGTTGCTGTACACTTTCATTGTTCAGATGTCTCCTGCAGTGTACAATATTTCATATTGTAATTCATATAAATATAATGGAGAGATGGCTGAAGGCAGAGTCCATATAGTGCAAGGACTCCTAAGGGGGGAAATAGTACTGTAAAATAGCACACAACAGCAAATTAGAAAAAGAATGTGAAAATCCAAACACAGAATTTGCTGGATGATTGTACACATTTGCGCATATTGCGCACCATATGAGCATAATGGTCTCTGGACGCACATTCCCTCTCACCTTGTGGTATTTCTGAATAGAGTAACACAGCAGATATTTTCTTCTTGTTGAAACAAGTTTCTCTTACCTTCAGGGGAAGCAAAATTGCCTGTTTGGCAATTGGTTTGTTTGCTCACATAGATTAGTTCAAGACTGTGATCATTTGTGATGCCATTTATGTGGGGATTTATAAGCACTGATTCATAACGTGCTGATGAGTGGTATTTGGCTGTCAATTTTGTGGTGAATTGGACAACTTTCTTTGAGAAAGCTGTCCAGAACCACAGGGCTTTCTTTACAATACCTCATTTGCCAGTTCTAGTAACTACAGGGGTATGCATTTCGAATATATTATTGAAGGGCATTCTCAACGTTGACATTATCTTAAAACATCTTTCCTTTCCTTTCCCTTTCATGCAGCTCATTTTACACAATAAACAGCTGTCACAGATGTTGAAATCATCCACTCCAGTCCAAGAGGAAGAGGAAGATCCATTAGCATATTATGAGAAGCACACATCCCAGATAGAGGTGGGATTCACTTTTACTCTACTTGATATACACATAATTAAATTTGCTCCCTTATATCTTATCAACCCGATTTCCCTTTATGATTATCTAAATTAAGAAGTCATAATGCCAGTTCACTAGGAATTTTCAATGATGCCTGCCGCCACCACAGGTGCAAATGAACCCAAGTTTATATCTCCAATAACATTATGATCACAAACTTTGGCACAGTGTAGCTAAGACAGGAACAGATTTTTTTATTAAATAGAAATCAGAGATTTAGGATTACAGTCATCTCTCTGAATTCATGGATTCAACCATCCATGGCTTGAAAATATTCCCCCATTCACCCAAATTTCCAAAACCCAAACCCTAATGTTGCCATTTTATAGAAGGGACAACTTTTTAATATGCTGTAGGGTTATCATGGGGAAAAGGTGTCTTTACTTGAAGCTTTATCACAGCTTGTTTTAATGAAAAGCCAACATTTTCCATATCTAATTGTCACTGGACAGAAAGTGAGGAGAAGTCCTCTGAACAGACAGCAAAAGAAACTTTATAGGGGCATTAACCTTTCCCCATGCTCTCCAAAACTAAAACAAATGTTTTTGGCTGGAGTTAAATTTTTTACAAATGTACCTGTTCTGATTTATATACAAATTTAGCTTAATAACAAATCTACAGAATCTATCTTGTCGGTAACTTGGGGATAAATTGAACACTAAAGTAAATAACTCCTCTTAAATGAGTGGTTTGTGGATTATCATTGCTTACTGTTTAAGATGACAGCCCATCCACAAAATTGGAGTACAGTAGAGTCTCACTTATCCAACACTCGCTTATCCAACGTTCTGGATTATCCAACGCATTTTTGTAGTCAATGTTTTCAATACATCATGATATTTTGGTACTAAATTTGTAAATACAGTAATTACTACACAGCATTACTGCGTATTGAACTACTTTTTCTGTCAAATTTGTTGTTAAACATGATGTTTTGGTGCTTAATTTGTAAAATCATAACCTAATTTGATGTTTAATAGGCTTCTCCTTAATCTCTCCTTATTATCCAACATATTCGCTTATCCAACGTTCTCACGGCCCGTTTATGTTGGATAAGCGAGACTCTACTGTAATTGCCATAGTTTTAAGTAAACTGCTCAGTAAAGCAAATGCAATCTGGCTGCCATGAGCACCAGCCACAACCTTTATTTCCCAGAAAACCTCTATACCCCTTTCTGTATATAATGAGGGTGGGAGGTTATTTGATGTTTTAAATTCTGTTGTTAATCCTGATTAAAGTAGACATGTTGAATCAATGGGATTTGCCTACATCAGGAGTCTCCAAACTACGGCCTACGGGCCACATGCGGCCCATTGAAGGAAGGCGTGTGCTGCATGAAGGAAAAGGAGGGAAAGATATGCGCCTTTCCCGCCTCCTCGTTCACCCCGCGTGTGCCTTCCCCGCTTCCTTCCTCACCTGGTGCATGCCCTCCTTGGCGATGGAGGAGGAAGCCACCGCTGCAGGGACAAACCTCGCTGCTGTGGGGACAAACCCTGCTGTGGCTCCCTGCACTGATGCCAACGCTGAGGAAAGTGCGCACGGGGTGAGGGAGGAGGCGGGAAAGGTGCACGCGAGGTGAGGGAGGAGGGAAAGGCATGCACCTCTCCCCCCTCCTCCCTCGCCCCGTGTGCACCTTCCATCTGTCGGGGATGTTTTGCTTGAGCCTTTTGTGCACAAAGGCAGAAGGGGGTTAGACTAGCAGTCTCTTCCAACCCTGATTATTACAGTATTATTATTATTATTATTATTATTATTATTATTATTATTATTATTATTATTATTATCGTCGTTGTTGTTGGGTGGCTATCTGTCAGGGGTGCTTTGATTATATTTTGGTGCACAAAGGCAGAAAGGGGTTGACTAGATGACCCAAGGTGTCTCTTCCAACCCTCTTGATTATTATTATTATTATTATTATTAACATTGAGGCTGGGTGACCATCTGTCAGGGTGCTTTGATTATCTTTTGGTGCACAAAAGCAGAAGGGGTTGGACTAGATGGCCCAAGGGGTCTCTTCCAACCGTCTTTATTATTTTGATGATGATGATGATGATTAACATTGAGGCTGTATTTGTTCCCATTTTGTTTTTTTACTTCAAAATAAGATACGTGCAGTGTGCATAGGAATTTGTTCGTAGGGTTTTTTTAGCTATAGTCCGGCCCTCTCAATGGTCTGAGGGACAGTGAACTGGCCCCCTGTTTAAAAAGTTTGGGGACCCCTGGCCTACATGTTGACTCACCATTCTACATAGTTCAACTCTAGTTGGAATTAACCAACAGGATGCCATCCAGTCAAACTGCTGTTATATTTATTGAACCACCAGGATGGGTGTAGACTAAGAACATAGGTTACATCATAAAAGTTGTGGCATATCAATTTTTCCTTTTCTTCAGATTGTGCGTCTAGACCGAAGCATGGAACAGATAATTTTCCCAGTGCCCAGCATCTGCGAGTTCCTGACCAAAGAGACACAAATACGTCTGTTTACCACTACAGAGCAAGATGAGCAGGGCAGCAAAGTCAGTGACTTCTTTGAGCAGTCATCCTTCCTCCATAATGAGATGGAGTGGCAGAAGAAACTGCGTAGTAAGTTTAGGATAAGCAAGTGGCTACTCAAAGGAATGGGAAGAATATTCAAAAGTCTAGGGAAAAGATAGCAAAGGAGTTTCTCAAGTGTCAAGAGATCTCAGTGAGGCAAATCCTGAGCCTAGTCCCACTGAGTTTTCAGAGGACTATCTCTACTACAGTTTTACGGTAGTGGCAGAGGGTGGCAAGGGGCAACTATGATCCAATAATCAGATTATGACAGTGACATCATCCTTTGGAATGTATAGAGGCTATTTTGTGCTGGCTATTGGGACATTGGCAGAGGATGATCCTCAGCTGCCTCCTCTCCCACAACAATACCATGTAAAGCCTGGTAAGGGCTGGAGGCAGGTTGCACATGATAACAATGTCACCTTCTCTTGAGTCCTCCAACAGATGATACCATTGTTGTGCACTGGTTATCAAAAAATAGCTACCACTTGCTCTAAACCACCCTAGACACTACATTAGATATGGCTGTTTCAGAAATGCAGAAAATGAGTAAGGGGGCAAGGATACTTTCGTCTCCTATAAGAATATATTTGAAAACTTCAAGGTTTGGGAATTTTTTCCTGCAGCAGGAAAACGGTTGATTAAATTTGCTCTCTTTTGCAGGAACAAATGAAAAACATATTGCCAATCTCAGATCAAGTATATTATCAGTGGTAACTTTATAAGTGTAAGATCCATTTATTCAGCAGATCTGCTCTCATTGGGGATAATACAAGTCGTACATTTTCTGGCAATTCCTATAGTTGCTTCCTATCTCGCAGTACCAGATTTTGTTTTGGCCCAGGTGATTATATGTCTTTTTAAAATATGTATATGTTACAGGACAAAACTTAACATGGATGAGAGGTAGAAAAGAGTGAATGAGGTCATAACTCCAGTCCTGCTGAATATATTGTGGTACACTGAAGTTTGGGGAACCCAGAATAGGAAGTGTCACTTGGAAATGGTGTCCCAGTTTCCAGCAACCTATAGAATTTGCAACTAGGTTACAGGAACAACAGTATTGATCCCTGGCCTTATGAATAATTGCACTGGGATTGCTGGATCTCAGGGGGGAGATATGTGTCTGTGCTACTTCTTAGAAGCAGATGAGATTTTCTCAGTTTTTTTTCTCTCTTTCCATAGGCAACCCACTGATGTACTGGTTCTCTCGTAGAATGACACTCTGGGGAAGCATTTCCTTCAACCTGGCTGTCTTCATAAACATCATCATCGCTTTATTTTATCCTTATGTTGAGGCAACCTCAATGGGTATGCACTCCATTATACTCACTTTTTGTTTTACCATATCTAGCCTTCAATTATCATTTTTCAAGGACACTTTCCATGAGTGACTTCTAGAAAGGAAATCTGTAGTGTCGCGAAGTTTCAGTAAACTTTGTTAACAAGGCCCTTGCTGTCATTTATTGGAAATACTGTCACTCTAATGTGCTATCATTTGAAAAATATTAATCATGTGAAAAAGATCTTGGAGTCCTCGTGGACAACAAGTTAAATATGAGCCTACAATGTGATGCGGCTGCTAAAAAAGCCAATGGGATTTTGGCCTGCATAAATAGGGGTATAGCATCTAGATCCAGGGAAGTCATGGTACCCCTCTATTCTGCCTTGGTCACACCACACCTGGAATCACACTGCATCCAATTCTGGGCACCACAATTGAAGGGAGATGTTGACAAGCTGGAAAGCGTCCAGAGGAGGGCAACTAAAATGATCAAGGGTCTGAAGAACAAGCCCTATGAGGAGTGGCTTAAAGAGTGGGCATGTTTAGCCTGCAGAAGAGAAGGCTGAGAGGAGACATGATAGCCATGTACAAATACGTGAGGGGAAGTCATAGGGAGGAGGGAGCAAGCTTGTTTTCTGCTGTCCTGCAGACTAGGACATGGAACAATGGCTTCAAACTACAGGAAAGGAGATTCCACCTGAACATCAGGAAGAACTTCCTAACTATGAGAACTGTTTGACAGTGGAACTCTCTGCCCTGGAGTGTAGTGGAGGCTCCTTCTTTGGAGGCTTTTAAGCAGAGGCTGGATGGCCATCTGTCGGGGGTGCTTTGAATGCGATTTCCTGCTTCTTGGCAGGGGGTTGGACTGGATGGCCCATGAGGTCTCTTCCAACTCTACTATTCTATGATTCTATGATTTATTTTTGGATCAATTTTAAAAATGAAATTTCTCTGGAAATATCTCCAGCGCATATCTTTGGTAAACCTGTGGCTAGTAAGAAATGCCATTTTATTCATAGTCTAGATTGATTTGAAAAAAAAATCGATCATTCTTGTAGAGTTAATAGATGTCAGATGTGTGTAGTTAGTGTATCTTTCTGTTTTCCAGGATTATTGGATTCCCCACTGATTCCTCTGCTCTCCTGGTTTTTAATCTGTTTCTCCATCATGGCTCTATTTACCCGGCGCTATGGTGTCAGGCCACTCCTAGTGGCATTGATTCTGCGATCTATATATCACCTAGGTATTGGACTCACGCTAAACATACTAGGAGCTCTTAATGTAAGTCACTTGGTTTACCTGACTTATTATATATTTTTCCTAGGCTCTGTTAAGCAGAATTTGCCATTTCAACATAAAAGCCTTGATTCCTACATGGTCTATTCCTATATCTAATTTGTTTGTCCATGCAAATCTAGTCACAATTTATAGTAGAATTAAGGGGAAAAGGTTATATTCTAGAGATTGTTATTAGCTATAAAGTCAATTTACAAAAAGCATAAACTCTTTCTGGAAAATAACAGCATACTCCCTTCTCTCTCTGCTTTGTCATTATCTACAGCTCACAAATAAGATTGTATTTGTAGTAAGCTTTGTTGGCAACCGTGGTACATTCATCCGAGGATATAAGGCCATGATTATGGATGTGGAATTTCTTTATCACGTCGCCTATATCCTGACCAGTGTCTTGGGGCTTTTCGTCCATGAACTTTTCTACAGCATCTTGGTAATTTTGACTGTACAGGAGAAGTTTTGGTTACAGTAGAGTCTTGCTTATCCAACATAAACAGGCTGGCAGAACGTTGGATCAGTGAAAATGTTGGATAACAAGGAGGGATCAAGGAAAAGCCTATTCAACGTCAAATTACGTTATGATTTTACAAATTAAGCACCAAAACATCATGTTTTACACCAAATAGACAGAAAAAGCAGTTCAATACATGATAACGTTATATAGCAATAACTGTATTTACAAACTTAGCACCAAAACATTGCAATGTATTGAAAACATTGACTACAAAAACATTGACTACTAAAAGAATGCATTGGATAATACAGAACATTGGATAAGTGAAGGTTGGATAAGTGAGATTACTGTATTATTAAAAAGCAAAGATGTGCCTTTTCTTTCTTTTTATTATTGATCTGCTTAGTGCATTCATAATATGTCATCTATTTGATCTCCTTTGCTGTAATTCATTGTAATACAAATTCTTGGTTATATTGGCATGTTTTAAAAAAGCAACAATACATGATCTTGAAAAATTTAATATCAGACTCTTGGGGAAAGATACTGAAAAGTGCCAGTATTTAATTTACTTTGTCATTGTTTTGTGGAAAGGAAATCCATACTTATTAAGTGTATTCATCACTTATCCTTAGCAAATGAATGTTAATCAATTAGTTTTCTGTTCTGTGATAAAACCTACAGAAATTAAGGGTTGTCAAGAAACCTATTTTTCTTCAGATGGTTGTATGAAAGCAACTTCCTTTCTCTTTCTGTTTCAGCTGTTTGATCTGATCTACAGGGAAGAGACCTTGTTTAATGTCATCAAAAGTGTGACACGCAATGGACGTTCAATATTGTTGACAGCTCTTCTGGCCCTCATTCTTGTATACCTCTTCTCCATTGTGGGCTTCCTCTTTCTAAAAGATGACTTCATTATGGAAGTAGACCCACTGCCCAGTATCAAATCTAAAGGTCTTTATCCTCATCCTTCATACTTCAGTTTCAGTATTTCCTGCCTCTATTCCAAAATGTCACTAAGCAGAACACAGTCTGTCTGAAAATACATCACATTTTCATAGCTTATTTAAAAGACTTATTAGACCGAAATGCTTTTGAAATTGTATGCATGTTTATTTGAACATTCCACAGAGCTCAACAGTGTGTATTTAGGAACACAAGAAGATAATTTATATGAGAGCAGTAGAGTTCTAGCTCAGTATTGTCATCTCTGGCAATGATTCTCCAGGCTTTCAAGCAGGATTCTTTCCCAGTCCTATTTGGATGTTCTTGGTGATCTCCCATCCAGCTACTGACCTTGCTCATGTTCTAAAATAAAATACATTGACTAGATCCTGGGTGATATGTAAGCACATACAAGATTGCAATCTTACGTAGTTTGGTTCCATGAAGTCAATAGAGAGGGTGAGGGGCGCACTGCTGGGAGGTTGTGTGGGGAGTTGGGGAGGATATTTCGTTTTAAATGCAGTATTAATTGTACAAGTATTTTATTGTATCTTAACTATATCTTAAGTTACATACATGGCACAAATATTTAATTCTTCTTAATTGTTTTTAGTTTTTCTATTTGCCATTTTTAAATTTATTGGGTTGTGTCATGTAATTGCAAGCCAACTTGAGTCCTCATGGAGATAAAAGAGAGGTAGAAAGAAAGTAAAGTAAATAAATAAAGTCAGGAAATTCTGTTTTAACTTAAGCCAGATTCTGGATTGGAGATAGGTTCTAGAAAATTGGACTCAGAAGAGATGAGTATTTTAAAAAATGCAACAGTGAAAGAACCTAGACAGTTGGGTCTATGTAATTACTCTAGTAATTCAGAAGCTGAATGTTTTCCTACTGCATTGCTTTAACAATGAGTTTGATTTCATACCATATGTTTGACCAATTGGTCATTCACATGTTCATATAATTTAAGTTGGCTGTACTGTAAGGAGATCCAACATGAGACTGATCCATGTAACCTTTAGTAACCTTGCATCTCTCTTTGTTAGGAGTCAGTTATCTATGACAATCAAAACTATTTTAATTTGGTACTAGGTAAGAGCATGTGATGTCTTTTATGAGTGACACTTATATGAGGAAATAAAATCTTTTGGCAGCAAAGTTCACTTGCTTGCTGCTTACACAAATATTTCAAGCTAATAATCCAAATTACAGTATGTCCAAGAACAAATAGTGTAAACGGTGTCCAGTAGTGTACTTCTGTATCCAATGTCAATGGAATCAGGGCTTTCTTCCTCACCTGCTACATCTCCCATCATGCCAAAAGCTTGCTCCAGAAGGTATCCCAACTCTCTAGGGCAGGTTTTAAGGTGCAGGGAGCCTAAAGGAACAATAAGGTTGACATTTCTGGAAGAAGCTTTAGAACAGGGGTCCCCAAACTAAGGCCCATGGGCCGGATGCAGCCCGTGAAGGTTATTTATCTGGCCCCCGTCCTTAGTTTTAGATTTAGGCTCACCCTAAGTCTGAAATGACTTGAAGGCACATCACAACCACAACAATCCTAATTAACTTGACTATCTCATCAACAAGAAGCAGGCCCACACTTTCCATTGAAATCCTGGTAGGTTTATGTTGGTTAAAATTGTTCATATTTTTAAAATATTGTATTGTTCTTTCAATTTTTTTTGCACTACAAATAAAACATGTGCAGTGTGCATAGGAATAAATTCATATTTTTGATCAAACTATAGTCCAGCCCTCCAACACTCTGAGGGACCGTGGACCGGCACTCTGCTTTAAAAGTTTGAGGACCCCTGCATTAGGGCATAGTAGAAGTTCACTACTGGATCCTGGTCTATTTACTGGTATCACGAATTCACATTTTATTTTTTAAACTTCTTTCCCTAATACAGAATATGAAAGGGAAATCTAAGATATGTTTGTTCAAGTACAGGTTAACATAAAACTCAGTAGGGGCAAATGGATCACATTCCTGATTGCCATCAGAGGAATAACATAGATGGTGGTCGATGAAACTGGATAGAAAGCCACTTAAAATAGCATGTTAATATAAAATAGTTAGGTACCTTTTTGGCATGGCTTCAGTCACATATGCTTTTTGGCACAAATTCAGTTCCTTGGGGTGGTGTTATGCTCTGAAAGGAGATACTTTCTCTGACCATTCTGCTTTGTCTTGTGCTTCTAGCTACTGGCTTGAAAGCAAACATGAGCACTTCCATAGAATCATGCAGTGCTGACAAAATAAACTGCACCTCTCAAGTGCCTGAAGTAAAGGAAGGTAAATGAGATTGTTTAAACACCTTGGTCTAATAAAGATAGTAGACAGAATGACCAGAAAGTTTGTATGTCTGATGTAGAGCCTTGATGATACACCCAGAATGCAATTAGTCTGTGTCTCAGATGAGGAAAAGGGTAATAAGGTCTTTTAATATTGTAATCAGGATTGCTTTGTTGATAATGCTCATTCTGGCACTTTAATGGAACAAAAGGCATTTTTTTCTGGACTAGATGGAACTCACCTAAGGGTGCATCTACACTGTATAGTTAATGCAGTTTGACACCACTTTGACTACCATGGCTCAATGCTATGGAATCGTGGAAGTGGTAGTTTGGTTAGGAACCAGCACTATTTGGCATAGAAGGTGTCAGAACCCAGGCTGCAGAGCACCAATAACCATGCGCAGAGGCCAGAATCTATCTAATATCTTTATTAAAGGAATATATAAAGTCAGTAAAAACAAGTGAAGAATATAGTTCAGAAGTAGACCTTCCAGAAAAGGTCAAATATAGTCCAAGGAAACAATGTCCAATATGAGATATTAAGGTCCAAAGTTGTAATCCATTAACCGAAACACACACTTTGTCAAGCAAAGTGAGGGGAAATGACAAGGTCCTTTAGTCCATGGAACTTGACAAACAAGGCTGGAAGCAAACTAGATTCTTGGCAAACAAGGCTTGATTCAAGACAACAAAAGCAAGGAACAAGAATAGGGTCCGTGGCGAATTCCGTGGCGAGGTCCGGGGAGCAAGGCAAGGCTGGGACGAGAACAAGGTCCTGGAAACATGGAACTGGAGTTGCGTAGTCTACACACGAAATCACTCCCGAAGCTGACGAATTGACTCCGCAAGGATTTCTTTGCGGCCAAACACCTATATAGGATCTTGTTTTCCCGCCAAGGAACACTTTCCCTGGGGAACAAGAAACGAAACCCATACTGTGTCCAGATGCATGACTCCTTAAAGTTTCCCAAGGGAAACAGACTTAATCAGCTAATTGTCTGGCAGCTATCCTGGCGCTCCTGCGAGTCGCCTCCCGAGCGCCTCTATCTTGATTATAATAATCCCGGCGAGAAAATGGGGGAGATTTCTGCTCAAGGCTTGTTTGGCTGACTTCTGGTGGGCAAACATCTTGCAGGTGCAAGGGCTCCACTTCTGGCTGAAACGGTGGGAAACCCAAGTTTTCCTCTTCATCTGCCTCAATAGTATCAGGAACGGGACTACATGGCCCATGAGTCATCACAGAAGGCTAAAGACCATGTCAAATTACAACTCCCATGATTTCATAGCATTGGATCATGGCAGTTAAAGTAGTGTCAAACTGCATTAATTCTACAGTGTAAATGCGCCCTAAGTAATAGGTATAACACAGGAAGGGATTATAGAAAACCTAGTAGACCAAGTACAGTTGTTGTATCTCAGAAGCCACTAAAGCAATTTGCTTCATGTATTTGAAAAATAATCAAGAAAAATCAAATATAATCTTAATAGTGGTTATGCTACTAGTAATATATAGGAAACCCAGAGCAGCAATGGTTATGTGGAAGTGACCACTGTGTTTCTCTTCCACTTCATGCTGAATGTATTTTTGCTTTTGTTCTAGAAGACGATGAGGATAATACAGAGCGTGCCTGTGACACACTGCTCATGTGCATAGTCACAGTCCTAAACCATGGCCTCAGAAATGGAGGCGGTGTGGGTGATATCCTCCGAAAACCATCAAAAGATGTGAGTTCATTTGGTGGGGCAATCTTCATGAGAAGCACCTGGTGAAAGGGTAATCCAGTGTGTTCTTTTCAAAGATGTTTCTATTCTACAGGAACCAAGATAGTTTTATCATATTGAAAATTGCCAATCTCATCTCTGTCACAAACATACACTTTGTTCCTTTTCAAACTTAAATGACCTGTTCTCCACAGAACTATCTTGTGACAATTTCTGGCGGGTGATATTTGGCATTTTCTAGCAAAACACAAGAAACAGAAAATGGTTCTTAGGGTTAATGCCCATCTTTGCTTTTGTACCCTAAAGGAGTCCCTCTTTCCTGCTCGAGTGATCTATGATCTCCTGTTCTTCTTCATTGTCATAATCATAGTTCTCAATCTCATCTTTGGTGTCATCATTGATACCTTTGCTGATCTCAGGAGTGAGAAACAGAAAAAAGAAGAGATCCTAAAGACCACCTGTTTTATATGTGGTAAGTGCCAACAGAAAGTTAGAATCTAGAAAACCTTATACCCAATAAACATTCATTCAAGCAAATTTGACCGCTTGCTGGAAAATGATTTAGTCTATAAGCATTTGCCTACAATACAAAAATGGTTGGCATCCTCTTTGTGAATTATGATGGTGTAAGCCTGACTTGCACCACTGTCATTCTCTTCCAACCATGTAATGACCAAAAGCCCCCTGCCCAACTCTACCTTTTAAGCAATGCAGCCTTCCCCAACACATCAATTTCAGTGAACATCTCCAGCTCTTTTCCTATAGCTGGACATGCGGTGGCGGGCATATCCAGAAGAAAAGAGCTGGATGTTTTCTTGTCCATTTCCACTCTCCAACAAAATAAAAATAGCTGTGCGGAGATAGTTGTAATGTTTAAAGTTGTTTGGGGGTAGCATCTGGAAAAAAGGGTTGCAGCTACATCTTCACAGGAGGTCTCCTGATGAGGGAGTCAGGCCACTGTCTAGTACATCAGATGTGAATTGAACCTGTACAAATCACAATTATGGCTTAGCCAGAAATATAGGCCCAGAAATATAGGCCTAACTGTAACTTTCATCTGAGTTTTTTTTTTTTTGCCTCTGTTGCTTTGTGGGGGATTGTGGCAGAAAGACATTATGCAAAATTGGTTTCCTCTGATGAGTCCCTTCGGGTGAGAAGGGCAGGAAGTTGCTTTAAAGAAGTTGCTTTAAAAAATAGACTCTATCTGATATATGCCTTCCAAACTCAAGCCTTCTAAAGAATGGCTTCTATTTTATGAAACTTTTCATATAATCTGTACTGTTAAAACTATATGCCCTTAGCCACAAACATACACATTCATTTGCTCCTCACAAGGCACACTGAAGTCATAAGGGAAGTACAGTAAAGGCTATCTGTTCCAAATGCATATATGACCATCCAGCAGTCAACTCATTTTGGTTTGGATCCAAAAATATGCCTTCAGTTAATGGAAAGTCTGTAACTGCAGAAAGTTATGTTGGAGAAAGAATCCTTCTCAACTATAGCCCAGCCCTATTATGTTGTTTCTTAGTGGTTTGCATGACTGTTGTGGGAAGGAGAGCATTTCAAGGGCTCAGGGACGAACATGTTTGCCACTAGATCTGGATCCAACAAAGAGTATTTAGATTACTGTATTACAACTGGAAATCAAGTACAATAAAGGAATATGTCGGTAAAATTAATCTCTCTGAAGAAAGGTTATGGAAGATCACAGCTTTTCCTTTTCCTTCCTTTTCTCTTTAGGACTTGAAAGGGACAAGTTTGACAACAAGACAGTCTCCTTTGAAGAGCACATTAAATTTGAGCACAATATGTGGAATTACCTGTATTTCATAGTTCTGGTGCGAGTGAAAAATAAGACTGACTACACAGGGCCCGAGAGCTATGTGGCACAAATGATAAAGGTAAATATTATGCAACTGGATATCCATATGCTACACTGACTTTCCCCTTGAAAAGTGAAAAATCAGTGTTCTTTCAAAAGTACTTTCATTTTTTAATTACCACATTTCCTCGAATCTAATGCTCACCTTTTTTGGCTAAATTACCGTATCTAAATTAGGGTGTGCATTAGATTTGTGTAATATGGTAATCTTACTACTGAGCCAAAGCAAAAGGAGATGCTACTTCAGGAGCCAGGGCAGATAAGTGGATTCCTTCTACAGCATAGATGCACCCCAAGGTTTTCTTTTCCATTGCTGAAAGATCTGGTATTCCAACACTTTTGTTTTTAAACAAGGAATTATAAGCAGTCAGCTACTGTATTACACATCTTTTTAGGCCAAATTAAAAAAAATGCACATTTGGCTGCTGGGCATTGCATTCTCCAGCAAATGCTTTTTTGGTTTCAAAGTTTTGAAAATTGTGGTGTACATTAGATTCTATGGTGCATTAGACTCGAGTAAATATGGGTCTCCATCAGTGGGCAATTGTGATGACTCAGATTGGGTTAATGCTTCTGCTTCTTCTCATAGGCAGTGTTTGTACATACTAACTTTTAGAATTGTTGTCTGAGTTAAGTGGAGGAGTCACTGTATTCTTTCTGTTTCTGCCATGTATGATCCAGTAACAAGGCTCCTGAGGAGTTGCAGCTCTAATGTGAACTTTACTTGAAATCATATAAGCAAAGGATTGCATTTCTTTCCTTCATTACTCAAACTTCGATTAGTTAAATGAAGGGCAAGAAAGGCGCCTGCCATTGTGAACTGTTCAGCAAAAAACCCTCCTCAGTAGAGCTTATTAACTGTTTTTATGTTGTTGTTGTTGTTGTTGTTGTTATTATTATTATTATTATTATTATTATTATTATTATTATTTATACCCCGCCTTTCATTCAGTGGGGACTCAAGGAGGCTAACACTCCACACTAGGCACGATTGCAATATAAAAGTTAAAAAGCAATTACAAAGCAATGAAATAGCAGCAGTGTGGTAAAAACAAAATTAAAATACAGTAAATATACTAAAAGTGCATTTAAAACTCATATTCCCTCAATCCCACCACAGAAACCCCTGAATTAAAAACCACATCGCCCCTGAACTGAGTGTAAAAACCTTCATCTTTAAAAGCCTGCCTGAATAAAACAAGTTTTATCCTGTCACTGGAAGGACAGCAGGGAGGGGGCCATTCTGGTTTCCCTGGGGAGAGAGTTCCAAAGTCAAGAAGGCTCACTGTCTTGGTCCCACCAACGGGGTTTGAGCTATAGGTGGAACCAAGAAAAGAGTCTCTCTCGAAGATCTCAGGGCCTAGGCAGGTTTGTGCAGAGGGATGCGGTTGGCCAAATAGCCTGGACCTGAACTGTCTTGGACTTAAAAGGTCATAACCAGCACTTTGAATTGTGCCCGGTAACAGACAGGCAGCCAGTGGAGCTGCTGCAACAGAGGGGGTTATCTGATCCCTGTAGCCATCCCCAGTGAGCAACCTGGCTGCAGCTGTTTGGACCAGCTGAAGTTTCCAAGCACTCTTCAGAGGCGGCCCCACATCGAGAGCGTTACAGTAATCCAGAGGGATGTAACTATCGCATGTACTACTCTGGCCAGATATGGCTTCTCAAGGAATGGGCACAGTTGGCACACAGGTTTTAATTTTGCAAAGGCCCTCCTGACCACCGCCAACACCTGGGCCTCCAGGTTCCGTACCAAGTCCAGGAGGACCCCAAACTGCAGAACTGTGCCTTCATGGGGTGTGTGACTCCATCCAGTATAGGCTGGATCCCTATTCCCTAATCTGCCTTCCAACTGACCAGGAGCACCTCTGTCTTGCCTAGATTAAGTTTCAGTTTGTTTGCCCTCATAAAGACAGGTTTATATCGCTTTCATCACATGGAAGGGGCACCTCAAAGTTCAATTCTCTTCATTATGAAAGCACCACAAAATCTTAAAATCCGCTTGCAAACTGTTTGCAGTGATGGCACCTTGTCTATGGAATTTCCTCTCTAAAGAGACATGGCATTTGCATATTTTCTTTCAACTAGCCAATACTTTTAATTGTTGCAGTTTTATCTCTCCTGCTTTAATGTTTAATTATCTTGAATGTTATGCTTTTAATTGTACAAAGCTCACAGAATTTCCATTATGTAGTTTAAAAACATATAAGAAAATTAATAGTAACTGTGTACTATTGCTTTGGCACAGATTAGCCATTCCCTCCTTAAAACTATTGTTTCCCCAATGACCATTCCAGAACAAGAACTTGGACTGGTTTCCACGAATGCGAGCCATGTCTTTAGTCAGCAATGAAGGTGAAGGGGAGCAGAATGAGATCCGAAGCCTGCAGGATAAATTGAATTCCACCATGAAGTTGGTATCCCATCTCACATCACAGTTGAATGAGCTAAAGGAGCAGGTAAGATCCAGAAGCAGCAACAGGGATACTTGAGAATGGACCAAGAAAACGAGCATGTTTAGGATGTTTTAAAATGGCAAAATATTTGGCCACTTTTGCTACCTAAGTCACTGGCTGTTAGTACCAACTTATGGCACCAACCTTAGGGGATTTCACCCTCTTTTTGTTTTCTCCTAATTTTGTAGGGTTTAAATTTGCCAATCATATCCCAGGTGGGTACATTTGACTATTTTGGAACCATACCTGTTTTCTGGAGCAATTTTAAGCTCAGGGAAAACTTTTTCAAACCAAGGGATACTTCCATGTTTTCCCATCCCAACTGTAAATAAAGCTTTCCCAAGCCTAAGACAGTATTGAGAATATAGTTAGCCACTCAATGCAGAGTATAAAAATTGTAGTTCTGACAAAGGTTGCATAGGTTCAGACGGTGGCAACCATCTTTTGAATCTTTCTTTCTAAAATTTCAGATGACAGAGCAAAGAAAGCGAAGGCAGAGGATGGGTTTTGTGGATGTCCAGAACACAATGAACCACTGAGATAACTTCCACAAGCCAAAACTGTAATATACATATCCACTTCCTGAGGAGGATACTTGGTACTGAATTCCCTGAACCAACCTCATCTTCAAGGAAAGCTGATCGATGACATGATTCATACTGTGGAATCTCAGCACCACCTTTTGTTCATCTGTCATTAAGGTTGATTACAAACAGTTTATTGAGCAAAAGACCTGAAATCAATTAGTGGGATTGCTTCATGTGGATTCAGAGTTTATCACACATTTGGGAGCTTTGTTGCTCTTTATAACTCATGTTCTACAAACGGAGTTGTTGTCTTTCTCCATGCACTACATTTTGATGGCATCTAGCCAGGTGCAAATAGTGTTGACACTATTACTAGCAAGTAGTACTTTGCTATATTTTAACTTATTCCAGAAGAGTTCATGGAACGTCAGCATACAAGGATCTAACTCTACAAATTTATCATCTCAAGTCTTCTGGAGCCAGTGGATTTTTCTTATTTTTATGTCTTGAATCCTGTCTCATTCAAGAAGAAACTGGAAGAAATTCTTTTGTTAGTAATATTTCAGATGAAGATGACTGGCTGATATATTGCTGAGAATGAAAGGAACCTTTTTAATTCCAAAGAAAAACATTGTAGGGGTTTACAGGGATCACTCCGTTGATAGCAATTTTAACAAAATGTTACTGAATTTCCATTTGTCAATTAGATTGTAGCTTTGGCTCTCAAACTCATTCATTACCCAATTCTGGAACTATCATTTAAAAGTTTGGTGACTAATTTGGCCAGTGAAAACAAAATGCCATAGTACTATGAACAGGCATCCTATGTCACCCCCTTGATAGAATGGCAGATTGTACACTTAAGGCTCTTCCTGCTTTTAGGGTTGTATAGCAGAAGTATATCAGCTTACTGAGACCAGGTATTAGTATGCTTCATTATCACTAGTAATCATTGAAATGAATGCTGAAGTAGCACTAGACAGCATGTGTAAATGACGTTGAGATTCAGTGAAGAGACAGAAAAGGCACTATTCCAATCTTAGAGTTATATAAATGTTCCAGTTTAGCAAATGAAGCGCTCAATTTCCAGGATATCGAGTACAACCTCATCTTAAATCCTTTAGACAGCTACATAACATACAAAAACTCATTTTGGGTTTTGCTTCAAGGTAGACCAGCACTATCTATAGATAAAGCAAAGGTCAATCTGAGCGAGGCATGATGACTGCATGACAAAAACCTGGTCCAGAGTGTACCCTATGGGAAGGCTAAAGAGGAGCCATTTTGTATCCCGGACAACCTTCTGTTTTTCTTCTAACCAAAGCAGAATGTATATTAAGTGTACAGACTGATGTGCAAATTTCAGAGAATAGAAAATCCCTAATCAAGTAGACCAGCTTTGCCATTTTTCATATTTTCTTGTATGTTTTATGAACATTGTTTTAATTTTTAGTATGAAAACTACCTGAAGTTTTAACACCCAAAATCAAAAATAATAAATGGAAAAGAGGTGAAGATTTTCTTCTTGGTATAAAGAAATATGAACTACTATGCTTTTAGTAAACATTTTCTAGAGATCTATTGAAGTAGATAAAGAATTTTAGTTTTTGGAGGGGTCTTGGAGATCATTCATTGTACTATGCTCAGTGGAGAATATAAAATGCAACTGAAGTAACCTGACAGGCTTTTGGCCTCTGCTTAATACCACCAGGAAAGGAGGTACAAATTGTATAGAGGCGTGAACCACTGCTGTACAAACTACTCAGTTTTGCACAGTATCAGTCAGTACATTGCATAAATACCAGTAGTCTGGTAGAACCATACAAAGACACAAACAGGGAATATCATGCATCATAGAGCTGGAAGAGACCACATGGGCCACCTAGTCCAACCCCCTGCAATGCAGGAACAGCACAAAGTACCACATAGAGATCCACACAGCTATGTAGTGTAATATATATATATATTTGTTTGGAAATATCATCTTTGAATTCTAGAAAGTTATGAAATATAACTCCCCTTATGGTCCAGCACATCAGCTGAAGGATGATATCGGACAGCAGTTTTTCATAAACAAAAATGTAAACAATCATAGAATGGCAACTGTAACACCATCTACTGAAAATATATTTAACGTTATCCTAGTACCCTGTATAAACACATGTAATAAAATTGGCTTGGCTTATCCCATTGAAGAATAAGTTCCCGCCAAGTCTTTAATCCATGCCCATGATAGTAATTCAAAGATGAGATGCAAAACTGAGTGAATCTTTGGATTTAAATATCTTGATGTTCTGACACCAACATATGTAAGGTAATTAAAAATCCTGTTTCAAGAAAGCTTATCCATCCTGGCAAAATAGAGTATTTCAAAAATACTGGGTAGCAGAATATTATCATTTGGAATCTTCTTCAGGAGACTTGGCAGAGAATTTTTCCCGTAACTTTGTCCATTTTCCTTTCTTTGCTTCTTCCAATTGCTTCAAGCTGTCTGCAACCACAGGAGGGGATGGACAAAGAAAGATAGTATGTGTTATGCAGAGCTCTGTATTGATGCCTGTTTCCTCAAAATGTTTTACATGCATCAAATTTGATATCATGTATACAGGTCACAAGCCAGTCATAGCCAATCTTGGGTCCATGTTGCATGAACCTGACATGGATGAAAAAACTAGCATTTAATATTATACAACTAGTCCATTTTAAGGCACACATAAAAACCCCAAGGGGTGACGTAGCACAATTAATGTTCAGCTAAATCAGTTTCTGCTTCAGTGCCTGGGGCAAAACTGCTTTTTTGACTACACAAGCTCTACGAAAATTGCTATTTTTCAAACACCGCACTGAACAAAAGCCTAATATTTAGATATGTGATATGTCCCACTTCAAATGCATTTTAAATATTTTTCCATTAGGAGTCTTTGTATAGACATAACGTTGCTAATGCAAGTAACAGTATGCCAGAACACTGATTTGTAAAAAGGGATTCTCAAGCCTTGTTTAACTAAAAAAGATCACTGGAAAAGAGGACATATGCAATTTATTTAGAATTATTTCTTGTTCTTTCTTAGCCCCCAAAATAAACTGCTACTGCACGAAGAGAGAAACCGAACAGAAATCTGTTGGATGAAGTTGTCTTTAGTACCAGTGTTGATCTTTGAAGCTAATTAGCATTGAGTGCACACCCGTTTTTCTTATCAGTGTGACTCAAAGAAAGTGAAACTAAATACTAGAAAATCAGCATTAACACAGTTACTTCTCATTTCCTTAATGAACTCTTTGCTCCTCACTAACAAGACTGAAACAAACACCACCACTGAAACAACCATGCCATGCACTTGAGTTCAGAACAATGTCATTGTGTCCTTTCCAACTTATGGTGAATCTAAGAAGAAATGATCAGTGTTTTCATGGCAAGATCTGTACAGAGGGGCATTGCAATTGCCTTCCTTTGGGGCTGAAAGAGCGTGATATCTCCAAATCAGTGGCTGGGCAGAGATTTGAACCCTGGTTTCCAGAGTTGCAGTCCAGCGCTCAAATTGCTACACCAAACTACCTCTCCCACACTGGCTCTTACGTTAATGAAAGAAGAAAACAGACATTCTAGCCTACTGCCAAACACAACACAATTGTAATCAAGTGTGCATTATGTGAGCTGCTTACAGTGTCCTTGAAGAAAATACAGTTGGTGGCTGAAGAGAAACCTTGTTAGTAAACACATTCTTGTTGTCTATAAATATAACTGCATCATTTTGTGGCAGGACCCACCACTATATTGTCTAGTCTGGCATAAGTTGACATTCTAAATCTATTTACGAATTTCTGCTTCTTTACCTCAAGCCAATATTGTTAGTCACTGTTGTTTTTGAACCCCACACTTACTCCATTCAAAACTCAGTCTACGTGCAAGGTGGTTACTTGCAATCACATTAAGCATAAAGGTTGACTACAAAGGGGTCACAGTGTTTCTATGTACATAGAAAACTAACTGAAGATGTGAAAAGCAGCTGAATAATGCACTATGTTTTTACCCAACAGAAAATAAATTAAGGAATAGTTAGACTAAGTACCTGTTGCCAGAACCATCTTGCATTCTTCCACTGTCACTCCAGTGAAGCTTGTATCTTTCAAACGTGGATACTACACAAAGAGAAGAACATTACTAATGTAGACAAGCCTTTTTCTGGAAAATTACATTTTTATTCTGCATACTGCACTCCAAAGTGCATGCCAACTTATGAAATTTACTGTGTCATTGCATTACCATACTCATTTCCAATTGTTGCTAAAGTACAGCACCATTTCTTAAATACAAACATGGCAGAAAAGGTTCAGTAAAATTGCTTGTTGTTTCTTCTGAGCAAAGGCCATAACAGGAAACCAGCAGTGTATCCCGAACATCAAGATTACAAATAGAACCCAAACGCAGCAAATAGATTATAACACTGGATAACTGGACGTCTAACATACTGATACATCTTACCTTGGTTTTATAATGATTGGTGTGGATTCTGGCTAAGCTCTCAAACATTTCATCACAAGTCACTGGATCGGGAATCTGCCAAAAAAAAAAAAAGCCCAAGGAAATTCTTCTTGGAGAAAAGAACAAAACCACTTCATATTCAGATACACTCACTTATCCAGTGTTCTGGATTATCCAACGCATTTTTGTAGTCAATGTTTTCAATATATTGTGATATTTTGGTGCTAAATTCGTAAATACAGTAATTATTACATAGCATTACTGTGTATTGAACTACTTTTTCTTTCAAATCTCTTGTATAACATGATGTTTTGGTGCTTCATTTGTAAAATCATAACCTAATTTGACATTTAATAGGCTTTTCCTTAATGCCTCCTTTTATCCAAAATATTTGTTTATCCAAAATTCTGCCGGCCCGTTTATGTTGGATAAGTGAGACTCTACTCTTCCCCCCCTCCCTCCCTCCCTCCCTCCCTCCCTCCCTCCCTCCCTCCCTCCCTCCCTCCCTCTCTCTCTCTCTCTCTCTCTCTCTTTCTCTCTCTCTCTCTCTATATATATATATATTCTGACAGTCATTAATGTTAAAGGGTGAAACACAAAAACTCCTGCTTTATTTTGTCTGAAATATAATAGGCCTAAAACACTTAGAAGGGCTTATTAGTTCTGCAAATTTTCTCTGCAGAACTTTTCTCAATGATGACATATTAGGAGTGGCTGCAAAAGAAAAGCAGTTTTAAGATACTTATAGAAGTGCAGCAGAGGTGATTTTTTGCATGTGATTGGGAGGTTTTGTGTGATTTTAGAGCAAATATTATGCCCAAACTGTGGTCCCTCCCCCCTTTAATAGTAGACTAAAGGGGTTTCCAACCCTAGTGTGGGTTTCAGGATCTACAAAGCTAGATCTTAGAGAATACTTGTTGCCTTCTCCTACCCTACATGATAATGCAATCTCACAAAGTATCATTTCTTTCATTAATTGCGGAAGCCAGAATGGTATACTTCTACAGAATCAGACAGTTGCTAATGTTCTAAATCAAGAAAAAAAAGAACAGGCATCATCTACTTTACGATAACCCACCCTTTTTGACCCATTTGAATTATACTCATATTTTGATGTGTGATTTGCTTTTTTGTCATGTTTGCATGACTGTTTTGCAGTCATGTGCTGCTTTTTTTTAAATCAACTCATAACTATGTTGTGGTTGCACTATAGACTGTAGAAATTTTTGAGGTACATCCTGTCTTATACAACACAGTATTTATGCTTATATTAACTATATTTATGCCTATAGTATATTGGTCTTGCTTTTCAACTATCTCCACTTTTTGACAGTGCTCTGACTCCTAACCCACCAAATAAGCCAGAGAAGACGGCATAATTTTAAGTTTTACATATTTGTGTATTCACATTGAAACTTTTTGATAGTATTGCAGGTCTTAAGAGGAAAGCTGGTGCATCATTTTAGAAAGAATAGCCCATCACATCTCATTCCTCATAAATAAAACAGACATTACATTTACAAAATGCCTTTATGGTTGTGACTGGGTACTTTATACATTTCTCCTGCCATTTGGCAGTACATTTCTCTTCACTGTATCAAATATTTTATGCATACAAAATGATATCAATGCTACAAGCATCTATTTAAATTTATCAAAACCGAGCGGCAGTTTTGGGAAATTAAAGTGGGAGTTAGCAGTTCCAAGAGCAAAGAGAAAATGCCTTCTGAAATACATGCAGCAGATTGCTCTGGTGACAAAGATAACAGAACAATTTCTTGTGCTGCTCTCAGAATGATCAAGAGATGCTAGTTCTCTTGAAATGGCATGTCTGTCATAGATATATTTCATTAATACTTGTAAAATTAATAGTTTTGCCTCTAAGGAGCCTACTGCATACCGAGATATTATTACAATGTGCGCGCACGCACACACACACATATATATACAGTGTTCCCTCACTACTTCGCGGTTCACTTTCTGCGGATTCGCTGTTTCACGGTTTTTCAATAAACTCTAAAAGACTAATATAAATCGTAAAAAATTATAATTTACAGCCTAAGGAAGGGAGGAAGGAGAAGCTGAGGGGAGAGAAAAGGAGCCCAAGCGGCAACGGGAGGAGAAGGAGGCGATTTATCAACACACGATTGGTTGATAAAGACTTAAAATAGTGTATAACTACTAAAATAATGTATAAATATTAAAATAAATATAGCATCCCTACTTCGTGGATTTTCACTTATTGCAGGTGGTCCTGGAACCTAACTCCAGCAATAAGTGAGGAACACTGTATGTATGTAAAAAGGTAAAGGTTTCCTCTGACGTTAAGTCCAGTCATGTCTGACTCTGGGGGTTGGTGCTCATCTCCATTTCTAAGCCGAAGAGCGGCGTTGTTCGTAGACACCTCCAAGGTCATGTAGCCAGCATGACTGCATGGAGCGCCGTTACCTTCCCGCCGGAGCGGTACCTATTGATCTACTCACATTTGCATGTTTTCGATCTGCTAGGTTGGCAGGAGCTGGAGCTAACAGTGGGCGCTCAAGCCTGGGACCTTTCGGTCTGCAAGTTCAGCAGCTCAGCACTTTAACGCACTTCGCCACCGGGGCTCCGACTGTATGTGTGTGTGTGTGTGTGTGTGTGTATGTATGTATGTATGTATATGTATATATTAGGCTTGAGCGATCCACGAAAAAATTGATTCTAAACTCGTTTCAAAAGTAGACGGGGGTAGCGTTTTGTTTCTGATGTCATTTCCGAATTTTGCCCCCCAAAAAATTCGAAATTAACAAAAATTCGTTAGTTTCAAAAGTAATTCGTTAATGGTGGACGCGCATGCGCAGTGGCCCAAAACAGCCCAAGGGGGGGGGCTTTTATGGGGCTCTCCTGCACTCATTTTTTCAGCTATACTGATCAAATTTGGTACAGTGGGAAAACACAATCCACCCTGCTTGCTCGCTAAATTGCAGAGCATTTGCCCTTTCCTAAGATTTATTGCGCAATTTCATAGTTCATATAAAAAAACTTTATTTAACAATTGCAAAAATCTGTTCCTGCTTTTGAATTGTTATTTCCTGTTCAATAGGGGTTCCTTCACTGTGAAAGTCCTTCTTCTACTTGTGTAACATTGTTTCAGTGCCCGTAAATCTGTCAAAATGTTAGGACATGTTAGGAGCAAGCTTATTTTCTGCTGCCCTGCAGACTAGGACACGGAACAATGGCTTCAAACTACAGGAAAGGAGATTCCACCTGAACATCAGGAAGAACTTCCTCACTGTGAGGGCTGTTCGGCAGTGGAACTCTCTCCCCCGGAATGTGGTGGAGGCTCCTTCTTTGGAAGCTTTTAAGCAGAGGCTGGATGGCCATCTGTCGGGGGTGCTTTGAATGCGATTTCCTGCTTCTTAGTGGGGGGTTGGACTAGATGGCCCTTGAGGTCTCTTCCAACTCTACTATTCTATTCTATTCTATGACATTGGTGGCCATTGGCCAAGAGACACATTGTGCTGCCACAATGCGCAATGACTTTCCCCAGGCTTCCAGATTGGAGGCCATTATACCACAGTGGTCAAGCCCCTCCCCCTCCCAATAAATGTAAGATTTGTGCGATGTTGGTTTGATTTATCGCCTGATGGCAAAATGGGGGCTTGGATCCCACTCCCCTGGGGAGCCGGCCACCGTGGGCCGGCTCCCACCTCCGCCACTTTCCCCAAAGCAGCAGGGCGGGGGCTTAACTGCGGAGATAGACATGGGGGCTTGGATCCCACTCCCTTGGGGAGCCGGCCACCGTGGGCCGGCTCCCACCCCCGCCCCTTTCCCCAAAGCAGCAGGGCAGGGGCTTAACTGCGGAGATAGACATGGGGGCTTGGATACCACTCCCTTGGGGAGCCAGCCACCGTGGGCCGGCTCCCACCCCCGCCCCTTTCCCCAAAGCAGCAGGGCGGTGGCTTAACTGCGGAAATAGACATATGGGGGCATGGATCCCACTCCCCTGGGGAGCCGGCCACCGTGGGAAAGAGAGTCACTGCTGCCTGCCAGCCCAATGAGCAGCAGCCCCGAGAAGAAAGGAAAGAGGGGGAACCAAATACAAGCTCCCTTTTTCCCAAACCAGGTGGTATTGCGGAGGATAATGGGACTTGCAACCTTTTGCCAGACTTTGCTAGCGTTGATAGGGAAAGAGAGTCACTGCTGCCTGCCAGCCCAATGAGCAGCAGCCCCGAGAAGAAAGGAAAGAGGGGGAACCAAATACATGCTCCCTTTTTCCCAAACCAGGTGGTATTGTGGAGGATAATGGGACTTGCAACCTTTTGCCAGACTTTGCTAGCGTTGATAGGAGAAAGAGATTTGCAGCGCACTGAAAGGAAAGAGAGAAAAACAATACACCCTCCCTTTTCCCCAAGTTGTTTTTCGGTGGATTATGGGGAGTTTTGCCAGACTTTGCAAAATGAAAATTGGAATATTCGATTTCTTCTATTTGCAACTCACTTTAATGCCTATGCAAAGAAAAGTTTCCTAATCAAACGAAAGCCCACCCCGCCCGCACCAGCAGGCAATATGGCGCAGCAGAAAAATTGCAGGGCTGGCGGGCAAATGGCAAACGCCAAGCTTGTGGGGAAAAAAGACCACAGGCCCTTTGGAAAAACACCCTGCACAAACACCCAACAGTTTCCCACCTCACCCACCCACCCTTTTCTCCCGGTCTTCTAATCTTTAGCTCAGCCAAGGAAGCTGTGACGCAGCAATCTTGCCTGCCTGCCTAGAATCTCACTTCCACCCTCTCCAGATTCGCGGTGCAAATGAGCCACGAGGCTCCCTGTGCTTGCTCTTTTGACGTACAAGCCCCTCCCCTGAGTTAAAAGTACTCTCTGATTGGCCACAAGGTGGAAACAACACGCTAGGTTGCCCAAGTGCACTGAAACAAGTTTGGGTGATTTGCAAAAGCTTGTTTTCCTAACAAAAAAAACGACATTAGAAAAAGGGCCTATCGCGGTTCGAAACCGCGGGATCCACACGAGTGGACAATCTAGGTCGAATATTGCTGCACAAGTTACAAAACTAACGAATTAGTAACGACAAACGGGGAAATTGAATTATTTGAGCAAGCCTAGTATATATATGCCAACTATTAAAAACTCAGACTTTTAAGGGTTGAATAAGTGAACTGCCTAACAGTTACGAAAAGTTTGAGGCAGCAGCTTACTCTGATCCAAATTATATGCTATTACGCTCAGTAAGAAGAATGGGAATTACTCTGAGGAAAGGTAAAGAAAGAGCTTTGCCCTTCTCTTACCTCTGTTTACAAGAGGAGATTTTGCAGCTAAGAAAACCAGTGCAGGTTTCCATCAATCAGGCAGCTTGTCAAGAAAGGAGATCCTTGTGGGTTCAAAACTGCTCTTGGAAACTGACACATACAGATTAGACACCATCAACATCCGAACTGGCATAATCTTGACTAGCAGAAGCACCTGGCAATTTTATGGCCTCAGGCTGCAGCAGAGGAAAATGCAAGACTCTATAGCCATTTTGCTCATTTTTTCTATAAATCAATTTCATTCATTGTAAAAACAACATAACTGTAAGAACTGGTACCTTAGTGGTTTGTTGTTTTCTTTCTGTTGTTTGTGAGCCTGTAGATATGTGTTGCCTGGTTTTTAAACTTGCAAGCTAGGGGTAGGGAAAGTGCAAGCCACAGTCTGAATGTTGTCAACCAAGAGCATTTTTGAAGACAACTAGGATCCCACTCCCCCTTTTTGCCAGCTCAAAAACTAGCGGAAGTCCACCACAATTACCTTTTGTTAAGCTGATAAAAACTTTAGATATATCAAACACATCACCATGGATCTATCCTCTTACCTCTGGTAAGTAGAAATGCTCTGGTGTTCACACATCATTACAAGTCTACAAGAAAGGTTTTCCTCAATTTTACATAATGAAGAACTATCATATGAGATACAGTTTTTACAAGAGTCTCTTCCAGTAGGGAGTTTACACAAAAAAAAAAAATCTTGTCCATCCAAACCTCAATTCTGTGTGCAATTGCTTGGGCATAAACTCGAAACGAACTATGACATTGTGAATAATAATAATACAGTAGAATTCATCATTTATACAGTACTTTATCCTGGAAAAGACAATTCCCATAGTGTGTGTGTGTGTATTCTAATATGCGTGCACTGAAAAAACATTTGGCAACACTGGAGCTATTTTAAACTGTATTTTGGGATGCTGGATGCAACAAAAAAAAAACACACACACAACAGAAATGTCATACAACATATGGTTCTTTTACAAATTGCTAATTTCATTTACTCATATATTAAGCATAAAAACAGCAAAGCAATTTGTGGTGGAGCAAATCTGAGGTCATTTCTGGATTTAGAATGCCAGATTACTAGAAATCCAGCATGCCTTTTTATATTAAAAAAATCTTATTACCTTCCATTTTGCAGGTATGGGATTAGAACAACTCACTGTAAAGTGTGCCATAATTTAAACCACGGAGTTCCTTAAATTGAGATTCTGATCACAATCCTGTAAGCACGCCATACTGATGAACACAGTGGTACTTACTTTTGAAGAAATATTATTTGACAACAAATTACACCATTAACAGGTAATGCAGATGAGATAAGAGGGGAAAAGAACAGAAAGTCTACACCTCTAACAGTTGTGTGCAGAAGATATGATTTCAGGAAACAAAGGTTTTGCAACAACCTGTGAAATCTCCTTCACACAACTATAGCGTCGTCGTCCCCCCCCCCCCCCGCAAATGTGTATACTATTTAACAGCTAATAACAGCAATGGTGATTATTTAAAGTCTAAGTAAATGCGTTTATATTTAAGAATAAATGTTAGAATAATAATTTTAATCAGATGTCCAAATTCTATCTTGAATGACAATTTTATGACCGTTGTTTAAATTACCATGCCTGCGCAGCCATGCACTATTTGCCATATCACAGCAAAGAATTGCAAATCTGTTTCTCATGTAATTTTGTGACAGTTCTCTACTATTGCCATCTTTAACCTTATTGTGTAGATTAATTTTTTAATGCTAAAATACCTCCTCACACCAAATTTCCAATATTATACATTAAGGGGATGTGTGTGTGTGTATACATGTGTATGCATATATATAGGGAGGGAGGGAGACAGAAATACAAAGAAGAATGAAAAACATTCACACCTGGCTCTGACAGACAAGAGTTCTTTCTCCCAACCTGGACTTTCCACAGATATATAAACCCCACTTTCCTAGTTTCCAACAGAACTCACACCCCTGAGCATGCCTGCCACAGATGTGGGTAAAATGCCAGGAGAGAATGCTTCTGGAACATGGCCATACAGCCTGGAAACTCACAGCAACCCAGAATGAAAATTTCCAGGAATATAAATGTTAAGGGTGGTTTGCATTTTGGGGAGGGACGGAGGAAGGGAGGAAGACAACTTCCCAATGTATATGTGTGTGAAAAACGTGTATATTTGAGAAAAGATGCAAGATATATATACCAAGTGATACCAAGAGAACACAAGCAGACCTTGTACTTGATGGGACAAACCAATGGTTAATCTATTCGTCCAGAAATTGAAAAGAAAAGCACAGGATCATATATTTTGGCAAATGGTAGACTTGTGTGAAGCTCACAGGAGTGGATTGACAAAAAATCAAATAGAATATATATTTGAAAATGAAAAACAACTTCAATAATTCCCAATAAATTTTGGAAACATATATGAAATGAAAAACAATTTCTAGAATTATAAGCCATTAACAATACATACATTTTATATAAAGATAAAGGTTTTCCCCTGACATTAAGTCTAGTCGTGTCCGACTCTGAGGGTTGGTGCTCATCTCCATTTCTAAACCGAAGAGCCAGAGTTATCTGTAGAGACCTCCAAGGTCATGTGGCTGGCATGACTGCATGGAGCATCATTACCTTCCCGCCGGAGCGGTACCTTTTGATCTACTTACATCTGCATGTTTTCGAATTGCTAGGTTGCCAGAAGCTTGAGCTAACAGCGGGAGCTCACTCCGCTACCCAGATTCAAACCGCTGACCTTTTGGTCAGCAAATTTATAATAATAATAATAATAAAACTGTATTTATACCCCGCCACCATCTCCCCGTGGGGACTCGGGGCGGCTTACATGGGGCAGAGGCCCAAACAACATAAGGACAAAATATAAGCAACACACACATACATATATGTATACAGTAGAGTCTCACTTATCCAACATAAACGGGCCAGCAGAATGTTGGATAAGCGAATATGTTGGATAATAAGGAGTGATAAAGGAAAAGCCTATTAAACATAAATTACATTATGATTTTACAAAACATCATGTTATACAACAAATTTGAAAGCAAAAGTAGTTCAATACGCAGTAATGCTATGTAGTAATTACTGTATTTACGAATTTAGCACCAAAATATCACAATGTATTGAAAACATTGACTACAAAAATGCGTTGGATAATCCAGAACGTTGGATAAGTGAGACTCTACTGTATATATATTTGAGAGACAGAAAAACAATTTTTAAAATTATAGGTTGTTAAGGAAATGCCAAAATTATAAACTGTCAAAAGTGTATATATTTTTGGGGGTTGGGGGTTGCGAACCAACTAACTTCCAATGCTATATACTATACATTTTTTTTAAACCTGGAAAAAAACAACCCCCCCCCCCCCCCAACTTGCAAAAGTATAAGCTGTGAAAGGCATACACATTATTATCGTGTGAGGCTGAGGCACTATATTGCAAGGCGCAAGAGTTCTGGCCTGCTTCTCGCCTGGGCTCCCGAGGATAGCCCACTCAGACACCCACTGAATTAAGGCGGCTGAACAGCGGCCTTCGCAGCCCACCGGGCCAAGGGAAAGGCACCCTCTCCGAGGCCCACCTGGGTGTTCTCTCCTTCGCGGAAGGCCTGCGCCACCCGCTGCCGCAAGAAGGTGCCCAGGTCCCGCCCGCGCTTGCTCTCCTCCACGGGCCACTCCTCGCAGAGCTTCAGGAAGCGCCGGTACCTCGTCACCGCCATCTTGGCCTGGCACTACCCCCGGCGCCATTGGACAAGGGCGATCACGTGGGCGCGGTTATGACAATGACGTCGCGGATTGGCGTCACGTAGCGGACTGAGAAACCAAGAAAGGAGGGGAAGGGGGGGTTGAGCTGGTTCTATCGTTACCATGGAAACATGTTTGGGACTTCGCTGTACTGGCTGCTCAAAAAGTGCATCTTCTACACCAGGCATGGACAAACTTGGGCCCTCCAGGTGTTTTGGACTTCAACTCCCACAATTCCTATCAGCCGGTTTATATATCTATGAAATGCCCAGGGTGGGAGAAAGAATTGTTGTCTGCCTGAAGCAAGTGTGAATGTTGCAATTGGCCACCTTGATTAGCATTGAATTGGCTTGCAGCTTCAAAGCCTGGCCGCTTCCTGCCTGAGGGAATCGTTTGTTGGGAGGTGTTATCTGGCCCTGATTGTTTCCTGTCTGGAATTCCCGTTTTTCTTAAGTGTTGTTCTTTATTTACTGTCCTGATTTTAGAGTTCTTTTAAAATACTGGTAGCCACGTTTTGTTCATTTTCATGGTTTCCTCCTTTCTGTTGAAATTGTCCACATGCTTGTGGATTTCAATGGCTTCTCTGTGTAGTCTGACATGGTGCTGGTTAGAGTGGCCCAGCATTTCGGTGTTCGGTATACTGTGTCCAAGTTGGTTCATCACGTGCTCTGCTATGGCTGACTTCCTGGTTGAATTAGTCTGCAGTTTCTTGTTTCTTGACTTTGTTTGGGGGTCCCTATGTAGACTTTGTTTGGGGGTCCCTATGTAGACAGCTGCATGGTATATCCAACAATCCAATTTTTTTTTTCAAAAACCAAATTATCACAAAGACAGAAGTCCATTGCATTGGACTATGGTGATTAAAATGGGGTCAAACTGCCTTAATTCTTTAGTGTAGATGTAGCCTAGGACACAGAGCAATGGATTCAAACTACAGGAAAGGAGATTCTTGCAGTCCAGATCCTATTGGATGGGCAAGGGGCAACCCCTTCTCTCACTAAGTTGTATTTGAACTCAGTTTTCAGCCGTTGACATCAAGCTGAGGGCAAAGAGAAGAGAGTGCAGAGAAATTGGGGCATTTCAAAAGCCACTGAAAAAGTGGGATGACAAAAGGTTTATCAGGACTGTCCTTGACAGACTGGGATGGCTGGAGTATCTAGTCTGAAGTCACTAACAGCTCTGTCTCTTGGCTTCTTCCCTTCAGGTCTGCTATTTATTTATTTATTTATTTATTTATTTATGACATTTATATCCCCCAAAGGGGACTCAGGGCAGCTTACATAAGTGGCATTATTCCATATCCGAACAAAAGTAACAAAAGCAATTAAACAACAATTTAAAACAACATATGTAAACATTACACCACTATTGTGCATATATCCAAAGCCAGATAATCATATTCATCAATCCAAAGTCAATTTCAACTTTATTGCACAGATAATTATACTGGGCCAAATGCTTACTCTCAAAACCAAGTTTTCACTTGTTTGTGAAATGACAGGAGGGAAGGGGCCGATCTAATCCCAATAGGGAGGGAGTTTATAGTTGAGGGGCCACCATTGAGAAGGCCCTGTCTCTTGTCCCCAACAGTTATACCTGTGAAAGAGGAGGGACCTAGTGCAGAGTCTCCCCCAATGATCTTAACCTCCGTGACAGTTCATAGAGGGAGATGTGTTCAGACTGGTAAGTCCAGCTGGGGCCATTCAGGGCTATATAGGCCAAAGCCAGCACCTTGAATTGTGCTCTGTAGCAAACTGGCAGCCAGTGGAGCTGACATAACAGGGGGGTTGGACTAATTGAAGCTTCCAAACAATCTTCAAAGGCAACCCCTGTAATAAGTGGATAACAATAGACAGCTGCATTTTCCTGGTCAAAGATCCCTACTGACAATATAGACATATCTAGGCAATTTTAAAACAATAGGTAATTTAAACAAAACCAATATTTAGAGTTCTTTTGTAAAACGTCTGTTTGTAAGGATGCTACACCGTATCCAAACACAGCTGTGCGCAAGTCTAGGTTTTCTCAATTTCCTCTCAAGCCATCAAGGACCCTGGAACTGTTTTCAAAGTTTGGGAGCTCAAGGTGATTGTGAATTCTACATACTTGTATATATATTTTCCCAAAACAGAAAAGAAAACAGAATGTAAAATAATACCCTCAATTGAAGCAGTTAACAATGCAATTACTGTGAAAACAATGATAAGATAATAACTGGAATAGACTTGTTTAAAGCATAAAATTGATGTACCAAGGAAAGGGAAAACCATATTAGACCTTATTAAACTTATGCAGAAATGGCTATAAACTGGAAAACTTTTGATTTTTGATTCTTCAGGGGCTCAACAGTTTTGATATCTATGTGAGCTGTTACATGGACTATTGCCTTGCTGGCAAAACAAGAAAGAGGCATGAAAGGTAACCAAGAATTCCCTCTGTTGAACTGGATTCCAGCTCTTTGTTGAGTGATTTCAGCTTTGCTAAAACACGGATTCGAGGGCCTGGTGTGTCTGGCTCCCCAGAAGGTCAAATGAGACACAGACAGATAGAAGGCAAAAGCAGATGTTCATTCTCACTGGCTGAGAGAAAGCATCCAAAGTACCGATATGCCACCATTGCAAATACAGATCATTTTTATTTCATTTGACAGCTATTGATTGGCTGAAAAACTGTCTGCCTAGGATCCACATCCTGAGTTGCTCAGGACTCCATAGGACGTCATCACTGGTTAGTTTGTCGCGTGGCAGGGAATTTAATCAACTGTCATTGGTTTATTTTGAAGAGTTAGTCCATTTATTGATCCTCCACTGAGAGAGGTGCGATCAGAAATGAATGCGGCATGGCACTGGGAAATTAGTGCATGATGGGTGTAATGGGTTGGTTCTGGTTAATGCAACAGAATGAATCTTTAACACACAATAGGGTGATCTCAAGTGTTTGTTAGTCAACAGACCTCTCCCCAGGGATCCAGTAGAGAGGTCTGAGAAAAGCGAACATTCCCAGACTAACCTAGATGCTATCATGCCAGGTAAAGGAAACCCCAAAGTCTCTGTTTCAAATTCATTGTATATCCCTCTCCCATTCACCCTAGTTCACTGTGTGGGGATTGTGATTTTCTATGGATGAGGGTGAGGCAAGAACGAGGTGCGTTCATGCTCTAGCGAATTTCCAAGGAATTCATAGAAAAGTTACTTTTAAGGGCAATTAGCAATGACCAAAGTATGGCACTCCATGCAGTCATGCCGGCCACATGACCTAGGAGGCGTTTACAGATAACGCCAGCTCTTCAGCTTAGAAATGGAGAGGAGCACAAACCCCCCAGAGTCAGACACAACTAGCCTCAGTGTCAAGGGGAAACCTTTACCTTTTAGAAATGATCATGTGTCTGGCTGCGTTTTCCAATGAAGCCTCAGATAATACATAATTTGGGATCTGGTTTCTTGATGCCATCTTGAAAGTTCATATCTGATGTTATGATACCTACTTCTTTGGAAGTTTTTCAAATACTGGAATTAGCAGTCTGTCATTTCATTTTTATTCACTTTTTTATTTACCAAAATGCCATCTTATCCTCTTTTATTTTGAGAAGGTACATGTACATTTAATGTATCCAAGGAAAGCAATTGTTCTTTCTTTAACTTGAAAACTCATTGTAGTTTTTCCCCTGAGTGTTTTTTGTAACGACTAATTAGGGATTCAAATAGTTATATTAACTAAATCTTTGAAAAAAATCCTCAACAAATAGAAAGTTTTGTAGTACAAAGGTGAAATTTCAAAAAGCTTCATAAATCTTTGCTTGCCAGAGGGTGGCAATAGATTGGAGAAAAGCTCAGCTTCTTCCTATTGTTCATGAGTTACTTTTTCTGAGATAGAAATAGTGTTTCTTTTTCCCAAGTGGTAAAAATAAGCCATCTGCCATAGTGATGTTGGGAGCCTTGAAGTGGGTACACTCTGAATATTCACCATCAATTGCATGTTAGCAATATTTGTCACTGAGGAACCTCTGCCCATTTCCACGAGCTGAGTTGCAGTCAAAGAAGAACATGTACTTAGCCTGATTTAATCTTCTTGTCACAATTTGTGATTATGCACAGGCTGTAGGCAGTAAATAGTAAGCAAAAGGATTTCCCTGGAGGCCTGATATTTAAACTAGGGGAAACAATGATTTTTACAGCAATTATGCAAATGCCAGCTGGTCTTTAGCAACATAGAAGTAACACAAACAGAGATACCAATGGTAGGTTATAGAGCCTGTACAATTTATTTACAGTTTGACATTCCCATTTTGTTCTTGGGCATTTCATCTCTATTTAATATCTAAAAATATTTTAACAACTTTACAGTGCAACACAGGAAGAAACTTATGATTTCTTAGCTCCATATTTATAGCTGTCCACAAATCCTGTAAACATTTTGTCAAGTATTTGTAATATCTCTCCACTCACACACAAATATGCATGCACAGAAATGCAATAAAATATTTTGTCTACATATGGGTCCTAATCCAGATAATCTGTGCATCTAAGCCTTCAAGACCTAACTCCTCATTGTTTCTCCTATGTAAAATGCCATGGTGTTAGTCCCTTCTTATTATATAACAAGTTCTTTTCTAGCTCTTTCATCAAAGACCTGCTTTATTCCAGGAGGCTCCATGGACCCCGGCTGCTGCTGGTTTGCATTTCTATTGTATCCCCATCTTTTTGGTTGCCACACATATTCCTTGGAATATATATGGCCACATGGACTGGTGTGGAACATAAGAATTAAGGAATTCATATACAGTTTGTTTTAAAGTTACAGTATTTGAGAACTTAGCAAGTTAGGAAAAGGTTGTGATTTAACAATGCAGTTGTTTGGCCCATGCATGAAAATCTAAACTTGTTGATTTTTAAGAACCCACCAACCTATTTACATAATTCTTTTTTCCATCAGTATTCGCTTCGCCATAGTTGGCCGCGCAAATCTGAATTGTGCTCAACAATGGTTAACATTCCTTTCTAGGAACATTTTCTTCTATATCTGACAGATCAACAGTAAACCAAAAGAGGAAAATATTGTGACTGATTGCAGTTATGATGAATTCTGGCCAGCATATAACCTCACTTTTTATCTGGCAAAATGCCTGCTTTGTGATTTTTAAAGCAATTCATGGTGATGTTGTTGCTTGGAGCGGCCAGATATGCTTATTCTGCTTTTTGTTGTTTTGTTTTTTTACAACCATATAGTCTCTTGTCAGTTCAGCAATCATCATTCTCCAGCTGGGATACTTTGAATAATTTTTATTAAATTTTCTAAACCAAAAATGTAGCCATGGTCTGGGCCATCGTAGCTGGTTTGGTTATACTGTGAACCTTTGTACGTTGTATGAGCAAAGTCTATCATACGGACATCAACTTTAGGATGGCTGTTTCCATGCGAAGTGGGATAGCTATTACGCTGGGAGTGACCCTGGGAGTGATTGTCCGAAGGAGTAGCCTTCTCCATTCCCTCGTAGTTTATGAGAAGTGAGCTGGAGTAGAACCTGTAAGTGCTCTGTTTTTTAATGATGGACAGCAAAGCCTTCAGTTGAGACAAAATGGGTTCTATGAGGTCTGTTCTGAAGCGATTCCCATTGTGAAGAAACTGGTAGATGGCCTGCCTGAAGCCCTCCGGGGAGAGTTTCCGTCCATAGTATTTATCTTTGCAGAAATACTGGTCCGTGTCTGCCTGGTAAACCTTGGGCAAAAAAGAACAACAATCTACATTAGCCATCTGTTTTGCAGGCTGTAATTCAGTAAGTTAACTTATAAAAGTTTTTCTGAAAGCACGAATAATACGGTGTCTGAGTATATCATAAACATAATGCATTTATACTTAACCCTGCAAGGGAATGGAGAACAATAATGTGCTTTGTTCAGATGAGAATCAAAATATAGAGAAAGCACAACTTGGAATGAAACACAATAATGTCCAATTTTTTTTACAGTGACTGATTATTTAATATATGTTCATGGTGCTCTCCCATGAATTTCAGGCAGTACAATCTGAGCATCCCTTCTTTGAAATTCCAAAATCCAGGATCCTCAGAAAAACCAAAATAGTCTAAATGGGTGGCTCAGACAGTGGCACTTTTGTTTTCGGATGTTTCAGTGTAATCAAAATTTGTTTTATGCAAAAATATTGAAAATATTGTATAATAATTAACAGCACAGTCAAAACACAGATTTTATAAACACATATTAAAATGTTCTATAAAAGATACATATTAGAAATATTTCTGTTAAATACATATTAAATACACAAAACAGAGGTTAAAACACAGGACGCGAGCTTAAAATTCATGCTTAAAACTGGGTGGGTAGGCCTGCTGGAAGAGATAGGTGACGGTTTTTTCATCCAGGCTATTTGCATGAGTTGTATATGAAAGAAATGAATTTTGCATTTAGCCCTGAGTCTCATCTCCAAAATATCTCAATATGTACATATATGCAAATACAAGGCTTCTAAACTGTAAAAAAAAAACCACAAAAAAACCCCTAAACATTTCTGATTTTGGATTATGAATAAGAGACACACAATTTGTACCATCACTTTATTTGCATGGGAACCCTGTGAAGTAATTTAGTCTGACAGTTACCAATACCAAGGTTTCCCAGAGATCTTCACAGCTGAGTGATGATTTTAAAAATGGATCCTTTACATCCGGAGTTTTGGAGTACGGTGCCATCTCTACGCGGATGACACCCAACTCTACTACTCTTTTCCACCTAAATCCAAGGAAGCCCCTCGGATTCTGGACCAGTGTCTGGCCGCTGTGTTGGCCTGGATGAGGGTAAACAAACTGAGACTTAATCCCGACAAGACAGAGGTCCTCCAGGTCAGTCGTACGTCTGATCGGGGTATTGGGTGGCAACCTGTGCTTGACGGGGTCGCACTCCCCCTGAAGGCGCAGGTCCGCAGTCTGGGGGTCCTCCTGGATTCGGGGCTGACGCTTGAGGCTCAGGTGTTGGCCGTGGCCGGGAGGGCCTTTGCACAACTAAAACTTGTGCGCCAGCTGCGACTGTACCTCGAGAAGTCTGATCTGACCAGGGTGGTCCATGCCTTAGTTACCTCTAGACTGGACTATTGCAATGCGCTCTACGTGGGGCTGCCTTTGAAGACGGCTCGGAAATTACAACTAGTACAGCGCTCGGCAGCCAGGCTTCTAACCGGAGCGAATTACAGGGCGCGTTCAACGCCTCTGTTTAAGGAGCTCCACTGGCTACCATTTACTTTCCGGGCCCAATTCAAGGTGCAGGTTATCACCTACAAAGCCCTAAACGGTTTGGGACCCACCTACCTTAGAGACCGCATCTCCCTCTATGAACCCACATGTTCTCTTCGCTCGTTGGGGGAGGCCCTTCTCTCGCTCCCACCACCCTCACAGTTGCGGTTGGTGGGGACGAGAGAGAGGGCCTTCTCCGTTGTGGCTCCCCGGCTTTGGAACTCTCTTCCTAGAGAGATCAGGCAGGCCCCTACCCTCCTCTCCTTCCGGAAGAGCTTAAAAACCTGGCTGTTCCAAAAGGCCTTCGATGTTTAGTTGTTGCTGGATTGATCTATCTGTCCATTCCTTAATAGTCCCATTGTTGTTGTCTTGCCATTTTATACCGCACTTTATTGTCCATTCAACTTGAGATTTCCTTTTCTCATTTCGTAACACTCTGCATTTCGCCTGGGATCTACGAATTAGTCTCCTGTTTTTAACACTGTATCCTGCTTGTTGATTTTAATGATTGTTTTTATTGATGTTGATGTTTTTTACTGGGATAATTGTTTTATTGCTTTGTTACTGTTATTTGTTTGTTTTATCGGGCCTGGCCCCATGTAAGCCGCCCCGAGTCCCTTCGGGGAGATGGGGCGGGGTATAAAAATAAAGTTATTATTATTATTATCCATATTTGGCTGTCCAATGCAAATACTCAAATCTATTACATCACATTCCTTTCAGCACTGGGAGACTTGCAGTCATCCTATATATATATATATATATATATATATATATATATATATATATATATAAATTCAGCTTTCGGGGGGAGGGGGTTGAACCCCTAACACCCCCCCCCCCTCCAGCTACGGGCCTGTCAATATCTGCTTGAGATAGTGCCTGGAGGGACTCTTAATTTTTTGCATCTCAGACTTAGCATGGGGATTTGATTAACCAGTTAAAATTCATGAGTAAACCTGTTTTTTCTAACCTGAAAAATTTGGGGGGGGGGGGTTGAACCCCTAAATCCCTCTCCCCCCTGGCTACAGGCCTGGTATTATTCCATTTTAGCTGTCAGGCTGCATCATAAAGAATCCCGGGGCTTGTGTTTTGGTGAGTTGTTACAACTCTCTGTTGAAAATCCTTAATGTCCCTTCCTAAACTGCAAGTGCCAGAATGTCATATGATGGAACTGTGGGATTTAAAAATAACGCTATACTTGCATAGCCTGAAAGGGCCCCAGCTGCTGGTTTTGTACTATAAACAATCTTTTCAGTAATTATTAGTTATTGTGCTTTTAGAACAATAACACAGGCCCATGATGGAACCCCCCCCCCCCCCCGCCCATTTCAACATTATAGCTATTCTTATTGTTTTGGATGAATTTGAAAAAAAGCACACAATTAAAATGTCATATGGTGCAAAGTTATTTCACAAATTCCAGTCCTAATTGTAATCCGTCAGATATTATAACAGGAAAATGTCAAAGCCAGTTGTGAAAAAGCTGGAGATGATAGAGCAAATCTAACATCACTTTTGGATTCAGAACAACATATGGCCATATTTTTATATTGTTAAAGAATCTTATAAACATAAATTTTGTAGACCTGCAAAAATACCCCCAACATTTCAAGTAGTTAATAAAAGCAATTAATTGCTTCTTCAGAGAAGGTTTCTAGCCGAAAGCATGACTTCTTTACATGATCCTACCCCCCCCCCCCTTCGCAACTGCCTTTTTTTTGGGGGGGGGGTGTACCAATAATTCAGATCTATTTACATTTCTGTATTTCTTCATTTAGCAAAATGGGTTCACATCCCCTAATGCCTTTGCTAAGTTTATTTAAATATCTTTAAGATGTCATGGGATTTTTAATTTTTTGCGACAACATACTAGCATGCCGCTCCGTGGCAATCTTTGCTTCTGATTTTCAAGAATATGAGGATTGTACTCCATAAAGTAAATATGAATTTGATTCTTAAAACCTTTAATATTTATGACCAAAGAACTTGGTTTTACCTTTCTACATTAAACAACTGTTATGAATCAACAAACATTTCATGTTTTCTCCCTCTCCATTCTCCTCTTACTTTCTCCTTTAAATCCAGAACCAGCCTAAAGCATAGCTCTTTGGATGTAAAATCAATAATGTTGTCTTTTTTCACTTTTACTGTCGTTAGGTTTTCTGTATTATAGTTTCATTCCAAGCCATATTTCTTTATACCATTGAAAAATGTGTGCCCTGATAATAACATTACGTGCTTTCTTTTGGAAGCAGAGAACACCAAAATGAGTTCTTCTTACCTGCATGCCACAAATACGGACACCTAGGGATGCCGATGTACTCTGTTCACATTTCTTTATTTGCCGTGCTTTTTTCTCTTCTGATGCATCATCGCCATGCTGCCTGGTTCCCATCTTTAAGTCCAAAATGCATGGGCATTTATACTTTGATACCACATTTTCAAGCAGTAGAAATTCTGAGCACATGAGTTAAGGAAAGCATTTCTTATTTAAAAAACAAACTAGATTTAACAGTAATAGAACATTGCAATTCCCTTCACAAGCTTCCAGATTGATTTCTTATTTTGTTTGCAATCTAATTTTCTGCAGAAAGCCCTCAGAGTTGTCTGTTCAACCCTTTGAATTTCCATTAAAGGTCAGTAGAGGCTTTTCAACTGTAGAGTTCACCATTCAATGCAAAAAGGTGAATAGCCTTATCATATGGTAATGACTTTGAGACACACACCATGAGATAGAAGAGTCGTGAATCTGTAAAACTCTATTCTTGGTTCAGAAGGTTTTTTCTTGATTGATAACAAAATAGAGATGAAAAATCAACAAAAATTATATTGATTAATGCTACATGTAGAAATATTCAGCCATAGACTTTCAAATATGGTACCATTTAAATTAGATGGCTGCAAAATCCATTTTTTAAATTATTTTGAAACCTAGGTTTCTACATGTAAAATATAGCAGTGACATTCCAAATCTATGACATAAAAATTTCGCTGTTCTTAGATTTTAGCAAATAACATTTATAATGGAGAACCTTTGTTGAATGGTGACATATTTGTATGCATTTATGTGTGTGTGTTTATATCTGTCTATTATCTCTCTATTGTCAGTTTCTAACATGATTGTCCTTCTGGAGACTATTAAACCTGTACTTGCAACTTTCTATTTTATTTTCCAGTATTTTATTTTACAGATTTAATGGATAATCATGGCTGCCCAAATCATTAGTCATGGCTACTTTTGGCAGGTTGTGTTCTATATGTTTTCCTCCAGTGCTACTAGAGACCATTACTGCAAATTATCCATGATATATATAGGTTGTAATGTTCATCAATTATTAAAAGTCAATGGGATACTGGGAGTTCTACATTGCAACCTTGGGATTGTAAACAATCAGTCAACAGTAACAAGAACAGCCTAGAAAAAGATACGATGAGGTTTGTTCTCATTATACTTGGAAGACATGCGGTTTAGATGCTCTTTGTGGCAGTGCAGTCCCCAGGGGTTATAGCTGTTCTTTTCTGTCTGGTTCCCATTATCTTTCTCCATAAGTGAAGATACATCTCTATGATGCTGAAGATCAGCTTGCAATATTGCCTTCTCTTGACAGCTAAGCAAAACAAGGAAAATGCATATTTAGCTTTTTTTTTACAATACAATTAGGTATTGTCCTGAATCTAAGCATGAATACTCAAAAGCAAGTCTAAGTTATAGCACAATCCTGCATATACATTTATTCAAAAGTGAATTCCTCTGCATTCTATTTAGAACTGCAGCAATCCTAACAGAGCAATTCCATTATTCTTGGTCCCCTCTGAACCAAAAATATGTAAGTCCCATTGAATTCAGTTGGGATTATTGTTAGGTGAATCCAGAAATGAATTACCAGTTTTTATCTTTATTTTTTCCCTTATAGCTTTTATTGAGACCAGTAGTGTGCTCCAAGTGACTAATATAAATGTGAAGAGTCAAGCAGACTAGTAATTTGTTCTGAGTCATAGTCCCTTTTATAGAAAGATTTGTATGACTAATTTAAAATAATAATGGTGATAGAATGAAAGACACATTCCATTTCTTTTTGCCCATCATCATCAAGAAAGGATTTAATATGAAAACATTATATTCAAACCCTTTGGATCTATTCAGATGTAATGTTGTCATATGTGGCTCTAATTTCCACTTGTGTTCCTTCAGCCATCACTGCAAATAAGAGCCACCTAGATTCAGTCCAGATGTGACTGAGGTGCATATTGCTTACCTGTCTTTGATTGTGTTGGTGAGTTGATCATGATTCCATTTCACAAATGCCTGGTCACCATTGCTGCTGTTTGCTTGGTTGAGTTTCTGCCATATTGTCATCGAACATTCCTTTGAGGCATGATCTAAGGAACTGCGCCTGTCTGTTTGTGGGCAGGCTATAAGGCTCAAATTGCCCATGCTGTCCTTCTTGAGATGCACAGAAATAATACCTTTAAAGGAGAGAAAGAACTGTGTAAACAAAAGAGCAATTGACCTCAAAGAAGTTAATTTGCATACAATACATTGAAGCTGACAGGAGAAGGAAGGAAAACAGGACATGGTTATTTACAGTTCCATTTTCTTGTTTTGCCAGCAAGGCAGCAGTCTATTTAATATCTCATATGGACTTCAGTTTATAATTAGTTTAGTTTATAATCCCTTTAGTAATTTCTTTAGTTCCCCATATATAATTAGGGACCTCATCAGATGGGGAGGGGAAAAGTGAGGGAAAGAAGTGGAAAGCAGAGAGAACCACCCTCCTTCATTTCCTACAATCTTTTCCTATCTTCTGGGATGGCCTCCCATCCCATGTGGTTTTTTGTCCTTTCCCTGCTTCCTCTTCACGTTCTTCAATAAGGAGTCGGGTGTTAAAAAGCCCTCTGGGCTCTGTTTCTCTACGTTGCCAAAATGGAGCCCTATGGAGAACTGCCGGAAGCTGCCCTGTGTTTATGTGATGGACTCTGTGGGACTCTGTTTTGGCAATGTGGAGAAGACTGTGACTGATAAGGTCCTAAGTGACTGATTTCTCTGGATTTTCTCATACAACATATGGCTGAAGTGCTAAGAAAAATGTTTTAAAGCATGTTTCTCAAATAAATTGCTGCCTCAACAACAGGGCCGGCCGGAGATATTTTTTAATGTGAAGCGGGGGTGCTGAAAAGCGCCCCCGCCACCGGCCCCGCCTCCCGCGCCCTGGCCCCGCCCAGCGTGCCCTGGCCCCGCCTCCCACGCTGCGTGGGAGGCGGGGCCAGGGTGAATACTGAGGGGGGCGGGGCCAGAGTTGGCCCCGCCCCCCGCCCAGCGTGCCCTGGCCCCGCCTCCCACGCAGCGTGGGTGGCGGGGCCAGGGCATGCTGGGCGGGGGGGGGCGGCGCCAGAGTTGGCCCCGCCTCCCACGCTACTCCCGCTTGCCCGTCTGGCCTTTTCTAGCAGGCCAGACTGCAGCAATCGCAATCGCGGCCTGGAGGGACCTCCGCTGCAGTCTGGCCAGCTAGAAAAGGCCAGACGGGCAAGCGGGAGTAGCGTGGGAGGCGGGGCCAGCTCTGGCCCCCCCGCCCAGCGTGCCCTGGCCCCGCCTCCCACGCTGCGTGGGAGGCAGGGCCAAGGCACGCTGGGCGGGGGGGGGGGCGGCGTCAGAGCTGGCTCCGCCTCCCACGCTACTCCTGCTCGCCCGTCTGGCCTTTTCTAGCTGGCCAGACTGCAGCGGAGGTCCCTGCAGGCCGCGATTGCGGCCTGCAGGGACCTCCGCTGCAGTCTGGCCAGCTAAAAAGGCCAGACGGGCCAGGGCGCACTGGGCGGGAGGCGGGGCACCGTCAGGGCGGTGCCCCGCCTCCCGCCCAGCCTGACGGCGCCCCCCCGGGCCTGTGCCTGAGGCGGCGGCGTCAGGTGCCTCAATAGTGGGGCCGGCCCTGCTCAACAATTTAGAACTCAAAGATTATGAAGGATTACCAAATGTGATAGAATGTGTTGAATTAGAACCATGGTTTCAACAAACATTTCAGGGTGGAGATTTGCAGGTTGCATATTATATGGAGTGATCATAGGCTAACATACCTAGAGATAAGGAACACATAAGAAGGAGAAATGGAACGGTGTTGTGGATCTGCCCTCCTCCTTTATTCACATATTGAGCCTATGCTTCATACTGTCCATATGTTCATATTCCTGGATATATATGGTTAGTACATGAAAGCATTTATAGCCAGACAGGGAACAATGCAAACCTAGTTGTGCTTAGATCTTTGCCTTTGAAGATCTGGATTTGTGCCCTCTCATTCTTTGGAAAACAGCTGTTGGCCTTTCTGAAATGCCTTTTTCGTACATCTTCACTCACTACCTTTGACTTTCACATGTGATCTGTTCCATATTCAATGTCCTTGCACTTTAATTCTGTCCAGGTTATGCCATAGTTAAACCCGTTGGAGCCTAAGGTTGGATTCCAGCATGCAGGGTCTCTGACATAGTCCAAATGCCGAGTGTGCCAATTTTTCATAAAATAGGCAACAAGCAGGGAGGAGGGTGATTGAAAGTACAACATCTTCCACTAATTATTTCCCTTTCTTTCCTTAATTACTTTTCTTCTGGTAGGAGTTAAGTGTATGGTCTTCACTAGGGAAAATAGTAGCTGGTGAGAAAGTGTTGTAGATTTAGTTTTTGGTAGCCACTTACATGCTGCCAAAAAGATGAATGATATCTGCATAATGTTCCCAGACAGTGTTCCCTCACTTATCGTGGGGGTTACGTTCCAGGACCATCCGCAGAAAGTGAAACTCTGCGAAGCAGGGGCACTATATTTGTGTTGTTTACAATCTCACTGGCAAGTCCTCTCCTCGCCTGTCAAGCACTCACATGCCTTGTGAGGCAAAAACAAAGCTGCTTCAGCCTCCTTTTCTCTCCCTTCGGCTTTTCCTTCCTTCCTTCCTTCCTTCCATTGGCTTCTCCTTAGGAAGGAAGTAGAAGGAGGGATTTATAATATTATTTTATGATTTATACTATTATTTTAGTATTTATTAAAAAACTGCAAAACAGCGAATCTGCAAAAAGTGAACTGTGAAGTAGCGAGAGAACACTGTATACACACACACACAGATGGAAATACAAAAAAAAATATTATGAAAATATAAATGTACTATATTTTTCCTTAGTGGAAAAGACTATTACCAAGTAATTGCTCTTACTAGACTAGATGATTTCAATATCCTTGCTTCTCCTTTCTTATTCTATTTTCTAAAAAATATTTCAACCAAACTTGGACTGAGCAGCCCTTTAGATAAAGGCAAGTTCTCTGCAAAGCAGAACACATCCCACTGCCCATGCTGGCAGCAGGATTTTGGATACATAGACAAAAAGTAACTTTTCTGAACTCTGCTTCACTGCTCAATCAATGAAAAGCTTGCAGCTGCTATAATTTTCCTCTGTATTGTAATGCTTTTGACTGAAAATTAAGAATACACAGAGGCAATTAAGTAAAATAGCAGTCACCTGGGAAAAATTCTTGGTGTTTAATTTTTCTTATCTTTAAGTGGGGTTGAAGACATGATAAGTGGCCTTATTTTCTGTCCTTTAACCTTTCATTTACGTATTAGATCTGTGGCTTTGCTTGTTCTAAAATAGAACAAGCTCTTTCCCACATTGCTCAGATATCACATATGAGGCAACATGTATTGCTCTAAAATAAACCACGATGGAAAACATAATTGGGGAGGGGAGGGTGCTTGCTCAGAAAATAGATCTTGTTGTTGGAATATTTTAGAAGAGGATCTTCCAAAAACAAGAACAAGTGTGACAATATTATGTCAGAATAACACACAGGTGTTGTTCCTCTGTTTATCTGGAATTTACCCTTCCCATTTTCTAATGCCTAAAGGTGCAGAATAATTCATTGGTAGACTGACTAGGGCAACTGTACTATTTCTCAGTGCAGAAGGGCCAAACTAAATTTTTTGGGTCTGTGGTTCAGGACAGACAATACAGTAGAGTCTCCCTTATCCAACATAAACGGGCCGGCAGAATGTTGGATAAGTGAAACTGTTTGATAATAAGGAGGGATTAAGGAAAAGCCTATTAAATGTCAAATTATGTTATGATTTTACAAATTAAGCACCAAAACATCATGTTTTACAATAAATCGACAGAAAAAGCAGTTCAATACACGGTAACGTTAATATAATAATTACTGAATTTACGAATTTATTACCAAAACATCACAATGTATTGAAAACTTAGACTAAAAAAAAAACTGGCTACTAACAAATTGACTACAAATAAAGACGGAATTGCATAAAATGAACTTACAGTAGCAACATTGTCGGAAATTAAATCCATAAAAAGTTCAGTCCTTGCTGCCTAGAGAAACAGCTGTGGATTGGGGTGGGAGGCAAATTGCATTGGATAATCCAGAACGTTGGGTAAGAGAATGTTGGATAAGTGAGTCTCTGTTGTAGTTGTCACTGCATGCACAAATGAAGGAAAACTGTAGAGCTACTTTTTGAAATTAGAGCCTGCATATTTAGAGATTCACCAGTTCAGGCTGCATATTAACAGTGTGTTATATTCATCAACCTAAAGTATTGTATAGTTTTTGCCCTTTAAAAAACAGCATCAACATTTTGTTTATTTTATGTCGAAAACATAAACACAACAGTGACAGGTCTTTGCCTCAGTGGAAAAACAAGGATTATAAAACAAGAAAAAGATTAAAAGTGGTTCACAACCTGTGGGTCCCCAGATGTTTTGGCCTTCAACTTCCAGAAATCCTAACAGCTGGTAAATTGGCTGGGATTTCTGGGAGTTGTGGGCCAAAATTCCTGGGCACTCACAGGTTAAGAACCACTGGATTAGAAGCTCTATCAGACAGTCATCTGTAAAAGTGTCACAGGTTGAGTGGGTAAAGGAACTGCTCTTAGCAAGTACAGTCCAAAAACCTTCAAAGGCTGTCTGCTCCCCAGGTATTACATTTTAGGGGGTCCATGATCCAAGTAGGAGTAAAATCCACTGAGTAAGACTGTTAAACTGAGACTTGAGATTCAGATGCCAATCTCCACTGAGACATGAACTATCCTGGACTGGGCACTCTTATACGTGTGGGAATATAGCAGGCAACAGGAGGAGAGCATATGCATTGCCAAGAGCCAAAGGAGGAAAAGCTAGATATACATGTAACATCTATTTCTAGTACTAATAATACTGATGATATAATTTATTGTTGTTGTTATTATTCCATGGTCTAAAAGAGCACAGTCCAAAAGAACACAGCCCACTGGGCAGAAGATCCAAGCCTTCTAAATTCTAGCACCAGTAATGTTAATGGGGCTCACATGGCTGAAGTGCTAGACAACCTTTTATAGATTACCGCCACTCCCAATAAAGCCTCCGTGATCACAGTGGCAGTCCCGAGAGTCTCAGATGACAGGTTACTTTTGGGCATGACTTGTCAATCAGAAAGCTCTGACCTTTTGATGACGGGCTAATCATAGTGGTCTCCCCTTCCTAAGGACATCCCACACACTCTGCTTGTTGAGTGTTGCATTTTCAGTCCCAGCCTTAACAGCCTTACAGCAGGGCCACTTGAGACTCTTTTGCATAGCCCTGCCCTTTAAGGATTAGTCATGATCCCTCCAAGCCATGTGAAAAACTCTCAGCAGTATCGGGATGGTTCCAAGACTTCTGGTGGGAACTCAGGACAAAGTAAGGCTGTCAGCTGTCACTGTTCAGGACTGCTGCTGTGCCTATAACAGAAAACGGACACTTTTCATAACATTATCACCTACTGGGGTTGATGGAACAAGTCAGTAAAGATCTGCCCAGCAAGAAAAACAGAACAGCCATAATCAGTTAAAAACATCATCTTTAGAAGTAATTGCTATTGAAAAGATGGATTTAAAACTGTAGCAAGAGGAGCCATGGACTCTCTAGATGTTTTGAATTTCAGTTCCCATAAGCCCTTACTCCTAGTGATATTGATTGGTACTCCTAGAAGTTGAAGTTCAAAACATCAGGAGAACCAGATGTTTCCTCCACAGGATTGATACACTAACTCTTTCAATCAGCTACATAATATTTGATAGTATATGAGACTTCTTTATTCTCTATTTTTAAATCATGGCAAGAAGCAACCAACATACTCATGTTTGATGAGTGATTTTAGAAAAACCTTTAATTTCTGCAGTTGTGGTGGTTATCCTTCAAGTCATTTCCAATTTTTGGTGGCCCCAAAGTAAGCCCGTCACTGGGGTTTTCTTTCCAGTAATTTTCAGAACAGATTTCTCCTTGCCATCCTCCAAGGCTGAGAGTGTGTGATTTGCCCAAGGTCACCCAGTGAATTTCCATGGTTGAGCGGGGATTTGAACCCAAGTCTTCAGAGTTGTAATCCGGCGCTAGAACTGTTACATTGTGCTGGCTCTGATTTTTGCTAATTTCCAAAAATAAGCTCATACACCAGTGCTTATTAACTCTTTAAGGAGAGCATTTTCTTACTCTACTAACCTAATTTGTATGTGTTTCACATTTGATACATTTTCCTGGACTGGCTTAGATGTCATAGCCCTGTCACCTAGTCATTAGCACTATAAAATGTGGACTCTGTTCCTTTTCACAGCTGCTCTGAATTTAAGATTGGTCCACGTGCAAAGTAGTGTCTAGATGTGCAGTAGTGGCTTTTGCAACATGGTGCTAAATCATAAGTAATGAAAAAATGAGGTTCTTCAAGGTTTTGTTTTGAGGATCTAAACTTTTCACTATTCGATTTGGTCCTGCCAGTCTGTTTGCACAACTTGAAATTGGAATAAGCATCCTCTTGACGTGCACATATAGGCTTCTGAATGCCAGGCACACTGAATCAGCATGCTGTCTCAAGAGAGGAATGGATACAATTTTGGCTCATGAATCAATCAGTCTATTTTTGTGATTTGCCCAGCATGTGGGAGAGAGTCAACACTGAACTGCTGGGTAGAATAACACATACTTTATCTAAAGCAAATTAGTTTTAAACACAACTGAAAAACACAGGGGGAACAGAATCAGAAATACTGCAAGTGATCTAAAGAATCATATATTTCAACCACACAATTGACACCTGCTTTCTTCATTTTGAAAACACAAAGGAACAGGGTTCTGCATCCTGTCTGAGCGAGCTACTAAATGAGCTTCATTCCCCAATGATTGGTGAGCTAGTAATAAAGAAATAGTGTGTAGAAATAACTTATTACTGCTGAATGATGGTTTCTTTGTATATTGGAGCAGCTGCAAGGCAAGACAGCTCCCTGTGAATTATTTTCATGTTATTGCAGTTACATTCAAACAACTATGTGCGTGGGAACAATTGTATGATTGCATCCAGCACTATTGCTACTTAACCCAGAAGATAGGAACAAATAGTAACTGGACCCTGCATGTAGTTTGGACTTTTTACCATAGCAACATGTGGAGAAGGAAAAGCAATTCCCATGTGCTGTTGTATGGGGATCCTGCATGAATATTAAACTGTGCTTTCTTTCAAGATGTAAGATAGTAACCATCTTGGCTGACCAGGGGTCCTTTCACATTATAGCACTAAGATTCCACTTTAACCACCCTGGCGTAGCCCCCTTGGCGGTTGGTTGGCAGCAACATGTTCTTCACTGCAGCCAATTTGGCCAGGACCAAATCCAAGTATATTCTTGTGAGGATGCTGAGTGAAGCAGGAGCAGGTTTTGCTTTCAACATAAAAAGAGCACAGTTTGATGAAAAGTGAGCTATGCTGAGATATGATCCTTTCGTTAAACAATGTGTCCTCTTCAAAGAACACACACAAAAAAAATCAGCTCCCTATAGATGATGACTGATTCTTTGAACATAGTTATTTTTTCATTATTTCATTAGAATATGAGGCAGAGTCATGGAGGGAAACATTCAGTTCGTGGTCCTGTAGTGTTCCTAGAAAGCTGAGATGATTGCCTCCTGTTATTTGAAGACCAATGTGAACCAGAACAATGTGAAAGAAGAAAGATAATGGTGTCTAGCCATGGACCATCATTACCAATAACTTATTTATCTTTTGTTGTTGTTGTTGTTGTTGTTGTTGTTGTTGTTGTTGTTTTTACAAAGAACTGCCCTGGCAATATTCTGTGGAATCCTGGTATTTGTAGTTAAGGGACAGATAACTAGATAATTAGAATTTTCAGCCAGGGAGCTCTTATGCTTCACCAAAGTGCAAACTTAAATATTGCAAAAGATGTTGTCATGACAGTCTAAGTGGAATCACAATATTAAAACATCACAAAGTAATGATCAGCATTTGAATTATCCAGAATTCTTCATTGTTCCAGAGAACTTTAAAGCTTGCTCAAGTCTCTATGGCATTCGAAGTGGACCTAATAAAGGTTTTGCCATATTTTGGCCTTTCAGCCAGTGACCCAAACCATTTGACAGTATAACATAGGCAACTGACAGTTCATACATTGGTAACTATTCATACATAGGTATACAAAAGAAGTTTTGTCTACCTTACAGTTACCTATGTATGAACGGAGGTGCTGCTAATTGAGCAATATACTTAGTGTAACTAGTTATATATTACAACCTAAAAGACTACCAATAATTCAGTTATAGAACAATTGAAAATGAAAATTGTAAATCCCAGCAATTCCAAGAAGCTGTTTTGTTGTGTAGTCTCTTAGCTCTGATCCTGTGTGTATTTTTATATTAATAAGCAGAATTATTTACTGCCATATGCAGTATGAATTTGAGCAGAACCTGACCTGAAAATAAGTCTGTAATCACAGAGCATTCTGTAATCACAAAACTCAACTAGGTGTCTGAAGAGAGGAGAAAAAGCAAAAGAAGTCTGACTGAAGGTCATGTAACCTGCATTGGAAATGCATAAAAAGAGCTGTCTGCCCCATAAACAGACTCCATAAATGCTATGAACTGCTATTAAATTTAAATGATGGTGGTTAGGCAAAGTTTTGCAAAACAGCGTCATCATTATTTAAACGGCATCATTTTTAATGGTCCTTAAGCCATGGCAAAGCCTCAGGATATGTTAAAGTGAGGCCAAAGACCAGATACACCACAGAGCACAGAGTTATTACTTTGAACTTCCAACCTACTGTTTCCTTCAGAAGTATGTGATTTGCTTCTTTCTAAGGATATGTTGGCAGTGCTTGTTTGCTAGAGTGAAAACTGGAGAGGATGGCTTTACCTTTAATGTTTGTATAGAAGAGAGTATTGCTTCTTTTCTAGTTGCATGATAAGCAACATCTGCACAATTTTGTTCATAAAAAAGGTTTGTGTATCAGAAAGAGATGATGTCACAATCTCAGCCACCCATGTGTACAATTTTGAATTTTGGAGTATTTTGGATTCTGGAATCCTGTGTAAGGTGTGCTCAACCTGTACCCCCTTAAAGGGTATTTAAACTCCAAGCAATGTTCCTTATGAGAACTAGTGTGACACAGTGATTTGAGCATTGGGTCATGACTCTGGAGTTTGTATTTCTTGCACAGACATGGCAGCTCACGGGGAAACCTTGAGCAAGTCATACTTTCTCAGTCTCAGAGAAAAACAAAGGCAGTTCTGGACAAATCTGGGAAAATCCCTGTGGAAGGTTCACTTTAGGACCACCATAAACTGGAAACGACTTGAAGACACACAACAACAATAATGTTGCAGTACTGACAGCAAAACTGTGAGGACGATTGTACCCTATACACTTGACACTGCAAACAGATGTCAGATGCACTTTGTAACTCAAACATGGGTTATGCCTTGGAGATGACCCACATTTCTCCCTCGGGTTTATCGGGTTACTTCTTGGGTCCTGTCACTGCTTTTCAATCAGGGAAAATATCACCAGCGGTTTTTAAAGTCTCTACTGAGGTTATCTGGAAATTTACTCAGGAGCCATCTACACTGCCATATGATGTAGTTTTATAATACAGTTGAACTGCATTATATAGCATTGTAGACCCATATAATGCAGTTGTAAACTGCATCATGAAACTGCATTATATGGCAGTGTATATGGGGCCTCAGTCTGTGGGGTCAACAAAACGACTCTAATCTGTTGTTTCATGGGGCAGGTGGGAATACCCATAAAAGCAGATTTACTCCTGAGTAAGAACTTCTGCCTGCTTTTCCAAGTAATATACTGGGATGTCCACCAACCTTATGAGAAAACCTGTACTATGTATTTTTTGCTCTTGCACAATATTAACATACAAGCAGCAGGATGAGTAGTCTGGAACTATTAAGAAACAAACTAAATAGAAATGAGGCAAGGCAACAAATTTTAATTTGCACAAAGCCTCAGACAACAACTTGTTAGTGGGCATGAGTAGTTGCAGAAGAGAATCTGGAAGATTTGCCAGTTTGTCAGCAGTAGCATGAAGGCAAGGTAAAGAGTGCACCTCGTACTCGAGTCCCTCGCCCCCCTCCCCCCCAAATGGCTCCCAAAGTAACAGTAAAGTGTTCAACAGGATTGTGATCAGGGAATGCTGTGCATCCCAACACACACAAAAAATATTGAAAGAACAAGAGTTTTCTTTTAGGGAAGTTAAAAAAAAAAAACATTTAAAATGCAGGTGTTCTTGCTCTGTCTCTCAACCACCCATGTGTCATATTACCATGGAATTTGGCCAGACTAGGGAGATGAAATGTTTTTATCTTGCTTCTCAGAGAGAGATGGAGGGAGAAGTGGTTTTAGTCAGAGCCGTTGCTCGCTCAATGGTCTCTGGGGGGAAATTAATTAGCAACAGCCAAGGAAGTGCGGGAGCTGAACTGTTATAAAGCAATATTATGAAAAAAATAAGATGAAGAGTGTGTGGAAGAATGACTCTGTGGCTGAGGCAGCAGAGTAGTCACAAGAAGAAATTCATTTTAAGGACTTTTTATTATTTATACATATTTATATTTCCCTTCCTTTTTATATATCTTCACTCTCTTTTTTCAGTGATGTATATCCCAAGGACCTAAAAAAGGTTTTTAAAGGTCTTGTTTGGACTAGATTCACAAACCTGTACAGTTTGTACATTTATTAGTTGCTGGTTTTCTTTTCTACTTTGTATACATACAATAAAGCTAAACAACCCATCATAACAATACATGATAAAATAGACTTTTTAAAAAGCAACAGATCAAAGGCTTGGGAAAATTAAAAGGTCTTTGTCTGGGACTGAAAGGCTATCAGGGTGGGACACTAGTCAGCCTCTCTAGGTAGGGCATTTCTCAGAATGCCAGCATAGAGTAGACGTTTGCTCAATAGTCACACACCAGACTTTAGAAAAGTTACTTTTTCCACTATATCTCCCATGATGTTTAGGCTAGGAATTCTGGGAATGTTCATTCAAAAAATAACTTTCCTGGCAATGCCATCCATTATATTTCTCCAAAGAGGAGTCTACAGAGTAGGACCTTTAAAGAAAAAAAAAAGTAACCACATTGGCGCAGTCTTAAGGCAATCCTTATGGTACCTTGATACCAAGCTGTGAAGCACTTTAAAGGTCCCAATTCAGTTTTCAGCAATATAAGTAACCTGATGACAAAGGCTGGAAAGTGGAAGGAGGATGTGGAAAATGCGCCATTTTAAAAGCAACTGAGAAAATGGGACCCTAGAGGATTAATTGTGATTATCCCTGTCAAATCGGGGCAGCTGGAGGGTATGAGTATGTAAAAGCCTGTTTATTTCTTGGATAAGAAATATCCAAAAAAATACCAGGGATCTGCAGAAATTCTGCCTGTAAGTAACCCTAGGAAGCCACTCGTCTAAGTTGACAGAACTAGTCTGTATGGATCAAATGTCTCATTTGTTGTAAGATAGATGTTTTTCTTACAAAAACATCATAACATTTGTCCTGTTAAAGAGAAACTCTAACTTTATCTTCGAGTATGCTCTTTTTTCCTTTTGCCCAAACAATATTTCAGCACAAATCCATTATGGTCATATAGTTTTCTTTTAGAGATACTGCATGAGGAAGCAGAAGTCTATTTACTATCAATTGGTGAGGCTACCAAAGTCCATTCCATCTAAAGTTTTTCCTCACTGACGTTACAAATACCTTCATGTCTGTGATATATGGCTGCATCTCAATCCATTTTCTGTTCACATATCATTTTATTTCCATTAGAGACCATATATGCACATTATAGCACACATAACAATATGCTGCTTCCAAAACTGAGTAAAATAGGCCTCCAGCTGAATCTTCTCTATTGAGAAAATGCCCTTCCAATAGCAAAAAAACAAAAGAAAATATTTGTTCTTAAGATGTTGCTCTTTATGGTGTGGCACATTTCAAAAACCTTCTCTCCCAAAGCCTTTAAAACTCCTAATATTTATAATGAGCAGCATTTTTAATTGGTACATTTTATCTTTCCTTTTAGTCTCTTCAGCGCTTGTTTCTAACAATTCCAAAGAGGATCCCTTTTCTAAGAAACTAATCACTGCAAGGATTATTTTGAAAAACTGCCAGGTGGAATCTGTTAATGATTTCTTACTATTTTGACTTTATGTAGATACAGAATTACAAGTAGGCTTGCATTTGCACAGATTATGTGTCTCGTTTCCATTGCTGTGATCTCTATTTTGCATTTTCAAGATTACTACTCGACCCTTTGTGACTCATATACACTAAAAAATGCTGCAACTCTCTTCTCATTGTTTTTTTCAGTTTCAAGCTTTCCCTTCATGTGCATCTAAAACATACTGGCTAACATATCTTAAAAAAACATTCAAGATATGCCAGATATCATCTGAACATTTTATAAGGGTTTGGTTCCACAATTAATAATGAAATTATAGAGCTGGGGTTCTTAAAATTTTTCCACTCATAACTCTTTTCTGCCCGAGAAATCTTTACATGACTCTAGATATATAGGGATATAAAATAGGTATAAAAATCAAAACGTTTCCTGATAATGAATCAGAATTTAGGACACTCTTAGACAGGATGATTTTCCTTTTTTGTGGAAATACAACTGAAGCATTTTCTGCAGCATCCATTGCAAACCCTGCATGCTGCTGCTAACAGATTTGTGTAAAGAATGGTGTTCAGAAACCTTTTACTGTTGCCAAATTTTTGTGACCCCAACATTGAGCTAAGGGGAGCCCATTTGAAGTTAGGACCCACAGTTTAAGAAGCAGTGCTATAAACAAAGTAATTAGAGACCGCATTTCCACCTACGAACCCGCACAATCTCTTCGCTCATCGGGGGAGGCCCTTCTCTTGCTTCCACCACCCTCGCAGGCGCGTTTGGTGGGGACGAGAGAGAGGGCCTTCTCTGTCGTGGCCCCCCAGCTTTGGAACTTGCTCCCTAGGGAGATTAGGCTGGTCCCCACCCTCCTCTCCTTCCGGAAGAACCTGAAAACCTGGCTTTTCCGGAAAGCCTTTGATGAGTGATTTTTCTTGGTTCAAGTTGTCTGCCTACGTAATAATAGACCCACTGATTCGCCTTCTTATTGTCATTATTGTCATTTCTAGTACTTTAATGACTATGTCAATTACGTAACTACCTCCCCCCGATTTGACACATTCGCCCTTTGGCCTAGATTTGTGTTTTATATCTGTTTTTAACGCTTTTTCTTGCAAGATTGTTTTTATGATGGTTTTACTGATATTGTTGATTTATTGTTGTAAATTTATATGTTTTGATTTGTTTTTATATTGTGATGTTGGGCAAGGCCCCATGTGAGCCGCCCCGAGTCCCTACGGGGAGATGGGGCAGGATACAAGAATAAAATTATTATTATTATTATTATTATTATTATTATTATTATTATTATTATTATTATTATTGCTAGGCCTTTCACAATAGCACAGTATTAGACTCCACAGTGGACTGGCTGTTTAAACATGCTTCTCTGGTGGATTTCCCTGCATAAGGAGCATAGAATGGTGGCCTTCCCATACCCAGAACACATTTTTGACAAAGCCCATTGCCACAGCTGCTCTTCACTCCATTGCATGCCTGTTGCTGTTGACTTGGCAACTGGAAGAGGACAGATGGCACTCCTCTGGCACTTATATTTGTTTTAAGCACCAAACACTAAGTGCAAATCCTTTTAGCCTCATTATCTTCACACAGAATCCAATGGGATCTACTTCTTAATAAGTACATGTAATTACATATAATAGAAGATTCTTGAGCCTACCTTTGTACTGTGGTGTGAATCGTTTCATTGCTGAGGGGAGAGATTCATAGAACCATTGCTCCTGGGAAACAAGGGGCTTGCAAACGGTGGAGTCATCATACTTCATCATGCTCATATGGCCTCCAACTTGGTGGATGAAAGGCTCCAGCAGGATCCCTTTCCTAGGATCCCCAAGATCCAAATTATTCTGCACCACCATGGTGCTGTGCGTATGGGACTGATGTTTGTCTCTGTAGTATGCTGAGCTCCAACAGATGAAACAACCCTTTTAAGTCTCTCTAGCTGAGATCCGAAGATGGGCTGAAGGTTTTCATGCCAGTAAATGAGCTCAAATCGAAAGTACATGGGCCTTCTGGCTGCTCAGTAATCCCTTGAGAACTTTTCTGCAATCTGAGGATAGATTGAGCAGGTCAAAAAAAGGAGCACATCATTTCTCCTCTCACATTTCTGAACAGTCAACTGCAATTCTTAGAAAAGTCAGAGTGGACATACAATGTCCTGCCGAGACCCCAGATGTCCTAAATGTTGAAAATTGTGTCATGGCAGCCAAGACAATCTACATATTAGCCAGATAAAAATGGGCATTTAAGGACACATATTTTGGGGGAGCATACGTACTGGCTGCAATGAGAACCAATTCAATTTGCAAACGTCACGGTGGGTGTACAAAAAACAAGGGAAGACCATTAAGTAGAAATGCTATTGGGTTAAGAGCAGCTAGATCAGGTGTTCCTTCTACCTCTGCTAACCCTAAGTTATTAATGAGATGATTCTACATTCTATTCTTAGGAGAAGAACCCCAATTTGGAGAAGAACCCCAGTTTGCTTAATAGAGAGCTGCTGTTGATGCCAACAAGCTTTTAAACTTTTCCTCAGGGAGCCCCAGACCAGAACGTTCCCTACCAACTAGGTTATTAATAATGCTCTTAGGAAACCCTGCATGGCACATTCCTCAGCTTTTAACACCGTGGTGTTAGAAAAAGCAATATTATCCACTCTCCCCTCATGAAACCCCTCCCTTTCCCCACTACACATCTTTTTGGAAGAAACCTCACTTCAGGACATTCCAGGTCAGGCAACAACACACTTTTCATGATATCACAAATCAAAATGTTTTTTGTGACCTTCTGCAAGTTATAAAACCTGGCTTGACTTATAAGTGCATTGGAAAGGGGAAAATCCTACCTGCGTCCTAGTGTTGATGGATGTGGAATGTCCCAATCAAAGGTTTCCCAGGAAAGCAGAGTTTACATAGGCACACTGTATGATTAGCAGCAGTGGTGTTTGCACCCCTGCAAGCTCTATGACACACAAGTAATTTGCAAATGTGTTCCTAACATGGAGCAAGAACCATAAGCCTCTGTCAAGGGCACAGGTGACTGACTGGCAATCCCACATGAGTCCATGCCTTCAAAGATGGGTTCCATTACAAGTGCTGTACAATAGAAGCTATAGTTTTATCACAGCTGCTATTGAGTATATTTACACTCCAGATCATCTTGGTTCAGTCCTTGGAATTGTAGTTCTATTCTCTTGAACCTCACTATGAGACATATGTCACAAAGTATTCTCAAAACTTCACCAAACTATAAACTACAAGAATTTCAAAAGACAGAGCCATGACAGAATGGGATTTAACTTTGTTCATGATGTAGTGTTGGTGGAAAGTGGATGATAGGGATCCCTTATTCACATCTAAAATGATCTAGCTTCTATTGACCTCTGGACTGAATGTTGAGCAGGCGGATCTAGTGCTTACTCTACTGTCTGTTCACTCAGATTCCCTGGACATCATTCTTCTAATGTTGCCATGCTCTATCTATTTCCTCTACTCTCAAACATATGTAATGTCTAAGAGGTGACCTTTGAACTGCAGTCCCATAAGCTTTTAGCAATGGCCATGCTGGGAATTGGTCTGGCAAGCCAAAGGCCTCAATTTCTGATAAAACAGGGTTGCCCTGACCAGTTCATAAAGCATTCTTTCACCATAGAAACTGATAAAATATCAATTTAATACTTAACTTGCTTCCTTTTTACAACCTCAGACATATTTTCCCATAAAAGTGAATAGATATGTTCAAATCAGAGCTTGAGAAGATTACTGTTTGGAATACATCTCCCAGTATCCCCTGAGCCATAAGGATTGAAAGAATAACCACCCCGAGAAAAACCTTTCTAAACTCTAGTTCAGATTCATCAGATTATATGAAATGCTTATTTCTGAATTTGAGGATAACCTTCCCCTAAAAAGTAGAAAAGATGCTCACTTTAGCCAGTAGAGGGCAAGAATGTATGCAACAGATTCTGTGGCACAACTATCATTTTTTTTGCTGCAAATCTTGATGGAGACAATGCTTAAAAAGCATATACCGTGTATATACCGTGTTTCCCCGAAAATAAGACAGTGTCTTATATTAATTTTTGCTCCCAAAGATGTGCTAGGTCTTATTTTCAGGGGCTGTCTTATTTTTCCATGAAGAAGAATTCACATTTATTGTTGAACAAAAAAATGTATACTGTACAGTAGTGGTCATCACAAACCAATATAACCAGACAAACTCTGAATCCTGTCAAGAATTTCTTGTTACTACCATTATTTCCATGTACAGCTGGTATGTACTTTTACCAATCCTGCATGTTCTGGTGTTCTGTTCAGCAGGCATGCTTCCAAACAAAAACTTTGCTAGGTCTTACTTTCAAGGGAGGCCTTATATTTAGCAATTCAGCACAACTTCTACTAGGTCTTATTTTTCGGGGATGTCTTATTTTCAGGGAAACAGGGTATATCTGAATGCAATTGTTTGCACACTAACGTGGGAATATGTCCCACTGACTACATTATGAAAATGTGCTTAATGCTGCCATTTCTAGCACACAGACTGCAAGAAAGCTCTTGCTGAAATCCAGATAGGCTATTTCCAAATAAATAAATAAATAAATAACTATTTTTCTACCCTGCCTCCATCTCCCCAAAGGATCTTGGGGCAGCTTACGTGGGGTCAAGCCCAGATAAAAACAATAACAATATAAAACACATCAAATGAAGAAAAGACATGCGCAATTATAAAATTTAAACATTAACATATAAAAATAAAATAGCAAACTTAATAAAACATGATTTAAACACAGAAAAGTTATAAAAACATACTGGGTAAAGTGCGCCATGTGAATTTTGTAAACATGAGGTAATTGATAAAGTGCTGCAAATTTGTGAGAGAGCAACTTGGGATGGGAATGGACCCTGTGGCTATATTAAACTAACAAGGCAAGAAAAGTGCAACCGGTGAGGAAATGGTCACAGATACAAGATTTATCATGGAGATGGGCAATCCTTATCCAAAGGCCTGTGTGAAGAGCCCTTCTAGCTTTTCCTAAATGCTACCAGGGTGGGGGCTTGCCTAATCTCCCTGGGGAGCGAGTTCCAGAGGCAGGGGGGCCACCATGGAGAAGGCCCTCTCTCTCGTCCCCGCCAATCGCGCTTGTGACGGAGGCGGAAGTGAGAGGAGGGCCTCCCCCGATGAACGAAGAGATCATGCAGGTTCATAGGGGGAAATGTGGTCACAAAGGTAGGAGGGTCCCGAACCATTCAGGGTAATGACCTGAACCTTGAATTGGGACCAGAAGGTGAAATAAAGATGTCATTTCAAAAAAGGAACCTTTTAGATTTGGGTTCCCACACAAGATGCAAACTAAGATGGGGCTTCTCCTCCTAATGGGGTAGAAGAGGGATCTTTGATAAGGGAAGCCTTCCTTTTTCTTTTTCTTTTTTTTTTGGCTTCCAGATAGAAAAGGTGTTGAAACTCTGTCCTCATTTGCTCCCAGTCCTGAATTTGACAAAGTTCTTGCTGTTGTTTACTGTCATGTATTACAAACATAGAGACAGACCTTGCTATATATAATTGAATATGTCAATATTTTCTCAATATTAAATGACCCGTTCCTTTAATATTTCCCTTCATATTAAACAACCAGTGGTTGAAATGACATGGCTTAAATATTTGTCCTTCTAATTCACACACAGCCCCTGTGGATGTCAAAGGGTCCATATTAGGGGTAGACAACTTTGGGTTTGATTTTACCTTCTCTCTAACGCAGTGTGATGGGTATATTAGTGCAATGGTGAATTCATTGCAGATTTTTATTGTAAACTTTAAAGAAGGTGTCCTATTGCAGGAATCAGGGTTCAGTGCCTTGGATAGCTACTTTTTCAGATCTCTACTAAATCTTGGCATGGATTTATCATCCCACTGATAAAAAAAACCATCACTACTAATATGTACTACTGTGTACATATTACAAGTTAATGTCAGCAGTGATTGGAAACCCAGTTTGGGGATATTCTTCCCCCCTCCCCTCTTTTCTTCTTCTCCCCTTCTCGTGCTTTATCACTACTTCCTTTTGAGACCTGCTTTAGTGAGTTAAATGTATATATCAATCAATCAAAATAGTTTATTGTACGGGCCCAATGCCATGACAAAAAGCAATGCATGCACACAATAGTACCGTCAGAGCAATAGACTCCAGAGATACTGAGCAGAAGCCATAATCATGCTCCCGCAAGGAGCTAAAACAATGCCAGTTAACAGTAATTAAAAAAAAACATATTGCAAAAGAGTTCACATACAAATGCATATTGTGAGTCCACTTAATCCTTTGAGTCTCCTCGGCAGTTGATGGCAATTTTATCTAATTCTATCTTTCTGATCTTTTTTGCAGATAGAGCAAACAGGGCTACTTTGTGAGTTACATAGTCATTTGTGTCACTCAGCAGAAAATGCACAGTTTCTGCTAAGCAATTCCCTTTACCTTGAGTCAGCATGAATGAATTGATGATGGCTCTCTTCTCTCCTACAATATTACAGCCCATTTGATATTTTAATCTTTGAGTGAGTCTACATTGCATAGTTATAGCACTTTGATACCTCCTTAAATGCTACAAATCTCTACTACAGAATCATATGATCTATAGTTTCAGAGGGACTTGAAATTCCCTTCAAGAGGGCTGTAATGCTAGTTCTGGAGAGTAAAGAATACCTCCTCAAAACTACAAAACTCATTATGTTGGAAGGGTCTATGGGAATTAAAGAGGTCATGAACTGTTATAATCCTGTAGTGTAGTAACACCCTTAGACAATGCACTAAATGTGATACTGGCATGTATGGCAATGAGAGTCTAATCAGAACAATTGGAAACAAAGGGAGATATTTGAGAACAGCTCAGGCAAGAAGATCGTAATATCTATCCAAATAGCTTGCCACTGATAATCAAACCTGGGGGCAAAGGTCTGATTATTTTCCTGCTAACTGCAAGGCTTTTTAATGCAACAATTTTCATTACTTTAGGTGACAATTCTCCCCACCCCCATCCACACTGCAAAAGCGGAGTAGTTTGACACCACCTCAAATGCCATAGCTTCAGTTCTATGGAATCTTGGAATGTATTGTTTGTTGTGGCACTGGAGCTCTCTGATTGAGAAGGGTGAATATCTTACAAAACTACAAATCCCAGAATTCCGAAGTATTGGGCTATGGCAGTTAAGGTGAGTCAAACTGCTATGCTTCTGCAGTATGGATAAAGCCTTTTTAAAAAACTGACCCAACTCAAATATTTAGCGAAAAGTTTCTTCTAATGGAAACTTCCAAGGAAACTATACATACACCCAAATCCCCAAAGGTCAGATTTCTAAGAAATACTCAGAGGTCGGAGGCAAATTCTCTCATAATCTAGGCCTTCAAATCCTTGAATAGTTAACTGGTTGAACTCTGCTTTTCTCTTTGTGCAATTTGGTTCCCCAATACAGCTGCAGAGTTATACAAAAACACAATTTTCCCAGTGAGGTTATATACAACATTGCTTTTTGGCCTGATCAAAAACTACTTAGCAGATATTGGGGAAGATTTGCTTGACTCTATTCATTTCTTTAGATATTTCCATATGGACATTATGTGTGCAATGGTTTGGCGGTTGCATTTGTCCTCTGTGTATTTCTAAGCCAGCCTTTCCTCCTTTTTTCTCATCTGAAAGAATAACTGTCCTGGGTGACAGAGAGCTGCAAATGAAAAGCTTCATTCTCTGCGAAGAGCCAAGCTCCAACACCGATGCCATAAATCCTTGTGTGCACAAACCCTGAGCCCTTTTAATCTTGTATTTCCTTTCCTGAAAGAATATGATGTTCATAAAGTTTATGGCTGGTCCCAGCATCCCTCATGTACAAGAGGCAAAGATACCATTTGTTTTGCTGAAGGATTTATATAGTTGCTTTGCAAAGCTGGAGGATTGCAGACATGAAGGAGGGGAGCTGCGTTAGCCAGGATTGATAGGCTGCTAAAATGCTGTATCTCTTGCCTGTGATTGCTTGCGCATTTGGGATAATGGGACTGCTGGTATTGCACTGGTGGGTGTGTTTGTGTACGTTGAGTTAATATTCTGTTACTGTCCTACTGCCATTTTTTTTTAAGGATAAAGCATACCTTCATCCAAAACTGGATTCCTGGGCAGTATATATATCAAATTTAAATATTCAATACAATAATAAAATAGCATAAAACTTTTGTCCTAAGATATATTTGTCTAAGTGGCCATATTTTGAGGATGTAGCTATAAACCTTTTCTGCATCACATTTGGTACTTGGCAGATTTGTCCTTCTAACTAACTTCATACAAATTAAGAAAGCCTCTGGCTTTCATTTTTCTCATTTTAATGTGCAATTGGGCCAATTCTGTACTCACTGTTTTCTAATCTAAGTAAAGTCTCTGCTTCCCATTGGCTAATTTGGAGAAAGAAAGAAGATTTTGCAATGATGCATCTATTCTTGAATATGAAAACGCTAATTCTCCTTGTCATAGCCTTAAAGAGTGAACACATGGGATAGAATGAACTGAAAGGTGTCACATATTCTGGAGGCTGTCTTTCAGTTAGAAGCCTTTCCCCTCTCCCACTGGTAACCAGTTTGCATAATGACCAAGATGACACATGAGACAGAAATGACATTCTGGGAACGTTGTACCACATATTAGAATCCTGAAAGAGTAATCCAAGATATATTCCGTTACACATTGCATTCCTGTCTGTCCTGAGCATGTTTCCCCTTTAAGCAGGTTCTAATGATTTTGACAAAAGTAAACTTCAAGAAAGTATGCTAACAATTGCAACCTTGTTTTTATAATTTAGTTACACTCTGAGTATGAAAAATGCCATTCTACCAAGAAAACATAGGGGTCCAGTGGACGTTGTGTAGGCAAAAAGTAGAAAGGTACTTTCTTTGCTCATTCCAGCTCAGTCAAAGTCCTTGTTTGAAATATTCTGGTATGAACATCGGCTTCTTGGCAGTTACTTCAGATTTATATTAGGCAAGCAGAGAGCAGCTTGTCCTGCTATATCACTAAACATACTTCATCTCAAAGGCAGTGACTATTTTCCCTGCATTTACCAGATGGCACTTAAAACAGATTGGATAGACAAGCACCTCAGGAGATAGAAGTGTGTTTGTTTTGATGGAATAAACTGCTCACTGACCATATAACAGCAAATACTCCTTCTCCATCTTCACAGCAGTGTAGAAGATAGGACCTACCTAAGTGTTTAGCAGCCCCTAAAAGCTAAGCTGGGTGCCATCATTATGTATCAGCCTTTTGTACTTGAATGCATATTTATATAAGTCCAGAACAAATCTTCGAGAGTTCTGATCTACCACACCAGCAGGGCAGAAAATGTTTGTCCAGATTTTCTCCACTTGGTAGCAATGCACAGATGTAGCAGAAGAACTTATACATGGGTGTTGGAATCAGGACAGAACATTCTAGAAAGCCCTAGACACCACTAACATAGACAATGCAACATAAACCTTTATCAGAAATAAGCTGCATTTAACCCGATCAATTCTATTGTTCATCCCTCTTCATGCATTCTCTCCTGATTGCCCAAGTTGGCTCTTTCCTAACCCAAAGGAAGAAGAATCATATCAACTCCCAACCGTCTATACTTTCAGAACACAAGCAAGGATTTCCATCTAAACTCCAGAACAAAATGAACACTTTGCTAAATGTACAACTGAACAGTCAAAGTGATTACTCACCCAATTGTTCCTTTATGTACAATAGGAGTGTATATTGTGTCCAATGGTTTGTTGAGTATCTCAAATTCTGCTTGCTTTCCTTGGTATAACTCAGTCTTGCTATGAAGTCTGGTCTCAGTGTGTGAGTTGGAGGGTGTGAGCAGAAAGGGAAATGGAACATGAGTTGTCACCTGACCTTCTTAGAAATTCTTGGCAGGCATCTGTGATGTGCCGCCAACAGCTGATGCAACTGGACCATGGAGGGTTAAATGGAGACAGGCAGAAGGAAGAAAAACACTCATGACAGCTAGGAAACAAGACTGCAGCAATATATAGGAACAATATATAGGAACAACACTTTGCTGTTCCTATATAAATGTGTCTAGATAGTCAATGAAGGTTGTATGTCAATAGCCAAATGTGCATTTCAGAGTATAGGTGCTGCATTTGATACATTTTCTCAGAGCAAAGCTCATGTGCATACCAATTACCCAAGCATGCATGCCATTATCGCACATAATGACCTATAGGTTTGGATTCCTCCCATCTTGACAAGCTCCATATTTTCTTTTTTCTTATATGGGAAAATATGCCTTTGGGTGGAGGGTCTACCTTCTGACGCATCCTTGAGTTAGTAAATGTCACAGGCAGATAATAAGTGCGGGAATTTATTAGTATCCTCTCCAGTGGATAGCTGGATCAGCTTCATTTAAACGGCAAGAGTGGACAGAAGGTTTTGTGGCTGGCAACTCCCAGAGCACTCCATCCTTTCCTCCCACAATCATCATTGCGTGATAGCATCATTGTCTTGGTTTTTCTTTCTTTCTTAAAAATTAATCTCCTTTTCACTGGCTTCTTTCCCACCTCTTAAAAACCTCTTTGCTCCATAGGCAGTTCTTTTGGCATTTGCTGATTTTAATGAAACCGGGGTGAGAGAGCAGAAGCTCCTATTGTTTCACTTATAACTCACTTTGAAATCCAGCAGATGTTTGGGGACAGGCAGATTCACAGACATCTGGTTTGAATTCTGTTTCTTCTGTTAAACGGTATTATTAGTTGTACAAGTTTGGATGAATGCTGTAGTTTTGTGTTGGAGTGAGCAGAGGCGGCTTATTCCTAGAAACTGTGCACAAAACCCAAGCCCGTAGAGACATTTTCTGTTTCCAAATTAAACCAAAACTTAATAGAAGTATGGAGCCGGAAAGTGGAATGAATGAACTAATCCATTTTAGACTTTTACCACAAGCTCACGGAGAGTTGTTCCTCCTCCCACATTCCCATCCTTATGGCCCCGGAAATCTTAGCCTTGCAATAATGAGCATTTCAGGCATAACAGTTTTATCTTCCTCTATGTGAACTTAATTCAAGGTCACAAACCTAGAGCAGACCTCATGGCTACACTGCTGGATTTTTTCATCTTTTGGCTAACAACCTGTCTTTGCTTTAATGTAACCTATGTGCCTTACGCAAGGCAGAGGCAGATCTATGACTTGCAGGTAGCCCTTGTATCTTCTGAAATGTAAATCAGCTGTTCTTGCTTGATCTCTGTATTTATTGCCAGGTGTTAAATGATACCTGCCAGTGATTTACTCAGTCTGCAATCTCTGCCTTCAGACCAAGTTTGACTGTAAGCTTTAAGGCCAGAAGATCTGGCATGAACTTTTGGACTTTTCTATTTTTCTTTTTCTTCTGTCCTCTGATTTGTATTACCTACTCTGTTGAAAAGTCTGGAAAACCTGGAAGTTTGCACAACATTTATGCTGCTTTGGTTTGTCCAAATAGAAGCTTTGCCTAACTGTGGATCCAGTTTTCTTTTAATCCTTCATGACTCTGCACAGCCATCCTTTGTAGCAATTGTTATGGTGGTAATTATTTTTTTGGAAATAGGGTGGGTAGATTGATGCTGAGGGTATTCATAATCCTCATCACATTATGCTGTTGTGCCGGGTTACACCATTTGAACATCACTTTAGTTGTACTTCCAATTATAGGTGATTGTTAATGCTACACAAATGTCTTGACATTTTTATATCTTTCTCTTATGAAAAACAAAACTGTTTATCATGCTGGTAAGTTGTTTCAAATAGTTCAGTTCAAAACCTTTATTTATACCAATTATGCTGCAATAACACTATTATGGCATTATGGCAAGTAAATTTATTTTTTTAGTAGTGCACAATCTTTTGTCCAAATCCTTTTATCTCAAAAAGACAAACATATACTTTTTCTAGTTTTAGCTCATGTAGCCCATGTAATTTGGTGAGAAGACTAAATCTCCTTCTAATCCCAGGATTCCATAGGATGCTGTCATGGCAGTTAAAGTGGAATCATAATGACATAACTGTGTACTATAAAAGGGCCCAATAGTATAGTCTCTCCCAATCCATACACTCAAGATGTGTGGGACAGTCAGTGTCCCTGACTTAGGACAATGGGAGTTACAGTTAAGCATGTCCAAAGAGTAGCAGCTAAGCCAGAGAAAGCTGATCTAATATGTGTCTATAAAAGTGAGATGTTAACTGTAAAGTGAGCTGTACATTTAAGGGGTAGCATCCAATGCTTCCAGCCACTAAGAATTAATATGCAATGCACAGAATGTCCTTGGATGCCCATGCCAGGTGTGGTAGAGAACGAATGTATCAGAGATTCTGTTTGAAACCAGTCCTCCTGGTTCTAGAAACAGAGAGGCATTGGTAGATTTGCCTCATGTGGTGTCACTAGGATCTGCTCATAGAAGAGTCAGAGTAAAGGAGATTCTTGAATGGCAATGGGTCAGGGCAGGTCATGTAGCAATGGGTGAGGTACTTCCAAATGTTTCTAGGTTGATCTGACCCTTCCAGATACATCCCCTCCCAACGACTCAAGCAGCTGGATGTAAGTCCAGGACATCGTATACTGCGTGCTTCACACAGATGCTGCATAGCTGGAAATGGTGGATGCTAGCATCAAACTTGTGGCATTGAATTGATCTCTTTGACAGATGAGCATGTGGCAGGCTGTGATTTGTTTGTCTTTAACATAACATTGGGAAAATATCTCCTTCAGCAGTTTAAGGCCAAAATTAAGACTAAAGAACTGTTTTTTTTTTCTAAATATAAAAATATTTTCAAAATCCTTTCCATGGGTATTTCTTTTTATGGTTATATCCTGTCAAACTACCAGGCAACATTAGCCAATTGAGTTTTAGTTTATTCAATTGGAACACCATTAATAAAATCTCTAGCTTTGATAACTGAAAAGGTTTCCTTTTGCTTTACCAGTCTATCCTGATAGGAAACCAATGTGTTTTCTTCAAGACTCTTGGGTAACTTCTACATTTAATGTTTTCTCAGTGGGACCAGATCTTGTGGCGTGAGGTCAGATGGATACCCTGGAAATAGGACATGAATATGGATACTGAGGGAGAAGTGAGGTGGCAGCAGTGGAGAGGAAAGAGAAGCACAATTTAACTATACCTCAGATGATTGAAAAAAAATGTAGGTGGGGGAGCACTAAACTCTGCAACAAGCCACAACAAAGCAGAGCAAAAATCTCATATTATTTAGGGAACAACTGGATGCAGGGGCAGAAATAACAATTCCAAAGCAGGAAGCCTGAAACAGAAAGCTCCAGTTTATCAGAACTATTGTGCATTCTACAAGCGTTTTTTTTTTTCCATGTCAGGAGCAACTTGTTGAGTAAGTTGTTTCTGATGTGAGAGAATTGGCTGTCTGCAAGGATATTGCCTAGGGGACGCCCAGATCTTTGATGTTTTACCATCCTTGTCAGAGGCTTCTTTTATGTGCCCACATGGGAAGCTGCAGCTGACAGAGGGAGCTCATCCACTCTCTTCCTGGATTCAAACTGGCAACCTTCAGGTCAGCAACCCAACCTTCAAGTCAGCAGTCCTGCCAGCACAAGGGTTTAACCCATTGCGCCACCGGGAGCTCCATGAGCCCTAAGTAACCTTGAGTAAAACCAGGGGTCCTCAAACTTTTAAAGCAGAGGGCCGGTCTACAATCCTTTAGACTGTGGAGGGGCCGAATTATCATTTGAAAAAAAAACCTGAACTATTCCTATGCACACTGCACATGTCTTATTTGTAGTGCAAAACAACAACAACAACAATGAAAGAACAATACAATATTTAAAAATGAAAACAATTTTAACCAACATAAACCTATCAGGATTTCAATGGGAAATGTGGGCCTACTTCTGGCAAATGAGATAGTCAAGTTAATTAATTAATAATAAATAAATAAATAAATTAGAATTGTTGTTGTTGTGTGCCTTCAAGTCATTTCAGATTTTGGGCGAGCCTAAGTCTAAAATTATTTATTTATTCATTTACTACATTTATTTATTACATTTATATCCCGCCCTTCTCACCCCAAGGGCACTCAGAGCAGCTGTACATATAATATATTATATTATTAGCATAGTAGAATATTAACATTATATATTACTTTACTGAACTATACCATTATACTGTAATATTATATGTAATATAGAATTAATATTATTATATGGTATTATTAGTATTATATTGTATAAATTATATTATCAATATTATATGTATATACAATATATTATATTATTTAAAATGATATAAAAATATTATATTATAAAACTAAGGGCAGGGGCCAGGTAAATGACCTTGGAGGGCCGCATCCGGCCCCCGGGCCTTAGTTTGGGGACCCCTGAGTAAAACAAAACAACCTGACACTAAAAGAGTCTCTAACTCATACACTTCAAAAATAAGTTTTACAATATAAAGACAACGATTTTTAAAGCATGTTTTTAGTCCAACATTTTGCCCGCAATGATAGCCAAAAATGTTGAGTCAGGAAAATCTTAATTTAATGGAGGGGAGAATTGGGTACTGCAGTCAAGCATCTGTTAAATCCAACACAGGGATCTGCCTGAGGGGTAAGAAAGTACTGATGAACCAGTGAACAATCTGCTAGAATGGAATTTACCATCCTCAGATTCTGGAAAGCAGCCATTCCTGTTTGATGGAGAACAGAATGGTGTGGTATGTGCTATGCAGTCTTCTCTATCCCCACACTTCCAAATTAGCCGGTTGCTCTAAGAGTCAAACTAGATATTAAAGAGAATGCTTACTGTCTGCAGTTAACATGTTTTCCTTCCAACTGCAGAATTTCCTCAGACATGTATGCCTGAGAAATCAGACTTGTATGTTTATCTTCCAGTGAACAATCACAAACAAAGCATAGCTAAATGCAAGTTACTGAGATGATGAGAAGAATGTGCTGTGACAAATGCACACATCTTTCAATACTTGAGGGAGCAAGAGCCTCAAATATGTGTGAATTATATCATCCATCTTGACCTTAAGATGGTGTCAGGGGATTCATTTCTAGACCCGATATTGACAGAAAAATGTTGTGGAACCTGCTGGTTGTCATGCTGTTTTCTACTACTTTTCTACTGTGCTATACTATGCAGATTTCTGTTATTTCCAGAAATTGATCAGGATCTTATGATGTCTTCTGCTGAATCCTGTTGCTTCCTTCCAAATTGGTGATTCATGTTGTTTTGAAGACCTTCCTTATATCATAAAATATGATCTAAGTGGCTGGGAATCCATTGCAGCAGATTTTTTCTCACTGCATAAGGCTGAAGCAGGAGAAGAAATACCAGAGCCTACTGTTGCTGGATATCACATACATACACTGTTGATCCTTCATCTTAGTCTTTATCTCATCTTCAGTCAATTATTTAGCCCAAGCTTTATTTTGGGGTCTCGCAAATGCATATTGAAGAGTGAAGAATCATTAGCACTAATCACATGGGAAATTCATATGGACAAAGATCATGTTTTGCAGAATGAAAAGAGATGAGAGGCTAGATAAGAAAGAGATAGGAAAGGCATGGAAAGAATGGTAACAAATATAATTCAGATTCTGGAATTACAGAAAGATTAAATTACTTTCTCTTCTAGGAGGATGCCATGCTCATCCATCAGACAAATTTATCAAAGCCTTCATCCTTTTCTTTCCCTTTGCGAGGCATAGGGAGCCCCCCTCCCATCTTCATGCAAATGTCATCTCTGATCTGACTCTTACCTCTGATCTTATATCTAATGTGTTGCCTATGAAATACATTTTAAACATTTATGTTCTGTGCTTCTGGAGATATTTTCCTCAGGCAACAGAGAGAACTGGAAGGAAGATCAGTATATTTGCTTGGTTTAAATGATTCTAAAGGCTGAGCTGTAGTAGTGTCACGGAAGTAGAGCGATAAAACTAGAGGTCAAATTGTGATCTTGGATACTGCTTTCTGAAATGTGCAGAAACCCTTGAATTCCATAAAGAGGCTTCTGGGTTGCCTGCGGCACTACAGAGAGCTCTTCTGCTTAGAAAAGTGAGTTAGAAATCCATATTAACAAATATTACAAACTGTAGTCAATATTCCGGATGAAATAATACAGTTTGGGAGGCTACATCAATGTCAACTCCAAACCTTCATCAGACTCAGGTGGCAGAGTGGGCAAAATCTCTTCAGACAATCTCTTCTGAGTATCTCCCCATGTTAAACAAACAGCAAAAAATCCAAGCACCCAACACAGAGGAAATTAATATATCAAGGAGAAATGGTCTAGCTCTGCCCTTTGCCTGCTTCTAGGCTGGTTTGGTGTTTACAAGGAATTCTTAATCAAATGAAATCTTTCTCCTGCAGTCAAAAGTAAGCTAGTCTCTTTTTCCATTGCAACCCTTTGCCCCTCATTTTACTGTAGACTTATCCCAGACTGACACTGTTTTTCATTTAAATCACTTCACATTTTGGATTGTGAGCTAATTAAAATAGGTTGAACTGCGGGGGTCAGTATCTCTCTGCTCGACACATATCACTGGTCCATCTAGCTTGTTACTGAACTTAGGGCTTATACATACTTGTGTTTGTGCATTACCCCAAAACTATCACTATGATTCTCATCCAGAAGATAAGATACACTATTTTAATTCTTCATCTCTTTTCAGTTCAAACATATAACATGTTCCAGTAACTTTTCTAGACTTTCATTGGCAGTCACAATTACTTTACTGCGGCTAATGGAGTTTAAATTTGATTGTCCTTTGTTGTGGTCCTCACATGGCATTGCGATCCCTCCAGAACAACAGAAATAACATGTGACCACAATGTAGCCCTTGACTCCAAATTCCATCACTTTTTTCTTTTTCTCCTGTATGATTTTTTAAAGTATTTTTTCTTACGAAGCCAGTGGAGTTTCCAAAACATGCATGAAGTGATTTGTGCATTTTGGTTGCATTACACTTTTTGTAGATTTTGTTTGATTTTGCTCACAAAGGCAGAAACAGAGCAGGCAAACAGTGCGTTGTTCACAGATCTGACTTTTTGTGATGAATTTCAAAGTTTAAAATGGTGTTTCTGTCCTTTTTCTGTGTTAAACTTATATCCCATCCAAGAACAGTTCATAATAGCACAAAGAAGCAAATATCAGCTAACAACATAGAGAAAGATACTGTCTGGATGTGTCTTAAGATTTCTATTGCATTCATGACTGCCTTGACTAGATTTTGTCCAGTTCTTTTGCAAATGAAACACAGCAATATTGAGGAGGAAAAATATCTGGAATGTCAACAACAGAGTAATCTTAAACTCAGACCATAAGCAGCAATCAAGACATCTAATTTAAACTTACACTAAGATGCCATTGAACAATAATAATACAAGCTGGATCTGTCATTTTTGTTATGTTTCGTCAAGTTGCTTCCACAATGCAAAAACATGATGGTGTTCTCTTGACATTATTGTTAATAATAATAAAACTTTATTTATATACTGCCCTATCTCCTCAAGGGACTCGAGGAGGTTTCCAATATAGCAAGGAAACCGTTCAACAACTTAAAACCACACAACATAATACAATAATGAGCATAAGTACACTAAACATACAAATTAATCAATTAACCACAGGCTTAAGAACTACAGTAATAACAAAATACTCCATCAGCAGGACAGGATACAACGATCAAGGGTTCAACGTTGGGGTGGCCAACTATAAGGTGCTAGGTGGGTCGAGTGAAACAGTTGAGAGGAGGTTTGCCATTGTCTTCCTCTAAAACTGAGTGTGATTTGGCTGACATTGTCCAATGGGTTTCCATGCTCAAGCATGGATTCAAACCCTGACTTACTGGAGTCTTATTTCAACACTTAAACCACTACACCACACTGGCTCTCTGACAAACCCAACTGGCACTGACTTATTCATTCCAAATATCAAGGCCCACCTTTATTTATTTATTTATCTATTTTTAAAATGAACTTGGAACAGCACATGATCTCAAAACATCAAACAACAGAAATCCCAAAGAATATTCAGTGATAGCTTATGCGGAAGTGATGAACGCAAACTTATGTCAAGGTGGCAATCCTTCTGCCTTCCTGCAGAGGCATGATCTCTCAAGGACACTGTTGCTTGACTATAGAAAAAATGTCCCCGTTCCCTGAAGGCCAGTACTTTTCCTGGTGATTTCATCCCTGTTTATAACTCAGTGTCCAAAATAGAGGATGAAAAATTCCAGACTGTGTTCTATGGAAAGGCTCTTGGCATTCAATTTGAATAGTTTCTAACAAAGTTTTCTGGGCTTGCCAACTATTCCCTCTCTCCCCCCCCTCCCCCCAACACTGAATAATTGTGTAGGATTTGTTAGCTTGTTAGCTGAGGGCCCTTTGCCAGATTCATGATTCTCCTCATGGCACATACATTTCAGTAACAGTTGAAGGACACCCACATCATTCATGGATTTATACAAGGTTCTGGTTGTGAGGAGTGGTTACCATATAGCTTATATATACTATAAACTCAAACTCGGAAAAAATATGTTTTGGGGGAACAGCTCCCAGTATCAGAAGTCCAAAGTTTATGTTTCTGCTAATGACAGGAAAGAAATTTACATAGAGATTACAATGATCTTTGGAACAAATTCATTAGATCTATAATAACACTACACATTCAGCTGAAAAACTAACTAAACCCAACATTCCCAGTTTCTCAGGGTTCAGGACCTTTTCTGGATGCAGTTTACTATCAATTTCCTTTGTGTGTGTGATTTGATACAAGCAAATAGGCATTTAAAGCATGAATAGACAAAAAGTTCTGGGGTTGTTGGTGGTGGTAGGGAATATTCATCCTTCAGCATACAAGCCATCTCAAACTTTATAACTGGTAAAGAGAAACAATTTCAAAATCTAGTTATAGTTAGCTGCAGTTTCTTAGGATCAAACATCTCTGCCTCTTTTCATAGCTGCTTGGCTGCCTGGTTCATAGTGTAAGCAATTTATTCATTTCTCTCATGGTAAAAAAACCAAACAAACAAATTTTGTCCCCATCTGGCAATGAATGCAATGTATTCACAGTTAGTACAAATGTCCTTGTATTTGTACTCCAGAAAAAGTATGCAATATGGACATTTATTTTGCATCCCTGCTACTTTTTGTCTTCTTGTAGACTTGCTTTATTAGTGGTTGCAGAATTGTCATAAAGAACTTCCATTCCATTCATCTGAATACCTCCCCTGCATTGTTTTGTCAGTCTACTTCATGCGATAGATGAGGCAGTGTGCTGCTTGCAAGATGTTCTTGTCAAATAATAAGTATCTTGTAAAACAATACAAACATCAGACTGTCTTTTGTTTTTTTCTGGTACAGACAAATAATAACACTGTTCTTAATTCCTCATTTTTTTTTTACCCAGCACAATGCCACTAATAGAAAATAGAACCCTCTTTCGGATAGAATTTACCAGTATAAAGATATTAGAAATGTCTGTCAACTTTACCCAAGATCTTCCAGATGTTTTAAAACTATAATTTTCACCACCCCTTTCTAGTAAGGCTAGTGATAATACTGGAGTTGTAATTTAACACATCTGGGCTGAAAGTGAGACCATAGCTATGGCTTTTTCCCCCTCTTTCAATAGAATGAAGGAAAGGGGGGGAATGAAATGTGGCAGCATGGTGAAGAATAACTGGTTTTTATTTTTGCATGAGTTTTCATAAATATAAACCTGTTTCTTCAGATGCAGTGTAGTTTCTTTATCACTCTCCAAAGCTGAGCTTCCATTACAATAATTCACATCTCAATTAAGATCTTACCAGATTGATCATAATTCCTCCACCTCCTCCTCCTCCTCACCCCCTTCCTCCTGGTGACACTTAGCATGTAACTGTTATTTAATACATGCTAATCCCCTTTGGTATTCTTGCAGTGACATAACTCCTATGGATGAGACACAAGGGAACAGACAAATTGGTAGTTGATGGCTTACAGAAACAGCAGGGCACACCATTTGCCACATGCTAAGAAGAGAGAAACCCCAGGGAGCTGAAAGCTCCATTGAAACAAGCAAGGAGGCGTTCAAAGACTTTCAGGCAAATGTCTCTAGGTGTCTTGGTGGGTGAGGGAGAATTTCACTTGAACCATAAGTAATGAATCCACTGAAAACTAACATACAAAATAGGTATTAAAATTACCATTATTTTATAATGTACTGTACAGTCTTTATAAAGATGTGATATATGTGTAGGCTTAAGGAAAATTGAACCCAATGGTTATTGCAAATATTCAGAGTCTGGAATATGAGTGATAAGTACTGGAGGCACAGCTAATTGATGTTATGTTTGGAATGATTATCTGCCAGGCCAATAGCAAAATAGGGAGGCACACTAGCCAGCCCAAACATTGCCTTCTTCAACATTTGTACCTTTCACGCTGATTTTACAATTAATGGAAATGCTGCTTTACAAAATATTTTTAAGGATCAAATCTTCTTCCACTCAATAACATGAGTTTTGTTTCTTTCAGAAAAATAATCAGTTTTAAAAAGGGCTTGATATTGCATTTAAAACTCCCATAAATTTTCCCAAATGTCTCCCTCCCTTGTCTACAAGCAATTTTATGGCGCAGATATCTAACATTGTTATATTCTGGTTATCTGCCATTTTTTAAAAAAAATCTTAATTCCGTGTGTTGTCGAAGGCTTTCATGGCCGGGATAACAGGGTTGTTGTATGTCTTTCGGGCTGTGTGGCCATGTTCCAGAAGCATTCTCTCCTGACGTTTGGCCCACATCTATGGCAGGCATCCTCAGAGGTTGTGAGGTATATGATATATATGATATACCTCACAACCTCTGAGGATGCCTGCCATAGATGTGGGCGAAACGTCAGGAGAGAATGCTTCTGGAACATGGCCACACAGCCCGAAAGACATACAACAACCCCAATCTTAATTCCCATGGCATGTTCGGGGATAGCAAGGACTTGCATATTCCCCCAAATATTATGACTTCCAGCGAAGGCCTCACCCCCAACTGGGTTGAACACATTGCTGGAGGCTTTCCCTACAACACTGGAGGCTTCCTGTGTTGTGCTGGCTCCAATAGAGCTAATATGGGTTGTCTGCAGAAGGGTGATACTTCCCTCGTGTGATGGGGAAAGGGAGCTGTGCACGAGGCAACAGATATCCCTGCTGCCCTTCTCTTTTCTTCCTTGTCTTTGTGATGAGGCACTTAGAAACTAGCTAAGAGAGCAAAGTTGGTTGCATAAGTTTTCATAAACTAAGTCTATTTTTAGACTTATGTCTATAAATAGGGGCTGGGCTGCAACACAGCTGGTAAATCACCAGCAGTAATAAGATCTACCAACCAAAAGGTGGCCAATTCGAAGCCCGGTTGGGATGAACCCCCAATTGTCAAGCCCTGCTGTTTACCTAAGCAGTTCGAAAACAGCTGAGCTCTAAGTAGAGATATTACTTACCACTAATTTAGCGTGGGAGGTATTTTACGACACCATAAAATGCCGGTGACCAGTGACCAAAAGGCAGGAGGAAGTCCTGATGACACTTCATCATAGAGAATGGAGCATCCGCGCCCCTCTGTGGCTCAATCTGAGCACAACCTCCAAGGCCAACCTCCAAGCTACTGAAGCTGGACTTCAAACACAACATACTTCCTTTCTGTCTGTTGTGTTCTGTTCTGTCTGTCCAAATGGCATCAAATTTTTGCCGTGTATGTGTACTGTGATCTGCCCTAAGTCCCCTTGGGGAGATAGGGTGGAATATAAATAAAGTGTTATTATTATTATTTTTATTAAAAACTTGTGCTACTAACTTTGTTCACTCAGTTATAGTCTCTACTGCAAAATTCCTTTGCACACAATAACAATTACTTCAGCTCAAGACCAATGGCCATGTTCTTGGTATTTATTCCATATCTTCAATATGGCATGAGGCTTTTTTTTTGTTTATATGATTCCTGAATGCACCTTACAGAAGATGGAAGTGAACAAAGGAGCCTTGAACAAAGTGAACAAAGGCCTACCTCTGATGTCTCACAGTGGTCAGCCCATGATTAAAGAAAGCCCATGAGCAAGATGTGAGGATGATAACCCTCTCCCACTGATGCTTTCTGGTCTACTAGTATTCAGAATAGCACTCAAATTCCTGAGAACTTTTGGATGCTATTAGCATATCAACACTTCAAGTCCTAAAATTATTTTATGGGTTTTTATGTATTTATATACACATACAAAAATTGGGGGAGCAGTGGGGGCAAATACTGTTCCTCCTTATTTTTGCTTAAAGGGTTGCTGCCTTGAATCTGGTTGAGGACCTAAATTTGTAAGTTGACATTTCCTTCAGGGACGACAGCCATGAGACTGTTTGTTCACTGTCCGCCAGTGAGAGCTTCTGCAATGTTCATTCTGATTTGTCTAAGTAGCAGGACCCAGCCTGACTGTGCTGAGGTGTTGCTTACGCAATAGAGTTTACCAGGTCAAGAAAGAACATTTCATAAACTAGGCCAAGTTCTTGAGATAATCCCTGCCTTGCCCATATCAGCCACTGAACTTTTCCTTTTTTTCAGTATGCCACTTGGAAATAGAAAGTGGTTAAGAAAGATATGACATCTTTTGGAAGATAAGGGAATACCGACCTCAGATTTAGCCTTACCACAAGATATCAAGAGGTGATATATCTGTTTTATATGACATAACATATTCTTCTGCAAGGTTTTGTACAACCACAGAAATGTACCTCTAGAACCCGAGGACCTTTTTTATACTACACAATTATAATGTGATGGTTTCACTTTTAATTGCTATGGTAATATTTTAACTACTGGCATGTACAGTTTAGAGAAGGATGTTATAATTCTCAAATAGAGAACTTTAGCATATCATCCTATAGCAGCTGGTATTCATTGGCAGTGTCCCGTTCAACTACTTTTCGGGTATGCTCTGCTTAGCCTTGAAAATCACGCAGGATCTGATGCCTTTAGGATATTTAGGTACTTCATTTTCTAGCCGGAGGGACAATTCTCTCCCATCTAAAGTGAATAAAGTACAAAATCAGACATGTTGGAACCTGAAAGAAGTGCACTAGGCATAGTTAGACATATTTCAGAAAACGTTGAATTACAGCAGAGCAGCAATTTCAGCAATTCTGGATACTTCTGGATAGATAGTTTCTAACATGACTAGTCAAGAGACCTGACATAGATATTCCCTATATTCCTTATTAACAGATTTTCTGAGAAAGAATAGTGATAAGAAGGAGCAGGGGAAAAAGGGTTACACCGAATGCCACATTTTAAAACATAGGGGTGGGGAAGGGGAGAGGGAGGGAGAGGGAAACTGAGAGAGAAAAATCAGTGTGACTGAGGGTGCATCTACACTGGAGAATTAATGCCATTTAACACCATTTTAACTGCCATGGCTCAGTGCTATGGAATCCTGGGATTTGATATTCTTTAGTAAATGATAAAAACTTTGTAAAATTACAATTCTGAAGATTCCACAGAATTGAGCCATGGTTGTTAAAGTGCATAAATTCTGCAGATGCACCCTAAGAAATCGCATATATGGAGTCACTTGGTTTGGACGAAATAGTTGACACTCAAAAGCACTTTCCCACCAAAAAAATCTGTTAGGGTTTCCTGTTATTCCTTTGAAGATGAACCTCCTCTTATACATCTTAATTTTTTTTTGCAGTTCATAGAATTTTACTAGCCCAATACCATAATAGACTGTGATAGCTCATCGTGTTAACAAGCCAAACATTCCAAGCATAAAAAGGCAAATGCAAGAGGCTGGCTGGAACAGGGTTCATAGCATTCAGGATTTCTATGCCAAGCAACAGAGGTTTAAGACCATCACTATTAGGCATGAGACAGCAAGCAGTTATGATTATTTTTGAGCTGCACAGGAGGTGGCCAACCTCTTCAGTCAAACTCTCATCAGCATCTTTTAGCTTTAGCACTTCTCCTGGGCCAAAGGGGGACTTGGGAGAACAGACAGGCAGCCAGAAATCTCTGAGCCAGTGGGCACAGTGTGGGGAGCTGCTCTGCATGCACTTCCCAGGGAGCAGGGGCGGTTCAGCTGCGAGACAAATTAGGCAGTTGCCTGTGGCGCCATCCCCTAAGGAGCGCCGTTGAGGCAACTCCTGCCTCCGCAGCCGTGCCTGCCTCCCCAAAGAAGGAGGTCGCCACTTTGGGGAGCAGAGAAATGCCGCTTCTCTGCTCCCCAAAGCGGTGAACCCCTTCCTTCTCACCCCTTCCTCAAGGCCAGGTCTCCAGGCTCCAAGTAGACCAGTAGCCTGTATTCTTCTTGTTAAAGGATTGCAGAGATATGGAAATGACAACTAAGCCTATCAAACATGTGCCGATGAAGAATGCAATAATCCTTATCTGCTAATTGCCTCCATTTACCAGCTGAGGTTCTGCAACTGTACAGACAAAGATATCAGATACCCATAAGCATATCATGTGCTGGTCAATTGCATATTTTGCAAGAGAAGGCTTTGGAGTTGATTCCTGACATTTCTAGATTGGTTTTGGAAAGACTCCTGTCTGATATCTTGGAGCTATGGCCAATCAGTTTAGTATAGTGTAGGCTGTTCTTAGCTAGACAGACTCTGTGTAAGTCAGCTTCCAAGGTTCTTGGGTGCCACACAATCGCACACACATCTCTCAGATAACTGTCTGTGTGGGACTATGCATTTTCTTATCTGCTAATTGCCTCCATTTACCAGCTGAGGTTCTGCAACTGTACAGACAAAGATATCAGATACCCATAAGCATATCATGTGCTGGTCAATTGCATATTTTGCAAGAGAAGGCTTTGGAGTTGATTCCTGACATTTCTAGATTGGTTTTGGAAAGACTCCTGTCTGATATCTTGGAGCTATGGCCAATCAGTTTAGTATAGTGTAGGCTGTTCTTAGCTAGACAGACTCTGTGTAAGTCAGCTTCCAAGGTTCTTGGGTGCCACACAATCGCACACACATCTCTCAGATAACTGTCTGTGTGGGACTATGCATTTTCGCCCACCCTGAACCTATTACACAGGCTGTTTCACACAAAGTTGTAGAATCTAATTTGAGGGACAACTAGTTGCTAAAGGGAATTTGTATTCTCTCAATTTATACATTATCTCTTCTCTGATGGTATTTCTCCAGAGATGCATACCTGAACAATTAACCTTGCAAAGTAAGGTCATTTCAGTGACAAATCATCTGGGCTAATTTGATTTAAATCATGATTTAAATTGCTTCTTTGAGGGACTCAGTTTTAATGATTTAAATCACAATTTAAATAACAAGGAATATTCTATTTGATCATCATTTTGAGTAGAAGTTCATTATTGCTTAATATAACTTTAATGCACATTCAGACATGTAGGTTTCATTAGAAGGTAGGTACATACTCAGAAATTATTTTGAATTGTTTTCAGATTAGTTTTCAATTCATTAAATAAAGAAATACCTTGTATTTCTGTCCAGACACCTCTTCCTTGTTCAGATCAACCCCATCTTTCCAAATTCTTTACACATTGTATACATTCCTCTTTCTTCGCACTTAGAGAATACACTTCATACACCTCAGTACTGCTCAAAATAGTAGGTCAATGTAGTGGTATTGAACCATACTGGTCCCTGGCAAGTTGGGACAAAAACTTCTGCTGATCTCCCACATCAGATAGGATGATATACAATGATAGATACCACCAGCAGAATAAGGCAATTTACTATACAGTATGGAAATGTTTTTCTTATTCAGGTGGCAGATTCTTTGTTCTGTTTCAAAGCCTTCGGCCCTATCCCTTTTGTATGATTCTTTAATTTGGAGGTATTGGTACCAGGACACATTTTTATTCATTTGTTGGATCACCTGCAAGTCTTTTAATTGTAGCGGGTCTTATTTATTTACTGGTAGATTTAGTATTTCTTTGTAAGTCGGCCAATTAATCCATCCTAAGAGTCTACGGTGATTTGCTTCCAAAGGTGAAAGCCATAAAGGGGTTTTCGTGTGGAAACGTTTTTTGTATTTATCCCACGTTTTAATCAGTACTGACCTAATAAAATGATTACCGAATTGTTTTTCAATTTTGAATTTGTTATCACCCATTATCAAATAAATATATTTGGGTGTTACACAATTCATAGTTTTCATATCAATAGTTTTCATATCAATTCATAGATGATATCTTTGATACCTACTTTTTAAACTATCTTTTGAAAGAATTGAAATCCAATTTAATTTGTAAAATAGCCCATTTCTATTAAAAGCTGTTCAATTTAAATTTAGAACTTCTTATTTTTAACAACTGCTAATCATTCAGCAAAGCAGAGCTCAATGCAAATTACAGAAGTGAAAAAAGTGCAGTCATGTTTCATTATTTTGTTGTTGTTGTTGTTTATTCATTCAATTGCTTCTGACTCTTCGTGTCCTCCTGGACCAGCCCATGCCAAAGCTCCCTGTCGGCCATTGCCACCCCCAGCTCCTTCAAGGTCAAGCCAGTCACTTCAAGGATACCATACATCCATCTTGCCCTTGGTTGGCCCCTCTTCCTTTTTCCTTCCATTTCCCCCAGCATAATTCTTTCCTCTAAGCTTTCCTGTCTTCTCATTATGTGACCAAAGTACTTCAGCTTTGCCTCGAATATCCTTCCTTCCAGTGAGCAATCGGGCATTATTTCCTGTAGTATGGACTGGTTTGATCTTCTTGCGGTCCAAGGCACTCAGAATTTTCTTCCAATACCACAGTTTAAAAGTGTCTGTCTTCCTTTGCTCAGCCTTCCTTATGGTCCAGGTCTTGCATCCATAGGTTACTACTGAGAATACTGTTACCAGGTGAGAGTATAGCGGAATCAGTGGCATCCAGATAACACCATGTGCAAAAGACTCAGACCAGGCAGAGGAATTGAAAAGAACAAAGGAAACTTTACTCTTGCTTGTTGAGTTGAAATATAAAACAGTTCTGCAATCGTACAATGTCCATGTAGTTGCATAAGATCAATAACCAAACAATCAGCATCAATATATACACAGCATAGTAGCTAGAGAGCCTTTCTTTCCTGTGCTCTCTGTCCAAGCTCAAATTCCCAACTGACATTCTCAGCCACCTGCCATCAAACAGATACATTGTTTTAGGCGTGGCCTTGCCTCTGCAAAAAGGCTGAGCTCTTTTGCAGAGTTCCGTTTGCAAACCAACTTTGCAAGGATTTCTTTGCAAGGATTTCTTTGCACACACACATATCAATTTTGCGCAATAAATACCACTGCTTTAACTATGCAGACCTTTGTTGCCAGTGTGATGTCATCACTTTAGGGAGCACTATTTCTAAGAACGTGCTTAGCACATCATCTTAGGGGCTTAAGATTAAGCATTCTCATAAAGGGATCATCTTTGTGGAGCTCTTTTAGGGGGAACACATTGAATAAAAGGAGCCCTGTGCATCTCCTTCTAACAATACCTGACCATCTTGCTCCTAATAGAAGTTCTTGCTAACACAAGATGTACATAAAGAACTCCCTCTACTTGTCAAGTGTTAATAGAACAAGAAGCTATAATTACTTGAGCTACTCACTTTTTCTCCCTTGTATTTTAAAAGTCCTTTACGTCTGGAGAGGACATGGGTCATGATGACATCCTATCATGTGGAGGTGTGGAACATTCAGATGTTGTTTTCCAGTCCTTTTTCTTTTTTGTTCGTGCCCTTAATTTGGTTTTGTCAGTGAGCTGCTTCACATTGCTAGTTCAGCCCTTTCATGGGGGAACATCTCTATGAATCAGCTTTACTTGCACAACTTTTTCAAAGATCACAAGAAACTCTGAGCTTGGTATTGTCCAACTCAAAACTATTTGACCTAACTGCCATTGCTATGGATAGTTCTTTTATTTCTACGGACTTTTTCACACAAGGCAGGCAAAGCATAACTAAACTTCACACACACCCCTGCACATCCCAGTTGGAAAGTTACACAAATGTCCAACTATGGAACCACAGATTGGTGATTGCATAAATGAAGAGTGCTAGGTTAAAGGTAAAGGTTTCCCCAGATGTTAAGTCTAGTCGCGCCGACTCTGCGGGTTGGTGCTCATCTCCATTTCTAAGCCGAAGAGCCAGTGTTGTCCGTAGACACCTCCAAGGTCATGTAGCTGGCATGACTCCATGGAGCGCCATAACCTTCCCGCCGGAGCGGTACCTATTGATCTACTCACATTTGCATGTTTTCGAACTGCTAGGTTGACAGAAGCTGGGGCTAACAGCAGGTGCTCATTCCGCTCCCTGGATTTGAACCTGCCGCCTTTCAGTCCACAAGTTCAGCAGCTCAGAGCTTTAAAACACTGTGCCACCGGAGGGCCCGTGCTATGATAACAAAGGTGTATATTCTGAAATAGCACCTTTTTGCAACAAAATCCCAATTTTTCTCCTCTCTCCCCATTTATGGAAGGAAGCTCACTGCAAAGCCCTTAACAAGGCTCAGAAGTATTAATGCCAGCAGTTTGCTTTCAACCCACATGTAGCTGTCAACTCATCAGAGCCTCCTTCAACCCACTCGGGTGCCTGGATGTAATTACAGACTAACTTGGCAGAATATCACTCCCTTCCCATCACGGCCCCTTGGGTAAAAGAACTGAACATCCGGGAGAAAGGGCAAGCAATAACTTTCATTCTCTCTTCAATTCAGAGTCTGCTGTTTTCTGTCACCTGCCACATAACTGCCCTACCTGGGAATGACAAATTGTGGCTATAAAAGTTTAGGTTTCTTCTCTCAAAATCTTACATAAACTGATAAGAGAGATGATGATGGGTTTTTATGTGGAGACCACAAGGGTGTCATTAGTTCTTATTGAACATAAAAAATCCACCATGGCAAGACGTTTTTAATGGGCTTGTTGTGCTGCTATCATCTCATCTCAGTATGAATATAAGCAAATATTTCTTTTGTGTTGTCGGAGACTTTCTTTTGCTGCTTCCTCCTGCCTGGGTGGCAGTAGTGGAGAGTACAATGAAATGTTGCACATGAGTGGATGCAATGGTTTTGTAATTCCAAAGTTCACATTAAAGTGATACATTTCTGAACCCAAATCAAAGGCCATAAAAATATGCAAACATTTTAGATATTCAAGATATTTTCTTAAGGAAAAATGGTGCAATAATCAGTCATAAAATTGAGGAGTAGGAGATGGAAAAATCTGACCAAGGTTCAAGCTTCCTCTGGAAACACCCTAAGGCCAGTTGGTATTCCCATTCCCAACTCAATGGTGTAGTTGTAAACTTTGAAGTGATGGCTCTTGTCAGTATCAATACACTCAAGGAAAGACCAAAAGATGCAGACCACAGTATTAATCTCTCTTTTCAAACATTGTTTAGCAGTTTAAAGCTCCACTAGAAGCAGATATTTTCCAATGTTCATGGGTGGTACTCACTCAAGAGTAATTCACTGTAGTATGTTTGAATTACAGTAGGGAAAATTCATAACAACATTGTTTCTGGTGGAGGAGTGGAATCCATTTCCCTAATGACTTATATAGTTTAGACATCCAAGGAAAAGAAAATAAGTTACTAAAGTAATGCAAACACAACAGTATAAGAGTTTTTGCTAGGAATAATTTTCAAAGTGTAATTTGCAATCACACAAATAATTTGGGGGCTAAAAGAAAATTTCATTTAATTGGACAGAATTCATACTGCATGGGCCATTGCCTACTAAATTTTGCCTTACTAGTAATTCCCTGGCTCAGTCACCCTGAGCCAGGGAATTACTACCCTGTTAAAATAAAGGTAGGAATAGAATGGGGATTTATTTATCTCTGGATTCTGTTTTGACTTGTAGGACGAAGGAAGGAAATGTAGTAATAATGAAGAACAAGAAAGAGCATGTGCTTCTGCTTCAGTGTCAAACCAGGAGCGATAGTTCAATGATGTGCAACTTTTGTCACTTCTTATATTGTCGCACTGCAATTCCCATCATCCTTCATAATCAGGACAATGAGAATTTTGGGCCATGAACCTCAGGGCTACAAGATGCTCACTGTTGCTACTGTTACTGGGCTTGTAACACTACCCCTTTCCCCCAAATCATACCACCCTCTTTCTATGGGTGGATGGCAATTAGGGATAGGGAGAGCAATGCCCATTATTGCTTCCCTCCAGCTCCTTCATCCGCATAAGCTCTGCTGCAGAGGTGGCTATCAGGGAAACCTGGCAGGGAAACCTTTTTTATTTTTATTTTTACTGTTTCTTCCTTTTCCCAGGGGTTTAGGCAGATAACTCTGGAAGACTTGACTCAGGGCCTTGAGCAGTTTAGGTCCTTCCAGATTGGTCTAAAGGAGTGTGAGTTTTTGCAGGATATTCCTTGCATTTTGCTGGTTGTTACTGCTGCCATGTTCGCGTGCTCTATACTTTTGGAGGGCTATTGGTAGCAATTTTAAAAAATGCAGGGCACTGATTGCTGAAGTGGCTCTACAGCTTGCAGGATACATTTTCTCAAGAGTAGGAATAAAATGTTGCAGCTGGTGCTGGGAACTTCCAGGTGATAACACAGGACAATACATGCATTGCTTGGATATTTTTTTAAAAAAAATTCAGAGAACTACAGCAACAACTTTAAATCTAGTAATTAAAGCAAAAAATATCCAATACCTTAGACTCCTTCCACACAGATGAATAAAATCTCACATTTTCTGCTTTGAAATGGAATATATGGCAGTGTGGACTCAGATAACCCAGTTCAAAGCAGATATGGTAGGATTTTCTGCCTTGATATTCTGGGTTATATGGCTGTGTAGAAGGGCCCTCAGATGAAATCTGGAGGAGCCCTATAACACAGAAGTTTCCAATGCTTGGTCACATCACAAGTGCCAAAAGGGAGAACAAGGCAATCCACCAGAAGATCTCATTAGGCAATAAATAAAACATGCTGTAACCATCCCCTTTCCTTCTTTTGTGTCACTGAATCTCATCAGCAAAGGAAAACACCTTCTTTTCAAGAACATTCTTATTCTCATTACTATGTATCTTAATTAAATTTTAAGAGACTAATAGTTTTGACTTTGATTGCTTTTAAACAGTGGTTTCCAATCTTTTTTTTGACCAGGGCCCATGTGACTGGGGACCACTTTGACTGGGGACCACTCTACAACATTAGTACGAAAGGGGTTACGAATCAGTTTTTGGTCAACTTTAGAGTTGGTTTGGTTATTTGGGTGCTGATTCAGAAAATTGTATTGGATAGACCACATCAGCTCTAGTTTCTAATGCAGAACATATGCCATCCAGTAGTCGCCATCTGCTCGCTCACAGAAACCATATTTAATAATCTAGAGCAGATGTGGTCTATCTAATGCAATGGTCAGCTCTGCGGAAAGAAGCGGAAATCAAATTAGTAAAATAAAATAAATAGGAAGGAGGTTCGCGGACCGGATTTTTGTTCTTGTGGCCCACTGTTGGACCGTGGCCCACAGGTTGGGAACCACTGCTTTTAAACAATAGTAGAGAACACGTTGTTGTTTTAAGGAAATATTGGCTTTTGTGGAGACTAAATTTGGAGATAATAAATAAAGAAGCAAATTGAATAGGCAATAAAAATGGTAACATGTTGTAAAGACTTTCTGTATATATTTCAGATTTCAATATTAATGTCAAAAATATGTAGTATGATTTTACATAGGATTTGTGCTACATTAGAACAGTAAAGACAAATATCACTTAAGTAAAATAAACATTAAATATTAAATAACAAAAAATAAGGTGTAAACACTAAGCTAATCTGGGAATCTGCTATTGCAACACATCCAATTATCATGCTCATTATCATGCAGGGCATGGGGGAGACCTCAGCAGTAATATGGTGAGTGGTGTTCATCTAGAATTCTACAGAGCAGATTTGCAAAGGAAAAGCAAAAATTGCAAACTTTGTCTAAATTGCTCAGGTCAAGTAAAAAGGGCTTGAAACCTTTGTCCCAAGTAGTGCTCAAGTATACCTGTGGTTCCTTCTACACTGCCACATAAAATCCAGATTATTTTTGACAGTGTAGACTCCATAATCCAGTTCAAAGCAGACAATGTGGATTATTTTATTTGATAATCTGGATTATATGGCAGTGCCTCATTTGAACTCAGCTTGTTCACACTACGTAGCAGAATGGCAACCTCAGGAAACCTCTACTAGCTTATTTATAGATGCCACATGCCTTCGCATTAGCACTCAGATAATCCAATTGCAGACTCCTCCATTTGAGAAGGGGAAGAGCACTCTGAAATTAGCTTCTTTTTATTTGATCCAAGTTGAAACAAGCTACTGCAGCTAGGCTGCCAATAAATCTGTTTCTACCTTGGTTCTCTCCTTCCAGCCTTCCCTGCTTTTTTCAAGAGTCTATAGCATTTTTCTCTGTGTGCCAGGAGCTAGCTCTTCAGTAACCAGATATTAACAGAACCTCAGCTATTTGTTTAGTGGACTTGAGCATCTGATATGCAAAGAGGTGGCCTGTCTAATTACTGTGTTCACCTTCAGGACATCGAGGCTAGACTTAGGAGTTCTATTTTTCCTCTTCCACTCCCTTCAAATATACCTTTCAAAGATGATTTCCCCATCATTCATCACCTGTGATACGCTTTTCAATTAACACAAGTTCCACTTTTCAGTGCTTTTTCTTCTTTGGGAAAATTAAAATCCATATCCTTAGCAAGGCAGACAAGTAGGCAAGTGACAGATATCACAGGGACAACTTGGCACACTTTACTAAGGCTTCACATCTTCCCAAGTTAAAACCACACACACATAAAGGCAGGAAGCTTCCTTTAGCTCACTGACATAGAAAGATTACTGTGGGACAAGGTTGGGAAACCCTTTTCTGCTAGATTTTCAGCCTTTAGCCCAACCCAGTGTAACCAATGGTCAGTGATTGTGAGTTTTAGTACAAAACTTCTGGAGGACCAAAGATAGCTTATCCCAGTAGTATCACTAAACCTCACTCAGTTCACTTCAAGTACTATGGCATGCCATACCATGCCCTAGAACAGGAAACCACCATATTTTCTGTGCTCCATCAATTTTACTGTTGAATCTCCAACCTGGAATTTTGTCAAGCTTGAAAGAAATTATGGACTGACTTGACTCAGATGAAATGGATGGAAGAGGGCTGCATGAAATCCTGTGATGTTCTACCACCAGTCTGCTTCCTCAGCACATGCAGAGATGCTCACACCAGAACAGAAGAAAAGTTGTTCTAGGCTTTAGAGACTATACTCATCTGAGAAAAGAGGCATTCTACCAAACAACAAAAAAGTACTACTCCAGTTCAAGAGGTGAGCCAAATTCTTATTATACCTATATTATTATCCACATTATCTACTTTGAACTGGGTTTTGTGAGTCTACACTGCCATATAACTTAGTTCAAAGGAAATAATCTGGATTTTATGTGGCAGTGTAGAAGGGGCCAGAGTGTCTATCTTTTGCAGGCACATCTGTTGATATCAGAATGGGCTTTCTTGCTAATTGTACACGTGTCCCATTCTGACATCAAAGATGCAACAGAAAATCACCAGGCACTTGGACAGGGCTGCTTGACTGGCTAGGAGCAGTGGCAGCAGTAACATAGGCATGATACATCTCCTTTCCTTGCACTAATTAATGCGGGGGAAAGAGTGATAGTGGTGTTGTCTATCTGGAGAGTGGATCATGATGAATTGGACCTGATCCAGCTGTCTAGGCTGCCCTGAAGCCCCTGAAGTCTATTATGTTTTGAGCAACTCTGGAGTATCCACCCACTTTGAATAAAGTGCATAGTTGAAGTATCACACACACAAAGGGTCAGAAAAATTCTCAAAAGCAAGCTCAATGGAGGCAACACCATCAAGGCCATAAACACCTGGGCCATACTTGTCATAAGATATACTGCTGGCATCATAAACTGGACACAGATGGAACTGGACAATTTGGACAGAAAAACAAGAAAACTCATGACCATTCATCATTCACTGCACCCTCGCAGTGATGTTGACCGGCTATATCTGCCTAGAAGATCAGGTGGCAGAGGACTCTTACAAGTCAAACAAGCAGTCAAAGAAGAAGAATATGCCCTGGCAGAATATGTAAAGCAAAGTGAAGAACCTGCTTTGATTGAAGTAAAAAATCAGAAACTCCTCAAAGCACAGCAGACAAGAAAACCACACTACAAACTAGAGCTGACAGCTGGCACAACAAAACATTGCATGGAAAGTTCCTTGACAAAATTGAAGGAAAAGCTGACAAGGAGAAGACCTGGCTCTGGCTCACAAATGGGACCCTGAAGAAGGAGACAGAAGGCCTGATCCTTGCAGCCCAGGAGCAAGCCATCAGAACAAATGCAATTAAGGCCAAGATCGAAAAATCAGCTGATGACCCAAAATGCAGACTGTGCAAGGAAACTGACGAAACCATTGATCATATCCTCAGCTGCTGTAAGAAAATCGCACAGACAGACTACAAACAGAGGCACAACTATGTGGCCCAAATGATTCATTGGAACTTATGCCTCAAGTACCACCTCCCAGCAGAAAAGAACTGGTGGGATCACAAACCTGCAAAAGTATTGGAAAATGAGCACGCAAAGATACTGTGGGACTTCCAAATCCAGACTGACAAAGTTCTGAAACACGACACATCAGACATCACAGTTGTGGAAAAGAAAAAGGTTTGGATCATTGATGTTGCCATACCAGGTGACAGTCGCATTGACGAAAAACAACAGGAAAAACTCAGCCGCTATCAGGACCTCAAGATTGAACTGCAAAGACTCTGGCAGAAACCAGTGCAGTTGGTTCCGGTGGTGATGGGCACATTGGGTGCCGTGCCAAAAGATCTCAGCCGGCATTTGGAAACAATAGACATTGACAAAATCACGATCTGCCAACTGCAAAAGATCACCCTGCTAGGATCTGCGCGCATCATCCGAAAATACATCACACAGTCCTAGACACTTGGGAAGTGTTCGACTTGTAATTTTGTGATACGAAATCCAGCATATCTATCTTGTTTGCTGTGTCATAATAAAATTAATAATAATAATAATAATAACAACAACAACAACAACAACAACAACAACAACCCTGGATAATCCCCAGAAGCTATTGTGCTGCACGGAAACAGTGAGCGGTCCATTAACTGTGAGCCTGGCTTTGGGCAGAGAATCCCATAGAGTGGCATTTATGGAAGCATTACCCAGACTACTAAATGGGAAACCTCATATTACAAGACTAATTCTTACCATCAAAATTTGGGATTCCCCCCCCCCCCCTTTTTACGATAGCTCCCCAAATACTCCAGCCAAAGAAAACTTTTCTCAGCTCTGTTTAGCCACTAGTGATGGTGCTTCTGTGCCAACTGAACCACTGTATGTGCCTTATATAATACATTATTATTTGAAGAGATTAATTTTTTATGTCGAGTACATTGCAGTGTCAGGAGATGTGTCCTTTGCAAGTTATTATATCGTTAAGACATGTAGAGCTGAGGATTGCCGAGCAAGGAGTCCATGAAATATTGCGAGGTTGTGGCCTTTGCAAGGTCCCTGGGGCAGCTGGCTGAGCAGATTACCATTGCTGGAGAGGCCACAAAGCACCAGAGGCAATTACTCAGCCACTTGTCAAAAAGCATAGCACTCCAAGGGGAAGATTAGGCCTGCTGTGGATTTAAAGTATGATAATAAGTACTAATTATAGGCGTGAAGATATTATTACTCTTGGCCATTGGCAGCCCAGTGTAGGCTGAGTTATTTTCTTGGCACTTCAAATTACTAGGGTGGGAGGTTCCTAGGACTGTCATTTGCGCTCGGTTGGAATTTCAGTCTTTAATATTTTGCCCATTCTTTCTAGCTGTGTTTGTAAGAAAATCATATTGTTCCAGACTGAAGGGAGCTTTTCACAAATTTTCTCTTGTTTTCTTTTGACCTTATATGCAGGGGTACGAATTCACAACCATTGGAAAGTGACTGGAAGTGACTTAATGTTGTTTTTGGGTGTTTTGATGGTGCTCTTCAAATACACATTGGAGTCAAGAATTGACCTCTAATTAGGGTTGGGCTCGAATACTGTTTCATCTGTTTCATACATGGTTTTGTACCGTTTCATCCATTCAGATTGCACGGAATGGTACAACAAAATAAACAATGAAATGAATGATACAGGGGAACGGTAGCCATTCCCCTCTGCTGATTTTCGTCACTTGGCTGTAGGCCCTGGCTATCAGGGTCTTCAGCCAAGCGCCAGGCATTTGATGCTCTTAGGCCCTGCCTGTTGGGACCACGAGCATCGAGCACTCAATGTCTTGTAGGCCTGGCTCGCAGGGCCTACAGTCGAGCGCCGAATGCTTGATTGTAGGCCCTGCAAGTCAGGCCTATGAGCCATTGAGTGCTCAATGGCTCATAGGTCCTGCTCACAGGACCCAGTCGAGCGCTGAACGCTCAATTCTCATAGGCCCAGCTCGCAGGGCCTATGAGCATCGAGCATTTGGCACTCACCTGTAGGCCCTGTGAGACAGACCTAGGAGACATAGAGTGCTCGATTGCAGGCCCTGGCCATTGAGTGCTAGACTTTGAGTGCTTTGCCGCCCAAGGCCTGATTTTTTTTTTGGTGTTTTGGATGGAAAAGCCCATTTGTATAGGAGCCCCTTTTCATCAGCAGCGGACAGAAACAGAAATGGGGCCATACGAATGGAACAAACAGAAACTATAAGTAATTTCATACAAATGCACAACCCTACCTCTAATCCTGTATTTATGACACAACATTGCTGGTATGCTGGCTTTAATCCTGGAAATACATTACCTCAGAAGTGATTTGTCAGCTATTTAACTTTGTCCAGCTATTTGACTTCAAGAAACCTACTTTTCACCTCTTGCAGGAATGGGCACATGCACATGTGTTGAGGGCTGGGGAAATACAGCACCCATCCATGGGTACTGTATGGGATTTTTGCATTCATGTCTATTTGTGAGATAGATCAGGCTGAGAGAGGCTAAATGACATGCCCAAGGGCTTATTGTGCTCAGTGTAGCTCTGAATCTTCCAAGCCGTAGTCCAGTAACATAATCACTCCAACATATCAAGTCTCATGTACATCATATTTCTGATTATTTTTGTTGTTTTTATTTGCCATCAAGTCCATTTTTATTTATTGTTACTCTATGAATGAAGAGACATTCAAAAGCTCTGGTCATCACTGGTCCTGTCCACATCATGCAAATTCAGGGCCATGGCTTCTTTTATTGAATCAATCCACCTGCAATGGGGATTTCCTCCTTTCCTACTGTAAGTAGTCTATTTGTCCAGCATTATTATATTTTCACATAACTCACATTTTCTCATAACATGTCACAATTTCTGATTGAAGTTGACCATAGAGTCCCTAGAGAGGTGTACTCTCAGGTTAAATAATTACATTTCGTTATTTGCGTTTTTTCCACTTTGTGGAGGTCTTGTGCCCCAGTGAATGTTGACTGACTGTACACTCATTTTGGATTATCTCATCATTTGGTTTGCAAGATAAAATCCATTCAGGAATGGTTTACTGTTGCCACCTTTGGCACTCAGCTACTTCAAAGCTAACTAGATTGTCACTACCATTTTCCCCAAGAGATCCTCTGCCAGTGTCAGACATTCACCAACTACTGTTGCTACCCACTTTGGTGCATTTAGTCTGGCTCTTCAGCAAAAGCCTGTCTCACTTGAGAGAGAAGTAATCTTACTATTAGCATAGCCCCTTTCCTTCCTGGAGCACTCGATCCCACCCCTAGAGAAAGTAATGCCAAAATGGATTGGTCCTAAAGGATTCATTGCATCCATTGTTGAATGACAAATCAACACACAAATTGCTTTGAAGTGTTCATTCTAACTAGTAATTTGACTTAGGCCTATATGTCCAGGGCAAGTGGAAAAACTAGGAAAACTAACTCAGAAAAATATATAGCATGAGAGAGAATTTGAAACTATTCCTTAAGAGTCATATAATAATAATCTATAGATAGATAGATAGATAGATAGATAGATAGATAGATAGATAGATAGATAGATGTATTGTTCGTTTGTAGGACTGAGTTAACAACAAAACCACTGGACCAAATCACACCAAATTTGGCCACAAAAGACATAGTCATCCAATTTATGTCTTTCAAACAAAAAACCTAGAAAAATAAAATCCAAATTAGAGGACGAGGAAGAGCCATTTTCAACCCTGGCTAACGGTCAGAAGGGTAGGCCCTGCCCCCTCTAGGCCCCATATACTTTGTCTCCTAGCAACCCCCTCAGCTACAATGGTGCCAAGGGACAGCCAGGGTTCAGTTAGGTCTCTTTCACACTGCCTATAAAATACAGATTATCTGATTAGAACTGGATTATATGGCAGTGTAGACTGAAGGCCCTTCCACACAGCTATATAACCCAGAATGCCAAGGCAGTTAATCCACAGTATCTGCTTTGAACTGGATTATCTTGAGTCCACACTGCCATATAATCCAGTTCAGTGTGAATTTCTATAGCTGTGTAGAAGGGGCCTCATATAATCCAGTTCAAAGCAGATGATATAAGATTATAAATATAATATATAATAATTACCGTGGTATAATAATACAGAACAATATAATCTCTAAAACCAGGACAGTAAATAAAGAGCAACACTCTGAAAACAGGGAGATTCCTAACAGGAAACAACCAGGGCCAGCTAATATCTCCCAACAAAGGATCCCCCAGGCAGAAAGCAGCCAGGCTTTGAAGCTACAAGGCCATTACATGCTAATCAAGGTGGCTAATTGTGGCATTCATACCTGCTGCACAGAGACTATTAATTGCTATTCAATCTGGCCAACCAAGGATTCCACAAGGTAGAAAGTGGCCAGGCTTGCAAGCAGCAAGGCTATTCAGTGCTGTTCATCCTGGCCAACCATGATTTCCCCTAGATAGAAAACCCCCAGGCTTTGAAGCCACGACGCTACTCCATCCCATTCAACCTGGCCAACGAAGGATGCCCTATGTAGAAAGCGGCCAGACTTTTAAGCTGCAAAACTATTCAGTGCAATTCAAGATGGCCACACAATGATTCCCCTACAAAGCAAGTAGCCAGGCTTCAAAGTGGTTTTTTGATTGAGGGTGCTACTCCAGCTTGCCAAACAAGAATTGCCCTAGATATAACACAGCCAGGCATTGAAGCTGCAAGGCTATTCAGTGTAATTCAATCAAACCAACAAAGGATTAACCTTGGTAGAAGGCGGCTGGGCTTTGAAACAGCTATACAATTCTCTACTATTGAAGCTGACCAACCAAAGATTCCCCTAGCTAGCAAGCAGCCAGCCTTTGAAGCAGCAAGGCTATTCATTAAAATTCTAGCAGCCCAAAAAACAATTCCCCTAGAACGCAAGTACCCAGCCTTCCAAGCAGCAAGCTTATTCCTTTGTATTCCAGCTCACCAAACAAGGATTCCCATAAGAAGAAAACAGCCAGGCTTTGAGGCTGCAAGGCTATTTACTATTATTCCACCTGGCCAACAAATGATTCCCATAAACCACAGCAATGTGTGGCCGGGCACAGCTAGTCATATACGTAATATTATTGCTCAGGCCATCAAATCTGCCTAGACACAGAAACTGTATATAGCACCATTTCCCCTTGATATGTATCAGCTCTCAGCAATGGCAACAACAAGGCTGACCCATGTTTTAAAAATGAGGCACCTGTTTGAAGCCATTTGGCAGCTTCACTCCCTAAATGTCTGGGATGTAATCCAGACCAAAGTTAAGCATGCTCAAGCCCATTGAACCCAATGGGATTAAGTGCCTTTAACTGTGCTGCATTTGAACTCCAACATTTAGATTTTCCATTTCAGATCATATCTAGTTATAGAGTTTTGCTTTGAATTATGGTTTTGAAAATAACAATTTCAATCAAAATTGTAGGTGATATTTCCAGCTGTCCTCTGCAATGCCACTAAAATTAGCATTCCAGAAAAACAGGAGCGCTATGATGGGTCAGATCAGGACACAGAGGTCAGTTTAGGAAGCTGAAAAACCAAAATGACACAAGTCAGATACTGTTCTGCATTTCTTCCTTCAAAGCACATTCTGCCAAGGTATTTTTAGGGGGAGGAACTGATTATTATTAATAACAGGAAATGTCCCAGGATAATGGAGACTCAGACTAGAATCATATTGGTGAACTATGAATAAAACATTTCACTTTTTCCAGGGAAGTGTGTAATAGAAATTTCTCAAAAAGATCATTTTTATTGGTAGAAAAGTCTCACATGTTTCAGCCTGTGTGCACTCTTTTCCAAGTACTATATAAATTAATAAAAGGACGAGCAAGAAAAAGCATTATACCGCATGCTGTCCACACTGTGAGTTTAATCTTTATGGATTTTGATTATTATGTTATCTGTAAGAATCTATAGGGCAGCTCTATTGTCAATTTGTGCTTTCAGGGCATGGGGGCTCTGAAAAAAACCAAAGGATTGCTGAGCTCTTGTGCACAGGGCAGATGTCCCTTCGGGTGAGAAAGGTGGAATAGAGACAAAAATGAAGTATTGGTGTAGCTGGGGATTAGCTCCTTGCCCTCACTAAAGCAAAAGATGCGTTTGTTGCATATAGATTGTGTAAAAACAATCTCACACCGAGACTCACATTTGAGTAAAAATAAAGGGATAAATTGCCAGAAGTGTTGGGATTTTAATTTTTTTTTTACTGAATGCCACAGCTTTTCTAGTGAAATTCTAATGGTTTTCCTTTTAAAATGCCAAAGTTTAGGAGAAGGTTCTGCTCAATACATTTTTCAACCCAAAACCACGAAAAAGATGGCATCCCTCTAAGATTGCTTAACTCCTAAGCCCCCCCCCCCAAAAAAAAAGACAAGATCTTGAAGTGTGAGAGTTTAACTTCTCATTTTGAGGAGTTCTACAGCTTTTTCTTAATGTATGGGTTTGAGACTTTTAGGAGAGGCAATGCATCTGTTGGGGGTGCTTTGAATGCAAATGTGGTTGGACTGGATGGCTCATGAGGTCTCTTCCAACTCTACTATTCTATGATTCTATCTCTTTTAAGCCAAGAAAAAGAGATCAGTCTAGGCAGTTGAGGAGGGGGTCATAGCGATAGCCTGGTAGGTCACACTCTGACCTACTTTATCATCTGGCACAAAAACTGCTGGCACAACACACAGATCTGCTGCATTATACCATTTTTTTAAAAAAACACATCAACTTTGGTAACAGTTTGCTCCACTCAAGGAGCAGCTTGAGTGGAGAAATTTTTTACAATAACTAAAGAAAATGCTGGTGTTCCTGATTAAATTTGAAAAGCAGGAGAACCATGAAGACTTGCATTTTGATACCTGTACAGATTCGCTGGTGAGAGTATAAGGCAAACAGCTGACACCATACACTTAATATGGAGCTATTGAGCACAGTGGATCAAAAGCAGATTGGTCTCCTTCCTTCTGCAGCAGGGAGGTGCCAGAATAGTTTAATTATATAGTCAGGCTCTCCTTGCAGCAGGCAAGAGAAGTCAGAGCACACGTGGCTGCATGCAAGGGCAAGACCTGACAAGTGGAAATGATTCACAAAGTTACATGTGACTGAATATAATTTACCTTCTGTGGACTAACACCTACTGGTATTTGTTGTGTGTTGTTAAGTATTCAGAACAAGTCTGATACCCAGTGCAACTTTCAAGCACGTGCTAGGCTCTCCATTAGTATCTATTGTCTATGGAAGGACAAATACTATTATCACAGCCTTTCACTTGCCATAAACCAGTATATACAACCTACAAGAGCACAAATATATATTTTTTGTTTCTCTGCAGATGGAAGATTGCTGTAGAACAGCCCATGAAGAGAAAGATTGCTTTTTATTTGCATTATATTGAAGTTTTCCTTCCTAATAAACTATCTGTTTGTTTCCTTCAAAACCACCGCATACTTTTAATGACTAACTAGTGCTGCTCTCAAGGAGGGGAATGTTTCTGAATGTTCTGAGACTTCATATTAGAAACTTGCAGAAATACCACTGAACATTTTCAGTCCTCTTAAGATGTGGCTTGAAGAATTAGCATACTAATTCACAAAGATAAGATTCACTATACACAACTGATGGTGTGAAAAAGTGCCACTGACCCAAGAATGATATATATTTTGTCTATAGGCCAGATGTAGGTAATTGGTTTTAAAGTTTTGGAGATGTGGTAGGTGCATCATTTCCTGTGGTATATATATGATCTGGAACAATGTTTCCCAGACTCTAGGCTTCTAGGTATTTTGGACTTCAGCTCTCAGAATTTCTTAGCATTAGCCAAGGTAACTGAGGCTTCTGGGAGTTGAAGTCCAAAACACCTGGAGGACTGGAGTTTGGGGATCACTGCCCTAGAGGAAAAGGGCAACATATTTGGAAACATAGGAGTGGAAGAGGTAATCATTGTGGCTAATATTGCCTCTATCAAACCATCTGAAGCAATCCTTTTAAAAAGAAGTTTCAAAATCCACAGCTCGCTACAGGGAATTGTCAATTGGAATACTCATCCGTCTGGGTTGTACTGATAGGACTTAGCCCTGAAAAGGTGGCTGGTGATTTATGTGCTAGAATCCTTGATATTGATTGGAACCACTTTGTCCTTTTATCTGTATTGTGCAGACAGTTCTGAGGTTTGGTTTCTAACACCACACAATGCATTTCAGAGAATGTGTCCCTCTCTTATTGATCTGGAAACTTACATATCACCAGTCTTCACAGAAGCAAACAGAGATGGCGCAGTGTCCCCAGCACCACCTGGAAACACAGTTGTAAACATGGGTGACCTGCCTCTTATAACGTAACACGCTGAATCAGAAGCAAGTCCCTGTGTTGGTTCAAAACACCGAAGGTGAAATGGGTAGACAGAGATTGGACAAGCTACCTTTGAGACCTACAATTCATGCAGTCCCCTAGTCAAGATGGCCAGTAGTCTAAGTGGGGATTCTGAAAGCTGCAAACCAAAATGGATCTTTCCAAAGCTTTGGATTCTCATTATATTTTGTCTGACTTGGAACCATGCATTGGGCTTTAATGTTCATCTTGCTTTAATATCAATTTTCTGCAGAATTTTTTTCCAATGAGAGGAAGTTTAGCATTCCCAAAAGACATTGCACACCTATGCTGCCTTGTTCTCCTTAGTGATCTTCCACCCCCTGGTAAAACCAAAAAGCACAGTGGAGTTACAAATGGAAGACAGCAATGCCTGAAATGCATTCCCAATACAAGCCAGTGAATGAGGCAGGACAATTGTTTGATGAAATACTCATCTGGAAGTGTCCTAGACATGCTTTGTGTCTCTACCAGCTTGCCTTTAATGGGCATCTAGGGAAAGGAGTCATTGCACAACTACTAACAAATCTGCTGCCAATTAAAAGAATCCATTAGGCTATCATGTGTCACTGATTTGTAATATCCATACATTTGGGACTGTTTGGAACAACAGCACAGTTATCTTTAAACAGTCAAAAATATAATCAGTGAAGGAAGACAGACAAGCACCAATGTTGCCGAAGTGTGTGTGTGTGAGTGTGTGTGTGGCATTTTAAAATCGATGCGTTTATGGCTTCATAAACAAGAGGTCTCTTTATAATTTGACACCTCTTTAAAAAATACACTCAATTACTCTATAGATTAGCACTGTTGTATATGCAAATCCCAAGGGTCAATTGCCTCTATATATTTATTTGTTTTTTGTCAGAGGGAGAGTTTTTCCAAGTTGCTTTGTCTGCAGGGATGTAAATCCTATTTTGTCCTTGCATGATATTTCTCTTGTTGAGGGAGAAAATGCATTCTTTGACACGGTTAATATTCAAATAGTTTGACACTTATATAGGAATTATTTTGTGTAGAAAAACACTATTGAGTCTCCTTGGTAGAAAAAGTGGAGTATAAATAAACATAATAATGGTTTTAATAATAATAATAATAATAATAATAATAATAATAATAATAATAATAATAATAATAATCCTCTTTTCTGTGCAAAAAACCCTGTGTGTGGAAAAAATTTATGTGACTTTTTAATGCAGAATAGTTCCTCAAAATATTTGAAACATTTGAATGATGGGGAAAATGTGCAAGATTCTTGTTTGTCTATTCTCCTTCTTGACTGTTGGAAAACCAATTTTTCAACCTGGCAAAAAATAAAAACAGATATTCTTTCCATTTCTATTTGTATGTAAGAAGTTATATCTGTAATATACTTACGGTAGTTTCTGTCTGGAGCAGTCATTCTATCCCTTGCACAATGGTTACAAAGATGTATAGTTTTGCTACAAAGTAGGCAGTCATGTTACTATTTGTAATTTTCATTTTTGGGGTGGGAAGTGGAGGCTTGTTTTGAAAGAATTTGGAGAGTAAATAGTGTACAGAGGCCCTATTATCTATTTAAAAGAAGAAACACTGTTCCCGGAGGCTTCTAAGAGAAGCAATAAATCAACCAAACAATTTAAGAATAAAAATAAAAAATTGACCAGTAAATGGGAGATCTAGAATTCTGCATTTGGCCTCAGGACTGCACTGTGACTTCTTCTGATGTCAAACATGGCTGCTCCAGGTCATGTGAACATTCCCAATACAATGCTGGAAGGAGAGAATGGAAAAGTTTAGCAAAATTAAAATTTATTACTGGATATGTGGACCAGCAATGCCTTTTTATAAAAATGAAAACTGGAAACAGGATAGGTACTAAACAGTGTATGTACCCATCCCAGTGTGGTCATAAATGCTACCCAATCACTACATATCAGCACGTACTTCCATAGGATGCTTTTATCATGCTAAGGCACCATGTTTATCAAATAATTTACAGGCAAGACACTGATTCTCTCCTTGTTATATCCCCCCTTCATTTCACCATCATATTTAAAAAATCTTTTCATGCAGCTACCTGTTAATAAAGAAAAGACAGTATGGAGACTCAATATCTTTGCAATGGTAGTACATGGAACTATTGGTTTAGAACCATCTCATACAAATAAGCACAAATCCAGTCCACACATCAGCATTTGCAATCCCAGTGGAAACATTTACTGTTATGGTTGAGCCTCATGGCTCTACTACTGGGAGACGTGGGCGTAAGACTCCTCGAGAGTCAGATACTCTCGAGGAGCGAGAAAGGAAGCGGCTGCGAGATATCTTTGCAGAACCATCTGACGAAGATTCTTTTGAGGGGTTTACTGAGAGAATGGAGGAAGAGGTGGTTAGCTCGGAAGAAGATGATATGGAATGGACTCGGGTAAGGGAGGATTTGGGTGCCACTGGCAATGATACTATGGAAGACGATTGGGGACCTTCAGGATTAGACCCGTGGACAAGCTGGAGGGATGGGACGGGATCCACAGCTGGGGATGCTGTGGGGCGTAGTCAGAGGTGTTCCAGTTCTGATGAGGAAAGTGATGAGGAAACGCCCGGGCTAAGGAGAACAGCTGATAGCGATGAGGACTTGTAACTGGCATAAAATGGGGTTTGGGAGCAATAGCAAATTGCGTTGGGCAAGGTAATCTGGATGAACGCTTGGGATCTGTGTGGGAAGTTTTCCTGAAGACGGGTGTGATTCGTTTGCTGACTACGTAAGTTATCCTGGACATTGGGCTCAGACGGCGGGAGGAATTGTGTGGGGTTTTGTTGTGCAACCTCTGCTTAATCTTAATAGCTTTGACCTTCCGTCGTCTTCTTGACGGACGCCATCTGCTACTCTGGATTTACGGACTGAACTGACTACGGCCTCGGATTATCCTACCTGTGTTTGTCGTTGGAACTGGTGAACTACAAACGTCTGCATCTGCCTTACGACCTTCGGAACGGACTGGGACTACGCTGACTGCTTCAACCCTCGTCTGCTGTGTTTGTATTGGGAATTTGCCTGCTGTGTGGAGGAGTAACTTTTAAGTTACTCAAACATAGTTTTGGCAGCAGAGAAGCATCTGCTGCCAATTAGTTGCATTCTTTTGAACCTTTTGTTCACCAGCTTCTGTTTGTTTATTCCCAGGCTGAAGCAAGCTGTTTTGATTTAGTCCGAATTAAACTCCGGTTTAATTTGGTTTATCTTTTGAACGTTTTTCTTGTCTCTTTTACTTTTAAGGCCAGTGTTTGCCTAGCCCTTGTCTTTTACGGGCATTTTTGGTTCTGTAACTCCAATAAACTCTGTTATCTTTTATCTTGTGGCGTTCTGTCTTTGACAGATTGCCCAACGCCCATAAAACAGTTTTTCTATCAAGAAGACGATGGAGGAGTTAAAAGCTCGCTTTGATCAGTTACAAGCTGCTTTTTATGCTGTGCAAGCGGCACAGCCAGCTAAAGGACATGTTATGACTCCCGAACGCTTTGATGGGTCTAGGAGCAAACTGCCAACTTTTTTGGCACAAATTGAGCTTTATTTTTCCCAGCTTAGTGCACAAGCTTTTCCTACGGACACTAGCAAGGTGGCATTTATTTTGAGTTTGTTGACTGGTCCTGCAGGACAATGGGCCACTAATTTAATTTTGGGAAATGACCCAGTCAAGGACAATTTGAGAGAATTTAAAAAACTACTAACTGATACTTTTGGGGATCCCCTCCGTACGGAGAATGCTAGTTGGGCTCTGTACCGGTTGAAACAGGGAAAGGGGACTGTGTTGGATTATTTAAATAAGTTTAATTCGTACCGGAATCAGTTAGACTGGGGGGAAAATGCATTTATGCTTATGTTTACTGCTGGTTTAAATGATTACCTCCAGGACGAATTGGCACGCTCGGAGCCGGCAGAAAATTGGGATGCCTTAATATCTAAAGTGTTGCGTTTGGACGCCAGGTTCGAGTCCCGTAAACAATCTAGAGCAATGTGTGCGCCACCTATGTCTGAATCTAAGGCACCTGTGGTAAAGGGGGACGAGCCTATGGAACTCGGGGTGTTTAAGAAACTGTCTACAGCAGAGAAAAATCGTAGGAGACAACTGGGGTTGTGTTTGTACTGCGGGAATGCTGGGCATTTTGCCAAAAATTGTAATGTAAAACCTTCCCAGCTTTCGGGAAAAGGCCAGCCCTAGTGCGACGTGAGTCCAACGCATTAGGGCTTTTAAAGCAGTCTACTGAGGGAAAGAAACATGTGTTTGTACCCATTTCGTTATCTGTTGGGGGAAAAGAACTTGTTTCTACTTTGGCACTGCTGGACTCAGGGGCTACGGTCTCATATGTAGATATTGAATTTGCCAGGAAGCATGGCATTCCTGTAGTGCGTAAAGCATGCGACGTATGGGTGGAAGGAGCGGATGGGAGACTATTGGAGACTGGGGTGGTTAACCACGAGACCTCAGAAATAATGTGGAAAGTACAGGGAGTAACGGGAACGTTTGTTTGGGATATTACGAGCTTACCCAGATACGATGTGATCCTTGGAATGGATTGGCTGGCTTTAGTAAATCCACAAGTGGATTGGGTGACGCGTAAGATAACTTTTAGCAGGCAGGAATGTTTTACTCTAAACTCTACTCAGTCTGATATGGAGGGAGTGCCTGCGGAGTATGGGGAATTCTCAGACGTATTCTGTAAAAAAGAAGCGGATAAGCTACCGCCGCATAGACCATACGATTGCGCCATTAGACTAGCGGAGGGTGCAAAATTGCCAGCAGGAAGGTTGTACGCCTTGACAGTACCAGAAAGGCAAGCTTTAAGAGAGTTCCTCGATGAGAACTTAGCTAAGGGGTTTATTCGCCCATCTAGTTCTCCAACTGCTGCTCCTGTGTTCTTTGTCGCCAAAAAGACAGGAGAGCTCAGGTTGGTTTGTGATTACCGAGTCCTTAACAAACACACCATTCGGGATAGGTACCCGCTACCTTTAATCTCAGAGTTACTATCGAGGGTGCAAGGGGCTAAGGTCTTTACCAAGCTTGACCTGCGGGGGGCGTATAACTTAATTAGAATACGGGAAGGTGATGAATGGAAGACGGCATTTAACACGTGTTTCGGATGCCACGAGTTCCGTGTCATGCCTTTCGGACTTTGCAATGCGCCTGCGGTCTTCCAGAGGTTCATAAACGATGTATTTAGAGACTTAATTGACCAATTTGTGGTGATTTATTTGGATGATATCTTAATTTTTTCTAAGGATGAAAGAGAACATCGTCAGCATGTTAAGCAGGTACTACATCGTCTGCGGGCTAATGGGCTCTTCGCTAAGGCTTCTAAATGCGTCTTTCATGTACCTGAAGTTGAGTTCCTAGGTCATGTAGTTTCAGGAAGGGAACTCAAAATGGATCCCCATAAAGTTGATGCAGTCAACTCATGGCAAGAGCTCAAGACTAAAAAGGATGTTCAGAGGTTTTTAGGCTTCGCAAATTACTACCGGGAGTTTATCCCAAACTTTGCCAAGCTCACGGTGCCTTTGACGCAGCTCCTGCGTAAGAAACAGCCATTTGTGTGGGGGCGGGAAGCTCACGATGCGTTTTTACAATTAAAGTCTAGCTTTCAGGCAGACAACATACTAATACATCCAGATGTGGACAAGCCGTTCGTAGTAGAAGCAGACGCTTCTAGCTACGCGTTGGGGGCTGTATTGTCTCAAAGAGATTCATCAGGGACTTTGCGTCCCTGTGGATTTTACTCTCGGCAACTAACACCATTTGAGCAAAACTATACCATATGGGAGAAAGAATTATTGGCGATCAAGGTGGCGTTTGAGGTGTGGCGGCACTGGCTAGAGGGGGCGCGGCACCAAATCGTGGTCAGGTCTGATCACAAGAATCTAGAACATTTGCAAACGGCCAAGAAGTTAAACCAACGTCAAATCCGATGGGCTTTGTTTTTCTCCAGGTTTAATTTCAAAGTTCAATTCGTGGAAGGGAAGGCAAACTTGCGGGCCGACGCATTGTCCCGCAAGCCTGAGTTTAAGACTAACGAGCAGGTAGTGTGCCAGACCATTTTGCCTACTACCTCTTTATGTGTTGTGGAAGGTGAGATCGGGTTACATGATCAAATCTTAGAGGCTCAGAAAGAAGATGTGTGGACTCAAGAACAACTCATGCTGTTGTCAGCAGGGAATCGTACAATACTGCCTCACTTGCAAGATCAGAATGGAGTATTGGTACGCAGGGGACAGGTCTATGTACCGGTGGGGGCACTCAGGTTGGAGGTTATTAGAGCCCACCATGATGAACCCATGGCTGGGCACTTTGGCAGATATAAGACCGTGCAGCTCATCACCAGCAACTACTGGTGGCCAAAGATGCGGCAAGACATTCTTCGCTTTTGTGATAGCTGCGCTGTTTGCCAGCAGAGTAAGACGCCTGTTGGGCACCCTAGAGGGTTGTTGTCGTCTCTGCCTGTTCCTGAGAGACCATGGCAAATTATTTCCATGGATTTCATTTCTGATTTGCCTAAGTCTGGGGGTTACACATGTATTTGGGTGGTGGTGGATTTATTTTCTAAACTGGCTCATTTTATTCCTTGTTCGACCATTCCGGCGGCCCCTACGTTGGCTTTATTGTTTACTAAACACATTTATCGTTTGCACGGAGCTCCTGAGGTGATTATTTCTGATAGGGCTCCACAATTTGTGTCACGCTTTTGGAGACACTTCCATGAGTGTTTAGGTACTAAACTGAACGTCTCCTCAGCGTTTCATCCACAAACGGATGGTCAATCGGAAAGGGTTAATGGGTTGTTGGAACAATATTTACGTTGTTTTTGTTTGGATCAACCCACTGCCTGGGTAAAATGGCTACCGGTGGCTGAGTTCGCCTACAACAACGCTGTGCACACGTCTAGTCAGCATACCCCATTTGAACTGACGTATGGTTTTCATCCGCGGGGAGGTGTGGTGCCGTCGACCAATGTAGTTTCCTCTGACCCGGTGTACCGTTCCTCTGAAATGGCTGCGTTGCATGATGTTGCCCGTCGTTTACTATTGGAAGCCAAGGCAACACAAACGACTCAGGCCGACCGTCATAGGCAGGCAGGGGAAGAGTTGGAAGAAGGGGATTTAGTGTGGTTAGCTTCTAAGTACATTAAACAGGCTGGGGGAAAGTTTGCGCCTCGGTATTTGGGTCCCTTTCCTATTGTTAAAAAGATTTCTTCCGTAGCTTTTCGTTTGCGTTTACCTTCTACTTTTAAAATCCATCCAGTTTTCCATCGTTCTCTGTTAAAGTTAGATACCTCCAGTCGTCGTGGTGCTGTAGCGGAGGACATCACTGCCGTCTCTCCGCCTTCGGAGGAGGAGGCCTTTGTGAGAGGGGATAGTGTTATGGTTGAGCCTCATGGCTCTACTACTGGGAGACGTGGGCGTAAGACTCCTCGAGAGTCAGATACTCTCGAGGAGCGAGAAAGGAAGCGGCTGCGAGATATCTTTGCAGAACCATCTGACGAAGATTCTTTTGAGGGGTTTACTGAGAGAATGGAGGAAGAGGTGGTTAGCTCGGAAGAAGATGATATGGAATGGACTCGGGTAAGGGAGGATTTGGGTGCCACTGGCAATGATACTATGGAAGACGATTGGGGACCTTCAGGATTAGACCCGTGGACAAGCTGGAGGGATGGGACGGGATCCACAGCTGGGGATGCTGTGGGGCGTAGTCAGAGGTGTTCCAGTTCTGATGAGGAAAGTGATGAGGAAACGCCCGGGCTAAGGAGAACAGCTGATAGCGATGAGGACTTGTAACTGGCATAAAATGGGGTTTGGGAGCAATAGCAAATTGCGTTGGGCAAGGTAATCTGGACGAACGCTTGGGATCTGTGTGGGAAGTTTTCCTGAAGACGGGTGTGATTCGTTTGCTGACTACGTAAGTTATCCTGGACATTGGGCTCAGACGGCGGGAGGAATTGTGTGGGGTTTTGTTGTGCAAAATTCTGCTTAATCTTAATAGCTTTGACCTTCCGTCGTCTTCTTGACGGACGCCATCTGCTACTCTGGATTTACGGACTGAACTGACTACGGCCTCGGATTATCCTACCTGTGTTTGTCGTTGGAACTGGTGAACTACAAACGTCTGCATCTGCCTTACGACCTTCGGAACGGACTGGGACTACGCTGACTGCTTCAACCCTCGTCTGCTGTGTTTGTATTGGGAATTTGCCTGCTGTGTGGAGGAGTAACTTTTAAGTTACTCAAACATAGTTTTGGCAGCAGAGAAGCATCTGCTGCCAATTAGTTGCATTCTTTTGAACCTTTTGTTCACCAGCTTCTGTTTGTTTATTCCCAGGCTGAAGCAAGCTGTTTTGATTTAGTCTGAATTAAACTCCGGTTTAATTCGGTTTATCTTTTGAACGTTTTTCTTGTCTCTTTTACTTTTAAGGCCAGTGTTTGCCTAGCCCTTGTCTTTTACGGGCATTTTTGGTTCTGTAACTCCAATAAACTCTGTTATCTTTTATCTTGTGGCGTTCTGTCTTTGACATTTACTGAGGACAGAACTGATTTTTTTTCAGCAATCAAATGCTGGGAAAATGAGACACACCCATTCCTTGAGACAATGTTAACAAAGACATGCAGCACCATGCTAGGCAATAAATGTGCACTTATCATATTGTAGAGCAATTGTCTGAAAGAAGATGAATAATAAGTGGCTCGTATTCAGGGAACAATCCCCAGCGGAGCTTATTCTTTTTATTTTAGGTTTTGCTGGAAGGATTTGCAGAAGTGGTAAAATATTAGTGTCATTGGCAGCTGCCTTCTAATGCAAGTAGCAGCTTTAGAGAAGGGCTATGGCTTGGGGATAACCTTTCCCCAAAGCTGCCACTTTAACTAGAGGGCAGTTGGATGCCACTATTTTGACCCCTTCCCACAATTAAACCAACCGTTTGATACAAGTTCATGAACTAGCTTGACCAAAGTATTTGAGGGTTCGAGGCCTGGCCTTTGGGAAATAAGATGCTTTGGGCACATTTCACTGCTTGTTCCTTTTCATTATTTACTAAATGCTGATTTTCCCAGGAGAACTGGCAATACTCCCAAACTAGGCTTGTCATAAAAATAGCACAGCATCAGCTGTCATGTCAGTGGGAGACAAAACTTTTAATATGAAAAGACTTTAATGGAAATGGAAAATAGAAGGAAAAGGGGCAAATGTTATTTCAGATGCCCAGCTGGGTGCATTTTTTCGACAGTAAGAAGACATGATGGAATTACCAGCCCATATTTGTGATTTATATATACTGGCTCCCATGTGTGTAACAAAACAGAAGATAATAGCGTAAATTGTGATCCACCTTTTACAACACAATCCATATCAAAACGTGCAGTTGAATGTACAGTGTCTTGCTAACTTTGGATTCGATATCCATTGTTTACTTTACCCACATATCAAAACATATTCACCCCACCCCAAAGAAGTGGTTGTGGGCTTCTCTATGTCCTCCAATATGGTTTCATATTATACTTCTGGCCCAAGTATTTTCAAAATACAGAGTTTGCTTTTATCCAGTTTCACGTAGCTTCAGGGAGTCTTGGAAGGTATCTCTTGTGGATACAGGGGTTGTACTGTACAGGTGAATACTTGTATCATGTACATGTAATACAAGCCTGTTTCAGATCAAAATTTTATATGCTCAAAAGACATCAGTATTTCTGTTAAGACTTTTGACATTTAAAAAAGATATGAAAAGTGCATATGCACCTAGCATAAAGTCTTGAGTTTTCAACTGAGGAAAAGAGGAATTGTAGGCAATACCTCTGCTGCATGTGCCATTTTAAACAAAGATTTGAAAACAAAGAACACAAGGTTTCAATATTTTCCCATCAGTTTCTTGTAACCAGTAAGAGTTTATCCCCATATTTCATTAGAGGGTGAATAACAATTTTGTGCTTGCTGCACACATTGACTTGCTTCAGAGATTGAGAGCTGCAATGAAATCTAATTTTTTCCTTATTGAGTCCTCAGTAGTTGTTTTATGAAGTTCCCCACAAAGTACAATAGATTTGTCTTAGGTTCAAATCCCCAAAGGGGCACTGGGTTTAATTTACTCCATCTCTGAATTTTTAGTTAATCTCAAAAGGCCACTTCCTCAAAAAGGCCACTGTATTCACAACTTCCAGAAAACCAGTTCTTTTAAGTTGGAAACAAAGAACAGATTTAAAAGGAATGAAAAAGGTATGGGAGACAATCCATATTTACTTGAGTCTAATGTGCAGCTCAATTTTCAAAACTCTGAAACCAAAAAAAGTATTTGCTGCTGATAGTAATGCGCAGTGGCAAAAAGTGCGCTGTTTGTAATTTGGCCAAAAAAAGTGTGCATTACTGTTGCTGCCTGCCTAGAATTCCTTCATTATAAACAGAAGTTTTAGAGCACCAAAACTTCCAGCGGTGGAAAGGAAGACCTTGGGGTGCATCTCTGCTGTAGAATGAACCCACTTTAATTGCCTTGGTTCAATGCTATGGAATCCTGGGGGCTGTAGTTTGACAATGTCTTGAGCCTTCTCTGCCACAGAATGCCGATTCCTCACCAACCTGCAAATCCCAGGATTGCAAAGCATTGAGCTCTGGCCATTTAATTAAAGATGACATCCCAAAAACAGGAGCTCCAGGTGCAACTCCTGAAGCTGCTTCCCCTCTTGCTTTGGTTCAGCACAAAGATCACTGTATGATGCAAATCTAATGTGCACTCCAATTTTGGCAAGTTTAGAATCAAGTAAATACGGTATACCACTATTACTCCTGGTTAAGTAGTTTTAACGTTCAAACCTGTTTACCAGAGACAGTTCTAACAACAAAGCCTGAATTACGTATCAGCAGATCTTGGTAAGAGAGCCAAACTGCCAATCAAGATTGTTAAGATAATGAGGAATCATCTGGTTAACCTAAGTGAGTTCACATCTATAGAGTCATCAAATTGTATCCCAGAGTACTGGAGAAACCTGTCAATGTACTCTCTGAATCATTTGCCATCATTTTTGAGAAATATTGCAGAATGAGTCTTCACTACCATGAGACCATAAAACATCATCATCCCTCTCTTCAAAAGGATAAAAAAAAATCTTGCAAATTAAGGACCGGCCAGCCTGACCTCAATACCAGTCTATTGGCAAGTATCTGGATGGCAATGCAGCTATTAGTAGGATCCAGCACGGGTTTGCCAAATTATGAACAAGTCCTGCCAAATTAATCTTATCTTTTTTGACTGGACCATGGGTTTAGTAGATTATGTGAACTGTAGATATCATTTATTTGGATTGGAGCAAAGCATCCCATGAAGTCTCCCATGATATTTTGATTAGCAAATTGATTAAATGTGGAATAGATGAAAATATCCTCAAATGGAGCCATAATGGAAATCTGTGTTCAAAACGTTGCCAACAATGGCTTCATTTCCAATTGGAAGCAAAGTCATGATCACAGTACTATGCGGTTGTCCTGGGACTATCATTCTTCAGAATTTTATCAATGATTTACATGATTGAACAGAGGGAACCTTGATCAAATTCACAAATGATGCAAAACTGGGAGGGATAGCTAACATACTGGAAAAGAGGAACAAGGGTTTTGATTAACTAGAAAATTGGGATGGAGCTAAGAAAATGAAATACAACAGAGACAAATGTAAAATATTACATTTAGATCACAGAAACCAAATGATTAGCAGTTGTAGATGTGAAATGGATCTTTAGGTTATTTTTTTGTCATAAGATAAAATGTAGTTGCTTACCTGTAACTGTGTTTCTTCGAGTGGTGTTCTGTGGAATTCGCACTTATGGGATCTTCTACTGTGCCTGCGCAGCATTTCGGAACCTTCTAGAACCTCTTATTGAAACATTTTTGGCGGAGGCCCCGCCCACTCTCCCCAATAGAGTATATATAGCCCGGTGGGCGGGGCTAGCCCCAGTTCTCAGCCGCCAGGAAGCAGCTGTAGCACCGTGGCATGAGTACCGCGGGGAGGATGAGCGGGTTGTGCGAATTCCACAGAACACCACTCGAAGAAACACAGTTACAGGTAAGCAACTACATTTTCTTCTTCGTGGTGCTTCTGTGGAAATCGCACTTATGGGAGACTAACAAGCTACTCACCGATGGAGGAGGGTCATGCCACGCATGAGAAGAGGACCGCTCTCCCAAACGCTGCGTCCTTCTTTGCCATGATGTCGAGCTTGTAGTGTGAGGCGAAGGTGAGTGAGGAAGACCACGTTGCCGCTTTGCAAATGTCTTCCAATGGTACTCCCTTGAGGAACGCTTGGGATGCAGCCATGGCTCTTGTTGAGTGAGCTGTTATTCGCTGTGGAGGATCTTGGTCTGCAAGCCTGTACGCCAGGCGGATCGTTGACACTATCCAGGACGCTAATCTTTGTGAGGAGACCGGGGTACCCAGCTTGTCCGTCCGGTACTTCAGGAATAGTCGTGGAGACTTTCTATATTCTGCTGTTCGCTGGACGTAATAGGCCAGAGCTCTTCTGACGTCCAAGGAGTGCAGCATAATCTCCAAAGGTGAGGCAGGGTTTTGAAAAAATGCCGGCAGTGATATGTCTTGACACATATGGAATTTGGATACTACCTTTGGCAAGAAGGTGATATCCGTCCTCAACACCACTTTGTCAGTGTGGAAACGTAAGTATGGTGGATCTGCCCTGAGGGCACAGAGCTCGCTGGCCCGCCTCGCTGAGGTAACGGCTACCAGGAAAGCCGTCTTCCAGGAGAGATGAGAAATATCATTGGAAGCCATTGGCTCAAAAGGAGGTTTTGAAAGTTGGGAAAGCACCAGTTCCAAACTCCAGGCAGGTGGCGGCGGTGTTACTGGGGGATGCAAGTTCTTGAATCCTTTAAAAAAGAGCTTTACCAAAGGATCCTGGAAACATGATTGTCCCGAAGGCCCCTTCCTATACCAAGATAGGGCAGCTACATAACATTTCAAGGATGTTAAGGAGAGGCCCGTCCTAGCGAGATGGACCAGGAAGTCTAGGACCACAGGCGTGGGGGCCGAGACAGGGTCCAGACCCATGGGCTCCACAAATTTCGTAAACATCTCCCATTTATACTTGTATGCCTTCTTTGTCGATGATTTCTGAGCCACCTGAAGGATGGCTCTCACAGGGGAGGAGAGACCTCGCGAGGTCTGACCCTCCACCCCGTGAGGCGTAGTGTGTCTGAGTCCGGGTGAGTGACTTGACCGTGGTGAATCGTCAGGAGATCCGGCGAGGGTCTGAGTCGGAGGTATTCCCCTTTGGCCGCCCGCCACAGTGGCGCAAACCACGCTTGACGAGGCCACCATGGGTTCACAAGTATGCAATCCGAGTTGTCTCGGATCACTTTCGTAACTGTCCTGCCAATCAGCGGGAGTGGCGGAAATGCGTATAGCAGGTCTCCTGACCACGTGTAGCGAAACGCGTCCCCCAGACACCCCTGGGTGGCGTGGGGGCGAAGGCGAGCGCAGAAGACAGGGCACTGGGTGTTCCTGGGTGATGCAAACAGATCTATTGCCGGCCAACCCCAGTGCCGGGCCAGGAGCCGGAACTGTGTGACATTCAGTTGCCATTTGTGAGTGGTTGAGGAGGTCCTGCTCAGCGCATCCGCCAATGAATTGTCTTTTCCCAGCAGGTGGATGGCCTGAAGTCTTATCTGGTTGTGTACACACCAGTCCCAAATTCACACTGAGAGGGACAGAAGAGCCTTCGAGTGTGTTCTGCCTTGTTTGGACAAATAATATTTTACCGTGGTGTTGTCGGTTATTATCCGAATTGTCCTTCCCCTGAGTAGTCGTCTGAACGCATGAAGAGTTTTCTCCACGGCAAGTAGCTCGAGCAGGTTGATATGGAGGGCACGTTGACATCCGGACCATCTTCCGTTGACCGTGAGGCCCTCGAGATGCGCTCCCCAGCCGTATAAAGATGCGTCTGTTGTTAACTCGCGAGTCGGTTCCGGGAGGTGGAAGGGAAGGCCCGCACACAGATTGTGTCTCTTTGTCCACCACTTTAATGACGTGAGGACCTTGAGTGGGGGACGCAGATGAACTCGTTGGTTGTCGACGAGTGGGTTGAAGGAGTCCAAGAACCACCTCTGAAGAGGCCGCATTCTTAGTCTCGCCAGTTCTACCAGGGACGTAGTGGAGGCCATATGGCCAAGAATAGACTGGATACCCCACGCCGAGGTCCCTCTGTCTACACACAGCTTGGTAACAGCCGCCCGGATGGCTCGAAAACGGTCCTCCGGCAGATATGCCCTCTCGGCGATAGAATCTATGGCAGCCCCAATAAAGACGATTTTCTGTGTTGGGGCCAGGTGCGATTTTTCTTCGTTGACTACCAAGCCAAGCGTCTGTAGGAGGGAGAGGGTGAAGGAGACATTTATTTATTTATTTATTTATTTATTTACAGTATTTATATTCCGCCCTTCTCACCCCGAAGGGGACTCAGGGCGGATCACATTATAACACACATAGGGCAAACATTCAATGCCCATAAACACATCAAACAGAGACTGAGAGACACACGCAGAGGCAAGTTAACGTTCTTCTGAGGGGATGTTCGATTCTGGCCACAGGGGGGAGCAGCTGCTTCATCATCCACACTGACGGCACTTCCTCATTCCAGGTCGTAAATTAGTTAATCTTGCCTCCCCACTTATAAGTGGTACCTTATCTCCTGCTTGATAGATGCAACTATCTTTCGGGTTGCTAGGTCAGCAACGAGCAGGGGCTATTTTTTTTAATTTTTAATTGACGGGTGCTCACCCCGCCACGGGCTGGCCTCGAACTCATGACCTCATGGTCAGAGTGATTTAAGGCAGCTGCTCAACAGCTGCGCCACAGCCCGGCCCGACATCAGATTGAAGTTGGGCCCTAAAGTCACTGACGAGAAGCCAGTCGTCAATGTACGGAAAAATCATTATGCCTCTTTGCCTGAGGTATGCAGCCACTACGGACATGCATTTCGTAAACACCCTAGGTGCTGTGGCCAGGCCGAATGGAAGCACGTTGAAAGAAAAAGCCGTATTTCCCACCATAAAGCTCAAAAACTTCAGGTGCGAGCGCCGCACCAATACATGGAAATAGGCGTCGCGTAAATCAATCGTTGCAAACCACGCCCCTTTTCGCAGGAAGGGGAGAATGGATGCAAGGGTCACCATCCTGAACCTGCGAGTCCTTATGTGTCGGTTGACAGCTCTAAGATCGAGGATGGGGCGCATGCCCCCACCTCTCTTGCAAATTAGAAAATATCTAGAAAAAAAGCAACTCCTGGTCTTTCTGTATGACACCCTAGAAATAGCTCCTTTAGCTAACAACGTCCCTATTTCCTCCCGAAGGTACTCAGAGGGAGTTGTCGGGCGCGGGATTCCTGTGCGGGGGATGGGATTTAAATTCAATGGCATAGCCCCTCCTGACTATGCCGAGAACCCAAGAGTCTGATGTTATTTCTTTCCACGCTCCTAGGTAAGGAGCTAACCTATCCTTGAACTGGGGAAACTCATTTGAACTGAACACTGGAGTAAACGTGTCTGCCAAAGCAACAAAACTCGGGGCAGGTGAAGTGTAGTTGCGGCAGTTGCGGGAGTCTAAACTTGGAGGTAACGGTGGGACGGGGTTGTCAGTGTGCCCGTTAGAATCGACGTTTCTGTCTCTCACCTGATCTCCCTCCTCCCCGTTGCTGGGGCTTATAGGGAAATGACAATCTCTTGCCTCCCTGAGGACGAAAAAAGGGTTTCTGTCTCCCTCTTGCGGAAGGAGGGCTGGACCTCCTCGAGCGGTAGAACTGACCCCATCGACGCCTCTGGTAGTAGTAATACGACGGCTGAACGCCGTACTTGTTGCCAGCTTGAGTCACCTCATGGGTGTCTTTAATTTCAGCGTCTGTCTCAGGATTGAAAAGCCCTGCTTCGTCTAGGGGAAGGTCCTCAATCACTGATTTAGCCGACTGAGATAGGTTGGCTGCCCTAAGCCAGGCATGACGCCTTAGAGATATTGCCCCTGCCAGAAGCTTGCCTGATGCGTCTATGGTGTTTTTGGCTAATTCTTTCTGAAGGTCCGAAAGAAGAGATGCTTCTTGATAGAAGGCCCTAGCTAGGGCTTGATCTCCCTGGGGAAGGCTATCAATATATGGGGCCATCTTGTCCCAAAGGTAACATTGATATGCCCCCATATAGGCCCCATAATGTGCAATGCGGGCAAAAAGGCAGGCTGCAGAATAGAATTTTCCCCCCATGCTGTCTAGTTTCTTTCCTTCCTTGTCTGTGGGGGCAGGTTGGGACCTCTGCACTGTTTTTGGTTGAGTTACATTAACCACCCGAGAGTTTAGCTTGGGTTGTTTTGCCAGCCAGGAGGCTCCTGAAAGGTCTATCTTATATAGATACTCCGCCCTCCTTGGGGTGGCAGGCAATGAGGCTGGTGATACTCCTTCATTTTTGACTAACTCTACCAAATATGGGAGATAGGGTAGGGAGGTAGTAAGTGGGCCTTGTTGTTTGGACGATGGAAACACTGGGTCCTCTACAATCTTGGCTGGTTTTGGTGTAGGGAGGTTCAGGGCTCTGGAGAGTCTTATCAGTAAAGCCGAAAAACTTTTTATATCCTCAGCCGAGGATATGTTATCGTGGGGGTCCATTACCGGAGCTGGCTCCTCCTGTAATTTGCCATCCCCGTCTCCAGGCCCTTCCCCTCGGCTGGAGTCTAAAGGCTCTGCATGTTGAGGCAGCGCTGGAGTGGAAGGAAGCTCTCTCTGAGGGAGAGTTGGGAGGGCAGAAGCTGCTGAGGGGCCCGCGCGCACTATGGATGCGCTGGCCCTCTCGGATTCAGGCGCAGGCCTCAAATTCAGGGATGCGCCCTGGGGGCGTGTCTCCAGTTGCCCACTTGACTCTGACGCTGCGTGGGCGTGGCCACGCAGCGAACCCGAGGGCAGAAGATGCCGGCCCTGCGGGCCATAAGGATAATAGCCCTCGAACCTGGGCGGGGGATAATAACCATCGAACCCAGGTGGAGCAAAAGGACACGGAGGAAAACCCTGTCCATAATATGGATATGGAAACCTTGGATCTGGTGGAAAGAAGCTAGCACCCTGGAGGTAAGGTGAGCCCCATCTAGGGGACCTGGAATCTGCCGAGCCCGGGGAAGGGGAGCGGCGTTGGCGCCGCCCCGAACGGGCCCTCCTGGACCTTTTAGGGGAGGGAGAAGAGCTCTCAGAGCTCAGGCTGGATGATGGTAGTCTGTCTCTCCTCCTTCCATTCTGCGCCTCCTGCTGTCTGCTCGGTGCTATAGTCACCGGCTGAGCAGGGAAAACCCCTGAGGGAGAGAGCGCTTGGGAGCTCTGTGGCTCCACCGGAGTTAAAGAGGGGGGGGTTTTGTGACCCCAGAGAATCGTTAGGCTGATCCCCGGCCCCTAGGAGAATCTGTGGGGAGGGCTGAAGACGTGGTCTTTGAGGTGAGACTGCAGAAAGATGCTTTGTTTTCTTAATTTTTTTGCGCCCCTCTTTGGGCTTTGAAGTTGTCACGCGAGCGGTTTTGGCTCTTTCATGGGCCAATGCTGCCCCGTCGCCATCTTGTGGCGCTTCAGGCACAGAGCCTGCTAGAGTAGGAAAACTGCTCCCTTCCATCAGGGGGGCGCTTGATCCGGCCTCCGAGGCGGCCGCTGGAGGGGCTGGGGCCAGAGCCTGCTCATATAAGAGCGCTTTTAATCTAGATTCTCTGTTTTTTCTCGCCTGCGGGGTAAATCCCCGGCACACTTGGCAGGAATGGGAGTTATGGCTCTCTCCCAGACACAGCAGACATCTTGAATGTCCATCAGCCTCGGGGAGATTGCCCCCACACGCCTCACACTTCTTAAAAAAGGAAGCCATTACACTAGCCTGCCTTACGATATCCAAAGAGCGTAGTCTGAGTCCTTTCCAAGTCGTATGGGCTGGAGAAAAGCGGTAAACGATGAAGCGGTCCAAGTCAAATCCGATTATACCAAATAGATTGAAAGAGCTAGAGGTTCCTAATGCTGACTGAGCGGCGGAAAAAAAGAACTGGGGCTATCCCCACCCACCGGGCTATATATACTCTATTGGGGAGAGTGGGCGGGGCCTCCACCAAAAATGTTTCAATAAGAGGTTCTAGAAGGTTCCGAAATGCTGCGCAGGCGCAGTAGAAGATCCCATTAGTGCGATTTCCACAGAAGCACCACGAAGAAGAAACATGATCCCGCACTGTGATGCTCCAGTAAAGGAGGTATATAGTAGTTCAGTCTGCATTAATAGAACCATAGTTCCAAGTCAAAGAAAAAACTCTATTATATTCTGTGTTAGTCAGGTCTCATATGGAGTAGTGTCAGTTCTATGGGGCTCAGTTCAAAACAGATGTGGACAAGTGGGAACAGGTTTGAAGAAGGCAACAAAAACAATAAAAGAGATACAAACCAAACATATGAAAAAAGGTTAAGGGAGTTGGGCATGTTGTTTGGTGAAGAAATGTATGGACGATAGGATTGCACTCTTCAAATATCTAAAGGGGTGCCACAGGATGTTGGTTGGGTCTCTCCTGACCCAGAGGGAAGTACCAGGTGTAATGATATTAAGTTACTTGGGGGGGGGGGGTAGGTTTTGATTGAACATTAGAATTTTTTTGATGCTACGAGTGGTTATGGAATGAAACGAATTACTGAGTGGGGTGGGAGCTTTCTCTAGACAGCTATCTGTTGGGTATGCTTTTAACTGGAGTCTCTATATTGAACAGGGCTGCACTTGATGGCCTGTGCAGCCAATGCTATGATGCTGTGGGAAAATGTAGAATAGCAGCATTCCATCTACATAACATTGATGAATATGAACTGCTGTTACTTTCATTGTTTTCTAAATTGGAATGGGAGTTGGATTATTAGTTTTTATTATTCTTAGGGTCTTAGTCTTAATAAATACAACTGATCTTGATCAGTGTTGCTCTGTCATTCAATGGAAACAGAAGATGCCAAGCAGTATTCCAACATTAAATATCCAGAGGATTAAGATGTCTAGATTTGCTCTTGTAAGGAGTGTGACCAATTACCAATATCAGCCAGTCTTATTTGTACAAATTTTTATTTTGTAAGATAAAATGTACAGAGAGAAAGTGTATAATAAATAGCACCAGCCCATCTACATAAAAATAAACCAACAGCTTAATTAACCTTACAAAATATTGTTTGGCATTTCCTCTTTGAGAGACAGATGGTTAAAAATGTTTTTAAAGCCCTAAGAATGCAGGCACCATGGATTTTTTTTTTTGCAAACTTCAGCAGAAATTAAGAACATGTCAAAAGAAAGGATTTACCTTCATTTGATTATCTTTTTTAACCATGTAAGAGGGATGTAGGTAAAAGATGGGTAATGTCATGGAAACATCTGTTACATTTCTTGTCTTCTAATAAACCACCTATGCTACAGATGGCAACACGTAAGGATAAAAATTCAACTGAATGGTAGGTTTTCTTTTACATAACCAATAATACCTCCAGGTGCTTTGTTTTTGAGACTGTTTTTCTCACACTGTTGTTTTCAGCTGATGAACCAGAAGGAGGCATATAATGAATTGCTGTGTGCTGCTGAGGCTGCCTCCAAGGCAAAACAGGGAGGTAAAACTCCAAATTCTTCCATTATTCAACAGAGCCAGCAGGGGGAGTAAAAGGGCAATCTTCCAAATTCAGACCACCACCACTTGCAAATAAATAAATACGCTGGTTTAAAGAAAATGCTTAAGAAAAGGTAGCACAAAGCATCAACCAAATTTGCCTTAAGACAGATGTATATATGATGGATTCATATGTTCTTTAGGTACAAACACAGGACAGAGGGCTATGTTCACTATGAGCAGTGGCTATGTTCAGGACCAGTCTTGCCGCTGCATATCAATATGCAAGGGTTTGGGGATTTATAATTCTGCAACACAGGGGAAAGGCATGACATGGCATTTTGGGACACATTTCCCAGCTCCCAAAACAAAATGACATGAATGTGAGAAACCAAGATGATATTATGCACAAAATACAAAACTGTATTGCTGCAGAATATCACCACTCACTGCAGTTATTAGCCAAATACTCCTGCTTGAATCCTACCCTTATTCACACTGAATCAATGTAATTATTGTACACATTGAATCACCAGTCAATAGCTCATTTAATGGGCATAATCTGGTTAGAACTGCTAGGAGGATTCAGGATTCAGATCTGGATCACTAAAACTGCTTTTTTAAAAAAAAGTATCAAAACACTCTAGGCACCTGAATTGTTTTCTAGCACTGCATGATGCAGAATATGCGCATTGCTTATTATATCATTTTAAAACTCACAGATGTCTTTAAAAAGTATTCTACTCTTTTTACAAAAATATGTTATGTTCGCTGTGCTACCATGATCTTACCAATGTCTAAGAAGAAAAAACACAAGGCCTGCCATTTTCTGTATGATTCTCCCACTTTGCTCAACTTGCCACTGAAGGTGTATGAACTGGCCTCACAGTTGTACTTGCTACCTTGAATGCAGATGCCAGTACTGTAAAAGCATAGGGGATTTCTGCTGGGAAAAGTAAAGATACTTTACACACTTATTGTCTATTCCTGTCCTCAGGACATTTCTATAATGAACAGTTCCTTTCAAAAACACACCCCCTTTTAGTGGCTTTAGCACTGTGGTTCTGAGTGAAGGGTCAGATACAGTCTTCCATAACACTGCATTAAAACTATCAATGGCATCTTTCATTTAGGCAAGGGAACTCTTTTTAAATAGTTACATTATGGAAGTCGCATGTTGAAAAGGTAGGTTCGATGCGCCTCTGTTCACCAAAATTTATATTTCTTATAGGAAATGAATATGCTCTGGAGTGATACTATCTCCCTTGAAAACCTAGATAGTAGTGTCAGGAGTGCACTTGAGTATAGACAACAGGATATTCCCTTGCCAGAAAAGGGTATGTTGCCCTCCGCAGTGCTGAAACGTTGTCTTGGCCTTGGCTCAGTGCTAATGATCTGAATCAGAAAGATATGTCGGCTGAGTCCAACGCCACACCAGCATGTCCTCTCCTGCCACCCTGTGTGATTCCGTCTGAATACGTGACTCATTGGATGCTAGGAAATCCACGGCTCGGTCCCAAATGCGCTTAATTTTTTTCCTGGGAAAGCAAACAGGGAACAAGCTGAATACTTATGCATGGGGCCATGCCTAAATTATACAAGGGGAAGGGGGAAAAAAGCATCTGGCATAAGTAATGGACTTAGTGGCTAGAGCATAAACATGCTAGCTACTACTAATGGTTTTTGTACAAGGGCCTGTCTTTTAATACAGAACCACTAGGACTAATTTGATGATGATGATGTTTATTTATATCCCGCCTTTTCTCTCCACAAGGAAACCCAAAGCAGCAGCTATACCAGTCAAGTTTAGAAAATCCAAAAGAGAAAAAACAAACCATCCATCCATAACTTGTGTATGATCATAAATTACATTTCCCTGCAAAATAAAATAAAAAATAGAACTCCAGAAGGTTGAAGTAAATAAATAAGAACAAAACATTTCTAATGAACTATTAACTGATCAAAGTCAAATGTGGCCTGGGAAAGGTGTTGGACTCAGGGATGAAATTTTAAGGGATAGCAGACCGTTTTTCAGGGAAGGTGGAATCTTGGATTCCAAGTTAGGTTAAAATTTAACAGTACCTTAGAGGAAGAGGGAGGTGTAAAGACAAAGTGCCCCAGTTCTCTGCCTCTGTCATCTTCTCATCTGGCGACAAAACTAACTTTACAATATTCATTTCCTTCACTTAAGAGGGACAAACTTAGCTTCACAATGAAGCTGTTGTGGGGTCCTCATCTATGTTTCTCCCTCAGAAACAAGAGATTTCAACAGTGCGGAGTTGGTGGTTTTTCCCTCTGGAGGAGAAGCAGATGACACGGGCAACCCAGGGGTAAAGAGAATGGAAGAGAAACAGAGGCAAGAGTTGGGGCACTTGGTCTTTCCCTCAGAAAAGGACTGCAACTTGCCACCACATTGAGGGGAGGCAGGGAAATTGAGACTATTCTGCTTTGCTGCTTGCTCTGAGGGAAAGGCACCCTCTCACAAACTCTAAGTGAGGAACTAAAAATGATCTGTGGCCCAAAGATGTTTAGTCTGTTTTAAGTTTGGCCTCTCGCTCCTGCCAAGTTGTGCAGGCCTGATCTACACAATGAATTTATTAATGGAGCAGGTTAAAGCAAAAAAACAAAAACAAAAAAACAAAAAACAAAAAACAAAAAAAAACTCACCTGTCCTGGGGTGGGATAAGTGTGTCTCTGATGTGAAGGATGCCTACATATGGGTACCGTTCCAAATTCTGCTCCCACTCTTTGTAATGATTCTGGACAGCAGCTATTGAAAGAACAAAGCAAGAACTTATGGAAAGCATATGAAATTATGGGCACACCGTAGTTCCTTTTTCATTAATAAACTTTACCTATGATTTTCTGGACCATTTTGTACATGGCCATCTCCTCTTCCTCCCTTTTCCGCCAGTAATACTTGAGAAGAAACAACATCCCCCAAAGAAAAGCTAAACCTGTGAGTAGAAGTACAAAGATGATATCTTGAATTACTTTGTGTGCATGTTTTATGTTCCACTGCAATCCTTAATCCTTCCCAAGCACTTTTTAAATATTCTCAGTCCATGGACAACCATGTTATACACAGGGGAGTTTCTTGACACAATTTGCTTGAGACTCAATAAAACCTAAAGATAATTTACAATTTCTGCCCCCCCCCCCCCCCAAAAAACCCTTGGCAGTTGAAATGGTTATTTTCATCTTCAAACTTTCATCTAAGTTACCATTATCTGTACTAAGTTTTTAAAAAAGGAATGAACTACTAATAGAGATATGTAAATTTTGCACCAACATAGCAGAACATTGTAGAACACTATTTAAATAAAGATGAGAGCAGCAAAACTCTAGTTTTGACATTTACAATTTATGACTTTTCCAAAGGTGTGAAAAATCCAAGGCTGCACAAAAATCTGAATCCTCAGTGTCCTAACACCAAATCCAAGAATATGGTAGTAACTTTGTCTTTATGCTACTTCAAGGTACTTCCTCTACATTGTATGTTCAGAGATTCTGAAAGCAACTTGTGACCATCCAGATGTTTCTGAGACTGTAAATTTCACCAGCCCCAACAGCATAGCTAAAAGTGCAGGGAGCTGCAGTCTAATAGTATTTGAAGGCCATAAGTTGCCCACCTTGGCTCATAACATCTTGATCCCTCAGCAGTCTAGAATGCTCTAAACTAGAGCTGATGTGGTCTATCCAATGCAATTTTCTAAATCAGCATCCCAAATAACCCCAGGAACAGAGCTAAAGACCAAAACACCAAGAACAAAAATGCTTGGGCTGTTATCCATGTGACCTTAACAGCCAGAAGCAGACTGGAGATTGTCTGCTGCATTGTGGTGGTTTGCCATTTCTGGAAAACCAAGTGACTCGGTGTGTGCATGTACACTACAACTGCATTCAGTTCCATTCTGGCATTTAGCCTGGTACCTTCTGTCTCAGCATTCAGGACACTGGTCACTCTACTTTCTGACGTAGTAATTGCAACTTTGATTCTTAGATATGGTTATCATGATTTTCTATGGGTGAGCTGATGACAACTGGTATATAGCATATATTCTGTATCTTAAAAACTAGAGCTGATAGGAGAAGACTGGTGCCATTTTTGGAACCACCAGGTCAAATATCCCCCAAAACAGGTCTAACATTTGAAGCACCAAAATGTATGTTGGCCAATGTAATTATTATAATGTGGAACACCGGGAAGCTTGATTGACAAAAAACAAACTTACTCCAAAAGAATATAAATAGGTTCGTAATAGCTGTGGTTAGTGCCCGGTGGAAACGGCAACCCAAGCTCATCTGGGGGCGGGCAGATTCAAGAGAAACCACCTGACTGGCCATGGTAACTGGTTTTGAAGGCTCATCACTGTATAACCTAAAGAGAAGAAGCAGAAGATCCTCTAATAGAAAAGGACAATAAATATTGATGGTCCACTTTAATCAGAAGTATAAACATTTTAAGGCAGCTCACTTCCCCATTACACTGTTTAGAAATTATATGAGTCCTTGTTGCTGGCCTTTGCAGACCATTTCAGCACTGAGGCATCACCAGCACACAGCTATAGCTTTGCAAAGACTGCAGGGTAGGATTACTGTCTGGCAAAATTAAGTCTTTCTCTATATGTTGTGTTTTTTTTTTTTGACAGCACCTCTCAGTGTGCAGGAGATTAAACTTTTAAATTGGATTCTCTCCTTCAGTGACTGCACAGAGAGCAAGCAATGGTGTGTGTGCATGTTGGTCTATTTTCCTCGAAACATATTACAACAGTCAACTCAGCTGGAAATGAATTTAAGTAAGTACACCTGAATTAAACCTTGGTACATCTCAGAAAATACTGAAAAAAACAAGATTATCTAAACTCTAAATGCATTTTAATATACATTATTATGAGAAAATTAATACTATAAAGCAAGATGTATCCCACAAGGTAATGAAATTGTAGGTCAGATGAGCTTAATCCCTCCTATAGCAGATTTCCCCACCTTTAACTAATCGTGTTGGAGTTTGTGCAACTATAATGGAAGTTTAGTTTTCTTCGATTACTTAGGATATATAATACACTGAAAGGGAATTCTCAATACAGAACATGGATCTGGAATATCTGAATAAGATGTGTCAGGTAGTTAAGGGGAAAGAGTGAGAAGGAGATAAAGGAAACCTGAAGTGGCACAATCAGGTAGTTTATGCATCAAAGCTGTTTGAGCACACAGAGAACACAGCACAATAATTGTACTTGGAGAGTATATAAATATGGACCAAATGAAAATCAAAAACTACTGAAAAGGTGTTTTGTAAAATCTATCCATAGAATCAGCAAAAGCAAGTTCTACAAGAATTATATTGCTCTGGGAGACCGTAGTCTTTGCATAGGGATGCTCACTATAGCAAATCTAAAAAAAAAAAAAAGTGGGCCTTCAGGTCTTCATTTGCTTACAGCAGTTACGAATCAAAAAATTCAAACGATTTAAATTTCCTAGCTATCTGACTTCACCGGGGGGGAAGGTGTGTGTGTGTGTGCAATTCATACCTCACTGTGAACAAAGACTCTTGATCTGTAGCCCAAGACATCACAGTTGAGTTCAAAACAACTCTGGTATCTGTTACACAGCACCTGACGTTTCATCCGATGCCTTAAATTACTTGTAGTTTAACCCCCTGAAAGGTTGCAAAATACGTAGCACAATTCTCAAACACAGTTGCATTACTGGTTTCTGCTACTAGCAAAACAATGTTAAAGCATTCACACATTTGGTAAAAAGTATACTGCAACTTTTTAGTATGTTATATATTCTTAATGAGTTCCATATTGAGCTGCCAAAACAATATCAATTTCCTCAAGTGCTGATGAAACTCTTAATTATGGTAAATACAAAACTGGGGAGAGTATTTTGTGTTTCCAGGCTATGACTTGTAACGGTAAAGAAAATCTTAATTAGAAAGAGCTAAATTCCATCTCACCAGCAATTCTAGGCATGTCCCCAAGGGAACAGTATTTAGCATTATGGAGTCTTTGCATACAAGAATGGAGAAAGAGAGCACATTTTCAAAACATTAGGTTACAGCAGAGTTTTAGATAATGTGATTAGGGGCTGTTACTGCTCACAGCCTCAGGCTTGTGAAGTGATTCCACAGCAGTCACAGAGTTAACAATAACAAGAAATTATTTCTGAAATCTAATAAAGACTACTGAACTGAAGTACTGGAGTGTGCTGCTTTATATGAAAACATCTCAACACAATACTTGTGGGATCAAAATATTGCCCTCAACTATATTCTGGAAAAGAACAGAATGTGATGCTATTTATACACACATCCCACCAACAAAGGGCTACATACACAGGAAAAGAGTTTGAGTTTTATTGTGAAAGTTTCAGTTTTGGTGAAAGTTTGTAATAATGACCTAGAATGCTCTATTCTGTGAAGGTACGTGGATATGATAATGGTTTTCCCCACCAATGGGCTCTGGGAACTGTCACTTTATGAGTGAGGTGGAAATTTTGTGAAGAGGCTCAGAAATTGCAAACAACAATTCCCAAGTTTCTTAATTAGAAATGAAGTTATGCTAATTAAACATATTTAGAACGATCTTGTAAACATAGCTCTACAAGTTATTCCAAGCAAACTTTGAATGAGGGCTAGAAGCTTCATGAAAGATAATTCATCTAAAGCCTGCAAGAAGTTAAACAGGACCTTTCAGAGACAGTATTTCAAATTGGTAATTCCAAATAAATAATTTCAATTACAACAAATCAATTAAAATGGATGAAAATAATATAATTTCAGAATGTTAAGCACACATGCTTAACTCTCAAAGAAGTATAATTCACATTGCTGTGATCTAGTCTTCACTTGAATAATACTGCTTTCAAATAATACATCTATATATGGTAACTTGTATATATTTATGTGGGCTTCTTGCCTGCCATGAGTGGCTTTTAATATCATCCTCAGAGTTCAAAAGAGTAATTTATAATATCAGGATGAGACAAGGAAGGAAGCCCTCATAAATATATAATAGCTACTCAAGACTTTATAAGCAAAACCTTGGGGAGATTCGTATGCGGTGATGCTTTATCTTCAGAAATGATCTGCAGTCACTGTTCATTAAACCATCTTCAAGTATGAGAATACCACTAAAAAGAGGTAATGCTTATTCTGGTTCATATACAACCAACTAAAATCTGTAACAGTATTGCTATTTACACCAATCAAAAGGTTAAGCACTCTCTGAAGATGGGATTCACCCCATCCAATAACTAATTTTGTTTTTCCAGCTTCAAATACCATAAAGCATCTTGCAAAATAACCACTTTTCTTATGTGCACAAGTGCACTCACAATACCCCAGGTAAACTGGACCACCAGAATACGCAAATGAGAGTGTAGAATATCACTAGTGTGCTATAATGCCTAGAGCTGCCTAACCAGCCTGGCTGCTATCCAGCAAAACATGTGGAGTGCAGCGAAGCATATTTCCTGAAGCTGTTAATAGCAGAGTGGGGTGCAGGAAGATGGAGTGCAAGTTTCCGAGGTAGAAATAGTGAATGCATGAACTCTGCTGCTTTGTGCTCCCCCCATCCCTTAGCCTTCCCCTCTGCCCGAATGAGCTAGTGAGACCACTGACTAATCTGCAAAGAACCAGATCTGCAAAGGTTAAACTCCAAATGTGGAGCGACAACCGTATTTAAAAATGAGATATTAGAGCTCATTCTAAGAGCAGTGTTCCTGTGTGTCTCATACTCTGAATTGAATGCCTCTTACAAGATAATGCCTGAAATAATACAGGTTCATCATATGAACATGTTTATTATTTTGATTATATGCCATGTTTAGATTTCCTCACTTGGCCAACACAGCAATCAATTGGGGATTTAGGTATTTCAGAAAATGTAAAGCTCTTTACATACATCACCCCAGTAATTGCTAACACCACTACAGTATGTCAGCCTGATGTTATTGCACTTAATACATAAGGGAAAGTCTTGTACTTAAAAAGATGCAGTACTCGAATCTGAGAGTTTCTGATTTACTAAGCTGTTAATGTTAGGAAAAAACTGCAATACAACACTGAACCATTCTAAGGCTAGTCTGCACAGCTTGAGTAATCAAACCACATATGCCATCAACCAAGAACTTCAACCTGCCAGAGGCCTGACAACCCAGGGTTTGCAATCTCAAATAGTCTGCAAGGGCAGGTGAAGTATATTACATTATAAGGCTCATGTTCAAATATAAAACAAGCACTAGTCTATATGAATACAGTGTGCCAATCTCATACAGATGTCATAGCTGTTTCCAAAAGTTGGAATCTCCATATAGAAAACTTGATTTTGTTTATTTTCCAAACAACAGTTTGTTGATGGACAAGTCTCTGAGCCGATTCTCTACAGACAATGGATTATGTGTTCTCCTATTTACTTACAATATTCCTGATTCCTTGTTATTGTCCAGTAACCACTGCAGAGCATCCATAAACTTTTCTGCAGAGTAGCCAGTCACATTCTGCAAGGAAGCATATCCTCAGATGTAAACACTGTATTCCTCTGTGAGTTTTTTCCCTGCAAATGTATTCCCCTCCCGCACCACTCAGTTTAGTTTTTTTAAAAAAAACAAACAAACAAAAAACAATAATTCTATATTTTCCCACATAGAAGCACTGAGTATAATTTTATGGTGATCATATATGGTGTAGTCACATACATAAAATATTTTAAGGGTAAATACAGAATTCATAGCACCTTTTAATATAAAGAAATACAACGTAGACAGAAAACAGTGTTTTATAATGCTTGTGGAGTAGAAAGGAGAAATGTAAATGTCAGCAGATGTAAAATGCAGGGAATTCAGTTTCTCAAATAAAAAAGAAACTTCAAGTCAAATTAAGCAGCTATCTAGACTTCACAAAGAAATAAAAAATAAAGCAAGAAAAAGGGCAAGCCAAGTAATAGCAAAAAACTGAACTGGCTATAGAGAATATCAAAGGAAGGACCCTTTACTGCAATAAATAGCAGAGATGAAGAAATGCTGCAACAGAAATACATTCTAATCTTACTTACCTCTATATAATCCTTTGCTTCACCAATTGGAATAAACTTACTTTCTAAGTTCTCAGGGTTTCCACACTCAAAACTGCCTGGGGGGAGAGAAAGATAGCGTTACCTACATGGAAAGAACGTAACTTTAGGAAATTAGGAAATCTGCCAAAGAGTATGGAAGCACTGAGACAAGTTCCATTTTAAATAATTTTAGTACTAACCAAAATGCTTGTGCAGAACGTACACCCAGATTAGTTTTATGACTTAATAAAATTCTGTAGCTGCTGTACGCAGCCTAGCATAGAGCAATTAAATATCACATTCACTCCATAAGTAAATGCTATCTAACAAGAAAGGATTGCTGTCTTTTCTTCCTCTCATAAAAGTTTCTATTTCTACACCAAAGCACAGTTCTAAAACAATGGTCCAATGCCAAAAAAAACCCCAAGGTCCCTTATTTACATTTCTCTTCCCCATTCCTTTCTGGATTGTAAGCATGAGGCTAGAGGCTGCCTTATTTTGATAGATCTTTAAACCAGCTCAGGAGCACTTCCAGCTGAAGAGAGGGGTATACATACTTAATATGAGAAGAAAAAAAAGCTCACCTGTTAGGTCTTAAAGCTGGCACAGTGGCTTTGATGCTATCATCACATGCTAAAGAAGCTAATCCAAATTTAAGTTTAAAAATTGAACTGAAAAGCTGCTTAATTCTGTAGCAGTTCAAGCAGCTGAAGTGGAAAAAAAAGTGAGCTCTATTTTTCTGTATCCACACCTTCCATTTCAATGTGCACAGCTTCTCTAAAGTACATACATCGATTTTCACAGGTTCTTTCTCCCACAAATTCATCATGGTAAGGTATAATTTAGCTTTGCAATGCAAATGGGGATGAACAAGAGATTGAAAAGCAGACCAGTTTTGAGGAAATGGAATATATGAATTGCTGTGATCAGGAAAACCATTCTAGGTAGAGCGTCACACACAGGAGCACATGCAAAATACAAAAATGGAGCACATGGGCTCATTAGGAATTGAGAATATGAGTTTTGCAAGAAAAGCTCTGTAGCCATATTTCAAGAAGTCATACCCCGATATTTAATGCTTTTACTACATGGAATGATCTCCTCAATAAAATTAGGCAGACTCTCAGTGATGTGTATTACTGCCATCAACTAATTTTATTTCTTTGTTTCAGACTATCTTTCTGATTGTTAGTATTATCATTTGACCTTTGATTTTTAATGGCTTTCAGTGACCACTTGTATTGCATGTTTTGATGTATGTCACTTTGAGACTCTTAAATTGAAAGTCATATAACATATAGTTAACAAAAATAAAAATGATTAATACTGTATTTTCATTGGTAATTTGTAATCACATTAGCATTATGGAAGGTTTTGAACTGTTTGGGCCACATTGAAAAACAATGCAACAATGATGATTTATCAAAGTGGTAAGAAACTTTGAACAATTTTTGATTTGTGTCTGTGGTTTGATCATGGACCACAGGGCTGGAAAAGGCCAGGACAAATGAAATATTCAATCCTTATATCTCTACATGGAAAAGATATGCCCCAAACAGGTAATTTCTCCTGCTAGTTTATTGAACCCACAGATTTAGGGAGGCTAATATTTCTTATAATCTTTTCAAGGGAAGCAAGAAACTTTCTTCTAATCATCTCAGTTCAAATCAAGGTTGAGATAGTATACATTAAATTTTTATTGAATCACTGTGATATGTATAAAGAAAAATCAGAACTCACCAGCTTTACCCGCAAGGTAGTTGTATAACTCATGCAGTATGGTCATTATTATTTCTTCTTGTTTTGCCTGACAATACTGAAAAGTTTAAAGAAAACATCAGTAAATAGATCTTGAATTCAAAAATTGTTTAAAGAAATGACAATGAACAGTTAAATATAAGATCTTCTCATCTGCTCTTCCCTAGCTAATGACCAGACTTCCTCCCAGCTCCCCCTCCCTTTTCAAAGCATCACAACAAAACTGATCTATCAGATTATATGGCACTAGTGGACTGCAAGTCTTAGTTTGATCTCTTCAGGCCCTCAGTCAATTTTCAACAGTCTTGATTTAGTTATCAGTTCAGGCTTCTACAGCAATGATGTCCTCAATTTTCAGGATAAGAGTGAATGGGAGAACAAAGAAGTCTGCCTTTTGGGAACCCAGTTTCAACTACTATTGGATTTAGCCCCATGTGATCTGTTTTGAGATCATGATATTTTCTGAATGTGGTCTCAACCTAAAAGAGTTCAGATTTGCTGTATAGGAGAAAGCCCCTACTATATGGTTAGGAGGGTAGTGTATTCGACAAAATTATAAGTCTCTTACATGACACCCAGTTTACCAAAGATTTCAACAGTGGAATGAAAAGTGCTACTGCTCGGGGTTAAGACCTTAAATTTCTGAATCTATGTAAGAGAGACATGTAGTCTCTCTTACAAGCATCCCGAGAACACAGAGTTATCCTTTTAACTAGACACACTACACCAAGGATTTTTTCCCCTTTGGCTACATATTATGGAACAAGTTACAACTACATGCACACATCAAGAAAGATTAAAGCTGCTAGCTTTACTTAAGCTTGTTATTGAAAAATAGAGATGCAGACAAAATCCTTGTCATAAATCAATCTTACTTTTATTACAACTGACTAAAGAAAATTTCTGCAAATGCAGGATTTCAGATTTGCAGCAGATTAGTTTTACACAGTTTGAATAATTATTCTGCATACTAAATTGATAAAACGAGGTCTACTAATTTCACATTAATAAATCATTACATTTCTCTTGGAGAGGCTCACTTCTATAATAACACTGCTAATAACTGACTTGTACACTCAACCATTATATTTTCTGTTAAAAATTAAATGTAACCCCCCTCTAAAATATCCATACTTACACTATCTGTTCTCTGTGCACAGTCCACAGATAACAGCTTAACTGTGAATGAAAAGATTGAGGACTAGTTACTTGCAATTAAACACTTCCTGAAAAGGCCTGAAAAATAAACACTATATTTTAAAAAATGAAGAGGCTTGTGGCATCTTAAAGACAAAAAGATTACTGGGAATGCCTCATTTTGTTCAATGGGACTTACTTCAGAGTATAGTGTGCACAGATCTAAGCCGTAATTGACATCTAGTTTAGATATTGTTTCATTAAAAAATTATTAAATACATATAAAATAGCAGTAAAAACAAATGTAAGTTAAAGTAAGAATTTGTGAACTTAGTGAACTACCTGAGATTTAAAAACAGTTATAGATGAAAATGCAACTTAAGCTCATGTAGCGTTATATTGAAAACATAACAAAGACAAATCTTGACTGAGTTTTCCTGACATATTAAAGTATAGGGATACTAGTGTTAAATAGACAAAAGGGCATATACAAACAAGAGTATTTGAACTATGTGATTTTAAGACACATGTTGTGATACTAGGATAAGACTGTGTATTCCATGTCATGAAATACATGCTGCTCTATTTAAAAAATAAGGCACACTTTGCAACTGCTTATGTTCAATAACTTCCATTTATCTAATGCTTTGCAAGAACATGGCCAAAAGACTGGGTGTGTCCATGTCTGAATAACCCCTTGTTACTTAACCACTATTATGACTTTGGATACACTGTTCAAGACCATGGAATAAACATCAATTAAGTGTTAATAGGAGCTTCCATGCCCCACTTTCTATTTTCAACTTGGCTTTCAGGAACCGCCAATTTCAGAGTATAAGAGAGCAGAACAATTCATATGTTCCTACAGAAGTATACATATCAATAATTACTTTCTAAGCAGTTAAGCAAAGGACATCTAAGGATGCACCTACACTGCAGAATTTGAAACTGTTTTAACTGAAATGGCTCAATGCTATGGAATTACGAGTGCTGTAGTGGTGGCATGGAATGGAATAAGAGAACTATGATCAGGCTATCAGAGAAAGAATTGACAAACAGGCAGTTGAAGAAAAAGAAAATCAAGGTGGATGAAATGCTACACATGGTCTTTCCACAAGGGCTGCTTTCAGACCCTGGAACTGAGAGACCAGGATGACCCTATCCCTGCTTGCCTTCTACAGGCAGATGAAAACATACATCAGGCATTTAGAGAATGATGACAGGATGGCTGTTGGGGATGGCATGAGTGGGATTTTGGGAGGCTGTGTAGCTTTTAAGTATAGTTTTAAATGTGTTTTAATATTTCAATGCTCGTTACATAGTTTTTTTAAAAAATATATACAGTGGACTCTTGTTAACCAGAACTCAATCAACTGGAACTCTCAAGCAACCATAAAAAAGGAACAATACTGCATTGTTTTTATATTACAGTACAACTGTGTTACACTGAATCAAGTTTGTCTTGATTTGATTTTAATTACTGTATTTCAATATTAAGATAAGGTCAGTACAGGATTTCTGGTAAGGTATAGTATTAGTCAGGCTTATTTGTTTTAGGAAGTTACAAGCAACCAGAAATTACATTTATCCGGCATCTAACAATCCACATGGATGCTGGTTAACCGGGGGTGCATCAACACTGTCAAGGCTAAACATCTTGCAAAGCTATACCTGCCAGGATCCATGGCTCATTGATATGATATGGAATCTAGCATTCTTTGGTAGTAAAGGCTAAAAAATCTTGTAAAACTCAACTCCTAAGATTCCACAGGAACCAGGAGACCCTGGTGGAATGCGGGTTATACTGCTGAGCTGCTGAAATTGCTGACGGAAAGGTTGACAGTTTGAATCTGGGGAGCAGGCTGAGCTCCCGCTGTTAGCCCCAGCTTCTGCCAACCTAGCAGTTTGAAAACATACAAATGTGAGTAGATCAATAGGTACTGCTCCGGTGGGAAGGTAATGGCGCTCCATGCAGTCATGCCGACCACATGACCTTGGAGGTGATTATGGACAAGGCCAGCTCTTCAGATTGGAAATGGAGATGAGCACCAACCCCCAGGGGCGGACACAACTAGACTTAGTGCCAGGAAAAACCTTTACCTTAAGATTCCACAGCATTGAGTCATGGCAGGTAAAGTGGTGTCAAACTGCATTACTTTGACAATGTCTACTGTATTTATATTTTAATGCATTTGCTTTGCTTTAATCATGTCATGTTTGCCATTACCTGCCTTGGGGGAAAAAAGCGGATAAAAATAAAGCAAATAGAGAAATACACATACAGTTCTCCTCGGGCCCTTCCAGCTGGCCAGGTCCCACCATCTTCACCCAAAGGATTGCAAGGAAGGTGACCAAGAGCCCTAACGTTGCCAGCCACAGGAACCAGGAGAGATAAAACTCAAGCCCTATGCCTTTTCTCCCTTTCCCTTGAGATTTCAAGCCTATAGGTTGACGTGTCCCATCCCAACGCGTGCCTTGCTTGAACCCAGCACCTGTCAGGGGGGACCCCCTTTCTTTTCTTTCTGCCCTCCATGGAGACCTGTAGTTTAGCTCGGGTCTTGTGTCTCGGGTGAGTGAACCCAAGTAGGAGGAGCTGGGGGTGACCCGGCTCTCGGTCCCTAAATAAGGCCTAGTGCTGCTGCTGAAGCCTGGCCGGGTTCCCTCTGCTCTGGGCGTCTTAGGGCTGGGCTCCCTTTCCCACCATTTGGTGGAGCTCAAGCCTCCTCCTCCCCCTTCGGTGACTGTGGAGCCCCACAAAGCGCTGGAAGCTAAACTGTCAGCAACGCCGTCCCTTAAAGTGGGGACTTCGAGGGGGGCCCTCCTGGAGGACAAGTCCCAAGGGCTGCTGGGTAGCCTCCCTTCTTCTCTCGGCAAAAAGGTTCTCTCACGCTCAGTCGACAAATGGTTTCTCTGAGTCGGCCCTCGGTTCCCTAAATCCCACTCCCCTTCCTCCTCCTCCTCCTCTTCTTCTTCCTCCTCCTGACTCTCCCTCTCAACCAAAACTCGCGCCTGAGGAGAGGCTTTCTGGCCTACTCTCGCCTTAGGCCTCGAAGGCCCGCTTGGACTCTGAGGCTGGGCCCCAGCGCCGCCTCGGCTCCTCAGCCCCGCGGCCACCTCTGCCCGCAGGCGAGTGAGCTTCTTAGCGTAGAGCTTGCGGGTGGTATCCGTAATAGGACCTGGCTTGTAGCCGAGGGCCAGCAACTCGGCCCGGAGTTTTGAATCTGACAACCCCGCAGCCGCCATCGCGGACGATGAGGAACAAGGGAACCGGAAATGACGCCTCCCGTGAGAGAGAAAGAGCCGCCGCCATCTTGGGAGAGGCACGCACGGCTCTGTCCCGAGCCTCCGTTTTGAATCCCAAGTGACGTCACTGCTAGCCGTTGCCACCTTGAGAAGGTCGGCTTTCTGACTGGAAGGGCGTTGACAAAGCCAAAGAAAGCAGGAATCAAGGAACATGAAAGACACTGCAGACTAACTCAACCAGAGAAGTCAGCCACAGCAGAGCACTTGGTGAACCAACCTGGACGCAGAATATTATTTGAGAACACAGAAATGCTGGACTACTCTGACAACCACCATGTCAGATTACACAGAGAAACCATTGAAATCCACAAACATGTGGACAATTTCAACAGAAAGGAGGAAACCATGAAAATGAACAAAATCTGGCTACCAGTATTAAAAAAAATCCTCAAAAATCAGGGCAGTAAATAAAGAACAACACTCAGAAAACAAGGGAATTTTAGACAGGAAACAACCAGGGCCAGCTAACAAAGGACTCTCCCAGGCAGTAAGCAACCAGAACTTGAAGCTGCAAGGCCATTCAATGCTAACCAAGCTGATCAATTAATAATAATAATAATAATAATAATAATAATTTATAACTCGCTTCCATCTCCTCGAGGGGACTCGGAGTGGTTCACATGGGGACCAAGCCCAATCAACAGATAAAACAATACAACGATAACATATAAATTAAAACAATAAAAGTAAAATAAAATTCATAAAATACACCATCGAGCATTAGGACTAAATGGTGAGGCTATTAAGAAATTACAGGGAAGTTAGGCATGTGCGAAAACGCAAGGCAATGAGATTCAGAAGTAGGGTAAAGTGCTGAGGGTTAGGGTAGTAAAGACTGGATGATGATAAAAACGTACCTACTGTTCGAAAGCATGTTGGAACATCTAAGTCTTCAAATTTTTGTGGAATGTGGCCAGGAAGGGTGCTAATCTAATCTCCCTAGGGAGAGAGGTCCAGAGCCAGGGGGCCACCACCAAGAAGACCCTCTCCCTATCAGTCGTGTTTGCGACGGAGGCAGGAGTGAGAGAAGGGCTACATTCACACTCGCTTCAAGCAGACAAGAGTTATTTCTCCCACCGTTTCCGACAGACCCCTCAACCTCTGAGGATGCCTGTCATAGATGTGGGTGAAACATCAGGAGAGAATGCTTCTGGAACATGGCCATACAGCCTGAAAAACTCACAACAACCCAAAGGAAGCTGTCAGGGTGGATTGATGCATTTTGACACCACTTCAGCTGCCATAGCTCAGTGGGAGTTCTAGTTTTAGAAGGCCTTTAGCTTTCTTTGCTAAAGGGTGTGGGTGCCTTATCAAACTAAATCATTGAGCACAAGGGGGAATATGAAATGGCCCGAGGCTATTAGGAATGGTGGGCGTTGAAGTCCAAAACATCTGGAGGGAGGGCCGAAGTTTGCCCATGCCTGGTTTAAATGCCCAGGTTTCCCTGTTCGTCTTTACTCAGGAAGAAGCCCTGTTGTTTTCAATGATGCGGTTTGGTGAGGCACTAACATCCTTTGGCAGAGGGTCTGTTTCTTTTATGAGCAAGATTGGTTCTGTAAGTTTGTTCTTAAGCTGAATGTGTATGTAAGACAGGACAGGTACATTTTTAAAGTAATTCCAACCAAAAAAAGTTCTTGTTTTAGAGAGCATGAGGAAGGGTTACCACCCCCGTGGTGTCTGTTTGGCTGTCTGTTCCCGCTCAGAAGATTTCACCTCATTTTCTGTCCCTGTGATAATAGGATTTTGAAAAAAATTTGCTTGTTGTGAAGACAAGGATTCGTAATAAAGCTTCAGTGGAGATGCCTTTTCCCCATAACTACTCTTTCAGGAGTGAATTTCCCTTCAGTTATTGCTGTCTCACCCTCGTTCTTAACTATGAATCAGATGTTTGTAACTCAGAGACTGCTTGTATAAGTGGCAGAGCTCTATTGCACTTATTTCTTATACGTGAGCATCCTATAAATATTTGTTTATCACTGTGGAAACAGAATGCTTAACTGAACGGTTTATGTTTCTGTGTACAGCCAGACGGCAATGTTTACACAGGCAGGTTGGCTTCTGTGGGCAGCCAACTGCCAGGAGAAGGAAATGAATGCCATAAGCAGGGACCTTGTAATCCCAGGGCCAGTAGAAGCCACTGCTGCTGATAGGATTTATTGGTCCTAGACATTTATAGATGTGTGAGTTAGGCCTCTGACATCCAGCCTCTATAGCAGAATTAGAACTAGATTTGATGGACATGAAGTAGTATTGAAATGGCATTTATAGCTTAAGAGTATTCTTTATGTATAATGAATATGTGCTTTACTGCCATGTTTGGGTTGAAATGTAACAGGCAACTAGAAGCAAGCAGAGTTTAAATGGATTAAAATATGTTAGATGACCTCAATCAAGTCTTCTGTTTTTCATTGGTCAAGATAAAGGGTTGTGTGTGAGAAGACTGGGGCTGGGATCAAGGAAAGAGTGCATTTGTGCAGCTGAACAAAGTTGTGTTGCCTCACACTTCTAAAATGGAATAATAGTAAATTCTTCTTACTGTCAGGACCCAGGCTGCAGAGCACCAATAACCATACACAGAGGCCAGAATCTATCTAATATCTTTATTAAAGAATTATATAAAGTCAATAAAAACAAGTGTAGAATATAGTCCAGAAATAGACCCTTCAGGAAAGGTCAACTATAGTCCAGGGAAGCAATGTCCAATATATGATATTAAAGTCCAAAGTTATAATCCACTTCACCGAAACACACACTATTTAGCAAGCAATAGTGTGGGGAACTGTCCTTAGTCTTTGAGGCTCAAGGTAAAAACCGAAGGAGGGAAAAACAAGGCTGGGATCCGAGAGGCAGGGTCCGTGGTTTAAAACGCAAGGCAAGGCAAGACTTGAGACTTGGCAAGGTACAACTTGAAACAAGACATTCGTGGAACAAGAACTGAGTCCATAGAAATCCGTGGAACAAGGCAGGGCTGGAAACTTGGTTCAGGAGCTGGGAACTGAGGTACGAAGTCTACACACGATCTCACTCCACGAGCTGACGAATTGACTCCGCAAGGAATCCTTTGTGGCCAAACATCTATATAGGATCTTGTTTTCCCGCCAAAGCACACTTTCTCTGGGGAACAAGAACCGAAACCTATACTGTCCAGATGCAAGACTCCTTAAACTTTCCCAAGGGAAATAGACTTAATCATCTAATTGTCTGGCAGCTATCCGGGTGCTTCGGCGAGTCGCCTCCCGAGCGTGTCTATCTTGATTATAATAAAGGCGGCGAGAAAATGGGGGAGATTTCTCCTCAAGGCTTGTTTGGCTGACTTCTTGTGGACAAACATCCTGCAGCTGCAAGGGCTCCAAATCTGGCAGAAACGGTGGGAAACCCAAGTTTTCCTCTTCATCTGTCACAACAGTACTAGGAACGGGACTACATGGCCCATGAGTCATCACACTTACACACTATGTTTTGTTTTATTGGGGTTCTCTTAGATTTTCAGTGGATGGTATACATCATATATCACTTTGGTCTCATTGCCTTTGCCATTTCCACTGTTGCATATTTTAACACCACATAATGTTCTGCTTATGAAATAGTTTTGTAATGTTTCTTTTCTCTTTATGCTGTTTAAAATTCTCTTTCTCAGTGATCTGTATATTTGAGGCAGAAGGAAATGTTGGGTATATTAATTGCCTGGGGCGCTTTCAAAGAAGACTATTGCTATTTGTGCTGAAGCAGTCAGTATTCAGTGATGGAGCAGGCAGACAGTTCTTTGTTTAATTTGCCCCCCTTTTCTCCCTGTCATTCTGATTATGTTCATTTCCTTTACAAACTCACAAACTATATGGCCTAGTGTGAAAAGTATTGTGTCAAATATAGTTAGCAGTCAGGAAAAAAATCTCCAAAACTACAGCTCTGAACAATCCACTTAAGGGAAAAGTAAGATGAACCATAGTAAAGAACTCTGCATTCACAAACTGAGGATACTCCTCAAGTGAGGTTCCCCATTATATTGTGAAAAAAATAATCAGAATTTCTGAACATAAGTCCAGTTTTAATCTAAAATGTGGATGTCAAGTATAGCTTAATAAATATTGCTCATAAAAGAAGGAATGCAATATGACAAATATAAAGTGATGAAATAATGAAACAACTACTATTTATTATAATCAGAGATATCATGAAATTGTGAAGACTAGAATTAAATACTATTGATGGCCAAGTATCAAACAGTGGCATATATCGAGCAAAAGTCACAGACAGTAAATTTTTTAACAATTTTTCTGCAGAATTTGTCAGGGTATATATTAGAGTACAAAACAAAAACTCACTTTTTAAACTTGACAGTATTAAAGTCTGCAGCTATATGGTTCATGGTTTATTTTTGTTATTGTTTTGGCTTGATTTGAAGTCAGGAGAGATTAAACTGGTTGGAATCATTCAACAATATAGTGAAATGGTGCTTTATGGAAGTGTTGCTGCTAGCTAATGGAATAGATAACAGAAGCATTATGCAAACAGCAACAACGGAGAATACATCTAGACCCCATCTACATTGCCATATAATGCAGTTTGAAACTTATATGTTCAGTTCAGACTCATATATTGCAGTTTAACTGCACTGAACTGCATTATATAGCCGTGTAGATGGGAACACAGTGTTTCCAGGTTACAATCACAGTGCCTTATTCATGGAATTCCAAGTAGGTGGGGTTCAGACATTATCATCTTCTACTTGCATTCCTCCTGTGTATTTCTGGTTCTTCTTCCATTCCCCCCCCCAAAAAAAAACAAACAAAATAACAAGAAAACACAAACTATTAAATAACAAATGTGATTGTTCCACAAAAACTCCACCTTTCTATTGGTAGTGCGAGGATTCTTGAAGCATCCATTTCACCTTATGAGTGAAAAAAGTTGATCATTCACATTTTGCTTATGGGTAACATTATTGATTTTGAAAATCTGTTGCACTCTGTCAAGTAGCATTTTCTTTGATCACCTCCATTCTTAATTTGCCAAGATGAAAATCTCTTTCATTACACATTTCTCCTGTTCCCATAATATACTGTATGTATGTGTGTATGTCTTCAAGTCACCCATTAACTTATGGTGACTTTATGAATTGCATAGGTCTACTTAGGCATATTATTATTAGCTTAACTTCAAAGAACAGAAAGGATCTGGTGTCTTTAAGGTTTTTAGGCCACATAATGACTTATATGACAAACTGGGTGCGAAACACTAGCATGGTTTCTATACAGGTTGAGTATACCTTATCCAAAATCAGACAAACATGTTTTGGATTTGAGATTTTTTCAGATTTGCTTGTATTTGTCTGTATGTACATAATGAGATATCATGGAGATGGGACCCAAATCTGAATTCATGACATTCATTTTTCATATATATCTTATAGACATAGCCTGAAGGTAATTTTTTTACAATATTTTTAATAATTTTGTGTGTGAAATAAAGTTTTTGTACACTGAATTGTCAGAAAGCAAAGGTATCAAAATCTCAGGCAGCCATGTATACATTTTTTGATTTTACGGTAGTTTGGATTTTGCAATTCTGCATGAGAGATGTTCAAGGTGTATTCAATGTTGAGAAGACATTCAGTGAGTCTCAGAATCTACAGTGGAAGATTTGGTGAAGGATTTAGGGAGGAGAATTCATTTCAATGTGCGTGTAGGAAACATTTTTTGAGAAAGAACAGAGAAGATAGACGACTTAATTCCATTCTCAGTTTACAAATCTCTTGGCCCTCTTTGTGCAGAATTCTGAGCAAATGTCATTATGAACCCCTTCCCCCTTAATGTACTACAGAAAAATCTGATAAAGTAATATGGAAGTTAGGAGGAATGGTAATCAACTCCATTTGTGGAGGAAAAGAAAGTTCAGTGTTCATAATTAAAGAAGAAGAAGAAGCTATGATTTGAAAATTAAATTTAGCACATCAGAGATGTAGAGTAATTGCTTTTCCTGGTGCTCTCTATAAAAAATAAATGAAAACATCTGAAATATTACTGTTTAATATTTGAATTTAATTAAAGATAATGCAGAAATAGTGACTAATGTTCCTCATAAAGGCAACAATATAAGGATCTTTAAATGCAGTAGGGCACTTATTCAACGTTTTATGTACTATTTGAGAGGGCCACAGATCTATTGAGGTTCCCTTTCATGTCTGTGAAATAAGAGTCAATGCTTAGATTACAGTGGGCACTTTGGTCTCTCATTTCATTTTATGATTTGATATGGTGAGAAGATGGAGTGTCCTTTTCAAATCATAACATAGTCTTTAATTGGCCCCATTTGACACAGACAGTCCAATTATTTTTCCATTGTCTCACTTTTAAGCTGCTTAAAAAAAATCCTGGTTTTTTCTTCTCCTACTACTTTCCCACTTTAGCATCAGCTTACTTCACCTGCTGCAAACTGGCTTTAAAGTGCAAAATAGTTTATACTCAATTCAAAACTAAGAGAGGAGAGTCAGCATTCCCAGTAAGCTCTAATAAAAGCAAACTGTTGCAGCCTATTCTAATTTATGTCTTCCTTCTTTTTTGCCATTTTGACCACACTCTGATGTCATTTGTCCTGATTTTCATCTGTGAAATTTTATAAGCTTTGAACCAGATTATATGAGTTTACACTGCCATATAATCCAGTTCAAAGCAGATAATCTGGATTTTATAGCACAGTTTAGAAGAAGCCACAGAAAGTATTCTGAAGAAAGATGTTTAAGATTGTATTGCAATCTAGATGTGACTAGATTTATCTCCTGCCCAACCAACCTTCACCTGTTAAAAGATGGACCAGCTGTTTTTAGTCATGTCCGCCACTTCCAAAGCTATGCATATGTCCTCATTTATTGCAGTGTGCTAAATAGATTTGGGCCATGTCTACGCTGAGTAGTTTAGCTGTGTAAATCTGCCATGGAGCAGCTCTGGATTTTGCTCATTTGTGCTGAATCTGGGGCCATTTCTAGATGGTCCAGGAGCACATCTGCCCCACTGAGCTGACCATTGACTTCTGCCCAAGCTCCTGGCTATCACAAAGGTATCTGTCAATTTCAGAATATGGTGCCTCCAGGACCAGCAATGGGGGGGGGGGGGGAGAGATTGCCCCTTCTTTCTTGCCGGGCATGCCTTGTCCTACATCAGCAGAGGCCAGGAACTTGGACAGAGCTTCATTACCAGTCAAGAACAGCAGTGCCAATGGCCATCCTTTTCCCTTGAGCTGATGAGCACTCGGAAAGAGTGATGACCAGTTTGGACAGTAGATCAGTCCAAAACAGGCTCGATCCCATTGTTCAAACTATCTTGAAGACCTGGAATACCCTGGAAGTAAATTTGGGGTTTTGGCCTCATGTAGATAAGCCCTAGTTCATAATGTTAGCTGCTACTGTAACCTTCAGTCTTTGTCACATCTTGCCTTTGTAGCATTGTTAGGTTTGTGCCTACTCTATTATGTTGAAGTTCATAGTGTTATAACTAAGAACATGGATAAAATGATTTGTGCCTGTTGAGTGTATGCTAAACCAGATAGGCCAGGCCAGAGAAACCAATTCATCAAGTTGAAGACCAGCCAGAATGGTTTATTACGGGTTGGCCAAAAAGGATGCAAATACAGCAATTTGCTTCAAAGGTACAAGCATAAACAAAGAAACGGAAGACTTTTTATGCAGTGTAATAGCTATTCAAAACTCCCGCTTCCCTCCCTGATAGGCTGAGAGGGGTGCCTGTCTGGATCAGTGCCCTGATTGGCTGAAGGTGCTGCTGGCGTCACCGCCTCCAGGCGGCTATTTTCTTTCCCAGGAAAATGTCAGCTAGGGATTCACTGGCTGGGGAACCATCAGCTGGTGGAACATCACATGGGAAGGGACGACCATTGTGAAGACAATGCCAGTGAAATGACAATGAGCTTTTGATTAGCTCAAAAGTTCCAAACCAATTCCAAACCTAACAAAGCTTTGAAACTCTGGAGACAACAGGTGATGATCTTGACAATCAAGAATTGGGCTTCAAATAAAAAGGTTAAACAAATGTACATACTGTGAACCTCTGTTTCCAGAGTCAGCAATCTCTCAGCCCAAGTAGATCACTTAACTAAACTAATATTTATCTAGTCTGACATGGAAATCTGTATGTCTGAATGTACACACAATGGATTGTGGTTATTTCTCTGGCTGGGAACAGCTGGAGGAATTTGCCCAACCTTTCCTGCTCAGGAAATGCCTCAGCGGGGTTACAAAAAATGATTGCTCAAGGTTATACCTTGCTACATTTTATAAGAAAACGTATACATTTTATATAGAACGAATAGATACAATACATATATAAAAATGCAAGCTAGGGAGAAAAGCAATATAGAAAGATACACTTCATTAAAGGGTTGAAACGATAAAGTATTTGTGGGGAAGAAACTGCTTCCTGTCCACTCCCAAACTCTGATACTTCAAAATAGTGAAAGTTCAAAAAGGTCTTGGAAAATAATAACAATAACAATAATATATTTGTTATAAAGCCTCACAACCTCTGTGGATGCCTGCCATAGATGTGGGCCAAATGTCAGGAGAGAATACTTCTGGAACATGGCCGTACAGCCCAGAAAACACACAACAACCCTGTTATAAAGCCCTTGGCCAACTACAGATCCTTGGGGGTGGTCATCGTGGCTCGACAACAATAGGATTACACATCAGGGCCAAGACCCCGGAAGGGATATGTGCTGACAAAACTGTTTCCTCTGAATTCTGCTTTAGTAGGCTGGGAGCTGGAGCTGGTGGTCAAACAGTTAGTTGCTGGTGGACAGGAGAAGTAGAATGATCTCTTGTACTTGCATGGCAATGTCAACATTATTTAGGCCTCAACAGCACATCCTCCATCTGCCCTGATGCATTTTTGTTTGTTACATTTTTGGCAGCTGCTTTAAAAATGCCCCTATTTTTTCCTCCTCCTGCTTCTGTCCTCATTGGTTATCAGCTTGCATTCAGCAGAGGGAGATGGTAGGAAAACACTGTAGAATTAAGGCAATTAGATACCACTTTAACTGCCATGTTTCAATGCTATGGAATAGTGGGACTTGTAGTTTTACAGCATTTTTAGCCTTCTGTGCAGGATTCCATACACTGAGCAATGGCAGTTAAAATAGTGTCAAATTGTTTTAATTCTACAGTGTAGCTGTACCTTCAGGCAAAAGCAAATTGCTGCAGCCTCCTTTAGCTTATACATTCCTCTTCATTGATAACTTTTGGAGTCTTGAGCTTACAGATAGTATTTGGCCACATGTTTTGATCTGCGAAATGTTGGCAGGGATGCAGTATTTGGAAACGATAATATTTCTATGAGCAGCATAATGTCCAATGCTACAGCAGTAATCCTGATGTTATGCTAAAAAGTAAAAATCAATAAAATGATTATTTTGTATAGTTTTAACCAGTAAAATAAAAAGTATTTGTAAGCTTTTTGTTTTTATAGATTTATTTCTTCTGAGCTCTGATAAATGATCAGCTTTTAACATTTGTCTGTATTTACTGCAGCACTTAAACTGTGAGGAAATATGGTTGCATGGGTTTTTTTCTTCCCTCATTATTTATTTATTTATTAAAATTGGGAAACTTAGTTTTAACTGTCAGATTTTTATTTGCATTTATTAATGGGCTTTTATGTCCTTTATTCTATTTTTCTATAAATTTAAATATTTACAGTTGCTGAGAATTATGGACTCTCACTAATAATTATTATATCATAGGAGATGCTGAGATTGGTAAAACCTTATTCTCCATAAAAAATAACCCATTATAATTGTGAATCATGGGTCATTGTTTATGGTCTGAGCTGTAAAACACAAATTGTCGACACTGTGTGACAAAACGTGCAGAATACATAACCTTGAGCCATCAAATTGCATTTCCCTTTTTTACTTTACTCTGTCTCAGAGAGAAATATTAATGCATGCTATTACTTTCTCTGGCTGTAAATTCTGATTAGCAAAGGAACTCTTCGAGAAGTATAGGTTGGTTTGTATAATATTTTTGAATTGATTCAAAAGGAAAAGTGTTTGTCCATTTGAGCCTAAGGTGATGGTTTTGCCAGCATAGTGTGTGTGTGTGTGTTTATTGAGGATCTCTGATTATGCTATAAGCTCTTCCATAGATGTACATGACTGTCAGTTACATAATGTCTGTATTCAGATCTGATCACCATACCCTTCTACTGAGAACAGAGAAAGGAAGTGGCTGTATACCTAATCTAAGAATCAACACTGAAGATATGCTGTATCAAAGTCCTCTCAATCTGGGACGTTATTTATTTAACGTGTCAGAAGAGAACCGAGGGTACAAGTTGTAATGTATTTGAAAGCACAAAGTTAAAAAAACACAACAACAACAACAACAACAACAACAACAACTTGGCATTATACTAAATGTCCTTTGACCAATAGCTGGCCACTTGCCTCTGGTGTTGCTGTAAGAAGGTCCTCCATAGTGCATGTAGCAGGGCTCAGGCTGCATTGTAGAAGGTGGTCTGTGGTTTGCTCTTCTCCACACTCGCATGTTATGGACTCCACTTTGTAGCCCCATTTCTTAAGATTGGCTCTGTATCTCGTGGTGCCAGAGCGCAATCTGTTCAGCGCCTTCCAAGTCGCCCAGTTTTCTGTGTGCCCAGGAGGGAATCTGTCATCCAGTGTCAGCCACTGATTGAGGTTCCGGGTTTTAGCCTGCCACTTTTGGACTCTCGCTTGCTGAGATGTTTCTGTGAGTATCTCTGTAGATCTTAGAAAACTATTTATTGATTTAAGGTGTTGATGTGCTGGCTGATACCCAAACAGGATGGGCCAGAGATGTCAATGCCTTCGTCCTTTCATTGCTGGCTGCTATTTCCCGGAGGATGTCAGGTGGTGCAATGTCGGCTAAACAGTATAATTTCTCCAGTGGTGTGGGGTGTAGACATCCTGTGATAATGAGGCATGCCTCATTAAGAGCCACATCCACTGTTTTAACGTGGTGAGATGTATTCCACACTGGGCATGCATATTCAGCAGCAGAATAGCAACCTGCAAGGGAAGATGTCTTCACTGTGTCAGGTTGTGATCCCCAGATTGTGTCAGTCAGCTTTCGTATGACGTTATTTCTAGCACCCACTTTTTGCTTGATAGTCAAGCAGTGCTTTTTGTAAGTCAGGGCACAGTCCAGGGTAACTCCCAAGTGTTTTGGTGTGCTGCCATGCTCCAGTGGGATTCCTTCCCAGGTAATCCCTGGGATTTCCTGGGATCAGGGATGCTGCAAAGTATTTACTTACATTTCCCTTATCCTGGCCAACCTTTGTCCTGATATTGTAGTTATGTTCCAGAGTAGAGGAGGTGCTTTGGATATATCATATCTTCGCTTGCCTCTTGCCTTGCGCATTTTCTTTCTCTCTTTTAGCACTTCTGTAAACAAAATTTTGTCAGCAAAGCAATTCTGGTGACAGATTGTCTTGTTGCCCAATCTCTGATATTAGGCATCTACTATATATGCTTGAATATAAGATTACCACTTACGTAAACCAGGGGCAGGTTTGGCACTAAAATGATGGATTTTGATGTGACCTGTGGATAGTTCAGAGGTTAATCCATGAAGCTGGGGAAGTACCAGCATTGCCTCAGTGGGCCAGACACCCCTGAGTGCCAACACCATTTTCCCACCCAGTCATTCAAAAAGGCCAGATGTGGTGCCGTAGTGGAGACGGTAGATGGGACTGATCTTCTTTTAGGCTTTCTTGGGGTGGACTAAGCTCTTGTCTTTCACCACTCTACTCAGAGGAGGAGATTTATTATTATTTTTTGTAAGAGTTAAGGTATAGTAGTCACATTGACCCAGGGATAGCTCAATCTATGTTTTTGGGTCCATTTTTTGACTGAGAGTTCTAGACTTATACATATTTAGGGCAGGGGTCCTCAGAGGGCCAGTTCACGGTCCCTCAGACTGTTGGGGGTTGGACTATCATTAAAAAACATGAACAAATACCTATACACACTGTAGATATTTTATTTGTAATGCAAAAACAAACATGACAGAGCAATACGATATTTAAAATGAAGAGCAATTTTAACCATAGTAAAATTACCAGTATTTCAGTGGAAAGTGTGGGCCTGCTTTTGGCTGATGAGATAATCAAGTTAATTAGGATTGTTGTTGTGTGCCTTCAAGTCATTTCAGACTTAGGGCGACCCTAAGTCTAAAGTTTCAAGCAGTACTGAGTAAATGACCCTGGAGGGCCACATCTTGCTTGCGGGTCTTAGTTTGGGGACCCCTGATTTAGGATAATCTTAATCCCCTAATTTCTGGATTTAGGATTATACTGTGGAGTTTCCTAAATGTCTTTTACAGAGGTAGTGGCTTAAAGAGTTCTGGGCATTCAGTTCAGATATGGTGATTGCTCATCACACACAATGCCTCTTTGAAGAGATAGAAAAGTTCTCATCTCTAACCAAGTAAGAGCTAAATATGAGATCTTTAACCAGTATCCATTATTCATACAGTTTTCTTTATTGTATAAATACAAAAGGTTAGCAAGTTGCCTAAATAAGGGAGTCCACTAGGGAATACCAGGTACCAAGGCTATATTTCAAAAACTGCAATAGCAAATTATCTCTGGATCTCTCTCTCTTCTGCAGGAGTCTACCGGATACCATGCAGCTGTGGACAAGTCTACATAGGGACCACCAAACGCAGCGCCCAAACAAGAGTCAAAGAACATGAAAGGCACTGCAGACTAATTCAACCAGAGAAATCAGCCATAGCAGAGCATTTGATGAACCAGCCTGGACACAGAATACTATTTGAGAACACAAAAATGCTGGACCATTCTAACAACTATCATGTCAGACTACACAGAGAAGCCATTGAAATCCACAAGCATGTGGACAACTTCAACAGAAAGGAAGAAACCATGAAAATGAACAAAATCTGGCTACCAGTATTACAAAACTCAAAAATCAGAACAGTAAATAAAAAGCAATACTCTGAAAACAGAGGGTTTCCAGACATGAATCAACCAAGGGCAGTTAACGACTCTAAACAAAGGATGCCCCAGAGGCAGGAAGAAGACAGCAGATAAGCTTTTCAATGCTAATTTAAGTGATTAACTACACATTCACACTGACCTCTCTCACCCTAGACTTTCCACAGATATATATTAACCTCTTTGCTTAGTTTTCTCCATACCTCACAACCTCTGAGGATGCCTGCCATAGATGTGGGCGAAACGTCAGGAGAGAATGCTTCTGGAACATGGCCACACAGCCCGAAAGACATACAACAACCCCTATCTCTGGATATTCCCTGTCTATAAAAACTCTATGAAATTCATGGAGCTGACACGAAGCAACTTGTAGGCACACACTTTACTTCAGTTATGTCCCTCAATGTGTAATAAAGAGAAAAAAGGAAAACCTTTTGGACAAGTTTCCATTGTTATAGGCATATGAGTCGTCCACATTGCATTGCTTCATTAAAAACATACTTCTCTGGCATTTTGAACTCTCAGTCTGTTCTTCAAGTTAGGGTAAATTCTAAAAATTACAAAGGTTGCTTGAGGGGGAAATGGAATATTATGTGGTATATCTATTATTTAGCTTTCGGTAGCACCCCTCTGAGTCATCAGAGCAACTTGGAATATTAGCTGACAGAATGTTGCTAGACTACTTATGCATAAAAGCCTCCTTGGGTTGGTCCCATTAGCAGAGAAACCTCCTCCCCTCATTTATGCAGTTTATATTCCCTTTTAAGATGTTGGAGACCTTTGAAGTGTAAGAAATTTCATCTGGATTCTACTGGGTGCAGTCATAAGGGGAGAACATAGAGCCTTTATAGAGTTGTGTCAGCTGATTAGAAGATGCATTTTCGAGCTATTTCCATGAGTGATTTTTGCCTTTGATTTTTAATGAATGCATTAAGTACAAGAAAAAAAGTTGGTTATGTTGCTTCTGCCTCCTGGTGCCCTTCTTTCAAAACCACTTTGCTCTCATCACTTACTCTAATTTAGGGCATCAGATCAAACCATGTTCAGCTTTCTTTATTAAAGGAGGCGGCTGCAAACTACACGGCAATTTCTTAATTCATTTAGCATCCACAAGTGTATATTTAATGAAGGCCAGTGAGCCCATTATAAAAAAAGCATCTGGTCCAAAGGGAAAGTCTAAAAGTGCTGGACTAAATCTGTATCTTGCCTAACAGAGAAAACAGAAATGACAACTAATAATAGACAGCAAGTAACTAATAGAAAACAGAATTTAATAGCACCTACATTCACTTAGATCCCTAATTCTATATGAAGGCCCTTTTAGCATGAGTTAAGTAGGTAAATTGTTAAGTGAAATCAAATAATGCTTCTGATCTTGAAAGTATTTTTTAGACTAGAGCTGTCTTGTCACTGACCATCCTGTGAATGCCATCCTGCACATTTCTAATCAGAAGCAGGCCATATTAAGTTCATTGGGGCTTTCTTCCAATGGGTTTACATAGCACAGGAAGGCAGTTGAGATGTCAGTGGCCTATAATTCGCATCAGCAACAGCTAGCATATGAAATAGTGAGGGATTGTGGGATTGCAGTCCAAAAACATCTGGAGGTGAAGCTGGTTGATCTTGGGTAAAATTACACATAGAGCGAGGCCAAAAGTAACAAAATGCATTTCAACTGTGAGTGACGAAATTAAGTAGTGATGAATAACTGGAAAGTATGAAATATGTGAATAATATTATTAATGTGAACATATAATAAAATAATAAAATATTCAAAACATTAAAGAAATCAACATAACAGTTGTTGTTGTTGTTGTTGTTGTTGTGTGTTTCCTAATAGTTTCTGACTTATGATGACCCTAAGGTGAACTTCTCACAGGATATCCCTGAGAAGATTTTTAGAATGGGGTTGCCTTATTCTGAGGTTGAGATAATGTGTCTTCTCCAAGGCCCACAACCGTATTGGAAGCGTGTGGGAGGCTTCCAATAGAGCCAGCATGGATCCATGCAGCTTTGTCAATGCTTCCTCCATGTGATGGGGAAATGTTGCCATGAGGGAGCAGTGCACAGGACGACATATTTGCCCCACTGCCCCTCACTGTGCTGGTGAAGCCAGGCGTAGTGGGATGATTCGCCTGGCTAATGTGATAAGATCCATAGCTCCGACAGTGAGGATGAGGAGTGGCTGGAAGGGCCAACTGGGGTAGATGGAAGTCAGCAGCTCCCAGAAGTCTCCCCATCTTAGTTCAGTCAGTGCTGAGGACGAATCTTCAGTAGCCATCTGAGCAAGGTGAGGTAAATGCAGCAGAACCGGTCAGCAAATAGTAAAATATACTTCCAGTTTTAGAATGCAGAAGGGAGTGTGCAGAGTCTTGCAGGTCTGCAAAATTAGCGGAGAAACAATCTCTCAACAAGTAACAGCTCAGAACTTAGGATAAAGAAACTGACTGGAGGCTTTTTGTGGCAGTCAATGTTTTTAAGATTTTTAAAAAAAGATATTTTAAAGATGTTTTTAAATTGTTAGATTTTAGCCTTTCTTGTAAGCCGCCCCGAGCCCTAGGGGAGTGGCGGCATATAAGTTTAAATAATAAATAAATAAATAAATAAAAATTTTCTTTTACTGAACCCATACTGAATGAGGATTCAAACTGGTCTCCTGAACCATAGTCCACTACTTAAACCACTGTACCTAATGTAAAGTTCTACATCAAGGCATGAAAAATGCACAAATATAGGATCAGTAACACCTGGCTTGAAGAAATGCATTTGAAAAGGATGGGTCTTAGTAGTTAAACATAGATCACCAGTGTGATGTAGCAGGAAAAAAAAAACACAATGCAATTCTGGGCTGCATCAACCCACTCTATTCTGCTTTGGTCAGATTTCACCAGAATACTGTATCCAGCCTTTGGCACCACAGTACAGTTCTACACAGGCACAAAATGCAGTTCAGAACCAGCATGAAACATGGCTAGACTGGGATGCTGTCAGCTGTAACTGGGGTAGGTAACTGGGGCAGGCTGTGAAAGTTAAAAAGGAAAGCAAAAAGGAGACAATAAAGGCTGCAATGAAGCAAGTATGAGGGCAAAGGGACACCAGGGTATCCATTTATGAAAGGGGTTATTTTGTAATTCATAAAGGGGGCTTGGAGATAATGCATCCTCTGGAGTCTTCCTCCAGCAAGCCATCCTCTGGAGTCTTCCTCCAGCAAGACTCAGGTCTCCCAGTTGGTGAGGTTTGAATCCCCCGACATAGTCCGATGAAGACTTTGCTGGGGTGGGGGTGGGGGGCGCGCGCGTATGTATTGGCTTGACATCAATAGCTATCTTTGTGTATAAAGAGGTGCCATATAAAAATGGAGAAAGCTTGTTTTCCGCTGTCCCAGAGATTAGAACATGAACCAATGGATTCATGTAAGAATCTTTTTATTGTAGGAGTTGTTCAACAATGGAATAGATTGCCTTAGTGGTTGTTAACTAAGCAACATCAGAATTCCTTAAAAGAGAGGTTGGATGGGCATCTTTTAGATGAACTTTAGCTCCATATTCCTGCATGGCAGGGGGTTGGACTAAATGGCTCTTGTGGACAGTTACAATTGCAAGATTATATAATTCTGTAATTTCTGGATTTCAGTTTACCATCTCATCTGACAGGCTCATTTGCCTGCCGTATGCTGCTTGCTCTCCACTTGCTCTTCTGAAAAGGGAGAGCAAGCAGTGTATTCCACTGGGGCAGCAACACGGGAGGCTTCCTGTGTTGCCTTTGGATCAATGGGGGGAAGCCGGGTGGCGATGCTTCCCTGCATGGGATAGGTCCTAGGTAAATTGGGTGATGCAGGGCGTGAAGCAACAAGTTCTCCACACCCCTCACTGGAGCCCCATGGATTCATCATGATGTGTGGCAAATCCTTACTACTTTTGATGAGGTCTTTTGCCTGTCATTGACACGGTATCAGCCTTCCTGTATTTCCTATAGCACTGTACTTTAAATGTTATACTGTAATTTCAAGTAAGTGAAGAGATAACGATTGTTTCCATAATGGGCAGTGATTGTATGGTAATGTTTCTAGAGTTATATGAAATTGCTTACTCGAGAGCTTTTGATGTCTAGGATAAGGTCATTAAATGATCACAGATGGTTGATGACTAGGACATGCCATAAGATTGACTACATTCTCCTTTCAAGGACCTTGACTCTCTAGTGAATATCTCTGAAGCTCCTTATTGCTTGGTGAATTAGGAAGCCAAATAAATCGAGGAGCCTTTATTTCCTGAAGTGTTAAAAGCCTTGGAAACTCTGTCCACATTTCTTAGGAACAAATCTGAAATTTTAAGAGAAATGAAAATCTATGCACACATTGCATTTTCTTATCCAACCTTATGTTCTAAGAACATTAAAGCCATCATGTACAACTCAGAATATAGGAATTAACAGAGCAGTCCTATGTGATGTTTATTGGGAAATAAGAATCTGTTGAGTAGGTAAGAGCCAGCATGGTGTAATAGAATAATAGACTCATAGAAGAATAAAGTTGGACAAGACTACATGGGCCATCTAATCCAACCTCCTGCCATGCAGGAAAACACAATTAAAGTATCCCTTAAGATGGCCATCCAGCCTCTGTTTAAAGGTTTCCAAGGAAGGAGCTTCCACCACACAGAGAGTTCCACTGTTGAATAGCTAGTAGGGTCAGGAAGTTCTTCCTAATGTTCAGGTGGAATCTCCTTTCCTATAATTTGAACCCATTGCTACAAGTCCTAGTTTCCAGGGCAGCAGAAAACAAGCCTGCTCCCTCTTCTTTATGACACCCTTTCACATATTTATACATGGCTGTCATATCTCCTCTCAACCTTCTCTTCTGCAGGCTAAACATACCCAGTTCTTTAAGATGCTCCTCATAGGGCATGGTCTCTTGACATTTGATAATTTGAGTTGCCCTTCTCTGGACGCCTTCCAGCTTGTCAATGGGTCCTTCCACACACACACCTATATCCCAGCATATTAAGGCAGAAAATCCCACATTATCTGAGTGTGGACTCAGATAACCCAGTTTAAAGCAGATATTGTTGGATTTCCTGCCTTGATATTCTGGGATATAGGGCTATGTGGAAGAGCCCAATATCTCTTTTAAACGGTGGTGCCCAGAACTGAAGGCTTCAAGCAGAGGGGTCATTTCCTTAGACAACAGAACAACCACAAAGCCTTATCAACACACTCATCACCTTATAAACAAATACCCAGGCTTTGAACAACAAGAGACAAACACTCAGCTTTTTACTGCACTTTAAAAGTCAAAGAGTACCTCTGGCTAAGATGGCTCCATACTTCCTTCTTCTTTGGCTGCTGGAGCTCAACTGCTGCCTCCACCTCCAGAAAGATCAGATTACCTAGCTTGAAGCTCCGGTAGTTTGAACGTTGGGTTATGGAGACTGGGATTTGATGTTACACTCAGCCTTGGAAACCACCTGTGTGACCTTGAGCAAGTCACATACTCTCAGCCCCAGAAAACCCTGTGACAAGTTTGTTTTAGGCTGCTATAAGTCAGAAATGACTTAAAGGTACACAACAATAGTCAAAGAGGTGCTTCCAAATGTTCATGTGTTTATGAATCTAAAAGTATAAATGCCATTTAGTACAACTCAAGCCATATCTGCTCAGAAATATTTGTTTCCCTTTTTATCACTAACCTTGTTGCTATCACTAATCCTGCCTCCTGAGTTGAGTATACTACAATTTTCTTCTCTTTCTGTTCTGCTTTCACATTGTGGCAATGGGGAATTATGATAAATGTCTTCTAAGTCCTGTTTGTAGTTTCCACATTTTTCTTTAAGTAACAGAGTTTTCTGGTTTGGAAATGAGCTTTTGTCTGGCGGGGGAAAATGTTTGAAGTTGATAGAGGAGACTTGAATGTTGGGAAGGGAAGGACAAAGGTTGCTAAACAGCGAGATTGGCCCTTATGCATACAGATGGGAAAACCATTCTGCTCTTTGCTCTGCCTCCTTATTGGGGAATGCATCAGAAATGGGAAAAGGTAGAGCTTTAAGGGAAAGGAAAAGAAACTTGAACCCTTATACATACAAGTTTTAAAAGTGACAAATGTTTAACATGGCAGGCCTGACCAGCTTAGCCTTGATCTAAAGGTAATTGACTGTAGCTGAATCAACAACAGACACAGTCTGTTCTCTGCTGGAATGAATATTACTAGGCAAATTTGTTGTTAAAAGATATATGCTTCTATTTATTTCAGTTAGGCTACATTTCTAAACTGCATCATTTATTTATTTATTTACTGTATTTTTACCCTACTCTATCTCACCTCAAAGGGGACTCAGAGTGGCTTCCAGGTTAGCAATGATTCAATGCCAACTTTCAATAATCCAATGCCAATTTTCAAACGAATTGTTTCATTACAGTAGTATACAGTAGGGTTAAACCTCTACTTAAGAGCATCCCAACTTAAGGGAATTTCAAGTTATGAGTTGTTGCTTGGTCCTGGTTTTGCTTTGACATAAGAGCTATGGTTTGAGTTAAGAGCTAGCACCAGTGGGAGCGCTAGCACGAGAGTTCAAGGCTTTAGGGTTTCAAGGGAGCAGCCTCATGGTCTTGTCCACTTTGGGAGATTGCTTTCTGCTTTGAGGAACTTTGGGTTAGCTGATTTTGTGTGGTTTTTATTCCTGGTATGTTTGACTTCATGAAGAGAGCAAAGGAGAAAGAGCAAGAGAAGGGGAGGCTAGAATGAATAGTATAGTATGAGGAAATTGATGCTTCTGCCTCTTCACTTTGTGCTTTGCACTTCCTTGCCATAACTTGGTGCTTTTACCATTTTAAATTTGATCTTTCTTTTTTTATTGTTCCATGCAAATGTTTAGGTTTTGCCTTGCTGTTACACTGGCGAGCGTACATTTTGTTGCCTCAGATATGCTTCCTTGCCACAACTTGGTGTTTCTACCATTTTAAATTTGATTTTTCTTTTTTATTGTTCCTTGTGAATGCACATTTATACAGTATTTGCTATTTATAAAATACATTTTCTTATTTAAAAACACGTAATAAAAATTGCAGTTTTTTTTTTCCAGGGGCCCGGAATAGATTAATAGCATTTCAGTGGGAAAATTCACTTTGAGATAAGAGCATTTTGAGTTAAGAGCTTGGCCACGGAATGAATTAAGCTTAAGTCAAGCTCACTAAGTACTTTATAAAGGTTGTACAGGAAATTACATTGTTTCCACATTAGAGCCCTATTGTTTTATTAAGACAGCACTTTCCTGCAGTTAGATTAGCTGAGAATAGCAGCAAAATGAGAGCTGAGAGAGAACCTTCTACAACTCTCCTCCATGCTGCTGGCCACTTTAAAACCTTGCAGCCCAGACTGGTAAAAACAACTGAGAGAGGAGCCTCCAGTGAGTGGCCACATTGGGCTGCCTCTAATGTTGGGCCTTTTCCATCGTTGCCCCCTCTGGCGTCACTGCTGCAGCATTCAAACCAGACAGGCAGTCTTGGGCCTTCCTCCACCATCACCCCCTTGGCTGCTGTGTTTCACCGCTGGCTTGTTCTACCTCCATTGTCATTGTCACCCTTGGAGAAGATGCTGTGGCTTACCATTGCTCAGTGTTTGTACTTTTATTAGCAAGCCACCCCCTTGCCCCCCCCCCCCCCGCCTGGACCAAACAGACTGGTCTGGGCTAAATAGACTGGACTAGCTGGATATCATTTTTGGAATCTTTCATCAGCCCGCTGGACATTTCTTAAGGACAATTGGATATGGATATGTTTTAATATGTTTCAATATGTTTTAATCATTTGAAAGACTATTTAATTGATATGTATGTGTTTTTTTTTAACAGTTTTATAATATTGTGTTTTATTGATATTGTTATTATCTGAATCTGGCATTGAATAATTGCCATAGTTTGTAAGCTGCCCTGAGTCCCCCTTTAGGGGTGAGAAGGATGGGGTGTAAGTACAGTACATAAATAATAAATAAATAAAATGGAGGTTTCTTACAGCATGTCTTCCACTGCTATATTATCTAACAATGTTTTTCTGTGGTTAAGATCTTTGTCTAATGATCCCTTACTTGAACATAAGCCTCATTCTGCAGAGATCTGTTGACAGTTTTGCATGTATCACTGCTTTTTGTTGACCGTGTCAGTTGGGATGGGAATGAATAGTCTTCCAGTTGTCTCTTGAATACATCCCCCAACCCATCCAAATCCAGTGATTACTATTTCAGTTGTACCTGCACTGAGATCTATCGGTGCATGTCCTTTTGCAGTGTTCTTCATCAAGATCATTGTTTCCCTCTTTGATTATTTTGGATGAATCAAGATTATGGAGGGTGTTGAGATTAATGCTAATAGCAATGCAGAAATAGCTATAGATTCACCTCCACACAGCAAAGGAGAAAGCTCCCCAGGGCCCAATAGGCTCTTTGATTGCCTGCTTATGTGACAGATGCAACCACAGTCAATTCAGCATTTATCTTTGCATTGAATGTACAAGAGAGATGGAATGGGGAATTCCATGTTCTCACTTTCTGAACATTAAGAAAATGTGAAATAGTAAGTGATATTATCCTTGAGGGAGAATGTCTGCATGGTTCTTGACAGTTTACATGGATAGCATAGAAAGTAATTCTGATAATCTCAAACAACACTCATAGATTATGGATAATGCCATAGTGGTTGGACAAAATACACACATTTTACATTTACAGAAGATATCTGAGTTAGTTCCAGTCTTACAGAGCATTTATTCTGCACAAGTATTTCTTGTGGAGAATGAAAAGATATTGAGTGGTATTTCAATTATTATGGAAAATGTGCCCACCATAAGTAAACGTAAGTATCAATTAGATATGAGGTATTACTGAGATTGGCATTCATACCAAAGAGTAGAGCAGTTAGGAGAACTGAATGTGTTGTGTTTTGGCAGCAGTGCTCTAGCTTTCTCAATGATTCAGAGTGACAGAAGAGTTCACATTAACTTGGAAGTGCAAAATTGGATTGGAATTGAATCTGTGTCACACATATCATTTGTCATAGAGCTTCGCCCCCTTCGGAACCTTGTTGCTGCTAAGAGTTGTGTCACCTAGAAAGTGACAACTCTTCATCAAATGCCAGGCATTTATGTGGTTAGCAATTAATGTAAAATTGAAGTAGATTTCAGGATTCCCCCCACCCTAGCAGATTTGTCTACATGACAGAAATAAGTATGAGTTTTTAATATGGTAAACCACTAATTCACATCAGCATAAGAAAAGACTAAACAGGCGTGGTTAAAGTCTTATATTAGGAAATTATAATCATGTTATAAAACTGCAGAACTTGGAAAAAGAATTTTTAGACTGCAACTCTCAGATTCTTCCAGCCAACATGGCCATATAATTGTTTGCATCTATGCATATATATTGGCATCTAAAGTGAGGCAAACAGTGTAGTGTTGTATTTCCATGCTATTTGTCACTGGCAGTCTCCCCCTCCCACCTTTTACAGGTTACTGTTATATGTCAGGATTGTGGCGATACATTGGCAGCTTTAAAAAGTTATTTCTCTAAGCTCTGAATACAGCTGGCTCTAAGTAGTAAAAAAAATCTTCAAAATGGTGCTTATATCCTCACTGGGGATCGAAAGGAATATTGAAAAAGCATTTGAAAAAACAGAATATTGGGGAAACTCTTATGAGGGGAATGCTAGACAGGCAAGAATCCACTTGAAATTCTGTAGGAAATTGACTATAAAATCGCACTGGAGGCCTGGAGAGAACACTTTCCTAGGCATTTTTAGGTCCCGCAAAACAATTCTATGGTATGCCTTGTCTGGAAGCCCAAGACACCATTCCATGTGTAATCTAGGGTTTCAGATTACACAAAAATTGTATTGCATTAACAATCCTGGAACAAATCAGTCACATAATAACATCAGTCTACTGTAAATAAAAAATAAACCAAGACAAAGAAAATGTAATCATTTTAAAGACTAGTCAAACTTTAGGACTTACTCTATGCCAAAAAGAGAGAGTATGTTTTATGTGCTGTTGAAGGCTTTCATGGCCTGATTCACTGGGTTGCTGTGAGTTTTCTGAGCTGTATAGCCATATTCCAGAAGCATTCTCTCCTGGCGTTTCATGCACATCTATGGCAGACATCCTCAGAGGTTGTGAGGATGCCTGCCATAGATGTGGGTAAAATATCAGGAGATAATGTTTCTGGAACATGGCCATACAGCCTGGAAAACTCACAGCAACCCAGTATGTTTTCTGCTTATAAAAAGTCACCTGAGTCTTTATAGCAGAAAAAGATGGGGTAAAAATAAAACAATAAATAAAATATGTTTCATGAACAAATAATGTAAAAAGCAAGTTTCATGTGCAGTAAACAGCATGTTCTGCATAGAAAACAATGTTTCTGCACACAATTTTTTTTCCTGTTCAGAAAACTACATTTCTGAGCAGAAAATAAGTTTCTTGCATAGAGAAGGCTGGGTGTTTCAGAACTTTTTTTTCAGAAGAAACCTGTTTTCTATGTAGAAAGTGATTATTAATGCAAAAAAAGGTCTGTGTAGTTCTTGTGGAAATCACAACCAGTGAAGATTCTTCCCTGTCTATCATTCTCTTCTTAAGGGGTTTCCCAACACTTGGGAATCCTTTTTTTGACTGTTTTCCAAATGTTTTTGAATCCTTAGGACAGTTATGATTTGTCGGAAACCAACAGTATTGCATTTCCATGTGACATCTCATCGATGTTCATTTCCGAGTACAGAGTATCAACATGACATGAGAAGAATTCAAGGAAGTAGAGATTCCATTTTCATAATAGTCCAGTGTCAAAGAACACTTCAGGATCCTGTCTCATCTTGCCTACCAGCATCACTTTCTTTCTCCAGTGCTGCAGACAAAGGCAGCTGCAAGCAAACAGCAAGCAATTGCCTTTTTCCATTTGTTAAAAGTGCTCTGTAATTCATGCTAAACATAATACTATATTAAACTATGGGAATAGTAAGGAGGATAAGGTCTACCAGTGATCATGATATCTTGTCAGTAGTTTACCTGATTGAGTGCAAGGGGGCTTCCTGATAGGGAAGTTTGTACAGAATGGAAGTTTTAATTACTGTACTGTGGTTATCTTTGCAGAGTATTGTGATGTTGGATGGGATATAATCTATTTTACAAATGTCGAATGACTTGCAATGACATCTTTCTTTTATGATCATGGATGTCATTTTAAATCCCTTCAAATGAACTTTGAACAAACTAATCATATATTTAAGTTTCATGTTTTATTAACTTGCATAAGAATACTTCTTTTCTGCAGTACAGCAACTTACAGATAGCATATCCATTTAGTGGAGTCTGAGAAATATGCAGGAAGCCTCCCATTCTCATCTTCTAGTTCTTGGAATATGAATTAACTACAAAGAGATGAAACAACAAAAATGTAAGTTTGTGAATCAATACTGTGGCTCCTCTTTCTAATTTGTCACATGAAAGAAGTCTGAAATAGTTTCAACAACAAAATTCTTGAAATAAAGCAGATTATAGCAGCAATTCTAGTGTTACATCTGCACTTTCATATTGTGGTAGGAAACATCATTTGCCTACTAGTATTTGATGGATTATAATTCTCCTTCGCAGGGCCGGTCGGAGATAAATTTAAATATTAAACGGGGGTGCTGAAAAGCGCCCCCCGCCGGCTCCGCCTCCTGCGCCCTGGCCCCGCCTCCCACCCAGCGTGCCCTGGCCCCGCCTCCCACACTGGGTGGGAGGTGGGGCCAGGGTTGGCCCCGCCTCCCATGCAATTTGCCCTGGCCCCGCCTCCCATGCAGCGTGGGAGGCGCGGCCAGGGTTGGAAAGAGGGAGGCTTCGCCGCCCGGGGAGGAGGGGATCCCTCCTCCCCTCCCCGGGCGGCAAAAGAAGGAGGCTTCGCCGCCCGGGGAGGAGAGGAGGGGATCCCTCCTCCCCTTCCCGGGCGGCGAAAGGAGGAGGCTTCGCTGCCCGGGGAGGAGAGGAGGGGATCCCTCCTCCCCTTCCCGGGCGGCGAAAGAAGGAGGCTTTGCCGCCCGGGGATGGGAGGAGGGGATCCCTCCTCCCCTTCCCGGGCGGCGAAAGAAGGAGGCTTCGCCACCCGGGGAGGAGAGGAGGGGATCCCTCCTCCCCTTCCCGGGCGGCGAAAGAAGGAGGCTTCGCCACCCGGGGAGGAGAAGAGGGGATCCCTCCTCCCCTTCCCGGGCGGCGAAAGAAGGAGGCTTCGCCTCCCGGGGATGGGAGGAGGGGATCCCTCCTTCCCTTCCCGGGCGGCGAAAGAAGGAGGCTTCGCCACCCGGGGAGGAGAGGAGGGGATCCCTCCTCCCCTTCCCGGGCGGCAAAATAGGGAGCCACAAGGCCAGGGCGCACTGGTCGGGCGGCGGGGCACCGTCAGAGAGGTGCCCCGCCTCCCGCCCAGCCTGACGGCGCCCCCCGGGACCTGCGCCCGAGGCGGCGGCGTCACTGGCCTCTATGGTGGGGCCGGCCCTGCTCCTTCATTAGGGTATTGCCATGTCTGATTATGATAAACTACATGTTAAATTTCATTAATTACACTTTCAGGAGATTACTGCATGCAGCTCCTAATATCTACCTCCAGTTGTGCAAGCAGAGCAACCTGAATATTTTGCTGCAGCATAGTTAAAAGACATTCAGTACAACAATGAGACAAGTTCCATCTTCCTTATTTTCTTTCATAGCTTGAATTCCAGTAGTCTCACTCCCTTCAGTAATGTGCAGTTCAACATTCATGTCCAACCCAATGTACATAAACTCCCTTTGATTTCAAGGCTGAAAGATAAGCCATCTGAAAGAGTTATCAACATTATTATCTGTTCATAAGCCTATAATTTAATTCATTTCCAAATTTGATTTTAGTTTCAGAGAGAATGAGGAGTAACCCATATGAAGAGTATTGAATTAGCCAGTTTGAAGAAAATGCCTCAATTCATTATGTATTGTAATCCGGTTAAGTCGTCTTATGACTACAGCAAAATCTTAGAATTGCCTTAGAGGTGCAGTACATTAAAACAGCTCAACAGTTGATGAAAACGGACATTGTGCAATTGGCTTTCTCCAGATTGCATTAGCCTGTGCATACTTTGCTTTTATGTGGATACAAATTCCAAAATGTTTTCAATTGTGTTATTTCTGGAGATATGGGACTATCCCCTCCCTCAAAAATCTTGTTTGTTTGTCTTTATCAATTTCTCTTCCCCATTTGGATAGGAAGTACATTGATGACATTTTCCAATACTTTTCCAAGAGTGCAGACATGTAACCCTGCTTTAATTAAAATGTATGCATGCCTGTCTCTTCTCCAGGAAAAGTAGCTCAGGAAAGCTACCTTTTAAACTACATCTCCCAGAATACCTTATGCAGCATAACCAGTTATGAAAACTGTGGCCAAAAAGTAATGCCCCAAGCTCTGGCTGAACACCTCTATGTGAATGAGGAAGGCTTGTGCAAATTAACAATGAGTTGGGGTAGCCTTTTCTGTTGCCTGTGACTGGTACAGATGGGAGAAAGATTTATGATGTTGTTAAGTGGCTTTTAAAAATGAGTGATTTAAAAATAATCGTGATATGAAAACAATTCCTGGAATATTGGCACAGAAAGAACTTCCAAGGAAAAGGAGAAACAAAATTTGAGATCCACACAGTACCATTCTGAGTATTGGGTAACATCTCTGTTAGGAGTTCCTGTAGGACATCTTTGTATTTTTCCAGCTGCCTAGAATTCAGATATATCCCAATTTCTACAGGAGCAGACAGCTGTGAAGAAAAGCGGGATCAACAAGCAGGGAAACACACACTCTGCACCACACAGATTGATCACGAGCCCTGGATCATTTGCTATTGCTACAAGGGATTACCCAATTTGATGGTGTAACCTGTGGGGTAGGATTAAGTTTATTTTTTGATGGGGCAGTTGGAAAATCAGTGGCAGCAATTTCTTATTTTGTTACTCTTGAAAACGTATAAGGTTTCTTAAAACATGGGACTGCTGTCCAATACACAATGACACATACATATGGCAATTGAAATCTGTTGAACTTTGTGCTGGATTCAAAAGCCTTGAATTAAACCAAGATGAGAGAGTCCATACAAAGTAGCACTTCATCCAAATTAGAGAAATTTCTTTTAAAATATGATTGCAATGGAAATGTAAGAGTTCTGAATGCAAAAGGAAAAGTCTTATATTTGATCACCATCTTTTGTTTTTTGAGCATTTCTGACAGTCAGTCAAACTTGATGGAAGAGTTTGAAGAAGCAGTGTTGATATTGGTACAATGATTTTTTGGGAACAAGACTTTTGAAAGAAGATGGATGGAGTCATTTATGATTTTAGAGCAGGCATGGACAAACTTCAGCCCTCCAGGTATTTTGGACATCAACTCCCACAATTCCTAACAGCCTACTGGCTGAAGTTTGCCCATGCTTGTCTTAGAGCAACTTCTGAGTAGCTGAACAAGCTTAATTTATATAACTGCATAGCTGCCTAGAGAACACTGAACACAAGACAACATTCTTGTTTATCAGAATTCTTATGTTGGAAGTAAAAAAAAAATGAATAGAGGAGCAGGGACAATAGGTAGTGGGCGTAAATGGACATAGAACTGAAGACCCTCTTACTTTTTAGCATAGGTCTTCTGTGCTACTTCTGCCAAAATAATTGAAAGCTTCCAATTACAACATTAATGCAAAATATGGAGCAAATGAAAAATGGCTAAGAAGCAAATTACGCAGTTAATAAATATGTTGGTGGAAGTTCACTGATATGTTTTAATTCAGTACTGTAGTTATATGGAACAGATATCAGAATTGTTGTATGTCTTTCGGGCTGTGTGGCCATGTTCCAGAAGTATTCTATCCTGACGTTTCGCCCACATCTATGGCAGGCATCCTCAGAGGTTGTGAGGTATGGGTTAGGGTGTTTGTAACTATATAATTCTTAGGTTAGCCAGAACATTAGTTCCGTTGGTTGACTAGTTCCTCTGCTGTACACATACACTTTTATGTGAATTCAGCATTCTAACTGATACCGGTAGAATATCATTTTAGTCAAAGCTTGGAAAATACTTTTTGGCCTAAACGTCCCAAAGTACAGCATAGTTACTAGAGTTGGAGTTGTGTATGTGTGTTTTAAAAAAAAAATGTTTCCAAGCTCTGCACAAATCTTACTGGGTTTTCTGATGGTTTTTCTTAGTTTTGTTTTTTTAAATATATATATATATATATATATTAATACTCATGAAGCTTGTTGATACCTCCCTCTTGTGTTGTGTGTGGATAGTGCCATTTTGGCTACATTGACAAAGGCACTTAGACCTGATCATTAGATACAGAAAGAATGCTTTTGATGATTCAGTATTTTGCAGGCTCTAGAGAACATTTTGTTCCTGTTTCAATTAGAATGTTTAGTATCATTTTAAGTGAACAAGTAGATTTTCTCTATCATTAATTTTGTTTAATACTGAACTCATCAATGCTAAAAGTAAGAGTCAAATGAATTGAAATTGAACTTCATATGAATATTCCCAGAGACCTGAATTTGAATGAGATAAAATGAATACTCATATTTGACTAGTGATTTTTGATAACCTCCCCTTCATTCAGCTGTAGTAATTCCGCCTTGATGATGATTCATTGATTGATTGATGATTGATTCATTGGAGTATCAAGATTTGTATCAAATAGACTTTTTCCCTATATGAAGCCTTCAGTTATGTAAGACACCACCTGGCTAACTACAGAAGAAGGTAGTGAAAAAACGATAGAACCACAGAATTGGAACAGCCTCATGATCGAGACAAACTTCCTGGCCAGTGCAAACTGCATTGCAGGATAAAACTATAGTATCTTTCACAGGTAGCTCTCCTGTTTTTCCTTGTCTCCCGAGAGGATGAATTCTTCACCTTTCAAGATAGTTGGTTCTACTACTAAAAGTTAACACTGATAAGGTGATAACACCTAGTAGCAGTTGGTGGCTTCTGTGTCAGTGGAATGGTGAATCAACTCTGGGTTTCAGCCTGATATTTAAAGGGGCTATTTTGAGGATCAAACCTATTTTAGACAGCTTCAGAACTTTGGATACCTCCTTCAAAATCTGTTCTAAAACCCAGAGAGCATTCCCTACATAGCATGGCAGCCACCAGCCACCAGTGGCTTCTTCTTAATTTTTGCCCACAACATTGCTCTCTGCAGTTTCTACCCAAATAAGTTGTAATGATGTAACTCCCTCCCATGAAAGCAAAAATTGAATGGAAAGAGAATTATAGTTATGCTGGCTTTGCATGAATAGTTAATATGCAGATCATTTTGATTCTTTGATCATTGTGTGAAAAGAACTGCCCATAAATATCTGTTTATCTGGTTTGCATAATCCAGAGGACAAAATACCTTGATGATCTGCCCTTCATCTTCTAAAAATTCAGGAAACTCATTTGGTTCTGATCGCTGCTGCAGATTCAGGGATTTCCTCTGTGCCTTGTTCTTCTCATTCTCCTACAGCCACACAACAAGATATAATTGAGACAAGAGCTTGAAAAGGGTACTCTTTGGGTTACAATTCCAGTAACTCCCCAGTTAGACCTTGGCCTCCTGGAGTTGTAGTCTCCAAATGTAACTTTTCCAAAGTCTGGTTGAGAATGCCACCTTTAGGTTGGTTATAAATAGAAGTGCATGGATGGCAATGTTTCCATTTCAAATAAAAACATGAAAGTGATAGGGAAAGCCAACTAATCATAAGATGGTGTTCAACAAAATCTAAATAAAAGCTCCCCCTTTAGCCAAATCCCATGTACATTTACTCAAAAGTAGGTTCACTGAGGCTCTTAGGACTGATTACACAGTGCATAAGACTGCAGTCTTAGCTTTAATTTTGGGTGGATTTGCATAATATGACAGCTTTCTTGGAGGCTGAATTCAATGCCTCTGAGAACTAAACTATTACAAGTCATGATGAAATAGGATAGGATACTTAAGGAGAATTTCAAGGGTAGAATATGAATCCAGTTCATTAATTTCAAAACAGAACTAAAATTGATCTATATATTCCACCCTCAGCTGGTAGTGCATTTCTGTAGTCAAGGGCTCAAAGAAATGTAAACTGCTACAATAGGAAGTGGAAATACTATGGCAAAATGGTGAGCATGTATTATTTCCCTGCACCCCTTTAAATATTGTCAAATGAGCACAAGACAATGGTTTACAATGAGTCAGGCAATGAAATCATTTATTTTCATTCATTCAAATATACATACATTGCGAGTGTTGGTTGCATACAGTGCAATACTTTCATCTATAGTCTTTCATAATCATTTCTCAGACAATATATTTACAATAAGGGGTCACAGGCTTCTATTTGTATAGTATATATAGTGATATTATAAGTTCCAAATTTATATCCGTTTCCTCCTTGCCTTCAGTCTATTAGCTTCCTCTATGTATATTTTTAGATTAATTTTACATTGAAATGTTGGATCATTGGTTGCCATTCCTTAACAAAGTTCTCTAAAGGTTCTCCTCTTAAGTGCATTGTTATTTTGTCCATCATCAGCAACTCTATAGTATATTGTTCCAGTTCTGCTAAGGGAGGGACCTTAGGGGTTTTCCAGTATCTAGCGTATACTATCCGAGCTGCCACTGTCACGTAAACAAAATTCTTCCATATTTCCTTTCCAATTCTTCTTCGGGCATGTTCAAAAGGTACATTTGTGGTGTCATTTTAAAATTTGTATTTAATATCTTTTCTAGATGTGCATGAATCTGTTTCCAATAGCTGTTTACTTTGTTGCATGACCACCACAGGTGGTAAAATGTGCCTTTTTCTTTCCCACATTTCCAGCATTTATCGGTGCAGTTGTACATCTTCGCTAATCTCTCTGGAGGGAGATACCACCGCAAGTGCATTTTGTAAATGTTTTCTTTTAGGTTTTGACATGCCGTGTATTTCATTCTTCTATTCCATGTTTTTTCCCATTGGACCATTTTTATCTCTTGGCCGATGTTTTGAGCCCATCTAACCATTGAGTCCTTTACTACTTCCTCTTCTGTGTGCCAAGTCAGTAGGTTTTTGTATATATAAGATATAAGTCCTTTTGGTTTTTGGAACATCGCCACATCAAACCATGTTTTTGCAGTCTGGAAACCTGAGGTTTTGAGTTGTTCTTTAAATTTCTCACACAGTTGTCTATATAAAAGCCAGTTACATTTAAGGCCTGATTGGTTCAGTTCTTCTAGGGATTTCATTTCTGAGTTTTCCAAATTAATATGGACCAATTCCCTGTAGGTTAACCATTTCCCTTGTAAGATGTTCTCCCTTTTGTAGTATGCCTCATGTGGGGACATCCACTCTGGTGTCTTTGTATATATTCTTTTTTTGTATCTGTTCCAGGTGTTTAGAATTGGTCTTCGTATGTAATGATAATTAAATATGCCTGTTGGTTTGGCCTTTTGTATATCTAAATATGCATGCCATCCAAAAGGGAGATTTATACCTTCTAAATCTAATAGCTCATTGTCTTCTAGGGTCACCCATTCTTTAATCCAGTCCAGACAGCATGCATGAAAGTAGAGTTGTAAATTTGGAAGGGATAAGCCGCCTCTTGTTTTATCATCATTAAGTATTTTCATTTTTACTCTTGGTTTTTCCCCAGCCCAAATAAATTTTGAGATGTCTTTTTGCCAAATTTTGAAGATTTTTTCGTTGTTAATAATTGGTATGTTTTGAAACAAAAATAACATTTTTGGCAGTGTTGTCATTTTGATAGATGATATCCTCCCTAATAGGGAGAGCCCTCGTTTATCCCATTCCGTTAGTTCTTTCTTTATCTCTCTCCACACCTTTTCATAATTATTTTTGAATAGTTCTGAATTTTTCTTTGTGATGTATATTCCTAAGTATTTGGCTTTCTGTACAATATTATATTCTGTGTTTTCTTTTAGTTCTTGTTTTTCTGATTCTGTGAGGTTCTTTGTTAAAAATTGACTTTTCTCTTTGTTTACTTTTAACCCAGCTAATTCTGAGAAGTTTGTTAGGGTATTAATTAATTTTTCCTTTGAGTCATTGGGGTTTTCCAGAGTCAGAACAATATCATCGGCGAAGGCGCGAATCTTATATTCTTTTCCTGCTGCCCGAACACCTTCTATCTCCTTGTTTTCATTTATTTGTTTTTTAAGCATCTCTATTTATTAATAGCTCAAAATTGTTTAAACTGGCTGGTAGCAGCCTTCTCGGAGTTTCAGGGCAGACCTCTACTCCCACCTTCCAACCCTACCTTAGGATTCAGCTTGGGAATTTTTACATACAGTCTGTGCTGTTCTAAACTATGGGTCTTCTTAGTCATGGTTGCCCTGCTTATTCATACCTGCATTTTTCTGAAATCTTCCCGAGTAAAAAAGGCAGTGTAGCCTTCGCTCTGTTCAGCCAGCATGGCTACCGTGTACAGGACCAGAAGGGCTGCCATCACTTTTCTTGGGACCATCCTGGAGCATGAGAAAAACACAAAAGATAAAATAGGAATGTTACATTAAATTATCTATTATTCTGAAATTTTACTGTTTATTGTCATCTATAAGTTGACTTCATGTATAAGTCGAAGGCAGATTTTGGGGTCAAAATGTCTGACTTTGATATGATTCATGGATAAATCGAGGATTGTTCTGCAAGAGGGAAAGCACCAATGCTGCATCATGGGCTCAGCTGCCCTTGGTGGTTTGATGTTTTGACTAAAATGTCATGACTTATGCATACTTGTATAGGGTAGTTTGTTTTTCAGTCTGAAGTTTATACATTTTTACTGTGAGAATCCATAAATCAGAAATTACTGTAATAGTTAAGGATTAGCTGACAATTTTATTAGAGTGGGGTGTTGGAATCTCACTGCTGGCTACTGAAATAAAAAAGCTGCCACAAATATGTGAATACTGGGTTATAGCACAGTGATCCCCCCCTCTGAATTTAGGTTATTTCTCAGTTGTGCTCTCCTCTAGGTCTCCAGTCGTTCAGAACCTGAGTCCTTGCCATTCTCTCCCATAAGGACCAAGCACATCTTTTCCATTAATGGCTTGGTAAGAAGCTATATCTGTTTTCATAACCCCATCTGCACAGTACTAGATCAAGGAAGGATAGCATTTGACATTTGAAGCAATGTTGTGCTACTGTTTGCAGCAATAATATTCTCAGGACAATTCAAACCTCAGTTCTCTTTCTTCTACTATCCTTCTTACAAATGGTTACTGTAATGACTGCTGAAAAGAGCAATGTCAGGTTGTGTGTAGTGCAAGTGTATAGAAGCATTCCTTCTTTGCTTCTTTATTGTCCTATGTGAGCATCTCGGTTACAGTAAGCAAAGATCTGAAGTCACACTGTTGAAGTTTCAAGAGGTGTGCAGTTTAGTCAGTAAATTGCATATGTCAATGCTTTTAGCTGACTAGCTGAATAACAAGTAAGTGCTTATTAATCATCAGGCATCACATCCTATTTTGCTCTATTTACAAAATGCTTTTCATGTTCTAAGTAGGGAACTGTTTCTTTTTTTAACCCATATAGCCAATGATACTCAATGCTTTTGTACAAACAAGAATGACCTTCTGGCATGTCTTCCTTTTTAAGAGTATTAAAACAAACGTCTCTGAGTGGAGATCTAGAGTTACAGTCAAAAATTCCAATTGTTAGTATCTTTAATTCTCTAGGGACCTCTTTCTACATTAAGTATTCTTCTGAAGAAGCATCTTTTCACTATGCTAGAGCCCCAGTAGATAAAAAATTGCAGAAGAATCTAGGGTGGTCTTTTAAAGATTGGAAATGGATTATAGGAGTTATAGTCCAACAAAGTAGCTCTTTGAACCGCTGATCCTTCATTCCATGTGAAATGTCAAATTAGACTATCCCTATTAAACATCACTTGTATACTCAAATTGTTGTGTGCCTTCAAGTCATTTTCAACTATGGCGACCCTATGATGACATTTTCTTGACAAGATTTGTTTGTGAAGGCTTGCCATGGTGTTCCTCTGAGGTTGAGAGAGGGTGACATGCCCAAGGTTATCCAGTAGGTTTCTATGGCTAAGTAGGGATGGTCTCCAGAGCCATAGTTCAGAGCTCAACTACTTTACCACACTGCCTTACACGGCTCAAGTAGAACATCCAAAGGTTTCCTCTGTATTCAGGGGAAGTTGGATAAAGACGGGCAGACTGCTGTTCAGAGAAAGAGGTCTAGAAGTTATGGAGCTTCTTATCAAGGAATTCCTGCTATTTTTTCGTGGGACTGATTTGAAATGCCAGTGTTCAGAATAAAAAAAATGCCTAGATTGAGCTGAATCATGCGTAATGGCAAACTGTGGTTTGGCCAGTCTTGGGTTTCCATGTGTTAACCTTTCATCTCCATTTCTCATTTGCATGTTTCAACCTCCTTTCCCATTTTTTTAAATTCAAGCAAACCATGGTTTACCATTCTGTTTGAATCAGCAAACCAAGTTTTGTGCTTGGTCTCCAAGCCAGAACTGTAAACCTTTTTCAAAGTAACATGCTTACCCGTGCTTGCTTAGTGGAAAGTACAGGCCATTAGGTCTATCATTTGGCAAGGTAAACCATTACTTGCTAAACTAGGGAGGCAGAGAACTCTAGTTTATGGAAAACCTCTTTTCATGGAAAAGAGAAATGAGGGAATCCATATAAAATATGTTATTCCACTTGAACAGAAACAAGAGTGTTGGGACTTTGGCAGTGTTTCCTTCTTTAGCTATTACACCCCATTTTTTCAGCTGCTATAAAACACAAGGGATCTTGGTAAATTTCCCTTCCTAACTGTTGACTGGTACCATTGGTTTATTATAGCACTATTTGTAACAATTACTTCAATAATGCTCTTCATCTCCATTGCAGATTTATAGCTGAATTATGAAATCTGTTGATTTAAATTTGGGAATGTGCAGAAGCATTTTGCATTTTTCCTCTTCCTTACTATCCATCCCCTGATGAAAACAGTCTGTTGGTTTTGGCAGGAAAACAGATTGCTTTACTTTTGTTATAAGGATGAGGATGACTTTCGCTTTTCCCTTTCCTCCATAAGCTTCATAGATAGGGGTGAAGGGGGAAATCAGAAAGCTGTGTCATAGTCCCTAATCTTATCAGAGACCTAATAAGCTCATCTAGTCAATTCCCATTGGTGTGCTCAGCTTCCTAATAAAGCTTGATCAGTTGTTCAGAACTAAGGATATGTTTTGTCATTCCTGCTGTATGGGAGCCCAGCTCTAAGGCTTTGCTGTAAACCCGTTTTCAACTTGAGTGGACAGCAATACCACATCACAGGGAGGATTTATGTCAACATTCAAGAATCCTTTTAATTATTAAATGCTCTTTCTTGAGTAAATTTAATGAAGCATGGTCCAAGTACTTAGAAGCCTTGCTCATTTTTATCCTGAGACTTAATTAATTTTTTTTAAAAGTGCTTTTGGCATTATTCAAGTAATACTCTTGGGTCAGATTTAGTTCTAAACCAAACCTTTATGTACCAATAAAACTGGGCACAATCTGAAACCAATATTGTTTAGCACCTAAAAAACTAATTCTACTGGCACATTTATTGTTCAGATGTATTGAGGCATGAGAGACTCAAAAGGAACTGAGCATGATGATGTCACTTATATGGTGGTAATAGAGTGAATTTGATGGCATTTTTGCATTCTATGTTTTTGCTGGTACATTAATTTGCTGTGCCTGAAACGGTCAGTTCCTATTGCACCTATAGAACTTGATGCATGCCTATCCAGTGAAGTGTTACAGGGCATCCCTCAAACAATGCAAGGTCCTGCAATGATAATGTTAGTGCAAGAAATGCTAAACTGTCTCCACTGTTTTGATTGGATGGAGGAGCACAACGGGGCCCAAGAAGCTTCTGTGGTAGATATGTAACTTCAACTACCATTTAGTACTGGAATTATAGTTTATCTAAATACTGGCAACAGTGCCCAAATACAGAACAACACAGAGACCTATATATGAAGAGCTATGTGGCTGTACACAGATCTGTTTGTGTGTGTGTGTGTCAGGAGCAACTTGAGAAACTGCAAGTCACTCCTGGTGTGAGGGAATTGGCCATTTGCAAGGTCGTTGCCTAAGGTATGTTTTTACCATCTTTGTGGGAGGCTTTTCTCATGTCTCCACATGGAGTTGGAGCTGACAGAGGGAGCTCATCCATGCTCTCCCTGGGTTGGATTTGAACAGGCAACCTTCAGGTTAGCAACCCAACCTTCAAGTTATCAGTCCTGCCGGCACAAGGGTTTAATCCACTGTGCCACCGGGGGCTCTATACACATACCTGTGAGGAATCTAGAAACTTATCCTAGTTTCCCTTTGTTACAAATCAATGAGTTTTAAAATCTTCTGAAATAATTGCTGGGGTTTTATGTTTATCCCAGGTTATCTGGCAGTGCGGACTCAGTTTAAAGCAGAAAACCTGGGATCAGATCCTTGGATATAGGGCCTGTCTGGGAGGGCCCTGGATCAGGTGTGAAGGCAGAACAGAGTGGTACTATTACTTTCTTTGATATAGACACTATACTATATATATTGATGCAGCCTAGAATTGCATTAACTTTTTTAGCTGCTGCACCACACTCTTGACTCATATTCAGCTTGTGGTCTACACTGTCATATAATCAAGTTTCATAATGCAGATGAACTGCATTAACTTGGATTATATCCAGTTTAAAGCAGTTAATCTGCATTCTGAAACTGGATTATATGGGAGTGTAGATCCAGCCTAAGACTCCTAGATCTCTCACACATGTATTGTTGTCAAGCCAGGTGTCACTCATCCTATTTCTGTACAGTTCATTTTTTTGTCTTACATTTCTTCCTGCTGAAGTTAATTTTGTTAGTTTTCTTAGCATGAAGCCCAGGACAGAAGCTCATAGGTAGGCACTCCATTACTCACTTCTCCAGGATGAAGAGGAGCCATTTGTGAGCATCCTATCGATTTGGTTGGTCAACCACTTACAAATCCACCTAATAGTACCATTGCTCTGTCCCCATTTTCTTATCTTATTTGCTAAAAAATCGTAGAGACCTTGTCAAAGGCCTTACAGCAGCCTGGTTGTGCTATATCCATGGCATCCTGAGACTGGGACACTCCTCCTTTGTTCCAACAACTAGCAATCAGTTTGTTTTGTCTTTGCCTCCTTTGGTGTTTTTCACAATAATTCAGAAAAGTTATAAGAGAAACAACAATCATGGAGTCAAGAAAGACCCCCAAAGCTCATCTTTTGATCTTTCTTCAGAGAGATATTGGGGGACCCCTTCCTGTTTGAACGACTATCAGAGTTTGCTTTACCATTGTTACCACTGCCTTATTAGGTTTTCTTCATGCAAAAAAGATATAGAAAGGAAGTCACTTGATGCCAATACCTGCATTTCTTTCCTCATTAATGTGACATATGTGGCTACCAGGGGATGTGACTGATAGGGATGCGTGGCCCATGGGTGCACTCCAGCCACCCCCTCATTGCACGTGTGTGAGATCCTGAAGAACCAATGTAAGATCTAAATCCAGGTTACTGCTATGTAATTGCACATGTGCTATAAAATGACGTAATAATGAAATGAATACAGGTGCCTATTAATACTACTTCTAATGATGGGTGGCTTGATGAAGAAACTGATAGATAAATACAGAGGAGGAAAAGTTATGAGATAAACCAGTGGTTTAAGATCACCAGAGGAGAGGCTTCAAGGTAGCTGCAAAAACAAATTTATGTTAGCTTTGACAAGCAGCAGTGAGGGAAATCACCAGTTTTTCACTGACAAAGCACTGAGGGAGAACAAAGTCTATCTCTAGATTTATTTGGCTAAAAGTTCTCAGTCGTTTTCTTACTTTTCTGCTTTTTCATTCTAAATTGCTTCCTTCCTCGAGGAAGGCTATTAATTTAGTAGATAGTATATGTTTTGTATAGACTTTGGTAGTAACATGTTCGAGGGAATACACACTGCATTGTGGGATTTAAATATCACCTAAAGACATTTTAGAAGCATTTTGACATTCTGTCACCAACCATAATGCTGAGAAATGTGTAAAGCAACATGTTACCTACCCCCAAGTGTTGCAGTTAGTGAGGGCAATGCATTACTGTAATGCAACACTACAGGAGCCCCCGGTGGCACACTGGGTTAAACCCTTGTGCTGGCAGGACTGCTGACTTGAAGGTTGGATTGCTGACCTGAAGGTTGCTGGTTCAAATCAAACCTGGGGAGAGCATGGATGAGCTCCCTCTATCAGCTCCAGCTGCTTGTGGGGACATGAGAGAAGCATCTCACCAGGATGGTAAAAACATCAAAGCATCCAGGAGTCCCCTGGGCAACGTCCTTGCAGACGGTAAATTCTCTCACACCAGAAGTGACTTGCAGTTTCTCAAGTCGCTCCTGACACACAAAAAAGCAACACTACAAATGGAAGGGAAAATCATTTGTAAGAAGTAACTTTTGAAGTGCTTGCAAGCATATGGTTTAGGGTGGAATCCATGGTAGCATATGCTAGGGATGTGAATGGACTTCAGTTTGAAATTTTGGAACCTGAATCCTTCAGTTCATGCCTTGCATGATCTGGCAGTTGCATATATGATGGATTGTGCAGGAGACACCTCCGGGGGTGCAATTGGCTATGTTAAAGCTATTTGGGATACCTAGGGTATAGCCACATTGTGGAATTACAACAATTTGTTACAATTTTATCTGCCATGACTCAATACCATTGAATTCTGAGGTTTGTAGTTTTGTGCGTTATTTAGCCTTCTCTGTCAGAGAGCTCTGGTGCCACAATAAACTACATGTAGTGTCAAACTGTTATAATTCTGGCTGCAGATCTAGTCCATTTTAGCCCCTAAATAGCCTTGTATTCAAGAGAGGATGGATTTCACTTGCTGAGAGATGTTACAGTGACAATGAGGCAGGTTCATCCCCAGACTCTCACTCCAATCCTGATGGGTAGATTGATTAGCCCTATTGGGCAAACTTATGATAAAGCAGCCATCTCTGTTCTTTCCCTAGACCCCTCCAACTTGTTTGCAAGGAAAACTCTCATTTGAGACTTTATATGTATTCAGAACTACTTTTATTGATATAATATTGTATATCATCGGGTTGTTGTATGTTTTCTGGGCTGTATGGCCATGTTCCAGAAGTATTCTCTCCTGACGTTTCGCCCACATCTATGGCAGGCATCCTCAGAGGTTGTGATACATGTCAGGAGAGAATGCTTCTGGAACATTGCCATACAGCCCGGAAAACACACAATGACCCTGTGATTCTGGCCATGAAAGCCTTCGGCAACGCATTTTATATCATTGTGAGCACATATTCTTTCTATGGAACTGCTGGCAATAGTTGCCAATGGCTTCTATGTCCATTAGACAGTGAATCCAATCTAGATTTCACTTCAAATTTTAGAGGTACTGAAGATGTTTTGGATGCCTTCTTTCAAATTTGGGCTAAACCCCAGAGTGGATTCAATGCCCTTCTGACATGCTATCAGATGCAAGGGAATACTAGTTAAATTGGTCTATCTGGTATATTACAGGAGAGAAGTTAGCACTGATTGAAACTAGACACATCCTTAAACCAGTTGCCATGTTAGAAGAAAATGACAAAAGTGGCTCCCTTAACTATCAGCACTAGATGTATACGTTAGGTATCCTAGTTATTTTTTTATGTGAATGGGTATCTTCGGGTAAAGAGTTTTGCCTCCAATTGCATATGTCACATCTAGCTGAAAGCTGAGTTAAACAAGATTGGATTACTTGCGCGATTGTAAAGTATCTAATAACGCTTCTCAAGAAAATGAAATGGACAACATAGTATGTGTCATTCCTTTGTTTTAAGAAAAGGGTATGCTTTTTGATCCAAATTCTTTATAAAAATAGCATAGATTTCAAGGCAATTTATTCTGCAGTAGCAGCTTGCTTGTTGCTTCCATATTTTTCTGATTCCTGAAAAGAAGTTCCCTGCTGTATGTGCTTGGAGCCCCATGGTGAAATGTTGCTGAAAAATACTGGCTTGGCTTTGCTTATTATCCTTTAAGCAGAAAGAAATGAAACCTGGAACTCTAGCTCAAATCACGCTTTGAACCCCTCAGGCCTCCCTGATCCTGGATATTATAATTAGCTTATTCTCTCTTAAATTCCTTGTTTTTGCCCAGAGGATATTAGTTCACTTGCCCTCCTCTGAGATCTCTGCAAAAATCTTTGTACTGTTCTAGTTGGGATTTTATAGCTTCCCAATAATTCTTTAGGTAAGCCTAATGAGACTAAGAAAATGTCACCTCTCTCATTCTAAGACTAATTTCCGGGGAGCACTTTCCACATAGAGTAGCAACTCTCCCCCCTCCTTGTCCCTCTTTGTACGTGTCTTAAGAAAATATTTATTACACCTCACAATTTTGAATCCCAGTCCCTCTCTTCTCCTCTTAAATGTTCTAAACTTCGTCCTACCCTGCCACCTGTAATCTAAACCCAGACCTGTACAGCACTTCATGCAATAATAATAATAGTCTGGATTGTAGAACTAATCATGTCTAGACCAACTACAGCTCTCATCAAAGGGGATGCCATGTGCTCCACTAGCCATTCTGTACTCTCCTCTCTTCCTACCATTCTTGAACTGTGTATTGATAATTTCACTTAGTTGTTTATATAAAAAGCAGAAAATGCACAGAAACCCCTTACAACACCATGTTGTGCACAGTATTGCGTGTAGATTCATTTAATAAGCAGAGAATACACAGCAACACCATATGACAGAGTTTTGCTCATGCTGCATTGCTTTACATTTTAATAGGTATCTTTTTTCCTGTTGTATGCCGAAAGGCAATTTTTCACCTTCTTTCCTCTGCAATTTTATCATATTTTAAAGCAATAAAGAGCCTCCAATTTATCTGTCTGAAATTACCTTAGAAAATTGAATCAATCTTGGATGTATATCTGACTCTTTGCAACATAATCCATTATGAGGTCAATTCACAGGGTGCTCTTGAGAACTAGAAGGTTTTGCTCGTATTCTAACTATCATCCCGGTATGTGATACACAGATAGATAGATAGATAGAATTTGCAGCAACAGGTAATTTGAGATGATGTCACCTTCCACTACAACCATGAAAAGATTTATCTAATGCGAATTCCACATGAACCCCCTGTATAGTTGTCTGACTATATCATGGGAATCAAATGCAAAGTTATATAATTGAATTACAAATTCAGGATCATACATGCTGCCATATTTTAAATGTTCATGTATGGCTGTGAAAGCTGGACAGTAAAGAAAGCTGACAGGAAGAGAATCGACTAATCTGAAGTATGGTGCTGTAGGAGAGCTCAAAAAATACAATATACAACCAAAATGATAAATAAATGGGTTCGAGAGCGAATTCAGCCTGAGCTCTCTGTAGATGCCAAGATGACCTAGCTTATGCTGTCATACTTTGGCCACATCATTGAATGACATAATTCTTCACAAACTACAGTCATGTTTGGCAAAGCAGGAGGCAGTAGGAAAAAAAGAATACTGTTTTGTAGGTGGATAGACTCAATCAGGAAGCCACAGTGCTGGCTCTGCAGGACCTGAGCAGGCTGATGATAAGAGAGTGTCTTAGGTGGTTTAGGCTGCCATAAATTGAAGCCAAGGTGTTAAAATTAACAGCACATTTCATGTGTGTGGATGTATTTGGGTTTGCTTGAGAGTTGCTATGTAAAAGGAAATGGGCAGATGGAACTCAGGATACATCTATACTGTGGAATTAATGCAGTTTGACACAACTTTAGCTGCCATCACTCAGTGCTATGGAATCATGAGAATTTTGACCTGTAACCTTTTCTGCCAAAGGAATTGATGCCTCACCAAACTATGAATCCTAGGACTTCATAGCATTAGGCCATTGTGATTAAAGTGGTGGAGTAATTCTACAGTGTAGATGCACCCTAGGCCAGTAGAGACATATTGGGAAGGACAGGAGAGGTAAGGGATCAAGTTGCTATTTCTAGTAACTGGCTCCACTTTCTTTTTGGGTCTGCTAAGAATTTTGTTGCACCTGCACTCTCTGTATAATTAGTAGAGGAAAAGCAGCAGTTTCTTCAATCAGATCATAATGGTTTGTTACTGTCAATTAGGGCATCCTTGAATCACATTTTCCGCTGAAAAACAGCAGATTGTAGTAAATCACTACTGAAATTCACTTTGCATTTGCTCTTTATTAGTAAATCACTTACCACCCCCATTACCTTCTCCTTACATTAGTGCTTCCATCCTTCGCTGGAACATTTTGAACAGCCTTAATTTGTTTCAAATTGTGCCCTTAAATAAACCCATTTTGGTTTGCTGTTCTGCTGCTGTGTTTTCATTTTTCTAAAGAGCTTGACAATTCAGAACTATTATTCTGGCTATTTTTGAACCAAATTTTGTGGCACTCAATTTCCATTATCTTGCACATTTGTCTGTGCTTCATTTCCATGGACCCAGAGCTCTCAGCACATTAGAAACCTGAAAGCCTATGGTTTCTAAAAGATCAAAATAAAAGTTCTTCTTGAATAGGAACAGAGACAAAAGGCTGCCATTTTGCATTAGATTAAAGAAAAACCCAAACATCCCAAACATTTTTTTGACCAGCGGTCAGGCCAGCAAATTGTTGCAAAAGACCAGAGCCCAAGGGTGAATTAATGGATTGTGCTTTGAGCCAATTGTACCATCAGGTATGGTATTGTTGCTTTTTTGTGATTGAAAGGGCGATGCTCAGATCTATGTAACACAATCTGCTTCTCTCTCCCTCTTTATGTTTCTCTCTCTGGTGTGTATGTGGACTACCACACGCAACTGTTCCTATAAAATATTTATTTATAATTTTGCAGAACATTGCAGCACTTCAAACCCAGTACATCTATCCCTTTGTTTTTACTCACCTTGGCTTTTCTTTGCTACCAGGGAAAAGCCCCTATTTTTCTCTTTTGTTTGATTCGTAAGAGCAGTGAATGCCCCTTCCTCATTTTACAAGCAGGGCACGTCTTTCATACATTAACACTCCAGCCTGGTGCCTCCCTTGGCAAAGAGTGTGTTTGCTGGTTGTGAATTAGCTTCACTGGTAACATTTCAGGAAAAAAGTATAAGTCAAAATTGGACATCTTGGGGGTCTGATGCTCTTTCCCTGACCTCGCTTGTCTTCATGCATGTCAGTACAAAATGAATGGGAATGGGAAATGTGGAGCCAGTAAAGGAAGCATAGGGAGCATTTTCTCTTTTGTTTTCCCCAACCCATGGCAGTATTAGAATTCGGGGCCATTATGTTTCCACACAGTAAGGCTTGCTTCTTGTGTATTTAAATGTCTCTAAGCCACCTCCTGGATCAACATTGTCTTTGTGTTATCGATTTTTCTTTCACAAATATCTGATTCTAGCATGGGGAGGGGGAAATTGGTACCACAGCATAGCAGCAGGACAGCTTTGCCTTTATCACGATCCTGATTGGAATTAAATCCCTCTGCCATCTCTTGCTTTTGGTAATAGTAGGAGCTTTCCTCTGATTCCAGAAGCAAGAATGGGGGCATCTGTGGTTGGGTTTCCAGCCACCATTTCAGGGTCCCTGGAGTGTCTTTAAATTACTGTTTCCGCTCCTTGCTTTTTTCTGTAGGAACATTGGTCCCTTGAAAATTTATCACATCACAGTGTGACTTCTTGGCTAAAAAAGTTTCCTTACCTCCATATAGATAGAGGACCCAACCACAACACAAAGTGTCACAGAGTTATGTGGAATCCTACAGCATTACTTTATGAAACCAACCGTGCAGTTATGAAATGGGCAACGGTTCTCTCTATGTTTCCCAGCAGAGCTGTCCGGGACAATATTGTGACTCTATCTTTACTATACATAGGCATGGACTTACAGGAGAGGCAAAATGAGGGCATGGCTCCTTCAAAATAAAAAATTCCCTTCCCCCAGTTTAGACTCTAAATTTGTCATATTGGAGAGAGTAAAACTGAAAATTGTTCACAGGTGGAATTCTATGTGTTGTATATGTATTCCCTTGATACAGTTGCCTGCCCTTTTGTTTTTGATGCTAAACTGTTATTTCTAGATTTTCAAGTGAAAGTTTAAGTTACTAGGGTATTACAAAAAATGCCATTTTGAAGGTGCAGAATTCTTATTTGGGTGGGACAATGCCTTCATTTTGTTTTCCCCTTCTCTATAGCTTCATTACTGACTACATATTACAGCATGTTTGATATTACATATTACAGCAACTTGGAAGGTGCTGAACAGACTGCACTCTGACATCACAAGATGCAGAGTCAACCTTAAGAAATGGGGCTACAAAGTGGAGTCCATGACATGCTAGTGTGGAGAAGAGCAAACCACAGACCACCTACTACAATGCAATCTGAGCACTACCACATGCCCAATGGAAGACCTTCTTATAGCAACACCTGAGGCACTCCAAGTGGCCAGCTACTGGTCAAAGGACATTTAGTACAATGCCAAGTTTTTTTTAATAAAAAAACTTTGTGTTTTCAAATACATTACAACTTGTACCCCCAGTTCGCTTATGACACGATAAATAAACAAATAAATAAATAGCATGTTTGATACCACTTTCACTGCCATGAATCCATGCTATGGATTCTTGGAATTAGCAGTTTGCTAGGGAATTTAGAATTTTTGTTAGAAAGGATTTGTGCGTTTCTTAAGTTATTACCAGAGAATTCTAAGTACTGCTTTAAACTACTAATCATAGGATGCCATAGAATGGAACCATGAGAATCAAGGTACTTGCAAACTAATATAACTATGTAATGTAGATGAAACCTCATAGTTAATGGCATTGACACTACTGGTTTAAGTATTTTAGCTTCCTGTCAAAGAGCTTGGCACCATGTTATCTGAAAATCTCTCTCCTCCCTATGAATCTGACTGGAATTTGACATCTTTAGTGCAGACTCTATTGTGTCTGACCACCACAAGAAATTAGGTGGAAAGAATATAAGATAACAGCAGTTCATTTGTAGAACTGCCTCTCAAGGAAAGTGGCTCCATTCCTGCTGAGCTTCCAGCAAGCAACAGAAAAAAATTGCAACGCTTTTCACTTTTAGAAATATTTTTGTCTGCTTTTGAATAAAGTTCATTTTCGATTTTTGCATTGTGCTTTCATTGTACATTCTTTTGGGAGCCCTGGGGGGCAGGAAACTGTTTTATGAATATTTTAAATAAAGAATAAATTAGCAAAATTTAGGACATGGAACCATTGATAGGTGGCTATCCAGCCTCTGCTTAACTGCCAATGTTATGATTGTTTTAATGGCTTTTATTGTTATTGAGAACTTATAAGTTGCTATAAAGACCCATTATAAAATGAAGTGGGCTGTAAACCCAAGAAATACAATTCTAAAAGATGTGAATGTGTATCTGGGAAATATATATGTACTGTATAGACTCTGGTTAACTGTGGCATCAACTTTTGCAGAGAAAGATTTATCAGGGGTGAACAGTGTGTGTCTCTAATGTTGTTGGTCCATAACTCCCTGATTTCTTTGCCATAGGCTATTCTGGTTACAACTGACTGAAGATGTAGTCCAAAAATACATGAAGGTTACAGTTTGCCCATCCTTGCTCTAACAGTTATAACCAAGTGAAATGAGACTGTGATAGGATACAGATGGGATGAGGATATGTTTGGCTGCAGAATTCTGATTATCGTTTTATTATTATCATAATGATAGTTTCTTCCATTCAGCGAGATCCCATAGAAGATCTGTGCATTTGCTTCCACAAAAGAATGACTTCTCGAGATACACCTGGTTTTTAACCCATGAATCTTAGGTTTTTGCTAGTTCATAAGCTTTGTCTGATCAATAATTTTAAATAGCATTCATATGTGCCTTCTTTCTTTTGGGTATCTAAACCTATTGCAGTACAAGCCCCATATCTGCAGGACTGGTATCCATGGTTCATTGATCCACATCTGCCAAAATGTGCTCTCTCTAGGCATGTTCTAGTTTTTCCAACACAAATCTTTGGTATTCTGGGGCCAGAGATTCATTTCTAATTTCTATAGTTTCACATTTCCATGTGAAGTCAGGAATGTATCCTCCACAGATATGGGAGTTGTACAGTACACTCTTTTGAGAAGGCAATGCGGTGCAAAGTTTTACTAGAGACTAGAAAAGAAGCCAGAATGCTATTCAGATTCACTAGCCCTTTGCTACACAGAAAAGTGTTTTGCACAGCAAGCAAACAAGAAATATATGCATAAGGAAAAATGTCCATCTGAGATGTCTAAATTCTCTCCCACCCAACCCCACCCCACCCAGTGTAGATCTAGATTACATAAAAGCAAACACGCAGAATTCTTACCTAGCAAATGTGCTGCCTCCTTGTTTGTAGATCAGGAGTGTAGAGATTCCTATCACCGGCTGTGGTGTCTTGTTCCTGCTCACAGTGGTCTTTATATAACCACCTCCAGCCTTAAATGGCACCAGTGCCCCATCATCATTTAAGACCCTTGAAGAGTCTAGGATGATTGGATACATAGGAATCTAAGAATGGCTTTGTTACTTAAACTACTTCTTTTATAATCAGCATTTGTAAGAGATCTGTGTTTCCAAGGATGACTGTTTCATTAGTTCCTGTAATTAGAAATTCTGAACTGCGTTTTCATCTCCATGGAAGAAAAAGTTGCCTCAAGTCATTGATTCACTCACTCTTTACCAAAGATGGAGATCATGTGGCCATTTATATGTTGTTGGATTGTATTTGACTAGGGATGGTGGGGTTTGCAATCCAAGAACATCTGAAAGGCCATACATCCCCTACCTTTGGCAACCTCAGTTCATTCATTTAGTGCAACACCATGAACTCTGACAGGCAGTGGGACTCCAAGAACTAACCAGGAACAATACTGCTTAGCTGCCAATAGCAGACAAGGTTGAGCATGTTCAAGGGTGCCAAGGTATTAATTTTTACAAGTTATATTTATTTATTTGGAGTATTTTTGCATCATCTTCCAGTCCTGAAGTGCTATACAATATGCAAAGATAAAAATATTTTGAAACCTTGAAATACTCTTTAAAAACTCCTAAGAGCTGTCTAAAAACAATTCTAGAATCCAGTTTAGAAATAGTTAAAATAAAGATTTCAAATACTGAGCCAGGCTGTGGCGCAGCTGTTTACTAGCCAGCTGCAATAAATCACTACTGACTGCGAGGTCATGAGTTCGAAACCAGTTCAAAGCCAGCCTGGGTTGGATTGAGTACCAGACCATTAAATAGCCTAGCTCGTTGTTGACCTAAGCAACCCAAAAGATAGTTGCATCTGTTGAGTAGGAAATTTAGGTACCACTTTATGTGGGGAGGCTAATTTAACTAATTTACGACAGCATTAAAAAGTCCAGCAGTATGCGGAAGAATGAGGAAGTACATCAAGGACTTGGTGTCAGAGTGAATGATGAAGCAGCAGCTCCCCCTGTGGTCGGAATCGAGCATACCCCATGAAGCCGGAAGCTGGAAAATGTTAAATTGCCTCTATGTCTCTGTCTCTGTCTGTACAGTATGTCATATGTGTAATGGCATTGAATGTTTGCTATATATATGCACATTATGATCCACCCTGAGTCCCCTTTGGGGGAAGAAGGGCGGAATATAAATACTACAAATAATATAAGTAAATACTGAACGGGTCATGTGGAAAAGCATTGTCTTGGCTGCCCATCAGAACCTTAAAGGTGATGGCCCAGCCTAATTTCCTTGGGTAGCGAATTCCATAGTCAAGGTGCTGCTAAGGAGAAAACCCTATTATGTTTGCCTAACTCCATGAGGTATTGGGACATATAAGAAAGCCTTCTCTGAAAATCTCAAATGACCTCTTAGAATATTACATGTTTAGGAGTTCATCTTAAAAATCCAGTAAGCAGTATATATACACAAGGTATGAGGACCCACTGGTGTATTTGTCACAGTGCCAGACATGGCTGTAGGTCTTGGTGACAGAAGAAAAAGATTTAATTTTCAGAATTTCAGCATTTACTAAATTACAACTTGATACTTTAGTTTTGGTGCCAAACCCTGGTTTACCCTGTATAATGCAGAACCTGTAAAAATTACTTTTTTTGGACTATACGTGTGTCTAAGTTGTCTGTTAACTTATGGCCACCCTGTGAATTTCATTTAGTTTCCCAAATTCTCAAAACACTGGGTGATGCTGAAGAGCATCTAGTCTCACTCCCAGGTTCTGTCATACCATAAATTGCTATATCTTTACATATAATTAGGTTGTGCAGAATTCTGTATCAACAAGTAGTTTGTTTGTTTTAAAGCAAGTCTTTCAATGTTGATCAGTTTGCATGAATTGTGGAAAATTATAGCTTTCAAGCATTTCCTATCATTCATGCATGTTTTAGAGCATTAGAGAAAATTAAGGTGTCGTACTTTAATTACGTAAACACTGAGATTCTGAAAGCCGAATCTTTTCTACGATCATATATAAGAACTGGAATTACTGACATGATAGGGTAGAATATGCCAAAACAACATATTTGATTCAAAAGATATAATTTGAATTAGTTTTTAAAACAATGAAACCCTATTGTCCCCAAATTTGATAACCACGATTTCACTTACCCATGTGCCCTCCACCAAAAATAGTCCCCACCTTATCTGAAGTGTCTACAGAACCATCGATCCTCCGGTATAATTCTATGGTATGTTTTTGGTGCACGTGTAGTCAAAATACAGGGTTCTCATTATTAGTCATGGTTTTAGGCATTCAGAAGGGGTCTTTGAATGTATGCCACATATATAAGAGGATCATAATGTGTCACATGTAAACAATATTAAACCATCACTTCACAGAGAATACTTTGACATCCAGGCTTTTGAAACTGTAATTTACCTTCTTTCTGGAAATGACCATAAGATTGGAAGTCAGAATTATAAGGGAAACAGGTCTTTGTTGTAATGACTTTTATTAAGTATTCATTGGTAAATTTATTTTTCTGTGGTTGTGATTATTCAATTTGATATAAGCTGCTCTAGGAGCATGACTGATTAAAGAGTGCGGTGGAACAATCTATAATAAACTATATAAACTGGAGCCTCTCAGCTCCAGGGATTCCTAGATGACACCAACTTCCTAGACCAGCCGCAGTCTGGCTTTAGACCTGGGCACAGTAGTGAGACGGCTTTGGTCACCTTGGTGGATAACTTCCACAGGGAGCTAGACAGGGGGAGTGTGACCCTGCTGGTTCTCTTGGACATCTCTGTGGTTTTCGATACCATCAATCATGGTGTCCTTCTGGGACGGCTCTCTGGGATGGGCCTTGGAAGCATGGCCTTGCTGTGGTTCTGGTCCTTCCTGGAGGGCTGTTCCCAGTTGGTGAAGCTGGGAGACACCTGCTCAGACCCCTGGCCATTGACCTGTGGGGTCCCACAAGGTTCCATTCTGTCCCCCATACTTTTCAACATCTACATGAAACTGCCGGGAGAGGTCACCCGGAGTTTTAGAGTTCGTTGCCATCTTGACACCCAACTCTACTACTCTTTTCCACTGAAATCCAAGGAAGCCCCTCGGATACTGGACCAGTGCCTAGCCTCTGTGATGGGCTGGATGAGGGCGAACAAACTGAGGCTGAATCTTGACAAGACAGAGGTCCTCCAGGTTGGTTGTATGTCTGACCAGGGTATAGGGTGGCAACCTGTGTTGGATGGGGTTGCACTCCCCCTGAAGATGCAGTCCCGCAGTCTGGGAGTCCTTCTGGACTCAGTGCTAATGCTTGATGCTCAATTGTTGGCAGTGGCCGGGAGGGCCTTCGCACAATTAAAACTTGTGTGCCAGCTGTGACCATAACTCGTGAAGTCTGATCTGGCCACTGTGGTTCATGCCTTGGTTACCTCTAGATTGGATTAGTGCAATGCGCTCTATGTGAGGCTGCCCTAAAGACAGCCCGGAAACTCTCCAATTGGTCCAATGCTCGGCAGCCAGGCTACTAACTGGAGCAAGCTACAGGGAGCAGTCAACCCCACTGTTTAAGGAACTCCGTTGGCTGCTGTTTATTTTCTGGGCCCAATTCAAGGTACAGGTCATCACCTACAAAATTATGAAGCCTCTGGTACCACAGTGGATTAAAGACTTGTCACTTGAAGGTTGGGTTGCTGACCTGAAGGCTGCCAGGTTTGAATCCAACCCAGGGACAGCATGGATGAGCTCTTTGTATCAGCTCCAGCTCCATGCAGGGACATGAGAGAAGCTTCCCACAAGGATGGTAATCACATCAAAACATCCAGGCATCCCCTGGGCAGCGTCCTTGCAGATAGCCAATTCTCTCACACCAGAAGCAACTTGCAGTTTCTCAAGTTGCTCCTGACACAAAAAAAAATCACCTACAAAGCCCTAGATGGTTCGGGACCCACCTACCTTTGTGACCGCATTTCCCCCTATGAACCCGCACAATCTTTTCGATCTTCAGGGGGGCCCTCCTCTCTCTTCTGCCCCCGTATCAAGTGCAGCTTGTGGGGACAAGTGAGAGGGCCTTATCCGTGGTGGCCCCCCGGTTGTGGAACTCACTCCCCAGGGAGATTAGGCAAGCACCCACCCTCTTAGTCTTTAGGAAAAGCTTAAAAATCTGGCTTTTCCAACAGGCTTTCGGAGAGTGAACACTCTCCTCATGTCAGGTTCTCGTCTAAGTGACCATTGCATATTTGATGCACTTTATCTTATCCCAACAGTTAGAAACAGTCTTAACGTCTACCTCATCCCAAGTCTCCTATCAACTTGCAGCACTTTGGCTTCCCATTTCATTTTCTTGTTTACATTATACACGCTGCACACTTTGGCCCAGTTCGTTTTTACAATTTTTGCTTTGGTTTTTAGATTATGTCAAGTTGATATTACTGTTTTTAATGTTTAATGTGTTTAACTGTATTTTTGAGATCAGTTTTTATTGTTTCAATGACTGTAATTTATCTGGGCTTGGCCCCACGTAAGCCGCCCGAGTCCCCTAGGTGAGATGGGGTTATTATAAAGTTATTATTATAAAAAGAAGAGGAGCAGAAAGAAGAAGAGGGACCTGCTTGTCCAAAAACATTCTTACTAATCTGTTTGGATAATTAACATCTTCTTTTTTTCCTGTCTGCAAAGGTGGCTAAGACACAAGCCACTTTAAAAAGATGGTATAGAAATGTCTCTTTGAAATTCTTTGTGCATAATGAAATTTGACAGACCATTTCTTCAGGAGGAAAAGACATTTTCTAATATTTTCTTGGGATCTGAGTGCATCATTAGCAGAAACAGTAGCACACACAGTTTGTAAATGGTTTACAACATCATTTGAGAGTCTGGTCACAATTTTCATATCAAAACTTCCATGATACTTTGGGCTTAATGTTATTTTGGGTCAGTGTTGGGGGTGTGGGGTTGTTGGAGGGAAATATTTGGAGGCGATTCTGCAAAATATCTTCTCTTTTTCTATTGGTTAAAGGGAGGGGGGGAGGAGAAAAATATTACAAAAATAATGGGAAAAAACCCGATCACCTCACCTCTAATTAAGATGGGTTTCTCTGCCCCCCTCCCCCCCAGTTTTAACTGACAGGCTACTCTACACAAACAAGTCCAGCTGTGGAATTTCACCTAGGTTTTATGGCCAGCTCCCAGCTATCATCCCAGTCAATAATGTTTCATTTCATCAGAATACTCCCTTAAAATGTGCTGGTAGTGAAGGCACTCCCCAGAGCTCTTTGTATTTATTACAGTTTATCATAAATCCCGTGAAGTGGGCACAGCTGTAAACCTCCAGGAGGGGTCAAATAGTGTTGCTCCTTGGAACTGTATGCTCCCCCTCCCCGAATCTGTGACACCAGTTTTCATTTTAATTAAGTTTTAATCTTTTACTGCTATGATGGATGTGGCTGTAAGAAAGCAGATGGTGTTGAAAACAGCAAATTAATTATCAGGAAAGGTCATTCTTTGGAAGCAGAAAACTTTCCTGTTCTTCCCCCTTCTTTTTGCCAGGAAATGCATCTGCCAGCAGCATGAGGGACAGTTTTTAAAATAAAAATGAAATAGTTAGATCAATCATATTTGTATCAATTATATGTCACAGGACAAATTGACTATGCATATGCTATTTCCCTAGCCTGTGTGTAACTGATTTCAGAGCAGAACCTGTGCTTTGCAAGAAGGCGTATCTGACGTAAACTGCTGAAGATCTATTGATTACTGAGGGTGGGGGATGCTTATTTTTTAACAAGTGAGAATTAGTTCAATGATACCTTAAAGGAAGGAGAATCACAGCTCACAGAATTCACTGCAAAAGCTGCTATTAAGTTTAATGGAGCTAAGAGTACCAAATGGTTGGCTCAGCAGGTTCAGCCTCTGATATCTCTTTTTATAAAAGGTTTTGGCAGCAGGATGATGGGAAAGCCTTGCTTGATTTGTCATATGTCTTGTTAGATAGCTTGTAACTGACTTGGCCTGAATTAACTATTTGCATTCTAACCACCCGATTCCTTAGACAAATGCTGACTGGAGCAGGGGACCCTGGTCAAAATAGAGAGTAGTGGCCTTGCTAGACAAATATTCTAATATGGAATAAGGCAGCTTTGCCTTATACCATGTTTTGTACACAAGATACTGCTAGGATATAACTTCTCTTCCTCAAAGAGAATGATAGTTCAGAGAGATGTCCACAAGTATTGGAGAGGAAAAGGCAATCTCATATACAGCCACCTTTTGATGACCAATTCTTGAATTCATGAATGAGCCATCACTTCAGTATCATTCTTAAGACTTGATTGGTGCAATTGGAAAAAATGTTCCAGGACCTACAGTGTTTTCTGATGACACACACACACGCACACTCACTTCATATACTTCAGGGGTGGGAATCATGGTGCCCCATTAGCCAGGGCATTACTGTTGATTAGCATCAGAACTAAAATAGCTATCTTGTTCTTGCCTCTTTCACCTTCTGGATGATGAAATTGTTTGTAAGACAAGTGAGGAGTTAGTTGAACTGTGCATTCTTTGAAGAGTTACGACGTCTTCAGATGAAGGTAGAATGGTGTTTCCCTCCCACTTCTTTGTACTGCTGAACGGAGTCCCCTGGAGTCCATCACATGGCGCAGGGCTACTTCCGGTGAGGCTCCGTGCCAGCAGTGGAATCCAGATGAGTCGAGTATACACCCGACTCCTCGTTCAAAAAAGACACTTGAGCTGAAAAGGAAGTGGGGGATAGTGGAGAAATGTTGTGAGAAGGCAGATGGTGGACTCTGGCAATGGGGAACACAGTCAGACAGGTTCCCTATGTTGCCCCACGATTTTCCCCGCTGCCCCCCACTTTACAAAGGGCAATCTGTTGAGGTCCTTAGACTTTCAACAAATACAGTATCAGGATAGTTGAAATCTCCCATTACTATTACATCTCTCTTTCTGAATTTTTAGGCATCTGTTCCAGGAAGGTATCACCCAAGTTTTCAGTTTCGCTTGGGGGTTTGTAGTAGATGATGAAATCCCCCATGATGAAATCATTGTTTTTTTTCTCTCCCTCCTTTTAACTTTTACCTAGATACCTGCAAGCTGACTTTCAGGATTTAAGTTAGGAGTTTCTTCATCCTTCACATATAATGTCACTTCTCCTCTTCTGTTTGATCTGTTTCTCTGAAATTGTTAAACCCCTCTATTACTACATTCCAGTCAGTCTTATCCCACCAACAGGGTCATTCCACTAGCTTTGTAGTTAAGTTCCCCCTTTCCCTCACACTATGGGTTTCATGTACTATTTGTCCAAATCGCTCAGCACTTGATGAACTTTAGGCCTCAAGAATACTGTTTCCCCCCCACCCCCACCCCCACCCCAGTTCACTTTAAATTTGTGAGGCCCACATATCATGAAACATGGGTTTAATTCCTGGCAGCACCATTTGCACAGCTTGTTGTTTGCTTCCACTGTTTCTCACTCCCTTCCTGGGGCATGTCATTGAACTGGGAGGAGAAACTAAGGCCACTTCTAAACTGCCAAAAAACCAAAATAATCTGCATTAAATTGGATAATAGTTCAGTGTAGATTCAGATAATCCAGTTTGAAGCAGATAATGTGGATATTATATGACAACGTAGAAGGGGCCAAAGTGAGCAGCTGTGCACCAAGGTCCTTTAATTTCCTACGGAAAGCTTTGTGATTCTTTATGATAGCCTAAGGCTATGCCTTATGGTTTTCAAGATAAACCTAAAGAAAGAGGCAATGGTGAGTGGACTTGATGAATCTTTTTAGCCTCTTTGTTACATCATTAATTTTAGCCCCAGGAAGAAAGTCATCCTATCAGGATCACTGTCATGGCAGATTTTATTGCTGTTCCTCATCATCACTGATAAGAGAGAATATTTTGAATCAATTCTGTAACTTCAAACTCATGATCCCCAATCCTTCTACTTTCCAGTGTTACATTGCTCCAAATGTGTACCTCTTGAGTTTGGGAAATGACCTCCTCCTCAGAAATATCCCCTTTGTTTTGCTTGTCTGTGGCAGTCTGTTCCAGCCTTTCCAAGAAAACCTCATGCTCCCTAATACACTGAAAGGTAGATATGCAGGTTTTTAGTTGCTGCACCTTCTTTTCCCACCAACTTGCTTTTCCTTCAGATGTAACTACCCCCATCCTCTGGCAAGAACACAAACATAACACAGCTATTGCTGGTGAATGCAGCAGCTACCTCATCATCCATATTCAGTTGTCTTAAGTAAGCAAGGAATTAAAATTGCAGGCTCCCCTTCAAAACTCCTCCAATAAATACCTACACAAAATCCCTGTTGGTATTGCTGCCTTTTTGCTGAACTCCTGTTAGCTGGACTCCAGGGACTGCAGCTATAGAGAGTTAGTGGCTGCTAGAATGTCTCCCAAACTGATTCACTTCTTCTGAGCAGATACTTTGCTCCCCATGTGCTTAGGCAGAGGACATGGGCCTACACACAACAGAAGAACACAAATAAACCTTTACTCAGTTTACACAGTCAGCCATAACAGGATAGACACAAGCTCACTAAAACAATAGAACAGTAGAATGCTCTCAGTCAAGCCTCATACAACTTTACCACAACAGATTAAACAGCCTAATCCAACAAACTGATAGGAGTGATAGGCGTTAGAATCCCATTATATTCAAGAGATGGTCAGTAGCTATACTACTGACCTCAATTGCTACTCAGTCGTTTAGTCGTCTCCGACTCTTTGTGACCTCATGGACCAGGCCACGCCAGAGCTCCCTGTTGGCCATCACCACCCCCAGTTCCTTCAAGGTCAACCCAGTCACTTCAAGGATACCGTCCATCCATCTTGCCCTTGGTCGGCCTCTCTTCCTTTTTCCTTCCATTTTCCCCAGCATTGTGATCTTTTCCAAGCTTTCCTGTCTCCTCATGATGTGGCCAAAATACTTCAGCTCTAATATCCTTCCCTCCAGTGAGCAGCCGGGCATTATTTCCTGGAGGATGGACTGGTTGGATCTTCTTGTGGTCCAAGGCACTCTCAGGATTTTCCTCCAGCACCAGAGTTCAAAAGGGTCTATCTTCCTTCGCTCAGCCTTCCTTATGGTCCAGCTCTTGCATCCATAGGTTACTATGGGGAATACCATTGCTTTGACTATTCGTTGCCAGTGTGATGTCTCTGCTCTTCACTATTTTGTCAAAGTTGGCCATTGCTCTCCTCCCAAGAAGTAAACGTCTTCTGATTTCCTGGCTGCAGTCTGCATCTGACCTCAAACTCTGAATGATTATGCACAAATAGGAAGCAACTGAAAGTTGCTTTAATAACATCCAGTTTGTTTAAGGGATCTCAAGTTGTGTTTATACAAGAAAGCTCAGATGCATAATATAGGGTAGGTAACATCTGACATGATGGCAATATATGCAGAAAGGATCTAAGGGTTGTGACAGATCGCAGGCTCAACATGCGTGAGCATTGTGGTACAGCAGTGAAAAAGCCAATTGAAGTGTAGACTGAATCAACAGAACAATAGTTTCCTGATCAAGTATTGATTTTTCTGCTTCAGTCAGACCTTGCCTGACACTGATAAAGTGAAAGATATTCACAGGAAGACAGCCCAAATGGTAAAAGTCTAGAAATCAATCCCTAGGAGGAACTGTTCAAGGACATGGGTACACTTAGTGTGCAGAAGGAAGACTGAGCGATGACATGATAGCTGTCCTTAGATGTCTGAAGGATTGTCATATAGAGGATGAAGCAAGCTTTTTCTACTAGTCCAGATAACAAGACATAAACCAACAGATTCAAACAACAAGCAGGGCAATTCTAAGTAAATATTACGTAGGAAGAACTTTCTGTAGTACATTCTGTTTGATTATGGAATAGACTAATTTGGAAGATGGTGGGCTCTTTTTGATTGGAGATGTTTAGAGGTTAGATGGGTACACCTTATGAATGCTGTAGCAGTGGGTCACATGCTGGTCGGGGCTGAGTTATATGGCTCTTGGGATTCTCCCAATTTCTATGATTCAATGAGCCAAATGAAGATTCAAGCAAAGTATTCTTTCTTTTGGCCACTCAACCCCCTTCTCCCAAGAATATTTAATTTTAATCACTTGCTTTGAAAATATTTTAATCTGTGTTGTGAAGCAGAGCACATTCTAATCCAGACAGCATTTGCAAACCATTTCCAGATAATGTGCAGATGCATTCTGGACAATAGCAGCTGCTGCTGCTATCTGTGGGTGTTCAGTGTTGCTAATGAAGAAAAGTGCCTTTGGCAACTTTTAATACATTTTTCTTAATATTAGATTTTGTTCCCCTGCACACATAAATATTTGAAATACAGAGGGTTTAAACACATGTTCATTCACACCATAAATATTTTAAGTGCACAGTCTTTAACTTGTGTTTCTCTTCTTTCCTGCAGACTGGTTACATTTCTCCCAACTTCTCAGCAATATAACTCATGTTAATTCATTGGAGCATAGCAGGTATGGGAGACACAATCAATAATAAGATTTAAGCCTGGAGCCTCCGGTGGCCAAGGGGATAAAAGCCTCATGATTTGAAGGTTGGATTGCTGACCTGAAAGCTGCCAGGTTCGAATCCCACCTGGGGAGAGTGTGGATGAGCTCCCTCTATCAGCTCCAGCTCAATGCGGGGACATGAGAGAAGCCTCCTACAAGGATGGTAAAACATCAAAAACATCCGGGCGTCCCTTGGGCAACGTCCTTGCAGATGGCCAATTCTCTCACTCCAGAAGCAACTCCAGTTGTTCCTAACATGAAAAAAAAAGCAACCTTTGGTGAAGTTCAGATTCTATTGTGCTCCTTGATTTTTGGCCAGGAAAAACATAGCTATATTAATGGAGAATGCAGGTGTTCTTTCCCCTGCAACTCATATTGTGTTTCTCACTGAGAACCACAGTTGCTCACTCTAGATTAAATATGGCATTTCATTTACGTACTAGGCTGTGACTTCTGACCAAAAAGTTGATAATTGCCTTCACATACTCATGTGTTATTTGTCCAGTTCTCTCAGCACTTGATGAAATCCTGCCTTCAAGGATGGGTGCTTTGTTTTGTAATTTGTACATATCTAATGTGATTGGGGATGGCATTAAATTTCATTGTACAGTGGACAATGACAATGAAGTCATTCTATTCTATTATGTACATTTTTAAATACACAACACTAAAAAGACATGTAATGCACTAAATCATAACAATATAAAATATTGTAGAAACAAAAGGTGTTGCCAACCACGTCTTTGTAAATTTCTTGTACAATCACATCATCAAAACAATGATGCATTTTACTCAAGTCACTCTGATACTGGATGAAAAATGTGCTTTCAAAAAAGGGCAGAAATAAAAATTCTAAGCTTGACTGGTTTTTCTTTGTTCACATAAAGATCCTATAGAAGCCAATGGATTTTTGCCTGGGTGAAAAGTTAAGAATCTTTAGATTCAACTTTTTCTTGTGAGTCTTGTCAGAGGAGATTAGCTGTCAATGTGAGAAGTGTACCATGAAAAGAAATAGCTGTTCTTGATGCTGTAAAATCTCTGGAGATCTTTTTTCTTTGATAGCATGAGCTGGATTAAAGGAGACTTGGATGCACTAGATTTATCAGCACTTTCAATGGACAGCTGTCAGTTTTGTTTGCAAAATTCTGTGTACACTTAATGTTATCATTTATCTGCAACTGCAGATTAGCATTTATTTGGTTATGAAGGTCAGTCGGCAGCCATTGGTTCATCCTTGACACACAGATAAGATTCAAGGCTTCTACTTGTGTTAAAAAGTGCTGTTTCTCAGCAGTGCTAAAATTGCAGTGGTAAAATTGGAGGACCTATCGTTGTGATGGGAAATAGGGGGTTCACTAGAAGATGGATTACAACTCCCATCATCACTGTACTGGCTAAAGCTGATAAAAACTGTAATTGGCTCTTCTACTTCACACAGGTATTCAGAATTGCATTTAATGGAAATATTTTTATTAATTCTTAAAGGTTTTAAGTGCATCGGTGCAATACAAATAAGAACATTAAAATAGTGTATCATTCGCACACACTCTTCCCAAAATGGAGGGCAGCTCCCAGAGTTTGAATGACCACCGACTTTCCTTTATAAGGGGCTAAACTAGTTCATTCTGGTTCACACTGTGTTAAAGACTGGAAGCTTTTGGACATTATGTGGACTTCCTAGAATGACTTCTGGTCCACTTCAGGTTTTTGGGTTCAGAAAGACAAGCATTTAGTCAAAATCTAAACATTACAGAGTTCTTTAATTCTAGCTGAGCGAGAATAGAAGGAACCAATAAGGTGTGGCAAATGATAGGACGAAGGAGGGATAATAATCACAACATGCAGGAATGTTCTGAATATCAGAATAAATCAGTGTAGCTATGAGGTGAGGTCCCAGAATGTAAGTAAATGAGATAGGCCACTGGTCCCTGAGATGCATAGAATAACGTTTCCAAATTCTGTTTCCTCTATATAAACACAATATGAAGCTTAAGTGCAGGCATTTTGTCTGCATCTTTTTCTGTGACCAGTAGCTAAAACAGGGGCTTTGCCTAACATTTTCTCACTGGGGATGAAAGGATTAACTTTCAGAAGCCTACTCTGGTTTACCATTATTTTTCTGAAAGCTACGACTTGCCAACTGTTCCATAAACATCCCTTGGATGCAATTCACTGTCTCAGCTCAGCTTATTCCTTAATGCTTTTCTTTTCTAGCATTTTATTTTAGCTCTGCAAAGCTGTGCCATCCTGTAGCCAGTAGAGGGCTAGGAGCATTTAGCTGGAACAGCTACCAAGGTAGAGTTAATCTTGACTCTGAAAAAAAAAAAGGGGGGGGGGGGGAAGAAAAACACAATCCGATGCACCTAACACTAAATATATCTGTGTCCTACTTCTTCCCTGTCACACATTTAAATCTATTTGATCCACCCTAATGGATTGATCTACAAGTTTGTGCACACACATCTTGCTTGGAGCCAGGCTGGCTGATAGCAATTCATGGATCATAGCCTGTCACATCCACTCAAGCTCACCTTAGCCAGGAGCTACTGGGAGTGAATCCAATTACAGGATAAAGAGTTTTCTTTCCCCTTCCATATGGTCTCCACCACTCTTCAGCTTTATCTCCATTTAACCCTTTTCCCATTGAGTGAGCTCACAAGCCAAAGATAAGCAGCTCAGCTCCTCAGCTATGCACAACTTTGTACCCACTAGGAATGGAGAAGAGCAGGTTGCTGGGCAAATAGGGAGGGGGAAGTCTGCTCTAATGTGAGATTTCCTTTTTCCTTTTGTGACAGGAAGGCAGCAACACTTCCTGAGAAGCAGAAACCAGGTTAGGACATCATTTAAGGAACTGGACAAAGGTTTAGCTTGTGAGTCACTTTGCCCGCCTCCCTGCTAGTTTCCATCTTGACCTTAGGTAAACTTCCTGGCATAGTTGTCCTGCCAAATATTTTGGCACTTCTTCCCAACTGTGTGCTCCACATTAAGATAACACTGTTTTGATTTCATAAGCACAGTTTATACTGACTTGTTTCCTGAGCTGAGAATTATAGATTTCGAGAAAGGCATGTTAGTAAAGTTTGTCACATTCAGCATTCATGACTAAGCTGGTACAGTTGGGAGTAGATTTTAGATGGGAAGCGGGAAGGTGTTTAGATGGGGAAGTGGTTATAGAATGGAGAGTTCACTCAAGTAGGATATGTAAAGGGAGAAATGGGAAAGAATGGGAGGCACTGGCTCTTTGGATTCCGTATCTTTCAGTCATCCAGCAGATAGGCTGATGCTGTACTTGAGAGATTCTACATGTTACAGTCTGGAGAAGGAAGGAGTATCACCAGCATATGCAGCAAATATTTCAAATATCAATTTAAAGCATAGAAAAGTCCTGGATGCAGAGATGGGGAGCAATATGAAGATATCTCAGGAATGAAGATCTGCAACAAGCACAAGCAATTGGTTAACCAGATAAGAACTGGAAAATTACCTGGCAGTATCTATAGGTGCCAATATTAACAGAATAAGTAAAGAAAGTCACTTCAAAAATTAAAGACAGGACTGCAGTCCTATAAACTGACATTATGATATACTACCGTGTTTTCCCGAAAATAAGACAGTGTCTTATATTATTTTTTACTCCCAAAGATGCACTAGGTCTTGTTTTCAGGGGATGTCTTATTTTTCCATGAAGAAGAATTCACATTTATTGTTGAACAAAACAAAAATGAACATTTATTCTATACTGTACAGTAGTTGTCATCACAAACCAACATAACTAAACCAGACAAACTGTGACTCCTGTCAAGAATTTCTTGTTACTACCATTATTTCCATATACAACTGGTATGTACATTTACCAATCCTGCATGCTATAGTGTTTTGTTTGGCGGGCGCCGGGCATGTTTCCAAACAATACCTTTGCTAGGTCTTACTTTCGGGGTAGGCCTTATATTTATCAATTCAGCAAAACCTCTACTAGGTCTTATTTTTTGGGGATGTCTTATTTTCGGGGAAACAGGGTAGCAAAGAGACTAGATAATCCCAGAGTTGCTGGGAACAGGAACTCCACGTCTCCCTCGTATCTCTGGTCCTCTTGTGTGACACATTTCTATAGCTGTTGTTGTAGTCAAGGTAATTGTTTAGAAAAACAGAACTGTGGACTCCAACTCCTTGATGTCTCAAGACTCAGATGATCAGCAACTCTTCAGCAACCCAACTCAGTGCTGCAGGTAGAAAGCGAAAACAAGAAAAAGGCACTATACTATAAAGTCCTTATAGCAAACTCACGTCAGTGATTTCTGTAAATGAGGAAAAACACAGCCCAAAGAAGAAATGAAGAATGTTAACATTTTTTGCTAGCCCCCTAACAATATTTATTCATTAGTTTTAACACAATTTGCAACAAAAGTAATATATATTGCAAAAAATAAAACTAAAAAAGAAGAAAAAGAGAGAAAAAAAGAAAAGGAGAAACAAAGAGAAAAATATATAATAAAGATAAGTAATGATCTGAACACCCAATTCTGACTATAATGAGAAGAAGAAAAAATAATTCTACCATGACATAATAATAATAATAATAATGAGGGCTGTGCTGGCGGTAGTGTAACTACCGGCAGGTCCAACCAAGCCAGAGAGGCCTCAGCTGAGGAGCACAATCAAGAGCACCTAACCCATTAGCATTATGGAGAATCAAACCCAAACGAAGTCTATACTGGCTCGGTCGTCGCCCAGGATAAAAAGGACCGCGGTGGATGCTGCTGATTCTGGACATCCATCGACAAGTGGGCTACGGAATCATCAAAACCCAAATGAACAGTCACAGAAGCGGCAAAAATATACAATGCCAGAAAACTGCACAATTATGAAATGCTACTACAAATCTGAACCTCAAAGGCGTGGCTACCAAAAAAGGATGCATCAGCTATGGAAACAAGAGTACCCTGACTCACAGATAACAGAACCCCGACTGGCTGACCAACGAAGATTCATAATCAGAAACAAAGTGTTCAGTGAAGTTGAACTCGAAGAAATCCAGAAAATTTGCAAAGTAGATTACCATCAGACCACAGCACAGACAGCAGCAGAGACTCCAGCAACACTTGGAATGGTGGAACAGATTGAACCAGAAGAAAGTGTGGCGCTTTTGCAAGAATTTGAGGAACCAGCACTTGAAACATCTGTTGAACCACCAGGAACCTTGACAGCAAGACAACAAGAGTTCAAGGATAAGATCATGGCTCATGCTGCAGCAAATGCAATAAGACAGCGGCTCCCAACTCTAAAAACAGTGCCCAAGAGACACCTGGCGCCTCTCATGAAAGATGTGAATGCAGCACTCTCCACTGTCCAAATAACATCAATTGAACAAACAAACCAGTTTGCCTACAGTGCAGCAGTGATAGTAACAGAAGAACTTGGGCTCCTACAACCAAGGCAGCCCCAAAGAAAATTGACTGGAAAACCAAAGTGGAAGGTCAGGCTAGAGTTGAAAATCAAGAAACTTAGATCAGATGCAAGTAACCTGAAAAATATGAAAGAGAGGAAACTGAAGAATGACAAAATCAAGCAATACCTGATCCGAAAGTACTGGCTGAACACCAGAAAAATTGAAGAAGCTTTGGAAATCGTGAAAGAACAAATTACAGCAACAGCCAGAAAAATTGAAAGGTATGAAGCCAGAATCATCCAGTACAGACAAAATCAACTGTTTCAATCAGGCCAAAGACGGTTCTACCAGAGTCTGAACCAAACAACAGATACAGTAACCATAAAGCCAGAGAAAACTGCAACAACAAAGTTCTGGAAAGAACTTTGGGAAAATAATAAAAACTACAACAAAAACGCTGGGTGGATAAAGGAGTTTGAAGGAAAATTCTCACAGAACAAAATGGAACAGATGGAAATAACAACTGAAATGATCAGCAAACGAGTGCAAAAAGTCAAGAACTGGACATCGCCTGGTAGTGATCAACTTCATGGATTTTGGCTCAAATATCTGATTAGTTTACATGGAAAAATGGCCCAACAATTCAATGAGATGCTGCAGAAAGGAAGTATCAGTGAATGGCTAACAACTGGAAGAACATACCTGATACAAAAGGATCCAGCAAAAGGAGCAGCACCAGGAAACTACAGGCCAATAACGTGTCTGCCCACTATGTTTAAACTACTGACTGGCATCATAGCTGACAGAATTCAAGACTATCTTGAAGAAAAAAACATCTTGCCAGATGAACAGAAAGGCAACAAACAGAAAAGCAGGGGCACAAAAGTTATTGATTCACAAAATGATTCTGGAGAACTGTAAGAGCCGAAAAGCTAATCTTCACATGACGTGGATTGACTACAAAAAGGCCTTTGACTCACTCCCACACAGCTGGATCATCAAGTGCCTGGATGCCATCGGGATTTGTAAAACCGTTGGCACCTTCATTGAAAACATGATGGAGCACTGGAAAACTGAACTGTTTGTTGGAAATGAAAGCTATGGACTTGTCAACATCAGGAGAGGAATTTTCCAGGGAGATTCATTGTCCCCTCTGCTTTTCATTATTGCCATGATCCCTCTGTCAACAATCTTACAAAAAACAAATCTCGGCTATCAAATATCTAAGAATTCTCACAAAATTTCACATTTGATGTACATGGATGACCTGAAGCTATATGGGAAAACGGAAACTGAAATCCAGTCTCTGACCAACACTGTCCGAATTTTTAGCACTGATATCAACATGGAGTTTGGTTTGGACAAATGTTCGACAGTGGCATTGAAGAAGGGAAAAATCATTGAAAGTGAGGGCATAAATATGCCCAATGGCCAAACAATAAAGTGTCACCAGCCAGAGGCCTATAAATATCTGGGCATACTACAGCTGGACAACATCAAGCATGAACATGTGAAAACTGTGGTCAGCAAAGAATACACACAAAGGGTCAGAAAAATTCTCAAAAGCAAGCTCAATGGAGGCAACACCATCAAGGCCATAAACACCTGGGCCATACCTGTCATAAGATATACTGCTGGCATTATAAATTGGACACAGGTGGACCTGGACAATTTGGACAGAAAAACAAGAAAACTCATGACCATTCATCATTCACTGCACCCTCGCAGTGATGTTGACCGGCTATATCTGCCTAGAAGATCAGGGGGCAGAGGACTCTTACAAGTAAAGCAAGCAGTCAAAGAAGAAGAACATGCCCTGGCAGAATATGTCAAGCAAAGTGAAGAACCTGCTTTGATTGAAGTCAAAAATCAGAAACTCCTCAACACACAGCAGACAAAAAACCAGTACAAGAAAACCGCACTACAAACTAGAGCTGACAGCTGGCACAACAAAACACTGCATGGAAAGTTCCTTAACAAAATTGAAGGAAAAGCTGATAAGGAGAAGACCTGGCTCTGGCTCACGAATGGGACCCTGAAGAAGGAGACAGAAGGCCTGATCCTTGCAGCCCAGGAGCAAGCCATCAGAACAAATGCAATTAAGGCCAAGATCGAAAAATCAGCTGATGACCCAAAATGCAGACTGTGCAAGGAAACCGACGAAACCATTGATCATATCCTCAGCTGCTGTAAGAAAATCGCACAGACAGACTACAAACAGAGGCACAACTATGTGGTCCAAATGATTCATTGGAACTTATGCCTCAAGTACCACCTCCCAGCAGCAAAGAACTGGTGGGATCACAAACCTGCAAAAGTATTGGAAAATGAGCACGCAAAGATACTGTGGGACTTCCGAATCCAGACTGACAAAGTTCTGGAACACAACACACCAGACATCACAGTTGTGGAAAAGAACAAGGTTTGGATCATTGATGTTGCCATCCCAGGTGACAGTCGCATAGATGAAAAACAACAGGAAAAACTCAGCCGCTATCAGGACCTCAAGATTGAACTTCAAAGACTCTGGCAGAAACCAGTACAGGTGGTCCCGGTGGTGATGGGCACACTGGGTGCTGTGCCAAAAGATCTCAGCCGGCATTTGGAAACAATAGACATTGACAAAATCACCATCTGCCAACTGCAAAAGGCCACCCTACTGGGATCTGCACACATCATCAGAAAATACATCACACAGTCCTAGACACTTGGGAAGTGTTCGACTTGTGGTTTTGCGAAACGAAATCCAGCATATCTATCTTGTTTGCTGTGCCATACAACGTCGTTGTGTTGATAATAATAATAATAATAATAATAATAATAATAATAATAATAATAATAATAACAACAACAACAACAGCAATCATTTTATTTCTTGCCTGCCTCTTCTCACGGCTCAAGATGGGTTACAGCATTACTAAAACATAAACAAACACATAATCATTTTAAAACACTCCTTAAAATACACATAGTAAAACATACCTCCATACTCAATCATATAATGTGGTAACCCATGATCCCAGATTATTGCATCGTTAGATGTCTTTTCACTCAAAACAATCCATAAATGATTTTCAGTCTTTCAAAAAATAATCAATTTACTTATCCTACATTAATTTGGCCATTTCTGCTAACCTAGCTATCAGTTCATCATTGTTCAATCCTTCATTGCTGATGCTTCACTCTGTTACCAAGTTTGGGCATCCAATTTTCTTGCTATTGTTGTCATATACTGAAGAAGTAAGCCACGTTTACCACCCAGTTTTTTATTCATCATTCCCAACCAAACCATTTCTGGAAACATTTAAAAAACCTATTTTTAAAATAGAATCATAGAATCATAGAATCATAGAATAGTAGAGTTGGAAGAGACCTCATGGGGCATCCAATCCAACCCCCTGCCAAGAAACAGGAAATCGCATTCAAAGCACCCCCGACAGATGGCCATCCACCCTCTGCTTAAAAGCCTCCAAAGAAGGAGCCTCCACCACAGCCCGGGGTAGAGAGTTCCACTGCCAGACAGCCCTCACAGTGAGGAAGTTCTTCCTGATGTTCAGGTGGAATCTCCTTTCCTGTAGTTTGAAGCCATTGTTCCGCGTCCTAGTCTGCAGGGCAGCAGAAAACAAGGTTGCTCCCTCCTCCCTATGACTTCCCCTCACATATTTGTACATGGCTATCATGTCTCCTCTCAGCCTTCTCTTCTGCAGGCTAAACATGCCCAGTTCTTTAAGCCTCTCCTCATAGGGCTTGCTCTCCAGACCTTTGATCATTTTAGTTGCCCTCCTCTGGACGCTTTCCAGCTTGTCAACATCTCCCTTCAACTGCGGTGCCCAGAATTGGACACAGTATTCCAGGTGTGGTCTGACCAAGGCAGAATAGAGGGGGAGCATGACTTCCCTGGATCTAGATGCTATTCCCCTATTTATGCAGGCCAGAATCCCATTGGCTTTCTTAGCAGCCACATCACATTGCTGGTTCATGTTTAACTTGTTGTCCACAAGGACTCCAAGGTCTTTTTTGCACATACTGCTGTCTAGCCAGGCGTCCCCCATTCTGTATCTTTGCATTCCATTTTTCCTGCCGAAATGAAGTATCTTGCATTTATCCCTGTTGAACTTCATTTTGTTAGTTTCGGCCCATCTCTCTAGTCTGTCAAGATCATTTTGAATTCTGCTCCTTTCTTCTGGAGTGTTGGCTATCCCTCCCAGTTTGGTGTCATCAAATTCAAATGTTTTTGAATAATGTATAGTTTTTAGATCAGTAACTTTTTGCCTTCTAACAAGTCTACCACATATGAAAAAAGAAGTCTTTTCTATCTTGACATCTCCAACATTGGATTGAAACATTTGCTATATTTCCAACAGCTTATCTGGTGTTAGATACCACCAATACCACAAAATACATTTTATATCTTTAGACCACATTTCTCCCCAAGTAGTTCAAAATTTTGGGCTACCTTGTCATGCACACTTTTATAAGCTTATTTTCTGTCTGTAGTTCCAAAAGCCATTTATACATTTTCAAAATTACATGACCATTGTCTTTGCATAACTCTAAATAAAACTCATTTTCTCTAATCTCTATGGGTGATTAAATCTGTCCTTAGATTTTATGTAAACAAACCAGTCTTAATCTTAATTTTTGATTTCCTTAATAATCATCTCTCTTGATTTGAACTACCAGCTGTCTTGTTCAAAATACAAAATATATAAAACTACCATCTTCCATTTTTAACTCATTCTTTACTTTGAAAAGGTTTACCAAGGTGAGGTAATTAATATTACTTTAGCAAAGAAATCTCGGCTTTTATCAGACTCATAGGAAATCCTTTCTAAGTATAATTATTTTAAAATTCGGTATGTGTTTTAACTTTATCATACCAGGATACCAATCAAATCTTTAATGATGGTCTTCAAGTTTTAAGCATCTCACATCTCTAAGCAATATCAATTTTTTTCAACCATGCATATCAGGTTTCGTATGACAATTTGACACAGGGTCATTCAAGCCTCCCCTTTCCTTAGCATTATGCATTGATTTAAAATTTGTTCTGGGTTATTTGCCTGCCAGATCAGGAACCTAAATGTAAACTGGTTTTCTCCACTTGAGTAGAGTGCATATAGTGTTTCTAGAACAGATTTTGAAAAGTTTTGGTCCTGAAGATGTTGAACTGCAATTCCCAGCATTCTTCATTATTGATTGTGCTAGGTATTGCTGATAGGAATTGTGGTCCAATATCACAAAAAAAGCCACAAGTTCCCTCTCCTTTTCTAGAAACATCGATTGTGGTATTAGTATGTAAGCATGACCATTTATGTTGGGTTTTGAATATTCCAAAAATCTGCCAATCATCTGTGTTAGTTTAGGGAATATGGGAACTGTAGTCCAGCACATCTGGTTGGCACTAAGTTTGTAAAGGTTGCTGCACACTGAATCATAGAATTATAGAATATGTTTGAAATGGTTCTGGGGATTCGGGATTAGATGCCTAGTCGGAACCCTGTGTGACCTCAATCAGGTGTTCTTCATTGGCTCCTAAAATGCTGCAAAGAAATTGTATGTGACTACTAAGGTAAAGGTAAAGATTTCCCTTTGATGTTAAGTCTAATCGTGTCCAACTCTAAGGTGTGGTGCTCATCTCCACTTCTAAGCCAAAGAGCTGGTGTTGTCTGAAGACACCTCCAAGGTCATGTGGCTGGCATGACTGCATGGAGCGCCGTTACCTTCCCTCTGGAGCGGTACCTATTGCTCTACTCGTATTTGCATGTTTTTGAACTGCTGTGGCTGCTAACAGCGGGAGCCCACTCCGCTCCCTGGATTTGAGCTGTCGATTTTTCAGTCAGCAAGTTCAGCAGCTCAGCAGCTTAATCCACTGCACCACCAGGGGGCTCCTCATGTGACTACTAAATCCCCTGCAAAGTAAGACATTCCCCCCATTTACTGCAACAGAAACATAGGTTCAATTTGTGCGGGAAAGAGAAGACTCAGGAGAATGGCTGGGAAGTGTTAACAAATTACACTTTTTCTTATTTAAACTGCTGTGCAATGTTCTCAAGTGACTCATCAGAATCACAGGCCCAGGCCAAAAATAGCATTGTTTTTATCACCTTTCATACCTTAGCTCACCAAGGAGCATTCTGCTTTTCAGATTGTGTTCTATTATGCCATCCTTTGATGGCATCCATCAAACACCAACATCTTCCTGTTCCTTCTCCTTTTCTTTTCCCGAAGCCATTTTTTCTTTGGCAGCCTTCCGATCTGCTGCCTAAGGTTATGCACCTGTGGAAGCACTGCTATTGAGATTTACAGGCAAACACATTCACCCCCTCTACAGGCACCAGAGTTTCTGACAAATGTGGGTAGATGGCTCAGAGCAAATTCATTACAGATTGAGAGAATCACACCCAATTTCAGTCAGGAACAGGAGTCACGGTTAAGAGTGAAAAGACATGTAAAGTCCTCTCCTAACAATGCACTTGACCTTTGGAGAAATACATTGACCTCAATCTTAACAGAGTTGTTGTGTATGATGGCTCAGGTTTAACAAACTGTTATATGGTGTTGTAGAATTTGTTACGTGCCTGAACTAGTGATGGCCAAACCTCTCTGGGCTTCATTTGGTCTGGTGGTATACTAAGTTATTTTTCCCTTTTTCTGACAAGATGGGAAATAGCTTTTTTTTTTTTAATCAGGGCCCACTTTTTAAGATTCTTCTTTGTCTTCTGTACTTATATGGCCTGTGCCTAGAATGATAATATGGCACTGGGGGAAAGATAGGTGGGTGAATGAGTGGGTAGGTGTGGATTGTGGGAGCTTGAGTCAACTACTCCAATGTCATGGATGCTATAGTTGTTGATGGTAAACCAGCTCAGTGGAAAGGCAGCAACAGAGCTTTGACTGTGAGTCTTTACCTTAAATTATGCTGCAGGTTTAAGAAGTACATTGAGAAAGGTGCCCTTCATTTGGAATACGCCAGAGTTGTACAAGATGGACAAATTCATATAGCAAATCAGCTCCCCTTTGTTTCTAGTCTAAAGTGTGTGTGTGTGTGTGTGCACGCGCAATGCAATTTGCTCATGCTATTAGTCTTCATCAGTGTTCCCAGTCTGGCAACAAGGCAGGAATGAATCCTGGGACTAGACATTAATTTCTCAGAGCCAGGCTAAGCACAGCAGTTCTGCAGAGCTGGGTGCAGCCTACTAGTACCTTCTTTTACTTGATGCATTTTACAGTGGTGTCTAGCTGCCATATTAGGCTCTGGTCCTCTGGAGTCATGGTTTTGAAATGCATTAGAGGGTAAAAGAAACAGCTTATCTTTATCTTTATGGTAGGTTTCTTCCAAGCTATCATAATATCACTGACTGCTCAGATCTTGCTGAGGGAGTCCTTGGTTTGAAGCTTCTGCTAGCTTATTACTTCAGCCTCTTCTCGAAATCCTTATTGTACAAGCTTGGCTGTATCACTAAGGAGGGAGAGATCACTGGATGGGATGCCTGCTGGCTTCTCAGCTGTGCACACATCAGGTGTTTTTCTTCTGTTTGAGAACTGTGTGTGACATGAAACCTTTGCTGTTAAGAGTGCCAGATCAGGAACATTCCAGGTCTTGAGATTTCAAACCAAACTCTTAGCTAAAGGGAGTACTACTAGTGATGTCAGAAGTAGTAGTTCTCATGATTTTACAGTAGGTGGGTCTACTTGATGTCATCAAGAATGATGTATTGAATACTAACCACAATTTTAGAGCGGTTCTACTCAAAGTTTTGGTGTGTGGACAAGTGTTGGTTGATGTGTGATTAAATACCACTCTGTGGAGAGTTTTCAGGAATGGAACAGTTATAATCAAGAAGCATAAATACGACACTGGTCTCTTGTATATTAGGAAAAAGTCAGATAGCAGTCAATAAAAAGGAATAATTATTGTAACGCTTTTAAAATGTTTAAATACCGGAGAGGTGATAATGAAGAGCAATGTCAGCAATAACAACACTAGGCCACCAGGGCAAATCCTATTTTTGCAGATCTACTCAGAAGCAAGTGCTATTAAATTTATTACGATTTAAAAATACTAAAAACCTGAATGACCCAGTAATGGTTTCAAGGTTTTTTGGTGGAGTGGGATAAAAGAGAAAATGTTTGAGAGACAGAAAAGGTAATGATGAGAAAAAAAAACCCATGATGAATATAATTAGGAAAAGTGATGGGAGAAGGAATAATGAATGATGAGAGAGAGAGACTTGAAGAAGACGAGTATAGCAAGGTGAATTTGGTGAGAGGAAAAAGAAGATGAGGGAGGTAGTAGAGAATGAGGGAGAAGATAAGAACAGGCAGATGATAGGAGGGGAATAATAGAGAAATCTTTCCCAGGCAGTGTTTTTCTCTTGTCCAGAAGCCAGCAAGAGAGGGGCCAGGCCTCGATATCTGGAGACCCTATGTTTTAGTATCCCTGAACAAGTTTTGTACAATATACCCTCTGTATCTGCAGAACTGCTATACATGGTTCCACTTTTCTAGAGCTTTGTTTACCCACTTAGGGACCTCCTGTACACTTACATCTGCACCCTGGTACCTCCATCATTTATCCCATTGAGAATTATATGGTTCACTATTATCTGCGGTTTCATGTATTTGCGCATTGTCCGGAAACAAATCCCCTGTGAATCTGGAGGTCGTATGGTAGTTCAGTGATGGTGAAGTATACTGTTCCATTGTATGTGAACTGAGGAGAAGGTATCATTTTGTTTTTTGCATTAAAAAAATTCCCCAAGACTTTTAAGGGGAAGTTTCAAGAACAACATGTCTATTTATGACCAATATCCTTGACAGAATTTGATTCCCCACCAGCAATTTAATAATGGTGTTCTCTCACATTCAGCATTGTAACTCTTTTTTTTCTCCAAATAATTTTTACTAAACATTTACTAGGAGAGTGGGGGGTGGGGAGAAAAGGGAAGGAAACATTGTAACTCTTGTTCATTCTTGGAAGCCCAAGTTCCTGGAGTTACATTTGTTAGAAAACAGAACCCATACTTGTGATTTTAAATAGGGGATAAGTTATTTGAAATCCTGGGTGGAAATTAAAGGTTGTAAATTACTAGCATCCAAACTGAGAGTTTCTCTGTTATTGTTATAAAATTATTAAGGCTATATATTTGTCACAGCAAGCAATGGCTTATTTCATGATATAATGGGTATTTTTCATGACATGTTATCTCCTCCTAAAGATTTGCTTCTGAAAATCTCAACAAGCTATGTGATATATGATTTGGAATTTTGTGGGGATAATATTTTAAAAACAGAATATTAGGTGTGATACTTTTGTTGATGCTGAGAATGTGTCAAATATTGATAGTGATTATGAACTGAAAGTACAGGACACATGTACAAAACCGATAAATGAAAAAGTTATGAAGATATACAAAATGATTTTTCCTTGTTAGGAAATAATTTTTCAACTTGACAATCATTTGTGCACTTTTCCCTTGTTAGTGCTTTATATAGATAGATCTTCCCTTGCTCTTTTAAAGTTCTCTTGCATAGCTTCCTAAAAAGAAATCCAGAAATTGTCCTCATGCATATTAATTTGCTAGAGGTTTTAAAAGCAAAGTATATAGCAAAACATAAGATGTGCACACATGATTAAACAGAATAAGATTCAAAGCATTTCATTTCAAAGGCTTGAGAAATATTTTCCAGAATTCAGTAATACATACAGAAATATCATTACATCTTAATGCTTTAATGTGTTTCTAATTTTAATGGCTTAAACAATTTAATATCCAACAGGAAAAATTGCTGTGCAAGAATTCATATTAATGAATAAATAAGCATAGATTAAGGCTGACAAAAATAGATTGTGTTTTTGCTCAAATGACCATCTTTGGAGAAGACCAAGGGGGCAATAACTCCCCAAATGAAATATTATTTCTTCCCATGGGTTTGCTTGGGTTTTGAGATTTCTGGGCAGAAACGGTTATCTTGACCTTAGTATCTTCACAGGAAGATTTGCTGAGATCACAAAAGAGAGCTTTCTTGGTGGCTGCTCCTAGCATGTGGAACTTGTTCCTACAGGAAGGTAGACTAACCCATTCCCAGCTCTCCTTCTGCTGGTAGACATTTTATTTAGTCAGCCTTTTCACCACTAACTGGCTACTGCATAAAGGAACTTTATTGGTTTTTGTGTTGTACTTTTGCTATGTCTTTTAGATATTTTAAACTGTTCAAATTCAGCATTTATTTATTTATTTATTTACAGTATTTATATTCCGCCCTTCTCACCCCGAAGGGGACTCAGGGCGGATCACATTATAACACACAAAGGCCAAACATTCAATGCCCATAAACACATCAAACAGAGACTGAGAGACACACACAGAGGCAAGTTAACGTTCTTCTGAGGGGATGTTCGATTCTGGCCACAGGGGGGAGCAGCTGCTTCATCATCCACACTGACGGCACTTCCTCATTCCAGGTCGTAAATTAGTTAATCTTGCCTCCCCACTTTATAAGTGGTACCTTATCTCCTACTTGATAGATGCAACTATCTTTCGGGTTGCTAGGTCAGCAACGAGCAGGGGATATTTTTTATTTTTAATTGACGGGTGCTCACCCCGCCACGGGCTGGCCTCGAACTCATGACCTCATGGTCAGAGTGATTTAAGGCAGCTGCTCAACAGCTGCGCCACAGCCCGGCCCCTTAGCTATTAATGTCATCACTTCTTTCACTTTTTTATTACTATAATTTACTGGCATTTTGCTTAATTACAGCATCAAGCCGTGCCAACTTGGACATGGCAAAACAGATGTAATCCTTTTTTCAGGATGGAAAAGGGTTGGATTTGGCTCTAAGGAGAACTCCATTTTGCCTGGCAGCACTTCTGTACCTGATCTGCGATATCAAAAACTGGTTTTCCAACAGGAAAGCTCTTCCATGTGACCACAGGGAACATTGTTTTTGGACAGCTTCAAAATCTCAGTTTTGATCCAACTTTAATTCTCCATTGTGCTTCAAATCAAGAAGGCCCACACAGCTCCATATCTTCTCCTATCCTGGAGTGTAAAGCCTTAGGAGGGACGACCACTGAGACCACTTATGGGCAGGAAGAGGAAACCAATTCAGGCAATGAAGGCTCAGAGGCAAAATGAAATGAGACTCTGACCACAGTTGGAATGCATTCTCTTTTCCCTTAGAGACATCTTCTTCTTCTGAGTTGCTTCTCTTTTCCCTCCACTCCATTCCAGTAAGCTTTAGCCATAGCTTTCCTACTCTAGCAAAGGTCTAGAGAACAGCTTGCTGTGCCCCATCCAAAAAGAGATATACATACATGTAAGCCATAGTTGTCTGTATGTGCGGATGCAGTGAAACACATAAAGAACAGATATCATTGTTATCTTTAGGAGATACTGTACAATTTTGAGACACAGATTGTTGCTATGTTCATCCAATGTGATGACTCATGGGCCATGTAGTCCCGTTCCTAGCGCTGTTGTGGCAGATGAAGAGGAAAACTTGGGTTTTCCACCATTTCAGCCAGAATTGGAACTTTCCCAGCCAGAACTGGAGCCCTTGCACCTGCAGGAGGATTGTCTTCCAGAAATCTGCCAAACAAGTCCTGAGTCAAAATCTCCCCCATTTTCTCGCCGTAGTTATTATCAACAACAAAAAGGAGTTCAACAGGCTAATCGCAGAAGCCTGAGAATCGCAGCCAGGCATTCAGCTGATTAAGACTGCTTTCATGAGAACCTTTAGGGAGTCATGCATCTGGACACAGAGATTGACTTTCGGTTCTGGTTCCCCAGAGAAGTGTTCTTTGGTGGGAACGGGACCCTATTTAGGTTCCTTGCCCTGAAGGAATTTTGCGGAGTCAATTCGTCAGCAACTGGAGTAGGTTGTGTGTGGACAGCGCTACTCCCGTTTCCAAGCCTTCGTTCCTGTTTCCAAGCCTTCGTTCCCGTTTCCAAGCCTTCGTTCACGTTCCCAGCCTTGTTTTGCTTCACGGACCTTGCCTTGCTTTCCAGGACCTTGCCAAGTATTTACCACGGATCTTGTCCTTGTTCCTCGTACCTTGTTGCCTTGTATCAAGCCTTGTGTTCCAAGAATCAAGTTTACTTCCTGGCCTTACATCAAGTTCCTTGGACTAAGAACCTTGTCATCTCCCCTCACTTTGCCTGGCAAAGTGGGTGTTTCGGTTATTGGATTACAACTTTGGACCTTAATATTTCATATTGGACATTGTTTCTTTGGACTAATTTTGACCTTTCCTGAAAGGTCTACTTCTGAACTATTGCCTACACTTGCTTTTATTAACTTTATATATTTCCTTAATAAAGATATTAGATAGATTCTGGCCTCTGTGTTTGGTTATTGGTGCTCTGCAGCCTGGGTCGTGACATCCAAGGTGTTTTTAATGTATGTTGACCCTAAGGTCAACAGGGTTTTCAGCAAGTTTTGTTCAGAAGGTGTTGGCCTTTGCCTTCTACAAGAGCATTAAAAGTGTTTGTAGAAGTGGTCAATTGGCTGCATTGTTCAAAATACACCATTTTTCTGTTGCCTGTTATGGTGATATGAATGTTGAGGAATGTTTTAAAATGACTTATCAATTTATAATTATGTAAAATGATTACAGACATCTTTGTACATTGTTATACATATAGAGTTTTGGGGCAAAATGAGGAGATTCAGGTTCGGGGGGCAGTGTCTTTAAAATACACATGTGATCATGCCACAAGAAGCTTCAGATTAAAAGTATCATTTCCCAACTCTAGGACTAATGAGTGAAAGTTAGGGAACACCAGTTCATGCCCAGACATGCACTGGAAAGCCAGTCTGGAGCCTTGTATCAGTATCTTCCCCTGAGTTTAACTGAGGTCCTTAGCTGTTGGCTGTCTGATATGCCCCAATGAGAACTCTAAATCCATGTCAGATGAGGACTATGGCATCTTGAGCACACAGAAAAAAGCTAGAAAGCAAAACTGTTACGTGGAAGCAGAAGGAAACTAGTCACACAGTTTTTGCTTAAGTAGATAATTTTTATTTTATTATTTACTTTATTTATATCTCACCTTTCTCTCCATGGGGACTCAAGGCAATTAACAACCACACAGAGTTGTTGTGTGTTTTTCGGGCTGTATGGCCATGTTCCGAAGTATTATCTCCTGATGTTTTGCCCACATCTACGGCAGGCATCCTCAGAGGTTGTGCGCGAAACGTCAGGAGAGAATACTTCTGGAACATGGCCATACAGCCCGGAAAACACACAACAACCCTGTGATCCCGGCCATGAAAGCCTTCGACAACACATTAAACAACCACACATATTGGTTATAGTTTAAAAAATGCAATACAATTAAAAACAATTAAATAATACAATGGGAATTAAGGAAAAAAACAGATTAAAATATAATTAAACTAGCCTTTAAAACTCACCCCACTCAATCCCTCCCACACTTCCCTAGCAGCATGCCCCTTATTCTTCTCCTAATGCCTGTTGGCAGAGGAAGGCCTTGACCTGCTTGCGGAAGGCCAGTAAGGATGGGGCCACCCTGGTCTCTCTTGGGAGGGGGTTCTGCTATCTGAGAGCAGCCAGCAAAAGAGCTCTCTCCCATGTTCCCACCAAGCACACTTGAGCCAGTGGTGGGACAGAGAGAATGCCCTCCCCCCGCCACTAGATTGTAAATTTCTTCTAGGTTTGTAGAAAGAGATACCATCCCTCAGATAACCTGAACCGGAGCCATATAGGGCTTTGTAGTCAAAACCAGCACTTTTAATTGTGTCTAGAAACGTGTTGGCAGCCAGTGGAGCTGTTGTAACAGAGGAGTAGTCCGTTTCCTGAAGCCAGCCCCAGTTAGCAGTCTGGCTGTTATTCTTTGGACAAACTGAAGTTTTTGAGGACTTTTCAAAGGCAGCACCATGTAGAGCGCATTGCAGTACTCCAACCGGGATGTTGCCTGGGCATATAACACCATGGGCAAAACTGACTTCTCCATGAACAGGCGCAGATAGTGCACTAGCTTTTATTGTGCAAAAGCACTCTTGATCAGTGATCACTGCTGATACATGGGCCTCCAAGGTTTAGAGTCAAATTCAGGGCTACCCTCAAACTGTGAACCTGCATTTTCAAGGGGAGTGTGACCCCCATCTAACACAGTCTGACTTCCTATTCTCAGATCTGTCTTACAGCTGACCAGGAGCACCTCTGTCTTGTCTGGATTAAGTTTCAATTTGCTTGCCCTCATCCAGTCTATTACAGCTTAGAAGATACCAGTTCATTTTATGTATCAATGATGTGTAAAAGGCACTGAAATCCATTCTGGATTTTAGTCTGCACTAAGTATAAATTATCTGTTCTTGGTATTGAATCTTGAATAGCCCCTTTAAAGTTACACTAAAACCTAAAGCAGATTTCGTGTCCCACTGAAATGGAAGCTACAATCCAGTATTTGATTTGTGTGTTTTGATTTATACAACAAAACACGGAGGCTAAAATTTCAACTACACTGAATGTAGAGTAAGCTCCATTAAACACAATGGATCTTATTTTCAAATAAACACTATATAAATTGCACTATAACTCTTCCCATGGATTTTCTTTTTTGTTGCACAATAAAAGGATGTATGTGGAATGAATCGTACCAGTGAATCTTAAAAAGTCAGGGTTGTATAAACAGCTCTCTCTTTGTGATCACGGGTCAGATATATATGACTCACTGCAAGGAAATGATGAAATTCTAATTGATTCCAAAGATAGCTATTTAAGGATAGCATTTTAATGTTCTGATTTGAATTTCATCACTTAAATCTGACTTCACATATTAAGGGTGGCATTTTTGAAATAGCCAAAATTGTCACCAACAAACAAGACCCTTGAGGCCATTTCATGAAAGGAAATGGATTGACAGCTCACTCAGGATGAGCAAAAGAAAGCAGAACATCTTCACATAATGCATGGTTAACATATGGAGTTCACTGACATGAACAAATGGCCACTAGCTCTGATGTCTTTTAAGAAGTATTCAACAAATCAATGTGTCATGAATTTGGTAAAAGCCCTTTGCAGATCAGTGTTAATAAATCTGAAACCAGTAATAGCTATACAGCTTTGGCAATTCAGCAGTATGTCGTCCCTTTACTGTCATGGTTGTATGGATGACACGTATTGTAGGCCTGTCCCAAGAGAAGACCCTGTCTATGTGGTGCATTTATCTTTTGGTATGGCCTGATTCTTCAGTGTTTTATTGAAGATGTCCTAATTCTCTGTCCTTTTCGACCATGGACAAAGGATCAGCATGTACAGATGATAAATATATTCCTCCTACCTCTTGGCCTCCTGTCATTCCTGGCAGCCTCACCAGACTTGCTTAGTGTTCATGCAACTTTTGGAACAACCTAGTTTCTGTGCCTATGTGACGTTGACTTTTTCCATCTCTCATCCTTGGGTGAGAGAGAGCCTAGAGCTTAAAGAGTTATGAGATCAGGGCACTGAAACTTGGCATATGCCACAGATTAGAGGGAGAGCTGTACTTAAAGGTTTGTACCCATCTTCCATTGTGCAGACGCCTGCAAAGAAATAACCCATCAAGGGGTAGGGGATGCAAACAAGCAACTAACACATTTGGATCTGGCAGAAAACTGGTTTGCATAACCAAAAGCTGATGTTTTAGAATGCAGGTTTTACTGTCCTTTGATGGTTTGTATAAGCATCTGGATCTATTAATCTCTTTATCAAAAGTAATCAAGATTCAGGGGATTATCTGAGCCTAAGCTGGACCATAAGCCTGTTAAAGCACCTATTAACATACATTGAAAATGTATATAATAGGAAACAGCAAAGGAAGGAGCTGCAAAATAAGGAAAGAGAGAAGCAAGAGTTAAAGGATAGGAAGGATAGGAACAGGAAACAAGTTAGGAGTAGGATATGAGTAGGGAATGGTCTTCTTTTGGCTGGAAACTTTGCCAGTATGCTCCAATAAGCCCAAGGCTGTTGACTGTTAGTATAGGAAGCAGTTCTATGCACTCATCAGAGAATACATTCCACTGAATTCACTGGTGGCTTCTTTAGAGTAGGCATGCACACAATGCTATTGCAAGTTACTTTGGAACAAGTGGCCTCATTTGACTGCTAGCCATTATTATTATTGTAAGAATTGTCATTCTTTTTGTTTGACTCCTTTGAGTTTAAAAAAGGCATGCAGAAATTTCAGTCCAAAGGCTACCTGTGAACATTGCTCTCCCAAGTCTCATGAGCTTCCTATTTTTATTGGGTTTGATTGCCCCCCCCCCATCCCCTGCAGCTCAATGGGGCTTACTGCTGATAAACTCTTTGTAGTTTTATAGCCTAAATCATCAGATGGACAGTGTATCCAGCTCAGATGCTCTGTTATGGATGCTATGCTGTACAGTGCTACACTCCCCTATTTCATCCACATCCCTGCTGAGAGACATTTTAAACTTTCAGTACTTTATTTAAGGATAATTTTCTAGTATATCTTATGCCAAAGAAACCCAGCACATTAATAGAGTTCAAATCAAATCACTGCTGGGGAAGTCCGATATAGGACATAACTTTGAAATGCATGGTGTGTCCTCCTTCTTAAAGCTCAGGAGATGTAGGCTGAGATCCCCATGTAGAATCATAGTATTATAGAGTTGGAAGAGGCTTTATAGGCTATTGAGTCCAACTCTTTGCTCAATGCAGGATCTCCAGTGAAAGTAGCTGTCCAATCTCTTTTTAAAGATATCGAGAGAAGAAAACTTCATCGCCTCTGTAAGCAATTGTTTCCATTGCTGAAGCATTCTGTTTGTCAACAAGTTCCCTTCTAATGTTCAATTCACTCTCTTGTAATTTAAAAGCATTAGACCTGGTCTCACCCTCTGGGGCAGCAGAGAACAAACCTGCCCCTCTTCTCTGTGACAGTGCTTGAGGTATTGAAAAAAATATGATCATGTCACCCCACAGCTTCTTCCACCTTTTCTTTCCTCATTTGTTTTGTTCTCTGTGCTTCTTATCACCTTTGTTAGGAGTCCCTGGTGGTGCAGTGGGTTAAACCCTTGTGCTGGCAGGACTGATGACTTGAAGGTTGGGTTGCTTCCCTGAAAGTTGCCACTTCAAATCCAACCCGGGGAGATCATGGATGAGCTCCCTCTGTCAGCTCCAGCTCCCCATGCAAGGACACGAGAGAAGCCTCCCACAAGGATGGTAAAAACATAAAAACATTATGGCATCCCATGGCCAACTTCCTTGCAGATGGCCAATTCCCTCACACCAGAAGCGACTTGCAGTTTCTCAAGTCACTCCTGACATGAAAAAAAATCACCTTTGTTGCCTTTGTCTGCATCTGTTCCAACTTGTCTATATCCTTCTTAAAATGAAGGACCCAAAACTGAATGCAGTATTCCAGATGAGGCCTGAGCAGCACAGAATCTCATACAGTGTATACTATCTTGAGTTCCAAGATGCCTAAAAGGTGGGTTATCTCAAAAGAAAGATGGGGTATAAATCAAACAAACAAACAAACAAGAGCAACAAACAAATATATGGAAAAGATGTACAGCCAGCTATTTGTGGTCTTCAGCAGTGGAAAAGGCAAGATTTCTGCAGTCATCCTAGGCAAGAGAATTGCAGGGTTACATTTTCTTCCCTGTTTTCAGTTGTGAAATACTGGAAGGTGCCATGTCAGATTCATGGGACAAAATGGTGTCACCTGAATGGAGCCTTCAAGTCATTCCTCTGGAGGGGTTTCCAGAAATGTACACTGCTATATTTTATACAATTGATAGCTCTGTGTGGTGAGGGAGATTTTTCAATAGTGTGCTGAAAATTATTACTGTGGTGGTTCTTGCAAAGAAATTGTCACAAAGAACATCTGCGCTGTTATAAAGAAGAAGTTACATGTTTTTATTTTTATGTGGGAGCAGTAGAGATGGAGAATTGCTTCAAAATTTTCCCAATTCCAAAGGGGCAATGTCTTTGTGATATAGGTTTGCCTTGTCTCAGTGAAAGTTGCAGCTGAATGGGAAGGAGCTGTTGCCCTTGATTTGTACACACACACACACACACACACACACACACACACACACACATATGTCGAAAATATTGCATTACTCTTGAAAGTGATGGATGATGATGAAAGAGATGCAAATGAAAAAGAAGTGGGGAAAGGATATTTTTGCATACACAATGCAGATGAAATGACTTCGTATTGGCATGCTTTGTAGAAAATTGGTTATTATTTTGCATATTATGTTCTGTGCCAAATCTGTTGGGCATGAAACAAAAGCCCAGAAAGAGCTGTCTGATGATCTCAAAGTGAACAAGAACATCTGACTTGCTGAAATATAAGTAGGGCAGATTATATTTGATTACATCACTGAAGCACAGTGTCTCAGGCATTTCACAGTGAGATCATTTGGTTGAAATGCTTCTGATACACAGGACCAAAATTCAGGGTATGAAGAGAGAACAAATCCTTTCACTTCATCCCGTCCATCTTCTGGAGCTCCATTACTTGCTCCCCTATCTCTACTTCCTCCCTTGAATCACTTCTTATCCTCATAGGGCATCTTTGCTGCTTATGCATCATCATTCCTACTGCTTATTTTTCTATCTCTCTCACTCTCTTCATTGAATCATGGAATCGTAGAGTTGGAAGAGACCTCACGGGCCATCCAATCCAACCCCCTGCAAGAAACAGGAAAATCTCATTCTTCCTTAGCTCTGTTTTTTTAAAAAAAACTGCTTCTGCGTCTAAAATAGACTAAAAATATAGCAAAAATGCTCTCAGCCTCCAGAGGACATGTGGGTGTATTTATGTTTTGGTAGAAGGTGCAGTGAGGGGTGTGTGCCCTAGAATTCTAATCTGCCCTAGAATCTGGCCTTACCTTTGGCGTGTGTGCCTTACATGGAATTATTTTCGTTTCTTTATCTTATATTTTCAACTTCTATTTGGCTCAACGGAAAGACCACCAAAGTAGTATTGGCCTTGGGAGATGTCCTCTTATGCCTAGCCTTGATGCTAGTCCTAATTCTGTCCCGACCTTCCAAGATCTCGCAGATGAAAATCATATCAGATGTGGACAAGCAGCATCAGATCATGGTCTATATGGCAAAAGGTATTAATGAAGGAGAACACACAAGTTAGGAAAGGTGGCAGCAGTTTGCCTTTGGCTGAGTCCATTGGGAAGGATAAGATTCTATCCCTTCTCTCCTCTTCACCTGGCTGAATTAACTGAATGCTCACCACTTCTACAATTTGAACTTGGTTTTCAGTAACATTTGCTAGGGTTAGGGGCATAAGAACATTGTGAAAGTGAAAAATTGCAAATTACAAAATGGCCAATTTTTGAGAGAACACCTCTCTAGGTCTTCCAGTATAACTCTATGGTCAACGTTTGCTGGAAGCAGACCGTATACTTACATTGAAGGACCTAGAAGGACCTGGAGATTTCTAGAGTGGTGTGCTTTCTTGAAATCTCCAGGTTATCTAGCATGACTGAATAAAATTGACCATAAAGTCACACTGGAGGAACTAGGGATTCCTAGGGAGACCATTTTTAATTATATCAGTGAACAATCAAATCTGCAAATATCAAAACTGCAAATATCGGAGAGGTGATTGTAAGCTAAGGAGAAAATGAGAAAATGAGAGGAGGGGAAAATTGGGATATTTTGAAAGGAACTAAAAATGGACTGTACCTGCTAAAGTGGGACAGTTAGAGAGCATGCTGTCTGCATGGAAAAACCTCTGCCAGTCGTATTCTTTCTTTCTCCCCTGAGAGAGCTGTTTAGCCAAGAATCCAAATTTGCTCAACCCCGATGAACAAACTCATTTTAAGAGGGGGGGGGGAGGCATTTATGTTTTTCTATTGCTTCCAGAGTTTGAAAACCGAAATTGCCTAAGATTTGGTCTTCTGCTTACTGTGTTTGCACAGCAGCAATAAAGCAAGCCACGATAACAGGGAATATACTCCTTTATAGTATTTTGGGGTTCAATTTAATGGAAGAAGTGCTGGAGAGATGGGTAATTTTACTTCCTTGAGAAGAACTCACCAGCTCTGCTTCTGATCCTATAGCACATAGGTTGTGTGTGCATGTATAAAGCTGAAATTCTTTGATCTTGCACCTGGAAGCAAGCCAAAAGGTGGTTCAGGACATTATCTCCCAATAAGAATTCTGCACCATCAATGAAATTTTAGCTCAGTTCCAAATTTCGTGCATTGCAGAGGAGTCATTGAAAAATAATTCATACATATAACTATATATACCGTGCTCACTTTTCTTGATCCTTTTTGTTGGAAGCCCTAAATATTTCTACATCCTCAACTGAAGTTAGAAGCTATTGTAATGCTAGACGTTTGGGGACAGAAGAAAAACATCATTTTGAGGGAGTAGAATTCTTATCAGGGAAGGACAATGCCTACATTTTGCTCCCTTTCCATAGTGTCATCCCTGAGTACACAGTAATTGCACATTGGATACAGCTTTCACTGCAATAGCACCATCCTATGGAATCTTGGGATTTTTAATTTTGCCCCCCCAATCCATTAGCTCTTAGCAGATAATTATCATATCACTTCCTTGGATGCCATACAACGAAGTCATAAAAATCACACTGATATTACTGTGTAGTGTAGATATACTGCACAGTTGGTATATCTATATACTGACTCCTGCCAAGCAGCTTGGCACCATGTTCCATATAAGCCTACCTAGAATTTGACATCTTTAGCAAAGATCCTATTGTGTCCCATTACCCTGCGAGATTAGGCTGGTGTTTCTGTTGCAGGTATATACGAGGCTGCAGCAGTCCAAGTATATAATTCACTTCCAAAGAAAATGAAACTAGCTTCATCCTTGTTGAGCTTCTGTCATGGATCCTAACAATATTCCTTTTGCCAATTCCAATGCTAGACATCTGGGGACAGAACGAACGGGCAGATTTCTTACTGGGGGGCAATACTGCAATTTTGCCAGCCTCCATAGTAACATCCCTAACATAAGCTCTGTTGAAAACTAGGAGACTTTATGCTGAGTAAATATGCACTGCAAATCATCTTGCTTTCAATGAAATACAAAAGGCATATGTGCATTGTTTTGTACAAGTATACCCCAGCTAGCAAACAGCTAGCTTCTTATCCGCAACCAACAATAAGCACATTTAAAATCAGACAAGCAGTTCAGACAATCCTAAAATAAATAAATAAGACCACTTGAAGGATTATTCCAAACTACATCAAGGGGTGATATATTCTTTTCACTAGCCTCTACTTATTACTTACATTTAGATGGCCACATGTATAGATCTATGGTTTCAAAAACAATTTAGAGACAGTTGGGGAGGCATCCTATCTGTTTTATCCCTTTCTCTGTGTTTTACCCTTCACCCATGTCCATTAAGGAATTCTGGAGGCAGCTGCTGTTTACTTTACCTGGTGTAAGCAGGCGCACACCACTAGAATAGAATTGACTAAAGAAGAATCCAATTTCATCTCAAGTTTTACTCTATTCTTCGATGTGGCTTCAACCTAATATTGAAAGTGATGGGAGCAATCACTGAGACAGCCATCTCAATTCCCAGCAAACATGCTGTAACCAAAATGTTAGTTTATTAATCCACTCTGAGCCATGTTTAGAATATACCATGAGCTGGGAGTTGTAGCCCCATAAAAGTAACTCTTCCAGTCTATGCTAGTTAGTCATTCATTTCCATGGGATTTCTGGGAGTATGGCCAGAACCTTCAACCATATTGCCTCTTGTATTAGCTGTTTTTTTTGTCATAACCATCATGTGAAAGCTGCAACCATCTTTTTTTCTTAGGACTTTATCACACTCAAAGTGGGAAACAACTTTCCTATAAACAACCAGTGGCTTTTAAGAACTGGATACAGATGAACCAGATCACACTTCTTTCCATATCAAATAAAATAATGTGCCTTGACTCATCAAATGGCAGACAGATGTCTCCTTCCAATCCAAAAGGTATGCAGTGCTACATATTATGCACCTATGTCACTGTCTTCCTTCAATTTTTTGGAGGTGGGGGATCTTGCAGAATTCCTCATCTTCCTAGTCCTATTCAAACATTACACCTTTCTCATAAACATTAACATTCTGCAGTTCCAGTTTCCCTCTCATCCAGCTTCCACCCCACCACAATGCTATCAGCTATCATCTTGCTTCCTATGAGTGTGATCACATAGCAAAAGCTATACCTCTGATGCACCCAGAAAGCAAAAGGAGAAGTGAAGACATTTTCCAACCCACCTTTCAAAAGCTACTGAATGCATGGTCTTTACATATGAGTCCCTACAGGTTGCAGATCAAAGGGGCAGTGCATCATGTGATCATACCCATAGGGATTCATATGCAAAAATTGTCACTGACGGGTTTGTTATAAGGTTCTGATTTAACAAGATCTCTTGTTTCTCCAATGCTGACACCCTTCTGATACCAGCTTTGGGAAATATATCAAATACATCTAGACTCTTTAACACAGATGATCTCTCTCTCTCTCTCTCTCTCTCTCTCTCTCTCTCTCTCTGTTTCATATACCTAGGGCCAGCCCTAGGTAATTTTCAAGTGTAAGTGAACAGAATTTTGGCGCTGCCCCCACAATCACTGAAAAATAAAAGTGTTGGATAAGTGAAAATGTTGGATAATAAGGAGGGATTAAGGAAAAGCCTATTAGACATCAAATTACATTATGATTTTATAAATTAAGCACCAAAACATCATGTTTTACAACAAATCAACAGAAAAAGCAGTTCAATACATGGTAATGTTATGTAGGAATTACTATATTTGCGAATTTAGCACCAAACATTGAACTGGGATATAGGGCAGTGTGGACTCAGATAACCCAGTTCAAAGCAGATATTGTGGGTTATTCTGCCTTGATATTCTGGGTTATATGGCAGTGTGGAAGAGCCCTGAGGGTCCTTCCACACAGCCATATAACCCAGAATATCAAGGCAGATAATCCACAAGTTTGTTTCAGTCTACTTGGAATACACAAAGCCTGTTTAAGAACCAGTCCAAGAGTCCAGAAGGGCCATGACTCCCCATATGACCATCATCCCACTTTTTTTGCTAGTTAACTTGAACCCAGTATGCTTTATTATGCCAATTGTTTACCTTAGATCAGGCATGAGGCAAACTTTGGCCCTCTGGGTGTTTTAGACTCCAACTGTCACAATTCCTAACAGCCTAACGACTGTTAGGAATTGTGGAAGTTGCAGTCCAAACACCTGGAGGGCCGAAGTTTGCCCCATGCCTGCCATAGATAGTTGAGCAAATAGTTTTCAAGTTTGTCTATGCCTGCTGTAAAGTAAACAAATGTAACTTGACAGCACTTTTAACTGCCATGACTCAATGCTATAAAATCCTGGTAGTTTCAGAAAGTCTTCGGGCCGGTGACTCCCTCCCTCAAGCCCAGGTATCTGAAGCAACCAATCAGGAGGCCACCCCTCAGCCTTCCCCGGGATCGCTCAGAGAGCTCTTTCAACCCCCCTCCCGAACCCCCCGCCCACCCCGAGTCCAGGCTTATGGCACTGAGGAATCGGGCAAGGACTTGGGGCTGCTGCAGGAAGCACCACAGGTCGAAGGGGCTGCCCGCCTTGGCCGCTCCATAGGCACCCTCATCGCCCTGGCCTCCACTTTCCACGCCACTGCCCTCCATTCCTCGCCAGCGCTGGGACAAGTTGCGGCCGCCACGCCCGAATTTGAGTGGCCTCCTCCTGAGGCCATGCCCCCAACTTCAAGTTCCAACAGCTTAACTGCTTTGGCTGATGCTCAGGGTTGGTAGGAACTGGAGTCCACCTAAGCTTGGGAAGCACTTGAAGGAAGTGACTCTGTGCCTCTGCTTTAAAGTGAAGGCACTTCGGTGGCATTTTTAACTGCCATGGTGGCCCGGCTGCTGCGGAGGCCAGGCCAGGCCACGGCTGCGGAGGCAGGAAGGCCACGCCTGGGAGGTGCCTCAACGGAGCCCCCTAGAGGACGCCTTCAGAAACTGTATACTTCACCTAATGGTTGAACCGCCCCTGTATATACCCACAATAAAAACTATATAGAGCCAAAAGACTGGTTGAACATATAAATGGATCCCTCTTTCCTGTTACTTTGCTTCCTCTTCTTTCTTTTTTTAAAAAATCCTAGTTTATCAGATGGGAGTTGTTGGGTTTTTTTTTAACTCCCATGTTTATTAGCTGTTATGGGGCTGTGAATATCTGATGCAATCCATCAGTGACAGCCTAAAGTCACAAATTATAGGACAAAATTGAATTTCTATGAATGCTGGTGGCACAAATTCCCATTGCAGATACTCCTGATGAGCAACAACACAGAAAGAAACATGCTGACATAAAAAAAGTGAGTCTCTCTAGTTTCTGCTAGAAAATGCTATCATTTTTCTGTGTTAAACTGTGATCGGTTTGTAGCCAAAATCCTGCCATTGAGTTAGAGAGCCCAGAAAGGCTTGCCAGAGTTAATTGCATCTGTTTCTTTCCTTTCAATTGCTCAGATATGAATTTACTCAGCTTTTATGTGGCAGACTGAAATAGCAAGAAGAAATGAAGCCCTTGAGATATAGGGAATCCTAGCTTTGCAACACATATTTATGCCTTTTATATGGCATCTCCTATCTGCCCCTCTTCACTTAGCATTTGGGAAAAGAGGATATTAAAAGAATATGGTTTGGATTCTAAGTTTCTGAAAAAGACATAGGGGAGCATCTACACTGTAGAAGTAATGCAGTTGGACACTTTACTTGCCATGGACTCATGACAGCTGCAGTTTTAAAAGGCATTTAGTCTTCTGTGTCAAAAATGTTGATGCCCCATCAAACTCCAATCCCCATGCCTCCATAGTATTGAGCCATGGCAGTTAAAGTGGTGTCAAACTGTATTCATTCAACAGTCCAGATACACCTGTACACATGCTAGTCTAGTCAATCAAGGTTTTGTGATAATCAGCCTGCTATAATATTAATTAAAGTTGCTGCCAATTTTTCCCTCAACCAGATTTTAAGAAGGATATAACTCTAGACAAAATGAAGAACCTATATAGGACCACATGTGAGACCTGTCAATTTCCTGAATATCCCAGATCCATTTGTCCCTCATATTAAAGGGATGAGAGGACATATTTTTGATATTCAGATACTCTTCATGTTTTGCCAAATACAAAGATTAGTATTTTGTGTGTAAAGGATAGAGAGAGAGAGAAACATGTAAAAACAAGAAATAAACATGACCTGATGGAAAATGAGTGATAGAATCTTAAAATCTTAGATATGGATAGGGTTGCAAGAGAGTCACCTAGTCCAGTCTCATAAGGAAGAGGGAGCAAGCTTGTTTTCCATTGCCTTGGAAACTAGGACTCAGTGCAATGGGTTCAAATTACAGGAAAGGAGATTCTACCTGAATATTAGGAAGAACTTCCTGATTGTAAGAGCTGTTCAACAGCGGAATTCTCTGCCTCAGTGTGGTGGAAGCTCCTTCCTTGGAGGCATTTAAATAGAGGCTGGGTGATCGCCTTCCAGGGGTACTTTGAATGTGCTTTTCCTACATGGCAGGAGGTTGGATTAGATGGCCTATGTGGTCTCTTCCAACTCTATCATTCTATGATTCTATGATTCTGCCATTCAGGAATATATTCTGAAAGATATCTATTTAACATCTGTTTAAAGACTCCAGAGTCTATCACCTTCTAATGTTTAAGTGGAATCTCTTTTCTTGTAATTTGAATCCATCGGTTCATGTTCAAGTCTCTGGAGCAGCAGAAAACAAGCTTGCTCTTACTTCTACATGACATTCTTCAGATATCTAAACATGGCTATTCAATCTTCTCTTCTCAAAATGAAACAAACCCAGTTCCCCAAGTCATTTCTTCATAAAGCATACTTTCTGAAGGGTTGTTGGCAGCTGTTTCCAATTATTATCTCTAAAACGACTGCCTTTAAAATTTTTGTGCGATGTACATATAATTTTTTTGTAAGGTATCACCACAAACACATTTTTGTCCTGTATCAATATCCCTCCAAGGCTAAAACTCTCTGCTTTAATTTTTGAACCTCCTAATGCACATACACACTGCTCAAAGCTGTTATTATCCCATGGCAATGATACTTCAAATCATATGGTTTCATTCATCTGCCTGTGCTACAAACAAGCATTGTTTTCATTGCTGCTGGTTTTTCATAGTTGCTGATATTGTCAAATTTTCTGGTATTTTAGCTGCGATATTGCGATTTGGTCTAGTATGTAAAGAGGCCCATAGAGGTTACACTAACTTTAGTGACACCACTAAGGTCCACAACTACAACCTCTTGAGGAGATCCTGAAATCTGCAAAGTGCTCAGAGAAGGAGTGATAACATTTGTAGAGCTGCACAACAGATAGAAGTGGGCGCAGAACACATAGTGCCATTGAAAAGCTTTCCTTCTTGTACATCTAATGGCAAATTGTCAAGATGGTTTTAGAAGCTAAAAAGCCTTCTTAACACCCCCAATCCCTGTAAAGCTGTGAGATGGATTGTCGTCTCACTTCCTGGGACGGGGGTGGGGTGAGGAGCCACAGTAGTGCAGGAAAGGTGAGTTGCAGGCGGGGGCCTTCCTAGAAAACCTCATTGACCTTCTTTATTGGGCGAAATCCTGGATGGAGCTCTACTTCTGCTGGGACATCATTTTCATTCTGGTGTGAGACCAACCTGCTGGAAAATAGCTCAAATAATGGTCATTGCACATCATCAAAGGGTTTTCTAGAATCCCATCATGGGAAGGGGATAACAAAGTGAAGTTTTTGAGTTTTGTTTAAGGTATTGCTGCCAAAGGTCTGACTTGGTGAATGCACCACATACCTCAGTGTGGCCATGTGTCTTCCTATAAAAGAACAATTGCCTTTTGAATGGATCCTCTATTTGAAGAGCTGCCCAATCGGAGTCTGGGCTAAAGATTAAGAACCATAAGAAAGTATGCCAGTAGCCATTATCCACAGGTAGCAACAGGGTCACAACAGAGCAACAGGCCCATAGGATTTGTAGTCACAGTTTTCCCCACTATGATAAGATGCATTTCTATTTAATGCATATCTGTTACTTCTACATTTGTTATTCAACATATAAATTATTACAGAAATCTGAATAATCTTTTGCACTTTCTCTTTTTTCCAGCTAGGCAAAAGTGGTCACTCTATTTTGGCTGGGTCCGATGAAAATAAGAAGTTAGGATTCAACTTTTTACAGATAGGAGAACGGCTATCATTCTGACACCATGAAAAACTTTTTACTCAGCAACGCCTATATGGAAACGAAATGATAATGACCTAGACTGCAGAGCCAAAAAATGAAGTCTTATACCTCAAAACTACAGCTAGCCTGGCAGTAATCTTAGCGTTATTGCCCCTTGCTCGAAGCTGAGGACACATCTCTAACATGGCTGATCTCTGACATACTTTTGAAAGTCCTCCGTCAAAGATGTGACTTCTGCTAAATTGGGCTAACGTATTACACTAAGCAGAAAAGCGTAAGATTATTAAGTATAAAGCAGATCCCCAATAAGAAAATAGCTGACCCCTTGCCAGCTACACTTTGTGAAATGCTGAAGTAGGTCATAAGGAAACCTGGACTACAAAAAGTGACTCACATCTCCCCTCCCATTGGAAGAACCCAAGAAATTCTTCAGTGAAATAGCTGTACTAGTCTGTTTTAACATAAACGTTATAACTGAATTCAGAAGGTCTTTTGAGAATAACTAGGATTTTTTTATACTTTAAGTTTTCACGAACTTCAAATTCCTTGGATGCTAGAAATTAGTTTGCTGTGGCATGAGCCTGTTGAATGTGATGTATGATATATCAATCAGAGGTAAATCTCAGGTTTTTTCCCCCATTTTTTAAAAAAGGATTGCTGAAATATAGTTTTCAGAAAGAGTCAAATATTTATTTAAATGCCTTTATGTTTGCTGAAATCAGTTGCTGTTTTTGTCTTTGTTTGCCTGAAGTCATTGTGGACAATTGTGAATATATTATGTGTTTTTTTTGGCAGAATTTGTTCAGGAGGTTTTTGCACTTCCCTTACTTTCAGACTGAGGAAATGTGTCTTGCTCAAGGTTACCCAATGGGCTGAACAGAATTTTGGACTCTGGTCTTCCAACACGCCAACCACTGTACTATGCTGCTTTCAATTGCCCAAATCAGTTATGCTTTTTAAATCATCTGATACAATATTCTCCCCTGAAATGTCCCCTCTCTATATTTTAACCTGTTTTGTTAGTAGATAATGTAGATCCATCTTCCTCTGTTATGATACTTTAGGAATACATTTCTCTTCTGAGAACACATCTAAAAATGGAAGACAACATTTTAGGTCATGTTTGAATGCAGTAATCAGAGCATTGATGGGGTGATGATAGGGCTGTACTAAATGTTTTGAATATAAACATTTAACCACATTTTAAATAGAATATGGGGGGGGGGGGAAGGAGTGGTTGAAAAACAACCTTGGGTGCGGAATTTAGACATTCATATCCTCCAACTGTCCTGGTTTGGCAGGAACAGTGTCAGTTAATTCTCTGTTGTCCAATTTTTTCCAACTGTTTTTATAAAATGTTCTTCCTCTCCTCTTCCTCTCACTTTTCCCATTTGTCCTCAACTTACTTCAATTGCTGCAAAACTTCAAAGTGAAAAAGTAAGTTGGCTTCAATTAACTCAGCAGGAAGGAAGAGAACAAAGTGGGGCAGAATCTTGCCCTTCTCTGTAGATTCAGACAAAAGCAAACGGTTGCAGCTTCTCTTAGTTTATCTATTCTTTATTAATATATTTTTCCATATTGATGATACTTTGTTGTTGTTGACAACACATGTCCTGCTTTTTGCCTGTGAAATTTTAGACAATATGGACTTGTAGGTGAAGGTCACTGAAAGAAACATGGTATCATAGTGTCACAAGGGATCACAAGGGCCATCTAGTCCAATCCCGTCATGCAAGAATATACAACTAAAGCATTCCAGAAAGATGGCTACTGACTCTCTGCTTAAAAATGTCAAAAGAAGGTGGCTTTCCTTCCCTAGGTAAAGGTAAAAGTTTCCCCCTGACATTAAGTCTAGTCGTGTCCAACTCTGGGGGTTGGTGCTCATCTCCATCTCTAAGCCAAAGAGCTGGTGTTGTCCATAGACACCTCCAAGGTCATGTGGCCGGCATGACTGCATGGAGCGCCATTACCTTCCCCCTGGAGTTGTACCTATTGATCTACTCACATTTTCATGTTTTTGAACTGCTAGGTTGGCAGAAACTGGGGCTAACAGCAGAAGCTCACTCCGCTCCAGGATTCAAACTGCCAATCTTTAGGTCAGCAAGTTCAGCAGCTCAGCGGTTTAATCTGCTGTGCCACTGGGGGCCCCAAATCCCTTCCTTTTCTGACTCTTTCTTTTTTTGGAAGATCAACCTTTTACTTAGCAGAATATTGTTCTTGTGTTGTTGTGATGGTTTCAGTAGCAGCCTTTCTCTTGAGTCATAAGTGACTTTATTTTTGCCTGTCTTCTGTGGAGTGGTTAAATTTGTTTTATCAAGTGTCCGCATAGTGCTATTGATAATAAGAGCTGTGAAGACATTTCTGACTATGTTATGGTTTTTGTTAGGTGGCTTCAAGTTGACTCTGATCTATGGGAAACCCTATCATTAGATTTTCTTGGCAAGATTTATTCAAAAGAGGTTTGCCATTAATCTCCTCCTCCTGCCATCTGAAAGCAATGGGTTTCTATGGCATAATGTGGATTTGAATCCTTGTCTTCCAGTCAACAACACTTTGGGTGTCATTTGATCAAGACAAATTAAAATAGTCAACGAAATGAACCGTTAATGGAAATGGAAACAATATTGCAAAGATGGTAAATATGCTACTTCAACATTGACATTAATTGTAGGAATAGGGCAGTTCTCCAGAGAATATTGTACTGCAGTTTTCAGAATTCCATATACTATCCATATTCTGATTGCAGGGATTTATAGTCCAGCAATGTGTAGAATGCTGCACAAGTTATGAAAGAAATAATTTCACCCCGGGGAAAGAGTGGTACATTTCCTCAGTACCCAACCATAATGCATTGTATCGATAAAAATCAACTTGGGTAATCAAACAAAGGAGGACAACCCAAAGAAAGCAAAAGAAATCGCCATTCAAGTATTGTTTTTGGAATACATTTTAATTTTGAAAAATCTAGATGCTTTATTAAGCTGAATCTTGTGCAGACCTGCCCGTGTCATCAGTTACTCATTTCATAGATCCAGAACTGCAATGCAGGTAATAAAATATGTATAATTTATCTAGTGTTTTAATGTGAAACCCTGTATCCATTAGGTTGTATGAAAATCAGAGCTGCTTTCAGTTAGGCTTAATCTGGGTTTTTTTTCTGTAAAGTTTCCTGTCATTAAATTAATTCAAGGTCATATTTGTGATTCTTCTCCTCCCCATTCTTCACCTTACAACAATCCTGTGACTATTGTCATTTACAGCTGGGTGATGCTAGGAGGACACTGAGATGTCTTACTGAAGTTCTTGGCTAAGGTGGGAATGTCCCAGTTCAATGCATAGCTCCTTATTAAGTCCCATGACCAGCACTTTCCCAGATACTTCATTCTATTGCAACCATTTAGTTGTATACATGCATTCATTTGAATAGCCACTCATACAGTTCTTTCTATAAACTTAAGGATGTAATGTAGTAGGAATTTATTTTCTGCTGTAGCTGTGCGTATGTACATTCAAGCACTTTTGATCAGCCATAAATAATTTGCTGTTTTGTTGCTGACTAGGAAGCCACATCATGTTATTTTATATGGATGCAAAACCTCTCTTTCTCCATTTCCTAAAAATCTTTAGTTAAATTAATGACCTACCAACCTCCCACATTCCTAATACACCAAACTTCTCAAATGATATTAAACACTTAATAGAAACTAATACGCCTTAGAGCAGGTTTTGGGGCCAACTAGCTGCTTAAAGGATGCTTAAGGCATCAGCCCCTTTCAATCCCATTGCCCTTGTCATATAAAGTTAGCCTAGACCCTAATCCTTCCCTCCCCTTCCTCCTCCTCCCTCTCTTCCAGCCGAACAGGGCAGAGGGTATAAAAAACCCCCTTGGATCCCGGCTCCGCCAGCCCCAGATCATAGATGAGGGCAGACGCACCAGCTCTGCATTCCCTTAGGGGATTTGCTGTTTTTTGGAGAATTTTTAGGACAATAATTAAGGTTGGGTGGGGGGTGAAGGAAGCTCAAATCTCATTGGCTTAAAAAAGAATAACAAGAAGAATAACAACCCTGTGGTAGTTAATTAAATAAAAAAACATGAATGGAACGGAAGGCATCAATTTCTATGTGCCACTCTCCAATAAAACAGGGCTGGTGCGTAGCCCCTTTGAATATCCTCAGTATTACCTAGCTGAACCCTGGAAGTACAAAGTTGTGTGCTGCTACATCTTCTTCCTCATTTTCACCGGGCTGCCCATCAACATCCTCACCTTACTTGTGACCTTCAAACACAAGAAGCTACGGCAGCCTCTCAACTATATCCTGGTTAACCTGGCAGTAGCAGACCTCTTCATGGCCTGTTTTGGCTTCACTGTCACCTTCTACACAGCATGGAATGGCTACTTCATTTTTGGTCCCATTGGGTGTGCCATTGAGGGCTTCTTTGCAACGCTGGGAGGTAAGATCTACAAAGAAATTGGTTAGCATCATTAGAAGGAAACTGTGGCCCACATCTAGCCTTGCAGTAGGCAGCAGAAGTAGTGTGGGTGTCTATCTGTCTTGTGTATTCTGGCTTTCCTCGTCATACATCTCAAGTAGCTTCCAGTAGTTCTGAAGAAGGGTGGATCCATCCTTGTGGCTTCACAATATTTTCCTGAAGTCCTTCAACCTATATAAATTTAGTGTAGTCATACCGTTATTTCATAAGATACAAAAAAGCAATCCAGGCATGTATAATTAAGACATGAACTTATTTATTAATTACAGAAACGGGCAACTTGTGTTCAAGTATCAATGGACTATATGGTGCATAATATTGCACTTTCATTGTGTTATCTAGGACTGAAGGAAGTTGTGGCCCAACATCTGGACTGTATTAACCTGACCACTACTGATTTATTCTATTTAAACCCCATGTTTCCTCCAAGCAACTCTCAGAAGAACCCTAGTTAGGTTGGGCTGAAAGATAGTACCTGAAGGTCATTCACTGAGTTCTACAGCTATCTCAATGATGCTAGCTGAACACTGTAACTATTGCTAAAACAGTACCATCCCCAAACATTCATACATGAATAACTTCATTTGATCTCAAAGCCAAAAATGAGGATCAATTTCTTTATTATTTTGATTTCAAGCACTAGTGTTGAAGCTCACAAAAATATAAGGTTTCTTCTTTAACTAAAATTAACACCCTTCACCAGAAGAAGTGTTTGTCTACATCAGTGGTTCCCAACCTTTGTTTCTCCAGTTGTTTTGGACTTCAGCTCCAAGAAATCACAGCCAGTTTACCAGCTGGTAGGAATTGTGGAAGACCAAAGGTTGGGAACCACTGGTCTACATCATACATGTAGGTTGATTAAATGGAATTGTCTTTCAAATATTGCTAAATAGCTACATAGAAAAATGTATGAACTTTCACATGGTTTTTCATATCTGGAAATATTTTCTTGGTAGTAGTTTTGTTATATCTGCAATAGTTTATTTCCCAAACACTGGAAAACTTGAGAAAGGACAGTTGTGTCTTGAGTCCAGAATTTTCAGCAAATCCTAACATTCTTCTTTGTACTAAAACTATTGTTTCTGGGATACTAACAGGACACATTGTATTTCCAAAATCTTTCCTGTTTGGAAGGAACATTTTGCTAAAGATTTTAGTGTATTCAGTGGAAAGAGGGGTAGCCAAGAAGCAAATATAGGTACCCAAAATGCATAAATAAGAATGCTACCATATGCTGATACTATACTTTACAACAGCATAAAACTGAATTGTTTAAGTTAAATCTTGTTCTTTGAAATGCAATGAAATGCTTTTTAGGAGCTGTTACTCTGTGCTACAAGTTTTAAAGGTACTATTTCTGAATGAAGCCTCATCTTTGACTGAGAACATAGTAAAAATGAATATTTGCTTCTCCATTAGCAGAATTTATAAAATTTTCCAGAGTCAAAGACAAATGACTCCTTGGATACATGGAATCAAGTCCATTGTTGTTGCAGTCATGCTAAAATCACTCCAGGATCTTAATGCAATTACTGTATACATTTGTTATAAGTCTAGAAATCTTAATAAAAAATCAATCTAAAACGTTGGGTTGACAGATCAGTGCAAGTACTGTACCTTAATTCTTATCCAAAAAAGAACAATCCTCTTTTCCGAGTAGAGTGGCAAAAGTTTAGTCTATCCCAGGAGTATCTAAAAGAAGCAACAACACCCTTAACTCTCTCTTTGTCACAATTCCAGTTCTGACTGTTTTGAATGCCTGGGCAAGAAAATGACAGTAGTGGCTCTTTGGCACTTCCCCTCTACTGAGTGCTGCGAGATTAGATGGTTCTTCTTCTTTCTTTCTTTTTTTTTTTTTAATAAGAGTGAACACTGTACCACAGCTTTTATCAAAAAAGGAACCATTCCCTTTTCTGAGTAGAGTGGCAAAAAGCCTTTTGAATGCTTGGTCAGGAAAATGACAGTGGACATGGACAACTACTATCTCCCCTTGTCTACAGAATAACCTTCGACTTATCAGTCAGCCATATCAGAATCCATAAATGTGACCCAAAAACTTGCCCTCAATTTCTACATGAGAAATTTATACACAAGTGTACATAGAAACCAAATATTAGTATAATCGGCAGAGTCATATATTGAAGGGGAGGGAAATTTCCATGATTTCTATCACACAGGTTGTGTTTATACAGTATGCACACACACAAATTTTCTATATGAATACCATGAACTATCTGTACTACTCAATGTTCCAAATGGACAATAGGGAACTATTTACGTGAAAACAAATTTGTCACTGATAAATTAAAACCTTTTTCCTTACTACATTATGAAGCGTGTCTGCATTGTTATTCCCTCTGCTTTATGTACTACCCATTTTCTCACTTTTCACCTAATGTGTAACTAGATGAAAAATGTCACTTCTTATTCTGCTGGATGTGTCTCCAAAAGGGCCTTCAAAATGACGCATCTGGTGCAGTGTTGACCTTCCAAATAAAAAATAAAAGTACTCTAAAGACAGCTGGATGGATGTTTCTCATGGGAACAGGAAACATTTATGTAGAACACAATTTCTCAGATCCACATACAATGGAGGATTGAGTCTGCCCTGGTTATTTCTCATCCATATGACTATGAAGAACAGTATTACAGTGTTCCCTCACTTATCGTGGGGGTTACATTCCAGGGCCACCTGCAAAAAGTGAAAATCCGTGAAGTAGGGATGCTTATATTTGTGTTGTTGGCAAGTAGCATCTCTGTCCCCTCTTCGCCTCTCAAGAACGCACATGTGCGCTCCCGGGGCTGCTGCTGCCTTGTGAGGCGAAAACAAAACTGTTTCAGCCTCCTTTTCTCTCCCTTCCTTAGGCTTCTCCTAAGAAAGAGGGCTTTATAAGGGATTTATAATATTATTTTATGATTTATACTATTATTTTAGTGTTTATTAAAAACCCGCGAAACAGCGAGGGCGCAAAAAGTGAACCACGAAGTAGCGAGGGAACACTGTACAGCCCTGCATGGACCGGTTTACAATTGAGCCAATCCTACGGGGGAAACGTTGACTGCGCGTCTTCCCCCTGTTGCTTCTGGTGCAACATGGGAAGCCTCCTGTCTTGCCATGGTAGTGGCATATACTGGTTCTGTGCGAGTTTACCCATGGAGCCCTGCCAGAAGTTCCTCTGCTCTGTGGGTAAACTAGGGCGAAATCGGCATATGCCGCCGTAGTAAGCCCCGTCATATGAGGTTGTTGGAAAGTTTCTATTGAATTATGTGTTTTAGAATCTTCCATGCTGGCCAGGGGATTTTGGGACTGGTGTGCAAAACACAAATTTTCCAAGCTCTGAGCTATGGCTATGTTACTCCTTGTTTTCTTTTCTGGTAAATTATGCACACTTTTCCAGAAAGATTCCTCACTGTTTTAACTGTCTTTTTCCCAAAAGGAATATGTTTTCCTTTCAGAATATTCGTAATAGTGCTTTTGCTTATTGTTATTGTGCATCTTCAAATAATTCCTAAGACACACCTATCATTGGGTTTTCTTAGCAGGATTTGTTCAGAGGTAGTTACTAGTCACTAGTTACCTTTGCCTTCCTCTAAAGCTGAGAGAATGTGACACATCCAAGGTCACCCAGTATTGTTGATTTCATTGAGTTGTGCAAAATTTGCTTAATCCACATTGGTACAAAGCTAAAGCAAAATGAAAAATACGAGTATGTCCTAACAAATGTAAATGCAATAATATATACGTGTCCTAACAATGGCAAATGTAATAATACAAGCATATCCTAACAAATATACTTCATAGCTAAACATCAGGTAGACATAGTTCTAGAAAGACTTAATGCATTTGCCTTTTGCTGTTTTGAACACATCCATTCCATTCAGGGTAGGAGGGGAATATATTCCATGTTGAATTAAGTTTCAAGGGACATACCAGATGTAGATCCCATTGCCAGAGCAGAGAAAGTTAATGGCAGACAGGCTGGGAAGAAAATGGCAGAAATGACAGAGCATGGCAAAATCAACAGTAACTATGTTGTTTTATGCTGTTTTATACTGTTTTTACTGTTTTTATATTGGTTTTAAATTATGATTTGTGTTTTAATGTTTGTTGATGTTGGGCTTGGCCCCATGTAAGCCGCCCTAAGTCCCCTTGGGGAGGTGGGAGGGGGATATAAAAATAAAGTTATTATAATTATATTATAACATGTATAACATGAGCGAACAGATTCAAGGCATGACATAGGAACTTCTTGATACTTTTTATAAGGTTGCTGGGTGACTGGCATCATGGGGAGCTAAAAAGCTTGCGCTGCACTTACATTTTGTGTTTAAAGAGTATCTTCCCAAATTGCCAGTAGACATAATATGGTAAATTCATGGTCAGAGTCTCTAATGTTTTTGCACTTAAAAAACCAAAACAAAAAACGGATCCTAGCATTGGTCTGGAGAGACATTCAGACAGACAGCATCGCTTGGGAGGAGAGGTTTTAAACCCTTTATATAGTGTTTTCAACTAAAATTGCCCTTCTCACACGTTGCTGTTTACCCTGTGGGAGAAAAGATACAATATTCATATGATGCCTATTTGGAAAGTGCAGGGACAATTCTATTGGGAAATCTATATTGGAAAGATAGTAGCAAAATTTAGGTGCTCTAAATTAATAAAATGTAATATGAAAACCTTTCAGAATTTATTTCCTCTAGATGGCTTGGGGCAAATTTAGTTACATTCAGAGAGGGCAGGAGCTCCTTATTGTTTTATTTTTATGCAAATGCTTTCCATCCATTGGCACAGGAGCTCTTTTTCAAAGGCTGTAGATGGAAATGCTGGCATTAATGGCGAAGATATATGTGCACTTCTTGGATCAAGAAGATTAGCTACAGAGAGGATTTTTTAAACATCCTAAGCAAAGTTTTATGGGACACAAGCCAACAAAACAGATCTTTGATAGGATTTTAATTGACCCAAACAGATGTCTCGGGCAAGCCTTGACACAAGTGTGGAAAAGACTTTCCTAGCATTTCTAGCTATTCTAGGGTTGCCAGGTTGGTTATGGGTTCTGGTTTCTGTAATTTTAATCCTCAAGTTTTTGGACCAGACAAGCTGGATAAAGTTACATGGCTGTTGCCTCACCAGTGGAGGTAGGTTTCAAAAAACAATTCATAGTTCAGGACTTACTTGACATGAAAATACACTTCGTTTTTTGGTATAGAAAACAGCATACAGTATGGCCTTCATATCTGTTGGACTGGTATCTGCAGTTTCATTAATCCAATTCTTACAAAATATGTCACCAGCATTTTCTAGACCCTCCAGCATAATTCTACGGTATTCTTGGGATGGAAGTCTTTAATTTCAATAGGGTTCATTATTATCTGTGGTTTTATGTATGCATGCAAAATCTAGGAATATATCCTGTGGATACCTGGGGGTACTGTATTCTATGAATGAAAACACAATTTTCTGCACAAAAATTATGTTAAAATCCATAGGTTTGTTTTGCGTCCAAAAAAAAGTGAAAAAATTGAGAACTTTTTGTCATTTATGCAAATATTTTTGAATATTCTTTCCATCCCTGTCTCAAAGGCCATATTTGGTAACAGGCTGAGCCCAAAAATACAATTTTAGAATGGAGGTGGGCACTGGAACAGTGTAGAAGTATTGTGCAGAATCCCAGAGCCTGGGTTAGGAGGACCCCAGGAGAACTGCCTTCAGTTTTGGGGTCCGGGATTCCCTACCTCTGCCATACAGGAAAGTGCTTCTATGCCAGATTAAAGAAAGGAGACTGAGCCCAGTTAGAAAGCTGATGAGAGAATCTAGCAATGCAGAAACACTTATTCAGTATTTGAATTGGGGAGATTTCATTTATCATTTTGAGGGTTGTACCTGTTTCCTTCACACTTGAGACACTGCACAACATACTAACGACCTACCAACACAGCAAGCAGATGTGATTCCAAGACTGGCACAGGCTATGCTGACAGAATCGTTGGCTTTCTTTTTTGGGAGGAATGCAAGATTTCAAGGCAAAGGCAACTAACTGCTTTTTCCAGGACCAAGATTTACTAAATCGTAATGTCAAAGCAGAATCTAGATCCTGAGTACTATAAATAAAACTGTGATTAAAGCAAAGTGTGCATCTCTTTTTAAAATACTTATTTTAAATGCAGGATCAGTATCTCTTATTGTATAAGCAATCCAAACCATTCCATATTATTAGAAAACTAGCCCCAGCTAGTCAAGCTTGAGGAATGGATTTATGTTCTCTGTGATGCAAATTATGTCTGTTAGTAGGGATTTGGTTGGGAGAGAAATTATAATGCCAAAGGTGAAAGCAAAATGGAATGTACTGGTGCAGTGGAGCTGAATCAGCCATATTCTCATTTGGAAATCAAAACACTTCTATTTAGGATTGCAGAATTAGGGCAGATTTTTGGAACAAGTTATGCACTTTGGGTTAAGAAAGTGTCAAAACTCTTGTGGATATGCTGTTGCAATGTTTCAGTAATTCCTGGTATGCATCTAACCCAGCCTCGTATCATTTAATATTATTTTAAAATAAACGAGATACCTGTATTTATAAATGAAGATAAATGATCATTCTCTCCATGAAGAGAATGTTCCAAATGATGATGGGAAGGTCCTAGCAGAAATGGATGACAAAAAAATGGATGAGAATAAACAACGAACACAAAACACAAGGCATGCATATGTTCATTTTAAGTAACATGAAATCTTATAAGTCCATTTTACAGCAGGTAAGGGGGAAAAAACCCTGAAGCATGGCAGTGGTCCATTAGGCAACAGCTTTGTTTAATGGTTTAAATCAGAATACTGTTTATGAAAAACCATGCTATATTTCAGGTAAGAAGTGAAAAAGTCAGACTGTACAATCAAAAGAAATTGTTGCCTTTCCTACATGAATCTCTGCATACTTAACTTATCACTTGGATATCACATAGACTGGGCACTTACAAGCTTATGGTCCAGGCTAGTACTAAAGGTAAAGGTTTCCCCTGACGTTAAGTCCAGTTGTGACCAACTCTGGGGGTTGGTGCTCATCTCCATTTCCAAGCCGAAGAGTCGGCATTGTCCATAGACACCTCCAAGGTCATGTGGCTGGCATGACTGCATGGAGTGCCGTTACCTTCCCACTGGAGCGGTACATATTAATCTATTCACATTTGCATGTTTTTGAACTGCTAGGTTGGCAGGAGCTGGGGCTAACAGCGGGTGCTCATTCTGCTCCTGGGATTTGAACCTGGGACCTTTTGGTCCGCAAGTTCAGCAGCTCAGCATTTTAACACACTGTGCCACCAGGGGCCCCTGTGGTCCAGGCTAGGCACTAGATAATCCTCTGAGTTTTGAGTACTGCTGATTAATAGAGATTAATGGACCTAGATGCTCAAGTATACAACCAAAAGATCAGAATACTTGTAACACTATTGACATTTCTTCAGTGTCATGAACAGGTGTCAGTGGTTTTTACATCAACAGGCATCTCAGTTGAACATCTCTTTGATGAATGTGGATTCAGAGAAGCTCTTAGCAGAGATGAACCCATGCCTTCTGACTGCTCACCATATCCAAAACAAGCACAAAATGCTTTTCTATAATCTTAAAATGTCTTGGTTTAAGCATTACTTTATAAATCACTCTGTTACTAACTCTGGATCTCCACTTATTGTTGGAGTATAGTCTACACAATCTCTGGCAATGAGTTATTGTAGCTGGGATAATAGGACTTGTACCTCAACAAGGATCAGGAGATTTGAGATTAGAAAAAGCTGTTACGGAGATAGATATTTTATATCCAATGAAATCTTTATTACATGTCTTTGTATTTTTTCTCTCTCACCCTTTCTACCTGCAGGTCAGGTTGCTCTCTGGTCCCTGGTTGTCCTAGCCATAGAACGGTATATTGTCGTCTGTAAACCCATGGGCAACTTCCGCTTCTCTGCCACCCATGCCTTGATGGGCATTTCTTTTACTTGGTTTATGTCCTTCTCCTGTGCAGCTCCACCTCTCTTGGGTTGGTCCAGGTAAGAAAACCTGTATTTATAAACACCAGCACAGACCCCCTGCTGCACTGTCTTTCTTTCTGCCATCCCCACGTGCTGTACAACAGCAGACAGGAAAGGCAATTGGCCTCAGTTTTGGATTGACTGTGTATGCAGACTGCGTGTATAGTTTTTGTGTATTTGCCTAATAATTAGTAAATTGAAATGTGTTGCATAACAGATTTTGCAAACATTCTAACACAGATGGGAACTACAAATTCCCTTGCCAAAAAGTCTTGGAATCTACTGGTATGACTACCCCATCAGCTGATGCTTCCAGCATTTTACCATTTCAATGTAGCTTCTGTTCTTGAGAATATTGGAAGCATTTTTGGTTTCAGTAAGAAGCATCACCTATATTGTAACCAGTGACAACAACAACAACAACAACAAAAAGAAAACTACTTGGCAGGCCACTAAAACATTGAGATCACTAAACAGCATTCAGGACATCCTGTTTTTAACCAGGAGCACAACATTCCTATGCATGATTGTGCCAAAAAGTGTCGGCTTGAGACACTCACATCTTCACACCAGATTTTAAAGGACCTATCCAAAATGTTGACCCCAATCCCATAAATAGGTTCAGTACCTTGCATAGCTCCTGTAAAGTTTGGAAAAATATCTGAAGCAGATTGGCTGTTTAGTTATGTGCGAGCCACCATTCTCCACTGATGGCAAAGGTAACTTTCTATTAAATTAATGGATAGTGAACAAAGCCTAAATCTTGATTTTGGGACATGCTCATTCATATATTGTGGACTAGAGCAAAATGGAGCCTGGCATATGTGTCCCACAAGTTTGTTACAGCTTCCCTTGACCCTTCTGAGCTCATGATTTGCAGTTAAGTCCAAGAAGAGCAAGCAAATAAGCAAAAGAGTAGGGTGGGAAAGGAGAGATTCCCAGTACTAAGTGATGAGTTTAGTGTAAATGCAGACTGCTTGTATTGCAATTGTCTTGTGCCATGTTCCACCTGCTGTGCTCCATTTAACAGCTGCTTTCTCCTTTAGAGAGCCCAAGGCACATTTGTGTATGCATGCATGAGCATACAGAGGGCAACTATTTTAGGCATGCTTGCATGCACACACACGTGCACACACAGAGTTGCCACTGCAAAACAAGCTTCAATTTAACAAAATTGAAAGAGCCTGTTTATCAGCAATGGGCAATGGGTAGATTTCTAAATGTTGGACAATTTTCAGAACCATTAGGCTTCCATTGTGGGCAAGGGAACCTGAGAGTATCCATATTGAATGTGGCATCCATTGCCATAAACAATTTAAGAACTCCTGAAAAACTTCGGTTTAAAAATCTCCAAAGAAGGAAGAGTCCACCACTCTCCAAAGAACCCTGTTCCACTGTTGAACACCACGTACAGTCAAGTAGTTCTTCTTAATATTTAGATACTCATAGAGTTGGAAGAGACCTCGTGGGCCATCTAGTCCAACCCCCTGCCAAGAAGCAGGAAATTTGCATTCATAGCGCCCCCAATAGATAGCATCTCCCTTCTTGGGATATGAATGAATTTGTTTGCATTCTAGCCTCTGGAGAAGCAGAAAAGAACGTCACTCCCTCTTCGCCATGAAACCCCCTTAGATTTTTGAATATCTCTCTGTCACAGGGAGCCAGCCTGGTTTAATGGTTTGAGCATTCAAATATGACTCTGGAGACCAGGGTTTGAATCCCCACTCAGTCATAGAAACCCACTGGATTATTTTATTTATTTATTTATTTATTTATTTATTTATTTCAACATTTATATCCCGCCCTTCTCACCCAAGAGGGGACTCAGGGCGGCTTACAATAAACACACATATAAAAATTATACAATACACTATAAATCGGATTAAAAATTATTAACTTACATCAATATTCATAAAAACATTCTAAAATACAAATGGGTGTGTTCAAGTTCAAAAGACTGGGTCTGTCAATTGAGTTCTGGCGTACATAATAATAATTAGCGCTGCTGATTCTTATTCGAATGGGCAAGTCAGCTTTAGAGGAAGGCAAAGCCTTCCCCCATCCTAAAACCAGATGGTGATAGGTTCATTTTAGAGTTGCCATAATTTGGAAGCTACTTGAAGGCCCACAACAACATGTTTGCAGCAGAGAACTGTCTGTTCTACCCATACATAGTCTTTCAACATCAAAATATTCTACACTGCACTTATTTATCTTGCCAAATCCAAGAGTGCTGCCAAGAGTGCTCACAGCTGCCACAATTGTTCACACTGAAAATGTTATCTTCTACACATGATTCAAGATACAGAAACTACTTGATCTCAGCATATCTAATGAGAGCTTTGACTCCCCCCACCATGTGAAGAGTAAATATTTGTGCTTTCTTACAAACTCCTCTGGTACACTGATTTCTGGAGCAGTTTCCGATGTGACATTGGAACACCTGCTCAAGAGATGCAATCTCTGATCTCTCTTGGACTATGAGAATAATTCTGTAGATCGTTAGATCTCAGATGAGCCACTAGTCAATGCTAATCCTTGGAAATACACCACTGGTAACCATTTCTGAATCCCCTCCCCATCTGTGGTAAATCTATATGCAGACTTACAATGGCAATTTCCACCAAGTTTTAACACTATTGAATACAACAGGCTTCTTCTGTGCAGACAAGTGAAAAGTAAGGGTATGTAAGTGCCTGGCATGCATCGCTATTATTATACATAGTGTTACAAATGCCTCAAGTGAGTCCTTGACACTAGACTTCTGCAGCTAGGCTTCAAAAGCTTTGTTTCTAATTCACCTTATAATTACCCCCTTTTCATAGTCTTTATGCTCACTAGTTGAGAGCCCAGGTGGTGGCTTAAGATAAGTAAAGTTATGCTGCGGTTTTGTGCGAGAGCTTAGAAATAATATATCTTTTTTGGGGGAGAATTGGGGCATAATAACTGCTTTTTGTTAAAAGGATTGTAGCAGCTTGTAATGCTATTACTGTTCTTTTGGTGTACTTATTAATGTTTACTTGCTGCTTTTAAAACATTGAGTGTCATTTTTGAGGAGGGGTTAGAACCTATTAAGTGTATTTTTAAAGATAATACAGCTGTCCCTCCCCATTTACAGGTTAAACATTCACGGATTTGATTATTTGCAATAGCTATATTTTCTGCCTCATCTGCTGCTGTCCTACCCGTGACTGAAAAACATTTTTTCTAGGCATTTTCTATGCTCTCCAGTGTGGTTCTATTGTCAACATTGCTGGAAAGTTGACCATAGAATTCTTCTAGAGGACTTAGCAATTCCTAGAGTAGTGTACTCTCAAGGCATTTCCTGGTCTTCCAGTGTGATTCTATGGTTAACTTCCAGTGGGTGTTGATCATATGATTGTGATGGAGGATCTAGAAGTGTCTGGGTAGGTGTTCTCCCAGGCTGAAAATAGCATTCATGATTTTTTATTTATATTCTTCTTTCCACCTTCATTGGGACCCTGCTCCTCTAATCCCCACTAATGTCAAGCTACTATAGTACTCTTTAAAATGTAAAGAAAGATAGCAAACAGTGAGTAATGAGCTGGGTATGAGAACTTTTTAAACACGGAGGCCCACTAGAAATGCCCTTGCATCATGTGATGGCCTCCATGGAACTCCTGTGGGGCTCCGTTTCTTAAGCACATGGAAGCGGGGCCCAAAGACCATCTGATGGTCCCAAGTGAGTTGTGGGAATGGCAAATGTGGGGTGTCAACTTCATTTTAAGTTTTGACTCTTTGGAAGGGAATAGATCTGATTTGAAAGTGACAGTGGAGAAACATAAGATGGTCATGGCAGGAGGTATGCACTTCAAGCTTCATTCACAGTAAAAACTGATATGTCTAACAGAACGATTCACATAAATCTGACTAACATATTGGTTTCTCACATTTTTAAAAAAGGTCATTGGATTATTGGACAGGCTTTGTAGCTATCCCCTAATCTTTAAGCTCATTCTTTAAGACAAATCCAAATGAATTCAAGTGCTAATTATCCCACTTGCAGAGAAGCAGCCATATCTTTTCATCCAGTAAGTCAAATACCACCTCCTCTTGATAAGCCTCACTTTCTACCAATCTGCAAAATGTTTCACAGGATGAAGTTATCTCTGCGAAAGCAGGGGGTAGGGTGGGGAATTTTTTTTTTTAAAAGGATCTCTGGTCAAGATCCAAGTTAAACACGTGCCTTCTTTATAGACCTTGTCAGCAAGGAGAACACTTGATAAAAATTAACTTACCTCATGCCCTGGCACTGAAGGCCCTTCCACACAGCCATATAACCCAGAATATCAATCCACAATATATGTTTTGAACTGGGTTATCTGACACTACCATATAATCCATTTCAATGTGGGTTTTATACAGCTGTGTGGAAAGGGTTCAAGTTAAAGGGAAGCAAGTAGACTTGTGTATTGTCATTTCTTGTTTCCAAGAAAGATTTAATCATGTGCAATGCAATGGGCCTGCTGGAAGTCATATTAATTAATAACCAATAGGCTTGTTAATATTGTCATTCATACTTTCAAATGTAGGAAAGGGGTAAAAATGGAAAAAAAGAAAAGAAAAAAAAGATTTTTATGGCAGGTTCTGGGGTGTGGGACCAGTATCTGGAACTGAGTATATATCCTATCAGAATCAAAGCAGATTCTTTTTTAAAAATAGGTTTTTATTGTAAACATATGTAGAATAATATCAAAATCCATCACCATTTCAATATACATATCAAATGATATTTTCTTAGTAATAACAACCTTTATCTCCCACTTGTGTCTATCAGTATTTCATCCCTCCCCTTCCCATCGCCCTCTGGGATCAGTACTTTCCTTCATTCAGATATTATTTTAATTGATCAAAGCAGATTCAAAGGGGAAACACAACCATGTTTCAGCAAAACTCACCTTCTAATATTGATTTAAAATATCAAAGCTTTAAATGGGTGTGAACAATAATGAATGATAAAAAATATTTTGACATGCAATCAGGGGACACCTGATCCTTACTCCTGATCTGAGTTGTGAGGAGGCAAATTTCTTGATCTGGATCCTTAACTATGCTATGCTACCTAAGATTAGAGAAGCAGTGCAACAACATCTAGAAATTAAATCCCCTTCCATACAGCTGTATAAACCTGGATTATATGGTAGTATAGACTCAGATAATCCAGTTCAAAGCAGATATTGTGGATTATCTGCCTTGATATCCTGGGTGGAAGGGCCCTTACATAAATGCCAGGCCATAAGACTATGGTCAGGAAATTAAACCCGCCTTTTGTTGTCTAAACTAATATGTGACTTTTGTCAGGATGTATCAGTGATAGCAGAGGCCATACCTACAGTATAGCCATTGAATGCATAGTAGAGTCTACATATTATTATATTAGGTGGCTTCATATGGCCACCCCTCAATGCTCAAAGAAAGAGAGGACTACATAAGCAAGCCTTGGCCCTGTTGTCATGTCTTCTCACTATCTCCTTTAAAAACGCTTGTATACCAAAATGAATTTTCATGTAGTGTCAAACACATCCTATTGTTCTGGATTTTATTAGAAGTTAGTGTTCCCCAAAACATTTCCTACTCAAAGTTCCACACCATGCTATCTCATGAAAGTATGTTTGTCTTCTTTTATGTCTGGGAATATTTAATTTAAAATGTCAAAAGATGTGACATTATTACCCTTAATGCCATCTCAGGCATCTCTTTAAGTGGAACATCCTTGTTGGTGGCCATGTGTTCTCAGAAAGTCACCCTTCAGATGTCCAGATAAAGGAGATACAAAAACAAGGCTCCCAGAACACTTTTCAGGGATGGCTTTTGGTTTTTAATGTTTTCACTATCTTTCCATGTACGGGTTGCATATCCTGATACAACTGTCAGATGTTACAATCTACTGGGAACAGATACAGTTTCAGACTTGGTTTTAAAGATGTTTTGCTTCAATCATACTTCCTGTAACTTATTTATTTTATCAACATAATTAGGTTTTAAAGCTATTTTTTCCATATAAAAACATATCAGCGAGCAAAGATGTCTAGGAGCTACAAAGGACCTCACTCATGGACAACATAATTGACATCCCCTGCTATAGGACATGATTTATAATTATGTTTGAGCTTTGAAAAATTAAAAGCCTATTGCACAGAGAAAGAGAGTAGTTTCAATGCATGTATGTCAAACGCAAGACCCGTGGCCTGAATCATTTCATGTGGCCCATGAGGCTTTCAATGCCAGGGCAATATTAATGACATTTACACAGTCTTACAATTAGAAATGGCCCTTTGAAGACAACCATAAGGCTGATGTGGCCCTTGGTGAAAATGAGTTTGACACCTCTGTTTTAATGGGACCATAACACACAAGGAGGAGAGATTTCGGCTTTCTCAACTCGGTCAGAATACTTTGGAAAATTGTTCCACTGGCAGAACAGTTATCCCCAGAAAAATGCTCATATTAGAAGTAATGGGAGCTCCTCCCTCAAGGTTAATTGTCTCTGGGGGAGATTTTAATCAGGATTATGTCTGAGGAGTGACAGATTAAGTCTTCTCGCCTCTGCAGTCCTGAAGAAAATCAACTCCCTCACTCTGCCTGGTATTTAATTTTAAAAACAAACAAACAGACCCAGCCTTAGCTCCCATTTAAGTCATTATAAGTAATATCTAGTGTGATATGTTTCTTTATGAAGGATATAGATGTGAAGTCTCCATAAATGGGCATTTGGGGGTCAAACTTTATTTATACCCTCCTCCCCTTTTCACTTCATCAGGAGCAACTACAAGACTATTTAGAGTAGCAGAGAAAAACCCGGTGCCTTCCAGATGTTTTGGACTATAACCCCAGTTGATCCCGCTCAAGTTCAGATGGTCAAAGATGATGGGCATTGTCACTCAATGCACCTGAAAAGTGACAGATTGCCTACTTGTATCTTAGAGTTCAAAGGTCCCCTGGAGGATGCAAGTAATCCCGGTTGCCTCTCCCAGCTTGCTATGAGCAGGTGTCTGACAAGTCCAGCCACACGCTCAGCTGTGCACAGTGATTACAGTAAATTGTTAGTTCCCTGTGGGACGTAGCAAGTGTCACAACAGACTGCTGTTACACATCCAAGTGCAACGTGCCAGCAAACAGCAAAGATGCTCAGTTCATTTGCTGCCTCCTTCTAGGCAAATCTACTTGTTGCCCATGGTATTGTCTCTGTGACATTGGCACTGGGACATATCAGATCCCTGAGGAAAGCACTGGCTGATCTTTTGCTTGAACAACAGAGCATTCACTTAGGGTGAAGAATTTCTACTGAGGCTGCAACATATAGTAGTTAAAATGTGGGTCAATTAATCATATGACTTATGCTTAAGAGGTACATGATGTGCATGAGAGGTGAAAACCATATGTCTAAGAGAATAAAATGTTTATTGCATGTATCAGTTTAGAAAAAGGATGTCTTGATACCATCGTCAGTTTTTGTGAGCATTTATATGATATTTGCCTTATTAATTGGGGGGATGGTAATCAAAAGTTTTAACCAGTTAAATGAACATGAGATGAACAATTGTTCTCTTGGCCTACAGTGAATATGGGTCAGAATGGGTCTCCCCCCCCCCCCCCACCCGATGTTTCACTAGGGAAATATTATACAGATTCAACTGAACAATTTGGGTTGGGTGAATTTTTGTAGCATCTTCTTGTTCATTTGGCATGTGCTAGGTCCTTAGCCAACAATGCTTATCTTTACCCAGAGTGTTTTATATAAAATAAAAATATTTAATGTATAAATAAAAATCTGCTCTTTTGCTTGGCAGGTATATACCTGAGGGGATGCAATGTTCCTGTGGTCCTGACTATTACACTCTCAACCCTGATTACCACAATGAGTCCTATGTCCTTTATATGTTTGGCGTCCACTTTGTTATCCCTGTGGTTGTCATCTTCTTTTCCTATGGGCGACTCATATGCAAAGTTCGAGAGGTAGTGTATCTTTCCATGAAATCAAGGCATGGGGGCTGGGGGTGACCCTGGACAAATGAGTTGTTGAATGAAGTATATATTAGACTCTTTATCTACATTTTTGTATGTGGAGGGGAGGGGCCCATCACAAATGGATCAAGGCATAATTTTATTCCTATTAGCACCTATGTTTTATTGGTGTCCTGTATGCTATTTCCCCATATTTTAATACATTTTATTTATTTTTAGAATTAACAGTAATTTATTTTTGTTCTGTCAACCTTTTGCTCGCAAAGAAATCCCTACCTCCCCCCCTCCATTAACATTATATGCCCTGACGCCAGCAAATGCAAAGGGATGACTGTACGTACTATATACCTTATGAAATCACCTATAAATGATACTTATGGTACCTAGTTCTTTGTCTGTCCATATATAATTTCTATTATTAGTTCCTCTATTTCTATAATATATTTTATGGTAAAAATCAATTTGACCAGTTGGAGGTCTGTCTTCAACATTCAGTTTTTGAAAATACATTAAATGGTTAACAGTTCGCTTCCAGGTTTCCTCCTCCTCTATTTCTCCTCTCTTCATAGGAAAATGACTAATTTTTTTCCCTGCAAGTGCAACAAACCATATTCTATTAAGATACCAATGAAATGAAATTTCTTGGATGACTCCCCCATACTTAGAGGACAAGTTGGCCCTCCTGGCTGCAATGCACTTGTTTTAACTATAATGTTTTTCACAGGACAGGCAAATGGAAATTGTGGCAGAGTTGTGGCTGAATTTGCGATCAGTTGCAATATTTGCTTTTCCTGAATGAAGTAGAAGATATAATAATAATAATAATAATAATAATAATAATAATAATAATAATTTTATTCTTATATCCCGCCCCATTTCCCCGGAGGGACTCGGGGCGGCTTACATGGGGCCATGCCCAGACACGACAGCACAAATCAGATAAAACATTAAACCGAGCAGTAAAACTTCAACATGATTAAAAATAGTCATAAAAGATATGGGGACCAGCTTATATTTGCCAGAAAACCTGCTGTTTTCTTCTGGTGATAAAAATTCCTAGCTATGTAGAATATAATGACAAGTAATGATGGCAGCAACTCAGCTCTGTTTCATTGTGATGGTAACATACTGGTATAAATCACCCCAAAGCTTGAGAGAATTTGCTCAAGCCTCTCTTGTCTCTTGTCTCCCCAGGCAGCTGCTCAGCAGCAGGAATCTGCCAGCACTCAGAAGGCAGAGAGAGAAGTTACTCGCATGGTGATTTTGATGGTGTTGGGATTCCTCCTTGCCTGGACCCCCTACGCAATGGTAGCATTCTGGATCTTTACTAATAAAGGGGTAGACTTTTCTGCTACACTCATGTCAGTGCCTGCCTTCTTCTCAAAGAGTTCCTCCCTCTATAATCCCATCATCTATGTCCTCATGAACAAACAGGTGAGATTTCTCCCCCTGCATTAGACTAAGAAAAATTCCTTTTAGATTCCAGCTCTATGAAATCAAACCTGGCAGATTCCTTTCTTGCATCATCAGCTCTAGAATATACCCCAGTCCTAATTTGCAGCTTTCTGCTGCCATAGTTTAGAATATCAATATTGTTCTGCTGATAAATCTTTGTGTCAGCCAACAGTAATTTTTGCTAATCAAGTCTAGTGTCCAATTGGATGGGAACGTCTACCCTAATCTCCTGTTTAGAGTAATTTGGAATGTCATCTTGGCCATCAGAGTTGCTTCTCAGCAATCACATCTTTCTGATGAAGGTTAATATGCCTATAGATGACAACCCAATGAGGCATGTGCTTTGTACCAAAGCTGAGCACTAAGAGCTGAGCTTCCTTGACTGTGGAATTTGCATGAATTGCTTCAGAGCATATTTTCTCCCTCTTTCTCTTTCCAGTTCCGTAATTGCATGATTACCACAATCTGCTGTGGCAAGAATCCATTTGGAGATGAAGATGTTTCATCTTCTGTTTCCCAGAGCAAGACTGAGGTATCTTCTGTCTCTTCCAGCCAGGTGTCACCTGCATAGGCTATGGACAGTTTGACTTTCGGTGACCTGTCAGAAACTGGACCAAGAAATAGAAATGGGCTCATTCACAGGGTGTCTGATCCATAAGATTTTCTCATTCAATTATTCCCATATGCACAAATGTTGAATGCCACACACAGACAGACGTGCTCAGTGTAGCATTCCCCTTTCCAGATATCTAGCTATACAAACAATGTATGTAATCTCCCTCTGTAATAGCTGACACATGTTCATAAGCCTTTGTGCAAACATTCCTTTGGGTAAATAGATATATCTGTCTTTACCCCAGATCTATAGAAGTCATGATGTCCATCATGGGCATATGAGATGTTCTGCATTTCATTACAATGGTGACAGTTCTGTCAATTCATTCACTTTCTTTTCAGGGACTTAGTTTTTTTAAGAGAACCTTTTTACACAGAGGGAGATAAAAGCCCTGTCTGCTCATTTGTACATGTAAAGAAAAATAAATAAATAAAATGTCCTTTAGGTTGCTGGATGCTGGTGATTGTCAAGGCTGGGGTCAAACTATTTATGTGCTTTCGATTTTGCATATATCTGTCTTCTTTTAACGCAAAAGTTATATATGTGTGAGGCCAAACTCGATACATGACGTCTGCATCAAAGATGACATGGGGAACCAGCTTTTCCCAATCAGCAATCTTATATACAGGCTATTAGATGTTCCAAGGGGCCACACAGGGTTGAAGTTTTGAGACTGGGAAAAGTTGTTAGCAGGACATGTGAAGCACACCTGAATACCAATAAGGAAATTGTCGACCAGGGCTGTGGGTGCAAAGAAGACAGCTTGCTTTCAGTGAGTCTGTTTCCATCATACTTCTGTGCATGAATGAATATGTTTTTACAGAAATATGAATGCATTAGTGTGGATAACAAGTGAAACCATAATATTCTACATAGCTAGCAGATGGCCTCCTATGCATAATGCTTTTTTTTTATCAAGAACCTTTTACTAATGTACACTGTTTGAGCTGTACTTCCATCACTGACTTGCACACCTTCCCATTTCTCTTCTAAAATGGGCTGGAAGATGACAGCCCTCTTTAGACAGAAGTGATGCAGGACAACTTTGGTCTTCAGACTTCCCTTTTGTCACTTCACAATAGAACAAAAAAAGCACCAGGGAAGCAATGAAATCACAGTCAAAAACCATTTTTTACCCTTCAATGGGTTTTACAACTAAGGAAATGATGGAATTCAGCTTAAAAGCTGGCTTTGATTTTAATGCCTCTCAATTTCAACACAGTGTTGAATCCCTCTCCACACCACACACATTAAAACAAGACAAAACACTGGGTAAATGATGTCCTGTTGAAATCCTATGCATGGTTGTTATTTCCCCTAATAGATTCACATTCTGTTTCTGGAAAGTTGCTTTTGGCTTGTAAGCAAGCACTGTAACAAAGGTGCAAAGACAGATTTCAGAATCAAATTTGAGAATTCACTTAGCATGTATAGAAGATGTGTCCATCAAATGGTATAAAATGTCAGTTTGTCATGGCATGTGATTTTACTCACCAATATTTAGTGAGTTTTCTTTTGTGGTTGGCCATTTGATTACACATATAAGTTTGGTATTTCTGAGGGAATTGTATTGTTGGAGGAAAACATGTTAATCACAAGAATGTCCCTTCACATTAATGACTAATTTGACCCTTAAGCAACAGACTGAACAGTACTCATACATGGACTTTGTATATGATGCCGTCTCTTTTATCTTGGGTTTGCTGCTGGTGTGAGTTTACTATGGTCCTTGGATGTTGTTGGCAAGTTCAAACAAAGAAACCCACTTCCTATTTGTATTCTCAGCCGGAAACAGACCTACAGTGAACAGAGTTCCTTCCACAAAAGTCTCTAGTCTAGGTTTTTTTGTACTTTGAAGACTCATGAAGTGACAAAGTGGTCTAAATCAAATAACTAGTCCCACCTAGACTAGGCTTTTTGAAGTAATGTGATTTAACAGATAACTATTAATTTACCACTCTGCAGTTGGTTCAAATGGGTATGTTGTAGCTGGGATCAACAATTAGGGTTAGACCACTACATGCAGATCATGAAAACCTCAAAGAATTGGTGGACTGGATTCTTGCCCCTCTTTTTCTTTCTGGGCTGTATTCTCTGTATTTCTGAACTTCCACAAGATTTAATGGCTATTGCAAAGGCATACTCTTGTACCAATAAAGCATGGAGCAGTGAATCCCATCTGTCCCTGTCCCTGTCACTCTTTCAAAAGCATCAGTGAATACAAAGCCCTCTGAGTTGTGCATTCTTGCTAAATGTATGGACCATGGAAGTCAATGTATATATCCCTTATAAATCATAATAACACATGGAGCTGTGAGAGGATCTGAGTCTTGCAGCAGACTCTATATTTTCAAAATGGGTCTACAGATAATGTTTGGTCTTGGAACCTGTAAATATTTGCTTGCAGATGTTGAAACAGCAAGCTTCACATCCCTCTCCTACCCTTATCCCTCCCAAGGCAGAATAAGTACTTTTTTGCGTTGACTTTTGGTTTATGAGCCCAACAGACTATAAAGGCTGGGATGACTGCTGTGGCAATCTTCTGTACATATTTTATAAATATCAGTATGATGACTTTGTAAAGTTGAAATGTAGAGATTTGGAAAAAGAATAAACACCATGAGCACAAAGGAGGGAAGGAATTTTGTTTCTTTCATATGCAAAATACAAATGGAAATTTTTAGTGTAAAAGGCGGACCAGCTTTTCTTGAGAATCTTTATGAATGAAATGTTTACAAGGACTAAATTTTCATGTCTTCTGTGGAGCGCTCAACATCTGAACAAACATGCAATATATACATATAATGCTTTGTTGTGTAAGTCAACTAGTATGAAGAGCATGCATTTGACAAAGTCTTATTACAACCCCAAGGAGAGTCTTTCTAAGGAGACTGTTCACAGACAAATACAACTCCTTTCATTACAATACTAGCTTTTGTTACAATTCTGAATCAAGATATTAGGCTGTAGCAGGAATTTTAGAGATAGCTAGAGGGAAATCATACTATAGCTGGCCTGTACAAATGTCAGAACTGTGGAGAAGGTCACATATTTGGGAGGACCAGTCTGTGCTAGGAGAGTTGAGTGTCCTGCATTATGGAGGATAGTCATTTTATAAAAACGGATCAATCCATGGTTTGAAGAAATTGTTGTAGTGGAATCAGGGATCACAGGGTTGACACCTATGGCAATTTGATAAGCAATGACTATGACACCTTCCATGGACATTCTTCTGATTTTAGCTGCAGTTCCCTCAGTACATGGAGGGAAAACAGTTTTTTCCCCCAAAACTATTATCACTAACTACACCAGTAATCCTAAATATGTTTGAGTAATTTCATTTTGAGTAGACAGGGCTTACCTTTGATGAAGATGAAAGCTAAATTTTTGGACTCTCTTGGGCATGTCAATATGAGGACTGTATAGATGGGAGTTGACACATCAAACCTGACCACTATACCACTGTTAAAAGGAAATAACTATAAAATAAGAAAACAGAGGCATTTAATAGCTAGCACTTGGCCAACACAATCAGTCAACTGATATGTTCCCTGGTTATATATTCTTCAACACAACAGCAGCAGCAGCAGCAGCAACTACTACTACTACTACTACTACTACTACTACTACCACTACTACAAGACAACTACTTGGACATGTAGGACTGTGTCCGTCATCACCATTTTAGAGTTTCTAAAAACTCTCTAAGACTGCAATATAATGTGGTAGAAAGGAGATTATCCCACTTGTTAATGGCCTAGCAAAATGGCTATTCTCAAAGTAGGCCATAAAGCAATGTTACAACTACGAATTTTCCAAAGACCTGAAAGCAGTGTCAGCAAATATTTCAAGTGACTAATGTATGGAACTGTTGTTATAATTTGTCTCAACTGCCACAACAGAGATAGCTTGAATGATACTCAATAATAAATAGCAAGCACAGAATGACAAAAATTTTAAATAAACTTTCACACAGCAGGACACAAGGATTCCCTCTTTAGTACATTCTGTCCTTGTCCAAAAGTTGTGAATGCACTGGCAAAAAATTAAAAAAAATAAATGTGCATGAGCCTCCAGAGCCATCTTCAAGGTGACCAGAGAACTTATGCTGCTATTTCTGCTTGTCTAGCTTTCTGAAATAAACTAAAAGAAACAAAAAGAAAGCTTACCAAGCATGATTAAAAAAGAACAGGAGTGAATATTCTATACAGAGTTAGCTCTCCAAAATTAGATACAGGATGGGGAACGAGGACTGAGAAGTGCAAATGACCTTAAACAGAGACTCAGTAGAATATGAGGCTGTAGTTGTATCACAGAACTTAGGGCATCCTCATTTAGCTCAACTACAGAGAAGAGAAGAAAATTAATCTCACATATCTAATAGCTACTAACTCTTTATTTAGCTTTATATAGCCTCAGACCCAGTCTCTGGATTTCAGTGAACAAGCACTTGGCTAACAAAGAAGGCCATAAGGCATTTTGCATGAATATTTAACAGGAGAGTTTTGAAGGGGAGGCCCAGATTTCTTTTGCAGTGCCTTTTAAAGACAACTGAATATGGATGGCAAGGGAAGTGCTGCTGCCCACTCAATACCTGTGATATGTTTTTGTTCTTGTTGGAGAAGCTACACCTAGAACCTCAAAAACTACAAACCCCAGATTCCATGGAATCATAGAGTAATAGAATTGGCCACATGGGCCATCTAGTCCAACTTCCTGCCATGTAGGAAAAGCATAATCAAACCCCGACAGATGGCCATTCAGCCTCTGTTTAAAAGTTTCCAAGGAATGAGCCTCCACCAGACTCCAAGGCAGAGAGTTCCACTGCTGAACAGCTCTCCTTATGGTCAGGAAGATCTTCCTGATGTCCAGGTGGAATCTCCTTTCCTGTCATTTGAGCCCATTGTTCCACTGAGTTCTAGTATTCAGGGCAGCAGAAAGGAAGCCTGCTTCCTTCTCCTTATGACAGCCTTTCACATATTGATACATGGCTCTCATGTCTCCTCTCAGGCTTCTCGTCTGCAGGCTAAACAGACCCAGTTCTTTAAGACGCTCCTCAGAGGGATTCGAGGTCCCTCTGAGGAGGATGAAATGGAAGTTAAACTGGAATAATAGTGCTAGAATTCTGTGGGATGATAGAAATACAGAATTATTTTGTAATTTTGAAGAAAGTAATATGTACTTAAAAAAGAAGAAGAAAAAAATTAGCATACAAAGTAAGCAAAGAGCTGAACCAACCATTTGGTCCCCCCTGCCCTCTCCTTGTGTTTTGATAAGAAAAGCTTACTTATTTAACTATCAGCCTTTGGTGAACTTGGGTTCTGGGAAATGGGTGGCTTCTTCATGTTCAATCTAAACTAACATCATGCATTATTGCTCAGCCTTTAATATTTAAAGATATCCAACATAGCTTTAAATAAAGCAATTCTGTTGCAGCAAAGGGAGTGCATGTGTATGTGTGTGTTTATGCGCATAAAGTCAAAGTTCCTATCCCTCCGGGGCCCTTAAAGTCAGTATCATTAAGGAATTGGCAGTGTCAGGAAAAAAGATGGTTCCCTGTGTCAGTGAATTTGTTATCACACCCGTTAGACACTGCACACATTTGCTCCTGCTTTCAGCTTCCCCCTCCCTTCTCCTCTCTGCTGCTCCTGCCTCTCCTTAATCTTTCAGTTTGAAACAGCTGGCAGTAGTATTAGGTATCACCTACAGCAAGGAACTGGAATGTCATTTGAGGAGCAAGAGGCTATTTTACGGTCCCTTTCAAAATCAAATCCAGTACTTCTCCAGAATCTGAGCCATGTCCTAAGAGAGACTTGTTTTCCTCTGGCCACAAATGTTTTCCATGCAGGAGCATTCTTGTCCTGTTTGTGCAGTCATGTGTCAGGGCTCCTCTCCTATTCTCATCTTTTTGGACAGATTTTAAAGACAAGCTTCTTCTGACAAAATATCTACCTGCCATCTTAAGTGTTATCAATAACTACAGTAAGCCTCAAAAGCTGCATAGAGGGAGTGTCAGTGTCAGAAATCTTGCAGTCCTTAAAATATGAAAAATGCAACCCTTGATTTCAGTAGGATCCCTTCTCGGGTATGGGTATGTACACAGAACAGGGGCAGAGAGCTTGAGAAACTTATTTTGCTGAACTATGATCCACAAAATTGGAGTTGAATTTTTGGAGTTGGAGTTTTTAAATGTAACTTCTCCAAGTTCTTGGCATTTTAGTTTGGATCTGACATCCTTTTCTTTTGCCCATCTGATACAGGGGGTCCTTAAACATTTTAAGCAGAGGGCCGGTTCATGGTCCTTCAGGCTGTTGGGGGGCCTCACTATAGTTTGAAAAAAACATGAATGAATTCCTATGCACTGCAAATACCTTATTTGTAGTGCAAAAAACACAAAAGAATAATACAATATTTAAAATAAAGAACAATTTTAACCAACATAAGCTTACCAGTATTGGAAGTGTGGGCCTGCTTTTGGCTGATGAGATACAGTGTTCCCTCGCTACTTCGCAGTTCACTTTTTTCGGCCTCGCTGTTTTGCGGGTTTTTAATAAACACTAAAATAATCGTATAAATTATAAAATAATATTATAAATCTCTTATAAATCCCTCTTTCTACTTCCTTCCTAAGGAGAAGCCTAAGGGGGGGGGGGAGAGAGAGAGAGAGAGAGAGAAAAGGAGGCTGAAGCAGCTTTGTTTTCGCCTCACAAGGCAGCAGCAGTGGCTGGAGTGTGCATGCGTGTGCTTGAGAGGCGAGGAGGGGACAGAGACGCTACATACAAACAACACAAATACAGTGTCCCTACTTCACGGATTTTCACTTTCGTGAGTGGTCCTGGTACGTAACCCCCACGATAAGTGAGGGAACACTGTAGTTGTTATTAGGATTGTTGTGTTGTGTGCCTTCAAGTCTTTTTAGACTAAGGGCAACCCTAAGAACCTCATCACATTGAGGTCACCCATCTGGGCAATAGCAGGGGATTCACTAAGGATTGTGGTGAATCCAGCATGGGACATGGGGAACCTGTCACCCAGTGCCCCACTTTGCCCACATCCCACCTACCTCATCCAATGGAGGGATACATCGGTGCCTGTATTCCCCTCGCAGTTCTCTAGGCAACACAGGAAGCCTTCCATGGTGCCGGCACTGCCTATTATGACAGTTCAAACTCATTTCAGGCATGGAGCACCACCGGAAGTATGATGGGCAATTTTGCCCATTTGCTAAGGTCCTAAGTCTAAAGTGTAGGGCAGGGGCCAGGTAAATGACCCTTGCCGTATCCATCCCGTGGGCCTTCGTTTGGGGACCTCTGTTGTAGACAGTCCTACTGCCAGCCTGTTGAATCCTATGCCCACATTTCTGTACTGACTTCTCATTGGTTTTTAAAGACTTGATGAGTTCCAATCCTGATTGCCAGCCTGTTCAGGACTAGTGTGCTTTTACTTATAAACATCCGTTTGAATTTGCTGGTTCTAATTGCTTCCTGTTTAGCATAGCTGGGTCATTATTGATAAATTACTGATAAATTACCAAGTTTCTGATCTCCATAGGAACACTTTAATTACAGGTTTCCTCTAATTTTCTTTCGATAATATGTCGTAATAACAAATGAAAAATTATAATGAGAGGAAAGCAATAATGAAAGCTTCCCCAACAGAGCAAGAACTGAACAATTTAGTGGCATTTTTAACAGTAATGCCTTGACTGTGCTGAACAGAAAGCACATAGTAGCAGAGAATGTAGCTTATCATTCTATTTCATTACACGGTTATAGTGCTATATGTAAATTAAACTGTCATGGCAACCTTGTAAGGAATCTTGGGATTTGTAGTTTAGGGAGAGGGCATTGGGTTTCACTAAATTGCAAACTCTTACAGAAAGACATGCAAATATGAAGGAGAAAGTTTAAGCGCCAATGCTGAGTACTCCCCTTAGGAACAATCCCTTTGCTCATAATTTTTAAGTTTTTCTGTGGAGATCTTGGTACCAAGTAGACAGTGGATCTCCACTGACAATTTGTAAACTTGTTCCATGTAATAGAAAGTAACACCATGAAACAACGGAGAACATCAAGCTGCGAAGGAATATGTGGGTTAAAACATCAATAAAGTTAAGCTGAATCCTCCTTCCTAACTTGTTAGACTTCTATGAGAAGGTTATTCCCACCATATGGATTAGCATTTGAAATCTTACAACTATATCTGAAAAAGGTACCCAACCTGAGTAAAACTGGGGTCGGTTGATGATACAAATTCGGAGGAGATGTGTCAGTTGCTCTTCCAATACTAAGCATGCAAAACCTTCAAATAAAAATATTTCATGAGCTATTTATTGACACTTATTTTTAAATGTTTGAAACCAAAAGAGGGACCTTGGCCTGTTTGCCCCAACTAAATCAAACCTATAATCTCCAAGATATTCTGCCATTAGCAAGGCAACAAATTCATTATCAAGGTGAAACAAGTTGTTGGGTCCTTGCTTCATTGTAGCAAGCCAGGCTTAATTAATTGGTTTTACTCTCCATGCTGTTAAACAAAAAAGGGGGGCATAGGTGCCTTGAAAGACACTGTAGCTGAAGTCATTAGTGTTAATTAACCTTCGAGCATGTTGTTTGGCAGGCTGGTGGCTGAGCATATTAGTTATCATCATTCGCTTCTTGGATTACAGAAGGAGTTGATGACGCTAGCTACTATAGGAATCCCAGTTCCAGTCCTGTCTCACTGTTAGTTAGCGGTGGGAGATGGGAGGAAGCATTAAGTTGGGACTAGAGGACAACTTCTCCCAACAAGCAGATCTTGGGCCTTTTACATTTGTAACACTATGATTCTACTTTTACTGTCACAGTTTCTTCCAATGGAATGCTGAGGTTGGTGTTTAGGTAGTGGTATTGAACTTTCAACCAGAGTTCTCTAGTGTCTAACCAAACCACCGCTACCTCTCCCCAATTCCATAGGAGACATCCATAGCATTTAAACTGGAATCATAGTGCTATAATTGTGTAATGTGAAAAGGCCCCTTGATTTCTATAGCAGATATATTTTCCCACCCTTACTGTTTTTCTATTTCCCTCTTTTTGCTCATATTATACATTATAGCATGATAGTTCCACATACAAAGTGCCATCACAGCTTCCCAGTTAGCATGTAGAAAATGTACTATCTTGCAGTGATAATTCACCACCACCATTTGATTGTTGATAGAGGATGAATGGGTCCTCAAGAAATATCTTAATATGTTCTCCTAGGACTTCATCCCACGGTATAAGTAAAATGAAGTACAGTACTGTCTCCTCTCCCATCACTTGCCCTCATACCCTTCAACTACAGCAGAGTTAAGGCATCAGTCTTAAGAAACCACTTTTTCTGGAGTTGCTTACCCTCAACACCCTTCCAATGAAGCCTAAGGTAAGGCACCCCTTTTAAACACTTATTTCAGTGGGAGCCACATCACCTGAAGGAGCATTAGCCATTGTTTAAAAAAGATTAAAAAAATATCTCATCAGTACTAAAGGATTCTATACTACCCAACTCGTCTCCTCCCCCCATGATGACATCATCATTTTGTTTACAAATGGGCAAGTGGGGATGCCCTTCACATGAGAAATTGAGAAATTGTGGAGAATTGTGGAGAATTGAAGAATAAGTCACTTGCCAATCGACTAAGGAACTGTGGTAAAAACCCACACTTCAGAAATGGCGAAATACTGGAAACCCACTGTTGAAGGTTGCATCATGTGATGGGCTCCATGAGTTGCCAATTCTTAAGTGGCTAGAAACACTGATTTTATTGTATGAGATTAAGTCCTTAGCCAGATGTAGACTAAAGATCTCTTCTGCCAAGACTCATTGCATTCTCCAAAGGTCTCCGTAGATGCTGTCATCAATCTGAAATCAGCTAAGGAGACAAAATCAGAGACTTCACTAATTCCTTTCACTATCCATCAGCAATATAAAGGCTGTGTGGAGGGGGCTTTTGTAGGCTAATGGTGAATTGGGTGGGTGGGAGTTCCTGATGGCATTGCAGAAGATGGAACAGAGTACCCAACTTCTGTAAAGACCAAACAAAAAAATACACAGGTGTGAGTTGGATTTATATTTGTATATTTCACAGACCTTTATATGTGGACATATTTCTCCAGTGAATACACAGTGCTAAGTGGAAACTCAGATTCTTATTTTTAGAATGTACATATAAAATGATTTGAAGGGCAAGCCAGAGGTAAAATTGTCTTGAAAACAGGTGCACCCAAATTGTTTTGCCGCTTGAAAGAAAATAAACACACTATTACCCCCCTGCAAGTCAAGGTGCACAGAACTTCAAAAATAGTAAGCAGATCAATAACAACAAATTCAAAAGTTGCTGCCCCCCCCCCTTATGTTACAAATCTGCTACTTGATTTGGTTGTTCTGCTTTGAATACAGGCAGGGCCAGTCCAACTTGGGAGACTACAGTTTAGAGCACAGGAACATGTTGGTGATAAGGAGAAAGGAGTGCTCGACCTTTTCCATATCTACATGGAATTCAGAATCACTTCCAATATGCCCCCCAGTATGAGTTTCCAGTTTGCATTCACCAACCAAATATCTTCTAAACATTTTGGACTTCAGCTCTTACCAATCCTCAGTAGCACAATTAACAGTCAAAAATTCTAGAAATTGGAGTTATGGGGCAAAACACCTGGAATCATCAGTTTGCAGTTGTCTGCATATCCTCCAAGTGTTCCAATTTGACAGGAACAGTCCTGATTAATTCTCATCATACTTTTTCACCTAATCATAACAATTCTCCCCAGTAGGCTCAAACAAACTTGTCTCTTCCAACTTGTCTACCCTTTCGCATTTCTTGCAGTCTTCACCCCACTCAGATGTTGCTTGGCTGCATGTGTTCTGGTTTTCATCTGTGAAATGATAGAGGAGATGAGTTTGTTCTGATGCATACTTATTTATCATTGTAAATATTCAGTGAGCCCAATGGCTTCCAAGAATTGTCATCAGTGTTCCGTCCTGGGCAATCCGAGGATTAGTAGTTAAGGGAGGGTTACTGAGAATTCTCTTCCAGAAGCCTATCAAGCAACCCCCCCCCCCCCCGCTCCCCAAGGATTTCATACTGTGTTTCCCCTAAAATAAGACCTCCCCAAAAAATAAGACCTAGTACGGGTTTGGGGGGATTGCCAAATATAAGGCCTCCCCTGAAAGTAAGACCTAGCAACTAAGAATGGGACCTTCCATGGCTGCAGGGCAGAAGCAGCACTCACGCACTGGAGGGAGGGAGAGAAAGTGTTTGCTTTCTGTGCCTCCCTGGCTGGCCTTGCCTTGCCTCTCGCCTGTCCCCTAGCCGCAGCTCTTGAAGAACCTTCCCTCGCTGCGTTTCTTTCTTCGGAGACAAGGCTCCATCCTGGCCATGCTCCCTTCGTCCCAGAGGCTTCTGATTGGCTCCTGGTGCCAGGGCAAGGGAGGGTGGGAGGGAAGGAAGAGGGGCTTGAACACCCTTTCCACTCGTCCTGCTCCTTCTGCACAGGACGCATAGGGGTTCTCCTCTCATCCTTATTCCTATCCTATGCCATGAAACTTATTATTTTATACTATTATTCTATTACCATATTATTATAATCATATTCTGTTATTATTATTATTATTATTATTATTATTATTATTATTATTATTATATCTCATTATTATATTATCCTATTAATACATTTTATATCATTATATTGTATATCATTATATTATTATTCTATATTATTATTATTATTATTATTATTATTATTATTATAATATTATTCATCATTCATGACTAAGTTGAAACTAGAATAGAGAGAAATCAGTGTGGAAACCTTGTGAAACCTAAACTGCAAGAAGTACCATAGATTGTTGTACATGTAAATAATGGTAGTAACAAGAAATTCTTGATAGGATTCACAGTTTGTCTGGTTTTGCTGGTTTGTGATGACAAATACTTTACAGTATATAATAAATTTTCATTTTGTTGTTCAACAATAAATGTGAGCTCTTCTTCATGGAAAAATAAGACATCCCCTGATAATAAGACCTAGTGCATCTTTGGAAGTAAAAATTAATATAAGACCCTGTCTTATTTTCGGGGAAAAAGGGTAGATTGGAACCATGGCAGTTAACGTGAAATTCTAGCACTGTAATTGTGCAGTGTGAATGCGCCCCTGGAATAGAGAAGTAGCAAAGGAAATGTACTAAACTCTTTTTTCTCATTAGCTAGTATTCCATTCAAACCTCTCACAATGCTACTCCACTTCTACAGGTATATCTTGTAAATATATGCATGAAATCAGCAGAGCCCAATTTGATTCTCTCTTTTGTGGTGGTATATGTTGATTAAATACAATCCTATGCCACTCTTTTTTCTCGAGGCTAAAAAAGAAAGTTCCAACTCTACTTACAAAAGAAAAAAAATGTTTTCTTAGTCTTTGAGGTCATGGACAACCAAAGCAATGGAGCACACTAGGCTATTTTTTGTTTCCTGACTGAAAATGCAGCATTCAAAGACTTTGTCAGTATTGTTTATGTTACTCTATAGACTTTCCAGGGTAATATATTATTTGAATTCAGCAACCTCCTCCCACACCTGCAGATTTCTCCCAATTGCTAAATGGGAACATGATTTCTTTCTACTTTCTTTTGTTTAAACACAAAATGTGAGAGCTGCTTTTCAGCTTCCTGTCAAACAATGGCCTCTGGGGAAGCTTCTGGAGAAAACAAACACCATAGGAAGATAATAATTAGGGCTGAGAAGGGGTTGGATAAAGGGATCCCAGTGCTGTATTGAGATGTGCATATGCATGGACATGTGGACACACACAATTAAAAGCTTCAAAATCTGAAAATTGTCCACATGGGTTGTTGAAACAATGACACCTTTACTTTCTGATGGTTCCATGTACACAAACTTTGATCCATGCACAAAGTATTAAAAATTGTGTATAATATTACCTTCAGATTATATACAGGAGGTGTTTACAAAACATACATGAATTTCATGTTTAGCCTTGGGCCCCATCTTCAAGATATTCCATGCTGTTTTTAAATTGCTTAGATTTTAGCTGTTTTTGTAAGCCACTCCGAGCACTGGGGGAGTGTTTTTAAGATTTTTTAAAGATATTTTAAAGATGTTTTTAAATTGTTATATTTTAGCCTTTCTTGTAAGCCGCCCCGAGCCCTAGGGGAGTGGCGGCATATAAGTTTAAATAATAAATAAAAATAAATAAAATGTACATATATGAAAATGCAGGTATTCCAAACCCTGAAAGAAATCCAAAATCACAAGTGCTTTTGATCCCAGGCATTTCAGACAAGGGCTACTCAACAAGTACAGCATTGTGGCTCATTCTGGATGGGCTCTGGCTGTGCTATTTTAATCTTTTAAAGCTGTCTTAAATCCCAGATTAGAAAAACATGGTATGTAAATAAATACAACAACATCAGTACTTCTTGTTGTTGTTGTCATCGTGGTCATCATCATTATCATCATCATCACCACCACAATCATCATCTGAGGGCATGAAATTCCTTAACTTTAACATATATTTCAAAACCAGATGTCCTAGCCATGGAACAGATGAAAGAAAGTTCAAATCCTTGATTCCTTTCCTTAGTTTTAGAGCTGACATGCCTAGTTATTAATGATTATGGTAAGAACAAAACAACCCTGGTTCAGGAATAGGTAACCTGCTGCCCTCCAGATATTTTGAGCTACAACTCTTATTTGCCATGCTGGAATACCTGGAAGGGATTGGGCGAGATTTCACTCAACCAGAGCTGTTCCAAGACATTTTGCTGCTCAAATGGGGGAAGGGGGGAGGGGGAGTTTAGTTTACATAGGTAGTTTAACCTCATGACACCATTGGCTACAGAAAGCATTCTTGGTTGCACTGAAGGAAGCAGGACAGTTTAGCCATAGGACAAATATAGCTCCATTCTCTAACATTGTTAATCTGCTCTCTATGGCTCATGCAGAGCATGTATTTTGTATGGCATTGTGATACTCTAGGCTGCGTGAGCACTGGAAACCAGACACCAAAGCCAATAAACAATCTAATACCTTTATTAAAAAATTGAAGAAATAAAACAAAAATAAGCAGAATATATAGTCCAACAATAGACCTTCTGGGAAAGGTCAAATATAGTCCAGTATTATAAAGTCCAATGTCCAGTATTAGAGTTTAAAGATGATAATCCAATTAACCGAAACACACTCAAACTTCCATGCAGTTTGAGTGGGGAATAATCCAGGTCTTTTGCAAGAGTCCCAGGAACAAGTCCGAGGCAAGGAGTTCAAGGCAAGGTAAGGAAACAAGGCAAGGCAAGGCAAGGGTGAATGTAGTGGATCCAAACGCGGTCCAGTCTTGGCTAGAAGGCGAGGCGCATTGCCCGGTCTACTCGAGAGTAGCGCACCACAAGGAACTAGAAGCGAAGTTAATCCTCCAACTGACACGTTGACACCGCGCTGGCTAGCCAGCACGCAGAACTTTTAAGGGACTTCAAATCTCCCTTCAAAACAGGTGTCCAACACTTTTCCCAAGGGAAAAACTGGCTAGAGACAACATCTTCGCTAGATGCAAGCCTCCCTGGAAACTCTCAAGGGAAACGGGTTAGTCAGCAGTTTCTCTGGCTGCTAATCTCGTGCTCCTCCGTAAGTTAGCCTTCTCCGAGCGACTTGATTCCCAAAACACCCTCCTATCAAAGGGAGGGGAACTGCTGGGAACAGGCTTGGCCCCAAGGCCTTTTTTAATGAGCTTTGGGCTTGAACTGTCAACAGGGAACATCTGGAAGGGAACGGACTCTTGCTGAGTTGGCATAAACCCTATATCCTCGTCGCTCTGGTCCGCAACGAATACAGGATCATGACCCGAGGGTCTCTGGGACATCAAAGGCATGTAGATTATCTGTTCTACTTCCTTTCTTTAAAAAATGCCTGAAGTCTTTGTTTAAAGTTTGGGGCTACCACCCTAACCACGGGTTTAAGCAAAACAGCTCCCAAAGATTTTCTGATTCTTGCTAAAAGACAAGGTGGCACCTATTCCCTCATACATACACTGAAATGGCAGTCCTGGTTGAATTTTATTTCAGCATAGGAGGTGGAACAATATATATTGCAATATAGCTGAATGCAACCGGCTAGTTTTGATAATGAAGGATTAGTTCTATTTTCAATTGGAAAGTGTTTTGCTGTTGGTTTCCAAGTGACTGCTCCATCTCAGAAACTGTTGCATGAGGCAGCTCCCTCATTCTGCTTATTAATGGTATGGATTGGGAGTAAGGTTTTTTTTTTTTGGAGGGGGGGAGGGAGGAAGCAACCTTTTTTTTTTTTGCTGCTTCCCAGCTGCTCCAATATTAAGTTCAATCTCCAGTTTTACCTCAGTCACCAAGAAAGATCTCAAGCATCACGTTTGCCACCCTTATTTTAGTCTGGCCTCCCTTCCCCATCTCATTTGGCATTCTGAAACTATCATCCTGCTTCACAGCCTGCCCCATGTCCTGAAGTGACACCATTCACCCCCTGCCATGTGCTCTGCCCACAACACTGACAAATAGAAAACTACTTGCGTGATTTGTTTCAATAAAGCAGAGGAGAGTGGTGAGGGTGTCGGTGAAAAGCCTTGGGTAAATCAATTATGCCTTCAGCAAGCAGGGCAGGGTCACAATTATCCTGTCCATTACCGTGATGGCTCAAAACTGCACTTAGCTGACCTGGAATAATTTACACTGGGCTGAAGAGACCACTCTTGAGGGAATCCCCCGGGGCTAGCTGTATTTATTTTCTCTGTGATCCGATGGGCCAACAGACATCTCTCCCGCCTTCTTCTTCTGTATTCAGCACAGATGAATGACTCACTGGGGGCCAATAGTCTTCTCTCCACCAGTAAACACTCTGAATAGGTACGACTCTGCTGGGAGTTATTGAAATGCTGCCCTTTTGTTCATTTAATTTTATATGTTTATATACACAACGTGATGCAGCCTTGAAAGTCCTAACCATAAGAAATGCATGGGATAGAAGGCTCCTGGTCACCCTACAAAAATTGTTTTGAGGGCAGTATTCAAAGGGAAGCAAATTGGCTATGATAGCATGCATTATCAGCGCTCTTTAGCCACATAAAAGGGGAAGGTCAATTTCTAGAGGTTAGGCTTTCATTCAGTCTTCTCCAGCATGATGCCCCTGAGACGAACCATTATAGTTTTGCAGGATGAACATAATGGGAGTTGTAGTCCAACAAATCTGGAGGGCCCTGAGGAAGGGAAACTGGTAGAATCAGTTTTGTATTTCCAGCTCTGGTCATACAAATGAAAAACATTCTTGGGCTGGAATGTATTTTTGATTTGGAAATTAATCTCTTATTCATTTCCTGTAATCATGTTGGTGGACAAGTTGATCAAATAAGGATCTGGGATACTATTAGTGTCATGCATGAAAATATTCCTAATATTAACAATCAGCTGTTGAATTCCTACCTGTCAGAGTCCTGGTTAAGGCTCAGAATCAAGGTGGTATATCTCACCCCTCCGTTGTCATTTCCAGCTATGTATACAAAAACAGTTATGATTTGTGCTGGCATAATTCCTTTATTGCCAAAGGACATTTGAAATAAGATTTGTCTTATTTTTAAACACTGCACTGAAGACTTGAAGTCATCATTTTCTTCCACCTATCAACAGGCTCTACACTTCTCATTTTTCACTTCTAGGTGTTTTTGAAAGATGCTCTTTATCGATTAGACACTTATTGATATGAGGACAATGAGAGAAGATAGTTACATCAGTTATTAAATTTAGAGCACTGACAAAAGCAATCAGAAGATACATAGTTTACTGCGAGAATAAAAACCAGGTTGCGAGATTCCAGATACCAGGATTATCATGACAGAAATGTCATGAATGTATATGTGTGTAATGGTTTATATCACTAATTGATTATTCTGCAGACTTCCTGACTTGCTGCTTTCGCAGCATAACTAGTGGGAATTTCTCAGTTTAGCTGAGAGTTTTTAACTTTAAGAGGGGAAGAAATCATTGCCTTCCCAGTCTGGAGATATTGTGCTTTTTGAAACAGACATGGGGAAAAACTGACACAGATCATAAATAAATCCTCTTCTTTGGCCACACAGAGAAGGAAGTTTCAGACATGTAATTTGAGCTGAATTCTGTCATAGTTGGTTTTCTCTTTTTTCCAAGTTTAGAATGTATTGCTCACCAGAGAAATAGGGAAAATCTTGCTTGATATTTGTTCTCCTACATTTACTCTAATGAGATTTCAAACTGGCCTACATTCCTTGTGTATGACCTGGCATCTTCTGGGTGTGTTAAAGTACAACTCCTGTCATCATTTGCATCTGAGCTTTAACAAAAAATAAATAAATAGCTGGAATTGTAGTCCAAGATATCTGAAGAGAGCTGGGTTGGGAAAGGCTGGTTTAAAGGACCCTCTTACATAATAATAAAACTTTATTTATACCCTGCCACCATCTCCCCGTGGGGACTCGGGGCGGCTTACATGGGGCAGCGGCCCAAACAACATAAGGACAAAATATAAGCAACATAATACAAATCACAATACATCATCCTAAAATAAAAATAAGGGATTTTCAGTGTTCATAAAAAGCATTCTAGCTGTAAAACTAGAGACTTCTCTTAAAATAAGGGACACCCAGCAACTCTAGCATGAAACCATCTTGATGGCTCAAGCAGAATAGTCATGTACCTTTGCTTTGATAAGGGGATGGCTCTCAAATGAAAATCTGAGGCCGCTTCTACACTGCCATCAATCGGATAATCCACATTATCTGCTTTGAATTTGATTATATGAGTCTACACTGCCATATAATCCAGTTCAAAGACGATAATCTGGATTTTTATGGCAGTGTAGAAGGGGCCTCAGAGTAGACCACCTTTCAGGAAAGAAAGAAGGCTGGCATCCTCCTTCCCTTAGAAATGTGATAATCTGTCTTGAATAGAGACAGAATAGACAAAGGTAACACTTTGATATAGTATCAGTTTAAGTGACAACAGATCCTGTTCTTTTCTGGAACTGTGTATGTTTCCAGTCCTAGTCCAGACTTTATTTGGTATTGAACATTGACACATGCTACTGTTGTAAACTAAGCCCTATTGGTAATAAATATTAAAGTAGAGACCTTTACAGACTTTTTGTGATGGTGTCCAGCATCATCTCATCACCAATAGTAGAACTGAAACAATTCTACCAGATTATCTCTGGCCAGCACTCCAATTTCTCACAGCTAGCAATAGAAAGTCATGTGCTTTCTACAGGATGAAGCCAAAAGAAGATGGATTCCTGAGGGTTATTGTGCAGAAACCAACAAATAAATGTGGCATCCACAGGCATCTTCCAAAGCTGTGAGAAGTGTTCAAGTACCTAACAAAGTGTCTAAATACATATTCATCCTTACTAAGTCATCAAACAGCTGTTTGTTGCTATCAGGGACTCAAAAAGCAATTTACTTGGTGGCAAAGGCAAAACTCGCTATAGTCCCTAGTGCTGTCATTCAAAAGCCACTACACAGTTATTACTCTTATTAGTTGGTAAAACCATGATGAGAAAACTCCTAGCTGGTAACAAATAGAAAATTACACCCTGGATACAAGTCTAGATGAGGTGAATTTGTAGAGAGCATAACATTACTGTCTTAATGTGCTAGTCACAGAAGGATCCAGGATACTGGGGCAGGGATATTAAAAATTGCTCTCAAACCTTTCTCTGCCAATACTGGGCTATTTGGCCTACATTCTTATTTTTGTTTATTCTGTCTATCCAAGATAAACCCCAGATAAACTCCAACTCAGTTGAGAATATTTTTCAAAGGAGAACACGCCACAATTTAGGCTCAAGGTTCAATCTAGGACACCTCTAGTTCAGTGGTTCTCAACCTTCCTAATGCCATGATCCCTTAATACAGTTCTTCATGTTGTGGCGACCCCCAACCATAAAATTATTTTTGTTGCTACTTTATACCTGTCATTTCGCTACTGTTATGAATTTTAATGTAAATATCTGATATGCAGGATGCATTTTCATTCACTGGGTCAAATTTGGCACAAATTCCCGATACGCCCAAATTTGAATACTGGTGGGTGGGTGGATGATTTTGTCATTTGGGAGTTGTAGTTGCTCAGATTTATAGTTCACCTACAATCAAAGAGTATACTGAACGCCACCAATGATGGAGTTCAGAACACACAGAACTCCCATGACCAACAGAAAATACTGGAAGGGTTTGATAGGCATTAACCTTGAGTATTGGAGTTATAAGTTCACCTACATTCAGAGAGCATTGTAGACTCAAACAATGATGGATCTGGACCAAACTTGGCACAAATGCTCAATATGCCCAAATTTGAACATTGGTGGAGTGTGGGGAAAATAGACCTTGACATTTGGGAGTTGTAATTGCTGGGATTTAATATTTCACCTACAATCAAAGAGCCCCTTGAACCACACCAACAATTGAATTGGGCCAAACTTCCCACACAGAACCCCCACGACCAACAGAAAATACTGGTCTTTGATGACCTCTCTGAACTTCCCTCATGACCCCCTCAGGGATCCCAACCCCCAGGTTGAGAAACGCTGCTCTAGTTGAAACAATCTTTTGGGACAAATATAGTGAAAATTTGGCAGCCTAGATGTACTGGTGTAATCTCCTATCAGCTCTATGGTGCATGGCCAATGGAAAATGATTATGGAAGTTCTAGCTCAAAATATTTGGAAAGCTGAAGAGTTCCCATTTTTAGACAGGACTTGCTTTGAGTGATATTTGCTTGAGACTCTGGAGAGTTAGTGTCAGGTAAGTAGGAAATACTATGCTAGACTGGGATAAACACTAGCCTGTAATAAGACATGTTCTTAACAATGTGTCGGATTGCACAGCATACTTCAATAGCTTAGAAATAATCTAGGGGCTGAGTGTTAAGGGCTTTTCAATTTCTCATTGTTTCAATCATTTGTGCAGCATCCAGCTCTAATAATGATAAATGACAGTAGGACTTTGGTTTAATAATGTTCAAAAAAGCTTTCTGTATTACAAAGAAAGAAAAGGTGTTATGGCAAATTGGTCAAAATAGTTCTGTTTAGAGGCATCTTGTTTGACTCTGATGTTACCAAATATAAAGTATAAAAAGTGGTTAAGAGCTCATCTACATGGGCTTAATAACCGGTACTCACTGTGTAGTCATTCCTGGCTGTTCTCATGATATTCTGCAAGCTAAACTATGTTAACTCTTTTAAAGGTTGCCATAGATGTGGGATGTCTCGCCCACATCTATGGATGCCTGCCATAGATGTGGGTGAAATGTCAGGAGAGAATACTTCTGGAACATGGCCAAACTGCCCGGAAAACACACAACTACTCTTTTGAAGGCTCTTTGTTAGGAAAAGTTGTGGGATGCTCTTGAGTTTGACCACCTCCTTTTTCTTGTTTGCATGGGTTCCTTTGCTGATGTCAGCAGCATGATGGCTAGGAGCTAACGTGGAGCTCTGCAATGGGAGCAGCAATAGTGACAGGGATGATAAGATGTCAGTTCAGGGGGCTGATGCAGTCTTGACCCAACCAGACTTTGACTTGCTGCTTGAATGAGGGTCGAATTATAGGCCCCTTTACCTCCCCCCCTTTGCCTGATTTAAGATCCTTTAGGGATAGTCCCCCCAAAAGCCCCGGGAGAATACCAACTAATACACCACTTATCCTACCCAGCTGGCCAATCAGTTAATGATGCCATCCCATCAGAGCTGTGCTCAGTACATTACACCTCATTTGACAAGGCCGTTAGGGAGGTCCGTAGGAAAGGTTTGGGTGCTGAGCTGGCAAAATGTGACATAAAGTCGGCCTTTCGCTTGCTCCCAGTACATCCTGAGGATTTCTCCCTACTAGGCTTTGCCTTTGAGGGTTCCTTCTTCATAGATAGGGCTCTTCCTATGGGGTGTTCAATCTTCTGCAGTACGTTTGAGAAATTTAGTACATTCTTGGAATGGGTCATTCGAGCCCGCTCGGGATTGTCTGGTGTAGTTCACTATTTGGATGATTATTTATTCATAGGCAGAGCGGGTTCAGGCCAATGCGCTAGTTTAACGGTCCAGTTCAATCAATTAGCAGCATCATTGGGGGTGCCATTGGTACATGAAAAAACAGAGGGCCCCAGCACCAGGATCATATTTTTGGGAATTGAATTGGATACAATACATCAGTTCTCACACCTGCCAATGCCTAAAGTGCTTGATCTTAAGGACAGGATACAATCATTCCTTGCAAGGCATAAGGCAACATTCAGGGAATTCCAGAGCCTCATAGAGCTTCTCAACTTTGCATGTAGAGTAGTCGTCTAAGGTAGGCCATTTCTCCATAGACTCTGATGCCAGCACGTGGCAGGCCTTTCCTGTCAACAGATGTCTTGCTTCAGACAACTCGCTCTGGACGCTGAGGATGCCCCAACCCCATTGCCTCTGGAGTTATGGAAGTTTGGAGAAAGGAACTTAGGTGGGGCACAGGCTTGTCCTTAGCACCAGCAACAAGGAAGAAGTATGGTAGGCCGGTGGTGGAATTTGAGCAGTTCAGGACCACATTCACCATGCTCAAAGTTTGGCCCATCCCGGTGGATGATGTATTATATTTTTGTACCTATTTACATTTTAAAGGTTTGACACCTCCTTCCATACAAACCAAGGGTTCTGCCCTGTCATTTGCATCAAAGGCGTTGGGATACCCAGATTTCTCAAATGAATTTCAAATTCGGAAGATACTGGAGGGGTGGATGCAAGAAAGGGGCAGATTGAGGGACCAGCGTTACCCTTTATCTCCAGCCATATTGCAAGGGCTCGCCAATACATGGAGGCACATCTGTAGTTCTCCCTACAAGGCACTCCTGTTTCATGCTGTGGCCCTTACAGCATTTCTGGGGCTTTTAGGGTGAGTGAGCTCGTGCCAATGTCCAAGGGTGATGGGTCTGGTAAGGCGCTGTTATGGGAAGATTTACAGATGCTACCACATCAGATAAGACTAACCCTTAGGTCATCAAAAGCAGACCAGAAAGGCAGGGGTAGGTTGGTGGGACTCAATGCCAACACTACTACAGACCTCTGCCCAGTCATAGCTTTACAACAATATGCTCTTTTTAGAGGAAATACCCCTGGTTATCTGTTTTGCCACAACAATGGCATCTCTCCCACCAAATACCAATTTTGGAATGTAACTTCAAAAGCTTTGGGGATGCTAGGGATTTCAGAGGTGAAATTTGGCACTCCCTCCTTTAGAATAGGGGCTGCATCTACGGCCTTTATGATGGGCATGGATTCTCAGGATATACAGCGAAGTGGAAGATGGCATTCACAAGCATTCAAAAGATACATCAGGCCTTTCCCAGGGAAGGGTGGGTTATAATTAACCTCTTTGTTGTTAGTTTGCAGAGCCACTCCGCAGCGCCAAAGGGTCCTGATCTGTGGACACAGCATGATTTACTGGGCAGGATGGCAAGTCCGTCAGACCCCTGTGGGCTCACAGTTGGGCTTGGCAGAGTTCTGCACAGTGGAATGGTTGGGAAAACGCAGCCTGTGGTGGAATGTGCTGTTGCCACTGCCTTTCGAGGAACGCAAGGGACCACCCCCTGATATTCTTGTGTTGCATTGGGGGGCAATGACCTGGGACTACTTAAGGGAATAGCCGTAAGCCTACAAACTCAGTATGACTTCAACTACATTCCCATGAGATGGCCCGGGATTCACATCATCTGGTCAGCTCTGTTGCCACGACGGGTTTGGAGGGTTGATGGTGATCCAAGGGCAATAGAGAGGGCAAGACGAAAAGTAAATAGGCAACTAATTAAGGGTGTGGAGAAATTAACAGGCCAGTACCTCCCTCATCCAGAAATCGTTTTCCATAACCCAGAGCTTTACAGACCGGACGGGGTGCATCTATCAGTGGAAGGGAACGACATATTTTTAGCGGATCTTAAAAGGGGTTTGGAGCTCGTTCTGGAAGTGGGGGGGGGGGGGGAGAAAAGACACTAGGCAGACACTTGAGTCTTTTTGTGGCAGGAAGTGGGGGAGAACTTGGATCAGCATACACCTTGGCACCCTTCCATACTAGGGTGAAGGGGGGAATTTTGGGTTATCTCTGTAGGCTCTATGGCTTAGGGGGTTCCCCAAAATATCTCCCTTAGGGCTGACCTTGGGGGGTTCACCTCTCTCTTAGGGGGCTTTATGGTCCGGGGGAGAGGTGCCCAGGGATGGCCTTCCAGTAATGACCATCTGGGACAGCAAACCATCAATGTGGAGTGCCCCCGGGGTCAGGTGTTTTGCCCAATGGTTGGCTTGGCAGGTAGTCCCAAAAGATACCTGGCCTCACCATTACCCATGTCACAGTGCTCTCCCCCACAACTAGTCAATTATCTCAATTACCAGTTTTATAATTAGGTCAATAAATGGCCCATTTATTTCTCCACATCTTGTGGCTGGTCTCTTTATTTTGCGGTGGGGATTCAGTTCAGTGGGGCTGATGCAGTCTTGACCCAACCAGACTTTGACTTGCTGCTGCAGCAGACTGGCGACAGTGTGGATTTTTTTTTTTTGCTGGACCAAGACTAATCAGCCAGTATTGAGGAGGCCAAAGAGTTAGGTTTAGCTGGTAAATTCAGCTATGTATACAGTATGTACTGGCAGCATCTACCTTTACCACTGATAGGCACTTGTTTGGAGGTTCTAGCAGGGGAGTGCAGCTATTGTATACCCGGGACCGAAGACTGGAGACCTCGGTACACTCCTTCTATAGTCCTCTTCCACCGAGCGCGCAGCTTCGGGAGGGACGCACATGGAGCAGTGAGGGAGGAAGGGGACACTCGCCTAGCCAGCCAGATCAGCCGAATCAACCCTGGCGATCAATGGGGTGACAGATGTCACAGCCAGATCGCCCTCAGATAGGCACTTGATGGAGAGCCACAGCCAAACCTAGTTTTCTAATGTGTTGACTTACAAACATGTTTTTGATCTTATTTACTCTTTATATTTGTTTATGCACTCTACATATGACAGCAAAACACCTCACATTTTCAATATATTGCAACCTTCTTCTAGTTTAGAGTTTCTTCAAGAGCATCACACGGTCTTAAACTTTGCTTAGTCATCAAAATGTCTTCAGTTTCTTCCTGACCTACAGGTGGTAGGTTGAGTCCTTACACAAGGGACAGTTATAGTGCTGTGATTCCTCATTAAATGCCATGGCCACATGCTATGGAATCCCACATTTTGTATTTGTTAAGGCACTAAAGTTTTCTGACTGAGAATTTTCTCCCTAAATTGCAAATGCTAGGATGACACAGGATGAGACCTGGACAGTTAAAGTGAATTATAGCACTATAATTGGGCATTACTATAATATTGGGATCACAGTTTGCATGGAACCTCACCTCTGCTGTCTCATGATGTAGACAGAAACTGCTGGCACTCATTGATTGATATGGATCAATAAAGGTTGTAGATTTTCAGGGAGTTCATGCTTATGGCAATGTCTGCTCACCTGCTAGTCAACATGGACCACTACACCAGTGGCTGCTGGATAACTTTCCATAGCAAGAAAGTTGAACTAATGGAGGTGTGAGGCTCCAAATAAATGAGTAGATTTAGAGGACCTTAGATGTACACCTACATTGCTGGTGAATTGGCCCTTAGTTTAACTGTAAGGCAACAGACGTTTTACAAAGTATTCAAAAGCTGAAACCACTTTTCTATCTTAATTACACTGACATAGGTTCCTGGGATGGAAGGGAAAAAATTGGAAAAATGGGAAAATGGCTATAGGCATAGGGAAGAGGGTTTGAGGTAGGAAAGTTCAGAAATTATGTTGGGCACAGTGTGCCAAGAAGATCCCAGGCTTAGAAAGAAGCCAGAACCTATCTATTATACATACTTGGCAGACTGCTGCCATCAGTTTAAATGCTGCTTCTGAGGCTTCGTTCAGGCTAAACATTCCATGTCCACTTTAGGCATTTGCAAAACCATTGTGGGATGCTCTGGTTGGCAGCATACAAGACAATATCTATCCCTAGATGTATAATGGGCTTGGCTTGAAGCACATACAGCTTCAAGCACTATGAGAAATAGTGCCCTTAGGGAATCTGGGGCACTCAGGCTAGTTTAGCCTGTTTTTTCCATGTGAAAGACAGAGTAAGATGGTTGCTGCTTTAGGAGCTTCTGTCTAACTAGCTAGGTAGATGTAATATAACAAGACTAAGCAACCAGGGGTTTTGGACTGTAAGTCCCATAACCCACAATCCTTGGTCATGTTGATTGGGGTGTGAAAGGTTGTTTGGAACATACTGGGGTTGTTTATCTCTGTTGTTGAAAATGACTCAAGCACACCAATAGCACATTAGATTCTGGAAGGGATGTGCTATGAAATGGTGCTCTGCATTTGTCTCAATTTAGATATGAATGGCCTATGGAAACTAGTTACTTCAGTGTTCTGAAAAAAGTTGACTGAATGCTCTTGTATGCATAGATTTTGTCATTTATATGCTCTTTCAAATATTTCTGAAAGATTGATTCCAGCAGCATGGTAAGCCAGTATCTTTATGTGGAGGAGAGCACTCAAATGGCCATTTTAATATTATGTTACCAGATCTTGAATTTGATCTTTTGATTTCCATATAGTGCAATTCTCTCTAAATTAAAAAATATCTGTCAAGGATGACATGAAATAAAAGATGCAGCCTTGATTCTACAGGGTTTTTACAGGCAACTGGCAAGTGAACATATCAGATAGTGCATTTTACTACTTGTAAGATTGATAAAGAAAAAACCTAGTCAACGTGATCCTTATTTGACTTGACACTGCAGCAGACATGACTTGACACATGGCCCTTAGTTCTTTTTCCAATAAGCACTCAGGGGTTTGAGGATGGCAAACAGATGATGTACATCTTCCACATTGCATTCACTACAATTTTCTTGGCTCTCTAAGGGCAATAAAAGGCTGAGGAGAAATAGCCTCCTGAAATCTTCCACACCATTCTCATTTCCCCAATCTCTCTAAATCTCTGTCTACCTTGAGAAGCAAAAAGAAAAGAGTTCACTAAATATTTTTCAGTAGGGTGGTTAATTCTCTAACCATTTGGGAGGAACACAATAGGAAAGAGCAAATCTGTCAATTTCAGTTCTGCTCAGTTTCCCAACTGAATATTCATTTTGCCAGTTTCTGCATCTCTTTGTGAATTTGGCAAAAACAGACTACAAGTAGGAAAAACAGTTGAGTGCATTTTTGTGTGCATTTATGCATTATTGTATATGCTTTTTGTTGTGTGTGCAGTTTACTATGGAATTTATCTAACATATTTTGCATTATATTATATGTATGCATTAAAAGCATTCTCCTTGGAAAAATATCCCAAGTGCCTTTACATTATTTATTACAGTTTAATGGAAATTCATCCTAACATACCTGTCATATATGTAAGTTTTTAAAATTTTCATATGAAGTTACTGCAAACAGCCCTTCTGTAAGGATGAATATACTTGTATACAAAAATCCAAACCTTCTCAGAACTTTGCAAAATAGTCCTCCAGTTTAAAAAGGTATAATAATGCATGCACTCAGAAAAGTGTGCAAAATATGGATATTATTGGATTTTTTATTTTTTACCTTTATTGGATATTCCAAGAATAATTGTATAGGATAAACTGTATATTTGGGGGAAAAATATATAGGGATATGTTCATTATCATGCATTATGAAATACACACATACATTTTCTTATGATTCGAAACAATACAGAATTGATGGTAATTGAACTTCAGGTTGTGAAAATGAGAAACTGGGTTGAATCACAAATATTAGATTAGTTCCAGCCAGAGCAATTGTAGGTGCCTCTCATTTTACATATTAAAAATATTTTCTTCTAAACAGCAAGCTCAAGTGGGAGGTGGGAATGACGTATGAAGTTGACTTCAGATGTGTGTAGACTGCAGTGGAATGCCTTTCTGAATAAACTGGTATCCTTTAAACTAAAGCACACACCAGAAATTCAGGGATTCTTCTGGCATTCTTTTACAGCAGGAGTGAAAGACTGGGATACTTTTTTGGGGGGAGCATTACAGCTGCTCCAGCAACAACAAAACAAAATTACTTATCGAGCTCCTCAAAAAAGGGACACAAAGGCATGTTTTGGCGTGTTCCTGGGATGCTAGAAGGCATTTTGGGGCAATTAAAAATTCATTTCGACCCCTGGGGATTCAGGGAGCTCTAAATATAGTGCACATTTCTTCCATACCCCCTAAAGATCCATTTTAGACCTTTAAACTTCTTTGGTTGTGTGTGGGTGTGTGTATGTTTTGATCACAGGGGTCACAAAAACACACCTGAAGCCTGTGTGTGGCATGTAGGCTGAACTTTGCTCATCCCTGTTTTAAGGGATTTTTAATAACCCATTTATCATTTTAAATATTTATTTACTTATTAGACTTACAGAATCACCGACTCTTAGAACTGGAAGATCCACAATAGCTATCTAATCCAACCCCCTGCCACAAAGGAATAACACATGGCCATTAGCTTGTGCAATTTGTTCAGAATTTCATTACATTCGGATCTAAAGCACTTTCGAAGTGAGTTCCAACCCACCTGCTCACTGCCTTCCCAATATTAAGAATCTGAATCAAAAGGAACCTTCAATTCTTAAGTCTTGGATGTCTTTGGATGTAGCTGTGACCAAGTCCCACTGACAGGTGAAGCCAAACATGTTGGCATGACTCTCAGCCAATCAGGCCTGATGGAGGAGGGAGGGGAAGGCAGAGGCATTGTTCTTGTAGTCTTTTTTTTTAAAAAAAATGTTGTTTTTTTAAAAAAAACTTTGAAAATTCCCAACAAATCAGTGGATGGGTGAAAAATTATGAAACATGATAGGCAAAAAGTGATAAATATGTTCTACCATTGTAGCAAGTTTCACCACAATAGCTTTAAAAATGAGGGAGAAGGGAGCCTCTGAATTTTCCCCATTTATAGTAATTTAATGGGAAGCAAGAAGCCACATGCCTACACTAAACTACATTTCCCAGAATGCATTGGGCTGGAGCAGCTATCTGTGGCATTGAGAGACAGTCTAATTATTATAACATATACAATCATGGAATTTGCAAAGACGAGTTAAGGAAATAATAGTATATAAACCTGTGCAAAATTATGTGGTTGTGTGTCAATACTAGGGAAGCTAAACCTGTGCCTCTCAGCCAATTAAAGCTGATGGAGGAGGGAGGGGGCGGCAGAGAGGATCTTTAAAAAAAGTTGTTTTAAAAAGCTTTAATAATTCCCTAAATTTCCGTGGATAAATGAAACATTATGAAACTTGATGGGCAATGTGTGGTAAATTTGTCCTACTACTGTAGCAAGTTTCACCTCAATAGCTTTAAAAATAAGGGAGATAGCAGCCCCTGAAGTTTCCTCAATAGTAACGGAGGAGCCATATGCCTGCTTTAAAACTACATTTCCCAGATGTCCCAGTTCCTCTCTCCTCTTGACATTCCCCACCCCCTTTTGTCCTCACTCTTTACTTATTAATATCATTGGCCATTGTGCGCAAACTTGGATGTTGCTTGGCCATAGGTGTCCTGTTTTTTTATCTGTGAATTCTTGGAGGTTATGAGAAGTTTGGAGAGAGAGAGAAACAGCATGGTGTAGTGTAGTGGTTTGAGAGTTGGACTACGATTGTGGCTTGATTCCCCACTCAGCCATAGAAACCTACTGGGTGATCTTGGGCAAGTCACACACTCAGCCCCAGAAAATCCAATGAAACAGTAAATAACACTTTTAAACCAGGAACAGATTTCCTTATTCAGAGGCTAATGGTCATCTGTCAGGAGTGGTTTGATGGTGTGCTATGATTTCTGTTCATGGTTGATAAATGTCATTTCCTAATTGGAAAATATGGTGAAACTTTATTACACTGCCAAAACTTTGTCTTTGCGTAATGGACATCGTCCTATAAATAGCACATTATGGTTTGTTGAGTCTCTCTCCACCAATTTAACAAAGTTTCAGCCACAAAAATAAAGTTTCTGAAGTAGAACAATGACTTTCAAAGTAAAAACAACCCAATGAAACAGGAAATAACACTTTCAAACCAGGAACAGATTTTTGTTATTATTTTTTAAAAAATTATAAAAAAAATTGAAAATTCACCGAAAATTTGAGGATAAGTAAAATATTCTGAAGTTTGGTGAATTAACAGTGGTAACTGCTTTCTACCACTGTAGCAAGTCTCATCAGGATAGATAAAAATGAGGGAGAGAGAAACCCCTCAAGTTTCCCCATTGACAGTAATGTTGTCCTTCATGCTCATGTGCATCTGTCATTAACAAGGTACTTACAAAGATTCGGAAGTTTCAGAAAGTTTCAAACCTTTGGCCTTCAAAATTCAGAAATGACTTTAGAAACAAAGCGCCAGTGCCCCCTACTTTTGAACAGAGTTTAGAACCATTTTTTTTTCTGGATCGCACATGCCTAATGGCCATCCATCTTCTGCTCAAAGACCTCCAAAGGAGGAAGAGTCAATCACCCTCCACAGCAATCTATTCTACCTAGGTTGAATAGCTTTTACAATAATGTTTGTGACATCTCTTTTTCCTGGAATTTGAATCCAGTGATTCTTGTTGTAGTTTCTGAAACAGCAATACATGAGTTCAGTTCATTATTAATAACGTCTGTAGGCCACTCTATTACAAATTATTCTGGGTGGATGGTGATAATGATGATTAGCATGCTTGCATTACATCTTTCAAAAAACATAGCTATGAGTTTGAACTTTACTACCAAAATTGAAATAGAGATTGGAAACATTTCTTTTTGGATCTGAATCTCTCAGATACCATGGCAATTGGGGATTCTGCAGTCTGTACACACACCCACATGCACACACACAAACTTTTTCAGAGCTCGCACTATGGCTATCCATTCATGCACTGTGAATTAAATGGAAATATGCTCAATCAATGCTTTTTGAAAGTTTATATTCAGTGTGGGAACCTTTTCATATTGACTTGCTTGATGTGAAATTCCTGTCACGGGCAAGTTGTACACTCCAGAGAATTAAAGACACCAGAAAAGCAGTGCTGGATCAGAGCATAGGCCTGTCTAATCCAGCTGTCTTTTCTCACAATGACCAGTCAGATGCCTTTGGGATATCCTCCTGCTTGTATTCTCCAGCAACTGAAATGCAGACATATTGCTTCTAATACTGTAAAAGAAGCCATGAAACATCTCTGATGGGTAAAGTGAAGTCCTCCAGACATTGTTGAACAGCAGTTTCCATTAGCCTTGGCCAGAATAGCCAATAGTGAGAGTAGTACTTCAGCAACATCTGTAGGGCCAGATTTTTTCCATCCTAGCCCAAGGACGTAATCACATTACATTCCTGCTATCATTGATAGCAGATGTGTAACAGGTTGAGTATCTTCAATATTTCACATTTCTTCATCGTGCAATTGCACTGATTTACCATTTTAAGCTATTTATGTGTTTTATCTGTAAATAGCTAGGGAAGGGAGACTCTCGGGGAGGAGGCTGATTGGCAGACAGAATTATGTGATCAGCATCAATAACAAAGAGGACAGTCCTGCTGCAAGGCTGGTTTGCTTACCTCTTGTGATTAAGTCCTCACTCAGTCTATTACTAATTCAAACTAAAATAGATTCATTGAATCCATTAAATTTATATTAATGTTGGCATATAATCCATCAACTGAATTTCTCTAGTTGTGGCCAGCAATATGTATCCATCATTTCTAGAATCCAATGATATACATAACTGACAGCTTGGGTTGTCTTTGTGGATGTAGTACTGGCTTTGGAAACTGTCCAAAAACTTTGGTGGATCCAAAATGCTGTAGTCAGGTTGCTGACTAAACTGGTTACTAGGAATACATATCTCCTTTTTTGAAACAGTTTGTTTCAAACAGTTTGTGGCTACCAGTCTGTTTCCAAACAGAATTCAAAGCGATGGTTATAACCTTTCTGAAAGACCTTTGCTTCCTATATAAATCTGCCCACATGTTAAGATTTACAAATTGATATAATACTTTTAAAATATTATAATTGTATGTTTAATCTGATTTTTTTGTTTTGTTTTTAACCATCCTGAGTCCCTTCAGGGAGATAGGATGGTATATAAAATTTTATTATTTTTATTATTATTAAGTTATACTTTTTTAATATGTTGTAAGCAGCCTTGAGACTCATTATTGGGACTACAGTGGGATATAAATGCATTAACAACAAGAACAACAACAATATGTTTTAAGCTGCATCCAGTCCCATGCTGGGAGATAAATGGAGTTTAAATAAAATAAAATAGTTTGGGACTTTGAGAGAAACAAACTCGAATCCTTATTTAGTCATGGAATTTATCATGTCAACTTGAGTTATGAATACCTTTCAGAAAATCTAAATTGCAATGTGATTGTCAGGATTAGTAATAGGCCAGGACAAATAACAACCATCACCTTTTGGAATGAATGGGCAATTCTAACACTACTGTATTGCCATCAAATCACTAGGTTTTCCTTTCTTCAGTGTTCATACTGATAGCAAAATGGTATAGATTAAGATTTATGAAAATATGGCAGGAAATCACCAAAAGTAGCTGCCACCTAGTTTCCAGGGGAAAAGGGACAGGAAAGCAGTAAGAAATATATATGCCATAGTTCTTTCCCTTGAATTTTAACCGATTTTGCTTCCACTTCTTTTATTATTTGTACCTTACAATTTCCGTCTCTCTTTTATCTCATTTCTTGCTTCACAATGCCTTCCCTCCTCTCTGGTTTCCCTTTTCTCTCTTCCTTGCCTCACCTTGCACCTTCATCATGTTCCCCTCCTTTCCTTTTTGCACTAAATAAATGATGTTGTTGTGCATTGCAGAGAAGAACACTAACATTGGACAAATGTGTCTTTTATGAAAGCTTGATTGACATTATGGTTTTCTCATTGATAGAGTCTAGATTTTCCCAGAACCAGTCTAAAAACATTGTCATGCATCATTGTTAGAGAGCTGCACCATATCCAGGGATCAATTTAACCTCTGCACCCTCCTTCTGGGCTGCACCCTCCAACGGTGCCCCCAAATATTTCTACCTTCTTCTGAGTCTTTTCCAAAATGGCAAATAGAAGTGATGTTGCATCAGTCTCTGTCACCATTTTGGGAAGGCCTCAGTTGAATGCAGAGATAACCATGTTTGGGAGTTGGGTGGAGGGGCATGTTTTTGAAACTCTGGGTGTTTTTCCAGTGAAAAAATGTCTGAAAATTATGACAAAGATATTTGGGGGGTTGTGGGGCTTTGGGGGACTGTCAGGGACTGGAAAACAGGATTGCAGGGTCTGATCTTTGCCTGCTTCTGCCATAGGTGAACATCAAGCTCTAGTTTTAATTTATATTCAAATCTTCTTATTTACCTCTTCGCACAACAGAATTGGATTACAATAGAGACAGTACCCCATGGATATTGAAGACTTCTGTTTATTCCCACTCTTTACTTTGGATTTTTTCTCAGTGTCTTACAAGCAAAATTGGAAGAGTTATTTTTTGTACTACAACACCTAGAAGTGAGAAGCAATCGTGGGTAGTGACCATATTGAGCAAATGCTTCTAGGAACTGTAGTCCAAAAAGTAAGTTTGTCAAACTCTGACCAAACCACCCTCCCTTTCTACATTCTTTTAGCCTTTCATCCTATTTATTAGCACATGTCATGTGCAGAGGTAGTGATATTAGTACCAGGCATACACATTCCTCTCTGTCCCTGACCAGATGATGGATAATTCTGGATTGGGATGTTATTTTCTCAAATTGCTCTCAAAGCCCCAATATTTGTCTTGTTTGAAGGCAGAAGAGGAATCATCTCTGCAACGCTAGAAGGTTAGCAATGAGTCTGGCATAGTCCTATTTATCTTTTGCTGCTTGGTAATTCACCCCTCAGAAGGCCAATCTGGCTGCACCTTCAAGGCAGCAGAAAGGCAATGATGAAATCCTCCTGGGATGACAGTTTGTATATCAGCAGTTGGCAGCTGCAGGGCATCCAATATACTCACTGGACCTCAGACAACCTCCCACCTCTCACACAAAAAGATAAAGAGGACACATTCTTATTCCCCGTCATGCATCTTTGCTTGATCTCATCTGAAGGGAGTGAAGCCTGTTTTGCTAGCCTACTACGAGGTTGCTTGAACCTGACTGGTGCTCCAAGAATAGGAGCACACTTGGAAAACTTCCTTTGTGCTTTTGTTTTTATCACCATGCCTTTCTGAACCCAAGCATACCTAGTAATCACAAGGACTGGGGAACCTGGGAGTTGCTGTAGAAGAAAAAAAAGAAATTTTCCCAACTTTGGGATGAGTGCCTCATGTCTTTCTGCTGCATGAAGAATCTAATATTTCATTAACCATGGTGTCAGCACCAGTATTTGTAAGCATGAAGCCTCCAGGAGTATTTCCTTTCCTATGCAGAAGCATTTCCCACTGAAATCAATAGCAATTAAAGAGAAGGAAGAAACTGGGTTGGAGAGTTAACACACAGACACAAAAAAATCTCAGCTGTGAATGTAATCTTGTTTGGATCCAGACTGGCTGATATGAACAGGTACTCTGAAAATGGTTGTTTTGGAGATAGCAGACTCTGTTGACAGAATGCAAGTCATGGAAATGAAGCTAGTTAAAAACTGGTGCAACATGTATGGTGCCTAGGGTTACCAGATTTCAGGGCATGGCCCCTCTGTACCAATACCCAGGATGAGAGCACTAAATTGAAAAATATGTGCTTATATTTTCCTAATTTGTTAGACAGGGTATCCTTTCATACAACTCAGTTATAGCATGATGATTTTACTTGAACAGACATGCCTTCATCCTATGGAATTCATGGATTTATAGTTTGGTAAGGCACTAAAACTTCCTGGCTGAAAATGCTAAATACCATATTTCACCACAAAATAGTTGCATTTTCAGCCAGAAAAAATGGGGGTGCGACTATTATGCAGTGAAAAAAATCCAACCACAAAGCCAACAGCTGAATGGAGGGCCAAAGCTTCAAAGGAAAGGGGTGGGCATGCAAGTGAGTGAAGCTAGAATACCAGTTTGGGGCCCTCAAAAGTGTGTGTGTGTGGGGGGGGGGTGCAGCTATTACATGGTGGCATATATCACACAGTGTAATATTCTACCCTCTCCTCAGTTCTAGGTCCAAGGGTTCCACAGGACCTGAGCAGTTAAAATGGAACCATAGACTATACTTGCATAGTGTGAATAGTTCCTTGGTGCTTTTTATTTAAATGGCATAGTGGATAATTATGATTGATGTGTACACTTTCATTGTTAACAGAATAATCAAAACCTACTCCTTTTTGTCGACAGGCCTCAAGTTGTGGCTCTGAAATATCACAGACTGGGATATTCCTGACTTTACAACCCTACTGGGAAAAAGAACCCAAGATATTTCTTTATTATCAGATAGGTTCTTGGAAGCCTCTGGAAAAATGTCCTATAGCCTTGCTCTTATAGTAGGGGTGAAGAACGGTTGGCTTTCCATCAGTCCCACTTTGCATGCTCAGTGGTAACAGATCATGAAAGCTGTAGGTCAAATAGGAAGCATGCTCTACTTCTGTCTTAATAGTTGTAATATATCAATATGCCAGTTTCATACCAGACAAAAAGAAATGGTTCTTTCTTTCCTCTTTTGTGCGATGAGGAACTATGAATAGGGAAGGCAAGTGAGAATAGATTGTAGTTTCCATGATCCACAGCCTTGGCTCTTAGAAATTGCATTGGAAGTATGGCATACATAAGATTAAATCCAGGTGTAAACCTCTTTCTGTGTGGCTCATAATAATAAAAATCAACAGCACCAAGAACATGGAATATTAGATTTGGAATATATATGAATAGATTTCAGAATAAGCATGGAGAACACAAATAGATCAAGCCAGAAGTGACAGAATTGGTCACAAGGACCCATTCATCAATCACTAGTTCACATGGTCTGAACGATTATAAAATAGCCACAACACAGCAAATCAGACTGAGCTATGCCATTCTTTTTAATCAACTTGTCGATGCAGGACTCTGATATATTCCTTTACTGGAAAAAACACAATAAAATATGCCTCATAATTCCATATATTATACTCCTTTCTGTTGCTATGCACATTTGCCTATACTGATTAAGGATCTGTGTAGGGTAGCAAAACAACTGTTCAGAGGAAGCACAAGTGCTGCACCAATACATTTGCCTAGGGCAGAAAGGGAGAACAATTTATGGGCATGGGAGGTGCAATTCCAATTGCAAAAGGACTTAGAAGCAGTATTCCAATTTTTGGGCATAGGGCAGTACTAAAAAAATAGGCCAAAGCAATGTGGGCAGGGCCAAATAACTATTATTTTTGGGAAAGTACACAGTTCACAATTCATAAAAGACAATCAATCAATCAATTTATATCCAACTTTTCTGCTTTGTATAGCATCAAGTTGACCACAACATTTTTGGCAATAACTGCAAAAACTTGGTATAGCATGGAGCACCAGATCTTCAGGTATCAAATGAAGTATCTGCTAACTGATGTGAAGCCCCCTGTGCCTGCTTGCTGATGGGATGGCGTGCTTAGGATACGTACCTATGGACATCAGCCAGCTGGGAGTCAGGGTGCTAATCAATTCAATGCTAATCAAGGTGGCCAATTGCAACATTCACAAATGCCTCAAACAGACAAGAGTTCTTTCTCCCACCCTGGACATTCCACAGATATATAAACCCCACTTGCCTATTTTCCAACAGACCGCACAACCTCTGAGGATGTCTGCCATAGATGCAAGCGAAAGGTCAGGAGAAAATGTTTCTGGAACATGGCTGTACAGGGTTGTTGTATGTCTTTCGGGCTGTGTGGCCATGTTCCAGAAGTATTTTCTCCTGACATCAGGAGAAAATACGTCAGGAGAAAATACTTCTGGAACATGGCCACACAGCCCGAAAGACATACAACACCCCTGTGATCCCGGCCATGAAAGCCTTCGACAACACATTGCTGTACAGCCCAGAAAACTCACTCAACCAATTCAAATGATTGACAAAATAAGGTTTCCTGAGTGTTGGGAAATTCTCATGAGAAATATTGAATGGATGATTAAAATTAAAGATATTTTTATGGGAAAAATGCACATGGCATCATTTCCTGTACAGATTTTATTTTGCAGAAAATAGGAACATTTTTATTTTCTAAAAAGGTCACATATGTTTTAGTGAAGAATAGGTCCTAAACTGTGAATAGTCCTTGAGAACTGCAGTTTCTCACAAGTGGGGGAATTATTTTTGCAAAATTATTTGTTGATGCTCGTGAGAATGAGATTAACAAGGGTTTAGATCCCCACACAATAGCCAGATTAACTATTACTTCCAAATTCAAGGATGAGAAATCAGTTCTTCAAGTAGGAGTCACCTTTTCTAACACTGAGTTTCCCCACAATGGCTTCTGTTACTGTAATGGTTTCATTCCTTTCTCTAAAACATCAGGTTTGCTACTGTTTGACTTAGGAGTGGGTGGCATAATGAACTGTGGTTATGAAATAGTGTGACACATGCATTCAAGACTCAGTGAATACCTCTGATGCTTGTTTAAGAAGCAAAAGCTGCACAGAAAGGAATGGAATTAACATGAAGAAATTTGGGCTGCAGTTCTTTGCAACTACCTTGCTAGAGGGGCTACAGCAAAGTTGCAGATCATATAGTATGCCTATAAAAGGATTAAGATTCAATGTGTGACATCTCTGGTCTTAATACTGGAATTCTGGACTGCCAAAGGCAGTTATGAGGTAGTCTGTCTCTGTATAAATCAGTTTCCTTTTTTTCTGATCTTTCCCTCACCTGTTCCCCTTCTTTACTGTTGTTTATTTTCTGTTACCTAATCCTCAAGGTTGGGAGGAATGAAGGGGCTTCTGGAACACAATTCTCAGAACTCTCAGATGTGTGGTCAATAGAATTCTGACAAACATGGTCCGAAAACCCCGCTTTACTAAGCTCTACGAATACTCAATGCAGGACCTCTCTTCCTTGCATTGCTAACTTTCTAGGTTCATAGGTTTTATGTCCTCCAACCGGAGGCCCTAGTTTTGATTTGGGGAAAACAGCCCACAAATCACTCCAGTGAATATGATACACAGCTATTCCTTGCCATCCTCAGATATGCCCATCTTTGTTCTTTGTGCCAATGGCAAGATTAAAGAGGCAATTCTGCACTTTTATGAGCTAAACACCCCAAATAGATGATCTGAGTAGAGTTTGATTCTCAGCAGGCGAAGAGGGAGAAAAAACGCTTTCTTTTATCTGCTTGGATAAGTGCAAATAAAAGCGAAGGATGATTAATCCTTTCATACACTCTATTTCATTGCAGGGGGCCTCGAAGACAGATTAATGAAACTGGGGTGGGGGATACCTTCTTATTTATCCTTGATAAGTGGATGAAGAATGGCTTATGGTTCAAGCAGCCAACCCATTGAATGTTGATTTGACATTATATCCAGTTATTGTAATGACATAGGTCAGGGGTTCTCAACCTGTGGGCCCCCAGATGTTTTGACCTTCAGCTCCCAGAAATCTTACTTGGTTGTGTTATGAGCAACACTTGTTGAAATCCTCTCTTTTACACAACCAGTAAAGGGACAAGACCCTGCTGCATTCCTTAGTCTGACAAGCCGAACTGGAAGTCGTGACATATCACTTTCACTCACTCACCATTTCTGGCTGGGTGTTAGTCAAAAATGACTCTTATAAGGAAGGGGGCTTTATGTGGAAAAAGTTGTCCCTGGAGGCAGAGCTGGATTAGGATTGCTAGAGTGAAAACTGGAAATTGTCCTCTATCTTTAATAGTTGTGTAGAAGAGGGAATTTCAGTAGGCATTGCTTGCTACTTGGTTGCTGGACAAGCAACACCTGCTGAAATTCTGTCATCTACACAATTGTTAAAGGTACTGGAGACCTCTTCAGTTTTTTATTCTGGGAAGAACTAATGGGGAGAATTGAACAGCTTTCAGTTGAAACAACATATTACTGGCTTATTTGGACAAACCTTTTTGCTTTCCTGTTAGAGAGCACAGGTTACTGGCCCTATGCACAGGGATTGAAGTATGAACTTCAATCCCTGTGGGACATGTATGAACATACATTTATTTATTTACAGCATTTATATTCCGTCCTTCTCACCCCGAAGGGGACTCAGGGCGGATCACATTGCACACATAAAGGCAAACGTTCAATGCCATGACATAGGACAGAGACAAGACGCAGGCACTGGGCTAGCCTTGAACTCATGACCTCTTGGTCAGAGTGATTTGTTGATTTGTTGCAGCTGGCTTGCTTTCCAGCCTGCGCCACAGCCTGGTCCTACATGACCCATCCATAGCTCCCTCTTACTTCCGCCATGGTCATAGATCTTCAAGAATTCAGTGCAAAGAACTGAAAGGGGGCTTGTAATAGGGAGACAGTGCAATCTATTGGTTTGAGTGTTGGACTCTGACTCTAGCTGACCAGGACTGGAATCCTTAGACATGTAAACCTATTGGGTGAACTTGGGCTAGTCACACACTCTTACCCTAAGATGAAGTCAATGTCAAAGCTCTAAATAAATATAGCTGAGAAAATCTTATGATAGAGATTTGTAATCAATTTGAAGTTACATAATAACAAAATACACATGTATAAATCCTTTCACTTGAACTGCATGCGCAGCATCATGTAGGGCCAAAAAAAGGACATTGACAATGTCTCAACTAGGGATTAATGAATATGTCACATTCAGTTTTTTTCCTCTGTTACCTTTTCCACTCTTATGACTTCATCAGATGAGGGTGTTTTCAGTGGCATATTCTGGTTCCAATCCAATAAGCCTTTATTGGCATATATAACAAGACAGTGTAATGGGACATGCATATGCTAGTTCCTTTGCAGTTTAGCGATGCTGGTTCCTCTGCAATTTTCCCATGATGCAGAGCCTCTTCTGGTGGGTCTCCATTAGAAAACTGCAGAGGAACTGCTGTATGCTGCCACAGCGGCAACACAGGAAGTTTCCCATGTTGCATTCTTCCTGTGGGATGAAGTAGGGAGGAAGACGGGTGATGCACAGCATGGAGTGAAAGGTTCCCCGTGCCAGGCACCACCAAATTTGTCACAATTTGTGGCAATTCCAGTGGTAACTATGACGAGGGCATAAATTTAATTTCTTCTGTTTGTGATTTTTTTTTTAAAAAGAAATATATGCATGTTTACACATATTTGTCCTAACAATACACATGTTCGTATACATTTTTCCTTATATACAACTTTACAAGCAGTAAGCTGGGATGTGATGCATTTTTGTTAATATTTTCACCAAAATATGTACAGCATGTCTGTAACTGTATTTAGGTAGATGTATTTTCCTACATGGTTTTTTTTTTGTGTCAGGAGCAACCGGAGTTGCTTCTGGAGTAAGAGAATTGGCCGTCTGCAAGGACGTTGCCCAGGGGACACACGGATGTTTTGATGTTTTACCATCCTTGTGGGAGGCTTCTCTCATGTCCCTGCATGGAGCTGGAGCTGATAGAGGGAGCTCATCCGCACTCTCCCTGGGTGGGATTCGAACCTGGCAGCCTTCAGGTCAGCAACCCAACCTTCAAGTCACGAGGCTTTTATCCCCTAGGCCACCGGAGGCTCCTTCCTACATGGATTGACAGAGAGTCTCCCATTCACCTGGTTGTTCCTACATGGTGGGGGTTGGACTAGATGACTCATGTGTTCTCTTCCGATTCTATTGTTCTATGATTCTATAATTCTATTGGTCCAAGAGAATTTGGTAAGTTTACTCTGAAATACAAACCATAGCAATCTCTCTTTATTCTGAACTGACACATTTCTTTCAATGACATGTGCATAGACATTTTTCTATTCTACTTCACCTTTCTTGTCTTAACATGTTTTAGCCTATTTGAGGCCCCTGGTGGCAGAGTATGTTAAAGCGCTGAGCTGCTGAACCAAAAGGTGCCAGGTTCAAATCCTGGGAGCGGAATGAGCGCCCGCTGTTAGCCCCAGCTCCTGCCAACCTAGCAGTTCGAAAACAAGCAAATGTGAGTAGATCAATAGGTACCGCTCCGGCGGGAAGGTAACGGCGCTTCATTCAGTCATGCCACATGACCTTGGAGGTGTCTATGGACAACGCTGGCTCTTCAGCTTAGAAATGGAGATGAGCACCAACCCCCAGAGTCAGTCATGACTGGACTTAACGTCAGGGGAAAACCTTTACCTTTACCTAGGAGCTCAACAACATCAGGAAGTCTGCTTCATTCCCATTTTTGTCCTGCTCAGTTTCCTCTCTGTGATGTTGATGTCTTCAAGCAGCACCAAATTGCAGCACTTTTCTCAAACTGGTACATGCCGTTTATGGTAGGTGACTGAATAATAATAATAATCTTTATTTCTATCCTGCCCCTTTCCCCCAAAAGGACTTGGAATGGCTCATGATATAATTAAATATAATAAATAATATATAGAAATAAATGACAAATCAATAAGGAGGAAACAAAATAACATAAAACAAACTAGACAAATTAAATAAACTGTAAAAACATTAGTTAAAACACATTTAAAACAGTGTTTTAATAGATTAAATAAACTAGATAAAAGTCAAAATACTTGGGTATTTCCACAGAATCTGAATTCAGATTTTAAATTAGTAGTCTAAGAAATAGGTTAATCCTCCGTTTTGTCTCTATCTTTCATTATTGTTTCCCTTTTCACTTTCCTTTTATATTTACCCATTTTTAAGCATCACTCTTTTTGTTAATCTTTGGTCTTTTACCCTATACAACCCTGTCTCCCACTGCTGTTAATTTCCCATCCTCTTTAATTCCTTGTCTTCTTCCTGCTGCCAGCTGGCTGTATATCCATCAGGTGTATTGATCCCCATCATATCAAATCCTGCTGTTTATTTGTGCTTCCAAGAACAACCAGCTTGTTACAGTCATTAAAGACAAGTAAACCCCACAGAACATTGCTACCCACTATGCTGAACCAGGCCAGTTCAAAGCTTGGCTTCACGGTCTGAATCACCAGCCTCTCAGTTGCTTTATCATACTGTGCCAAGCTGGGCAAATAAGAACTTTTATTTCTGATACATGCACTATGGTGGGAGAACAAGCAGAGTTGGGAATTGACATTTTCTTGTAGCACTGAAAGAGTGCATTTTATTAATGTATAGGTTCCATCGTGGTATGGTGGTTTGAACATGGGACTAGGGGACTGGGAAACCAGGCTTTGAATCTCTGTTTATACATTGAAACTCACTGGATAACCTTGGTCAAGTCACTCTCTCTCAGCCACAGAGGAAGTCAAAGACAAAACTCCTTTGAACATAGTTTTCCACAAAAATCGTATGACAGATTCACCTGAGACTCATCATAAGTCAGAAATTTCTTCAAGGCATACAACAATAAACGTTGTGTTCTCCCAGATTCTTTCTCCATCAGTTATCAAAAATTCTAGCCAAATAAAGAAAGTTCATAACTTATAGCAAAATTACCCCAAAATAGGGTTGTTGTATGTTTTCCAGGCTGTATGGCCATGTTCCAAAAGTATTCTCTCCTGATGTTTTGCCTACATCTATAGCAGGCATCCTCAGAGGTTGTGAGGTATGGAGAAACTAAGCAAGGAAGGTTTATATGTCTGTGGAAAGTCCAGGGTGAGAGAAGAACTCTTGTCAGTTGGAGACCAGTGTTAATGTTGTAGTTAATCACCTTAATTAGCATTGAAAAGCTTCATCTCCTGGCTTCTTCCTGCCTGGGGACATCCTTTGTTCAGAGTCGTTAGCTGCCCCATATTGATTCATGTCTGGAACTCCTCTGTTTTCAGAGTGTTGCTTCTTATATAGTGTTCTGGTTTTTGAGTTTTTTAAATATTGGTAGCCAGATTTTGTTTATTTTCATGGTTTCCTCCTTTCGGTTGAAGTTGTCCACATGCTTGTGGATTTCAATGGCTTCTCTGTGTAGTCTGACATGATAGTTGTTGGAGTGGTTGAGCATTTCTGTGATCTCAAATACTGTATCCAGGTTGGTTCATCAGACTCTGGTTGAGTTAGTCTGCAATGCCTTTCATGTTCTTTGACTTATGTTTGGGCGCTGCATTTGGTGGTCCCTCTGTAGACTTGTCCACAGGTGCATGGTATACGGTAGACTCCTGCAGAGGTAAGAGGATCCCTCTTGTCCTTCGCTGAACGTAGCATTTGTTGGATTTTTGCCTGTGATCCCAGCCATGAAAGCTTTCGACAACACATATCCCAAATTCCTTGCAGATTTGCAATCCGTTTGTTTATGGTATAGATTGACAGTATGTTTATAACCTTGCTATCAATGAGACAAACTGTGTTTGTGGTTTTGTGCCAACACATTATGCTCACATTCTCTTTTGTTCTTCTCTGTGTTGAAAGACCAGTGTTGAGTTATGGTCTAAACAGAGGTACTATCAAACCATGAAGTGGGAGGTGGGATGCTTTCCTGTTCAATTATGGACTAACAGTAATAAAGTAAAATATCCACTATTAGCATCCATTTTGTCCTGGGCACAACCATAGCAATTGGAAGTGTAGATGGTCCCTTCTGTAAAATAGTTTAGGATATTGCCTTGCAGAAGGCAAGCACTATTAAATCCCATTAAAGTGGCACTGTTAAGCAGTGCTTAGCTCTCTCCCGCTGAAATCAGTGAGACTTTTTTATGTTCAGATTTTTGTATTCACTGTTTGTTTTTCAACTTAAGAGATGTACAAACCACATTACGCATGAAAGGAACCTTTTAATAATAAATTCTGGATTTTACAGAGCTTAGGATAGTTTCTTTTTTGAGGGGGGGGGAGACACAGCTCCCAAAATTCCTTAAAGGGTACAGGTTGGCTGGGAAATGTGGACAGTTGTGGTAACTTTCTTATATACAGTAGAGTCTCGCTTATCTAACCTCCACTTATCCAACATTCTGTATTATCCAATGCAGTCAGCCTTTTAGTAGTCAACATTTTTGTAGTCAATATTTTCAATACATTGCAATGTTTTGGTGCTAAATTCATAAATACAGTCATTACTACATAATGCTACTGTGTATTGAACTGCTTTTATGTGATGTTTTGGTGCTTAATTTGTAAAATCATAATGTAATTTGATGTTTAATAGGCTTTTCCTTAGTCTCTCCTTATTATCCAACATTTCACTTATCCAACGTTCTGCCAGCCCATTTATGTTGGATAAGTGAGACTCTACTGTACTAACATGTACTGACTTACCCATTGACTAATACATTTGTTCTAGTTTTTTTCTCAGTGTATGAATAATCTGTGTGAGTTTTTAAATGGGACTGTGAAGATATTTCTACGTATCATCAACAGTATTGCTGCCCCTCCCTGGAATAAGCAGCATGAGAAGTACAGCTGTTGTTTCGCCTATATTCGATAATATGAAGTTACGTCTGGCATCCTCAATATTTCCATTGGATCTGTTTTCATCTGCCTCTTTTGGCTCATGGCTTTTTAATCTTCTGTTTCCAACAGGAGTTGTTAGCAGGCTGTAGACACTTTCCTTATGTAAAGGTGCCACTAGAGGGCACCATGGTTTCACCCTCTCCTAATAAGGCATGCTCATGGGGCAGACTTCTCTCTTGAGTCTAGCTCAGATACCAGAGTTAGTCCCCCCTCTTAAGCATCATTAAGCCCTTCTTTTGTGAAAGCACTCATTCTTTGATAACCACAGAGAGAGTAATTAATAGGTGCTGGGCAGATATTCTTTCCGCTTTTTACAATCAATTGCCCAGGGCCAATGGAATGGAGTGCTTGAGTGGCCTTGAGTTATCTGCATTTAGCAAAATGCTAGCTAACCAGGACTAATATGCCATTTGAAATTACCATTGAGTGACATTACATATACTATTCTTGGTTGTATGGATCTCACAAAGCCTTCAGCTAAAGCTCTCAACAAAGAAGGCTTTCTTATAACTGCTAAACAAAAATACTGTATTTACTCACCTTTTTTGGCTAAATTACCTTCCCAAAATGAGGGTCACATCAGATTCGCATAATATGGTAATCTTAGTGATCCTATTTGAGGGATGTCATTTCTAATATTTAACAGCCACGGCTCAATGCTATGCAATCCTAAGATTTGTAGTTTGGTGAAGAATTAGTATTCTCTGGCAGCCCATGATCCCAAACTACAGCCCACATGACCCCATAGCATTGAGCCAAGGTAGTTAAAGTGGATTCATTCTACAGCATAGATACACCCATGACTGCATGGAGTGCCATTACCTTTCACTAGAGCGGTACCTATTGAGCTGCTCACATTTGCATGTTTTTGAACTGCTAGATTGGCAGAAGCTGAGGCTAACAACGGGAGCTCACCCTGCTCCTCAGATTCGAACCACTGACCTTTCAGTCAGCAAGTTCAGCAGCTCAGTAGTTTAACCTGCTGCGCCATTGGGGGCTCCCAGTTAAAAGTTATTGGTTAAGTATCTCTTATCTGAAATGTTTTGTATGCCAAATTCTTTTGGATTTTGTAATATCTACATAACCACAGCTACATCTGTCATTTCACAGATCCTTGTGTCTTTCTCTAGCCTTGCATTTCATTCATTTGCTACTTCTGTTTTTTAGGAGAAGGCAGAAGCACACTATTGGGGGGCACTAAAGGAGGGCCACATGGCTGGCGTGGGAATGCAGAGGCTGCAGGGGGAGAGTCAGAGGAGAAGACGGGAGGAAGGAAGGGAGAAAGGGGAATAGAGAGAGTAAAAACATTATCACACCGAGGTGACAATTTTTTTCTTTTAGATTGGGGATTTAATTAATTTTGGCGAGAATTTTATGTAAGTAATATAAAACATTCATGATATATTAGGGCTGTCTCTCCTTTGCTGTAATATCGTATTACAAAATTTAAAATAATTTTAAAAAGAAGGTGCTCTTCTAAGGTTTTGCAAGAAGCACACCTTTCCTGTCCCAAAAAACCTTCCTTGCAAGCAACTGCAAAACAAAAGAGCGATCGAGGAAGATCGTGCGGAAAGCTGAGCGCACCACTTGACAGCTGAGGGAAGGGAAGCCAGCCTGGTTCAGGACGCAAGCCAGGCGGGAATCTTGGGGGGGGGGAGGGCTTTTCAAACACTTTTATCGCTATGATAACTACCTAGATTTCAGTGGGGACTATGGTGAGAACTAGTATTTGGGTCTGGCTTTCAACTGAATATGGTAAATGTTTTCTCCTATACTTTGTTTATTTTTAATTCCAAAACGTAATGAACTTTCTGGATAACCCTCGTACAATAAAGTTCTGGATGTAGGTGAACTATAACTCCTAAAATCAAGTCCTGTGATGACCCATGGGCCTTGTAGTCCTGCTCAGGACATTGTAATTCCTGATGAGGAGGAAAACTTGGGTTTTTTACCTTCCCAGTCTGAACTGGATTCCTCTCAGCCAGATCTTTCCCAGGCAGATCTGGGAACCTTGCACCTGCAAGAAAGTTGTCTCCCAGAAGTATGTCAAACAAGCCCAGAGCCTACTTCTCCCGTGTTCTTGCGCCGGGAGTTTTGTAAACAACAGAGAAGTTTGGAATCAGCTTCGCGCAGGAGTGCGAGGATTGCAGCTAAGAATGTTGCCAATTAAGACTGTTTCTCGTGAGAATCTTTAAGGAGTTTAACATCTGGTCTCAGAGTTTAGCTTTCGTTTCTGATTCCCAGAGAACTGCTTCGGTGAGAAAGTTAGACTCTATATAGGTGTTTTGCCCGCGTAGTAACTTCGCGGAGTCAATTCGTCAGCCTACGGAGCGAGTTGTGTCTGGACAGCGCGCTCCGATTCAAGCCTCGCTCCTGCTCAAGCCTAGCCCTGCTTTCCAGCCTTCGCCTTGCTTCCCAGCCTTTGTTTATCTACGGACTTTGCCTTGTTTCCCAGGACGAATCCTTGCCTTGTTCCACGGATTTTACCAAGTTATTCCACGGACCTTGTTCTTGTTCCTAGTTACCTTGTTCCACGTTTTAAGCCTTGTTTCAAGTATCAAGTTATTTCCTAGTCTTACTCAAGTTATGGACTAAAGGACCTTGTCATCTCCCCTCACTTTGCCTGGCAAAGTGAGTGTTTCGGTTATTGGATTACAACTTTGGACCTTATATTTCATATTGGACATTGCCTTTTTGGACTAATTTTGACCTTTCTTGAAAGGTCTGCTTCTGGACTAACTTTTACATCTGCTTTTATTAACTTTATATATTCCTTCAATAAAGATATTAGTTAGATTCTGGCCTCTGTGTTTGGTTATTGGTGCCTTTGCAACCTGGGTCGTGACAGTTTGACTCCGCCACCCATAAGCACCAATTAACCAAGGCCAGAATGTCTACCGGAACCGTGCCGGGTGGGCAGCCGCTTACCTACACCATCGACAAGGATGAGGTGGATCGCATCCGCGACAGACTCAACGCCCAGGATGGAGAAATAAAGGGCTTGCGGGAGCGCGGAGTCCGCCTCCCGGCCATGGCGTTGCCTACCAAGTTTACTGGAGAAGCTTCTAAGGTTCATGTTTTCCGTCGCCAATGTCAAGCTTATCTAGAGGCCCGAGATGCCGAGTTTCCCCAAGAAGACATCAAGGTGGCGTGGGTTTACAGTCTTCTAGACGGACCAGCGGCCAATTGGGCGACGGCACTGTACGACCAAGCCTCTCCACACCTAAGATCAGCGCAACACTTCTTGGACCACCTCAAGGAGACTTGGGGAATCGAGGACAATTTGGAGGCAGCCGGACACAAACTCCGTCGCCTTTTCCAAGGAGACAGACCTATGTCTCAGTATATAGCCGAGTTCCGAGTGCTGGCCCACAACACCGGCTGGAACGATGTAGCCCTCAGAGGACAATTCCGGGAGGGTCTCAACATTGAAATGCTGGAAGAAATCTCCAAGGTGGATCCTCCCCAGACCCTCGAGGCACTCATTGATCAATGTTTACGGGCTGAAGTCATGATTGCCAACAGGAAACAGTGGGTTCGAGGCCAGGGCAGTAGAGCCGGGGCAAAACCCCCCGCTCCCATCAGCGTTCAGCCACGTCCAGTGTGGAGACCCCCACCACCAACCCCATACCCCAGAGGAGGCGAGGAGGTGCCGATGCAGTTGGGCAATGTGCGTCCCAGACTGGATGCCGCCGAGAAGGCCCGTCGTCAACGCTTAAACCTCTGTTGGTACTGCGGGAATGGGGGCCATTTCGCCAGAGAGTGCCCCGCCAAAGGGAAGCCTGCCGCCCGTCTTGCGGCGGCGTCCTCCACGGAGACGAAGGCGTCTGAGCCGACTGGCACACAGCCGGCGGGGGAAGCCAACGACCGGGTGTAGAGAAGCTCGCCAACCCGGTCAAAAAATCCATTCAAGAGCCGCCAACCGGGGTCCTGTTCCTTCTCGTGGTCACATTATGGTCAGCAAAAAGGGGACCCGTCATGATCCACGCCATGATAGACTCTGGAGCTACCAACAATTTCATTGATAGAGAGTATGCCGACTCTCTGGGATTACAATATCATGATTTCAAGAATGCCCGTGTGGTGCAAGCCATAGACGGCCGCCCCCTCAAGACGGGCCCCGTAAGTCAGTGGTCGGAACCCACCAGGATGTGGATAAGGGAACATATGGAAGAGATTTCCTTCTTTGTTACCGAGGTTCCCCATTTCCCTGTGATTTTGGGAATTCCATGGCTGACTCTCCACGACCCTAACATCTCCTGGTCCAACAGAGAACTGCAGTTTGCTTCGCCGTACTGCCAAAACCATTGCCTCGTAGCCAAGGTCTGCCATGCCACAGACACCGAGCCCATCATCACCTTGCCAAAGAAGTACTCCGAGTATTGGGATGTATTCAACGAGAAAGAAGCCGAAAAATTACCCCCACATAGACCTTATGACTGTGCCATTGACTTGGTGGAGGGGGCCCCGATCCCGCGAGGGCATCTCTATTCCCTGACTGAACCAGAGCAAGAAGCTCTCAGGGAATTCATAGAGACAAACCTTCGCAAGGGATTCATCAGACCCTCTCAATCCCCAGCCGCCTCCCCAGTGATGTTTGTGAAGAAGAAGTCAGGGGAACTACGCTTGGTGGTGGACTACAGAGCATTGAACAATATCACCAAGCGGAACAGCTATCCCCTGCCCCTAATCTCGGATCTACTGGATCGGCTTCGAGGAGCCAAGGTTTACACCAAGCTGGATCTTCGGGGGGCTTACAACTTAGTTCGCATCAGGGAAGGGGACGAGTGGAAGACCGCCTTCCAGACCAAATTCGGATTATTCGAGTCCCGAGTTATGAATTTCGGTTTATGCGGAGCTCCCGCAACGTTCCAGCATTTTGTCAATGACATTTTTCAGGACTATCTAGACAGGTTCTTGATAATCTACCTGGACGATTTTTTGGTGTTTTCTAGATCACAATCAGAACATGAGAACCACGTCAAAATGGTGTTACAACGATTGCGGGATCATGGACTTTATGCCAAGCTGGAAAAATGCGCCTTTGATCTACAAGAGGTAGATTTCCTTGGTTACCGCATCTCGCCTCTAGGGCTTTCCATGGATCCAGCCAAGGTTTCAGCAGTATTGGAATGGCGGGCGCCAACTAACAAGAAAGAAGTGCAGCGTTTCTTGGGGTTCGCGAACTATTACCGCAAGTTCATTCCAGATTTTGCCCGCTGGTCTGACCCCATCACTAGCTGCATCCGTGGAAAACAGCCTTTCCGCTGGACTGATCAAGCAGAGAAAGGGTTCCAGCAACTAAAGAAACTATTCACGTCCCAGCCGATTCTACAGCACCCAAATCCTGGAACCCCTTTTGTTGTGCAAGCGGACGCCTCTGATGTGGCAATTGGGGCGGTACTCTTACAACCGGTGGGAGATCACCTCCATCCCTGTGCCTTTTACTCTCGTCAACTAACCACACCAGAGAGGAATTACACCATTTGGGAAAAAGAACTACTGGCCATAAAGGCAGCCTTTGAAACTTGGAGACATTGGCTAGAAGGGGCCAAATTTCCCATTGAAGTCCATACTGATCATCGTAACCTAGAACATCTAAGAACTGCCCGCAAACTGAATCAGAGGCAGCAACGTTGGGCTTTATTCTTCGAACGTTTCGACTTCCAGATTCATTACGTGACCCCAGCCCAGACCAAGCAAGCAGACGCCTTGTCACGTAAACCGGAATACGCTGCAGGACGTAAGGAGACCTTTGAATCCCAACTATTACAACCCGAGAACTTTGCCACGCTCACAGTGGGGAACACCAAATCCATTTCCATTGGTTCAACTTCCTCTACTCCAGGACCCATCTGTGCTCAAGAAATCAGGGCTAGTCAGCAAGCAGATGCCTGGGCGCAGGACCAACTTCGCCAAGGTCTGCATTTTCCCTTTTCACTTAGAGATGGGCTGCTTTGCTATAGAAATCATGTTTATATCCCACCCGGACCGGGCAGGGAAAAAGCGCTCCGTCTGTGTCATGACTGCAAACCAGCAGGACACTTCGGACTATTTAAAACCATGCATCTGATCCTAAGGGATTTTTGGTGGCCCAAGATCCGCAAGGATGTGGAAAAATATGTCAACACCTGCCCAGTATGCCAGCGCTCCAAGATAAGAAGGGAGAAGCCCTCAGGGCTACTGCATCCCCTTCCTACTCCATCTCGTCCATGGGAAATAATTTCTGCGGATTTCATCACTGACCTACCACCTTCCTGTGGATTCACCACGATCTTAGTGGTGGTGGACCTTTTCACCAAGTTAGCCCATTTCATTCCCTGCGAAGGCCTCCCCACGGCCAAAGAGACTGCGGATCTATTCCTTCAACATGTTTTCAGACTACATGGATTGCCCAAGAGTTTAGTCACAGACCGTGGATCTCAATTCACCTCTCGTTTTTGGAAGGCGCTACAAAAACTATTGGGCATAGACTCCCGCTTATCTTCAGCTCATCATCCCCAAACAGATGGGCAAACGGAGCGTACCAATGCCACTTTGGAGCAGTACCTTCGCTGTTATGTAAATTACCAACAGGACAATTGGGCTTCTCTGTTACCACTGTCTGAGTTTGCCTACAACAATGGAGTTCAAGCTTCTACAAAAGAAACGCCGTTCTTTGCAAACTACGGCTTCCATCCACGTTTCTTTCCCCCTGTCATTGAAACCTCAGAAGTTCCCGCAGCAGAGGATTGGCTACAGGAACTCACAGCGGTACAACAACTTTTGCTCCAGCAACTGGACCAAGCCAAGGAGGACTATAAACGCCACGCTGATAAACACCGCCAGCCGGGCCCTGAAATCAAGGTAGGAGAACGGGTTTTTCTGTCCACTCGCTTTCTGCCCTCCCACCGCCCTTGCCGGAAGTTAGATGCCCGTTTCATTGGTCCCTATCCGGTGGTGGCGCAATTAAACCCCGTGACTTTCAAACTCCAACTTCCGCGTTCCATGCGCATTCACCCAGTGTTTCACCGTTCCCTGCTCCTTCCGGCGGATGGTGTGCGTCCTGATACAGACCAACCGGCCCCCCCTCCTGTTTTGATGAATGGGGAGGAGGAGTTCGAGGTTGAGGACATTTTGGATTCTCGCTTTCATCGCCGCCGCCTACAATATCTCATTGACTGGGTGGGTTTTGGCCCTGAGGAACGCTCTTGGGAAGACGCCTCCACAGTCCATGCTCCTGATCTAACCCGCCGCTTTCATCAGACCTATCCCGCCAAGCCGCGACCTCGCGCCTCGGGGAGAGAGTCCCAGTTTGGGAGGGGCCTTGAGGAGGGGGATAGTGTGATGACCCATGGGCCTTGTAGTCCTGCTCAGGACATTGTAATTCCTGATGAGGAGGAAAACTTGGGTTTTTTACCTTCCCAGTCTGAACTGGATTCCTCTCAGCCAGATCTTTCCCAGGCAGATCTGGGAACCTTGCACCTGCAAGAAAGTTGTCTCCCAGAAGTATGTCAAACAAGCCCAGAGCCTACTTCTCCCGTGTTCTTGCGCCGGGAGTTTTGTAAACAACAGAGAAGTTTGGAATCAGCTTCGCGCAGGAGTGCGAGGATTGCAGCTAAGAATGTTGCCAATTAAGACTGTTTCTCGTGAGAATCTTTAAGGAGTTTAACATCTGGTCTCAGAGTTTAGCTTTCGTTTCTGATTCCCAGAGAACTGCTTCGGTGAGAAAGTTAGACTCTATATAGGTGTTTTGCCCGCGTAGTAACTTCGCGGAGTCAATTCGTCAGCCTACGGAGCGAGTTGTGTCTGGACAGCGCGCTCCGATTCAAGCCTCGCTCCTGCTCAAGCCTAGCCCTGCTTTCCAGCCTTCGCCTTGCTTCCCAGCCTTTGTTTATCTACGGACTTTGCCTTGTTTCCCAGGACGAATCCTTGCCTTGTTCCACGGATTTTACCAAGTTATTCCACGGACCTTGTTCTTGTTCCTAGTTACCTTGTTCCACGTTTTAAGCCTTGTTTCAAGTATCAAGTTATTTCCTAGTCTTACTCAAGTTATGGACTAAAGGACCTTGTCATCTCCCCTCACTTTGCCTGGCAAAGTGAGTGTTTCGGTTATTGGATTACAACTTTGGACCTTATATTTCATATTGGACATTGCCTTTTTGGACTAATTTTGACCTTTCTTGAAAGGTCTGCTTCTGGACTAACTTTTACATCTGCTTTTATTAACTTTATATATTCCTTCAATAAAGATATTAGTTAGATTCTGGCCTCTGTGTTTGGTTATTGGTGCCTTTGCAACCTGGGTCGTGACAAGTCCATTCCCACTAAGCCCTGCAGTATGTTCAATTGGTCATGGGGCTTCTCTAGGCAAAGTTTGGTCTCAGTCAATTGTTGGTGTGGGTCACCACAGTAGCAGTGAAAGTACTGTAAGTCCCATCATCCGTGGCAAGTTTGGTCCAGATCCATCATTGGTTGGGTTAACAGTGCTCTCTGGAAGTAGGTCAAGTACAACTCTTGTAAATCATGGTGAATTTTCCCCAAACCTCTTGTTCAGTTGCTGATCAATTCCTCTATTAACTGTGTGCCATAGGAAGGGCTAGGAAAGGGTTAAGGTAGAGGCAGTGGGCGGGGTCATGCAATTAAGGAACCCTGGGATGTCCATTCTGGAGGAAAAACAGAAAATCTAGGATGAAATTGTCCCTGCATGAAAGCCTTCACTTGGGGGGTGGGGTGGGGGGTGGGGGGCAGAATGGTGTTTGTGGAGGACAGTGGCAGGGTTTGGGCTACATATTCATGGTGATCACTATAACCTGCATGTCAGTGGGGGTAGAGCCACTGGTGTCTCCTGCTAAGTGGGAAGTATAACTGTTTGTGGAGGTGGGAGGCTGTCTATGTAAGTGGACACCTCCTCCACATGCACACATATATACTTTTCACTTTTACTATGTGAATAGATGATGCCACTTTAATTGCCATGTTAACATCCTGAGGCTGAAGATTGCTAAGCCAGTGGAATGCCCTGGCTAAAGATGAAAAATTTCCTTCTCCAAAGTGCAAATTCCAAGGTTCCATAGGATGCGTCAGCAGGGTGAACATCAGATTTTGATGTGAATGTGGTTGTTGTTTGTTTAAGGACATGAAAGAATGTGTACCACCCTCTCCTTTGAAGCTTTCAAAATCTTATTTTGGGCCAACCCTTTACATAAGCACTGGATTGGATGGTCCAGTGCTTGAATCAACCTCTTCCTGTTATACAACTCATGTTCATTGTTTTGCATCTATACAGGTTTTCCTTTTACACCATAAAGTCATCTGCATTGCAGCCTTCATCTTGCTGGATTGTCCCACTTATAAAAACTTCAGCTAAATCTTAGGCAAAGGAGAATTGTTTTAGCCATTTCAAAAAAGGGGCAGTTTACAAGGCTTGGCACCAACACTGAAATGTCTAATCCAACATCAGTTGTAATGAAAATGGATTCCATTTCAAGTTCCACAGATAAAAAAATATTGTGTAAAGACTAAGATTCAGTAAAGTCTAAAGGGTTCATCACTACATGTATTTTAAGTTGTGATTATTTTCTGTCTTACCTAAGATATACACCCCCTCATAAATAATACCTGAAGTAGTGCTTCTCTGCATACCGTAAGTATCTGAAGAGCAGAAGCTTGATGCAATTTCCAAAAATGAATTTATTTGCTGCTGGAGGGTTATGGATTTACTTAGCTTTCTCTTTTCTTCCAAGTTGTGGCTCTAGAATGAACTCCTCTGCTGCTCTGCTTGGCATTCTTCTGCCAAGAAGCAAGTAGGCTAGATTAAATGTTTCTTATCCTTTCTTCCAAGGTAAGTGAGATGTAATAACCCCTTCATTTATTGTACTCAAGACACAGTCCATTTAGATATGTGTTCCCCTGCCCTTCTCTCTCTGTTTGAATGACAAGCTGTGAGCAAGTGCAGTTGGTACTCATTGCATGGCACCTAAGTTAGCTAATGACATCCACTGGTAATGCCATTGAATCCCTATAGTGGGAGAAAGGTAGGAATAAAATAAAATAAATGTCCTTAAGGCTCAGGTTTGTCCCCAAGACCTCAGGTACTGGGATGCTGCTAAATGGCTAACTCTGTTCTTTCCCCAGCTCCCTGTGCCAGGTGAGAAGTGTAAGCTGGGTGTTGGAAAAATGACTTGTTCAGTTAGGGCAATAGAGCTCTAAGGTCTACTCTTTTGTTATTTCAACAGCAGGCATTTTTTTAAACAACCCTATTTTTTAATTCTCTGCTGATGATGTCTTATAGCGTGTTATAATCCTAATAATATATTTGTCACTGAAGTTTAATTTGTTGTTATTCCTCTTTGTAATCCACCTTGAATATGATGTTAATGGGGTGGCCTATAAATGTGAATAAACAAACACATTCATTTATGCCGTTGACAAGCATGTCTAGCACATAGGATAATTAAATTGTTTATAACAGTAGTCATTCTTTGCAGAATCTTCAATTTGGCGAAAGATGTAGGTGTGTCTGAGAAATAATCACATTTATTTATAACTACCTGAAATGTACATAGCACTGCTTTGGTTGGTTTCTATCTAATACTCCAAAAGGATCCATGACACTACTGTTCTTATAATCCCCTCTTTAATTTTCCTTAGGTGTCCAGCAAAACTTCATTGTCCTTTCTGGCTTTTCTGCCCTCTTTGAGAACTTCAGGAATCTTCACTTAAGGTGTCTTGCCTTTGACCTGTCTCTTCTTTTTTATATACTGCCTTCGGAACTTTACCTTAGGAACTTTAGCAGAAGTGCCTTGGAGAGCTGTTAAAATATACATTTTCCAATGGGTAATGGCAGCCCCCCTCACCTTGCTTCTAGTAAGCTCTTTGTTTGGAATTTTGTCCTTAAACTTGGCACTACAACTTGGATAAATGAGAATAGTCTGTCACATTTTGACATAGCGTAGTGTCCTGATGAATTATGGTTGCTGGAGAGATGTGAAATTTGTTTTTATTATTATAGATGTTGTTTATTTGCTTTCCATCATGTCATCCTTTTTTAAAAGTCACCCAATTTGAAAAAAAAAAGATATGCAAAAACAAGGCACTATTTTAAAAAGCCCTGAGTAAGAGTGGGAAGGACAAAGGGAGGAAGACTTGCTCAGAGGAAGACCTGCCAAGAACAAAAGCATTTTTATTTGGAATCTGAATGCCAGAGGAAACCAAACAGATCTCGAAGAGATGGAAATCCCCCAGCCTCAAAGGGACACTGTGGTTGGCCCTTTCTTACAAACCCAGTAGGCATAGCATGAAGAATGGATAAAAACTTCCAGTAATGAATTGAAATGGTAGAATTCTGTGGAAAGACACATTCTAACAAAACTAGCCTATGTATGTCTATTTAGAAACATGCCCGACTAAGTTCAATGGAACCTTCTGCCAAGTAACTGGAACATGATTGCTGCCTTCAAGTAGTAACAGTTTTTCTCTGTGTTAGATTGGCTCCTGCCTGAAAAAAAAGCAAAGCATTTCTATTCTTTTTGCTTGCCAAATATAGCAGGGATGTTTGGTCTGACTGGAAGACAGAGTATGCATACTTGCAGGAGAAGTATGTATATCTTATCTTGATGCTATGAGAATATTCTGTCTGTTTTAGACTTTCCTTGAATTCAGCAGCTCTAGGTATAGGACCCCCAACAGTGAAGATGGCATCATTTCTTGAATGGATGACTTCAACATGCTTGCTAAGGGAACCACAGAAGAAACTGATAGCCTGGACAGAGGAAATCGGCTGTTTGATGAAACCCAGCAGGGGACCACAGGTAGAACAAGCTCCAGGAAGAGTAAATCAGTAGTTGAGAGAATGGTGTGATGTGACTTCAAGTCGCATGTCGATTTATGGTGGCCCCATTACTTTCATAGGGTTTTCATAGGCAAAGAATATTCAGAGGTGGTTCTGATGTTTCCTTCCATGAAATATAACACACAGTACCATGTATTCATTGCTAGTCTCTTATCTAAGTACTAACTACAGCTGCTTCTCTTTAGCTTCCAAATCAGACTGAATCTGGTGCCTTTACAATTTTAGGCACTAGAATGGCACTTAACATCAGTTGGCTCTCTAAAAAACAATTCAAGTGCTCACAGTGAAGAATCAAAGACCACTGTACACCACATGGTTGTTCTGGTGTCAGTATGTGTTTCTTCCAGGCTTTTGTTTCTTCACAGCTGGAGACTTGCAGCTGAAATCTTATGGGAACGTTTGTGTTTTTGCCTACAGAAATTGACATATTTATCAATGTGAGAATAATAATCTGAACTGCAGTGGAAAGCAAGATATGGTAGTTTCTGGGCAGGCTGAAGTGTAGAGTAGGGGAATTGGGATTATTTCTCAGACACACCTACATCTTTTACTTTTAAAAACATATAGTCTTGTTGTTATGAGAAAAGTAATGTGTTCCCATTCCTACTTGCAGTATTTAAAAGGTGCTTCATTGTGTAACTCACTGTGTTGTGTGTTGCATTTTGTTAATTTTTGTTACAGTTTTAGAAAACCTTTAAAAATGGCAAATAAAGTAGAAGAGGAAATGATCCTTGTGGCCCCTTCCAATTCAATGATTTGATGATTCTACAAGAATATCTCTAAGATGCTCCTTCCGAGAACAGGTTGGTGCTGGTCTTAAAATTAGTGTGGATTTGGAGCCACACTATTTTTTACTTCAGACTTTAAAGGAGCTGTTCAAGGTGCTGAACCCTGTCTTGGAAACAACAGGCTTCCCAGGTAGAGAAAGGAAAACCAGCTCAGTCATTTTTCTTACAGGTCAGATATTTATTTATTTATTTATTTATTTATTTATGAATATCTGACCTGTAAGAAAAATTACTGAGAAAGAGCCTAGTCTCCGAACAGGGTATTACCTGACAGTGTGTAGGTTTTTTTTTGTTTTGTTTTGTTTTAGCAATTTCCCTTGTGTGACAGCTCTGTAAACTCTTGTATGTTATTCACTTAACAGTTGTGGGTCCATGGACCGTAATAAAGTTATTGTATTGTATTTATTTATGAAGAATTATTGCAAATTGCAAAAAGAACATAATGAGCCCATCTCCCCGTGTGTATGTGTGTGTGTTTATCTCTATTTTGCTGTGGTTCTGCATAGATTGGTCTGCCATTTCTTTTTGTTTTGTTTTGATTTTTTTTTTTTGCACTTGATTTTACAGCCCTGCTATCATACTTGATTTTCCTATATTATAATGATTCTACAACTAGGTCAATGTGTATGTTTTTCCCCCTTTTATTATTCTCTCCCCCTCGCCCATTACATCAAATATTGGCTAAATATCACTTTGAACTGGTCTTAGTCTCTTTTTTATAAGATGAATTTTATTTATAACATTTTTTAACATAAAGTATAACGTTCTGTTATTTTGCGATGCCCGCATAAGGTATTTTTCTGGAGAAGTGCAAAGTGGCTGCAGAGGGAATTGAGAAGTCATCTTTATTGCCAAAGAAATCTGCTTTACCAGGTTTATCTGGCAATAACGTTGTCATTCATAACCCTGACCCTGTCTTGGTCAGGGTTAATGGTTAATCAGTTTATCTTGTTTTAAAAATCCAGCAAAACCTTTTCAAAAAAAGAGTCTGAACTCATATTCTTCAACTGTTCCATTCTGGCAGGGGCAGATCAATCCTCTATCATTTTATTTTTCAATGGTTTCTCTAAAAGAGTCTTAATTTCTTTCTACACATTCACCTTTTGTCTTCACCTTACTTCAGTAGTTGCAGACTGAGGTACTTTCTATACTGTCCAGGATCTGATTCCAGGTTATCTGTTTTGAACTGGATTATATGAGTCTCTACTGCCAAATAATCTGGGATAAAGAGATAAGAAGGTGCCTAGGTTAAAAGTACAAAAAGTCTTTAGTCAATTAATGTAGTCAGAGGTGAAGAGAGGAGGGGGTTGTCAGGACACTACTTCAGTGATTTGGCAGTGTAGGCAAACAGCATACAGTCAGACACAGAGTCTATTTAGAGATTTAAAGCAACAGGAAATACCAAAACCCACCCAAAGTCAATATACAGGGAGCTCACCAACAAATCCAAATGTAGTCCAAGGTCATTCACAAAAGGCAGTCCAAACACAATATCAGGCAGAACATGTCAACCAAGGAATCAGTCCGAGATCAAATACAGCTCACCAAAACTCCATGTAGCATAATGCAGGTCCAAGAATTCAAGTCACTGGCTGAAGGCATTCAATGCAACTATTGCTTCCAGCAATGTTCTGTTCTCAGCGTCCTTCTTTTATGTCACTTCTCTAACCACTCTACAGCTGATCTTCCCTCTGTTGAGCCATTCTCTTTGACCAGCACAGTTGGATCAAGTCTACTTTCATCTGCATCTGGGCGGAGCACCTCAAGTCCTGCCCTCCCTCCTGAAGATCTTCATCCTGCTCTGACTCAGTTTGCCCCAACGGGTCCTGCTCCTGCACAGCAGTATCAATTTCAGAAAGGTACAACTGTTCCTCCTCCATAGGCTCTGCTTCGGCTGCTAGGAGGCAACCCCCTCCTCCTCTTGGCCCAAGGTCCTGACAGGGGTGGAATCTTGCACTTACCAGTAGCCTCAAGCTAAAGCAAACTGCTGCAGCCTTCCCTGCCCTGTCTGTTCTTCCTAATTAATACCTTTTTCCATCTGGATTTCACTCTGATGTGGCTTGGCCATGTGTATCCAAGTTTTCCTCTGTGAAATGTTGGAAATTATCTTAACTAGGGATTTTATCACATGAGGCTTACAAACTACCATTACAGTTGAATTGCCATTTTTCGTAATGATCTCTATCACATGATGCCATTTATATTCTCCAACTGTTTTCCTAACCTTCCCCTGTGATACTCCTGTCCCTAGCTACACTCATTAATGGGTCCTTATCCAATTATCTTCCAACTTCCTATTGTATGATGGGTCCTTACTGTGCTGGCAATAATATGCTGGCAATAATGTGATGTCAGCAGTGGGATTTTCCCTCCCTCTTTCATTCCTATCGCTATTCCCAAGGTGGTTGCTTTGAATTTATTTTAAATACATCTTTGCTAATTTTAAATGCTAGAATAGTGATGATGATAACAATAACAATAACAACAATAATAAAACTGCAAAATATCCTGGGTAGGGATAGTACAAGAAGGTGGGGTTATGAGGGTATGCAAAAATCCAATTGTGGGACAATGGTTTGGTGAATCAGTGTAATCTTTTATAAAGAGAGGTGTGGTATTGCAGGTGTTCAATTTGGAATATATCCATTAGCTACATTAATTTGACTGCTGCATCACTGTGGGTTCATGTGATAAAGTTCTCAGTTTTTAAAATGTGAAAATATTGCATCTTGCAGCAAAAATAAAACAAAGACACACTAAAACTTTCTCGTGAACCAATAAATGAAACAACTAACTGGCTAGGCACAAACTTGCATGCTCAGTCATCACCATCCATCCATTCATACACAGAATATGTGCAAACCTCATCTGCAGACCTCAGCAATCCCTTAATGCCTTCCCTCTCTTTGGTTGGCTTCCAGCGGTCACCTTTCAGAAGAGAAAAAATGTTCATTTAAGTTTTTTAAAACTTCAATGGTCTTCCATTTTTGAATGCCTCCCCTTAAATGCAAGGCAAAAAGCTTGATCTCAGTTTTTCTATTTCACTTGCCATTTTAGCTGCCTGCAGACTGAATTTCATGTTGCCTGGCTGCCTTTTGTGCTTTTAATTTCCTTCCAACTCTGATCATTTCTTCAAATGGAATCCTTTGTATGGCTTGTTTCTTTGGGACTAAAGCACACAGCATTGTTTTTTCATTCATCTTCTTTTGTTTCTTCCCCAGTCATTCTAATGTTCTCTTGTTCTGTGACCAAATTACCCTCAGGGTTTTTGAAAAATGTAGTGATTTTCTAATGCCTAATGCTTCTTTACATCTTGCTTTTGTCATCTTTAAGACAATGCATACATAGATTTTCCCCTATCACTTTATCTACCTGTCATGCAGTCTTCTCAACCATGACATCCCTGTTTTCTTCTTGGCTGACTCCTTTGTTGTGCACTGTTTCTGGAGCTTTTTATAAAAGTTCATTGCCAGGTCTCTGACATGTAATAAATGGCTTTGTTCAATTAATCATTCATTTCCCATTCATTCTGATTCACATACTTTTGATTCATGCTTCTATCATGACATTCCTTTCAATGCATACTCTTAAGAGTTAGACCTTTGCTGTGAGGACACCTGATGCAGCAGCCTTGGTGAAAACAAGCAGCCTTTGTGGGTTCAAGAGACCTTCAGCTGTGTTGTGGGAAGGTGGGATAGAAACACAATATGCAAAGCAACAGAGATGTTTTAAACTGTGATTCAAAATGTTTTGTGGGCTATGGCTCCCAGGACCCCCAAGCCAGCATTAGCATCATTCATTGGATTTTGAGTTTTAATCCAAATTGCAACCTTTACATGCTCTGCTGTTAAGTCACAAGCACCCCATTTCAATTAGTTCATTTCAAATTGTGTATTTTTTGTGTTTAGCTATAGATTCAGCATGCTTATATCAATTTTATGCCTTTCCGAAAGGGAAGTAATGTAAATCTGAACACATGACCACCTTCACCAACCCTCTACCATGAGTTGAAAGTAGGGACCTTGTCACAAGTGCCACTGAAATTGATGTGAATTGCCACATCCCAGCAGCAGTCATGCAGGGGGAATGGGGACCTCTCGTCACATGACCCGTTCTGTTATGGCTTCCCCCATGTGATGGGGTGGCTTTACTCATCTTACCTTATGGAAAGACAGGGAGCCTGCTGTTGTCTGCTGCCGCCATTTATTTGGTGGTGGTGGCACTTCAGTCACAGAGCCGCTGTGGAAGTAGTTCTCCGGCGTGTGGTGGGAGCCATCGGACTCCGTGGCTGAAGAGAAAAAATACAGCTGCTGCCAAAATCAGGTACATGTGAAGAGGTCCAAGGTTAGTTAGCAACAGCCTTGGTTTAGGGCTCAGCAAACTGTGTGAGTTTATAGAATAGCTTCTGAAACCTCCAGCTTACTATGATGGCAGGGGAAATTAATTGATTTATAGTCCAAAAGGTAAATTTTCCAAGCTGACCTGCTTTGCATACTGCCGAGCCCCCCTTCTCCCAGCAGCCTTGGAATTCTTCATTATTAGATTAGGGCTCTTCCAAGCCTGTTTAGGTAGGCATGTGTTTTCAACATACAGTTTCTTTGTATTTGCTGACAATGCCACTTGTTGCATCTGTGTTCACATTCTCTGTGAGTGGGCTCTTTTCTATTCTTTTAGTGTGTCTGTTGCTGAGCAGAGAGGTATTTTGAATCCCCATTATAAAGGGTTTTTTTTAATTACAGTTGGGGTTTGCATAAGTTGGGTATATTTTTGAAATGCATGTACAAAGATGTATTGCAACAGTGCATTATGCTTTTTCCCTGGTGCATTATGATGTTATAATTCTATTTTTAAGAAGAAAGGGAGTAAGAGGATGAAAAAAGCCACATTATTTTTGCAGCCATTCATCATGAAACTGGAAGAGTAGACAAAATTCCCAGCACAACCCAAAACTATAGTGTCTCCTGGAATTTTCTGCATCCACTACATCTCAGATTTTTTTTAAAACACTAGGAAGAGAAGAATAAAAAATTGTAACTGTTTACCCTGAATTTCTTGGAACAGTCCAGGACAACAAAAATATCATTTGGATTTTTAAATACACCCTACCTGCCTGGGTACTACAGCTGCAAATACTAGAACTGCCTGCAACTTTTGCCTGTAGAGCTCATCCCAGCAGATGGGATATTGTAGCCCCTTTTCTCTGTCTGATACCTCTTTGTTTGTTCTTGAGAAAGTGATTTAATTTGTGCACTCTCTCTTACTTTGTCTAATTACTTTGTCTTTTCTAATTAGAATAAAATTGCTCTAGGGTATCTATTGTCCCTCGTTTTGTGTTTGCACTACCAAATCCACTGCATTTTGGACTAGCCTCTGAAAGATTCTCATTGGCCAAGAGATGCCAACAGCAGAGTGAATTTAACAATAATGCCATGATACTCTTCCAGCTTTTCTTTGCCTGGTATTTCATGCAGGAAGATAGTAGGACAAATGAATCCATAGCTACACAGAATCTCATCAGACTGAGGCAGGTGGAAACAGTCAAATATGGTGCAAAATCTGTCATAGAAATGGCATTTGCATTCATTGGCAGAGTAAGAAATCTCTTCAGGCAGCAAGCAAGCAAGGAATGATGTAGACAGTTTTGTTGGAAATCTGCTGATGGCAGGAAAAATAATGATCTATGGGCAATAGAGAGATGCTCAGCAAGGAAATGGAGACTTGGAAACAGGCGGTACCATTAACGGAAAGAATGGAATATTGTTCAAGAAAAATAGAAAAGGTGAACTGTCTCTATTCCAAATTTTATACAGGCAATAGCTTGCGGATTCAGGGAGGAGAGGAATGGCAGTTGAACTAGATAAGAAACAAAAGGACTCCATTTTTTCTTGTCCTTTTAACTGCTGGCCAGTTATAGGGCACAATAGACATGCACTTTGTATACATCTAGCTGCTTATATGTCGGGTTTAAAGATAATTTTTATATGCCACTAGTCCTCAGGGTCCATCCTCTGCTTCCCCATTATGTTTTCTTGTTTGTCCCTATTTCCTCTTCACTCCTCTTGCTTTGTTCTGTGAGGAGTCGGCATGGAGTCCTTCTGGAAGTAACTCTGCATCATGTAATGGGCTCTGGCGGACTCTGTGCTGGCTGCAAAGAGAAGATGCTTTTCTCACTGCATGTGATGAGGTCCTTAAATGGTCTCAAGCTGAGGAAGACAACTATAGTACAGCACCTTTATGTGCTTGGTGTATATGTTCCTGGACTTTGGGTGGAAACTGCAAGTGTCTTAAGACAGGGATATTTTTTAATGCACATTGCAGTTTTAAGATTAAAAATGCACACAAGAAACAGATTTTTGAACAAATTGGATAATAGGCATTTTGCCTTTATGTAATTCTGTAGCAAACAGGATCTGAGCTGCCAGGCAGATTGGTTTTAGACTTCTTGTTAGCATCATGGCCAAACATAAACAGCTGTCCATTCACATGAAAGGATTAACTTGTATTGCTGGCTTTTTAAAATGCATTTTGTATTTGATTTGCAGTTTGAAGCTTGCAAAAGATATGAAGACTGGGAATGAATGGGAGAGTGATTTCTTTTTGTTTCTGTTCCTAATCTGGTTGCATAGTTCTCATAGTTATTGGGGTGAGCATGGATCATGATTGTTCACTTTGATTTTATTTGTTTGATTCTGCACTATATAATCCTTGGGAGCACATCTTCCATTGGTCTAGAATTCAGTGGGATGTACCACCCTCAATCCTAGATGGAGTACTTTCTATATGCTCAGTCCTGTGAACTTGATTGCATTAATGGTCAGGTACAAGGATAGTGTTTGAGGACCCAGTTCTGTCATTAGCTGTGAGAAGATGCTGGACCCAATTTGTGAAAGGGTTAGAGTTCTACTCTACTATATACTATCTGCTGAATCATTTACTGGCAATAAAGCTTATGCTATAGCAGTAATATATGTCAGGACTTTATCAAACAAAGCTGGTATTCCACAGCAGATGAGTTCTTATAGATGGTTACTACATACTGGGATTAGCACCTTTGATACCGAACCACTTTTCTGTAGTGCAGTTATGCAAATTTGTAAACCATGTCATTAAGTATGATGCAGACATGAATTTTAGAGTGCATGCCATTTAAGTAAAAAACACCAAGTAACAAATGAATGAAATATAAATACATATACATATTAACAGTTTTTGAGACAGTACTCTTGCTCTGAGATTCCTCAACCTGATTCTGAGGATTAAAGAATGCCAGGCATTGAGATTCAGGAATAAGTCTGGAGTTCTGGAAACACTAGTAGTTGGAGATGTTCAAAATTGTAGTGTAACAAATTTCAGAATGCCATAGTCTCTCCTCTGCGATACAGAAGCTAACAAGCAGGGTCAATTTGCTATTTTTTCCATTTGGGGTTTTGATAGGTACCAAGTGTGTGTGTGTGTGTGTGTGTGTGTGTGTGTGTGTGCAGAGCCGGTCCAACAATGAGGCGAATTAAGCGGTCGCTTCAGGCGCAAAACATACGGGGGCGCAGTTGAGACTGCTTTTTCTGTTGATTTGTTGTAAAACATGATGTTTTTGGTGCTTAATTTGGAAAATCTTAATGTAATTTGATGTTTAATAGGTGTTTCCTTAATCCCTCCTTATTATCCAACATTTTCGCTTATCCAACGCTTTTATTTTTCAGTGATTGGTTTGGGGGGGGCAAAATTCTGTTAACCTACACTTGAAAAATACCTAGGGCTGGCTGGGTGTGTGTGTGTGTCGGGGGGGGGGGGGGTTGATTTGAGAAAAATTGTGAAGGCAGTGGGGTAAACGAAGCATAGCCTTATCTTCCAACAGCAGATGTAGGGAAAATGCTTCTTGCCCCTTTCTAGCCCAACAGACCATGGTTTATGGCAGGCCTTTCCCTCCGTTCTTTCTGCATTTACTGCCTTAGATGTCAGGTGCCTCATTTTCATACTGTGTGGAATAGTGCCAGTTAGATTTTTAGCAATTTAAATTGTGCAAAAAAAAAAGTATAATAAAAATCATCAGTCACATTAAGGAACCATCTACAGAATACAGGATGCCAAGCAATCAGCGTGAATTTAAGCAAGATGCAAACGTCTATGGCTGGCAGAAGCTCCAGGGCTCATTTATCATTTAATGCAGAGCGCACTGCAGTGAATCTTCTCTGAAGGCCCTTACCTAATGGATTGGCTCCCACACACTCCCCCCCCCCCAAATTCACTGATTTTTGTTCCACTTCATAAAGTCTGCAATTCATGTCCCTCAGGCATCTGGTTGTGTGTCAGAGAAAAGATCAACTTGTGATCTTAACCTCTTGCCTTCCACTTCACCAAAATCCTTGATTCCTGTTCTAATGTGTGTGAAATGCTATTTGGGGTATTGTCCATTTGCCCAAGTAGATGGGCGATGCACTCTTGACCTGCAACTTGGAAGTATGGCTTATCAGTGGCATTGTATCAGAGTTTGGAAATCTAATTTTGAGAGAAAAAGCTCAGACTCGCCCATCCATCCATGTCAGTGGGAGTTATGTTTCAAAAAAGCAACTTTTTGAAGTTCCTCATCATGTAAAGAACAAAATACGGAACATTTTGAGTCTTATTCATTCTCCTGACAGTACATTTGGTTTTTATTCTATTTCAAATTTGGAGAACTAAGGCAAAGGGAAATGAGACTGTCATGTTATTTCCTGGTGGTTTAAGGGTTTGAATCCCATACTGTAGTATGGTTTTCCATATGGTTATGTTATCAAGAATTGCTATATAAACATCTGATCCCAGAGATAAAATGAAAGCAGTAAGCACATTTCATTTTGATACAGGTCTTCTTCAATTGTTTTGCTGAGGAGATAAATATAAGAAAACCTAAGTCAAAAGAAGCAAGTCAGTATTATACTACAAATATATACAACAGGTCTGTCTGTTGGGATGTTCTGTATTTGTTCAGTCATATTGATGCTACTGGAAAAAGGCACACTAGGAAATGGAATGTAAGACTGAGCATTCACAATTTTATGATTTTTGTAATTCTAAAATTGAAATGCCAATTTCATTTCTAAAACTGGAGGAACAATCAAACTGGACCAGCTATGGCTCTTAGCTGATGGATAAGTAACTTTTTTCTGTTCTGCTTGTGATATCCCTCTCTCTCTAAATAATATTCTCATCTGTAGGTCAACCTTCTATGACCTGGTGTTTCCCAAATATGTGTGTCTTCAAGTCACCTGTAGACCTATGGTGACTATATGAATTCATAGGTTTTTCTTAGATAAGGAATGACGTGGTTTTGCTACTTCCTTCCTCTGAAGTATTGCCCACAGCATTTGGTATTAATTGGTGATCTCCCAATAAAGTACTAACCTGATCTTACCCTGATTACATTTTTGGACAAAAACTCACAGGATAATGAAAACAGACACTTGGGGAGGCTGCAGCAGTTTGCTTTTGCCTGAGCTTGCTGCAAAGGGCAAGATTTTGCTCTCTCCTACCCATTCCCCTTGCTGAGTGGAGTGCAAACTATTATTGCACTTTGAAAAAAGTTGCAGCAACTGAAGTGAGTTGACGCTAAACGGGAAAGGGGAAGAGAAGAGTGAAACTGAGACATCTGAAAAGCAGCTGAAAAGGTAGGATTGCAGGATTAATTAGGACAGTTTCTGCCAAATTAATAATAAAATTCATAATAATAAAGTTTATTTATATCCTGCCCCCTCTCCTCAGGGGACTCGAGGTGACTTGAGACAGTTGGAGTGCATACATGCAATACAATTCTCCATTATAAGCATGACAGGTTGTTATGGATAATAATGCAATTCTTCCTGCTTACTGAGAAAATTAACAAGGCTTTTTTGGTGTCTCAGCTGCATGTTCAAATGAAAAAAACCAATTAGGATTGCCCTTGCAGTTTCCCACAGATTCAGAAACAAAAGAGTTCAACCTTGTTAAAAAATCTAACACAGCCTTTTCCAACATGGTGTCCATATGGATATATTGAAATTTAAATACCAACATGATCAGCCAGAAACACCACCCAAGCAAATTGAACCTACTGAACACTTCTTAGAACTTTCCCCATTGTCTATGAAAACAGGCCATATCCCTCCACTACTTTTGCAGAGGCCACTTCCTTCCCTTTGAGCTACCATTGCTTCAAACTCATTTGACCTGGATTATGAAGAAAGTCAATGACATTTCCCAAAGCCTTTAAGTTCCACTGTGGAGAATTTCCTAATGTGTTTTATCTCTGTAATGGTTCGAAAATGCCTGTCTGAAGGTGTCTTGATGCTTGCTGATAAGGTGGGTTCCTTAGCTTCTGGATACAGTCCACCAGCTTGTGTAGAAGGTGGAGAGCAATGACTTGAATTCGGCCAGCAGAGATAAAAGCCTTTTTTTTTTCACTTGGCTAGTAAAACAAAACAAAACCTAGGATTTGAGGGTGCAGTGAGTAGATGCTGTTTGCTTTGGGGGAAAATGTATGGTACTTAAAACTTTAAAAAGCAAGTTAGCTATGTGTCTGTCTGTTATCTCATGCTTATAAACAGATAACACAAAATGTTGTTCAAGGCTTTCATAGATGAAATCACAGGATGCCTGTCATAGATGTGGGCGAAACATCAGGAGAGAATATTTCTGGAACATGGCCATACGGCCTGGAAAACACAAAACAATCCCAGATAACACAAAAGCTTTGTAGTTGTTCTCCAGTGTAATTGGCTTTCCTGGATGATGTTCTATGGCAGAAAATTCACCTTCTCTGTCCCCTGCTCCTGCTTTTAGCCTTGCAGGGACAGGCCCCTGGTGATGTTATTCAACCTGATGTGTTCAGCATGACCCAGATTTAAATATAAGTACCCCACAGAATATATATATATATATACATACACACACTTTGGCTCTAAGGATGATCTCCATCATCCTTAGAACCAAAGAAGGCTCAAGCCTTCAAACTCAAGACAAGATTCTGTGATCTTATGAACCTTTTCTTCTGAATTATTGCAAACAGAAGCTTACATTTGTCTTGCCTAATATATATGATTGTTTTGGAGTGGCTTTCTGATTTTATTTTTGGAAAGAGCAATTGAGAAAGAAACAGTACCTTCCAGATTAGGCCAAAGTGCTTTTTAAAAATACATGTTTTATCTGAAATTTTTATTCTGTTAGACTGGCCTACAAAGAGTTCTAAAAGTGACTTAAAATACTCTACTATAAAAATGCAATAAATAATGTGCTAAATTAAACCAATACATAATTAAAATCCAACATTTAGCAAAACTATAGTAAAGTCAGACTAGTATGTTCCTATCCAAACATTCCTATATCACAGAACACAGTGGAAAAAGAGAGACCTCTTGAACATCTGGCAGGTTTGGAGATGGTAAGAGAAGAATTCCAAAAAAAGTAAGATAAATCTAGGGCCCACTCAAGTGTGATGGCATCACTTTGAATCAACATGGTTGCAAGAAAAATACAACTAGTTTGGATTTCTGTTTAGTGAAAGCTGTTTGTCCAAGATACAGCAGTTCTGCTTGACAGCTTGTTAACACAGCAGCCTTGCCCAGGGGCAGACACGTTACAACCCATTCAGCCGTGGTGAAGAGAGTCATAGAAGAAAATGAACATGGTTTTTGATATAGTGTACTCAAGACCTTCAGAATTGCTGATTGGTAATCAATTGAACAGAGAGCTCCTTGTCTGGGAAAGCAATTTCTTAAAAGTCCCTTTTCATCAGTAGTCTTCAAAGATAATGGCACTTTAAAAACTTGTGATAAAATTTATATATTTAATTAAGAGCCCCACATTTTTCCAATTTTGGATTCATGGCAGCTTACAACATAAATTAAAACAATGCACAATACAAAGTTAATGTATTGTTTTTCAAAAGGGTAGCCATGCTACTTTTGACTACCCGGTGAGATCAAAGGGAACTTCTCAAAGACTCACAGGTTTATTATTGCCTGTGTTTTTATGGATTACAACCCACTTTCTATCTTTTTAAAATGGCTAATTTGATAGGCACCAGTTTAGCTGGATGGAGTGGAAATCCACTGGTTTTTTTGAATATTTCTGTTTAAATAGATCTAGCCAGAAAGGTCAGCCTTCCTTTTTTCCATTTATTGGGTTCTCTGAGGACTTGTCAGAAGAGGGCTAGGAGCATAATGGACTTTGTTACTTTATTACACAGCAGTTGCATGATCACTGGTACTGATACATACCAGGATGGGCACTGTCATTATGCTCATTTGTGAAATTGCACCAATTCCCCAATGCTTCACAATTGTTCTCCTGCATACTTTCAAAATCCTGCCTTCCTGCATATAATTATAAAAACAAATATTATTGGAAAATATTAAATGAATAGCTCAGGAATAACAAGAAAGGAGAAAGGAGGATAGTTTTGCCCCTTTGATGTTGCTCCATTGCCAGCATGGCAGCATTAAAGCAGAACACAAAGTAAGTGATTGGAGTATTGTGTGATTGGCAGCTACTGATGGGCTTTTATGGGATGTGCAAAGTATCACATCATAGGGGTCATCACCTTTGGTCATGTGATCAACTCTGGCTTCAGTATTGGTTTACCTGTCTTGTGCAATTAAGTCAACTTTTTTTTTAAACAAAAGTGCATTGTCCCTGGAGGATTCCAGCTTATATTGCAGTTCTCTGCATCATATGTAATGGGTGAACATTATGGCTCATCTGACCAGGCTGTGATTCACTTTTGCCATGCAAATGAAATGGATATATTTGTGGCTTTGTGAAAAGCAAGCAATAGACATTGGTTAAAAAGTGATTCCTTGAATTTATTTCTCTAGCAAATGTCTTCTTGAGAAATACACAACTGAAGAAGGAGCAGACATATTGCTTTACAGTTGTGCCCCAGATTTCGTTGGTCTTTTAACATGAAAAATTGGGACAACCTAATGTTAGGTGAGGTTGAAACAATGTTTATTTTAAATAGGAGTATATAGATGAAACTTAGGCATGTTCAATAGACAGCAGAATTTAGATTTTACTCTTTCATATATGTGGAGCATCTCAAAAATGGTTGAGATGTTCAACAGTTCAGTGTGGCAGCAACAAGGTTTTATTGTAAGGTTGCTCAGGGCAGACTGGGAGGAAAGCTAACAACTTCAAGGTCTGTAAGCTCTTAAAGATCGATAGGGTGCTAAGCTTCTGCTTGTCACAGACAGAACATATCTCTGCTATCTTAACAGTGCTAAGAAGTACAGTAGAGTCTCACTTATCCAAGATAAACAGGCCAGCAGAACATTGGATAAGCGAAAATCTTGGATAATAAGGAGGGATTAAGAAAACAGCCTATTAAACATAAAATTACATTATGCTTTTACAAATTAAGCACCAAAACATCATGTTTTACAAGAAACTGACAGAAAAAGCAGTTCAACACGCAGTAATGTTATGTAATAATTACTGTATTTATGAATTTAGCACCAAAACATTGCAACATTTACTACAAAAACAATTACTAAAGGGCAGACTGCCTTGGATAATACAGAACCTTGGATAAGTGAAGCTTAGATAAGAGAGACTCTACTGTAACACCAATTCTTCTTCTACTGTAACTTGTTAGCTGCTTTTATCCTGTCCTGCTTAGTGGAGGAGAAACCTCCTTATCCTTCATATGGGACAGTGATGGTTCAAGGAATTATTTCTGTTTGTTTGTTTGTTTGTTTGCTTTGCTTTGCCTGTCAATTTTTTGGCTACATTTTTCTCTTTTGTGTAAGCTTGCCAACTGCAAAATTATGAGCACAATGAGACTGTTGCACTAAATGATTCAGTGCTCAAAGGCAAACAAATAGGTAGTTAAAGGGCTTTGGAAAGTTGCTTTTAGAAGCTACAGCTTTTAAAATCCTTGAGACAGTATGATGGCTCACATATCCCTTTTCCTTTAATCCCCTGATTCCCAATGTGGGGCACATGCCCCACTGGAGGGCAATTTGATTTTTAAGAGGGGCAATTTGAGAGTGAGTTTTTAAAAGCAAATGTATTTCATTTCTTATGGTTCTAGGAGCCACATATACAGTATATAAATATATATTGTCACATACACATTTTAAATATGAAAATCAGAATGTACGTGATGGTTAGCTGTTGACAGTGGATGGGGGAAAGCCCACAAATAGAGAGGAGTGGTGAGCATAGAATTAACCAGAGATAGTATGAGCACAGAAAGTGAGGCAACTTTCATTCCAAACACCCCAACTTCTCTCAGTAGTTTTTTAAATATTACATGCTATCCAAAATATATTTAAAAGTCTTTTTGTTCTGCATATGAATGTCGCAGGAAATCTGTGGAAACATCGAAAGCACAAGTAAATATTTTTGTATGATTTTTTTTTAAAAAAAAGATTATCAGCCTCAAGAAAATTAACATCAGATGACAGGATATTCTCGCATATTCTCACCAAACACACACAATGAAATTGGACGCTTAAGTTACCCTGAATTCAACTATGATTACTCAAATCAATTGTGCCTCAAATATTACTACTGCCCATGTGATAACTGTTTTATTATTTAACTTTATCAAGTGCAAAGTATTTTCATTAGCAAAAACTAGTATTCGTTAGTATAGAAAACTCCTATTCATTTTCCACATGAATAGGAGTTCTTTCTACCACCATGGACATTCCACAGATCAACCCCTTTGTGGCCCACCTTAATTAACACTGAACAGCCTTGCAGCTTCAAAGCCAGGCTGCCTCCTAGGCCACAGCAAAAAATATAATCCACTTCACTGTGCATTTTAAACAGTTGTGTACAAGGGACCTCATAGAATCCTGTTCTAAGCAGATAATATAAGATTATACATATAATATGTAATAATTACTGTCATCTAATAAGAATACAGAACAAAATAATCTCTAAAATCAGGACACTAAATAACACTCAGAAGACAGGGTAATTCCAGACAGGAAGCAATCAGGCCCAGCTAACACCTCCCAACAAAGGATTCCCTCAGGCAGGAAGCACCCAGCCTTGAAAACTGCAAGCCCATTCAATGCTAATCAAGGTAACTAATTGCAGCATTCATACTTGCTGCACTGACACTATTCATTGCTATTCGACCTTGCCAACCAAGAATTCCACAAGGTAGAAAGCACCCAGGCTTGAAAGCAGCAAGGCTATTTAGTGCTGTTTAACCTGGCCAACCAAAATTTCCCCTAGATGGAAAACCCTCAGGTTTTGAAGCCATCAGGCCATTCCATCCCATTCAACCAGCCCAAGGAAGGAGGCCCCTATATACAAAGCACCCAGACTTTGAAACAGTGAGGCTATTCAGTGCAATCCCAATTGGCCACAGCAACGCAGGGCACAGCTAGTATTCTTATATTCTTATATAAGAGTACATAAATTAACATATAGGGAAATGTAATAATATATGATAATAGTAAAGTGATTACTTACAAAACAGTAAAATAAAAGCAAGCAGAATAGTAAGAATTATTGTGCTGGACCAGTCACCAAGTTGTGTAATTATAGGGAAGTTGAAAGAAAGGATACAGAAAGTTAGATTTCTTTGTTAATGGCTAGCTATAATTCATAAACACTTGGAATGAGAAATTATTGAAATAGCAGATCTAATACATGTATTTAAAATCTTTAGGATGGAAATGCCAAGGGAATGTGTATAATTAAAATTTAAGAATGCTAAATCCTTTGAAATGTGATTTCCCACCTCTTCGGGCTTATTGTCGAGTTCTGTCAACTTACCATTTTTTATTCTGGCTGGAAGCTTGCACTTGCTTGGCCACTGAACAAACAAATATTCTAGAGGTCAAGCTTTCTTTGTTTCTTTTGCCAGCAGCCATTGGAGCTGTTGATTTTCTACCAATGTGATAACCATTAAAACCAGAGATACACTTTCAGGCGAAAAACATGTTTGTCAACCCTGCTCTTATCTATCTTCCTGGCACCAGGCAATACTTTTATCTGCTTTATTAACTCACACCTTCTCACATTTGCCCTTTCCTTCATTCAGAAACAGCATTTAAGGAAGGAGGTGGGAGTCACTCCTTCCATGGTTTTAGACTACATGTGATTTATTCTTCTAGAGCAGTTATATTTCTAGCTGCTCAGTGATTCCTCTACACACTGACTACACACACATTTCACAGGCTCAGTCATTGCCACCATGAACGGCAGGGAAATTTCTCAAATGTCTCTTTGATTTATAGCTCTAGTTAATTCTCCAGGAGGCCTGCAAGTTGCCCTTAGCACATGAATCCTCAGAGGGATAAATAATTTAACAGGTGGTTAAATATTCTTTAAGGTCTAGAGAACACCAGTAGGAGCAGCGATTTTGGGGTGAACATGAAATTGCAAATTGAGCTCATGAAAGTGGGGTTGAGTGGTGTGTATGGGGGGAATGGAACTACACACAACATGTCATCATTTCCTGGTCCTGCTGATTAGATGCCAAGGCAATGTTAGCACGGCTATTTCTCTCCTCATTCAAATTCATTAGAGCCCTTTGTTTGTGCAGTGAGGCAGTTGTATATACAAGTGTATAAGTTCAAGAATATGTCAAGGACAGATTTTGGGGTCAAAATTATGGATTTTTGATATGACCCATGGATAAGATGAGAGAAGAAGCATCAGTACTGCTTTGAGTTCAATTGCTCTTGGCTGCCACCACCATTTTCCCACCCAGGCATTCAAAAAGACCAAAAGCGGTGCCATGGTAGAGAGAGTAGAATGGTTCTTATGGGTTCTCCTGGGATGCACTAAGCTCTCATCTTTCACAACTCTACTATTTATTTATTTTTATTTTGAGTGCTTAATGCCAGTTACAGACTCCCAAACATGCATAACATGAGCAAGGATACAGAGGCCTTTTATGTATTGAGCTACCCAAAGCACGTTTGGACAAGGCTGCAGGAGTCCAGAGGGAGCCAAGACTTCAAGGCTCAGTCGCTGGACTCGCCCAGAGTGAGGTGCTCAAAGGGGTAATAATCACCCAGGCCTGCACCGACAGCTGGGTGAAACTACCACCACTCTACTTAAAGAAAGAGAACTTTTTTTCTTTCTTTCTTTCACAAGAGAAGATACAGTACAGTATTGATCCCTGGATAAGTCAACTCAATATTTGGATCGATTTTTGACTAAAATTTCTAGACTTATACAAGCGTAAATATAAGAAGTCAACTTTGGATGGATCACATTACAGCATGATGGAATATGTTACTCAGGGTCACATTATAAAAAGTTGTTTTAAGTTATAAAGGTCAAAAAAAGAAGCAAAAAAGAGGAAATCTGGGCAATAAAAAGGGAGATAGATACACAGCTAGTAGCCGATTGAATACTCAGGAATGGGTACTTCTCAAATACAGTGCAATTTATATGGAGGCTATAGCCAATCAAAAAATTTAGATAGAGCAAGAGCAGATCAGAATCTATGGAGAAACTGATACAGAAGCAGTAAATTATAATGTAAAAATGCTGTAGTTTAGGAATTGTTCTATGCAAAATCATTGCCTGCCAACCCCTGAAATAACGGGACAACACAAGTAGAATGGGTTTAAATATGGGCAACTTTTATTAATTGTTACCTATTTAAATCTGGAACTGAATGTAACCCTATTCTGGTGGAGAATCTGGTGGAAAAAACCCCATCCAAGGTCTGGCCTACCCTTGGATTGATAAGAGCAAAAAAACTGGTCCTCAGTTAGCCTGCACCCAAGCAACCATTTAAGGGGAACGTGTCAGAGAAGCCTCCCTCGACGTTGTTGAGGCCAAACTCCCGACATTCCAAGGGCCTTCAGTTTCACCTCACCTGTTAAGATGAATACCAGATGAGTGTTTTATCTTATGTCCTTCACCCCAAAGGGGGTGGTGCCCTAGATTTACACCAGATTGTATGTTCCTCTATCAATTTTCCGCCACCAATGGGGCAGATGTCTATCTAGTCCCCAACCCCCACCAAATTCTCTAATGCCTCCCTAATTCCTACCTGCAAATCGAATCGGAATTGAAAATTGCCCTCATCTGATAGATGGATACCATCTGCTCAGTAAAAGCTTCTTGTCATGTGTGATGGCATTTTGTGTAATAACTGACCCACAGCCGGTCAAAGTAGCCCAAAATGTTCTATTAACTCTCTTTCTTGCTCTTTCAAGCCTCTGAACGTCGCCACCGCCTGGCCACTTCAGGCGTGGGATTATGGCCGACCAGATGATGTGCATATGGGGCCAAGCCTCCCATATCCACATAAAATCAGCTCCAGGTAACAGCAACGAAGAGTAGCAGACGTACCCCTTGTACGCACCAGAGCTCCAGGTAACTACAACGAAGAAGAGAAGATGTACCCCTTATACGCACCAGAACTCCAGGTAACTACAATGAAGAGAAGCGGACATACCCCTTGTACGCACCAGAGCTCCAGGTAACCTCTAACTGCTAAAAACACCAAGATGGCCTTAACGGGGCAAAGGTCATTGTCGCTGCACATGGCCAATTTGACAATCGCCCCTCTGTCCCTTTGATCCATCTTGGATGACCTGATCAATAATTCTAAACTCTCAGGGCTCAATGAAACATCCGAGAAATGGAGTGCTCGCTATGTGGTGTCAGTTTTAGACATGGCAACCAGCCATGTGCCCCAAAAAATGCCACCAACGCCACTGCGTGAAACAAAACTTGCTCATAGACTGAATTGCAAATTTGGGGCCAAATTTGTTTCAAGCCTTTTAAAATATCAGGCATCATGGGCTCCCTGTCATCACGTGACTGTCCACGTTCCTGTGACCATCCCACCATTACCTTGTGCAGGTGAAAGTCATTGGCAATATCATTGAAGCCCTGGGCCATAAGCCAATAAGATAATGCTGCTAATTTAGATCTGATTGAATGCAGTGCGAAGCCCCTTCTCCTGTAATAAATGCAACATTGTACTATGTGCTCATAGGGAACTGGAAGAATGTTAGACAAATTATAACATTGCCTTAATTCGTTAAACTCTGCGACAGCTCTGAGATAACTTTTCCTGGAGCTGGGTGCTAAAGCCATGGCCATTCCCCTCACTATTTCTTCATTCCAACCAGCTGGAGATGTTCTGGCATGGGCTCCGGATGACTGTCTGCATTGGGCGCTAGTTGCCTGAAGTGCTCCATCTGCATACGAGACAGAGCATCAGCTACCGAATTATCTAGCCCAGCAATATGAAAAGCAAGAAATAGTATATTATAAGTCAGGCAGTGAGGGGGCTGGCTGATCCCTAGATCAGCCACGCCCCCTCAAACCAGTTCCAACTGGAACTGGATGTCTCTTTTCAGGGGAGGAGGAAATTGCTCCCCTCCCCCAGCTTTGCTGGTGGGGGAAAGTCCCATATGTGAGTTTTTTGGTGGGTTGCACAAGACAATTTCTTTGCAGGAAACAATTTTTTGTGCACAATAGTTCTTCACAGGAAACAATGTTCTGTATACAACACATTTTCTGTACAGAAAATGCCTGATTTTTCAGTGCTGGGAAATTTTTGACTTCTCAGAAGGTCTACCAACATGGTCAATGGCAAGGAAATATGGAAGAGATAGGCCAAAAGTTCTTCATTCCTACCATAGTCTTGAAAAACAAGCACAATGACTTTCTCACTATTGATTTTTCTTCAAAGCATTTTTGTAGTTTTTGTAAGACTTTCAGACTGTCTCTTGGACAATTGATTGAAGGACAGGATACCTCACAATTGGCTGTGATAGCTACGGACCAATGACATCTGGAGGGCTGCATGATTCCCACCACTATTAGTGCCTGTGGAAAATACCACCCACTCCAAATCCCGAGGACTACTTGCAGCTGTTTTAAATGGCTTTGCCTCTAATTATTACAAAAACAGACTTATGTTTGCAGACAAGCACTGCATTTCTAAGCATACTTGACATACAAGGGAACTTTACTGAACTCCTATCTGTATTATGTGGTCTTGATTATCTTTAAATGGTTTAAATGGTTTTTTCTTACATTCTATATGCCACTAACACACTCAATAACAACTTCAAGCATAAATGACAAGAGTCAAAGACTGAGCATAATCCTATTCTTAAAATAAATCTTTGCATCCCCAAATTGCCTCAAATTATTTTTATTGCTGCACACATACAGGATAGTATAGAATAAAGTAACATACTGATTTTTTTTATTTAAAGAGGTAGAGGTAGCATTGAGTTTGGTGGCTCGAGATCTCAGAATTAATTATAGCCAATTCCGTTAACATCTTCCAATTGTCTTAATGCTATCCCACTTTTCCAACTGCTTTTAAATGTCCCAGATTCCCTCTCCACCTCCCATTTCTCCCTTGTCAGCTTATTTCAAAGGCTATAAACTGAGTTCAAAGCACACAAGTGTTTTGTATTCAATTAACTTAGTAGGGTAAAGTAGTGAGGAGGGCGGGGGCGGGGGGGGGAGTTTTCCCTTTCTTGTAGACTCACAACCCTATTCTCTTTTTTTCTGTCCTAGGACGTTGCCGAGATATGGCCACAAGGGAGTCTGTCAGAGCCCATCACATGACACGGGGCTACTTCTGGCAGGTCTTCGTCCTGGCTGCATCTTTACAGCGTCTCAGCAGTGTGTTCAGAGGCTGCCCTGAGACCATGGGTTCTCATTGACTAAACTGGGGACAGTGTAGGAAGAAGCGGGGAGCAGATGGGAAACGGCGTATGATGGTTAGGGTGCAATGCAGGGCACTGCCCAACAGTTTCCCCTGCTGACCCATGGATTCACCCCACAGATTCCCCTGCTGTCCTTCAGCTTATGGACCTCCGTATGATAAGGACCTCAGACAAAAGCAAACCAGTGTAGCCTTTCCTAGTGTGTGCATTCTTGCTTTTTAATAACATTAGTTATTTCAACCAAGTACTGATGTTGCTTGACCACATATATGCTAGTTTTCTTCTGTGAAATGTCGGGGGCAGGAGATAGATAAATCCTGGCTTGAATGTGGCAGAGAAGGTATGGTAACTTCTTGGCAGATGTGACCAGTCATAGATGTCAGGTAATAACATTCTTACATTTTACTTTTGTTTGAGCAGCGGCCCTCCAATGATATACAAAAGCTATCCCTCCAGTGTATTTTGTTGCCTGTTGTTGAACTGTGTTCTTTCTCCCCACTATAACCTGCCAGTCACATTTGGAAGAACTGACATTTCCAAGCTTTCCTACTGAGGAGACAAGAGGATTTTTTTTCCTCGTGGTGTCTTCTTGACATACAGAGTTTGCTGAGACACATGCTCCTGAGTCCTAGGATTGGAATAACCTTTTCAAAAGAAGCAGCTGGGTGATGCAGCTGTGGGTGCAGCATGTAGAAGGATTTTAATGAAGAGACTCATACGGATGGGGAGTAAGGAAAGGCAACAGGTGATTCTGGAAAAGAAAAAACAAACAACCCAGAGCATCACAGGTGTCCTTGCATGCTGATGGAAAGAAACGGCAAACATATATACACACAAGGGTAGCAAGATGAGAGGTGAAAATTAAGTTGGGTTTTTTTTCTACAAGTGGGTTTTTTAATACAAAGTTTGGTTAGTAGGTTTCTTATTTGAAAATGTATACTTTCCCTCAGCTTGTATTCCAGAAAAGAATTTACCATATGGTTTAAAAGGGGTCAAACGCAAGATTGTGTGATACAAAGTCTAATATGGATTAGCTATGTAAAACATTTATTGAATTGATACTGAAAAAAGACAGCTTTCCATACCTAGAATGGGTAGTGGAAAGACCAGTATCTGAGGAAGATTATTCCCTCACCCACCAGTCAGTGGCATGGGAACAATTTTTGTTTGTTCCATGCTGAATTGCATACAATATGGCCTGCCATATATCCCAGAATATCAACTCTTACCAGGCTTAGCCAGCATAGATTGTAGGATATTTGTAGTTTTATCTAATCACAACTGGAGGGCCAAATTGCCAAAAGCTTCACAGATGAAATGGACAGAATAAGTGCTTATGCATCCTGCAGAATCAAAGACAGAATCCCTGTCAGAGCACTTGCCTTTGCCTGTACAGAGTATTGACTTCCTGGGTGGGTCTTTGAAGCAGGCTTTGTGAGAGGGAAAGAGAGTAATGAGGGAAAGCACCTGTGCTATGGCACAGGTGTTCCCCATTAACTGAGCCTCTTCTAAGCAGCCTGGTGCTGGAGATCTAGGCATTAAAAAAGCAAACAGCTTTGTTCTCTCTTTGGTTTGGATGTAGGAGTGGAGAAGAGAGGGAAGGAAAATATATTAGTAAAAAACAAGTGCTTGCTCTACCCACATTGCAGGCACAGCAGGTGGCTCTCTTGCTTCTTCTCACCTTTGTTGCTGCTTTGCTTTCCAAGCTTTCTCTCTCACACCTATCTTTAGTTTCTTGCCTTTCCTTGGTAACATATGAGCAACCATCCCTTGGGAAGGCAATAGCAAAGCTGCTAAGAAGACATAGATGCTGCAAAATAAGACGCCTGGGGAAATGAAACAGTAATAGTGCAGGGAATGTGTGCTAGCACTAGAATGCTACATGCATTTCTCACCCTCCTCTCTCTTCCATGATGGAAAACTATGAAGGTATGGTTACCACAGAAGAGAAGGGGAAAGAGAGTACAGTTTGCCCTTTACAGTCACTGGGGTTAGTGACATAGGGGCCCCATGAAACTGAACAGCCGTGAATAAAAATTGCTATTTTTTTTTTATCGGAGAGAACACCTCTCAAGGTATTTCTCGGCCCACCAGCGTAACTGCATAGTCAACTCTTGTTGGAAGCTGACCACAGAATTGCACTGCAGATTTATAAACAAATATGCTCTCTAGCAATTTCTAAGTCCTCTATCATAATTCTGTGGCTGACCAGAGTCCATAGACTTGCACTGGCAGATCTAGAAATTTCTGGAGAAACCATTTTAATCAAATCTGTGAATATCCAAATTTACAAAATGCAAACTTGCAAATGTGGAAGGCTAACTGTAGATCCAATCTTTAGTATTAGCTTGCTGCAGGTGATGCCAAAAGAAGTAAAATAGTGGCTGTGAGGGCAAAAGTAGGATATTTTAACATCAGTTTTGAAAATGGGAATGCAGACTAACCGGGGCTGTCCTTGGACATTCATGGCATTTGAAAGGTGTACTCGGTGACTGATCTAGAGAGAATAAATTTAAAGTCCACCACACCACCAATTTTACACTAAGACGATTCTGTCAACATGTAACTACACTTTGTGTTCTTTTGCTATGAGCCAAGGAGATCTGTTTTAATTTCTCCACCCCACCCACTTATAATGGATCCCTTTCTTCCTTCTTAGGATGGACAATATAGAATGCCTACTAATTTAACAGACTGCTGAGTACTTTGGGAAAACATCAGAAAAAATTAAGTCCTCTCTATTATGCAGGGGAACAACAGTAAAATAGCAGATAAGGTTTATCATGACTATAATTCCAGCCTTGGAAGTACTCCAGCTTATTAAACATTTACAGGAGGATGAGAATATCAATTATTATTTGGCTATAATCTCAATTAAACCAATATTATTGAAAGCCTTGAAAAGAGACGTTAGACATTGGAAATCTATACTGATCTAGTGCTTAGAAGGTTATATCCATCTATGTCATTAAAAAGCATATGAATACATGGAGACAGAAACACACTAACACACACAAGAGACAAACAAGACCCCATTTAAAAGTGGCTATTTACACCCTGACTTCTGTATGGCTAACCAGTTACATCTCTAAGGACTAACAGTGCTCCATCCCAACAGTTACCATACTTTAAAAACTCACTATATTTTTACCCTTTCTCCATCCATGAAGTCTCAGAAGATTGGAAGAGGGCAAATGTGGTCCCTATCTTCAAGAAGGGAAAAAAGAACGACCCAAACAATTACCGTCTGGTCAGCCTCACGTTGATACCAGGCAAGATTCTGGAAAAGATCATTAAGGAAGTGGTCTGCAGACACTTAGAAACAAATGCAGTCATTGCTAATAGTCAACATGGATTTACCAAAAACAAGTCATGCCAGACTAATCTGATCTCTTTTTTCGATAGAGTTACGTGTTGGGTCGATACAGGGAATGCCGTGGATGTAGCGTACCTAGATTTCAGTAAGGCCTTGGACAAAGTCCCTCATGACCTTCTGGAAAACAAACTAGTAAACTATGGTTAGGTGGATCTGTAATTGACTAAGCGAACGAACTCAAAGGGTGCTCACCAATGCATCGTCTTCATCTTGGAAAGAAGTCCCGAGTGGAGTGCCGCAGGGTTCCGTCCTGGGCCCGATTCTGTTTAACATCTTTATTAATGACTTAGATGAAGGGTTAGAAGGCACGATCATCAAGTTTGCAGATGACACCAAACTGGGAGGGATAGCCAACACTCCAGAAGAAAGGAGCAGAATTCAAAACGATCTTAACAGACTAGAGAGATGGGCCGAAACTAACAAAATGAAGTTCAACAGGGACAAATGCAAGATACTTCACTTCGGCAGAAAAAATGGAATGCAAAGATACAGAATGGGGGACGCCTGGCTAGACAGTAGTACATGTGAAAAAGTCCTTGGAGTCCTTGTGGACAACAAGTTAAATATGAGCCAGCAATTGCTAAGAAAGCCAATGGGATTTTGGCCTGCATCAATAGGGGAATAGCGTCTAGATCCAGGGAAGTCATTCCCTCTATTCTGCCTTGGTCAGACCAAACCTGGAATATTGTGTCCAATTCTGGGCACCACAATTGAAGGGAGATATTGACAAGCTGGAATGTGTCCAGAGGAGGGCAACTAAAATGATCAAAGGTCTGGAGAACAAGCCCTATGAGGAGCGGCTTAAAGAACTGGGCATGTTTAGCCTGCAAAAGAGAAGGCTAAGAGGAGACATGATAGCCATGTATAAATATGTGAGGAGAAGTCATAGGGAGGAGGGAACAAGCTTGTTTTCTGCTGCCCTGCAGACTAGGACACGGAACAATGGCTTCAAACTACAGGAAAGGAGATTCCACCTGAACATCAGTGTGCCGTCGCGCCTGGGGCTGTACTCTTAGTGAAAGAGGCATGGACGTGACATCTTTCCCCAGGGGATTGCTTCTTGCCCTCCTTTAGGGAAACTGGAACTCCCAAGGACCAAAACACTGTAGTTAACTCAAAAACTGGGTTTATTCTTCACAAAGGGGGTAAAAGAAAATACACATTACAGTCTTTGATTGTTTAAGTCCATGAAGCTTGTCCAGATCCCTCTTTCTCTGGCTGTGAATGCCGGAGCAAACTCAGCCTCAGTCCAATGACCTATATCTGAAGACAAGAGTCTTCCTCTGTTGCCAAAGGACTGATATGAAGGCGCTTGAGACTCCTCAACGTTGGTCAGGTTGGCCCTGAACATGAAGTGTGAGTCCCAAGGGTAAGAACCTCAGAATTGGTGCTGAGAGGTAACTTTTGAAGGGCTTTCAGAGCCAAGCCTCTCTTTCACGTCCATCCGATAGAGTGGAATGAAAAGGAGGAAACACAGTCCTACTCCAGGAAGAGGTGGAGCCAAACAGTTTTGCTGAGTGAGCAATGTAACAGGTACAAACAACATTGATTGACAGATATAAATAACCAATCCAACTACATTTACAGGGTAAGGGCAGAATCAGGCATGATACAACAATTCAAATCTTGAAACTTATAGTTCCAACATATAGATGGCGCCACTCGCGCCGTCACAATCAGGAAGAACTTCCTCACAATGAGAGCTGTTCGGCAGTGGAACTTTCTGCCCCGGACTGTGGTGGAGGCTCCTTCTTTGGAGGCTTTTAAGCAGAGGCTGGATGGCCATCTGTCAGGGGTGCTTTGAATGCGATTTCCTGCTTCTTGGCAGGGGGTTGGACTGGATGGCCCATGAGGTCTCTTCCAACTCTCCTATTCTATGATTCTAGAGTTTTTCTGTTCCAGCCTCACCCAACTCTGTGTGGAAAGCTAACTAGAAATAATTTTCCACACTGAAATTTATGACTGAGCAGGGAGTTGAACTCAACTTTTCCACATTATATCTCACATGTTTTCCAGCTGTTATAATCCTAATGCATCGGAAAAAAATGCTCTTACAAACAATGTTGTTTCTGCAGTTAGGACTGGGCGATTTCAAAAATACATGGTTTCTTTAATGCATATTTTATGGGCATACTTGAGTTTTGTGGCAGCTATTTAGTTTTTTTACTAGTACCCTGAGACTAATCATCCAGAGCCTGGTGTAAAAGACATACATTTAGAAATGAACTCCTACATCCAATAGCTGTTTCTGTCTTAACTAGCCTGAATTTATTGAATGGTAATTTCATAATTTTGCAAGAATTCTGTTCAGGAAGGAGTTTTTCAAAACACTGAACAAAGATAATAGCTTTTTTTGGTGAGAAAGTCCAGGATTCAAACCAGCAGTCTCTTGTTTATTTCAGCTGTCATGAAATATATTATGTATGGGTATGAATGAACTGTATGGAAGGAAGAAATAGATGAGAGCTAATTTTGGAGACACAATTCAAAATATTAAGGCCTGCAATAACTAACTGCCTGCTTGCTGAATTGTAATTAAAACCTGCTAATGAGAGCTGAAAAAGTTGATTTGTCTAGTAAACTGTGATAAGAACTGTGACAGTGATAAGAGAAATGTTCACATCTGTTTACATCTGTCAACATTTTCTGACTTGATGAACTTTTGGGGCAGAGACAATGGCTCTTTTAAGTTAAGGATGTTTTGAAGGAAGTCAATACAAGGCCAACACCAATCAAGAAGTCAGCATCTGGTCCAGGAAACTGAGATGGAGCTAAGATATTCCAGGATGGAAGGCATCTATCATTCATTTACAACTTTTGGACAACATCAGCAAAATATTGCTATATAAGTGACCTTATGACAATCCAGAAATTGTGCCGGAGAGCAACGCTGTTCACCCAGCATGCTCAGTGGAGATGGTATATGGGAGTGTCAGATTTGCAAGGAAGCAGTTTGGACACTTGTCTCCTTTTCTCATGGGAAGAGGAAAGAGTAAATTTTGGATTCATAATACGTGTTGCAGGGAGTCAGTTCTGCTTTGGGAAAAAGGGGTCTGATCCTTGGCATTGTTCTTAGGGAAAGAGAAGTTTTGGAGTTTTGGAGATTTGTGTTGGCAGGCTGCAAAGCAGGGCCTGGCCTAGGCAGGTGCTTCTCCAAGGAGGGAGAAAAGGATATGGTAATATTTGGATGTGTGCATGAAGATGAGTGCATATAGATGTGTGTGAATGCTGAGTGAAAATGTAACCCCCCCCCCTTTCTCTGTTTGTTAGCCAATGTAAGTAGGTTGTTGGGAATCCAATGTAATTACATAAAATCTATATGTCTGTCCTTCTTTGTGTTGTTCTGTAAAAAGTTCTGCTATACTTCTCATACTGAAATTGCAATAAAAAGAACCTATGCTTTAAAGTTATTGAAAAGTTATTTATAACACAGCAGAATGATGGGGTGAGGAGGGAGCAGTTGTTATTCTGACTGCTTTGTTTAAATACTGTGAATCACAGATCCTTGCTGAACTACTACAAAATAGTCAGATTTATATCAATAGATCCTGAATTACCTCCTGCTCTCACACCTGATATATATCAGGTGATGAATCTTTTGCCCTCCACAAGCCTGACTTCAGTCCCATAGTAACAACCTCATCAGAAGGCCACTGGCATCATTCCACTTCATCGAGGGACGTGGGGAATCCGGTGCCTCATGCCAAGCATCATCTGGCTCCAGCTGAGGGAGATCAGATGGAAAAGTGTGAGCATGCGTGGTGCACTTGGCCTCCCCCCTGCATTTTATGACAACACGGGAGCCCTCTCGTGTTGTCCTGCTGGCAGTATGTGATGGCTTCATTCTCTTTCATCCATAGAGCCATGCAGGCATCATGTGATGGGAGTCTCCGCTTCCGTCAGTGACCTGAGCTAAAATCGGCACATGCCACTGATTTTAGATCTTTGTGATGAGGTCGTAAGAAATTGTGGGACTTGCCAACAGCATCTGGTAGCCCAACAATATTTGTTGGAATATTCATCCCTTTCACTTTTTCCATCTGGAAAAGTGCAAGTTTACTTACATTTTGTGCATTTGTTTATTCTAATTTTGTTTCACAATAAAAAATACAGCCAATTTTCATAATGTTGCATATCTTATATACAGCAAATGATAACAGTGCCCATTAAATCAATTTTAATTCAGTGTCATAACACAACAAAATGTAATAAAATCTGAGAAGGAGCAAGGCACTCTTCTGCAAGGCACTCTAAGTAGAAGTGAACAAGCTTGGAATTAAATATATAAGCCCATAGATAGACGAGAAGCATGCGAATCTAGTGTGGCCACATGAAAAAGATGATTTTTAATAGTCCTGGGGAAGAAGGAATTGCAACAGTTGGAGCTTGTAAAACACGGAAATGTGAAAGATAATAGTGTATCTCACATGCAGAATGATTTCCATTTGCAAGGAGATGGGCAAAAAGCAATCCCACCCCCTTACTTCACATACAGATTTTAGAGGAGAAATAAAGAAAGCTTAGTATTTTCTGTAAGGAATAGGAAAGGCCATATAACATGTCATATTGAGAGACTACGTTACATAAGCTCTTCAAACATGGAAGAGAGAGTAAGAGGTGCAGACTACAAAATGGAGGATGAACAAATGGAGACAAGTTGAAAATGAATTGATTCATGGAGAAAGTGTGTATGGTTAAGTCCAACAAGTATGGAATGACATGAATGTGTGCTTTTAAACTTTTAAAGAAACATGTAAACTTGCAACTACATGTGAAAGTTGCTACTCCCTTTTCAACACAAATGGATATCCTTTTATAAGCAACTATTCACAGATGCAAGAGTTCTCTTTTTCTTGTATTCACCTAATGCAGATGTTTCTCACTTGCAAGCAATGTGGTCTGATAAACATTTCTTCCTTCCTGCTGTCAACTACACTGAGATAGAAAGAAATGTGAATAAGAAGTGCTTTCTGTTTTGACCCCCACCTCCAAAGGCAAAAATACATGGTTCCTTTAATGCATATTTCATAGATGTACTTAAAGTTTGGCCTAGGCTCACAGAGTGTGATGAGTTCAGCTGTTTATTTTCTTGTATTCATTGCCTCAGGTGATCTTTTCCTTCATCTTCATGCTCAGACCACTTCAGGCAAGTGCTTAGTCTTCCATAGTTAAACACACTGAGCCTACATGCATCCAACTGCTAAATGACCCACTTAGCCTATATTGGTTGGGTTCTGCAGATTTAAAGCAGGGCAACCCTTACAAAGAGGTATTTTGATCAGAGTGCAACTTGCACATTGGAACAACATTTTTAGGGCAGGAAGGTGAGAAAACAGATGATTTAATTGGAGAAACCAAGTGGCCTAAGAAGCTGTAGCTCAGGCATGTGCTAATGTAAACATTTTAGCCTAATGAATAGGAAGGTTAGATACTTCAGTTTCTCTAAAAGATATTTCTTAAGAAGTTTTTTTCCGCAAGTCTTCCCAAGAGGTCTAGGCATCTTTTATGAGTTTTCACTCTTGGAAAAACATGTCATTTTGTGTGTGGTTTCTCCCATGTTGAGTTTTCATTTCTCAGCTGTTATCTTTATTCATAAAAACATTTGAAAATAAATGACATCTAAATGACATCTGGTCATAGTTCCGTTGTCATGGACCGATAATTACCTGGTCAGGTTTAGACTCGTTGGGACTCCAAACCTCTGCCATGGTGGGGAACCGATAAAGATGGTCCACCTTAGGAGGCTTATGGATCCGGGTGATTCCTCATGGCTCTTGGGGATTTTCCTATCACCTTGGCAGGCGATTCTATCGAAGCTCTGGCTGATCTCTGGAATGGGAAAATAGCCAGGGTGGTGGACACAATTGCTCCTGAACATCCCCAATAGCGGAGCAGAGCCAAACTAGCCCCTTTTCCATGAAGTGAATGAGATGGAAACCAGAGCAACATGGAGAATTTGAAGCACAAGCTAGAGCGTATTTGAAAGCCTACTCCTCGACAATGGAGGCAGCAGACAAATCATTCCTTGCTGCTAGCATTGCATCAGCAAGGAACTGTCCAGCAGAGCTGTTTCAAGTGGTTAGAGGGCTACTACATACTGACCATTTGGCAACTCGCTGTGAAGAATTTGCATGGCATTTTGCAGATAAAGTCGCTCAGATCTGTTCCAATTTAGATATTTTTGTTGATACAGTTCCAATGGATGTAACTTTGGTTCCTGCTTGTCCAGTGTTGACGGATACCTTTAAATTTGTGCAGATGTAGACAGGTTCCTTGGAGAGGTGAGAGCTACCACATGTATTCTAGATCCTGTCCTTCCTGGCTGATCAAACAGGCCAGAGGGGGACTGGCAGAGTGGGTGAAGGGGGTGTTCAATGTCTCCATGGAACAAAGCAAAGTTCCAACTTGCTTAAAGGAGGCAATTGTGGGACCTATATTTTAAAAAGCCATCCCATAACCCCTCTATAATGGATAATTATCTGCCAGTGCCCAACCTCCCCTTTCTGAGTAAGGTCTTGGATCATGTGGTCTATTAAGGTCTATGTACAAGGTTCTTGGAAGAATAGAATTAAGTAATGTACATGTTTTTAATGCTTTTTAATGTTTGTATAATGTATTTTTACTGATTACTGTTAATGGTTTTAAATGTGTTGTTAATTTTATTGATTGTTTGGCATTGAATCTTGCCGGGTGTTGTAAGTCGCCTTGAGTCCTCTCGGGTGAGAAAGGCGGGGTAAAAATGTTGTAAATAAATAAATAAATGTGGTGGCCTCTCAACTTCAGGGATTTCTGGATGAGATGGATTATTTAGATTCATTTCAATCTAGTTTTAGATCTGGCTATGGAACAGAGACAGCTTTGGCTGCCTTGGTGGATGACCTCTGCAGACAGCTAGAAGGGTCAGGGTGTCCCTGTTGGTGTTCGATACCATTAACCATGGTATCCCTCTGGGTTGTCTCACTGGGACAGACTGAAAGGAACTGTTTTACAGTGGCTCAGGTCCTTCCTGGAGGGCCATATCCAGAAGGTGGTGCTGAGGGACTCTTGGTCAAACCCCTGGACATTGTCCTGTGAGGTTCCTCGGGGTTCCATTTTGTCCCCCATGCTGTTTAAAATATACATGAAACTGCTGGGATAGTTAATCCGGAGTTTTGGAGTTCAGTGCCATCAATATGCAGATGACATCCAACTCTACTATTCCTTTCCACCTAAAGCCAAGGTAGCTGTCCTGACCCTAAACCAGTGTCTGTCATCAGTAATGGACTAGATGAGGGCCTTTACACAATTAAAACTTGTGTGCCAACTGTGCCCTTTTCTTGAGAAGCCAGATCTGGCCATGGTGGTACATGCCTTAGTTACATCTTGTTTGGATTACTGTATCCTTCTAGCTTTGCTTGATCTTTTTGCTTGGGTCACTGTAGGTCTCTTTCTGTGAGCCCAACCTTTTTTCATCTCTGGCATTCTACTTATTCCCCATAAGAATATAATGTCTCAAAACTATGCTTTCCTTGTGTTTAAACTTCCTTTTCATCCAAATCTTCATCATGGGCCTTTTCAAGGTACATATTTATAGTGCTATGATTTCTTCTTTAGCTGCCATGATTGCATCCTATGGACATGTGTGAATTTCAGTTTGGGGATATACTAGAAACTTCTAGCAAATCATTCTAAATGCCCCTTCCTAAACTGCAAATCCCAGTAATCAGTTGAATGTTCCCATGGCAACTGATGTGAAATCATACTTGTGTAGTGTGAATATGTTCCAAACATTTCAACCACTATATTCTCTACCACCTTTCTTCTTATATTTCTCTTATTATTATTTCTGCATCCTCTGAACCCTTGCAATGTCTCCAAACCACTCTTTGCTTACCCTGATTTTCCAGTCCCATTGGTAACAAATTATCACTTCTCAACCCTACAATCTTTACCTCATAATGAGAATAGCTTGACAAATTGTAGTTTTGCTAATGTATCTCAGAAGAATATAACTAAACTGGAGTTGGACTCAAAATTGTAATGCCTGGCACTTATTCATCTGATGTAGAATTGGATTTCAGTCTATATAGAAGTATTCAAGAACATAGCTATGTTACTCTATTTCAGACTTGAGATAAAAAATTAGTCTTGTTCCATTATCTGGGCATAGGCCACTAGGGGGCTCTAGTGAGAGAAGGATAGTCCATTTTATGGTGGCGGGAGGGTGGGTTGAAGGAGGAAAACAACTTTCCTCTGTTTTTGTGATGACCCATGGGCCTTGTAGTCCTGCTCAGGACATTGTAATTCCTGATGAAGAAGAAAACTTGGGTTTTTTACCTTCCCAGTCAGAACTGGATTCCTCTCAGCCAGATCTTTCCCAGGCAGATCTGGGAACCTTGCACCTGCAAGAAAGTTGTCTCCCAGAAGTATGTCAAACAAGCCCAGAGCCTACTTCTCCCGTGTTCTTGCGCCGGGAGTTTTGTAAACAACAGAGAAGTTTGGAATCAGCTTCGCGCAGGAGTGCGAGAATTGCAGCTAAGAATGTAGCCAATTAAGACTGCTTCTCGTGAGAATCTTTAAGGAGTCTAACATCTGGTCTCAGAGTTTAGCTTTCGTTTCTGATTCCCAGAGAACTGCTTCGGTGGGAAAGTTAGACTCTATATAGGTGTTTTACCCGCGTAGTAACTTCGCGGAGTCAATTCGTCAGCATACGGAGCGAGTTGTGTCTGGACAGCGCGCTCCGATTCAAGCCTCGCTCCTGCTCAAGCCTTGCCCTGCTTTCCAGCCTTCGCCTTGCTTCCCAGCCTTGTTTACCTACGGACCTTGCCTTGTTGCCCAGGACCAATCCTTGCCTTGTTCCACGGATTTTACCAAGTTATTCCACGGACCTTGTTCTTGTTCCTAGCTACCTTGTTCCACGTTTAAGCCTTGTTTCAAGTATCAAGTTATTTCAAGTTATGGACTAAAGGACCTGGTCTATTCCCCTCACTTTGCCTGGCAAAGTGAGTGTTCGGTTATTGGATTACAACTTTGGACCATAATATTTCATATTGGACATTGCTTTTTTGGACTAATTTTGACCTTTCCTGAAAGGTCCGCTTCTGAACTAACTTTTACATTTGTTTTTATTAATCTTATATATTTCCTTAATAAAGATATTAGATAGAATCTGGCCTCTGCGTATGGTTATTGGTGCTCTGTAGCCTGGGTCGTGACAGTTTTCCTGTTATTCCCCCCACCCATGTCCCCGTCGTGGAAGCAACCCTCGTTTATGATATGGGAATGGGAGGGGGAATAACCAGAAAAAAAGGGGAAATTGTTTTCTTCCTTTAACTCCCCTCTATAAAATGGACTATCATTTTCTCTCTAGTGCCCCCTAGTGGCCTCCACCCAGATAATGGAATAGTACCAAGAACCCTATAGTGTCTTTGGAACCAACTGAAAAAATAGATTTCTAGCATAGGTTCCATGCACTTCATCAGTTTCATCCACTTCATCAGTTGTATGGCGTGGACAGACATAGATGTCTGTGGACAGACATGGATGGAGTGGGGAGAGTATAAGTGGTAATAGAAATGGAAGCCATGTGGTATGATGATGGGGTAACAATTTCTGTTTCAATAGTGGTCTTAAAGAGTAGTTAAAGGGACAAAAGAAGTAAATAATTTTTACATACAATCCTAGATGTGCAGGTGAACATGTAAACAGTTCTTGTTACACTGCATTAATATAGCTAAAGCACTAATAAACTTTCAGTAAAGCAGTCATGGGAACCCAACTTAGTGACTGCTATTCTAACTAGTATTTAATATATGTTGTGTGCCAATAAACCATTGCTCTGTACAAAATACTGCCAATAAAATGGAACTGGTGCATATATCATAATACAGTCTGTCCTCTGTATCCATGGATTCTACATCCACAAATTCAACCTTCCATGGCTCCAAAATCAAACCTTGATGTTGTCATTTTATATAAGAGACAATATTTTACTATGTCATTGTATATAATGGAACTTTAGCATCCTTAGAAGGTCCTGGAACCAAATATCAGTGGATACTGTACGGTCAGCTATGTCATTGAAGCGGATGGGGAATGTGAACATCATTGGAGGAGGTGATGCCTATAACAATTTTGTGCAGTGTTTCAGCATAAATTTATTATTTTTAATAAAACATCCTTGTTGTTAGATATATTCACAAAACCTTATTTGTAAGCCCAGCTTACATTTACTGTATCAATAGAAGCAAGAAGGCCAAAACTCTATCCTAATTTACTTTTTTGAACCGTCCAATAAACATGTGCTTCAGTCAGAGCCATCATCCAATTACAAGAATAGTTGAAATCACAGGGTTTGGTCTGCATGCGCTAAGAGCATATGCGGTTCTTCCTGTTGAATTTTTTTATAGTGGCTGATTTTGTCAAATTTTCTGGTACTTTAGCTAGAATATTGTGGAATGGTTTGATATAGGAAGAGGCCCATGGGATGATATTATGAGTTACAGCACTGAGTGATACTAACCCTAGTGGTACCACTGCAGCCATTTCTCTCTCTCTCTTATTTTCTTTCAGGTCTCTAAACTCCTGCTTAGAGATCTGAAATCAAATGTTTGGGAAACTTGAAGTGTTCTGCAACTAATTTTTGTGTATTCATTTTCAGGAATTTGGAGATATTTTGGTTTATTACTGCATTATTTCTTATTCAAATAATCCAAGATGAGATCTCTTCTCTTGCCCTAACTCTATTCTTTGAAGACTTCATTATTTGTTATTCAATTTAGTGTTACTCCTAATGAGAGGAGGCTACATAGGACAAAATAAGACAATTTAGTGTGTTTAGAACAGCAAGATGTCCCTGACCTGACTGGAAGAAAATTACACCACAAACAGACCCATTGCTGGCAATTGTTTTATGACTATTGCCTTGATAAATGACTAATGAATAATTAACTGTTGCCTTTTGCATTATGAAGTATTCATCGAGTTCAAGCTTCCTAGGATAATTAACTGCAGCATCAGCTGCCCATAGTCTGACCAAGAGGCAATTCATCTTCAGCACTTCATTAGCAGGGCCCTGTGTCACTTTGATAAATTAATGACAAATACAGGAACATAAACACAACTCCCTAACATAACCTGAGCAACTCAGCCTGGCGAAGACAGCAGAGCAATCTGGTAGAAGATGCTGTTTGAGTGAACTTGCCTCCGTTTCTAGAAGCTGAAATCTTCCATCTGTCCAAGTATTATCATGGGTGAGAGGAAGAATAATTTGGTCAAGAGTTCTGCCTTTCCCACTGCCGTGGTGATTTTATCTCTATTAACTGGGACTTTGGAACCATGACTGATTGCAATAACCACTGAAAAATGGAATAAGGAGGATATTGTGAAAAAGCTCTGGAGCCTTTCACACTGTATAGTTATAACAACATGAATCCACTTTAATTGTCAGAGCAAAATCCTGTGAAATCCTAGGATTTCCAGTCAGGATGAGAGTATTTAGACTTCTCTGCCAGAGAGAGATTTAGTGCCTCATCAAACTGCAAAACACTGGATTCTGCATGATACAGCCGACAGTGTAAAGTAGAATCCAAGTGTTGTAATTGTCTGATATGAAAGGGTCTTTGATGTTTCTGTGTTTATGCAATTTACTTAATCTATTGTTTAACATTACATTTTGGAAAGGCATGACCTTTTTAGAGATCATAACCTTTTGGAAAACTAGAATCTCCATAACCTTTTGGAGAAAAATGTCATTCACAACCATTTGAAAATCATAACCTTTTGTAAAAGTATGATCTTCCAGAGAAGAGTCAAAAATTCATTTGAATAAAATCTTCTCTTCAGTGGCATATAACCATATGTATGAGGGTTGAATGAAAAGTAATGCCTGTACCTTCGTTACTTTGGTTTGGATGGGAATATTTTAATAAATCAAATGCAGAAATAATCCTTAGAATGTGCTCTTTAACTACCACTATTCACCGTTCCACATAATCACCAGACAACTGGATACATTTCTGCCAACAATGAACAAGTTTTCTGAAGCTGTCACAGAAGAAGCTTCCACAACCAGCGTCTCACAGTACCCATCGTGCACAGATCTTCTGATAGTCAAGCAAAGCAAGAATGTGACCCACGCATTCTTGTGAAATGCTGATTATGCTTGAAATTTCTCTCTGAGTGATACAATGATCATCCTGAATCAATCTGTCAACCTTTTGCTTGTGAAACTTGGTGGTTGCTGTCACAGGACATCCAACTCTTTGTTTGTTACGCAAGTCAGATGTTCCCACCTCAACATCTTTAAACTTACTCTCCCAACAAAGCAAGGTACTCACATCAACACAATCTCCTTTGAGGTGACACCTTCTGTTGTCAAGAATTCAATGCCTGCACATTGCTTAAGTCGCATTGACTGACCGTCTGCGCAGGGTTCTGTTGTAACTCAGCCGCGGCGGCCTGTATTACAGCAGGAGTTGGAGTCTGATCTGGATTTTGGGCACATCCAGGACTTGGAGCAAAGCCCAATGCCTTTGCAGGTGCCTGAAGTAGTGGAGCCAAAGACTCCACTAATTAGCAAACATTCCGATCCTCAGTCAAGGTTGGTTTTGCCAGATGTTGTTGACGCAGGGGAGGATGCTGCTTTTAATCAGAGAGAATCTTTTGTGAAGGAAAGGAGTCAAAGGGAGGGCGTAAGAAGGAGTAAGAAGGAGTCGCCGTTTGGCTCTAATGACTAACTTTCCCATGTGAAATTCTGTGTGTCCCAACTCTCATTGACTTGTAGCCTTGAAAACTTTTTAAAGGTGCTTCTCTCCCTGCCCTGGTTGTGGTGTCATCTTTGCTGTTCTTGGAAGAAGAATCTGTGTTCCTGCCTCTTGCTCCTTGCCTTGTTCCCGTGATTGATTTCAGGATTTCCAGGCTGTGTTTGTGCTTTGTGTCTCTCGAGTATACCTCGCCTTTTTAACCTTGAATCTGCGACTCCTGGGCAACTGCTTCCCTTGTGGATTACAGTGTCTTGTCCTTATTCCTTGCAACTTCTGGCTGACCCAGTCGTGTCCGACTCTGGGGGTTGGTGCTCATCTCCATTTTTAAGCTGAAGAGCCTACACCTCCAAGGTCATGTAGCCAGCATGACTGCATGGAACGCCATTACCTTCCCGCCAGAGCGGTACCTATTGATCTACTCACATTTGCGTATTTTCGAACTGCTAGGTTGGCAGAAGCTGGAGCTAACAGCAGGCGCTCACTCCCCTCCACGGATTTGAACCTGGGACCTTTCGGTCTGCAAGTTCAGCAACTCAGTGCTTTAACACACTGAGCCACCGGAGGCTCCACCACAGATTTTATACTATGGACTAATTCCTCTATTGCTATTTGCTTGCATGTATGTATGTATGTATATATATATATATATATATATATATATATATATATATATAAAAGCTGTGCCCGGCATGGCAGAATTGGGTTGGATTGGATGGCCTTTAGGGGTGTCTCCTAACTGTCTGATGCTATGATTTGATGTGTATTATTATTGTGCAGATATTGGATGGGCATCTGTCAGGATTGGTCGGATTGTGTCATCCTGCATGGTAGAAGGAAGTTGAATTGGATGATCCTTAGGGGTCTCTCCTAACCTTAGGATTGTATGATCATCTTCTTCTTCTTCTTCTTCTTCTTCTTCTTCTTCTTCTTCTTCTTCTTCTTCTTCTTCTTCTTCTTCTTCTTGAGAGGCTGGGTGGGCAGCTGTTGAGAGTGCTTGGATTGTATTGTCCAATGGCAGAATTGGGTTGGACTGGATGGCCTTTAGGGGTCTCTCCTTATTGCCTGATTGTATGATTCAATTTGTATTATTATTGTGGAGATATTGGATGGCCATCTGTCAGGAGTGCTTGGTTTGTGTCATCCTGCATGATAGAAGGAAGTTGAACTGGATGATCCTTAGGGGTCTCTCCTAACCTTAGGATTGTACAATATTCTTCTTCTTCTTCTTCTTCTTCTTCTTCTTCTTCTTCTTCTTATTATTATTATTATTATTATTATTATTATTATTGAGAGGCTGGCTGGCCATCTGTTGGGAGTGCTTGGATTGTTTTGTCCAATGGCAGAATTGGGTTGGACTGGATTACCACAGTAATTATTTCATATTACAGTAGAATCTCACTTATCCAACATTCGGTTATCCACTGTTCTGGATTATCCAACGCAGTCTGCCTTTTAGTAGTCAATGTTTTTGTAGTCAATGTTTTAAATTCATTGTGATATTTTGGTGGTAAATTTGTAAATACAGTAATTGCTACATAGCATTACTGCACATGGAACTACTTTTTCTGTCAAATTTGTTGTATAACATGATGTTTTGGTGCTTAATTTGTATAATGATTACCTAATTTGATGTTTAATCGGCTTTTCCTGAATCCCTTCTTATTATCCAACATATTCACTTATCCAACATTCTGCTAGCCTGCTTATGTTAGATAAGTGAGACTCTACTGTATATTTATAATCTTATATTATCTGGTTAGAACTGGATTATATGAGGCCCCTTCTACACAGCTGGATAAAATGCACACTGAAGTGGATTATATGGCAGTGTGGAGTCAAGATAATCCAGTTCAAAGCAGATAATATAAGATTATAAATGGGTTATATAGCTGTGTGGAAGGCCCTTGAGTCTACACTGCCATATAATCCAGTTGAAATCAGATAATCTGTATTTTATAGGCAGTGGGGAAGAGGTCTAAGTGAGGCCTAACTCTGCCTGTCCCCTAGGCTGAGTGGGTTGCTAGGAGACCAAGTGGGTATCCTTCTAACTGGCAGCAATTGGATAAAAACAATTATTCCTCTCCCTCTAATTAGGACTTTATTTTTCTTTTCTTTTTGTTGTATCAACCTAGAGGTGTGGATGAGGGGTTGTGCTGTCAATTGTCGAGGTTGTGGGGTGTTTAGTTTTGTTGTTTTGTCGGTCGCCGGGATTCCATCACTCATATATATATATATCCTATAATAAACTGCTTGTCTTATGTCTCTGGCTCCAGTGTGGTTTTCAGGATGCTCTCGTTACTGTGGGGTGTAACAGGTTCCATACTTTGCACTTTAACAACACAACGATTCAATGCTAAGGCTTCCTGCGAAATGGAACTGTAGAGGAGAGTCTACTGAACAAGCCAGTATATGTCGCATATCAATACTGCCATCTGTTGAATTACGAAGGTGGAGGCATTACTTTTCATTCAACCCTCGTATTTATGCAAGGAAATTTGGCTTTCAGTTGTTAGATTAACCTACTTGTCTCTGATCTGTTAGGAACAGAGATTATGTCAGAGTAATTTACGCAGCGCAGCAGTAGTTGTATGGAATCAGTGGAGTGCAGAACGAAGAGACATCAGAGACTATGGTAAAACTATATACAAGTTTTACTGAAAGCAGTAATAATCAAGGCAAACAGACTTGCAGACAATAGACACAGGACTTGACACTCACTCAGAAGAGAACTGAACTGAACTGATGCAATCAGTAATGCACAAACACTTGTGTCTGGACACTCCCCAGTTCCAGCCACACATCAAGGTCATCACAGCTTCTCAGTAATTAACTCTTTACAGACTATAGTACACTCTGGATGATGCAATCAGTATGCAATACAAACCAAGACACAAATTGCATTTAAACACTATCAATACACAAATCCCACATTAACAGATTATGCCAATCCACAAAAACAGCGGTTCTTCAGAAGTGTTTCTTTTCAGTGCTCAAAAACATCAACTCTCCCATAAAAATACCTTGTTTCTATATCATGCTCTCAAGAAACAAAAATAAAGTAAATTTTGTTAAAAGTAACAGATTTGGTTTACTCACGACCTTCATGTATTCAGCATAGAAGTACATAACTTGTCAATCCAGTTACAAATAGATTTGAAGTAGTTTATCTGTGCAGATAATACAGGGCATCTTTCTTATAATTAAGAGCAACATAAGTTTGCTCTTAACAGCCCAAAGTCTCATGGCGTCTATCTGTGTCTATGCTCTAATGGAATCTGAGTTCTAAACAGTTTCATGGCTAAAGAATTTCTAGGTTTTAAAATGGAGTCTCAGATCTCAGCAGTCCTAGATCTGATTATGTGGTCTGTGGCCCCTCCCACAACCTCAAGAAACATAGAGTAAAGGGAAAGCTGCATACTAAAACATGCATATACAAGATAGTAAGCAAACAGAATAATATACAAACAAATCACTATTGGTGGCTTGAAGAAGGTTGCTATTTCCAACATTAAAGATGAATGTATGGGTATTTTAAACTTTTTTCATGTTTTTCTCTTTCCACCCCATTTATGAAGAAAAATCCCACAGTCCATGGAGAACCAACCATTCCCATAAACAGTCTGTTTCCCGATTGTTTTATATTTGGAAACCTATGCACTACCTTTCATTTAATGCATTTATAGTGACTTATACTGAAAGTAGTCAATGTAGTACAAACTATAAATACAGATAAACAGTTAAGATGTATTTCATGACATAAAACAGCCAATTCAATATGTTCCATAATAAAGTACAACATAAGCACAATCTCACTAAAAATAGAAGTAAAAGTCTAAATTTTATATATCCCTATAGCATGCCAGGGAAAACTGACAGAAAAAGAAGGTCATTTTTTAGTTGCTCCTGAAAACTGGCAATATGGAGAAGTAGTCATATAAATCCCACTGAAGCAAGCTGCATAAAGTAGGTAGCCTGACAACAAAGCCTCAAAGTTTCATGATCTTAGAGATATTATATCACTAAAAATGATACACAGAGCAAGGTTCTTCAGCTGAGTAAAACAGACAGGAGAAGGGAACACATGGAAGGATGTCTTCCTACATGTATGAAGGACCAAGTCCAATTAATGGTAAGAACTAAGCACTGCACAATGGATTGGTTTTTGAAATGCAGCACCCACATTTTCATTTAGTCTGTTGAGAAGGCCAAAACTGGGAGGTCCTTTCTCCCAATGCCTATTAAGTTAATCTAATATGGTAATAGCACATACTTGCATTTCAAAAATCATTTCATAAATTTTGAAACAGAACCAAGCAACGTTTCTTGATTCACAAAAATGAGTGCTCGATATATCAAAAAGCATTTTGAGATCAATGTTGACCACTCCATAAGAATCTTATTTTAAAGATAGCTTTGAATGTTAAAACCACTTAGATGATTTAGGAAAAATATTCTTAGTACTTGCATAGTTAATTATTTAAATAATTGAATTAATTCATTTAAAACTTTATGCAAAATAGTTTTTCAGTCTGGAGATTTTTAAAACAGACATTTAGTTTTAACATCTATTTATATTTAAAAAACTCAGATGCATCCTCTTTTCACTATCACTGTAGTAGATACTTCTACATGGCACATATATGTGTATCATCTGTTTTTTTTAATGCTATTGTTCTTGTTCCAGAACTCTTGTTTACCTGTATGTAAATTTACTCAGATATAATTCATATATCTGTGGCGCAGATGGGAGAGCAAGCCAGTGCAATTAACTGTAATGAATCACTGACCAGGAGGTCATAAGTTCGAGGCCCGCTCGGAGCTATGTTGTTGTCTTTGTCCTATGTTAAAAGGCATTGAATGTTTGCCTAATATGTGTAATGTGATCTGCCCTGAGTCCCCTTCGGGGTGAGAAGGGCGGAATATAAATGCTGTAAATAAATAAATAAATAAATAAATAAATAAAAAGCTAATCAACGAATACATTTTTATCAGTTGATTTCTCAATTTCTTGGACAATTTCACCAGGAGAAAGTCAAAAAAACCACTGAGCTAGAAGGGGTGAAACCATTTAAAATCATTGCCTATCTGACTCTGAGGGAAAATTATGTCAGACTCTAGTAGTGTGATCCATTCCAACTCTGATTCAATCCAGCCAAGTCACTCCAAAATAAATTTAACTGAGCATGCATCCATGCCACACAAACTTTTGTTCTTAGCTATGACAGTTCCTAATGTAGGAGATGTGGCATATGATAGTGATACAGAGGAGCATCCAACAGCCCTACTGAAAGACAACTATATCAGGTTCTTCCTTCAACTGTTATCAGTCTACACTATTTCACTGAAGTAGAGCCGAAAGAATAGGGAAATAACTATAGTTATCAGCTCTTTTGGAAAAGTAGCACCACCAGATTCCTCAAACTATTGGGAGCTAGTCGTTTGAAGCACTCTTAGGCTAGTCCAATCTTTAGTCCCAAATAGCATATATTCATTTACCTGATAGAATTCATATACTATTATACCATTCAATGACTCTACTGTACTAATAACTGGATTTAGGCTTTCATATCTAGGAACTTTTTTGTTATATATTTTTTGCTCTTCTCTTTTCCCTCTTGCTTTTGTACTTTTCTTTAACATATACATCTGTCAACAGGGATTTCTTGTTACATGTAAAAGGCTCTGGGAACCTATTCAGTTAAGGAGTGGAGTGCTTTTAAATAAAATAATATGCAATGGAAACTTCCTCCTTCTCAGCACCAGACGTATGGGAGATATCCCCTTTCTGACCACAATGGAACACTATAAAAACATTGAAATAAATCCCATCATTTTGTTATTGTATGCCTTCAAGTAATTGCCAACATATGGTGACCCTAAGGCAAACCTATAATGGTGTTTATTTGGTAAGATATGTTCAGAGATAGTTTACCATTGCCTTCCTCTGAGGCCAAGAAGGGATAGTAACTGGTCTCCTGGACCCATAGCAACACACCACAATGGCTCTCAATTCACAAAATAAACCTGCCATATTGTCCTGACTTTGCTTTGAACTCAGTGAGTTATTTTGTGTGTTGTGTGACTCCCACAAGTGTTGCAGACAGGCTACACCAGGAATTTCCATAATATTTAAATCAACCCCAAGCACCTTTTGATTTCCTATTTGTAGCTATTGCATTGAGTAACTATTTGTTCCTGGAACCACAGTCCTATTACAGCTTATCGTTTGTATAGCTTTCAATTTGCAACGTGCTATGTGCAACAATTCTTGTATTTGCCTGGATAAAATCAGCTCTGTGAACTAGATTACTATTTCTCCAATTTTATGGAAGGCAGGCTGTGGAGGGAGAAAGCAAAGAGACACAAAACAAAGTGCTGAAGAAAGAAAAAAAGTGCTGCATTTTGAGAAGAGGGATATCCCTCCTGGTAAGCCCTTGCTATAAGTACTGAGAATAACATGGACAGACCATGCTGTGCTGCTGTCTCTTTTTCCTTTCCTTTTTAAAAGTTTACATAGGGAAGATCAAAGGTAGGCTCTTGATTTATTTATGTATCAGCAAAGCTCAACCTCACAGCCTATTTCTTCTTACAATATAGATAGTGTATCTGTGCTCTCGATCAAAATGATTGTGTTCACGATCCTTTTAGAGAGGCACCAGCCAGAAGGGGAGCATTCATTTTTCTGCCATTATCTTGGAAAGGATGAACTGTGAATTCAAAGCTCCCCAGATTCTGAATATATTTTCCAGACTTGCAGCCTGAAGGCCTGTGGCATGAGTTTGCACTACCAGAACCAAACAGAATCTTGAATCAGTTTTATTTGGGGTGACCTGTTTTGATATTTCAGCTGCTTGCTCCAGAATAAGGTAAACAATGATCTATTGGAGGGAGTTCCTTGAAGTTCCTGAATGTTTCCTTGATGTTATTACAATCTGATTAGTAGTAGAAAATCAACTCATTTAAGATGTTGTGCTGGAGAAGAATTCTGAAGATTCTGTGGACTGGTAAAGAAATAAATAAACAAATCAGTAATGAACTCTTAGTAGAAGCAAAGATTACTAAATTGAGGCTACCATAATTTGGCCATATTGTGAGAAGACATGACTCACTAGAAAAGTTATTAACACCATGTAACACAATTTTTGTTCCTGGGTTATACATGTGATTTCTAATTGGTTCTGTCATGAAAACATGGAAAAACATTTATTAAACAGTAAAAACTCTTTTTACGGGACATCCTGCAGCACATTTTGCTATAGATTTTCAATGAAAATCTCATAGAGTGTCAGCTTCCGCTGGTAGTTTCTAACAATTAACCGGTATTCACACTCCAAGTGGATGTAGCCAGCTTTATTGCCAATACACACACAAGAAAGAAAGTAACACTAATTTCCCCATGTACCTTTAGTCCCTTTTATAGTGCTTGTCTCTCCTCTCCTTCCAAATCCTTTCCCAGCCTTCTCCAACTCCTCTGAATGATTTCTCCCAGTTATTGCTTCCTCAAAGGACTGCTTTCCTTCTCCAGGTTTGTTTGTTAATGTTGACCTTGCTTCAGATGTGATGGCAGGGGCAGGAGTCAAATGCTTGTTCTTCCAAGCTTTGAATTTATTTATTTCGTGTCAAAAGCATTGCACGACAAATACATTTCAAAATGATGGGGAAAAAAAGGAAATCACAAGCAACTAAATAGTTTTGGACCAAAAACGGGCAACAGCAACCGCATTGTCCGTAGCTTTAAACAACTCCTCCTCCATACATGAGGCAGGGCATTGTGTGCAAGCATACATATGCGGAGTTGTTTGTTCTGCTCCTCAGTCACACAAGGTGGAGGATTCCTCCAGATAGTGCCATCTTGCCAGATTGTCTTTTGATCTGCCCACTCCGCTTCTCAGTCTGTTTAGGGACTTCCAATTTGCCCATTCTTGGTTTGCCCCTGGAGGAAGACCCTCATGGGGGGCCATCCAGTTAGAATTGCCAGGTTTAGCTGCCCAGAGGAACACCCTTGCTGCTGCTGGAGAAACATCAAGAGGAGTGGTGGTTCTCATGAAGCCCTTCCTTGATTTGAGTCTGGTGGGAGGAGGCTGATAGTCATGCAGTGGGTGGCTTTCACAATGTTCGACCTTATTTCTCTCGCAGTTAGCAGCAACTTCCCGTCGCACGTCAGGAGGGGCAATGCCAGCTAACTTGTAGAGTTTATCAACAGGTGTAGGTTTAAGGCATCCTGTGATTATTCTGCATGTTTCATTTAGTGCTATGTCCACTTGCTTCGCATGGGCAGACTTGTGCCAGACAGGACAGGCGTACTCTCCAGTTGAGAAAGACAAGGCCAGGGCTGATGTTCTTATTACTTGTGGGTCTGCTCCCCATGCGCTGCCAGTCAGTTTCCGCAGGATGTTGTTGCGTGCAGCTACTTTGTGCTTGGTGTTCATGCAGTGTTTCCTATATGTTAGTGTTCGGCATAAGGTGACACCAAGATATTTAAGATGGAAACAGTGTTCGAGCTCTTGGCCTTCCCAAGTAACTTTCAGTTTCCTGTTGGCTTCACGGTTACGTAGGTGGAAAGCACACACTTGTGTCTTGGCAGGGTTAGGCTTCAGGTGGTTCTCTTTGTAGTAGCTGGAGAGATCTTTCAAGGCATTAGTGAGTTGCTTTTCAACTGTTTCAAAATCTTTCGCTTGTGTTGTAAGGCCAAGGTCATCAGCATATATAAAGCTCTTTGTGAGTGGTGGTTGTGGCTGATCGTTCGTGAAGATATTAAATAAGGTCAGTGCAAGAACGCTGCCTTGGGGTAAACCATTCTTTTGCCTCCTCCATCTGCTTTTCCTGCCCTGAAACTCCACATAGAAGCTGTGGGTCTAGGAGGGTCTGGACAGTTTTTGTAAAGTCAAAGTCCCGGGTGATATGGTAGACTTTATGCAGCATTTTTCTTTGAATCAGCTTTGAATCATGTCCTGACATGATGATGATGATGATGATGATGATGATGATGATGATGATGATGATGATGATAACTTTATTTTTGTACCCCGCCTCCATCTTCCCACAGGGACCCAGGGCGGCTAACATGGGGCCAAGCCCAAATTTCCACATTAAACAAGATAAAATACAATTCACAAAAAAAAACCCCAAACATCATTAACATTTAACACATATTAAAACAACATTTTAAACAATAATATAATGGCAAATAAAACCACCCAGTAAAAGCAATACCGCGATTAAAATAGAAGGCAGTGGTACGAGAAGTGCATGAATAAGTTAAGATACAATACTGGTACAGCCATTCTGTGAATATCCATTAGTTTAACGAGCGCTGGCTGTACACTACAGTGTAAACCTTTATATCTTTCCATATTTTTTTTCTGTATGTGTCTATATTATTTTACTTCTTGTTTTTCACTTTCATGATTGTCTAGGGACGAGGGAGCAAACTTGTTTTCTGCTTCCCTGCAGACTAGGACACAGAACAATGGCTTCAAACTACAGGAAAGGAGATTCCACCTGAACATCAGGAAGAACTTCCTCACTGTGAGGGCTGTTTGGCAGTGGAACTCTCTCCCCCGGGCTGTGGTGGAGGCTCCTTCTTTGGAGGCTTTTAAGCAGAGGCTGGATGGCCATCTGTCGGGGGTGCTTTGAATGCGATTTCCTGCTTCTTGGCAGGGGGTTGGACTGGATGGCCCATGAGGTCTCTTCCAATTCTACTATACTATGATTCTATGATTCTGTTATATTTCTTTAAAAAATAATAATAAATAGTTAAAAAAGAGAAGTGCAGGAATAAAACCTGATGGGGTAGATAAAGTGCTGTAGTATAAGAGGGAAATTTGGGGTAGGATAAACGAGGAGAGTAATTACCAAATAAGGGCATGAAAACAGTACATCAGGCCCAGTAATAGTCCATACTGAGGAGGTTATTCTTGAGATCAGTTGTTGAAAGCACACTGGAAGAGCCTCAACCAATATAGAGTCTCAACATAGAGTCTCAACCAATTCAACATAGTTTGTGGCAGTCACAAAAACAAAGTTTCTGGAGTATAACAACTACTTTCAAAGTAAGTATCGCGCAATTAAACAGGAAATAATACTTTCAAACCAGGAGCGGAAAATGTTTCAAATTTAGTTATATAGTATAATGCTTGGTAAGGTAGAAGGCAGCAAGAAAAGAAGACCTCATTACAGATGGACAGACTCAGGTCCCATCTACACTGCCATATAAAATCCAGGTTTTCTGCTTAGAACTAGAGTATATTTGTCTACACTGCCATATATTCCAGTTTAAAGTAGATTATCTGGATTTTATATGGCAGTGTAGATGGGGCATCAGTCAAAGAAGCCTTGATTCTGCAAGACATGAACTGATAGAGGAACTCAGAGGTCTCTCATTCTTGATTTAACAACAACTTATAACCTTGTCACATGGCTGCCAAGGTTGCTCCGCTTCATAGAGGGGCGTGGGGAATTTGGTGCCCCACACCTCGCATTGTCTGGTTCCAAGTGAGGGCGATCAGATGGGGGAAGCATGAGCATGTGTGATGCACGTGGCTACTCCCCATAGATTCTAGGGCAACATTTTTATTTATCAGACTTAGTTTAGTTTAGAGATGCAGTGCTGAAGGAGAAAAGCTACAAAGAAAGGGATTGCAGTTAGTGAAGGGGAAAGTGGAGTCAAAGCATTTCCCCTGATAACGTATTCCCAAAGAGACTTTCCCTCCCACCTTAAGTCAAGCTCATCATTGCCTATGATAGGAGTCCTTGGGCAACTGGATCAGGTTTGGAATGTGCTATAATGTGCAGGCAAACAAAACACTCTCACTTTTACTTTGTCTTAGCATTTTTATGCTGGCCTCAGGCACATCCTTTTATCCACAAAGACTGGCTGGCAAAATGCAAACCAAGGATGAAATCAGTCTAAAAATGTCAAAAAGAGGTGACACAGCAAAGCTGAGCCCAGGACAGAAATGTGGGATTTCATTGGTTTGATAGATATACATTTTTCTCCCATCCTCCATCTGTTGTGTCAGCATCTCTGGCATTAATAATTTACAGTAATAAACAGTGCGATATCAGCAAGTCACTGTGTGGGATGCTAGGCAAACTTGGGTGTGAAGTGAGTGATGGTTCTTGTGAAGATACTGCCTTATTGCTAATACGATTGAGGAAGTCAGATAATAGTGAACTATTCAAGCCAAGATCTATTTTCAAGGGAATGTTTAACCCTGTCAGATCTCATAGCACAGATAAGACACAAAGAACTGCAGAAAGGTAGATGTTTGGTGTCACATTCTTCAGCCAAGACATGGAATTGCTATTGAAAAGCTAAAAGGTCAGATTTCTATTCTAAAATCGATCTGATCTAATTGTCATTATTCGACCAATATTTCTGACCACCATATTTTTTTTGCTCTTACAAAGTCTGTCCAAAGGGAAAGTGTAAAATGATCCATCTTTGCATACTACAGTGAATAACATAATATATATATTTTTTAATTTTCAGTTTCTTTTCCTCCTCCCTCTTTTACCATAGCTTTCCCTAATTTTAGGGTTATGGTGAATCATTTCTATTTCACTCATAATAATAATAATAATAATAATAATAATAATAATAATAATAATAATAATAATAATAATAATAATAATACATCACACAGTCCTAGACACTTGGGAAGTGTTCGACTTGTGATTTTGTGATACGAAATCCAGCATATCTATCTTGTTTGCTGTGTCATACAATAATAATAATAATAATAATAATAATAATAATAATAATAATAATAATAATAATTTATTTACTACATTTATAACAACAACAAGAACAACAACACTTTATTTTTATTCCACTTTATTTTTATTCCACCCTATCTCTCCAAGGGGAATCAGTGCAGTGTACAACAGAAGAAATGCCAAATATTCAATACCAACAAGACATAACAAGACAGATCAAATCCTAAACAATAAATAAACAACATCAAAATATAACTGTAATGTAGCCCAAACTAACAAAATTACAAATTTAAATATACAAATGTAACATTTAAGACATGTAAAATAATAAATTGAGTAATAGTAAGCAATAAAATATTGAAAGTGTAAGACAATTTGTGGCAAATCAAGAGGTCTAAGGTAGATTTCCATCATATAAATTTCAGAAATTGTTAATCTTCCTCTTCCCCATAAGCTAAGTACATAAATACATTTTTAAAAGCTTCTTAAAGGAGAGGAGGGAAGGAACCATATTTAATTATTTCAGAAGGGTGTTCCAAAGGTGGGGAGCAGTCACGGAAGAAAGGCCCCTCTCTTGTTCCCATCAGCTGTACTTGAGACAGGGGTGGGCCTCCTCTGCGGACCACAGTGCCCATGGTGGTTTGTATATGGAGATGCAGTTTTGCAGATAGTCTGGGCATGAACCATTTGTATGAGCACTTTGTATTTAGCCCAGAAGCAGACTATTTATATATTATACTAGCTGTGCCTGGCCATGTGTTGCTGTGGTGAAGTATGGTGGTATGGGAAATAAAGTATTGAGGAACTGGTAGTAGTTAAGGTAAAGGGTAAAGGTTTTCCACTGACATTAAGTCCAGTCGTGTCTGACTCTAGGGGTTGGTGCTTATCTCCATTTCTAAGCCGAAGAGCCGGCGTTGCCCATAGACACCTCCAAGGTCATGTGGCATGACTGCATGGAGCGCCGTTACCTTCCCACTGGAGAAGTACCTATTGATCTACTCACATTTGCCTGTTTTCGAACTTCTGGGTTGGCAGAAACTGGGGCTAACAGTGGGAGCTCACTCCGCTCCCCCAATTCGAACCCGCGACCTTTCGGTCCGCACGTTCAGCAGCTCAGCACTTTAACACACTGTGCCACCAGGGGATATTATTTCCTAAAGCTTGTTAATATACAATATTTCTGATTGTTGCTTTTTTTTTTGTCTGTTGGAGGCAAGTATGAATGCTGCAATTAGCCAAAATGATTAGCATGTAATGGCCTTTCAGCTTTAAAGCCTGGCTGCTTCCTCCCTGGGGGAATTTTTTGTTGGGAGGTGTTAGCTGGCTTTGACTGTTTCCTGTCTGGAATTCCCCTGTTTTCAGAGTGTTGTTCTTTATTTAGTGTTCTGATTTTTAGAGATTGTATTGTTCTGTTTATTATACCACAGTAATTTTTATATATTCTGATTTTAGTGTTTTGAATACTTAGAGCTAGATTGTGTTCATTTTCGCAGTTCACAGCAACACAATAATAATAATAACAATATTAATAATGATCGTAACAATAATGACTTTGGTAATTCACACTGCTTCTCTCCCTTCTTAGTGTCCTCCATAGCAGAATTGGGTTGGACTGGATTACCACAGTAATTATTTCATATTACAGTAGAATCTCACTTATCCAACATTCACTTATCCAGTGTTCTGGATTATCCAACGCAGTCTGCCTTTTAGTAGTCAATGTTTTGGTAGCCAATGTTTTAAATTCATTGTGATATTTTGGTGGTAAATTTGTAAATACCGTAACAACATAGCATTACTGAACATTGAACTACTTTTTCTGTCAAATTTGTTGTATAACATGATGTTTGGTGCTTAATTTGTATAATGATTACCTAATTTGATGTTTAATAGGCTTTTTCTGAATCCCTTCTTATTATCCAACATATTCACTTATACAACATTCTGCCGGCCTGTTTATGTTGGATAAGTGAGACTCTACTGTATATTTATAATCTTATATTATCTGGTTAGAAGTGGATTATATGAGGCCTTTTCTACACAGCTGTATAAAATGCACACTGAAGTGAATTATCTGGTAGTGTGGACTCAAGATAATCCCGTTCAAAGCAGATCATACAAGATTATAAATGGGTAATATAGCTGTGTGGAAGTGCCTTGAGTCTACGCTGTTATATAATGCAGTTCAAATCAGATAATCTGTATCTTATAGGCAGTGTGGAAGAGGCCTGAGGCCTAACTGTGCCTGTCCCCTCGGCTGAATAGGTTGCTAGTGGGCAGAGCTTAGCCTTCTAAGTGGGCAGAGCTTAGCCTTCTAACTGGCAGCAATTGGATAAAAACAACTATTCCTCTCCCTCTAATTAGGACTTTATTTTTCTTTTCTTTTTGTTGTATGAACGTAGAGGCATGGATGAGGGGTTGTGCTGCCAAGTTTAGTGTTTCTGGGATGTGTAGTTTTGTTGTTTCGTCCTAGGCCAATTTTTTTATCCTTTTATATATATTAGGCTTGATCGATCCACGAAAAATTTGATTCTAAACTCGTTTCAAAACTAGAGGGGGGCAGCATTTTGTTTCTGAAGGTATTTCTGAATTTTGCCCCCCAAAAAATTCGAAATTAACAAAAATTCGTTATCTTCAAAATTAATTCGTTAATGGCGGACGCGCATGCGCAATTCCCAAAAACAGCACAGAGGGAGAGGACTTTACAGGACTCTCCCACCCTCATTTTTTGAGTGATCTTCTTCCAACTTGGTACAGTGGTAGAACACATTTAACACTGATAGCTCACCAAAATTTGGAACGTTTCCCTTATCCTCTGATTTTTGGCGAATTTTCATAGCTTTTATAATAAACCATTTTTTAATAAATGCAGAAATCTGTTCCTGGTTTGAAAGTCGTATTTCCTGTTAAATTGGGTTGTCTTTACTGTGAAAGACATTGTTCTACTTCAGAAACTTTGTTTTTGTGGCTGAAACTTTGTTAAATTGGTGTGTGTGTGATATATACTGTGTATATATATATAGTCCCTGCATATGTGTGTGTGTGTTTGTGTGTGTGTGTATATAGGTAAAGGTAAAGGTATCCCTTGATGTTAAGTTCAGTCATGTCTGACTCTGGGGGTTGGTGCTCATCTCCATTTCTAAGCCCAAGAGCCAGTGTTGTCCATAGACACCTCCAAGGTCATGTGGCCGGCATGACTACATGGAGTGCCATTACCTTCCCGCCAGAGCGGTACCTATTGATCTACTCACATTGGCATGTTTTCAAGCTGCTAGGTTGGCAGAAGCTGGAGCTAACAGCGGGCACTCACTCTGCTATGGGATTTGAACCTGGGACCTTTCGGTCTGCAAGTTCAGCAGCTCAGTGCTTTAACACACTTTGCCATCGGGGCTCATGTATATATAATATACATACACATACAGACAATGTGGAGAATATGTGGAAAGGTAGATAGATAGATAAGTTGGGAGCCACAGCGAAGGCACCTTCCTGGGAGCAAGGTCTAATAATAATAATAATAATAATAATAATAATAATAATAATAATAATAAAATCCCTTACAATATCCAAGATGGCTCACTGCTACAGAATCTTGGGAGGTTTAGTTTGGTATGGTACCATTATTGGCAGAGAAACCCAAGCTGTAGGAGTTGAAATCCAATCATTTATCCTCCCTATAGAATCAATTTTATATGCATTTTTAGCTACAGAAAAGCTAAAATCAGGACAGTAAAAGAACAACACCCAGAAAATGGGAATTCCAGACAGGAAACAATCAGGGCCAGCTAATACCTCCCAACAAAGGATTCCCCCAGGTAGGAAGCAGCCAGGCTTTGAAGCTGCAAGGCTATTCAATGCTAATCAAGGTGACCAATTGCAACATTCACACTTGCCTCCCACAGACAAGAGTTCTTTCTCCCACCCTGGACCTTCCACAGATATATAAACCCCACTTGCCTAGCTTCGCACAGACGTCAAAACCTCTGAGTATGTCTGCCACAGATGTGGGTGAAACGTCAGGAGAGAATGCTTCTGGCACATGGCCATAGAGCCCGGAATACATACCACAACAGTGTGATCCCGGCCATGAAAGCTTTCGACAACACAACCACAGTATCCATTCAAGTTCATGTAGCGTGGTATGGAGACCTGTATTGGGGGGAGGGAGGGTGCGAATCTGGGCCCCTGGGAGTCGTAGTCCTCCCTCCCTCCCTCCCCAGGAGCAGCCGAGGACGGGCCTGGCCCACACCCCCTCACATCCCGGGCCTCTTCCTCCTCACCGCCGGGCCCCGCGCCAGCCTCCATCTCTGCGTGTCTCTATATACAGACCTGAGCTGAGGCGAGGCGGCGGCGGCCATTTCCCCCCTCCGTCTTCCTCCTCCTCCTTGGCCTCCTTCCCCCTCGCCCCCTCCCATTGGCTGAGCCCGTGACGCCCCTTTTGCTGAGGGGCAAAAGGAAAGGGCCTGAATGGTGGGAGTTTGGGTGATTTGCAAAAGCTTTTTTTTCCTAACGAAAAAAACGACGAAATAAGAAAAAACGGCCTCTCGCGATTCGAAACCGCGATATCCAGACGTGTGGACAATCAAGGCCGTATATTGCTTCAAAACAAACGAAAATAACGAATTAATAACGGGTAACGGGGAAATCGAATTATTTGAGCAAGCCTAATATATATAGATAGATTATATATAATGTATATATATTTCTTGGGGCTCTATGAAAAACTTTTGCTTCAAAAAGGGCTCCACCGTTCACAAAGTCTGAGATTCCGTGGTCTAGTCAATAAGAAGATAAGATGTTGGATTTAGACAACAGTTATCCAAGGTCATATTTATGCTCTTAGCCTAAGATATCGTATAGGAGAGGTGCCAGAAAAAGGTGGAAAGCACTTATACTCATCCTGATGATTCATGCTAACTCTTAAATGTTTGGAGGAAAGGTGAGTCAGAAGTAAAAATAAATAAATAAATAAATGGCAGATCTGAAGGAAATCAAGGAATTAAGTCACCTGGCTATGCTGGCCAGCATGATCTGCTGAAGCTTTCAAAGCTGATCCATGCATTCTAGAAATGCATGATTCAGAGTATGCCTCCACTGTGTAGAATTAGCAACTTGAAAGTACTGTATTTATGCAATTCTAGTGCACACCTTTTTTGACCAAATTGATTAGTCAAAATTGGAGTGCAGATTATATTTGATGGCACATTAGAATCACGCGTAAATTCCCCCCTCATTCCAGCATCCCTCTTCTCCCTCTTGCCAAACCATGCGCCTTTGTTCAGCGCTGCTCCTTCCCCCTCCCTTTCAGGACATCTTTATTAACGACTTAGACGAAGGGTTAGAAGGCACGATCATCAAGTTTGCAGATGACACCAAACTGGGAGGGATAGCCAACACTCCAGAAGAAAGGAGCAGAATTCAAAACGATCTTGACAGACTAGAGAGATGGGCCGAAACTAACAAAATGAAGTTCAACAGGGACAAATGCAAGATACTTCACTTCGGCAGAAAAAATGGAAATCAAAGATACAGAATGGGGGACACCTGGCTAGACAGCAGTACATGTGAAAAAGATCTTGGAGTCCTTGTGGACAACAAGTTAAACATGAGCCAGCAATGTGATGCGGCTGCTAAGAAAACCAACAGGATTTTGGCCTGCATCAATAGGGGAATAGTGTCTAGATCCAGGGAAGTCATGCTCCCCCTCTACTCTGCCTTGGTCAGACCACACCTGGAATACTGTGTCCAATTTTGGGCACCACAGTTGAAGGGAGATGTTGACAAGCTGGAGAGCGTCCAGAGGAGGGCAACTAAAATGATCAAAGGTCTGGAGAACAAGCCCTATGAGGAGAGGCTTAAAGAACTGGGCATGTT